>NC_059680.1:5047500-6297500 GCF_905147105.1 Pieris brassicae
CTTTAGCTAGCTTACATTAATCACAACGTAGAGAAAAAATTATACTTATAGTTCTGATATGACACTATAAACAGAAACTGGTATTTTTTTAATAAAAAAGCTTAGTGGACTAATAAAATTTAGTTAAACATTCTTAAACATAATAGTAAAATTGAACACATACAAAATAAGAGAAACTCCAAATTCCACTTTAGACCTTTCGATAAATAGTGAAAATCCCCAATGCAAGGCACATGTATTTGCAGCGGTAATAGATTCTTATTAACCATTGCCACCATGTAGTTATTAAACCTGCAATATTTTTTTAATACATACACAACAAATTCAATTAATGTAACAAAGAAATAAACATGGTATTTAACAATAAGTATAGAGGTATACTTAATAATTGATTTGAATAATTAAATTGCCACATGTCATTGAATAGATTACAACTTTATATTATTTCAGCTTTTCTTATATTATGGTAACTATTGGATGTTGGCAATTAAATTTCATCATTGACACTAACATTAATGTATTATTTTTATTAATATAAAATAAAATAATGATTATTGAATTATTCTATATTAAAAAGGAAGTACTTCTTATCACTGTAATAATGTAACAAATAAATAATTAATTTATAGAAATTTACACTCTAATGAAAGATAGATCCTAGAACAGAACTTACACACAACATAGAGTTTCAATATTGTAAGTAAATACATTATAAATAATTTTACTACACACTTTAAATTTACATGAACATAACATTTATATTATTGTCAATAATGTCTGGTTGAAAGTTAATATGAACTGTAAACTGAACTATGCATTATACAAACAGCATGCATATGGCCCCATGAGCAAATCCAAATTGAAAATAAGTAATATAATTGTGTAAAAGTAACAAGGGAAGACCAAGAGAGCAAAAGGGTAACAGAAAATATTGGATAACAAGGGCAAAAAATAAAATAGACCACATCTTAGATTAATAAAATAGTATATATATTTCTTTTTGTATAATATATGTCAATAAGATGTGGATAAATAAAGACTTAATATATTAATATTAGTATCATACATTAGTATGTGTTTATATTTCACCTGAGTATTCTGTGATAAATGTCTAGTTCGTTGATTTCCTGTTTCTGAACACACATATGATGTTCTGGTTGGGCCTCCCTCACTCTATCCTGTATTGTTGTCCAATTAACCCATCCCAAGTCACTCTACAACCATTATTTTTGTTAAATAAGTATGTTTACATACAAGTATGTTTACATGTTTACATACTTATTTTACATACAGTGATTTACAATCCAAACAATTTAGTTACACTATGGGAAATTCTAAAAAATATTAATAATAATTCCTTACCTCTTTTATTCTTAATGCATTATTATAAAATAGTTTGGTATCATAGGCATAATATAAATGATATATTGATATTATTAGCCTCATAAGCCATATAATTAAACACAATACTATGAGGCACCACCTGCAAATGTAATGCAAATTTAAAATTCTGTGAAGTATCACCAACTTTAATCCTAAAGACCTATTGAATGTGTAAGTCAAAGAAACCATTTTTATGGCTCTGACATTTAAGGGTTTGCTTTATTTATTACTTTACTTAAATTTTTACTAATTAATAAGACAATACTGGTCTTAAAATGGTTATTATAATATAATACATGCTGAGTAGTTTCTACTATAACAATAGAAAGTAATGATATAAGAGTATAATGCCTTTATTATTATATGTTAAGATGGTCAACTAATTTAATGGCTCAGTAGTCAAGAAATTGTTTTATTTAACAACTTCAACTAAGAGCTCCTAAAAATACAAAATGCTGATCAAGATGGAAGCCATATATAATTTATTGATATATAACTGCATAGGACATGCCTATTGACGGCATAACTCTAAGATTCTATCATGGACTATGTTAAAGTTATTTCTTTTGCTAAAAAACTTAATATTAATTGAATCTTACCATTGCCATGAAATACTAGCACGACATTCTGTTGTTGGTAGTATAACATCACTTAAGCTAAGTTTATCACTTCTAGTTATATTTGGGTCATTTCTAAATAGTTTCTGATAATTAACACAATGCACTAAGAATGTGGAAAACCAGACAATGAATACAAATTGTAACAAATAAAATATATCAGCCATAATCATAGGATAAAATCCCCCTCTAACATAGTATCTATACATTCTTGTAAAAAAAGAATCTAGATCTTGAATATGTGTCCATCCTCCTGAAAAATAAGTTTAATATTTAAAAAAATATATGCAAACTTAATGAAAAATACCATGATGTGGTAAATTAAGGAGAAACAAACTTACCCTTTGTTTGCGGTACTTTGTGAATGATAACATTGGTAGAGTCGTCTTGTTCGTGATCTAGGGATATCACAGTTTGCGAACCAGCTGCATTTTCAGCAGATATCGCTAGTGGTGGTACTAATTCATTGTTTAATGCACTATACGTAATATCGCGTCTAAAATGAGCCATCTTCTTTTGAATTTTGACTCTACATTAACTGTAAATATTTCTACGACTTATTTTTATACAATGAGCCCTCTCTTTAAGCATTCTTGACTTTGGCCCAGAAAACTATTATGTCTTTCATGGTCTTACGTAGTTTTAAATACAAAGGAATTTGCTAAATAAATTTAAAATTTTGTACCTCTTTATATTAAATTAGGTTTTAACATGTAATAAGAATCTTACTGAGTTACACTAAATTTTAGCTTACATTAAAAATAATAAGAGCAATGTCTAAAATTATTGAAGAAACCAAATTTATTATGACGAAAAATACCACAAAATTAATAAATAAACCACAGGCACAAGACATTGACAATTAACGGTAACTGTATACAGCATAGACTAGAGAATACGAACCTATCTGCAATGGAATCATTGTCTGTGGCATAATTTTTTGCTAATCATGTAATTATTTTTTACATTTATATCTGAACAGCACACACCTAAAAATTTGAGAATAAAAGAGCACCTCTACAAAGATTACAATGATAGGGATTGTAATATTAGAATATGTTGGTTAAGTTTAATTAAATAAATATTGAGTCGCTAAGAATACAAAACCTTTAATAATGAATTGAAAGGTTCTAAATAAACAAAATAATATGTACCATGCACATTTAAGTACATAGGCTATACGGCCTATTTAGTAATAAGAATTATGGTGTTAATTTGTATTTAGAAAATATTGGAAGAGAGAGAGATAAAAAAGGGAAAGTATTTCCTCAAATTCATGATGTTTACTGTAAGCAAGGAATATTTAACTCCTTAAATTATCTTACTTATTCTCGTATTCTGATAATATTTGCATATTTTTTAATGTATTAACTAAATAGATACATTAATATAGAAAAAGACAACCGTAAAAGTTGGTTTTATTCGGCAATTACATTTACATAAACTAAACATTTACAGCAATTAGGCAAAGAATGGACGAATGAACACCTGGAAAGCTATGTATTTGGACCCTAGATCTGGTAATGTTCTTACATAGGTTCAGTGGCGTAGCTAGGTACCCATGGGCCCTGGGGCAAACTAAAAAATGGGGCCCCACTGCTATGTAATCTAATTTGGTTTTATCAAATTAAAATATAAAATATACAAAAACTTTAAAAATGCTAAGCTACTTTAGCTCTTTTTAGTGCACTGCATGGCAGGTAGTAAAAATATTAAACAGAAACCACATAAATTACAATTAATACTTGGTGTAGGTTTGGCTAATAAAACAAAATAGAGTAGATTCGAGGGTTTATTATATAAAGATCGGTCCTACCAACTGACTAATTAACAATTATATTAACAATTTTCCTAGCTTTAGTTTTAGTCAGCAAAATTATCAATGACTTCGTTTAAATTGATGCGATTTTGTTTTCATTTGCTATTAGCGATAAATGTCGAGTTTGGCCCATATTATTTCTTAAATATTTTTTTGATTATTCTTTGCTAAATAACCTTTCAACTGCTGCAGTAGTCGCATTCTAGCACTCCATATTTGCTCATTATTTCCCTACATAATTGGTGTAACAGTCCATGCTTGAGTTACTTCAGATAAAACTTGGTGGTGAATATTAATAAATAGTAGTGAAAAAGTGGGGCCTATTATATTTGAATATTTTCTTTGGAATTCTTCACAATTTTGTAATAAAAAATTCGGTTTTAGAAAATCGAATATATGACAGACGGCACGCATACCAATAAAACGTGTATCTAATTGAGATATTGTGTCCAGTATATTATAATCTCAATTTTAATTGTTTTTCTCGGTTTGGATCAGCAGCTAATTCATCTAAATCGATGTTTTCGATTCATCCATATTCTCGAATTCCCGTACACCAAACATTATTCCTTTGTTAAGCAAAAAACTAGCAGGGTTGACAATAGACAGCGTCTAGTATTTTGGAATAACACAACCACAAACGATTAACTGGCCCATTTTTAGAACGTAGTACAATTTTGAAAAACACCTATTGTTCTGGTTGATGTCTGTTGGAAAAGGTCCTGAAGGCTGTAAAGGTCCCATTTCGAGAATTTGACGTTTTTCGCTATCACAATAATTTGTTCGTGAAGATTCCCAAGTCAAGATTTGTCGTACACATGTTCGAAAAATGTCTGTGGTTCCTCCAAACCCTCCGCTCTTATGTGTGTCATGCAAACATCATCCACATTCACATGACCGGCGACGGCTGACTAAAAAACTTGTCAATTTTGGGCAATTATTGCTTACTATCTACTTTTTCTTGGCGTTGTTTGCCTTTAAATCCACCACTGGGATTCTTCTTTTTATTCGTAATTTTAGTTTTCTTTTTTTTTAAACAATACAATATTAGATTGTACTCAAGTAGCTAGGTACCTACTCACTGTTCACTGACGACGTGAAAATTAAAATAAAAGGAAAAAAACACAGTGATACGCTACAAGTGTCGTTAGGGAATCCCCGGAAAAAAAACCGTTAGTGTGATATTTTTTACACTATTTAACGGTGGAGATCATGAACGATCTCCTGCCCGTGGACCTGAATTCATGTACCTATTGCAGCTGGCTAGAATTTTTTCATCATATTTCACGTAATACAATGCTGTATCCGAAATCTATAGATTTGACACGATTTATTGACTTAACGGACATTAATATGAGTGATAAAATCAAATATAATTGAACCACTATATTGACCAGTACAAAAAACTTGATTATCATTAGCTTACTTACTCCTGATACAGCAATTTTTTAACCGCTCTCGAAAAAAACATCGTAACTCGAATTCTCAATAAAACGCACATCGATAAATATTAAAAGGCACATATCCTTCAAATTGACAACACTACCAAACTACTGAAATAATTTAGGGGAATTCCCTAGGCATATCTTTTGAATTTCTCTTAACTGAGTCGTCATGATTAAAGTTTTTTTTTAATGTGAGAAATTTACAAAAGTTCAGTTCAATCAAGATTTTAGGTAAAGATTCGAGGGCCCCGGAGCAATGCCCCACTTAGGTAGCTACGCCACTGCATCAGGATTGAAATACAAGCAATAACAGTGCTATGCCATACGGACCACATACATTAAATTTATTATAATAGTATTCATCGTTCTGGGTTAATATGAGGTTAACATAAAATAAATTAAATCTATGAAAAAAAACATGTATTCGAGATATTATTATATCTTGATTATTGACAATGTTTATGCAATAAAGTAAGTGATAAGATATTCTTGTGTGAGCTTAGTGAAAGATTGTCTAGCCACATTTTTAGCTACCTTATTATTATTTCTAATTTTCATATTTAGCATTGGTTGCTTCAGAAAATATAATTATTTTATATTTTTAGGTAATCAAGTATAAATCAATAAATAGTATATTTCATTACGAGTGCGCTGTGCGGAAAGCCTGTGCTGCGGCTGCGCCTCGGCTCGGATAGATATGGGTACCCAAGGTGTGGGTTGATAGTCAGAATAAGTTGCATGACGGTTCCGCACGTGTACTGTTTTACAACTATTAATACACATCAATCACCCTTCGAGTCGTTTCCGCATCACTAGTGCCACGGCGGAACTCGTACTCGTAAATAATGCGATACTTTAAGTTTTCCATTTTGTAAAATGAGTGACGCAAACAGAAAAAAACAAATAAATGATGGTCATAGAAGCACAAATACATGAGTAAATAGCTGTACAAATTTGAATTTGGAATTCCTTACCAAAGAGGAGAACATCGTGATTAAAGTGGCCAGTACGAAATACGCCAATTTCATATGTAAGGATATCCTAATATTAAATAATTTATTCGGTTTATAAATGTGAAATTTAGAATACATTTAATCCAGAGACAATATCACTTAATAAGATACTACGAACAGCAGTTTGGAGCTACGTTGTCGGCTTTGCGGTAATGTCTCTTGGCAGCAAACGAATCGTTTTTGACAATAAAATAACGCAAAAGTGGTAGTATATATAGAATACTTTTCGGTAGTAATATGACTACCGAAAAGCGTGATCGTGTCTTTTGGTAGCACTGTCATGGCGTTGTTTATTGTATACCCACTCATGCCTTTTAGGCTTAGGCTACGGAATGTCGACACAAAGTGTCATTGTCATAATTTTTTTTTATTGTTTTTATATTATAGCAATAGTTTTAACTTTATGCCAGTTTCAAGTAAAAAAAAATGGTTTCGACTTTCTACATACACTACAGTTATGGCATCTTGTCTAAGCCCTATTGTCACACTACACAGAACACGACTGGACTTAGGTCGCATGCATTTCAGGGAGTGGCAGTGATGCCAGTTTGGGGATATTTCCCTTAAATTTAGAGGGAATCTAGAAGTTCTAGGGTGATTTTTAGGGGATACTTTATACAAGATTTTTTCGTAATAAACGCATACTTCTATGCAAATTATAAAATATTTTTTATAATCTTAGAACTCAACCAACAAACTAAACTCCAAACGTGGATATCGAAAGGCTAAATCGTGAAATATCAAGTCTGTAATATTCCAAGATCGAAACTTAAACAATTTATTGTTCTGTATTTTCGATGCATATTTGAAATTACAGATAGACAACAAAAGCTTTAGGGTTTTTTTAACGATATTTAGGGGTAGTAGAAATTGGTTCTAGGAGGAAGATTCTGTAGAAGTTGGCAATTCGTCAATGTTTCTTGTTAGTTCTTGGTTTCCTTATTTTTAAAATAAAAATAATTAAAGTTAACTCGTCGTTTCTTCTCCATGAATATTTTTAAATAAATATTGCCGTGGGTATTTTACTAAACACCAAGATTATTATCACGCTTTAGCTGTGGGTGCTTTAAAAAGGTACCAATATATAAAATAATTGTATTAGTTGTTTTATCAATCAGATTTTTTTTCTTTATAAAAATTATAGAACAATTTATTATATAGGAAGGATGTTCATTGTGGGTCTTACAGGAGGTCTAGCTACGGGCAAAAGTACCGTACTATCTATATTTCGTGAAAATGGAATTGCTGTTATAGATGCCGATGATATTGCTAAGAAAGGTTTGCAATATTTTGATGTTTTTACACTAAATTATGGGTAAAAACTAAATAAATGATGTGTTTCCAAACTTTACATAGCTATGAACAGTACAGTTATATACCAACCAATTATTATGAATTTTAGGCTGCTTGGAATTTTATCTATACAATATTATAAAAATAATGAAATATATTTAAATTAATGTGTTAGTATTTTTTTAAAACTTAATTAATCACATTTCAGTCTTGGAACCTGGAACTGTAGCATGGAAAGAAGTTAAGGAGTATTTTGGAGATGAGGTTATTAGTGATGATGGTAAAGTAAATCGACTAGTTCTTGGAAACATAGTGTTCAATGATAAAGATAAAAGAATGAAACTTAATGCTATTACACATCCTAGAATCCAAAGTGCCATGATGAGAATGGCCTTCAGTTATTTCTTCTCAGGTCACAGATACATAGTGATGGAGGTTCCATTACTTTTTGAAACAGGCAAAATGTTAAGATTCATGCATAAAATCATAACAGTTGTTTGGTAAGATATTTTTCAGCTCTTCCTAAAATTATGAAATGAGAATATAGAAAAAAATTATTTGAAAATACTTCTTTATTTTCATTTCAGTGATATGGATCAACAAATTAGCAGATTATGTGAAAGAAATGATTTCTCTGAAATAGTTGCAACGACTAGGATAAAATGTCAGATGCCTCTTGAAGAGAAAGTAGCCAAATCAGATTTTGTAATTGATAACTCTGGTGACATATCTTCAACTCGACAACAGACTGAAAGCATCATAAGACTCCTAAGGCGATCTAAGTTTACATGGTAACTGTTTATGTGTATTCTAACTAACTTTGGTATTCTTAACTGACTTCAAATGAAGGAAGTTATCAGTTTGTTTTCTATTTATATATTATAATATATGACCTATTAGGATTCCAAACATGTGTGTTAAATATTGTAAGTACAAATATTTGTGATCTCAAATTTCTCTGAAACTAAAAGTTGTATAATTGGATGTACACAAACAAATATGTCATATACATTCCAACTTAGGGAACAGTCAAAGTGTCATCAAAATCGAAGTTCACTAGTTAGAGATTTAAAATATCCACACATTTAAAGTAAATAATGTTGACAGATATTTGAGGTCAGTTTAATTTGAATAAATTACTTATTAATTTTATTATTTATTGCTTATCTCATTTATATTTTTTTCTTTACAGGTACTTTAGAGCCATAATGTTAATTTCATCTTTGTCTTTTTTATTTGGAATTGCTAACATTGCCTATAAGTTCTTTTGTAAGAAATAATTTTAAGTTTAAGTGCATTTAACAAATAATATCTAATACAAATATACTGGTTCTCTTTTGAGACATTGAAGTCATTAAGTATTTAAATAAAAGCGGTTTTAATCTGCATGGAAGTTCTTAGCTATCATTGTTAGTGTTGCTTATGTTGTTGTTTACAGAAAGTATCAACAAAAGTATTACCAATGAGAATGGTTATATTACTTTTGTATATTTGCAGCTATTAGCTTTGTATTCAGGAGAGCAGTAATATTTGTGTCAAATTCCTCGGCTGTGAACAAACTTACAACTGTTTTTATTTTTAAATGTTGAACTTTTTGATGATAAAAAATCAGTATTAGGACTATTTTAACGAAGCACTTATGTATCGCAGTTTAAACCATTTATTTGAATGTGTACTTAGTCAAAACAGTGTCTAGCTTTAAAGCTTATTGTAAAGAAAATAATTTAATTTTGATAAATATTAAGTATTTATTTTCAGAATAGTTTCAAGTTTTCAACGTTTAAACAATCAATTTTCTAAGAAACGATTTGTATGATTATTTGTAATAAAGGTGCACATATTGCTGCATTGACGTATTGTAATATACATTTATGTAAGTTATTATTATATTTTAGGATATGTTATTTTTGATAAAGGGATATATTTTGTTCGAATCTTGTTCAACTATACCATTGGACCTATTAGGTACCTACAGAAATAAAAATAATTGTTTACAAAGATTTGCAAGTGTATGTATATTCATAGGTAAACTTATTTAAAATCCATAGAATTTTTGTTTGATATGCAAACATGCATAAATTTAGAACCAAACATACCGTTTCAATAACAATGTTATGTACAGAAGTGTAATTAATTGTTTACTGTATAATACATATAAATAAAAATCAAAAGGTTTTAACTGAATATTCCTCATTCCTTTTCCTATATTACCTTAAAACATAAATAAAATATTTGTTATAAGATAAAAAATGCCAACAAGTTATTAGGCTCCTATGAAAACACATTTTAGAAATATTTATTCTGTTAACCGTAAACAATATACTGTTTTTATTATAATTATTTACTGACTAAATATATATATAATTAATTTAATGTGGTTGTAGTAGGTATTTGGTTAGGCTGTACATATATATATTTATAGGTAGTAATATGTAGTCTGAGAACAGCGTGTGTCGTATTACGCTTGTTATTTCTAAAGCGCTTGTTTGATGCTTCATGACTATAACAATTAAAATACTACTACTGCTTTAAAAACATTATTTATTTAAAATAGTTATTCAACTGAATTTTTGCGCTCCGCCGTACCTTAAAATAGTTATGGTAAGTAAGTAAAAGTGTTTTAGGTGTGCGTCAAGAACAAAATTCGTTCTGTATTAATTAGTCTCTTACATAGTAGATCACTGTTGGTCCGTACTCACTTGAGAATTACTGGTGCCCGTTGAGTTATGACTCTCTTGTTTGACAGTTCTCAATATAGGTCTTAAATGAAATGGTTTTTTTGACCTTCCTCCGGTAACGTGTTTCCTAAATATATTATTTATGGTACTTTTTATTTGAGGAGGCTCCGTCGTAACTTGTGATTGAGTGATAGTTCGATTGTATATTTGTATCTGAATGACGTTTCCGTTACTGGAAGGATCGTCCTTTTTTCAAACGTTTGCGTAAGTGGATTATAGCTATACGAACCGAATATTGCTCTGAAAAGAAATAATTCCTTGTTACGTATTAAAGATTAAATAGCGTATATATCAATGAAAAGCAATCGTCTCAAAAATCCAATACTAGGTCTACATCACCGGGGTTCAAACCCACGACCTCGTTGAGACGCATGTGAAGGCTAACACGTTACACTGTCATTATGATAGGTATGCCTTTATTTTACAATAGAGTACGAAATTAAACATGTGTATACATATGCACATAAGTACATCTGCTTTTAAAAAAGTGAGACAATCTTTTTTATAGAACCGATAAATAATAAAACCGAAACAGTATTGCGAAAGTCAATCCCCTTAAATCTCGAAGATATGAGAGCAATACAGCTTCCGGTATTGTAATTTGAAGTATTGTAGAAAAAGCGTGACTGGGTGATTTCTTTTCTATTAGACAAAATTCTTCTGGTGACATATTCTTAAAGTAGACAAATCAATAATACATACGGCTTAACAAAGTCCTCTACTACGAAACGTGGCAATTTTTCCTTTCCATAAACATTGAATATCCTGAAAATCAGAAATACATATTTAAAAATATTTTATACAAACATATGAAATAAGTTAACATACATTAAAAACTGATTTATCACAAGCAAAAAGAGTATCATTATGTACTTGGACACGTCTATAGTTCTATATTTTGCAGCGGTTTTTATTATTATACAAACTTTTGTTTATTCTTATAGCATTTTTACAATACACCATAAAAATGTAATAAAATTTTAAACGGAAATGGCCCAATAGTATACATTTTGTATAAACGATTACTTTATAAGACAGACATTGACGTGTTGGTCATGGAAACATACAATCAATGAAAACTATTTCACTGAACTATATATGACAATTTGCTTAAAGAAAATCCGGTTCAATAAAGAGATATATTTATAGCACGGCAAGTGGGCGGAGAGGAAAATGGTGGGCGGGTCTTTGTATGGCTCGCTACAGCCCTCTGAGCAACCCTCCAAACCTCAATTCAGTTTTAAGAGTCGAACAATTCGTACTATGTCGACTGCGGAGTGTCTCTTTAGTAAAAAAACCGTGAAATATGTATAAAAAATGAAAGTGTTATTTAGTCATGCAATATGGATAATGCTAATTTAAATGTGTGTCATTTAGAAAATTCCATAATGCCTATGAACATAGATCAGTCTCCAAATTCTGGCCACAATTCGGACATGTTCCTTTATGATGATTCTTCAATGTCTGATGGCAGTTTATACGCTAGTGACCAAGAAAATCATTCAATTCCACGAAAACGGTAAGGAATATTTTAACGCTACGTGCGAATTTTTCACTTATCTTTAATATATATCACATTTAAACAGAATTCGCATTTTTTTATTTTCTTTTACGCATCTCAGTGAAGACATAGTTTGAATTGAAAAATCTTTTCAATCTAAGTATGTCTGTATTCAAATTACCTTGCTATTGAAGTTGGAACCAAAAACTTAATTGGTTAACAACTTGATTAAATCATATTTTGAGAATATTACATCTATTTATATTATTATATTTTTGTCAAAATACACAATTAGTAATTGTTGTTATTAAGCTATGTAAGCAAAATTGCCAAAAAAGGGAAAGATCCTTTAGTTGAAATTGACCTTAGATTTCCAATTGCTAATGAAACAAAAGAAAAAATATGATTTATTTGTTGTAACACACAACAGGTCAGAATGTAGACGGCTGCATAAACGGCGAAGCCGGTGCCCGCAACAACAAATTCAACAACGGCAAGCAGCTAATCTGCGAGAACGGCGACGTATGCAATCAATCAATGATGCCTTTGAAGGGCTCCGGGCACATATACCAACGCTACCTTACGAAAAACGATTGTCTAAAGTAGACACACTGAAGCTCGCTATCGGCTACATAAGCTTTCTTGGAGAATTGGTAAATAACATAAATAAAAACTTAAATAATATATAATTTTATTGTAGATACCGTCCATAAAAACCAGAAAATTGGTAATGCTCAAGTCTGTTTCTTTATTATAATGGTTCTCAATTGCTTTGCGCGACGTGGTTTATGCCGATTGATAGCGCGGAGTGCACTACACATAAATACATCAGATGATTATTCCGGTTTGAATATTTTTTAACAATAATCTCACACCTTTTTATTGCATAATAATATGGCTGTTGCAAAACGATTTCAATTTAGACCCTGATTTTTTTATTAAAACAGGAGGGCGAATATATCTCTATGATTATACTGTGTATGTGTATTAATATGAAATAAGTCAATTATATCGTTTCGTTAAAAGGTTCGTACTGATAGAAATGCATCGGATAACATGCTGTCAGGTGTTGGGAACGGCCTGAACAGAGAGGAACAGAAGAAAGTTATTGTGAGAGGTAATCTTGTCGTTTCTATTTCATATAACCAAAGATTGTATTACAACTTTAAAAAAAATATAATAATATTCAATGCTATTAAATAGTTTCTTGCCGAGACAATACCTTTAAAAGTTGTACCGTTTATGATTATTATAATTGATTTTTTATCACTTGTATGCTATATTATAATATTTTTACACAATAATTTATCGACATACATACTAGTTAGATTAAAATCTAAAATTAAGGAATGCATAAGATTCATATTTGTAATAATCGCTGTGTACATTTCTAAACTAATTTATTTTATGATGTTGTTACGAGCTAAGGGATCGGATAGAAAATACCGTAGATTTATTCAAGGGTTTATTTCTTGATAAATCAATGAGGAATTTATGGTCACAAATTAATTGCAGAGATGCACTAATAACACACAAAAACACAGTCACTAATTACTTCACTTATGCACACTTCACACAGTACTTTATCACTTGTATTCACTTTATCGCTTCTAAAAAGGTTTCAGCTTCCTGAAAACTAGGGTAACATTATGGAAATTACAATTTTCTAATATGTGATTGACCCTCTCCTGAAACGGTCAGAAATCATATTACAGCCTGCTGAAAAGTTCTCTAACTAGTGGAAAAATCTAGAAACATGCAGTCGACCCGTCTTCGTAACAATATAACACACAGATATCGCATAGACACTAAGTTCCAATTGAGATTTATACCACAACGGTTTCATCACGATATTTACATCAATTAATATCGTGAGGTACGAGCGATTATTAACTGTGCATTTGTTAAAATCTACATTTGTGGGCTTGTTTGAGTCACTTTTTATTAACAAGTCCATCTGTATTCCTTACTTCATCCAAATAGTTTAATCTTACACTACATGTGTAATATTTTCATACTCGCCAAATTTCTATAGCGGCGGGAAAAGCGCATCAAAGGTTGTTACACCACAGAAAACAAGACGTGTGAACCCCATTGTTGGGTCAAATAGTCCCAGGGCGCGACCCCTATTTCTGCAATTTGTTTGTACACCTTTCTGTAATCAATAGTGGTTGCTGCGTAACTAATGTCCTAATTAAGATCTTCCATTGTTTATTACATGCCACGGCAATATAAAATATCCAGCAAATGTTTTATCAAATATTATATTGTGGTAAAACTACGGACTATCGGAAATACATATTTTCAAACTTTGTACAGATTTCCTAATCTGTACACTAAACTTAAAACGCTTTCATTTATTATGTGAAAAGAACCTTGAAAGAGCCTTGAACTTTAAAAACGTTAAGTTAGCCTTTAAAAACTTTAAAATAGACAGTTAAAGTCACCATACACTCTTTATCTTTTTATTACTAGGAAACAGTTAAATTACTATGACTGAATGTAGTCGCATGTTATAAATTGTCATCATTTGGTCCAGGTGTGTTAAGGGCTAGTTCCCACGGGACATCGCGTGATCATCATTGATGTTCGTGTCGTTTATGCAATAACCGTGTAAATTAATTTTTTAAAGCGATTATTATAGATGTGCGATGAGTGTTCACACAAATATATTGTGTACATAATGAGATCATCGTAGGATTTGATAAAAATTGCTTAAAGCGATTATACAAATTTCAGCAATCAAATTAAAAAGCCACATGTAGGTATGTTAGTCAAAAATATTAATTAACATTCAGTGAGCCGTATCCTATGGCTATGAGAATTGGAATGCTTTAAAATTAATTTTCCTTTCTACAGTATTTTGTTGTATATTTTTTCAAATGGATTTTGATTAAAGAAAAAATCTAGACTTAACTAATAAGAAAATTCAAACACCTGTAATCATACAAATATCTAATAAACAACAAAAAATTCTCTAGTTTTGCTACTTCTGAATTGCCCTAATTATTATATGATATATCTCTTATTTATTAATATTGTTACTACAATAATTCATGTACGTACTACTCATAATAGGAAAATATGGCGTATATTTTTTTCTTACTAGTTAATTAAACGCAGTCGTGTTAGATAATTTTTCTTCAATTTTAATCATTTTATAAGTAAATCATTCTAATATAGCATAAACAGTCCATTAATATATACATGAATAATGTTTAAAATGTAATGTAAATTTTATACAAGATTTAGGAATAACAATTACTAATTATATTATAACGACTCATGAATTACTGCATATGTACATGCTAATGTAACAATAATTTTCACTGTAAACTTGATGAACAAGAAATAATACTTAATTTCTTATAATTGCTTATTAATGCAAAAAATATGTTGGGTGATAAAGTAAATATACTTAATTCATTTTCCATTTTAATATACAGCTGATGACACATCAGGAATTACAACTTAACAATTGCAACAATGTAAACAAGGGTGTGATATGAAGTGCATTAGCGAATCACGCCGTAGCAAATTTTCTATTTTGTCTTCAAGTGGGGAGGCGGTGTGTATTAGATTGATATTAAGTAGCCCCTTTTAAATATTTTCTAAGGATGCTTATAATTCAGCTGATCGCAATATTAATGTAACGCGTTATTCTATTGTTTTAATATACCAATGTTGTTGCTGTGTACAATTTTAAAAGGCTCAAAATGAAATATAAATAATCAAGACTTGCGCGGCTTTATTTCCAAATTATAAAAAAACATTATTAACAAAGGGGTGAATGCTACGATTAACGCCAAGTGTGCACCGCATAATCTTTTTTTCAATTACTAAAAACACCTTATCGAAATGTTTTGTAGGATTTACATAGAGATTAGTGCGCACGTGCGACACTTTTATTGACTGATTTCGAACGGAGCGAGATTTTTTATGTATTGAATTTTGGTTTAATCTATAGTTGGGGATATTTGATTTTTTAACAATAATTTCAATATATTTTAAAATAGAATTAAGTATTTCGAAGACATGCGTAAACGATATAAAAAGAACAAAACAATGCATAAAGTTTTTACCTTTAAACCTAGTCTGGCCGTTTCTTAGTAAAAGTAGAACAAAACTGACACTGATTTTATAAGTCATTCAAAATATTGTTTTTTTAATCTTTATAAAGTATATAATAAAATATTTTAGAACAAATATTACTAAAATGCCTATAAAGATATTGCTTGCGCGTCAAATTCTCGATGCTACTGGAATTCCTACGGTAGAAGTTGATATGGTAACGGAATTAGGTTTATTCCGCATCGGGGTTCCCTCAACCGATGTAAAGAAGGTTGCTGAAGCAGTGCAGATGCGCGACGGTATCCCATCGGAGTACAATGGCAAGGGGGTTACAATGGCTGTTAAGAATATCAACACTATTATAGCACCAGAGCTTATTAAACAGAATCTAGAGGTGACCATGCAAAAAGAGATAGATCAGTTTATGATAGCCCTGGATGGAACTGAAAACAAATCCAGACTTGGGTCTAATGCCATAATGGCTGTATCGCTTGTTGTCGCTAAAGCTGGCGGAGCAAAAAAAGGGGTCCCCCTGTATCGCCATATTTCTGACATGGCTGGAGTTACGAGTATAATTCTTCCAGTGCCACACTTTGTTATTTTGACTGGAGGAATTATAGCTTCAAATGGATTACCATTTCAAGAATATATTATTATGCCTACTGGGGCTGCATCATTCGCAGAAGCCGTTCGAATTGGTTCTGAAATATATCATTATGTAAAAAATATTATCAAGTCTAAATACTCCGTTGAAACTACGTATGTGAGTGACTCAGGCGGCTTCGCGATTCCCCTTGAAAGCCACAGGGATGCGTTGCTGTTTTTAACTGATGCCATCAAACAATGTGGCTATGTTGGAAAAGCTGAGATTGCAATAAATGCTGCCGCGTCCGATTTATTTAAAGATGGAGCATATGATTTGGAATTTAAAAATCCTAACTCAAATCCCCAGGAATACATGTCGTCTGATAAATTAGCTGAAGTCTATTTAGATAATATGAAAGAGTTTCCAGTTTGTTCAGTTGAAGACGGTTTCGATTATGATGATTGGGCAGCTTGGTCTACACTTGCAGCCCGAACGCAAAGCCAGATTTTTGGTAATGACTTGACACAAACAAATCTCCGCAGGGTAGGTCTAGCGGTTGAAAAGAAAGCGGGAAATGCAATTGCACTAAGATTAAACCAAGCCGGTACACTAACAGAAGTAATCGAAGCTTATAAATTATTAAAGACAAATGGATTCGGAATAGTAGTATGCGACCGTTGGGGCGACACTGATGATTTATTTCTATCGGATCTTGTAGTGGGCTTATCCGCCGGCCAAGTGAAATGCGGAGCGCCAACTCGAGGCGAACATATTGGCAAATACAATCAAATCCTGAGAATCGAGGAAGAGTTAGGTGCTTTGTCTAAATACGCCGGTAAAAACTATCGTAATCAAATGCAATAAAATTACATAACCTTATTTAAGTACTTATTATTTTGTATCCATACGCTCTATTTCTGTATTTTGACCTAAGTAGGCAATCGATACCAGGTATAATAGAATGAATTATTTATTGACTACCACATTATGCGACAAGCGGTCTAATCACAGGAAATACTCATTATATCTATTGTAATATAGTCTAAACTGTTATTAATGCACTTGTAGAATCGAATTTGATTAGGGTTGCCATATCGTCGGGGCTGCACAATAAAATGTAGTAGACGTGTAAAATTGTCCATTGTTTTTTTGTTTTTGATTTATAGAAAGGCATGCAAGTTCTAACTAACTTTCTAACGATAGAATTTAACAATTGAAAATGAGATGCATTTTGGCCAATCGCCGTAAAAAATCGTAGAGACCATAGAGATTCTTATACCCAGGTAAACGTTGTGAAGATGTTTTAAGTAGAAAGATTTTAGATAATTAAAATTAAGTAGTAAACAAAGTTGAGTAGTTTATTATCAGTTGTTAATGAATGCCATAGGTCAACCCTATCTTGCGATATGGTTTAGGGACATAATAGCACGCACGTGCGTCACCCTCAGCTACACCCTAACACTACCCTATACACCGCATTCGCAAAGTTTTGTTAGCCCCCAGAGAATATTTAGACTCTCTTCAAAGTAATTGTAGATAAATAAAACTAATGTTAACGCAAGGGTGAAAGCGATTTAAATGTTTTTCATTAACCATTCAATACATGGTACAATTAATATTTTATCTTAATATAAAACTCCGTTAAATATCTATGATTGATAGATTTACAATTTTTGTTGTACTTTTAAAAGGTATAATTTTAAATACATAATACGATTAAAGAAATCTGAACATAAACTGCATATTTCGTATGTGTTATTTGTAAAAGTGAACGAGGCAATGTTATATTTAAAGGATCGTTTTAAATAAAATTTATACATTATTTTTTCTAACAAATATAATAATTAACCTCAACCATTTTTTTTAGGCAGTAATTTCCAGTCGCATTCTCTATCGTGGTCACGACGGGGTGACAGGCCCCCAGGCACAACTTTGCACGCCAAAATCTGGGTTCCGGAGGATCCAAGAGTATTCAATAGCACAGTTGACCTCCTTGACAAAGAAGAGCTTAGATAATTTGAAAAAAATGACATCCGACACTTACATCTAAAGATTCTCTTACTAATGATTACGGAAATGATTTATTTTAATATAGCATAAGCATAGGTAGGTAATGTTTATGCTAAATTGTTATGGTATCTTTTTATTACTGGCGGTAGTGTTCCGTTTTAAATTATTTTACAAATTTATCGTAAGTTGTCACTTTTAAAGCCAAAAATTTAAAAATTAGAATGACAGTTTTTTAATAGCCATGATGAATAATGTAAATAAATCCTATAGTATTGTAAATTATTCTATGATAAATAATTATCTAGTCGCTGTAGATATTTTATCGTACGTTAAACTCTCTCTCTATATACCAAAGAAAGTAACAAATTCTAGTTATCTTAAACTTTTTGTAAGATAAGCAGTATAATATATGTTCCTATAATTTTAAAATTAATTTATTTGTTAAAGTTAGTTCGTAGCTACATACGAAACGCAATGGATAAACGAGTAGGTACATTTTTAATGGAAATAACGCAAGTATAGGAAGGGTAGAGGCGGTGGGGGGGATCCCTTCTTCAGGTGTTTACGTTCCCAGAGGGGAACTGATTGCCTAGAAATTGCGAATATTTTAGGCATCACAGTTTAATATTATCGAAATACTGTTAGGTTACAGCCTCTGATCAATTAAAGCCTTTTTAAGATACCGCTGTTATTATATTCTTTGTGAGATACCACTTTCGTGAAGCCCATAGCTTGTGACCTGACGCAACCACATTTATTTCGCCTTGGCTAGTATAGATATATCCTTAAACCCTAACTAATTTAGATACACTTAGTTATACTGTTCCTATTTCATCTTATACTAGAATTGTGTACATACTTGTATTGAAGGAAAAAATTGTTATTTTGGAGTTTCATAAAAGTCCTAGAACGTCATTATTCAATCTTAAACAACTTATACTCCTTTACATCTTTGAGAATTTGCTCTATAAATCGCAATACACTCTCTTTAATCTTTATAGAGCATTATTGCCTTATCCAAACCTTTGCGATAAAATTGCGTGTAAATAATTACATATTTAATCATCCGTCAAATACTCTTTCAAACTAAAAAAATGCAAACCGCACCTGTACAGGGCATACTCGATAATTTATTCTCATTGTTTGTAAAAGTTTTGGAATATCAACGATTACATCGGATATCAATTATATTGCTGGTTGATAAAATTTTATAATAGTTGTTCTAAATTAGGTATTTATTTATATATTACAGTATATTTAAGATTAATTATTAAAAATATCTCTATAAATGGTTTTAAACTGAATTCTTTGTTTTAGTTGTACATATTTTCAATACCTACAGAAACGAATCATGAAAAACATCCTTCATGGATGCGATCAATAAACTGTGCTTGTCCGATTTGGTTGCAAATGTTCTTTCTCACGCTCGCTATATCACAAAGCGTTAAGCGACAAATTTAGTGAAGCAATCATGGAAGCGTAGACAATAAATTAGGCAATATTCACAAAAAACTGCGTAATCTTCAAGAATTAGGTGTCAGATTAAGATATATATTGAAAGTGGTAAATTCCAACAGCAAATATTTTTTGTGACGAGTACAAAACTCAGAGATGTTGAAATAAAGGAACTTTGTAAAAATCTAGATATAGAACAGGAGAGAATGATTTATTTTATACTTACTCGTTATTGTTATCGTTAATTTTAATATCGAGCCATCAACAATGATGTCTTATCAGTCTTATGATACTACACTATATTTATGTGTTTAGTTAAGCCATAAATGGGTTCAACATAAGTCCTCCAGCGACCATATAAACTAGGATTAAATAAAATAAAACCGTTATTAGAATAGCTTTTTATTTCTAACACAACTATTTAAAAATGCGTATATAAAATCATATTCTCTAGATATTGTAACTAAATGTTAATAAATTATATACATTTCAATTAAGATTAGAATAACAAAAAGTGCAGTAAGGCTCACAATAAAATTGATGGACCTATTTAATAATAGTTATTCAAATTGAGCAAAACGGCCATTGATACAAAATTTATACCAAAAAAGATCAAATCAAACTTTAAATTAGTGCTGCCTTTAAAAAATATTTATTGTACTTCTTCGATTCAGTACATCACATAAAACATTCCAAATATTGAATTCAGTTGTCTACCAAAACTGTGACACAATGATTATTATAACGGACTAAAGACGGACTTATCGAAGTAAGTGTGTTTAACCAAATATTAGTCAAAAGTTCACAGTTACATCACAAAACTGTGTTGGATTTGTTTCGTGAAGTCATATGCTAAGCGTTATGACTCAACTCCAAATCTTAACCTAAGATCTCTCATCTAAAGAACAATAAAGTTTAGCTTACTGTTTTAATAATACATTATAACAGAATGTCAAAGAAAGTCTGAAGAGAAATGAAATAAATAAATTAGTAACACAATTTGTTCTGGGTTCATTTACATTTACTTAAGTACAAGTACTAAAGCACTGAAACATGACTCATCACATGACATTGTACAGTTGAATAAAAAATGTTTAGTACGTAAAATCATAACAATATCTTTACTTAAATAGCGTTAATTTTCGAACTTATAAATTTACTGCCCCTACTGCCATATAATTGTAATAATTATTCAGAAATGTACATATTTTTCTAACTTCACCGGGCTACTCAACAATAATATATAAAAAAAAAAACTTTATGGAGCTCTGCTCGACAAGCATAAGCTATAGTTTATTATAACTATATCATGCATCAGTACTATAATAAATGATCAGTCTACTTAATAATAATCAATATCTATCTATCTTTGACTAAAAGGCATGCATTAATTTATTCATAATATTATTATTAACTATGTGCTTTATTTTTTATCTACAATCCCTTTTTATAATGTTAAGAACTTTTTGACTTTTCATCAAGTTTGGGTTTTAAGTATGTTTTAACCGCCATTTTAAGGAGTCGCTTGTATAAAAATGGCCAAGGCAAGAAAATAAAGAAACCTGAGAAAAATAAGCTATAGTATACTTGCCACCACTTCCAGAATATTTTGAGATCAAAGGGAGCTAAACTCCAACCCATAAAAACGATAGTATAAGTTTTTAGGAATACATACATAACATACTTCAAATGTGAATTCCAGATCTTCTCATAAAAGGTGGTTTTTGAAATAATACTTTCCACTTCTTTTTCCATAAATATAATGATGAATTCATTGAAGAATGTCATGTAATAACCAGAACGTAGTCCATGCCACAGAGCCAAAAATAAGAGTGTGCAAAACTGACTTAAATGACGGTTATTTAAAAACTTAAGCCTTTTGTAGATATATTCTGCTGCAAAGAAGTTTGTATTACAGTTGAAGCTGTCTATATAATGTTGGAATTTAGTCGCTCCTTCGAAAAGCATCAGCTTGATGTTATTACAACCATCCCACTTGGCAACCATCCCGTCTTTTGTTACCTCATTTCCATTGTAAGACAATCCAAAACGAATGCATGAGGCTGAAAAGGTAAAATTTATTTTTGCTGTATTATTTTACAAACAAATAGATTTTGTTTAGTCACAAACTGTGACTAAAGGATGTAAAGGATAATAAACATTTTAAACGCACAACTAATAAAAAGAAAGACACCATAACTCTAGCAGAATACAGAGCTAGCTGCATTGATTCATACTCCTGTACTACAATTCTTTTTTTATATTTAATTTTGTGACAAGCCAGTGACATGAAAACTAAAGTTGTCAAACTTTAGTGATTTTTGATTCTAATATAATTAAACGAAAAGGATTTATTAATAAGACCTTGACCACATAATAGAATACTAATTGTAGCAAGTAAGCGTAATTTTTAAATAATTATCTACAGCGATCAATACTCTTGTGTTTAAAACATCAACTATATGCTCCCATTGTATAAATATTTAAATGATTACTGAAGTAATATTAGATATTCAAATTTACTAGATAAATTAAGTCGTTATTGTATGCTAATGTCTTACAATTGGAATTTAATAGTTTACTTACTTTATTTTTCAATTACTAATTAATACTTGGGTTTACTTAAATATTTCACTAACCTTCTGTAAGTAGCCAGCAGGAAATATACTTGTATAGAGCGAAATGGGCCCATAAACCACAGTAAAAATGACGGTAAAAAATAGATGTTTCCCAGAAGTCATCGGACATCATGTATTTAATATTGAAGATAGAGACTAAAATAAAATTGTTTTAAATGGAATAAGTTCAAAAGTTGTAATAATTGCTAATTCCACAATTATTATACATATATTCATTTTATTAAATTTAAGTTCACCCATTTATATGTGGCAAACTATTTTATTATTTACTTTATCTTTAAATAAAGGTATATGACTGTAATATTTTAAGATTTAATATTAGGTAATTTAGGTTTCATATTTAACGTAGCTATACCTTTTTAGATCTTATTGCATAAATAAGATTAAAAAAAAACTAGATAAACCTAGTGTACATTTTTAAAGCATAAAATTTTGAATTTATTATAGAATTATTTACAAAGTTTTCTTACCTCCTACTTGAAATGCTATTAAATAAGCAAGACCTTGGACAAGCCTTTGTACTGCATGCTTTTTGAGACTTTTAGACTCTCTATCAAGAGGATATTTGTCAGAAACAAAATCAAGGTATCGTTTGAATGAAAATATAGGCCCAACAAGGAAACAAGCAGGAAAATAAACAAATCCAAAAAGCTCTAAGAGTGTTGGTGCCCTTTCCAAAGCTGTTATTTTATTGTTACTTGATAATTCTTTTCCTTGCTTTAATTTTTGGCCATCCCAAATATCAAACGAAAGTGCAATCAATTTTAGGGTCAGGACACAGTGGGGCATTGTCCATGTTATATCATAATCCTCAGACTCTGTCATGACATATCCAATTAATAGATATGTCATGTTAAATACAAATGTTATAATTGCATTCCATTTCCCTGGACCAAACAACAATGTAGTAAGATAAATTACAAGTGCAGGTATAGCATTATGGATAAATGACCACCCAAAATTGTAAATTGCAAGATCAACCCCCATCAACGCAAAGTAAATATGCCTCAGTGGTTTATGTTCTTTTATCTTGGCATTGTATATAACTCCTAAAGGATACCCCAGTAAGATTGATATTAGAAGCTTTAAAGCTGGCTCAGTAGTTCCAATTATATGAGCAAGAAATGGTACTGGGCTTAGGTCTAGCCAGCCCAAAAGTAACAAAACAAACCCAATCATGTTTTAAAACCTGGAAGAAAATAATATTAGAAATAATAAATTTTTCTGGTCTACTTAAAAATTATGTACTGTATTATATAAACATTTTAACAATTTTGGAATTGTTATTGTAATTATCACTTTATTTTAACTATGTGAGCAATGATACAACGTCTAATCATAAAACAAAAACATTTACTTCAGATGTGTAGTGTTAGGATTATACATTTTATGAGTTCTCTTATTCTATGACAAAACAATAAGATTTTTTTTGAAAGGAAGGTGAATAAATACGTGTGCATATGTAAATATGAATTACAGCCATAGCAACTTCAAAACATTTATAGAATATTGGTTATTTAAAGAAAAACTTACGAAATAAAGTCAAAACTGACTTTTTAGTGATGATATTGATCTGTATGATAATGAGTAATTCGTACGGATTTTTTTTTAATTTACCTTGTTATCATGCTTCACGAACAGCGAAAACTCAGCAGCAATGTCGGTAAGGTGAAAGATGCAGATTTTAATAAATTTATCGAGAGATTATAAATTGGCTTTTTACTGTTAACTTGCGATCAACTGCGGGAAATGAATGGCGCATAGAGATTAGAATTTAGAAGTTAGTGACACAGAGTAAATGGCCGATACTGGCACGTACTTACTGGAGTTATTTGAACCATTCATTCTCTTTCACTAAAATATGTTTATCTCTTTTTTCAAATACAAAGATACTGTAGATAGAAAGAGACTAAGTTTAAATTTTACATACAGGTTAGAAGAGGTAAAAAGTACAAATGTCTTAATTTTTGCTACCATAGATCGTTCAAAAACTGTCACAGATACACAACATCGGCTCAGTAATAGTCTATAGAATAACTATTATAAAGAAGTGTCAGTGAAATGTAATTTATGCGGTGCTTTGGGCAATTATTAAGCACACAAAACATAAATACATTACAAAAATATTAATACCTAGTAGCTTATTTTTAGCTGAACACTTATTTTTCAACAATTGCAATAGTAATAATTAGTAATTCCCTCTCCACAATTCACAAATGATCAGAAAGAAGGTTCAGGTTCAGAAGGACGGTTATTTTCTTTAAAAAATATTAAACAGAAATATTACTACCTAAAATAATTTAAGTTATATAATATACGAATGTATGCTAAAATTTAAGTGGCTAAGCTAACGAAATCCTCTTCGAATTGATGGTTATAAAATACAATGTACGAACTTAAAAAAAAAACACTTATATTAATTGTTGTGAGAGATACATATTAACTAACCTTACTTTAGATAGGGGAGGGCCCTATCTAAAGTAAGAAGCATTCCATTGTCTCCTTCAATGGACGAAAATAATGTGTAACTAACGAAATTATTGTAATCAAATTTCAAATTCAAAGTCAAATTAGATCACCAGCCGAGTGACCTCGGCAAAAGCCATACTGACGATCACTAATCATAAATCAGCTAGTTCTCCTCCAGATTGCTACGATGGATCGTCAATAATAAAAATCGTTTTATTAAAATGTCTATAATTATATAAATGAAACAACAGAACATATGTAGGGTTAGGTTAGTTAAAAGGTTGTTAAGAAATAATGTATTTTATTCGTCTTAACCTATAACAGAGTCAGGCACATCTGAATTGTCACTAAATTCAGCATCTAAATCTGTGATTGGCTTCACCTTGGTCCGTTTTTGTTCCTTTCGTAGCCAATTTTCTCACGTGTTGTGTGCGAAACAGTTTTTCTGCCAACATTCTACGGCAACTCGTTCCACAATTCGATTCAATTGTAACAAAGGTCCATTATTTTGTAGTTGTCTTTTGAAGTAGTCTCAGAGGTGTACAAGAAGCGGCCTAACTATCCAAAACAGTTATTTTTTGTATGCTTAGACACGGTAATAACAACAAACTTTAACAAATAAATCAACAAACTATAACAATTTATGGTAAATGAAATCGAAATACGTGTCACATACAAGGTGCTAGCATTCGTATTGAAAGCATCTCACGGCAATAGATGGGCCGCCGCGCCGATGCCCATTAAAAAAATAAGGTTGTCACGAAAGAAAACTCATAAACCCGATTTTCATAATTTTATATAAGTACAAAAATATATTTATACTGAAAAGTTTATACACGTTATTTATTTTATTTAAATTCTATCTATCAGACATAGTATTATAAGTAGATTTGAAATATCGCATAGACCATAGTCGATCAAGGTTTAATCCCTAAAAACTACGCATTAGTACATCCGCGATAACTGACTCTCCTCATAAATGCCAAATAAATAATAATTAGATTTTTCAACTAATAAAAACAATAAAAACTCATAAAATCATTTAAGAGAACTAGATTTATGTGGGTATCGAGTATCGTCAGCGTTAAAAATGAATTGCTAAACGTCACATCCCTAGTCATGTGGTGCTGACAGATGCCAACGTCAATAGGCAACTGTCGCCCACCCGCACCATGCTACAGCGCACATTAGTGGTATAATATACTTGGCGGGCCGAGAGCAGGGAAGAAAAGATTGCAGTGATGCCATGTTTTTTTTGCTAGGCTTTTCCTCCAAATTTAGGACCTAGGCATCCTGTTTCCGGTTACCAGATTTTAAGTTTAAATTAATCATTTAAAATTTAATTAAACCATTCAACGTCAATACAACTGATTTCAAAACTAACAGCAACAGAATATCGCCAAGAAGTTAGGAGAAAGCGGCCGGAATTAATCGTCAGAAGGGGTGTGGATTTTCATCATGATAACGCTAGACCTCACACATCTTTAGCCACTCAGCAAAAAATATGGGAGCTTGACTGGGAAGTGTTAATACATCCGCCGTATAGTCCTGACCTTGCACCTTCAGATTTCCACCTGTTTCGGTCTCAGTATTCTTTAGGCAGTGTCAGTGTCTTTAACCAATTGTCACGGTATTTTGATCAGAAGCCCTAAAATTTCTATAGCAATGGGATCATGTCCCTACCTACAAGATGACAATAAGTTATCGAGCAAAATCGTACCTACATACTTTAGCTAAATGTAAATAAACTATATTAAAAATGTTGCGAATTTTCTTAAAGAATGCGAAGAAACTTTTACCCCAACCTGATATTTTATACTAATGATGTATTTTTCATTTATATTTGAAAGTATCTCTCAAACCGT
Source organism: Pieris brassicae (assembly GCF_905147105.1). Lineage (NCBI taxonomy): Eukaryota > Metazoa > Arthropoda > Insecta > Lepidoptera > Pieridae > Pieris > Pieris brassicae. The sequence goes on from NC_059680.1 coordinate 5,074,405, forward strand.
TCAGAAATCATCCAGGTGTTGTCACTGAGCACTGACTAGTGACTGCTTTGCCTCTTCAGTTTACTGTTCGATTTAAAATTTGCCACTTTTGAGTTGCGCGCCGCGGGTTTGTTGACTTGTGGTTGATCTGGTACAGCATGTAAGGCCAATATAAATCTTTACATAATAATTCTTTAGAAATTACATAGTAAAAGTGTTAATCGTCATTTAGTTGCAGATTCTGATTAATCATGTCAGACTTGGATTCTGATTGCGACGATAATAAAATACCGGTACAACAAAATAAAGCACCGCCTGAACAAAGTTTTCAACCGAGAGGAAATAATTCTGCGAGAGGCCAAAGAGACAATCAGAATTTTAAAAAAAATTCTACCACACGTGGGAGAGGGTATATTCGTGGTAATAACAAAGTCATATCAATACCTTCGACTAAAGTTGGGCGAGTGATCGGTCGAGGAGGATTTGTAATTCGCCATTTAGAATACATGAATAAAGCTAAAATAAAAATTGGCAATTCCGCTGCAGACAACACAGACATCACACTATATGGAACTGATGCTGCAATTGAAAAAGTGGAAAAAATGATTCAGGAACTTACTATTGATAGAAAAAAGGAACCAGTAGTAAATTCGAGTACAGTTCAGGCTGGTTCAAGTGCTTAAAGTCTATTATTATTATACTATTATATTATGTATCCAAATAGTAGATATCCCATAGAAAGAGAAAAGTTATGGAATTGGCTAAAATATTTGCCAATTCAACTATTGTTGAAATCTGTAAAAAAAAGGATCCAGTCTTTATATGAGTTCTCCTATTGGCACAAGTGTAACTATGACTTTAAATTATCATAGCAAACTTAGCTTGTAATGGATTTTGTGTATCATTACTAAACATAGCATAGGTACAGTTGGCTATCAAAGAAGCAGAAGCCTCTTCAAAGGCCCTGATAGTAAATTTCAAAAAAGTATATTTTGTAGTTGTCCATGCAGGATGCAATTTTGTTACTCAATGTTAATTTCTTTTGTTACAGTATTATACTTTATCTTGTTATTTCTATTTCCATATTTTCATCGACTTATAGTTTTAAGTTTACAAAAAAATTGTTGATCTCTTAATTATAAGTATTTACATCATTTTTGATCTCAAAGTGTTTTTCAATCTTTAATAAATAAGTTTTCATGGATCAGTTGTTTCTTTTAGGCCATCTTACTTAAATTATCGTTAAATGTACTATAAAACCAGAACAGTCATTTATACTGATTGAAATTTGAATGTGATATGTAAACATTTTAGATCCTAAAAGATCTTAATTATACTTTTGATTAGAAGTAGACTAGAATGTTATGTAATGTTACTGTAATGGTCAGGATCAGTGTCAGCAGAAAAATCTATCAATAATTTTACACACAATTTTAAATTTCTGGTTTAAGTTTGAAACATGTGAGGCCTCCCTTGGATTTCATGCATCACATTTACCATGTCATAAGAACTTTTTGGTTACAAAACCTCATATATATTCTAAAATACTAATTTTATATTAATATATGCTCTCCATACCTCTCCCACATAAAATCACTGGTTTTCGATTATTTGAGTAAACATTTTCTTGTTTATTCATTTTTCATTATGAGAATTAAAATCTCCCCCACAAAAACAGATTTGTACATATAATTAAGAATTCTTATAAAGCTTTTTAAACAGATGTTAGTTTCATTAATAACCTTGTAATTAGTATTAGAATGAAATTCAGGTTTTCAATGATTAAATGAACTCAAAGAAAAAACTAAATAAAACAACATTTGACTAAAAGCAAGTTTATTTTTTTATAATAATTTAAAGCACTAATTTTGTCACTTAGATTGTTTTGACAATTTCCCTTTATAATTTTATTATAAATAAACTACACCACCAATACCTCTACACCAATTTTGAACAATGATTTAGAATTAAGAAAGATTGAGAATATTTTATAAAATTGTGTAAAGTATTTTTTATAATTTTTTGCCAGGGACTTCAATCCTAAGTTATATTACAATTATACAATAAATTTTAATGGCAAAGATAAAAGAATAAATCATTGAGTAATAATGAATTAAATTTTGTTGCTAGCTGGAGTAACATATTTTAAGTAGTATACTTTATAAATGTGTAAGTAAAGAAAAAGAGTCTCATTTTCTTTTTAATTATTAAAGTGTAGTTTTTAATATTTTACTTTTGCATTTTTTTATATGGACCAAGGACCCTTACTATTTACTATTATTTGGCTTTAGTAACATTATTGTGGCTGGAATCAACATATTGTGTGTTCAGCTAATATTTAGATCTTTACTGCAGACATTTTTAACAAATCAAAAATTATCTTTACAGTTGTGAAGTGGCAAAATTATTGACAAGTAACATCTTACAGGAATTAGCAAATTGATCAAAAGTAACACCTCATTTTGCAGAAAAGCTTCAAAGGATCTTGATTTTGAAAACCCTGGTTAGAAAACTCATAACTTAAAATAGTTTATTTAAGAGAAATTTTTAATATTATGTTTGACATTAATGGGAGCTTTCTAAATAAGATTGTGTCATCAGGTATTTTTGTGTTAAGTACTGTAAATTAACAGAGCATACCTAAGTAATATATTGCAATTTGGTCATCTCCATAATTGATTTTAAATTGGGATGGTTCAATCCAAATCAGTTATCTTGATCAAATGTTTTTCACATATCACCTATTGAAGTTCATTTAAGTTCAAGAATTGTGCTCATGTTGGTTCTTAATTGGTCACATGCTGAACACATATTTTAATCCTGCCTCTGTGACTGCAATAATGCATCCTTTAATATTTTAATATCATCCTAAATTATAGCACTTTCACATAAGGTAAAACCAAGGAGCTTAAATTTACCTTCTATAATTTTTACCATTAATGCCAAGGCCTTCTCATGTTTTGTTATAATATGAGAAATTACATTAAAGATTTGCTAAGTTTTTTTTACTTCTGGAAGCTTGACTGTTGATAATTTTAAATCATCTATAATATTCTTCAAAGGAACTGGGTTTTAGATCATATATATATTTGAAGAGTTACCAATCTGTACAAAAAATGGTATTTATTAAATAAAATAGTCTTAACCTTGAGACTTTGCTTGAAAACAGTAATTAGAAGTATCTTGTCTTAAGTATATTTTTGTCCCGTTGATTTTTTATTCTCCTTATATTTGTAAAAATCTTTATTGTTACAGGAAAAATATAGGGAAGCTTTTTGATAGCCATCTTTACTGTCTGAAATCTACATTTTCAAATTCTTGCCTTCAGATATGCCTACCTTTTTGCTAAGGTTGAAAAGAGTACTGAAGAGTATAAGAAGATAATACGATAAGATAATATTAATATTATAAGGTTGATAAGTATGGTTATGGCAAAAGAAGAAAAATCATCCTTGAATCTTAAAGAATTGAGCTTCCAGTTCATGCGTTACGTAAACTGTTAAAGCTACGCAAAAATATTGTAGGTATTACAGAATTGTCATCTTTCTGGGCCTATACGGTCGCACAACTCCAAAAAAGTTCATAGTTTCCTTTCATTTTTTGTAATCGTTTCTTGAAGTATGGCAAATGGAAAAAATAATACGGTAGAGTTGAGTAGTTTATGTATCCATTTTGAAAGATCGATACACGATTTAAATAACTTCGCTCGATAGAAAAAAAGTCCAAACATAGCCATTTTTGACACTTTGAATTCATTTTATGACGAAAATGTATATAGAACATGATTTTGAAATTTACACGATATATTTGATCGCAAGCCTAGTAATCCATTTCAGAAAAAAAATTGATAAAATTACATTAATTGAATGTTTTACATAAGTAATTATATATATGGCTGACGCTCAGCGCTCCAGCTCTCCATTGCGTACCGCAGTCCACCCCGAGACACTGACACAGCAATGCGTGCTGGGATAGGGCCTTAAAGGTCTAAAAAAAATCACAACCGCATGTATATTTTAGGTTAGACACTATAAACCCTTTTACAACGTCATTAAATTGATTTTAATAAGTATTTCTTGTAGCTGTTTTTACAAACACAACATTAATCCTCAAATATTAAGTTATTCTGGACAAGTATTCTATTTACAACAAAATTGTTCAAGATTCAACATGATTTTGATGAAATTTTACCCAGATTAATCGTAGGTTGTAGGTAGGGTAAAGAGATTTTCTATTGAAGGCAGTCATAACAAACCTATTTAAATTATTTTAATATATCTCCAAAAGCTTAAAATTTTGTTTTCTTTATTAATGAAATTGAAAGACATCTGATGATCTGACACAAACAATCTACTAATTAATGCAAAGCGAGTATAAAACAAAAAATTGAGTTGCCATATTATCAGATCTGTTTAATTAGTACTTATTAATTATTTAATGTTGTTTGACAACATTAAATCATCAATCATGACAATCAGTATTGACATTTGCCAAGGCCAATTTACATAAATAAGGAAAAAGCAAAGAGTTTAATAATAAAAAATTAATAGCTTTAGAAAATTATTACTTCAAGTTGCACTATGTCTCAGTGATAATAGAAACACATATTACAACTTTGAATAGATGGATGATAGCTCTTTCTTTAAATAAATTTGTAATGGTAATATAGCACTCACCCTTCCTGGTAAGTAAATTGCCTTCACAGGTCACAGCAATACTAAATTACCTTTTGTTATTTTGAAAAAATAATTACATCGTTATTAGATTACATATGCATAATATGACAAAATTAAAAGTATACATATTTTGTGTATACGCATTATTTTAAGTTGACGTTCGTGTTTCTTATTAAATAGAGACGTCAGACCAAAGGGAAGATGGTTATCCTCTTTCAATCACGATGACGCTAAATAGGAAAGCTTACCAAATATTATATATCATCTTATTAATTTCATAGCCAATTTAAAATTTCTGTATTTTTGGGAAATGCGAATGTAGTCTGGCCTCCTTTACGTAGAACTCATATTGATACGGTTGTACCGGTTCAAATGAGGTTTTAAGAGGTGTGTCCTTCCTTCGACTACCTTCTTAACACATACTTTATGGGAGACTTGACCTTCTCGATGGGCGATTTTATTGTCAAAATATACATTTACAAAATCAGAATTGCTAGCCATAATGCGCGGTAAATTATAATGATGAAATATCCGTTAAGAGTTGTTAGTTATTTATGACGTTTACATGCTTAGTTTATTTTTCTAGATAAAAAATGATAAATTATTCAATTAATTTCTTTTCAATATTAGGAATTAAAACATTTTGGGAGGTAAATTATAATTTATATAGATTAGTATAAATTTAATGTCTATCGTGTCTTTGTCTATTAATAAGTATAACTAAAGTTACAATTTGAACATAAAGTAATCTAATATAATAAAATAATTACCGAATATTTATAAAAATCATAAAGCGATTTATTTTCAGCACATAAATACTACATTACATATTAACATTTGTTTACGTGTTTATTAACTGTATAGGTTCAAATCAAAATGTTTAAAATTCAGTTTGTACTTGTTTTGGACAAACCGCTACAAATCTGACAGGTGCTCCACTTCCTTGGGCAATTTTCATTGGCATTACAAGAGCGGTGCAACCATATTCTGAAAGTAATGCAAGATACACATATATATTTTTATAAGATTGGTAAATATAAATTATCATGAGTTGGCACCTTAAAGGAAAATCTAACGTTTATATAGCTGTTGTTACCTGGTATAGTTGTTGATAAATTAACATTTTCTATATTGTACAACCCTGCTTTCGACCCTAATTTGTGGACGGGAAGATCTTTTGATGCTCCAGGATCGACAGAAGAAGTATCAACGCCAACTCCGACAACATTTTTGTATGAAGTTGTTATCCAATCCATAACTTCACTACTCAGGCCTGATAAATAGGTATAAAATTATACATTTATACCCTTCTTTTGCTCAGCTTTTACTTATTGTTTTCTTTATAGTCATGAAATGGTATGCCGACCATGCATTATAAACTTAACCAATTGTTTTCCCAGAACAAAAGAATAATCAAATAAGCAACTAGACAATCATGACGCAAGTAGCGATCCAATTTTTAGAAATATTTCTACGTTTTTCAATTAAGTAGTAACCAAACTCACCAGGGAAATTTAATGTATTGTTAGGCCCCAATCCAAGATACTTTTGTTTGTCATTTACAAACTTACTCCATCCAAATTTGAACACAATTAAACATGGTTTACCAAAATTTTCATTAATCATAAAATCTAAATGATGTTTATAAAGAACAAAATTTGGATCATCGTTAACCATGGAACTCACATCAGCAATTATAACTGAAAATAGGTTAAAATAAATTTCTGATAAGTTAAAGTTTACTAATAAATAAGTAATTAATATCTTACGTGGAACAATTAAGTCTTTAAGAGGAATGTTTCCCACAAAGTTTCCTTGTTCATAGAAATGATATGGTGCATCCAGGTGAGTCCCACCATGTTCGGAAGCAACAAATTCTTTAGAAGAGTACCAGCTTAAAATATAAATTTTTTTTGTAGGTATTCAACTTCATATCTTATGTTAAAACTAATGTGTTTGTTTTGTATTCCCCAATAGGGCAGAGTCTTGCCTTTGTGAATTATACATTAAGTACTAATTCACAAAGGCAAGACTATCTTTGGTGTGTATATGGAATAATAAAATACTCATAAGGATTACATCGTAAAAGGTCTACTACAGGCACAGTTAAGTTTGATGACCTATAAGTATTATAATGTTAATAAAATTAAAAAAACGTTACTTACTTAACGCCATCGTTTATAATTTGCTTCGTAAATTGAAACTTTTGTGCTTGAGGCCAATATATTGTATTTGCATCGAAAGGATAGCTAAGATCTATAAATTCATAGTCACCATTAAATAACACGGCATTTAAAGTATTTATCTGTGCGGTGACTTTGATATAAAATAGTGTAAATACACAGAAATATAACACGCACATTTTACACCCAACCGAACGATATGTTAAATTAAGACTACTGAGTGTACAAGTAATTGAGACAGTTTACACGTAAATCTACACGATACAGTTTGTACGTTTGGAAGAACCGAATTGAATTCAAAGATTTCGGGAAACAGCATTGCTCCACGGTTTATTTTTACAAAACTGTAAATTCACGTGTTATTTTGAAAACATACGAATTAAAATAAATATATGGAATATTAATATATCTCAAAGTAAAGTATTTCAAGCTTACCCTACCAGTAACATCAAGCTATTTCAACGTATATCAAGGGTTACCTACCGTAAAATAAACTCCAACGTATGGCCCAAGTCGCATGAAACAGCTAATAGAGAATAATAGCCATAATAAAGCAATCTTCTTGCATGAGTGGGTATGTTTATCAACTGACCTCGAATACCATAGGTCATGATTGCTCTTTGATTTAACCTGTTTGAATAGGATAACTCGTATAACTAAAATCAAAGACCACATTGTTAATATTAAATACCTCTTGCCGCTATTAAATATTTAACATCGGTCTTGTCACTTCAGCAATTTCACAAACCAGTCTCCCAATACCTTCTCAACTGTAATCTTATTTATTGCTGTACATGTTATATGGTAGAAAATAAATATAAAAAAAAAAACTTATATATACATATATCGCACGCATGTGAAAATTAGGTAGTTTTATGCTTTTGCGCGTTTGAATATTATCCTTTTTGAAAATGAAAAATGTATTTTGTTGACTTCTGGTGATAAGGAAGTTAACAAAAGTGGCGATTCATGCTATTTTATCGAATACAATATTAAATTTCTACTTCATGTGGTAGAAGTTTTATCGGATTATTATTTTCACTAGCTTTTGGTTATAACTGTTGTATGATAAACCGCATACAATAGTGGTTGACAGCACTTGAATAATTCTTAACATTCAATATTAACATTAATTCCCTGTTTAAACTTATTAAACACGAAACAAAGGAAATATAAGCAAATGAAAAAACTAATTTCAATGACATATATTGAGCTTTCTTTCCCACTATATCGTATCGTCATATGTCGACATTTTTTTATCGATTAAATTGATAATCATACTAGAATGATTTATTACGTGTTGAGGCTATATGTCTAATGGAAAAAGGATTAACAATACATGCATAAATTGTATAATATTTTGATTTTAGGGAGTTAATTTACACATATAGGGTAGATATGTATTAGTCGGATCAATATAGTTATTTTTATGATAGACTTTGCCAGCCTCAGGATTGTCTGCGCGAAAAGGTCCCATACGCTAATATCATGATGCCTGGCAACTTAAACACCCACCATGCCGGCTGGTTTTGATTCCACGTGTGGATTCCGAGTGTGTCCTTTCCTGACTTTACCTTTGCAAGTCATAATGACAGAAATGGTCCCCGATTTTCATTTATTGTTTGACCTTTGCTGACCTCATATCCAGAGAACTAACAAGTCACCGTCAACCCTCTTTGGCTTCGTCGGAACATTGCGTGGTAGGGAGTACTGCACCTACTACGCACCCTCCACGACCCCCCTCTTCGCGGGCTGTTGCCGTTTTTAGTTGGAGCAGATTGGATAGAATGTTTTGGGTCGTCGGTTCTTGCCGTTCTACTTCTGCATAGGAAGGATCACAGGATCTTTTGGCCTGTCTCTTCAAGTCCAACTCGACTTTGAACGACCAAGGGACCATCACCGACCACGGTGAGATACTCTGATCCTGGAAATCATATTCCGGCAACGTGCTGTTCGGATTATTACCCGCAGCTGAGTCTTACCAACGGACCTCGAGGCATAATACGAAATTCTCGTATCACCTCGGCGTTCGACGTTCCACAACTTAGCATTGTATTTTAACCGAGTGTTTTCCGCGCACTACATCCAGAGGAATCACCTATTAGTATTTCCGAACCAATTCGACTTCCATCAAGAAAAAGCGTACCAATTCTTAAAAGACCGCAACGCACTCGCGAACCCTCTGGAATGATTTAACATCGGGTGACCCTCCTGCCTGTGTGCCCTTTCTGGGGCATTTATAATAATAGGAAAGAAAACAACTATATTAGTAGAATTTATATTCAATAATTTGCGATACAATATACAGGCTGTGTGTATACTTACTACTAATGTTTACCTTACATGAGACTAGTTGTACTAAGATTTTTGTAACTAATGTCTCCATAGAAAATTCTGTTTGCCTGACTTTTGGTCTGCCATATCTTGATAGTTTTATAAGATTGTGATAGAGAGAGAGAGAGAGAGCAGTTGCTTGTTTTACAGCATTCATCATATACCTGGCCAAAAAGTCGTGGATCAAACGCAACTAGGGGTTAGATGAAAAAATTGTTCTACAGAAGGTCCTTAAACTCGACCCGAAGATTCAAAAACAGCATTGTAATGTATTACGACTGAATTACTGAACCGATTTTGAAATTATTTTACAAACAGAAATTTCAAAATAAGTCGGAGAAAGAAGGGTTAAAAGAAAACGTTTTCTACGAACGATGACTTGACGATAACAGACAGACACTAAAGTTCTCCACCGCTATCGTGTTTGATCGCGAGAAATTAAAACCTACTGCACGGTGTTCTTCATATAATTTCGAAAATTATTAATTATAAAGGTTTTGTTATATGATTTTGGGTGGGCGGCCTGCTTCATAATATCTTGGTATAAATTACTGAAAGAATATATATTTTTAATTATTCTGTATTTATTGGTTTTGAATGAAATCATGTATGATTCGAATTGGATTTTATGTGACCTATGACTTTATAACTAAGGGAAACTTAGCAATAGTTTATTACTTGTAAGTTCTTATTTTGCTTTCAAAATTATCGTTAAAAATATATCACTACCTCAACCATCATAAAAGAATAACGAACGAATTTCAAGGTGTAGGCATGATTTTAATTTTTAAAATATTATTATATCTTCATCAAACAATAACAAAGTTCCGCTATTGACATGATGTCATTAAAGTGTGATCAAACAAATCTTAAGAAACAGAAATAACTACCAAGTAAAACCCCATTAAGTGTGAATTGTGTGCCTTTTGCGGCTTTAAAATTTCACCCTTACACATAAGTCATATATGACGTTTAGACCCAAATACCTAAACGTCCCTTCTTATTATTGACATGGTTTCTATAGTTTAACACAGACTAGGAACGTCATATATTAAATTGTACTAACCATATATTTTTCTAGTTTAACTATAGACATCAAAACGTGAAATGTTGTTAGCATTAAATCATTAAAAACTGCACTTATTACGTTACTTAATATTCACACCAAAAATACGATATCAACATTTCTGTCAACTATTGGCACAGCTGAGGCCACTTTACTAAAGTTGTTGTGGAACGGACTTCCAGTAATAAGCAAGTAGCAACTCCTTTACTATATATACTTGCTGGCAAGTAGCGTCTAGGCAGTAACGAGTAACCATCTCAACTATTAAAAGTATTGTTATGGTCGTTATATTAGATCTAACATTCAGAAATAAGACCAACAACCGCTAAGCCTGACTATACGGACCGACGGAATAATAGTTTGCGCATCTCGTCTCGTTTCTTAATCACACCCAAGGACACTACTTGCTTATTTGTGGCGGGAATATATCATAATTAAAAGAACGAAACGAAATTACCAGCCTCAACAAAATATTTTATTAACATGCAAGTTTATCATATACCGGATTTTGTAAATCGTAAAAACTACTTCAACCGTAAGTAACAAAGAATTTCTCTCATATTTTTATTTAATTCCCGGTTTAATTACATTGACAGTATTTGTGTTTTAAAAAGAAGTAATGGAAAATGAAAAATAAAACCACAAACTATTTTGTTCGGCAACTATTTACACCCGCCTACTAATATCTCAAGTTTTACAAAATTACATTTATCTTTTAGTTACAGTACGTATACTTACTTAGCCGTAATAATATATTTACACAAAGTTAACAATAACGATGATATTAGAATTTATTAAAATATCTGACATTTCATGTTTTACCAAGACACAATTCAAAAGATCTTCAACAATCACTCACATGTTGGATAATTTTTGTCAATTGATTTTATAACACTGTATAAATAAATATCAATTAAATTAGCCCATGGAAAATGAAATTTCAAATATAAAGTGAACAATACCATACTAAAACGACATGACTAGTTCTTATTGTATAGTTACGATTAAATTAAAATTTATATTTGTGGCTAGATTCCACATACATTAAAAAAAATATTTGTCCCGTATTCACCGATAACAAAGCCGGTAAAGAGTATACATTTACACTTAATACTTTTGTTATAATTCCGAAATTATTTTTTCTTAGATCCTTAAATCAGCAAATAATATATCGCGGAGGCACAAGATCTATAAATTCATATTAATTACTTTTATTAAGTAATTGTATACTACCTAGGGCTTGTGACTTCTATATGAATATTTGAATGACGGCTCTGTGGAATGCGGTCGTGTTAGACCTTTTGTCCACCGCCGCCGACACCGAGAACGAGACGACGGCGCCGATTTAGCGATACATACATTTAATATGGCCATGTGTCTACCGCACGCCCGTCACCCGAGCGCCGAGATTTCGAGTAGATCGGCGTGACCGCTAGAACTCGATTCGGTTTTACGACGGGCCGATGTGCCGGCAATACGAAACATGTTTGTTCTTGTCCACACTTGTTTGCGTGTTGCTCCCACGAAAATGTAAGTGCGTGCTCCTATTTCAACATGCCTCCGGCGGATAGAGGACATATCGTTGTTTTTAGTTTTATTATTATTTATTACTTACGATGTCATGGAACATGGTGTAATGGTTGCAGCTCCTTACAAACGTTGTGTAAAAAAATATATTAAAATAAATTAAATGAATGAATCACTTTTGACAAACTACCATCACTCGGTTTTTGTTTTGCCTATAATATAATTTTAAAAATAATGGCTGAGAAATTGAAATACGATAAGAAAATCACTTTTTGAACGGATTAAAGCTATGTATTATTATTAAAACTTATAGTTATTTATATAATTATAAATTTTAATTTTTTTCCGACTTTTCGCGTACTTTTCAGTGTGCGTGGTCACGGTGACTGAAGACGAAAGGTCAGGTTAGAGGTTAAATGTATCACAGCTGCAGAGAAAGTTGTTTTATCTGTATTTATTGCCCCGAAGTTGGTATCGACTAAAAGATGACGGGTTTAAAAAAAAAAATTCGAATTATGTAAATAACTATAAGTTTTAATAATAATACATAGCTTTAATCCGTTCAAAAACTGTTTTTCTTAATGTGTAAAAGCTATTTTATCAAATACGATATTTATGCATTAATTGAAGTTGTAGAGAGTAAAGACGGGACATCTTATAGTAGTTAAAAAACTTGCATTCATTATTCCGCAACTTACTGTGAAGTACATAAAACGATCCTGTGAACGATCGTTCATGTATTAGCGGATAAATTCAAAATTCTTTGCATCGCCTACGAGTTCGAATCTACAAAAGCAGAAGAAACAATTGTCGCCGGTTGGAACTAGCCATCCTCCTAGTTTCTGTAATTTCTACTAAGAAGGAAATGCGACTACCATGCACGACAAAGCTCTAGGACTGAGCCACTGATATATTGGCGCGGTTGACACACGATCGCCGTCACGTCATTTTAAACTCGGCCCGAAATTATCTCGTTCTCGGTGACGGCGGCGATGGATAAACGGCCGTAATGCGATCATAACTCTATTGAATCACAAATTCATAAGCAAATTCTAATTGTGATATCCTTATTTATATCCAATATCTTAAACCTATTTTATAGAAAAATCAACACGCATTGCTTTTGCTTACATCGCACCTTGTTTCGCTGTTTCAAGGCACTTGAGGAGATATACCTGTGTTAACTCTTGTATTTATAATTATTGCGAAGTAGGCGCTATATAGCGATACGAAAACAATAATATATGTTATATAGTGACATCACACGTGAATTGGGACCGTAACAGCTCGATCGACAATCGAATATTCGATCTTAATTACGGTAAAAAGAAATTGTAATTCATAAAAAATCATAATGTAAAGATAATTTACATGTCACATTATAACGGCATATCTTGAGAGTAACCAAATACATACTTTTAAAACTATTACATTTAATCATATTTAAACAGTATGGATTTTATGTCGATAATATCCGTACTGTACACGTCAACGAACTAATGGTCTTTTAGAAATTCAGATTGTATCACATTGAAACATAAGTCAAATTCAGTTATTTCTTAAAATTAGCTTAATCTTAAAATAACGTTTACATATTTACACCTGTCAACGACGCTAGCTCCCGCCCACCATGCATGCAACATTATCTGAAAAAATGCAATAAGGGAAAATATTATTTTACATGCAACTTTAGTTTATATAGTTTAGCTTTTTATTCAGAGAAAAGCAACCACTTTTATAGTAAATAACTGACCAGCCACACGCTTGGAATATACTGTTGGACATAAGTCTATAAATAAAAAAATAACTCAACTAAACAGCGATTTCTATAATATAAATAGGTTACGGTGCTTCTCATATTTCAACATAAGAAAAATTACGATGATGACCTAAAAAAACGAACTAATATTTTTTATTTAATTCTGAAATGCGTTTTAAGGAGTCGTTACCTCATGCCAAAATGATAACTAGCCTTAATTTATATTGAAACATTTATATTCATCATTTATACGTGATAAAACATACTAAAGCAACTCGCTGTCTCATTACTCGTATAAGGAACTGGGGAGGTGTCTTCTTCAGCTTCATGTATTCATGCCAGTATTCGTTCTTGGTACTTGAGCGACCAAAAAAGGCTTTTGTTTCGACACCACTGCGGTCAACAATTATTCAAGAGCAGGTACTTGCATTATATTAGAGAAAATATGGAGGATCCTCTTTGTTTGGATCAGAAGTATCTATTTAAATTTGCTTGGCCTAACATTGTGTAGAAAAAGTTCCGTATAGTTTCTTCAGACCCTGACGCTTTAAGATACATAGAAAATATAGCAGGCAGCAAAATTTCATTTGTTGAAAAGCCGCAAAATGATTATCAGCCACGTGATTACAAGGAACCGTTGACGCTTAGATTTTTTTTAATTTGCGTTTTCAACGCAACGATGTAAGATGCAAAGTTACCGTGGTAACGTCAACACCAAGGAATGTAAGCAACAAAACAAAAAATGGTGATCGCACTGAATGAGGAAGTAGAGAAGATACCACATCAAGGAGAAGACATTTGGGATTTTGTGAATAGTAACAAATAAGATTTCTTTTTAATCGTAGGAATTCCGTCTACATTTTTGCAAGAAGTTTACCATAGCATTTACTGAAGGATTTAATTATATAATTTCTCTATACTTGTCTTTGCTAGATGTTAAGTAGATCATTCTCAAATATACATATTTATTTTTCATTCGCTGGTAGCGACCCCTTAACACAACTTTAATATGAAATAAAAATGACATATAAATTTTTTGCGCATCATGTTTTTTTGCCCAATTGAGAAGCACCTTAACATATAACTTCACTTACCCCAATGCTATTGATAAGAATTATAATAAGACGTCGGCGGAGGGTATGGAGCCGAGTTTTGATTTGATAGATTGTTTGGCTTGGATGGTGGAGGCGGACCAGACGGTGATGGCTTTGTCATAGCCTGTGAAGGTCCCTGCATTCCATTATGTTGGTATGCCATCAATGATGCACCTAAAATATATATATGCATCAGGATCATCAAGCTCTCGCGTCATTGTTGACGATAATGATTCATGAGTTAACGCATTTTTCTTTAAATATAGAATTAATGAACGCATGCCCTTACTTTAACTTATACACAAGGTTTTAAAAATATTACGGAAATAGTTCCACTATTTATTTAAAAAATCCAAATTCAAAAATTCAAAAATTCAACCAAAACTGTATACAAATATGATATACAGGACGGCCAAAAAGTCGTGGATCAAACGCAACTAGGGGTTAGATGGGACCCCATCTAGGTTAGTCCCAATCAGTGTGGTCTGAAGTAAACAAAAAGTTATGATTTGAGATACTTTCATTTCATGTAACTTAATAATATCTTCAATACACCCAATAAACAACCATAAATAATATGTCTAACGCAAGGTCTCATCAGTACCAATCTAGTGGATAGCAAATAAAAAAGATACAGGTAGTGTAGCTTTTTCAAATCATAAATAGAATTAGTAAAAAAAGTCATTTTTTTATGAAAACGCAAAATAAATTAAAACTCTGCAGGGGTCGAGTTTAAGGACCTCCTGTAGAACAATTTTTGCAGCTGATGACCACATCTAACCCCTAGTTCCGTTTGATCCACGACTTTTTCGCTCGCCTGTTTATGTGTGACAAGTAATATTATGATCACTTAATTTGGTATGGTAAACTCTTAAAGTAAAAACGCATCGCATATTTATAAAAATAGCAATTCGCAAGCAAGAGCTTAATCTAAAAACCACAAAGGCAAGATTTATAGAAAGCAAACTAAAAAAAGCATATTAAATGAAAACCAAAAATTTCAATCGCTTCTACAGTCGCTTTTAGAAATAAACATCATCAAATTTCAATTCATCAAAAACTTTCTTATCAAAATCTTAAGCATAAGAATATTGTTATGTTAATGATGATGATGATAAAGATATGTAATAAAAAAAAGCAGAAAAGCAAATCACTCAAATATTATCTCTTCTTAAATGAACCTGAACGCGTTTAAAACTACTTAAATTAGTTGCATTTTTATAAATTTATAATTAATCGAATGTATTTATTTAAAAAAATATGAAATATACTATCTTGTTCGAAACATTTACAGCATTTATTAATCTCAAATAATGTTTGAGTAATCTGTAAGGAGTTAAGTAGAAGATCAGACGAATAGGCTATTTTAGACAAGATTTTAAAAACATTTCAGATTATTTATTTGTAATTACAGGACTGATAGAAATTGTTATTTTTTATTTTCTTAAGTATTGGCTTTATAACGTTCAAGAACCTATGTTTGTAAACACGTTCGTACACAAGCGTCAAGTTTCTTACGTGTTAATTATCATTCTTAAATTACACAAAAAGTCTAAGACAAAAGTAGTCGCCAAGATAGTATTAGATTAAACAAGATTAACGTCATCGTCCATTCGAGATCTCTCTTCACAATTTTGTGTCACGTGACTGATGTATATAATATTTTCAATTGCGATTATTTAACACTCCATAACACTTTTTATAGCAATGTTTCATACAAATTACTCTGGACAAAACTTTATTGTTCATACTGTCACATAGCGTATAAGCCAAAATAAGTATAACAAACAGAAAGTGCGTGCAATTGTCTACGTCGTGGGCCGTAAAATTGATTGTTTCATGAAATGTCCAACTAAAATTAACAATATGATTTGACAATGTTTAACGATATTTCAATCATCGTGTCCATGTCGTTAATTTAGAATTCTTCGAGTTTGATATAAGTTATGATGGGCATTATTTTATATTACTTATAGATATATTGATAATTCGCATTGACATTCATAAAAATAACTTTCGCTTCGCTTCAGCCTTAGCCTGCTTAACTAGGTCTGATTTTAGTACCCATTATGCCTCATCAAAATAAAGCTATAGCCGAAGTAGAATAATTTAACTACAGTGTAACTTCTATATAACGCCCCGCGATTTACCACCGACCTCCCTAAAACGTCGAAATCAATAGCCTTTGGTTGGTTAAGCTTGTCTTCCATACAATTATACCCTCTACATACCATTACACCCACTCTCAATAACGACAACAATTGAGTAAAAACTGCGCAGTTGTGTGCGTTCTTTTGTCGCTTTATAATCCTAGCCAGCAATAAACTCGGCATCATTCATGCATAAGAAACTTCTAAGAAATTCTTTCTTTTGTTTACAAATTGGGATTGCTTGCATATTCTGAAGGTAATAGGCAAATGGAAAAATCCGCGCTGTTTTAAGAATATTAACGAATTACCAGTGACGTATAAAGCTAATAAACCAGCTTGGATGACCAGTCAACGTTTTGAAGAAGTGCGAAAGTGGGAGGCAGAATTAAAGGGACGAAAATATTTAATTGTTCACAAGTGCCGTTTATACGCTACTCAAGGGTCACAGAACAGAAGGCTACAGAAGGATTTGTTCGAATCTGAGAGTAAAACTTTTGTTAATATGCTGCATGCAGTAAACTCTTTATCCAAAGCGACACCCACAAAAGAGAGTGCAATATCTCTTCGACATGCTGAACTTTGTACCAATTCTATCAGCGATGAGGTGGAAACAGAACATAGTGACGATGACTTTTCAGTTCAACATGGCAGGAAATACGGCAAATCTTCAAACCTACACCGAAGTAGACAACTTCCTGCTTACAACGGCTTCACTCACAGAAATTTGGGATTCAGTGAGAAACACTGAGGATCAAGAACAAGGAGATGAAGAAGATGAGACGGATGAGCTTGAACCTCCGCCGAGCAATAAATTAGCTCTAAATAATTATAAATATACTTATACACATATATAAAAATAAAAAATACAACATAATTGCAGCAAAAGACTATACGCAATAGCATTAATTATGTAAATAACACTAGTCTGAAATAAACTTTTTCTGTTTCTAATTCAGATTTTTCTACTCTCCAATTAACGCCACGAAATGCACAGTCTCGTCGGTGTCGTTATATAGAGTTTACACTGTATTTCACGATTGGAACACTAATGATAAATCATATGTAGAATACAATATGAATATGTATATGCGTTTCGCAGTATATTTATTGAGCCGCCTTGACCGTCTCATGAAATGATCAATTCTACGATCACTTTATATTCTAAGAAGAATAATAAAATATTTTTATTGATATTTTATGAAGGACTGAAAGCTTTATAAGTATATTTAACGCGTGCGATAGTAATTGGTTGGGTGAAATCATTAGTTTTTATTGGTAAGATAAGCTTTTAAGGAACTTAAAAATTTCCCATGCCCATTGCTCATTGTTATGACTAATATTGCAATATTTAATATTATTTACTTGTGTGAGTAGTTGGTGCCATCGGTTCCCATACAAATGAGACTTAAGGCCACTTCCACATTTGTAAAAAAATCTCGCTATGCGGTAATAAAAATAAAAACATAGTTTGATAAAAAAACCTGTAAAAAAAATATTTTTTATGGCAACAGCAAAAGTACCTATATATAAGCCTTAAGTTAACAATTAAGTAATATTTAGTGAGTTAAAAAATCACTGAAGATTTCAAAAAGTTTGCTTACAGATAACAAGTTTTAAAAAAACATTATTCGCAAAATTTTAAAAGGTAAATTAGTAGTTTTTTTTTTGTTTAGTAGAAGAAATAAAACCTACCTGCAGTCGGAGCTATAGAGGTCGATGGCGTCATGAACGGTCTTGTTATAGGCGGCGGCATATTATAATAGAAGTATGAAGGTGTAGCTGTGGTCGGAACATTTTTGCCAGGATTCGAACTTTGAGTTTTGCTTGTAGTAGGAACCGATAAACTTTGGCTATATGATGCTCGTGTTTCTTCATGGTATGTGTTATTATGGTTATATTCAGATTGGTCATCCCTTTTTTTGTTACCTATAAATTACATAATTATGTTACATTGGTGTCAAATTCAAAAGCTATTATCGAAATAAAAATAAAAAAAATATGTACCGTCACGTAAATGTTCCGCAAATAATAAAGAATTTTGAATTGAACTATTTACACTAGGCCTAGTCATCAATGTACCTAGAGATTCTACTGTTCTTGGAGGTGTTAAATCGCCCTGTAAAAATCATTAAAGATTATTATAATTTCTTGATTGAAACAATAGACAATTTAACGCCATTATTTACTATGAGATCTTTGACGTACAAAAAGTCTTCTTTAAAAAAGAATATGTGTAAATGCTAAAAATCAGAATAGAGTATGAACGAGTTGGCTGTGTAAACTATTAATTGTGATCTATGCCAAATTTTAAATACAATAAAAATGCTCTATAAGACAACTTTTAAAGCCTTTTCTAGCTAAGGTCAAAGTAAGTTTACTTACAATAGCATTTTGATTATCAGATTCTTGTACTTGCGGGCCATCCTGTAATGAAACAGGTAATAAATAATAGATGCTTCTAAATAAGGTTATAATGAATTATGTTATATAAGATGCCAACCTCATTCAACAACAAATCCTCAATAATTTTATATATTTCAGGGTTTAATAGGATTTTTAATATCTCCTCTTTACGTTGAAATTCCTCGTATTTCTTTTTGTGAATTAATTTTTGAAATTCAACACGAGCATATATTTTATCTGTTTCTTTTTGATATACGTCGATTCTGGAATAGTAATGTTTGATTTAACCATATTTACTTACAACAGTGTAAAAATTATTATATTCGAATAAAATACATTCTATATAAAATGTTTATATTTCATTAATTTATTAGTGCAGATCACAAATATCTGTAATATTAGCAACGCTTCGCAATCCTTCATCTCAATAAATTTAAGTTAATTGTCTAGACAAATCATGTATTAGCGATGCAGCGCTCAATTTTCATAAAACTAGTGGGTTTTGCTATAGCGTATATTCTCATTGTGTTTTAAGTATTTATTCGAATTTTTGCGTTTTACCAAAGCTCGTTTCTGGTGCACCTCGCACTTCAATAATACAATCACATTTAAGGAATATAATATCTACTGCATGCAAAATACAAAATATATATAATAAAATTATGTATATAATCACTCAATTAAGGAACTTATAATAATTATACTAACTTACAGAATATTATAACGCAAAAGCTTTTTGTAGTTAGAAATTTGCATTCCCTATTTATAATATTAAAAAAGGAAAACTACTAATTCTTGTTTGGTGATGTCAAAGCTGTAGTTATTTAATTTTAATAATTTTGATTATTCTTTGTTTCGTTCGCTAAAGTAACATTTCTGTAAAAACGTCCTAATTATGAACGTTCTTTGACCATTTTATCAAATATGGTTTCGCAATAAAACAAAAGTAGTACGGTAATAGATATTAAGAAATTGTGATTTCTAACACATTAGCCTAGGTATTTTGCGATGGTCGTAAGTCGTGTTTTCGACACCCGTATTATACATTCACAATGAAATAATTAAATATATCTAGGTTTGTAAAGAAATATTTCTAAAATTCCACAGGTCTGCGAAGGTACAAAACTGCTGTCGCTTAATATTTTACTTATGTAGGATGCATATTCATTTATCAAATTTTTCGCAAATATCAAAATCTGTCGCTCTACATGTACAAGTAAATTACTACCGTAAAGTAAAACATTCAGTTCTGCATCCATATTAAAATAATACCTAAGCACAAATTCATAGAAGGGTTTATACAAAGGCCATACATTAATAAAATATTTAAACAATTTAATAAGTAGTATTTAGTAATTAGTTATAAAACACTGCATTTAAAAAAGCTCACTATTTGGCTTTATGAAAAAGATCTTTATCTTTGTTGACAAAAACGGAATTATGCAAATCAGTGCTTTTGAAGTGATAACCACCTTCGCAGACCTGTGTAATTATCAATTTTATTAAAAGATCTAAGGATTCGCAAAGCATTTGCTTTTGCATATTATTCAAACCTTATTTGTCGTTGACGACACGGATCGCACGCAGAGTCATCGACAATGGCTTCCTCTTCCTTTCTGATTTTACTGGGACCGGCTGAGAACAAAGTCAATTATCGCAAAGCTCTTGCTATTAAATTGCACAATATAAATGACATAAATAGTAGTGAAGAATGAATTTATATTTTAGTAATGAATGAAAACACGACATATTTTATAAATGAGATTCCAAGTAAGCCTGTTTTATACTTTTTATAAAAAACATAGCAATTTTTTTACTTTTAGTCTTTGGTTGTCTCTTTGTCTATGTAATTTTTATTTATAGAACTCGCTATGCTTGTGTTCGCATGTTTAACAGTACAATTAGTATGTAATATCTTACCTTTCATACTATCACTAACGGTAGGACGCTTTAAACTTGTATTTGGTACGAAGGGTGGAGGTGGCTTACTTGGATCAAACCTGTCCATATTGAGTCTAAAAAAGTAAATGTTTTTGTTACAAAGAAAATGCATTGCTGTAGTTGTACTAATATTTCACATTAGCATCATACTTTGGAGTTGCAGGTCGTGATAGCTCTTGATTTAACGAAACCCTCATAGTTGGTGGCGTAGGTGCTAAAACAAAAGATTTTTTCATGCTTAAAAAGATATATTGTATGATATACATAGTAAATGTAATATTTTATGAATCTCCATTGTTACTGTATTGTACATTAAGGTAATTAATAATTTTATTAATAAAATAGCATATAATATAGTTATAATAATAAATACCTGTATAAACTGGAGGTGTTGTCAGTGAAGATCTAGTAGAGCTCTGAGTTGGAGGTGGAGGTGGAGGAGGAGGTAAATGTTGCATTGGAATTGCTGGAGGTGGTGGAGCAACCATAGAAGGTCCCGGCATTGACATCATTTGTGGTGGTATATGCCCCATATTCATTGGTCCAATGTGCAAAGACCCCATACCCATTCCTGGCTGCATTGGTGAAGCCATTTGTCCCATATTATACGTAACTTGGGGTCCTTTAACAGAAGATGGCTGTGGTGCTGCTTGTGGAGGTGGTGGTGGTGGTGGTGGCCCAGCTAAAGACTCTTGAATATATATAGCAATCTGCGGTATTGTTTCAGCTGAAGACATAGACATATTGGCATGTCTCTCTGCTAGAACTTTAGGCAGTTTACCCGTGGTTAAAAATAATGTCTCTTCGTCCTTTGTGGCATGGATAAATGTACAAACTTCCCTGGTGCATGGTGCTCTGTTTTGATAATCATGACAGAACTTGACAGTTTTTTTTATTTTCTCAAAGTCCAATTCATGTCTAAATCTACAGGAACTACCTTTCGTACATTTTCCCCACATGTAATCTCTACATGTATCTGATTTTTTATTGTTTGTAACATTTTTTGTACCATTAGTAGCTGGTGTTGCATGTGAAGATCCGGCTGAATGAGAGCCATCGTGTTTGTGGCTGCTGTTGTTCATTTACTGTGTAGGAATTGCATATTTAGCCATTAATCAAGTACACAAGTATAACAAACATTATATTATCTAATTATTCATGTTTAGTGCAATGGAAAAACAAGAGAGGATTCAAATATAGTTATATTATGTTTAAATTTAAATGTATTAAAAATACCGGCTATGAATTTTAACATACAATGTTCTAAAAATTATGCCAATTTTCCATATTCACTCTTTTTTATTTTTTACCCACAACTTTGAACAAAGATGTCAAGAAAGTTTACGGTTTTCTGTATGATACTAAACTGTAATATGACAAGAAAAATATTAGGGTAAACAATAAACATTTGGCTACTATTACAATTACATACTAAGTTATTGCAATTCATAATGAAGACAATAAAATAGGTCATGATTACCTAGCCGTTTTCACCAAAATCACAAATTGATATTTTAAAATTTAAACATTCACACGCACAATATACATAATAAAATGACACAAACAGCTTCAGTTCACGACCTACAACAAGATGGCGGATTACGGATACCGATTACCTACAGCTAATGCTGCCAGTTGCGAGGATTGAAAAAAATCTATTTTTTTTTAAATTTTATGGCGTGGTAACGAGACTTTTAAGCCCAGTTTCATTTTCGGTCATCAATTGTCACTTATTTCGCTGCATGTAATTTCACATGTGATTCTAACTTTCCACTTGTTTTCTTAAATCTTCCCCACGGTATTTTTAACGTACCTATTTATATTATGCACCATATCACTTTTTATTTTTGAGCAAATCACTGACACAACTGACGGCGGGAGAGATCACTAACTTCCATTATTTCACTTGCCAATAGTAGACTATTAAAAATGACAATTTGGTTTTGGCAGTTAAAAAAAATATGATTCATATGTGCCATCTCGTTATTATAGAAAGAGCAAACATTGTTATCTATAATCTAAATTTAGCGTGGTGTGCGGTTGCAGTATTGTGACCAAATCGCAATCTGTTGATTAAGGTAACGAACTCACGGCTAGCTGTATCAACCCATCATACCAGGGGGCTTAGACGAGATGACTTAACAGTAGTCGGTAGTGAATGTAGAAAGTCGAAAACGAAATTTGTATGGAACTGATAGGTCGTATCAACAATCGGCAGCGTAGGCCCAAAAAGCGTGAGACTTAGTACTACTAAAAGACACACACTGATGATTACGATTTTTAGTTTTCACCAACCAATTTATGTTTCGACAGTGGAGAAAAAATTTTTTTTGCGTGTCTCGAAAGCTGCTGTTTGCAATAATTAAGTAGAGCTATCGCCATCTTTAATCGCCGTTTTAAAAGCATTTTTGATTTTGGACGTAACGAAAAGTATTTTATATAATCTCATTCGCTAATATTCTAATTATAAAATGAAATACAAACTTTTATTGGCATATTTTATTTACATACTTCTTTAAGAAAATTAAAAAATTAA
Source organism: Pieris brassicae (assembly GCF_905147105.1). Classification (NCBI taxonomy): domain Eukaryota; kingdom Metazoa; phylum Arthropoda; class Insecta; order Lepidoptera; family Pieridae; genus Pieris; species Pieris brassicae. The sequence continues at coordinate 5,098,053 of NC_059680.1, forward strand.
ATTGTGTCCCAACCAAGGTTTCAATTCAATTTAAGTACACATTATCTGTGGTGAGCGCGCTGGTTCCGAGCCAATAGACCAATAACAGACTTTTTCCATTTTGACGCTATTTCGTACAACGAATTTTAGTAATATTTTTTTGGATAAAACTTTCGACTTTAAAATGTCAAGCAACACCGACGATACTGAATGAAAATTTAACTCCACCTGACATTCTAGAATCAGCTACGAAACTGACGAATAGTCTTTTGCCAGAAAAATCCAGAAAAGCGTAGGCCAAATGATACCAAGACTTTGAACTGGAAAATTAACAAAAAGGCTAACTCATTTTCCGAAAACGTTTTGTTAGCCTACTTTCAAGAGTTATCGGATAACTTTAAGTGTTCGTCCTTATGATCTAAATATTCTATGATTAAAAGTACACTGAGTATTTACAATGAAATAGCTATTACCAAATATTCAAAACTTGTATCATTTCTGAAACGTAAATCACATCCTATAAAGGGAAAAAAGCCAAGACATTTTCAGTTAAATACTTAAATATTTTTTTAAATGAAGCGCCCGATAAATTATACCTTTCAACGAAGGTTAGAAATATTGATTAATTAGATAGATAAATAAAAGTTAAATAGTATATGTTAGTTACTAAACGCCATCTCACTAAGTAATGGCTTTATAGGTTAGCCCTCAATAGGCTTATAGACGTGCTCAATTTCAACGTCATTGCCCCCATACAACCGACTCGCCGTGGCATAACAGGCAACGGCCTTCTCTCAACGGACGTCATAGACGTAGTGGTTCTACATAACGTGGCGCTACAGCCGCGAAGCGTAGAGACGTTACACGAGTTAGACTCGAATCACTACCCGGTTCACTTTGAATTCGGCCCTCCTAATACTCGAGAGAAGAGGTTCAAGTCCATTGTCGACTGGCAGAAGTTAGACGAGGCCCTCAAGCCCGCCGACACCTCTGCCCTCCCAAATGTCCCCGACAATTTAGTCTCGTCCGCTCACGCGTTAGACGCGATCTTCTCGGTCACTAATCACATTCAGACCAAGGTCGCCGAGTCGTCCCGGAAGGTCCCAGATGAGTTCGCTCAACGCTGGGAGCTTCCCCCGGACGCGAGGCGTCTGTTGACCGAGAAGAAAGCGGCGACTCGCGCCTTCGCCAGAGCACCGACCGACGAAAACCGCAGAGCACTCCGCGCCTCGCAGCGCCGAGTCAAAGAGCGCATGCGGGAAATTAGAAACGAACGCTGGGACTGTCTTACCAGCGAATTGTCACCTTCGCACACGGCCTATTGGTCTCTCGCGCTTTCCCTTAAAACCGACACGGTGGCGTCCATGCCCCCTCTCAAGCGTCCAAATCTGCCTGACGCATTCGACGACGACGAAAAAGCCGAGTGCTTAGCCGTCAACCTAGTGGAGCAGTGCACCCCGTATCTCGATCATAGGCATAGGCATATATATTGCATAGACATTTGCTTCGTTCCCAGCCAAGAAACACGTTACACTACCGCAAAGTCGACAGCGTAGCTCCGCGCTGCTACTAATAAGTCGGAATAAGGTATTCCAGAGATAATAATCTCTGGAATAAATGTATGCCTAATGTCGGTTTTTTGGTGGGAAATATACAAAGCGCGGTTCTAATTTTTTCTAAAATTATATTTTAATTAAAATAAAGATTATTTCTTTGTAAATAAAACAGTATTTATAGACAAATAATACAAATATATATAAATAATACAAATGAAAGAAAAAGAGGGGGGTGGGCCTGACCCCCCAACTCAAAAAGAGACCACGATGGCGGCTCGAAGATCTCCAAAATGTTTCTGATGCTGGCGGCAGAGGCGGTGAGAAAGACTTGTATATCCCACCCCGCAAGCATTAATATAAAAGGCTATATCCTGAAAATTATATTAATATGGAATTTAACGTTTTTATTGAAAACAAAAATATTCAGGACAGGCAGGGGAAATCAAAGGCCAATATATCGAAACCACATATTCTCTGAAAATAAAGGCGTGGTGGCAATAAGGCGTATTAGCGCAAATAAAATTGTTGTGATATTTATACAACATAATATAGCGATAAACTTGATACATAATATAAATTTTCTTGAGAAACATGATATAAAATCATATATCCAGCAGCTCAAATTGATAAAACTGTATAATCAGATTTGTGCCTGAAAGTATTTCAAATAAAGAACTATTTACTAAATTAACTTCTACAAATGAAGTAAGTTAGGAGATTTATGAAAAAAATGGCAATGAATTAGTCGGAACACAAACTGTTAGTATCACATTTTTGGCAAACTCTTTACCTGAGAGTGTCCAATATGATTTATTTTTTTTACAGAGTGTTTGAATATGTACCTCCTCTCCAACAATGTTTCAAATGTAGGAAATTTAATCATTATGCTAAAATTTGTAATGGCAAACAGCGTTGCTCTATTTGTTCAGGTGAACATTTTTATAAAGACTGCAGTAAACAAAATGAGATTTGCCGTGTAAATTGCAGTGGACCTCATTCAGCAATATTCAAAATGTGTCCGATAAAAATGAATAAAATTCAAGAAAAGAAAAATAAAATAACATATGCAAGCATTGCCATCACAAAAGATATCAACGAGTTCCCTCCCCTTTCACTACGGTCCAACCCTGTAAATAAACAAGTGATTAGTGTAAATAATGCACCCAAACATGTAAATAAATCTGTAAATATAAAGCCTGTCTCACAGGCTGTAAGTATTAATGATATAAAATCACAAATAATTGCAAACAGTAATGTACTTATGGCCCTGGTACAAACACTGGTTCAAATAGGTAATAAGAATGACAATGAGCCTATAACTACAACATCAATTATAGATATACTTATTAAAAATTTGTCAATATAATGGATACACAACCATATACAACATCGTCTCTACGTATTGCGCAATTTAATGTTCAAGGTGCATATCATAAATAAAACATCTTACAAAATTCTTAAATGAAAATAATATTGATATTTGTTTACTAAATGAGATATGGTTAAAAGACCATCAATATTTTTATATTTCCAGTTATAATTTCTACAACAAAAATTCAAAAAATCCTCGCAATTGTGAAGGAATTTTAATTAAACCATATTTGAAACACAATGTTATAAATACTAAAATGTATGAAGATATACAAACAATAGCAAAAGTATATACACAGAAAATTGTTGAAAAGTGTGGTCTCGTGATGCGAACAGCTCCGCACATCCTTGCAGCGTGAGGACGCGTCGGCCTGTCTACGAGCTGGCTCTTTACCGGATGAGTAGCTCTATCGTCGTTTGCTGGGCAAGAGACGTTCCCGACTTGAAGGAACCGTGGTAGGTGGAGAGCTTTGATGGTGAATAAATCCCACCTTACCTCATGGATGAAGAGGCTAAATTTAAAAACAAAAAAAAACAACACACGGCTGCATCTAAGGATGCGCAAACAACCGACAACCCCAGGGTTGCGTCTCAGGACGGGTCGCGGTGCAATTCACCAGTGGCACGACAATAAGATGACCCTGTCTCTTATACGCATGCGCCTATTCGGGCAGCGTGTAAGATCAGCGAACCTAGCCGGGCTACGCCAAGGTCCGTACCGACTGAAAGTGAATGGAGAATGCACCTAGTGCATCGTCCTCATCCATGAACATGACGGCGCTGAAAACTGCAATTCAGGAACCGTCTACGACCATGGTTTTGAGTGCCTCAAAAAGGCAACGGCTCAAGAAAGCCAGAAGGGCGGCGGAACGGCAGAAGATGGTAACCGACGCTCAGAGGCCACTTGAGGACCCAAAACCCACCCCTGGAGCTATCACGGCAGGTGCGACGACGTTTTCATACTCAGATGGCTAACCAGAACTTGTGATGTCATCACCAAACCCATACCAGACGAAGTTGGTGGTTCAGCTTCAATCAGTTCAGGCAGCACGGAGAGCCTAATGCGACAAATCACGAGGCAGATACATCAGGTCCCTGACACACGATCGAAGAACACAGGACCCGACAAGCGTCTCTCTCTTCTTTCGTGTGCCGGAGTCCGAGATCGTAACGATCAAAGCACAGGAAAGGCGTATATACTACCTGTTGGGGAACATTTATATGCGAATTTTAGAAAAAGAGGAGTCCTCACAGGTGGCTGCCGCCCTACCTCTAACCACCGCCTGTACATCGGGGACCGCGACGTCGAAGCCAATGCGTCCCACGTCATTGACGGGGAATGCTGCAGACGACCGAATCGCTGAGACTCACACCCCCATGGAACTGGTCAATTTACCTACCAATTTACTTATTTCAGGAGACCGGGGGGAGTGAACTCAGCGATAGCTGTTTGCGCTCCTCTACTTCGCCGGACTGACCTCATCCAAGCCCACCTCCAGCACAGTCAAACAGCGTCGGCCTACCTGCGCAGACTGCTGGAGATCAACCCCAAGGCCGTAGCCGCGATCCAGGAGCCGTGGATCAGGAATGGCAATATATGCGGCTTCGGTAACACCGGTGGTAAAATTCTACTGGACACCTCCGTAAGTAACCCAAGAAACTGCATAATATTACCCAAACATGCACCAGCATTATTAATAAGCGAACTATGTTCAATGGACCCTACAGCTGTTAGATTACCCAGAAACGAGCTTCCAGACATCGTCCTGGCGTCAGCCTACTTACCGGGCGACGAGGACGTGCCCACTCCGGAACTTAGCCTTCTGGCCGACTACTGCGAGATGGAGAAACTGGAGCTCATCATCGCGGCAGACTCCAATGCACATCATACGCTATGGGGGAATGCTAATAATCAACGCTGGAGGAGGAGGAGGATATGCTTAATTTCATACTTAGTAATAATCTTAACTTAGCTAACAGCACCTCAGAACCAACAATCATCAACGCGCGTTCACAAACCTTAATAGATATAACAATGGTAAAAGCAGGCCTGTCAGAACACATACAGGACTGACACGTATCAAGCGAATTATGCTCTGATCACAGGTGGATCCACTTTGCAATCAAAGGGATGGATGGAAGGGATTGTGTTCCAGATGGTGCGAAATTATGTTAAAAAGATAAACCCAAATATAACGAGGATAAACTAAACGTTGCTCTTAATGATATAATGTCTGGTGTATTTACTACTAATAAAGCTTCTGTTATTTACGGTATTCCATTTGCGACATTATATTACCAAGTGAAAGGAACACGAGATGCAATTAAAAAAACTAAAGGGCCAGGAAAGGCACTTCCAGAAAATGTTGAAAATGTTTAGCCACTTCTATAAAAACCCTTGCTAAATGGGGCTTTGGTCTCAGCCGCAAATAAATTTAAGACTGAAACACCGTTTAAAGATGACATACCAGGGGACGATTGGTTCCTCGGTTTCAAAAGACGACATAATTTTTCCATTAAATTTTTCCAAGCCAGTACAGTTGGAATATGCTAGAAAAAAGGCCACAGTTACATTCATCATTTATGGGTATTTCAGTCCTTTGAAAAAAACTTTAGTTGACCTAAACTTAGAAAGCAAACCTTAACAGATCTGCAATTTAGACGAAAATAGTTTAACACTAGATCCGACAAATTCCGGAGTTCGTCGGAAAAACAGGCGAAAGCTCGTCCAAGAAAATACAACATTTGTATTGGCTGCTAATGTCGCTAGTAAATGAGCGCCGCCTCTAATCATATTTAAAGCCAAAAACATATGGGAGTAATGGAGGGCACCACCCGAGAAAGAATATCCCGGTACTGCATATGCGGCCTCCTCTCCAAATGGTTGGATAGAAACAGAAATATTCATAAACTATTTTGAGATAATCCTTGTACCGGCTTTAGGTTCTGAACGACCTGGTTTGGTCATATATGATGGTCACTCCACGCATATCTCTCTCACACTAGTTGAACTTGTATTGCCCAAGGAGATATCACTTATCAAATTGCCTTCAAAGTGCCACAAGTCAATTGTGTGTGCAGGCAGCTATTGCAGCCATTAGACGTATCTGTTTTCAAAAAATAAATTTCAAAAGACGCTTTTGAGCCCTGGGAAATACGCCAAGAAGAAATTCAAGTTACTACTCAGGATAATATAATATTTATAGAAGATGTTGAATTTGCAGAATATAATGTCAATGCCCCGTCCCCATAAATTTTAAGTTCATTAGCTTTTAAAGAGGTCACTCTTATAACTACCAACTTGGGCAACCAACCAGATATTACATCTCCAACATTAGATCCTAAAGAGAAAATAACTTTTAAAGTCCAAAATCTAACAGTAACATCATTAGAATAGATGATTCTTGCAACCATTCAGCAAGAAGTTGAAGATACCGAATCAATCAGGTAAATTTTATATTCCGTTTAAATGTTTACTGTACATTCCGTGCCATAAAAATTTGAACACGTATATTTTTTAGACGAGGCAGGAGACATGGATGAAAGTTCCGACATGAACAATCGGCAAGGTTTCTCGGATGCCAGCGACGACGATGCTTCTTAAATACAATCGCTTTTTTCACGTTTAATTACAAAAAGAAAGAAAAAATAAAGCCTGAGTTAAAAAACATTTTGACACAAATAAAACGCGACTAGAATAAGTTAGAGTCTGTAATTCGTATTCAGATTAAATTCAAGCATACATTGAAAAAATATTTACTCTTTAGTTAAAGTTTCAAACGCATTTAATTTTCTGTTACCTTATAAAAAATGTGATTCCATTTCACCTCTAGAAGAAGTTGAATCGTTACCGCGACTCCAGTGAATAATATCAAACAAAATAATAACAATAAAACTATAAAGAATGACAATAATCCCATGCAATATCCGCTTTCCCTTGATTCCGTGAATTTCAAACAGTTATACACCTAAAAATCAGTGAGCAAAATGTCTGCCAAATGTTTTTTCATATCCACGGATTGATAATGAATCGAATGGGCGCAGTGAGAACCGTGTGCAAATTACTTATCAGAGCTTTTTTTACATTTTTACTACTCCGTCCCATGATACTGCAGAGCTCTGAATGTCAGCCTCTTCGATTTTCTTCGTATCCCAAGATGTTTGTGACCCTGAACCCCAGAGGCATAAATGTGCAAATGATTTAAATTCCCCCTTTTGTTAACTTACTGAAAACGCAGCGACGTTGGACCAAATCAATTCGTACTGACGTAAACTGTAATCTACCTTGATGTGAAACTCGTGCAAATCATATACCTAAATGCTCACCAGCCCAACCCACCACCTTACGACGATAATTGGCGTAAACTACTGGAAGCAGTGAAAAATGTCATAAGTCTGAACCTAAGTTCAGACTTATGATTTTAGTATGAGATAGGTGAGATTTTAAAATCACACGGCCACGAAGTCTTGAGGCTCCCACCATATCATTGTCCGTTTAACTCCATAGAATGAATCAGGGCATTAATGAAACAAAAAGTTGCGGCTAAAAACGTCAATAGACCTGCAAGTGATAAAAAATCTTTAACAGATAAAGCTTTCTCTCAAATAGCGATCGATGAATAGCGAAAATCTTGTGAACATGTGATAAAAATTGAAAAACAGTTGATAGACCAAGATCGATTAATTGAGATGCAGTAGGAAAGGTTTATCATAAATACTGCGTCTTTCTCTTCCGATGAACACTTTTTTTATGGATGTGCTGTATTTGGAACCGATTTAATGTTCTGATAGCCTATAATTAATTAATAAACTCATGAACGGAGAAATTGGTGTTTTATCTAAATTTCGAACCCCACATTAACCACAGCCACTTTTTAACCAGATTAAAGCTATGTACTATTAAAAAAATCCGATGTTTCGCGTGCTTTACAGCGTGCGTGGCCACGGTGACTGAAGACAAAAGGTGTTGAATGTCAAAAAGTAACACAGCTGAAGAGAATGTTATATTATCTGTATTAAGTAAAAAAGGGGTTTATTTAAATGTGTAAAAGCTATGTTAACAAAAGACAATACTATGTGCACAGTAAGATTTTAAAAATTATCCTTGATCATTGGATAATAAAAATATAAAAATTATATTTGCATGTATCACACACAGAATCAGCTGCTATAAGGAAAACAAAGTATCAAAACGTTTAACTCCAATTTCCACGGTATTGATAGAGTCAATTTCTTTTTTCCCTATTTGCCATCAGATCCTGGTAGACGTATATCTACACTATTAGGATTTTAAATGTAATTTTTAAATTTACCCCTTTACACCGGGCAAATGGAATAGTTGAGCCAGAGTAAATACATTTAATTATTAATCTGTAGTCATCGATAATTTAATCTAAGTAATTACTTCAAACACAAGCCTAAAACATGTTTATTATTGACAGTAAATATTATTGGTGAATTGTGAAAGACCACAAAATGACATATATCGGAATGTGTCAATCTAGTTATGGTACTCGCATTTACCCCACCAACCCTATTTCAGAGTTTAATAGGATTTTCAATACCTCCTCTTTACGTTGAATTTCCTAATATTTCTTTTGGTATATTAATTTTTGAAATTTAACAAGAGCAAACATCTTATCTGGTTCTTTTTTGATAAACGTCGATTCTTATTTTTCGCTGACGACAGCAACCGCACGCCGCGTCTTCGACGGTGGCTTCCTCTTCCTGTCTGATTTTGTCGGGACCGGGATTCATATTATCACTAACGGTAGGACTCTTTAAAACTTGGATTTGGAAGGTGGTTTACTGGGATCAAACCTGTCCATATTGTTTTTGAGTTGCAGGTTTTGGTGGGTCTTGATTTAACGAAACCAAAGCTCTTGGATATACGTAGCAATCTGTGGTATTGTGTCAGCCGAAAATATAAATATTGTTACGAAGACGGGTCGACTACAATGTTTCTAGGTTTTTCCACTACTTAGAGAACTTTTCAGAAGGCTGTAATATGATTTCTGACCGTTTCAGGAGAGGGTCAATCACATATTAGAAAATTGTAATTTCCATAATGTTACCCTAGTTTTCAGGAAGCTGAAACCTTTTTTCAGTCGGTTTCAGAACATGTGTAGTGGAGTGGTGCAGTTTTCAGGAGACCCGTTTTCAGGCGTTTTCAGGCCTAGGTATACCCCTTTGATGAAGGAATATTCTAGACCGAACTTTCTAGGTGTGAGACAAGGACGAAATGATACGAGAGAGAGAGAGAGAGAAGATCAGAACTTTCTCGAAACTAGACTGAGCACTCTAGAACGCCGTACGACAAGGACGGAGCAACATGCGAAAGAGACAAAGAGTGCGGACGTTCTAGAATTGTGCAATCGCTACTCAGTAGCAAGCCCGCCTAGAAAGTTCTCGAATATTGTTTAGAATTATTCCCAGGGATATATAATCGAGCCGAAACGCGACTAGTCGCCTTTAGTTTTGAATGCGATAACAAGAGCGAAACACCGAAGCGATAAAGTGCGAATAAAGTGAATATAAGTGATAAAGTACTGTGTGAAGTGTGCACAAGTGAAGTAATAAGTGATTGTTTTTGTGTGTGTAATTAGTGCATCTCTGCAATTAATTTGTGCCCATAAATTTCTAATTGTTTTATCAAGAAATAAACCTTTGAAGAAATCTACGGCATTTTCTATCCGATCCCCTAGCTCGTAACAATATATTAGCATGTCTCACTGCTAGAACTTTAGGCAAAAAGGCCCGTCGTAAGAAAATAATGTCTCTTCGTCCTTAGTTGCATGGATAAATGTATAAACTTCCCGGGTGCTTGCCGCTTTGTTTTGATAGTGATGACAGAAGTTGGCAGTTTTATTTTCGCAAAGTCCAATTCATGTCTTAATCTACGGGAACTACTTTTAATACATTGTCCCCAAGTGTAGTCCCTACATACATGTACTTGTTTGTTTTTTCGATTATTTGTAACATTTATTGTGCCATTAGTAACTGGTGTTGCATGTGAAGTTCCTTCTGACTGAGAGCCATCAACTTTTTCGCCATCCAAATACATGTAGTCCTCTCTTTTGTTGTAGGTGTTAAATCGCCAGTAGCATTTTGATTATCAGATTTTTGTACTTGTTCTTCATCTGGGGTTTAATTTAAAAATTTGAAATTTAACAAGAGCAAACATCTTATCTGGTTCTTTTTTGATAAACGTCGATTCTTATTTTTCGCTGACGACAGCAATCGCACGCCGCGTCTTCGACGGTGGCTTCCTCCCCCTTTCTGATTTTGTCGGGACCGGGTTTCATATTATCACTAACGGTAGGACACTTTAAAACTTGGATTTGGAAGGTGGCTTACTGGGATCAAACCTGTCCATATTGTTTTTGTGTTGCATGTTTTGGTGGTTCTTGATTTAACGAAACCAGAGCTCTTGGATATACGTAGCAATCTGTGGTACTTTGTCAGCCGAAAATATAAATATATTAGCATGTCTCACTGCTAGAACTTTAGGCAAAAAGGCCCGTCGTAAAAAAATAATGACTCTTCGTCCTTAGTTGAATGGATAAATGTACAAACTTCCCGGGTGCTTGCCGCTCTGTTTTGATAGTGATGACAGAAGTTGGCAGTTTTATTTTCGAAAAGTCCAATTCATGTCTTAATCTACGGGAACTACTTTTAATACATGTACCCCAAGTGTAGTCCCTACATACATGTACTTGTTTGTTTTTTCGATTATTTGTAACATTTATTGTGCCATTAGTAACTGGTGTTGCATGTGAAGTTCCTTCTGGCTGAGAGCCATCAACGTTTTCGCCATCCAAATACATGTAGTCCTCTCTTTTGTTGTAGGTGTTAAATCGCCAATAGCATTTTGATTATCTGAATTTTGTACTTGTTCTTCATCTGGGGCATAGTAAAAATTTTGAAATTTAACAAGAGCAAATATCTTACCTGGAAACTTGGATTTGGTAGGTGGCTTACTGGGATCAAACCTGTCCATATTGTTTTTGAGTTGCAGGTTTTGGTGACTCTTGATTTAACGAAACCAAAGCTCTTGGATTTACGTAGCAATCTGTGGTACTGTGTCAGCCGAAAATATAAATATATTAGCATGTCTCACTGCTAGAACTTTAGGCAAAAAGGCCCGTCGTTAAAAAATAATGACTCTTCGTCCTTAGTTGAATGGATAAATGTACAAGCTTCCCGGGTGCTTGCCGCTCTTTTTTTATAGTGATGACAGAAGTTGGCAGTTTTATTTTCGCAAAGTCCAATTCATGTCTTAATCTACGGGAACTACTTTTAATACATTGTCCCCAAGTGTAGGCCCTACATACATGTACTTGTTTGTTTTTTCGATTATTTGTAACATTTATTGTGCCATTAGTAACTGGTGTTGCATGTGAAGTTCCTTCTGACTGAGAGCCATCAACTTTTTCGCCATCCAAATACATGTAGTCCTGTCTTTTGTTGTAGGTGTTAAATCGCCAATAGCATTTTGATTATCTGAATTTTGTACTTGTTCTTCATATGGGGTATAATAAAAAATTTGAAATTTAACAAGAGCAAATGTCTTATCTGGAAACTTGGATTTGGAAGGTGGCTTACTGGGATCAAACCTGTCCATATTGTTTTTGAGTTGCAGGTTTTGGTGACTCTTGATTTAACGAAACCAAAGCTCTTGGATTTACGTAGCAATCTGTGGTACTGTGTCAGCCGAAAATATAAATATATTAGCATGTCTCACTGCTAGAACTTTAGGCAAAAAGTCCCGTCGTAAAAAAATAATGACTCTTCGTCCTTAGTTGAATGGATAAATGTACAAGCTTCCCGGGTGCTTGCCGCTCTTTTTTTATAGTTATGACAGAAGTTGGCAGTTTTATTTTCGCAAAGTCCAATTCATGTCTTAATCTACGGGAACTACTTTTAATACATTGTCCCCAAGTGTAGTCCCTACATACATGTACTCGTTTTTTTTTTCGATTATTTGTAACATTTATTGTGCCATTAGTAACTGGTGTTGCATGTGAAGTTCCTTCTGACTGAGAGCCATCAACGTTTTCGCCATCCAAATACATGTAGTCCTCTCTTTTGTTGTAGGTGTTAAATCGCCAATAGCATTTTGATTATCTGAATTTTGTACTTGTTCTTCATCTGGGGTATAATAAAAAATTTGAAATTTAACAAGAGCAAATATCTTATCTGGAAACTTGGATTTGGAAGGTGGCTTACTGGGATCAAACCTGTCCATATTGTTTTTGAGTTGCAGGTTTTGGTGACTCTTGATTTAACGAAACCAAAGCTCTTGGATTTACGTAGCAATCTGTGGTACTGTGTCAGCCGAAAATATAAATATATTAGCATGTCTCACTGCTAGAACTTTAGGCAAAAAGGCCCGTCGTTAAAAAATAATGACTCTTCGTCCTTAGTTGAATGTATAAATGTACAAGCTTCCCGGGTGCTTGCCGCTCTTTTTTTATACTGATGACAGAAGTTGGCAGTTTTATTTTCGCAAAGTCCAATTCATGTCTTAATCTACGGGAACTACTTTTAATACATTGTCCCCAAGTGTAGTCCCTACATACATGTACTTGTTTGTTTTTTCGATTATTTGTAACATTTATTGTGCCATTAGTAACTGGTGTTGCATGTGAAGTTCCTTCTGACTGAGAGCCATCAACTTTTTCGCCATCCAAATACATGTAGTCCTCTCTTTTGTTGTAGGTGTTAAATCGCCAATAGCATTTTGATTATCTGAATTTTGTACTTGTTCTTCATCTGGGGTATAATAAAAATTTTGAAATTTAACAAGAGCAAATATCTTACCTGGAAACTTGGATTTGGTAGGTGGCTTACTGGGATCAAACCTGTCCATATTGTTTTTGAGTTGCAGGTTTTGGTGACTCTTGATTTAACGAAATCAAAGCTCTTGGATTTACGTAGCAATCTGTGGTACTGTGTCAGCCGAAAATATAAATATATTAGCATGTCTCACTGCTAGAACTTTAGGCAAAAAGGCCCGTCGTTAAAAAATAATGACTCTTCGTCCTTAGTTGCATGGATAAATGTACAAGCTTCCCGGGTGCTTGCCGCTCTTTTTTTATAGTGATGACAGAAGTTGGCAGTTTTATTTTCGAAAAGTCCAATTCATGTCTTAATCTACGGGAACTACTTTTAATACATTGTCCCCAAGTGTAGTCCCTACATACATGTACTTGTTTGTTTTTTCGATTATTTGTAACATTTATTGTGCCATTAGTAACTGGTGTTGCATGTGAAGTTCCTTCTGACTGAGAGCCATCAACTTTTTCGCCATCCAAATACATGTAGTCCTCTCTTTTGTTGTAGGTGTTAAATCGCCAATAGCATTTTGATTATCTGAATTTTGTACTTGTTCTTCATATGGGGTATAATAAAAAATTTGAAATTTAACAAGAGCAAATGTCTTATCTGGAAACTTGGATTTGGAAGGTGGCTTACTGGGATCAAACCTGTCCATATTGTTTTTGAGTTGCAGGTTTTGGTGACTCTTGATTTAACGAAACCAAAGCTCTTGGATTTACGTAGCAATCTGTGGTACTGTGTCAGCCGAAAATATAAATATATTAGCATGTCTCACTGCTAGAACTTTAGGCAAAAAGGCCCGTCGTTAAAAAATAATGACTCTTCGTCCTTAGTTGCATGGATAAATGTACAAACTTCCCGGGTGCTTGCCGCTCCGTTTTGATAGTGATGACAGAAGTTGGCAGTTTTATTTTCGCAAAGTCCAATTCATGTCTTAATCTACGAGACCTACTTTTAATACATGTACCCCAAGTGTAGTCCCTACATATATGTACTTGTTATTTTTTTCGATTATTTGTTACATTAATTGTGCCATTAGTAACTGGTGTTGCATGTGAAGTTCCTTCTGACTGAGAGCCATCAACGTTTTCGCCATCCAAATACATGTAGTCCTCTCTTTTGTTGTAGGTGTTAAATCGCCAGTAGCATTTTGATTATCAGATTTTTGTACTTGTTCTTCATCTGGGGTTTAATTTAAAAATTTGAAATTTAACAAGAGCAAACATCTTATCTGGTTCTTTTTTGATAAACGTCGATTCTTATTTTTCGCTGACGACAGCAATCGCACGCCGCGTCTTCGACGGTGGCTTCCTCCCCCTTTCTGATTTTGTCGGGACCGGGTTTCATATTATCACTAACGGTAGGACACTTTAAAACTTGGATTTGGAAGGTGGCTTACTGGGATCAAACCTGTCCATATTGTTTTTGTGTTGCATGTTTTGGTGGTTCTTGATTTAACGAAATCAGAGCTCTTGGATATACGTAGCAATCTGTGGTACTGTGTCAGCCGAAAATATAAATATATTAGCATGTCTCACTGCTAGAACTTTAGGCAAAAAGGCCCGTCGATAAAAAATAATGACTCTTCGTCCTTAGTTGAATGGATAAATGTACAAGCTTCCCGGGTGCTTGCCGCTCTTTTTTTATAGTGATGACAGAAGTTGGCAGTTTTATTTTCGCAAAGTCCAATTCATGTCTTAATCTACGGGAACTACTTTTAATACATTGTCCCCAAGTGTAGTCCCTACATACATGTACTCGTTTTTTTTTTCGATTATTTGTAACATTTATTGTGCCATTAGTAACTGGTGTTGCATGTGAAGTTCCTTCTGACTGAGAGCCATCAACGTTTTCGCCATCCAAATACATGTAGTCCTCTCTTTTGTTGTAGGTGTTAAATCGCCAATAGCATTTTGATTATCTGAATTTTGTACTTGTTCTTCATCTGGGGTATAATAAAAAATTTGAAATTTAACAAGAGCAAATATCTTTTCTGGAAACTTGGATTTGGAAGGTGGCTTACTGGGATCAAACCTGTCCATATTGTTTTTGAGTTGCAGGTTTTGGTGACTCTTGATTTAACGAAACCAAAGCTCTTGGATTTACGTAGCAATCTGTGGTACTGTGTCAGCCGAAAATATAAATATATTAGCATGTCTCACTGCTAGAACTTTAGGCAAAAAGTCCCGTCGTAAAAAAATAATGACTCTTCGTCCTTAGTTGAATGGATAAATGTACAAGCTTCCCGGGTGCTTGCCGCTCTTTTTTTATAGTTATGACAGAAGTTGGCAGTTTTATTTTCGCAAAGTCCAATTCATGTCTTAATCTACGGGAACTACTTTTAATACATTGTCCCCAAGTGTAGTCCCTACATACATGTACTCGTTTTTTTTTTCGATTATTTGTAACATTTATTGTGCCATTAGTAACTGGTGTTGCATGTGAAGTTCCTTCTGACTGAGAGCCATCAACGTTTTCGCCATCCAAATACATGTAGTCCTCTCTTTTGTTGTAGGTGTTAAATCGCCAATAGCATTTTGATTATCTGAATTTTGTACTTGTTCTTCATCTGGGGTATAATAAAAAATTTGAAATTTAACAAGAGCAAATATCTTATCTGGAAACTTGGATTTGGAAGGTGGCTTACTGGGATCAAACCTGTCCATATTGTTTTTGAGTTGCAGGTTTTGGTGACTCTTGATTTAACGAAACCAAAGCTCTTGGATTTACGTAGCAATCTGTGGTACTGTGTCAGCCGAAAATATAAATATATTAGCATGTCTCACTGCTAGAACTTTAGGCAAAAAGGCCCATCGTTAAAAAATAATGACTCTTCGTCCTTAGTTGAATGTATAAATGTACAAGCTTCCCGGGTGCTTGCCGCTCTTTTTTTATACTGATGACAGAAGTTGGCAGTTTTATTTTCGCAAAGTCCAATTCATGTCTTAATCTACGGGAACTACTTTTAATACATTGTCCCCAAGTGTAGTCCCTACATACATGTACTTGTTTGTTTTTTCGATTATTTGTAACATTTATTGTGCCATTAGTAACTGGTGTTGCATGTGAAGTTCCTTCTGACTGAGAGCCATCAACTTTTTCGCCATCCAAATACATGTAGTCCTCTCTTTTGTTGTAGGTGTTAAATCGCCAATAGCATTTTGATTATCTGAATTTTGTACTTGTTCTTCATCTGGGGTATAATAAAAATTTTGAAATTTAACAAGAGCAAATATCTTACCTGGAAACTTGGATTTGGTAGGTGGCTTACTGGGATCAAACCTGTCCATATTGTTTTTGAGTTGCAGGTTTTGGTGACTCTTGATTTAACGAAATCAAAGCTCTTGGATTTACGTAGCAATCTGTGGTACTGTGTCAGCCGAAAATATAAATATATTAGCATGTCTCACTGCTAGAACTTTAGGCAAAAAGGCCCGTCGTTAAAAAATAATGACTCTTCGTCCTTAGTTGCATGGATAAATGTACAAGCTTCCCGGGTGCTTGCCGCTCTTTTTTTATAGTGATGACAGAAGTTGGCAGTTTTATTTTCGAAAAGTCCAATTCATGTCTTAATCTACGGGAACTACTTTTAATACATTGTCCCCAAGTGTAGTCCCTACATATATGTACTTGTTATTTTTTTCGATTATTTGTTACATTAATTGTGCCATTAGTAACTGGTGTTGCATGTGAAGTTCCTTCTGACTGAGAGCCATCAACGTTTTCGCCATCCAAATACATGTAGTCCTCTCTTTTGTTGTAGGTGTTAAATCGCCAGTAGCATTTTGATTATCAGATTTTTGTACTTGTTCTTCATCTGGGGTTTAATTTAAAAATTTGAAATTTAACAAGAGCAAACATCTTATCTGGTTCTTTTTTGATAAACGTCGATTCTTATTTTTCACTGACGACAGCAATCGCACGCCGCGTCTTCGACGGTGGCTTCCTCCCCCTTTCTGATTTTGTCGGGACCGGGTTTCATATTATCACTAACGGTAGGACACTTTAAAACTTGGATTTGGAAGGTGGCTTACTGGGATCAAACCTGTCCATATTGTTTTTGTGTTGCATGTTTTGGTGGTTCTTGATTTAACGAAATCAGAGCTCTTGGATATACGTAGCAATCTGTGGTACTGTGTCAGCCGAAAATATAAATATATTAGCATGTCTCACTGCTAGAACTTTAGGCAAAAAGGCCCGTCGATAAAAAATAATGACTCTTCGTCCTTAGTTGAATGGATAAATGTACAAGCTTCCCGGGTGCTTGCCGCTCTTTTTTTATAGTGATGACAGAAGTTGGCAGTTTTATTTTCGCAAAGTCCAATTCATGTCTTAATCTACGGGAACTACTTTTAATACATTGTCCCCAAGTGTAGTCCCTACATACATGTACTTGTTTGTTTTTTCGATTATTTGTAACATTTATTGTGCCATTAGTAACTGGTGTTGCATGTGAAGTTCCTTCTGACTGAGAGCCATCAACTTTTTCGCCATCCAAATACATGTAGTCCTCTCTTTTGTTGTAGGTGTTAAATCGCTAATAGCATTTTGATTATCTGAATTTTGTACTTGTTCTTCATATGGGGTATAATAAAAAATTTGAAATTTAACAAGAGCAAATATCTTATCTGGAAACTTGGATTTGGAAGGTGGCTTACTGGGATCAAACCTGTCCATATTGTTTTTGAGTTGCAGGTTTTGGTGACTCTTGATTTAACGAAACCAAAGCTCTTGGATTTACGTAGCAATCTGTGGTACTGTGTCAGCCGAAAATATAAATATATTAGCATGTCTCACTGCTAGAACTTTAGGCAAAAAGTCCCGTCGTAAAAAAATAATGACTCTTCGTCCTTAGTTGAATGGATAAATGTACAAGCTTCCCGGGTGCTTGCCGCTCTTTTTTTATAGTTATGACAGAAGTTGGCAGTTTTATTTTCGCAAAGTCCAATTCATGTCTTAATCTACGGGAACTACTTTTAATACATTGTCCCCAAGTGTAGTCCCTACATACATGTACTCGTTTTTTTTTTCGATTATTTGTAACATTTATTGTGCCATTAGTAACTGGTGTTGCATGTGAAGTTCCTTCTGACTGAGAGCCATCAACGTTTTCGCCATCCAAATACATGTAGTCCTCTCTTTTGTTGTAGGTGTTAAATCGCCAATAGCATTTTGATTATCTGAATTTTGTACTTGTTCTTCATCTGGGGTATAATAAAAAATTTGAAATTTAACAAGAGCAAATATCTTTTCTGGAAACTTGGATTTGGAAGGTGGCTTACTGGGATCAAACCTGTCCATATTGTTTTTGAGTTGCAGGTTTTGGTGACTCTTGATTTAACGAAACCAAAGCTCTTGGATTTACGTAGCAATCTGTGGTACTGTGTCAGCCGAAAATATAAATATATTAGCATGTCTCACTGCTAGAACTTTAGGCAAAAAGTCCCGTCGTAAAAAAATAATGACTCTTCGTCCTTAGTTGAATGGATAAATGTACAAGCTTCCCGGGTGCTTGCCGCTCTTTTTTTATAGTTATGACAGAAGTTGGCAGTTTTATTTTCGCAAAGTCCAATTCATGTCTTAATCTACGGGAACTACTTTTAATACATTGTCCCCAAGTGTAGTCCCTACATACATGTACTCGTTTTTTTTTTCGATTATTTGTAACATTTATTGTGCCATTAGTAACTGGTGTTGCATGTGAAGTTCCTTCTGACTGAGAGCCATCAACGTTTTCGCCATCCAAATACATGTAGTCCTCTCTTTTGTTGTAGGTGTTAAATCGCCAATAGCATTTTGATTATCTGAATTTTGTACTTGTTCTTCATCTGGGGTATAATAAAAATTTTGAAATTTAACAAGAGCAAATATCTTACCTGGAAACTTGGATTTGGTAGGTGGCTTACTGGGATCAAACCTGTCCATATTGTTTTTGAGTTGCAGGTTTTGGTGACTCTTGATTTAACGAAATCAAAGCTCTTGGATTTACGTAGCAATCTGTGGTACTGTGTCAGCCGAAAATATAAATATATTAGCATGTCTCACTGCTAGAACTTTAGGCAAAAAGGCCCGTCGTTAAAAAATAATGACTCTTCGTCCTTAGTTGCATGGATAAATGTACAAGCTTCCCGGGTGCTTGCCGCTCTTTTTTTATAGTGATGACAGAAGTTGGCAGTTTTATTTTCGAAAAGTCCAATTCATGTCTTAATCTACGGGAACTACTTTTAATACATTGTCCCCAAGTGTAGTCCCTACATATATGTACTTGTTATTTTTTTCGATTATTTGTTACATTAATTGTGCCATTAGTAACTGGTGTTGCATGTGAAGTTCCTTCTGACTGAGAGCCATCAACGTTTTCGCCATCCAAATACATGTAGTCCTCTCTTTTGTTGTAGGTGTTAAATCGCCAGTAGCATTTTGATTATCAGATTTTTGTACTTGTTCTTCATCTGGGGTTTAATTTAAAAATTTGAAATTTAACAAGAGCAAACATCTTATCTGGTTCTTTTTTGATAAACGTCGATTCTTATTTTTCACTGACGACAGCAATCGCACGCCGCGTCTTCGACGGTGGCTTCCTCCCCCTTTCTGATTTTGTCGGGACCGGGTTTCATATTATCACTAACGGTAGGACACTTTAAAACTTGGATTTGGAAGGTGGCTTACTGGGATCAAACCTGTCCATATTGTTTTTGTGTTGCATGTTTTGGTGGTTCTTGATTTAACGAAATCAGAGCTCTTGGATATACGTAGCAATCTGTGGTACTGTGTCAGCCGAAAATATAAATATATTAGCATGTCTCACTGCTAGAACTTTAGGCAAAAAGGCCCGTCGATAAAAAATAATGACTCTTCGTCCTTAGTTGAATGGATAAATGTACAAGCTTCCCGGGTGCTTGCCGCTCTTTTTTTATAGTGATGACAGAAGTTGGCAGTTTTATTTTCGCAAAGTCCAATTCATGTCTTAATCTACGGGAACTACTTTTAATACATTGTCCCCAAGTGTAGTCCCTACATACATGTACTTGTTTGTTTTTTCGATTATTTGTAACATTTATTGTGCCATTAGTAACTGGTGTTGCATGTGAAGTTCCTTCTGACTGAGAGCCATCAACTTTTTCGCCATCCAAATACATGTAGTCCTCTCTTTTGTTGTAGGTGTTAAATCGCCAATAGCATTTTGATTATCTGAATTTTGTACTTGTTCTTCATATGGGGTATAATAAAAAATTTGAAATTTAACAAGAGCAAATATCTTATCTGGAAACTTGGATTTGGAAGGTGGCTTACTGGGATCAAACCTGTCCATATTGTTTTTGAGTTGCAGGTTTTGGTGACTCTTGATTTAACGAAACCAAAGCTCTTGGATTTACGTAGCAATCTGTGGTACTGTGTCAGCCGAAAATATAAATATATTAGCATGTCTCACTGCTAGAACTTTAGGCAAAAAGTCCCGTCGTAAAAAAATAATGACTCTTCGTCCTTAGTTGAATGGATAAATGTACAAGCTTCCCGGGTGCTTGCCGCTCTTTTTTTATAGTTATGACAGAAGTTGGCAGTTTTATTTTCGCAAAGTCCAATTCATGTCTTAATCTACGGGAACTACTTTTAATACATTGTCCCCAAGTGTAGTCCCTACATACATGTACTCGTTTTTTTTTTCGATTATTTGTAACATTTATTGTGCCATTAGTAACTGGTGTTGCATGTGAAGTTCCTTCTGACTGAGAGCCATCAACGTTTTCGCCATCCAAATACATGTAGTCCTCTCTTTTGTTGTAGGTGTTAAATCGCCAATAGCATTTTGATTATCTGAATTTTGTACTTGTTCTTCATCTGGGGTATAATAAAAAATTTGAAATTTAACAAGAGCAAATATCTTTTCTGGAAACTTGGATTTGGAAGGTGGCTTACTGGGATCAAACCTGTCCATATTGTTTTTGAGTTGCAGGTTTTGGTGACTCTTGATTTAACGAAACCAAAGCTCTTGGATTTACGTAGCAATCTGTGGTACTGTGTCAGCCGAAAATATAAATATATTAGCATGTCTCACTGCTAGAACTTTAGGCAAAAAGTCCCGTCGTAAAAAAATAATGACTCTTCGTCCTTAGTTGCATGGATAAATGTACAAACTTCCCGGGTGCTTGCCGCTCCGTTTTGATAGTGATGACAGAAGTTGGCAGTTTTATTTTCGCAAAGTCCAATTCATGTCTTAATCTACGAGACCTACTTTTAATACATGTACCCCAAGTGTAGTCCCTACATTTATGTACTTGTTATTTTTTTCGATTATTT
The DNA here is from genome assembly GCF_905147105.1 of Pieris brassicae. Lineage (NCBI taxonomy): Eukaryota > Metazoa > Arthropoda > Insecta > Lepidoptera > Pieridae > Pieris > Pieris brassicae. The sequence goes on from NC_059680.1 coordinate 5,119,097, forward strand.
GTTACATTAATTGTGCCATTAGTAACTGGTGTTGCATGTGAAGTTCCTTCTGACTGAGAGCCATCAACGTTTTCGCCATCCAAATACATGTAGTCCTCTCTTTTGTTGTAGGTGTTAAATCGCCAGTAGCATTTTGATTATCAGATTTTTGTACTTGTTCTTCATCTGGGGTTTAATTTAAAAATTTGAAATTTAACAAGAGCAAACATCTTATCTGGTTCTTTTTTGATAAACGTCGATTCTTATTTTTCACTGACGACAGCAATCGCACGCCGCGTCTTCGACGGTGGCTTCCTCCCCCTTTCTGATTTTGTCGGGACCGGGTTTCATATTATCACTAACGGTAGGACACTTTAAAACTTGGATTTGGAAGGTGGCTTACTGGGATCAAACCTGTCCATATTGTTTTTGTGTTGCATGTTTTGGTGGTTCTTGATTTAACGAAATCAGAGCTCTTGGATATACGTAGCAATCTGTGGTACTGTGTCAGCCGAAAATATAAATATATTAGCATGTCTCACTGCTAGAACTTTAGGCAAAAAGGCCCGTCGATAAAAAATAATGACTCTTCGTCCTTAGTTGAATGGATAAATGTACAAGCTTCCCGGGTGCTTGCCGCTCTTTTTTTATAGTGATGACAGAAGTTGGCAGTTTTATTTTCGCAAAGTCCAATTCATGTCTTAATCTACGGGAACTACTTTTAATACATTGTCCCCAAGTGTAGTCCCTACATACATGTACTTGTTTGTTTTTTCGATTATTTGTAACATTTATTGTGCCATTAGTAACTGGTGTTGCATGTGAAGTTCCTTCTGACTGAGAGCCATCAACTTTTTCGCCATCCAAATACATGTAGTCCTCTCTTTTGTTGTAGGTGTTAAATCGCCAATAGCATTTTGATTATCTGAATTTTGTACTTGTTCTTCATATGGGGTATAATAAAAAATTTGAAATTTAACAAGAGCAAATATCTTATCTGGAAACTTGGATTTGGAAGGTGGCTTACTGGGATCAAACCTGTCCATATTGTTTTTGAGTTGCAGGTTTTGGTGACTCTTGATTTAACGAAACCAAAGCTCTTGGATTTAAGTAGCAATCTGTGGTACTGTGTCAGCCGAAAATATAAATATATTAGCATGTCTCACTGCTAGAACTTTAGGCAAAAAGGCCCGTCGTTAAAAAATAATGACTCTTCGTCCTTAGTTGAATGTATAAATGTACAAGCTTCCCGGGTGCTTGCCGCTCTTTTTTTATACTGATGACAGAAGTTGGCAGTTTTATTTTCGCAAAGTCCAATTCATGTCTTAATCTACGGGAACTACTTTTAATACATTGTCCCCAAGTGTAGTCCCTACATACATGTACTTGTTTGTTTTTTCGATTATTTGTAACATTTATTGTGCCATTAGTAACTGGTGTTGCATGTGAAGTTCCTTCTGACTGAGAGCCATCAACTTTTTCGCCATCCAAATACATGTAGTCCTCTCTTTTGTTGTAGGTGTTAAATCGCCAATAGCATTTTGATTATCTGAATTTTGTACTTGTTCTTCATCTGGGGTATAATAAAAATTTTGAAATTTAACAAGAGCAAATATCTTACCTGGAAACTTGGATTTGGTAGGTGGCTTACTGGGATCAAACCTGTCCATATTGTTTTTGAGTTGCAGGTTTTGGTGACTCTTGATTTAACGAAATCAAAGCTCTTGGATTTACGTAGCAATCTGTGGTACTGTGTCAGCCGAAAATATAAATATATTAGCATGTCTCACTGCTAGAACTTTAGGCAAAAAGGCCCGTCGTAAAAAAATAATGACTCTTCGTCCTTAGTTGAATGGATAAATGTACAAGCTTCCCGGGTGCTTGCCGCTCTTTTTTTATAGTTATGACAGAAGTTGGCAGTTTTATTTTCGCAAAGTCCAATTCATGTCTAAATCTACGGGAACTACTTTTAATACATTGTCCCCAAGTGTAGTCCCTACATACATGTACTCGTTATTTTTTTCGATTATTTGTAACATTTATTGTGCCATTAGTAACTGGTGTTGCATGTGAAGTTCCTTCTGACTGAGAGCCATCAACGTTTTCGCCATCCAAATACATGTAGTCCTCTCTTTTGTTGTAGGTGTTAAATCGCCAATAGCATTTTGATTATCTGAATTTTGTACTTGTTCTTCATCTGGGGTATAATAAAAAATTTGAAATTTAACAAGAGCAAATATCTTTTCTGGAAACTTGGATTTGGAAGGTGGCTTACTGGGATCAAACCTGTCCATATTGTTTTTGAGTTGCAGGTTTTGGTGACTCTTGATTTAACGAAACCAAAGCTCTTGGATTTACGTAGCAATCTGTGGTACTGTGTCAGCCGAAAATATAAATATATTAGCATGTCTCACTGCTAGAACTTTAGGCAAAAAGTCCCGTCGTAAAAAAATAATGACTCTTCGTCCTTAGTTGAATGGATAAATGTACAAGCTTCCCGGGTGCTTGCCGCTCTTTTTTTATAGTTATGACAGAAGTTGGCAGTTTTATTTTCGCAAAGTCCAATTCATGTCTTAATCTACGGGAACTACTTTTAATACATTGTCCCCAAGTGTAGTCCCTACATACATGTACTCGTTTTTTTTTTCGATTATTTGTAACATTTATTGTGCCATTAGTAACTGGTGTTGCATGTGAAGTTCCTTCTGACTGAGAGCCATCAACGTTTTCGCCATCCAAATACATGTAGTCCTCTCTTTTGTTGTAGGTGTTAAATCGCCAATAGCATTTTGATTATCTGAATTTTGTACTTGTTCTTCATCTGGGGTATAATAAAAAATTTGAAATTTAACAAGAGCAAATATCTTATCTGGAAACTTGGATTTGGAAGGTGGCTTACTGGGATCAAACCTGTCCATATTGTTTTTGAGTTGCAGGTTTTGGTGACTCTTGATTTAACGAAACCAAAGCTCTTGGATTTACGTAGCAATCTGTGGTACTGTGTCAGCCGAAAATATAAATATATTAGCATGTCTCACTGCTAGAACTTTAGGCAAAAAGGCCCGTCGTTAAAAAATAATGACTCTTCGTCCTTAGTTGAATGTATAAATGTACAAGCTTCCCGGGTGCTTGCCGCTCTTTTTTTATACTGATGACAGAAGTTGGCAGTTTTATTTTCGCAAAGTCCAATTCATGTCTTAATCTACGGGAACTACTTTTAATACATTGTCCCCAAGTGTAGTCCCTACATACATGTACTTGTTTGTTTTTTCGATTATTTGTAACATTTATTGTGCCATTAGTAACTGGTGTTGCATGTGAAGTTCCTTCTGACTGAGAGCCATCAACTTTTTCGCCATCCAAATACATGTAGTCCTCTCTTTTGTTGTAGGTGTTAAATCGCCAATAGCATTTTGATTATCTGAATTTTGTACTTGTTCTTCATCTGGGGTATAATAAAAATTTTGAAATTTAACAAGAGCAAATATCTTACCTGGAAACTTGGATTTGGTAGGTGGCTTACTGGGATCAAACCTGTCCATATTGTTTTTGAGTTGCAGGTTTTGGTGACTCTTGATTTAACGAAATCAAAGCTCTTGGATTTACGTAGCAATCTGTGGTACTGTGTCAGCCGAAAATATAAATATATTAGCATGTCTCACTGCTAGAACTTTAGGCAAAAAGGCCCGTCGTAAAAAAATAATGACTCTTCGTCCTTAGTTGAATGGATAAATGTACAAGCTTCCCGGGTGCTTGCCGCTCTTTTTTTATAGTTATGACAGAAGTTGGCAGTTTTATTTTCGCAAAGTCCAATTCATGTCTAAATCTACGGGAACTACTTTTAATACATTGTCCCCAAGTGTAGTCCCTACATACATGTACTCGTTATTTTTTTCGATTATTTGTAACATTTATTGTGCCATTAGTAACTGGTGTTGCATGTGAAGTTCCTTCTGACTGAGAGCCATCAACTTTTTCGCCATCCAAATACATGTAGTCCTCTCTTTTGTTGTAGGTGTTAAATCGCCAATAGCATTTTGATTATCTGAATTTTGTACTTGTTCTTCATATGGGGTATAATAAAAAATTTGAAATTTAACAAGAGCAAATGTCTTATCTGGAAACTTGGATTTGGAAGGTGGCTTACTGGGATCAAACCTGTCCATATTGTTTTTGAGTTGCAGGTTTTGGTGACTCTTGATTTAACGAAACCAAAGCTCTTGGATTTACGTAGCAATCTGTGGTACTGTGTCAGCCGAAAATATAAATATATTAGCATGTCTCACTGCTAGAACTTTAGGCAAAAAGGCCCGTCGTTAAAAAATAATGACTCTTCGTCCTTAGTTGCATGGATAAATGTACAAACTTCCCGGGTGCTTGCCGCTCCGTTTTGATAGTGATGACAGAAGTTGGCAGTTTTATTTTCGCAAAGTCCAATTCATGTCTTAATCTACGAGACCTACTTTTAATACATGTACCCCAAGTGTAGTCCCTACATTTATGTACTTGTTATTTTTTTCGATTATTTGTTACATTAATTGTGCCATTAGTAACTGGTGTTGCATGTGAAGTTCCTTCTGACTGAGAGCCATCAACGTTTTCGCCATCCAAATACATGTAGTCCTCTCTTTTGTTGTAGGTGTTAAATCGCCAGTAGCATTTTGATTATCAGATTTTTGTACTTGTTCTTCATCTGGGGTTTAATTTAAAAATTTGAAATTTAACAAGAGCAAACATCTTATCTGGTTCTTTTTTGATAAACGTCGATTCTTATTTTTCACTGACGACAGCAATCGCACGCCGCGTCTTCGACGGTGGCTTCCTCCCCCTTTCTGATTTTGTCGGGACCGGGTTTCATATTATCACTAACGGTAGGACACTTTAAAACTTGGATTTGGAAGGTGGCTTACTGGGATCAAACCTGTCCATATTGTTTTTGTGTTGCATGTTTTGGTGGTTCTTGATTTAACGAAATCAGAGCTCTTGGATATACGTAGCAATCTGTGGTACTGTGTCAGCCGAAAATATAAATATATTAGCATGTCTCACTGCTAGAACTTTAGGCAAAAAGGCCCGTCGATAAAAAATAATGACTCTTCGTCCTTAGTTGAATGGATAAATGTACAAGCTTCCCGGGTGCTTGCCGCTCTTTTTTTATAGTGATGACAGAAGTTGGCAGTTTTATTTTCGCAAAGTCCAATTCATGTCTTAATCTACGGGAACTACTTTTAATACATTGTCCCCAAGTGTAGTCCCTACATACATGTACTTGTTTGTTTTTTCGATTATTTGTAACATTTATTGTGCCATTAGTAACTGGTGTTGCATGTGAAGTTCCTTCTGACTGAGAGCCATCAACTTTTTCGCCATCCAAATACATGTAGTCCTCTCTTTTGTTGTAGGTGTTAAATCGCCAATAGCATTTTGATTATCTGAATTTTGTACTTGTTCTTCATATGGGGTATAATAAAAAATTTGAAATTTAACAAGAGCAAATATCTTATCTGGAAACTTGGATTTGGAAGGTGGCTTACTGGGATCAAACCTGTCCATATTGTTTTTGAGTTGCAGGTTTTGGTGACTCTTGATTTAACGAAACCAAAGCTCTTGGATTTAAGTAGCAATCTGTGGTACTGTGTCAGCCGAAAATATAAATATATTAGCATGTCTCACTGCTAGAACTTTAGGCAAAAAGGCCCGTCGTTAAAAAATAATGACTCTTCGTCCTTAGTTGAATGTATAAATGTACAAGCTTCCCGGGTGCTTGCCGCTCTTTTTTTATACTGATGACAGAAGTTGGCAGTTTTATTTTCGCAAAGTCCAATTCATGTCTTAATCTACGGGAACTACTTTTAATACATTGTCCCCAAGTGTAGTCCCTACATACATGTACTTGTTTGTTTTTTCGATTATTTGTAACATTTATTGTGCCATTAGTAACTGGTGTTGCATGTGAAGTTCCTTCTGACTGAGAGCCATCAACTTTTTCGCCATCCAAATACATGTAGTCCTCTCTTTTGTTGTAGGTGTTAAATCGCCAATAGCATTTTGATTATCTGAATTTTGTACTTGTTCTTCATCTGGGGTATAATAAAAATTTTGAAATTTAACAAGAGCAAATATCTTACCTGGAAACTTGGATTTGGTAGGTGGCTTACTGGGATCAAACCTGTCCATATTGTTTTTGAGTTGCAGGTTTTGGTGACTCTTGATTTAACGAAATCAAAGCTCTTGGATTTACGTAGCAATCTGTGGTACTGTGTCAGCCGAAAATATAAATATATTAGCATGTCTCACTGCTAGAACTTTAGGCAAAAAGGCCCGTCGTAAAAAAATAATGACTCTTCGTCCTTAGTTGAATGGATAAATGTACAAGCTTCCCGGGTGCTTGCCGCTCTTTTTTTATAGTTATGACAGAAGTTGGCAGTTTTATTTTCGCAAAGTCCAATTCATGTCTAAATCTACGGGAACTACTTTTAATACATTGTCCCCAAGTGTAGTCCCTACATACATGTACTCGTTATTTTTTTCGATTATTTGTAACATTTATTGTGCCATTAGTAACTGGTGTTGCATGTGAAGTTCCTTCTGACTGAGAGCCATCAACGTTTTCGCCATCCAAATACATGTAGTCCTCTCTTTTGTTGTAGGTGTTAAATCGCCAATAGCATTTTGATTATCTGAATTTTGTACTTGTTCTTCATCTGGGGTATAATAAAAAATTTGAAATTTAACAAGAGCAAATATCTTATCTGGAAACTTGGATTTGGAAGGTGGCTTACTGGGATCAAACCTGTCCATATTGTTTTTGAGTTGCAGGTTTTGGTGACTCTTGATTTAACGAAATCAAAGCTCTTGGATTTACGTAGCAATCTGTGGTACTGTGTCAGCCGAAAATATAAATATATTAGCATGTCTCACTGCTAGAACTTTAGGCAAAAAGGCCCGTCGTTAAAAAATAATGACTCTTCGTCCTTAGTTGCATGGATAAATGTACAAGCTTCCCGGGTGCTTGCCGCTCTTTTTTTATAGTGATGACAGAAGTTGGCAGTTTTATTTTCGAAAAGTCCAATTCATGTCTTAATCTACGGGAACTACTTTTAATACATTGTCCCCAAGTGTAGTCCCTACATACATGTACTTGTTTGTTTTTTCGATTATTTGTAACATTTATTGTGCCATTAGTAACTGGTGTTGCATGTGAAGTTCCTTCTGACTGAGAGCCATCAACTTTTTCGCCATCCAAATACATGTAGTCCTCTCTTTTGTTGTAGGTGTTAAATCGCCAATAGCATTTTGATTATCTGAATTTTGTACTTGTTCTTCATATGGGGTATAATAAAAAATTTGAAATTTAACAAGAGCAAATGTCTTATCTGGAAACTTGGATTTGGAAGGTGGCTTACTGGGATCAAACCTGTCCATATTGTTTTTGAGTTGCAGGTTTTGGTGACTCTTGATTTAACGAAACCAAAGCTCTTGGATTTACGTAGCAATCTGTGGTACTGTGTCAGCCGAAAATATAAATATATTAGCATGTCTCACTGCTAGAACTTTAGGCAAAAAGGCCCGTCGTTAAAAAATAATGACTCTTCGTCCTTAGTTGCATGGATAAATGTACAAGCTTCCCGGGTGCTTGCCGCTCTTTTTTTATAGTGATGACAGAAGTTGGCAGTTTTATTTTCGAAAAGTCCAATTCATGTCTTAATCTACGGGAACTACTTTTAATACATTGTCCCCAAGTGTAGTCCCTACATACATGTACTTGTTTGTTTTTTCGATTATTTGTAACATTTATTGTGCCATTAGTAACTGGTGTTGCATGTGAAGTTCCTTCTGACTGAGAGCCATCAACTTTTTCGCCATCCAAATACATGTAGTCCTCTCTTTTGTTGTAGGTGTTAAATCGCCAATAGCATTTTGATTATCTGAATTTTGTACTTGTTCTTCATATGGGGTATAATAAAAAATTTGAAATTTAACAAGAGCAAAAATCTTATCTGGAAACTTGGATTTGGAAGGTGGCTTACTGGGATCAAACCTGTCCATATTGTTTTTGAGTTGCAGGTTTTGGTGACTCTTGATTTAACGAAACCAAAGCTCTTGGATTTACGTAGCAATCTGTGGTACTGTGTCAGCCGAAAATATAAATATATTAGCATGTCTCACTGCTAGAACTTTAGGCAAAAAGGCCCGTCGATAAAAAATAATGACTCTTCGTCCTTAGTTGAATGGATAAATGTACAAGCTTCCCGGGTGCTTGCCGCTCTTTTTTTATAGTGATGACAGAAGTTGGCAGTTTTATTTTCGCAAAGTCCAATTCATGTCTTAATCTACGAGACCTACTTTTAATACATGTACCCCAAGTGTAGTCCCTACATACATGTACTTGTTATTTTTTTCGATTATTTGTAACATTTATTGTGCCATTAGTAACTGGTGTTGCATGTGAAGTTCCTTCTGACTGAGAGCCATCAACGTTTTCGCCATCCAAATACATGTAGTCCTCTCTTTTGTTGTAGGTGTTAAATCGCCAATAGCATTTTGATTATCTGAATTTTGTACTTGTTCTTCATCTGGGGTTCAATTTAAAAATTTGAAATTTAACAAGAGCAAACATCTTATCTGGTTCTTTTTTGATAAACGTTGATTCTTATTTTTCGCTGACGACAGCAATCGCACGCCGCGTCTTCGACGGTGGCTTCCTCCCCCTTTCTGATTTTGTCGGGACCGGGTTTCATATTATCACTAACGGTAGGACACTTTAAAACTTGGATTTGGAAGGTGGCTTACTGGGATCAAACCTGTCCATATTGTTTTTGTGTTGCATGTTTTGGTGGTTCTTGATTTAACGAAACCAGAGCTCTTGGATATACGTAGCAATCTGTGGTACTTTGTCAGCCGAAAATATAAATATATTAGCATGTCTCACTGCTAGAACTTTAGGCAAAAAGTCCCGTCGTAAAAAAATAATGACTCTTCGTCCTTAGTTGAATGGATAAATGTACAAGCTTCCCGGGTGCTTGCCGCTCTTTTTTTATAGTTATGACAGAAGTTGGCAGTTTTATTTTCGCAAAGTCCAATTCATGTCTTAATCTACGGGAACTACTTTTAATACATTGTCCCCAAGTGTAGTCCCTACATACATGTACTCGTTTTTTTTTTCGATTATTTGTAACATTTATTGTGCCATTAGTAACTGGTGTTGCATGTGAAGTTCCTTCTGACTGAGAGCCATCAACGTTTTCGCCATCCAAATACATGTAGTCCTCTCTTTTGTTGTAGGTGTTAAATCGCCAATAGCATTTTGATTATCTGAATTTTGTACTTGTTCTTCATCTGGGGTATAATAAAAAATTTGAAATTTAACAAGAGCAAATATCTTTTCTGGAAACTTGGATTTGGAAGGTGGCTTACTGGGATCAAACCTGTCCATATTGTTTTTGAGTTGCAGGTTTTGGTGACTCTTGATTTAACGAAACCAAAGCTCTTGGATTTACGTAGCAATCTGTGGTACTGTGTCAGCCGAAAATATAAATATATTAGCATGTCTCACTGCTAGAACTTTAGGCAAAAAGGCCCGTCGTAAAAAAATAATGACTCTTCGTCCTTAGTTGAATGGATAAATGTACAAGCTTCCCGGGTGCTTGCCGCTCTTTTTTTATAGTTATGACAGAAGTTGGCAGTTTTATTTTCGCAAAGTCCAATTCATGTCTTAATCTACGGGAACTACTTTTAATACATTGTCCCCAAGTGTAGTCCCTACATACATGTACTCGTTATTTTTTTCGATTATTTGTAACATTTATTGTGCCATTAGTAACTGGTGTTGCATGTGAAGTTCCTTCTGACTGAGAGCCATCAACGTTTTCGCCATCCAAATACATGTAGTCCTCTCTTTTGTTGTAGGTGTTAAATCGCCAATAGCATTTTGATTATCTGAATTTTGTACTTGTTCTTCATCTGGGGTATAATAAAAAATTTGAAATTTAACAAGAGCAAATATCTTATCTGGAAACTTGGATTTGGAAGGTGGCTTACTGGGATCAAACCTGTCCATATTGTTTTTGAGTTGCAGGTTTTGGTGACTCTTGATTTAACGAAATCAAAGCTCTTGGATTTACGTAGCAATCTGTGGTACTGTGTCAGCCGAAAATATAAATATATTAGCATGTCTCACTGCTAGAACTTTAGGCAAAAAGGCCCGTCGTTAAAAAATAATGACTCTTCGTCCTTAGTTGCATGGATAAATGTACAAGCTTCCCGGGTGCTTGCCGCTCTTTTTTTATAGTGATGACAGAAGTTGGCAGTTTTATTTTCGAAAAGTCCAATTCATGTCTTAATCTACGGGAACTACTTTTAATACATTGTCCCCAAGTGTAGTCCCTACATACATGTACTTGTTTGTTTTTTCGATTATTTGTAACATTTATTGTGCCATTAGTAACTGGTGTTGCATGTGAAGTTCCTTCTGACTGAGAGCCATCAACTTTTTCGCCATCCAAATACATGTAGTCCTCTCTTTTGTTGTAGGTGTTAAATCGCCAATAGCATTTTGATTATCTGAATTTTGTACTTGTTCTTCATATGGGGTATAATAAAAAATTTGAAATTTAACAAGAGCAAATGTCTTATCTGGAAACTTGGATTTGGAAGGTGGCTTACTGGGATCAAACCTGTCCATATTGTTTTTGAGTTGCAGGTTTTGGTGACTCTTGATTTAACGAAACCAAAGCTCTTGGATTTACGTAGCAATCTGTGGTACTGTGTCAGCCGAAAATATAAATATATTAGCATGTCTCACTGCTAGAACTTTAGGCAAAAAGTCCCGTTGTAAAAAAATAATGACTCTTCGTCCTTAGTTGAATGGATAAATGTACAAGCTTCCCGGGTGCTTGCCGCTCTTTTTTTATAGTTATGACAGAAGTTGGCAGTTTTATTTTCGCAAAGTCCAATTCATGTCTTAATCTACGGGAACTACTTTTAATACATTGTCCCAAAGGGTAGTCCCTACATACATGTACTTGGTATTTTTTTCGATTATTTGTAACATTTATTGTGCCATTAGTAACTGGTGTTGCATGTGAAGTTCCTTCTGACTGAGAGCCATCAACGTTTTCGCCATCCAAATACATGTAGTCCTCTCTTTTGTTGTAGGTGTTAAATCGCCAATAGCATTTTGATTATCTGAATTTTGTACTTGTTCTTCATCTGGGGCATAGTAAAAATTTTGAAATTTAACAAGAGCAAATATCTTATCTGGAAACTTGGATTTGGAAGGTGGCTTACTGGGATCAAACCTGTCCATATTGTTTTTGAGTTGCAGGTTTTGGTGACTCTTGATTTAACGAAACCAAAGCTCTTGGATTTACGTAGCAATCTATGGTACTGTGTCAGCCGAAAATATAAATATATTAGCATGTCTCACTGCTAGAAATTTAGGCAAAAAGGCCCGTCGTAGAAAAATAATGACTCTTCGTCCTTAGTTGAATGGATAAATGTACAAACTTCCCGGGTGCTTGCCGCTCTGTTTTGATAGTGATGACAGAAGTTGGCAGTTTTATTTTCGCAAAGTCCAATTCATGTCTTAATCTACGAGATCTACTTTTAATACATGTACCCCAAGTGTAGTCCCTACATACATGTACTTGTTATTTTTTTCGATTATTTGTAACATTTATTGTGCCATTAGTAACTGGTGTTGCATGTGAAGTTCCTTCTGACTGAGAGCCATCAACGTTTTCGCCATCCAAATACATGTAGTCCTCTCTTTTGTTGTAGGTGTTAAATCGCCAATAGCATTTTGATTATCTGAATTTTGTACTTGTTCTTCATCTGGGGTATAATAAAAAATTTGAAATTTAACAAGAGCAAATATCTTATCTGGAAACTTGAATTTGGAAGGTGGCTTACTGGGATCAAACCTGTCCATATTGTTTTTGAGTTGCAGGTTTTGGTGACTCTTGATTTAACGAAACCAAAGCTCTTGGATTTACGTAGCAATCTGTGGTACTGTGTCAGCCGAAAATATAAATATATTAGCATGTCTCACTGCTAGAACTTTAGGCAAAAAGGCCCGTCGTAAAAAAATAATGACTCTTCGTCCTTAGTTGAATGGATAAATGTACAAGCTTCCCGGGTGCTTGCCGCTCTTTTTTTATAGTTATGACAGAAGTTGGCAGTTTTATTTTCGCAAAGTCCAATTCATGTCTTAATCTACGGGAACTACTTTTAATACATTGTCCCAAAGGGTAGTCCCTACATACATGTACTTGGTATTTTTTTCGATTATTTGTAACATTTATTGTGCCATTAGTAACTGGTGTTGCATGTGAAGTTCCTTCTGACTGAGAGCCATCAACGTTTTCGCCATCCAAATACATGTAGTCCTCTCTTTTGTTGTAGGTGTTAAATCGCCAATAGCATTTTGATTATCTGAATTTTGTACTTGTTCTTCATCTGGGGCATAGTAAAAATTTTGAAATTTAACAAGAGCAAATATCTTATCTGGAAACTTGGATTTGGAAGGTGGCTTACTGGGATCAAACCTGTCCATATTGTTTTTGAGTTGCAGGTTTTGGTGACTCTTGATTTAACGAAACCAAAGCTCTTGGATTTACGTAGCAATCTATGGTACTGTGTCAGCCGAAAATATAAATATATTAGCATGTCTCACTGCTAGAAATTTAGGCAAAAAGGCCCGTCGTAGAAAAATAATGACTCTTCGTCCTTAGTTGAATGGATAAATGTACAAACTTCCCGGGTGCTTGCCGCTCTGTTTTGATAGTGATGACAGAAGTTGGCAGTTTTATTTTCGCAAAGTCCAATTCATGTCTTAATCTACGAGATCTACTTTTAATACATGTACCCCAAGTGTAGTCCCTACATACATGTACTTGTTATTTTTTTCGATTATTTGTAACATTTATTGTGCCATTAGTAACTGGTGTTGCATGTGAAGTTCCTTCTGACTGAGAGCCATCAACGTTTTCGCCATCCAAATACATGTAGTCCTCTCTTTTGTTGTAGGTGTTAAATCGCCAATAGCATTTTGATTATCTGAATTTTGTACTTGTTCTTCATCTGGGGTATAATAAAAAATTTGAAATTTAACAAGAGCAAATATCTTATCTGGAAACTTGAATTTGGAAGGTGGCTTACTGGGATCAAACCTGTCCATATTGTTTTTGAGTTGCAGGTTTTGGTGACTCTTGATTTAACGAAACCAAAGCTCTTGGATTTACGTAGCAATCTGTGGTACTGTGTCAGCCGAAAATATAAATATATTAGCATGTCTCACTGCTAGAACTTTAGGCAAAAAGGCCCGTCGTAAAAAAATAATGACTCTTCGTCCTTAGTTGAATGGATAAATGTACAAGCTTCCCGGGTGCTTGCCGCTCTTTTTTTATAGTTATGACAGAAGTTGGCAGTTTTATTTTCGCAAAGTCCAATTCATGTCTTAATCTACGAGACCTACTTTTAATACATGAGTCATATACTTTCAAAGGCGGCAGTGTCCACGTATTGAAGAAATCAAGCTATGAATGCCATTTTGTGTGTCTATGGACATATAATGTATTGAAAAATTATATTTTCATCAAAAACAGCTTTGTCATAGCCAAAACACCGTCCTAAATTAGAAGTTCATGTCAAACTCGGCAGTGTCCAACGTATTTCAAGTCAAATATGGCAGTGTCTACGTCAGCCAATCAGAGCACTGCACTGCGCCGAATTTATTATGGCGGACCGAAGCACTGCGTGGGTTTATCGTCTAATGTTTCTTAAAGTTTTTGTTGCTTGATTGTGGTTATCTCACCCAGATTGTTAATAAAACTCAAAATATGGAGTGTACAGCGTCCCCTAGCACATCAGGAATGACGCGGAAACGCATAGCTAAACCAGAAAAGTGGAAAATAAACGTAGCAAAACGGAAGCGGTAAGTGAACTGGATTGGGCATGTTTGATACTTGAAAGGAAAACAAAATTCTCGCTCTGCAATGCCGGTTGATGTTTACCTACATTGGGGGCACAAAAAATTTTGTTTGATAAATGTGAAGAAAATTTTCTAAGTCCCTGAAACCGGTGCTTTTGTTGCTAAGGGGGCACGGGACTTTTTTTTTATTTTCGCTAGTTTTACCTATGCATCGTGAAGGGTGCCTTGCGGCCATAATTTTATGTCCCACGTTTGATTTCGCTAGGACCATTATTTACAGAGATACTTTTTTTTGTAGTAAAAATTTCTTATATTTTTAGGTACTCATCTGTTCAACTCCCTATAAAACCTGATTGTCAACATCATACGTGCAACCTTTAAGTGCAATTCTTTGACTATGCAAGATTTGATGAAATTCCATAAGAATTTTTACAAACATCCGAATAAAGAAACTCAAGATGCATTTTTACTCAACTTTTGTATTCCCGAAATACCAAAGCGAAAAAGACCACGCAAAGGAAATCATAAGTCGAAAACCTTCCAAACGAAATTCACTGTTTACAGTTCCATGCAAAAGAAAAAAATCCGTGTATGCCAAAGAGCATTTCTGCGTATCTTACAAATTACAAAACATCGCGTGCAATATATTGCAAAGAGATTTGTTGAATCTGGAGGAGAACCGGTTAAAGAAAGAAGAGGAGGAGATCGCAAAAGTAAAAAGTTTGCCGCGAAGAAGAATGCAGTTATGCTGTTTATTAATATGTTTTACGTGGACGAGCCGCATTACTGTCGGGGACACTCCGAGAGGCGTTATTTGCCTGCTGAACTTTCTATCAACAAAATGAGGAAAATGTACAACAACCAGGAAGGATTAGAGGAAGATCTGAAAGTTAAGAAGGGATATATTCGGAAAATATTCAATAACAATTACAACCTCGGCTTTGGCAGTCTCAGAACAGATGTGTGTTCTGTTTGTCTTCAGCTCTTTGAAAAAATCAAAAGAGAAAGTGATGAAACAGAAAAACAACGTCTACGTGTAGAATCCAGAGTCCACAAGTTAAAAGCCAAAGCATTTTATGCCTTAGTGAAAGAAGAACAATCAGACTTAAAAACTCTATCGTTTGACTGTCAAAAAAATTTACCACTCCCAAAAACTCCTGATCAAATTACGTACGTTCGATTCTAGACAGTTGTACCTGTATAATTGCACAGTTGTAGAAGGTTCTTCAAAGGCTCCACTGACTCGAGAAAATGTTTTCGCTTATTGCTGGACTGAAGACGTATATGCTAAAGGAGCCAATGAAATTGCGTCCGTACTATGGCATCGGCTAGGAAACACAGACTTTACTGATATACGAACAGTAAGGCTGATAGCCGATGGCTGTCCAGGACAAAATAAGAATTCTATAATGCTAACAATGTGCTCAAAATGGCTACTTACTTCGGCTCCAAATGATGTGCAAGAAATACAAATAGTTTTTCCTGTCGTTGGCCATTCTTTCCTACCTCCAGATAGAGTATTTGCTCATGTAGAAAAGGAGACCAGGAAATTAGAGTGCATCATAACTCCAGAAAATTACTTGGATATAATTGGATCACATAGCACTATTGTGCATTTGGGCTCTGACTGTGAAATGTTCGATTTCAAGAAAAGCATGAGTACAGTAATGAAATGGATGGCACTTTCAGTTCAAGAAATGCAAAAGATTTTTCATTAAGCGATCTGTTCAAACAGGAAACGTTGTTATTAATGGTGAGGTAAACTATAATAACCGTGGTGGAGTTTTCAAAAAAGTTAACCGAAAAAACAAAACCAATATAAACCCCCACGCAATCGAAATAAAAACTGTGAAACTAAAGCCTGCTAAATTAGTGGACGTAAAAAACTCTTAAGTAGCCATTTTGGTGAAGCTTGGGAAAACCAAGAATGATTATTTTTTTAAAAAACATTCTTCGAGCACCTATAGAAGAAGAAGAAGATGTTGATTTAACTGAAGCCGTCTGCGAGCCACGTACGGAAGAAAATTGTTTTGTTTAAAACTTTACTATTTAATTTTCAATAAAAAAATCTGATAACATTACTTTATAATTTACGGAATTCACCCTTTAAGTACTAAAGTATCAAAATCATAATCGCGAGTATGTCAGACAAGAAACATGGCCGGCCTTCGCATCAAACACGGCAATCTCCATACCTGTCCCAATCATATACGGCAGTGTCCAAATGGATCTATCAAATCCGGCAGTGTCCGTCACTTTTTTGCGAATAACTAGCTTACGTGACCAATAATGTAAGAATTTACAGGTTAAAGTGATTTGTAAAGCGTTTAGTTAATTATTATTAATTTTTTTTAATAGCTATGGTGACTAATCTAATGCCAACCGTTATTTTCGTCTGCTCCAACATGTGTTCATGTGGACTCTGCCGCCTTTGAAAGTATATGACTCACATGTACCCCAAGTGTAGTCCCTACATACATGTACTTGTTATTTTTTTCGATTATTTGTAACATTTATTGTGCCATTAGTAACTGGTGTTGCATGTGAAGTTCCTTCTGACTGAGAGCCATCAACGTTTTCGCCATCCAAATACATGTAGTCCTCTCTTTTGTTGTAGGTGTTAAATCGCCAATAGCATTTTGATTATCTGAATTTTGTACTTGTTCTTCATCTGGGGTATAATAAAAAATTTGAAATTTAACAAGAGCAAATATCTTATCTGGAAACTTGGATTTGGAAGGTGGCTTACTGGGATCAAACCTGTCCATATTGTTTTTGAGTTGCAGGTTTTGGTGACTCTTGATTTAACGAAACCAAAGCTCTTGGATTTACGTAGCAATCTGTGGTATTGTGTCAGCCGAACATACAAATATATTAGCATGTCTCACTGCTAGAACTTTAGGCAAAAAGGCCCGTCGTTAAAAAATAATGACTCTTCGTCCTTAGTTGCATGGATAAATGTACAAACTTCCCGGGTGCTTGCCGCTCCGTTTTGATAGTGATGACAGAAGTTGGCAGTTTTATTTTCGCAAAGTCCAATTCATGTCTTAATCTACGAGACCTACTTTTAATACATGTACCCCAAGTGTAGTCCCTACATACATGTACTTGTTATTTTTTTCGATTATTTGTAACATTTATTGTGCCATTAGTAACTGGTGTTGCATGTGAAGTTCCTTCTGACTGAGAGCCATCAACGTTTTCGCCATCCAAATACATGTAGTCCTCTCTTTTGTTGTAGGTGTTAAATCGCCAATAGCATTTTGATTATCTGAATTTTGTACTTGTTCTTCATCTGGGGTATAATAAAAAATTTGAAATTTAACAAGAGCAAATATCTTATCTGGAAACTTGAATTTGGAAGGTGGCTTACTGGGATCAAACCTGTCCATATTGTTTTTGAGTTGCAGGTTTTGGTGACTCTTGATTTAACGAAACCAAAGCTCTTGGATTTACGTAGCAATCTGTGGTATTGTGTCAGCCGAACATACAAATATATTAGCATGTCTCACTGCTAGAACTTTAGGCAAAAAGGCCCGTCGTTAAAAAATAATGACTCTTCGTCCTTAGTTGCATGGATAAATGTACAAACTTCCCGGGTGCTTGCCGCTCCGTTTTGATAGTGATGACAGAAGTTGGCAGTTTTATTTTCGCAAAGTCCAATTCATGTCTTAATCTACGAGACCTACTTTTAATACATGTACCCCAAGTGTAGTCCCTACATACATGTACTTGTTATTTTTTTCGATTATTTGTAACATTTATTGTGCCATTAGTAACTGGTGTTGCATGTGAAGTTCCTTCTGACTGAGAGCCATCAACGTTTTCGCCATCCAAATACATGTAGTCCTCTCTTTTGTTGTAGGTGTTAAATCGCCAATAGCATTTTGATTATCTGAATTTTGTACTTGTTCTTCATCTGGGGTATAATAAAAAATTTGAAATTTAACAAGAGCAAATATCTTATCTGGAAACTTGAATTTGGAAGGTGGCTTACTGGGATCAAACCTGTCCATATTGTTTTTGAGTTGCAGGTTTTGGTGACTCTTGATTTAACGAAACCAAAGCTCTTGGATTTACGTAGCAATCTGTGGTACTGTGTCAGCCGAAAATATAAATATATTAGCATGTCTCACTGCTAGAACTTTAGGCAAAAAGGCCCGTCGTAAAAAAATAATGACTCTTCGTCCTTAGTTGAATGGATAAATGTACAAGCTTCCCGGGTGCTTGCCGCTCTTTTTTTATAGTTATGACAGAAGTTGGCAGTTTTATTTTCGCAAAGTCCAATTCATGTCTTAATCTACGGGAACTACTTTTAATACATTGTCCCAAAGGGTAGTCCCTACATACATGTACTCGTTTTTTTTTTCGATTATTTGTAACATTTATTGTGCCATTAGTAACTGGTGTTGCATGTGAAGTTCCTTCTGACTGAGAGCCATCAACGTTTTCGCCATCCAAATACATGTAGTCCTCTCTTTTGTTGTAGGTGTTAAATCGCCAATAGCATTTTGATTATCTGAATTTTGTACTTGTTCTTCATCTGGGGCATAGTAAAAATTTTGAAATTTAACAAGAGCAAATATCTTATCTGGAAACTTGGATTTGGAAGGTGGCTTACTGGGATCAAACCTGTCCATATTGTTTTTGAGTTGCAGGTTTTGGTGACTCTTGATTTAACGAAACCAAAGCTCTTGGATTTACGTAGCAATCTGTGGTACTGTGTCAGCCGAAAATATTAATATATTAGCATGTCTCACTGCTAGAACTTTAGGCAAAAAGGCCCGTCGTAGAAAAATAATGACTCTTCGTCCTTAGTTGAATGGATAAATGTACAAGCTTCCCGGGTGCTTGCCGCTCTTTTTTTATAGTTATGACAGAAGTTGGCAGTTTTATTTTCGCAAAGTCCAATTCATGTCTTAATCTACGGGAACTACTTTTAATACATTGTCCCAAAGGGTAGTCCCTACATACATGTACTTGGTATTTTTTTCGATTATTTGTAACATTTATTGTGCCATTAGTAACTGGTGTTGCATGTGAAGTTCCTTCTGACTGAGAGCCATCAACGTTTTCGCCATCCAAATACATGTAGTCCTCTCTTTTGTTGTAGGTGTTAAATCGCCAATAGCATTTTGATTATCTGAATTTTGTACTTGTTCTTCATCTGGGGCATAGTAAAAATTTTGAAATTTAACAAGAGCAAATATCTTATCTGGAAACTTGGATTTGGAAGGTGGCTTACTGGGATCAAACCTGTCCATATTGTTTTTGAGTTGCAGGTTTTGGTGACTCTTGATTTAACGAAACCAAAGCTCTTGGATTTACGTAGCAATCTATGGTACTGTGTCAGCCGAAAATATAAATATATTAACATGTCTCACTGCTAGAAATTTAGGCAAAAAGGCCCGTCGTAGAAAAATAATGACTCTTCGTCCTTAGTTGAATGGATAAATGTACAAACTTCCCGGGTGCTTGCCGCTCTGTTTTGATAGTGATGACAGAAGTTGGCAGTTTTATTTTCGCAAAGTCCAATTCATGTCTTAATCTACGAGATCTACTTTTAATACATGTACCCCAAGTGTAGTCCCTACATACATGTACTTGTTATTTTTTTCGATTATTTGTAACATTTATTGTGCCATTAGTAACTGGTGTTGCATGTGAAGTTCCTTCTGACTGAGAGCCATCAACGTTTTCGCCATCCAAATACATGTAGTCCTCTCTTTTGTTGTAGGTGTTGAATCGCCAATAGCATTTTGATTATCTGAATTTTGTACTTGTTCTTCATCTGGGGTTAAATAAAAAAAAATTAAATTTAACAAGAGCAAACATCTTATCTGGAAACTTGGATTTGGAAGGTGGCTTACTGGGATCAAAACTGTCCATATTGAGTTTTGGAGTTGCAAATTGCGGTGTCATAGTCGTCTTGATGTAGCGAAACCATCATAGTTTGTAGCGGAAGTGCTATATACACAGGAAGTGTTGACAGTGAAGAGCTTGTAGAGCTCTGAGCTGCAGGAGGGGGTAAGTGTTGTATTGGAATTGCTGGAGGAGCAATCAAAGACGGTCCATGCATTGACATCATTTGTGTTGGTATTGGGCCCATATTTATCGGTCCTATGTACAATTTGTTAATTGTTACATTGAGCAATTTGTCCCATATTATATTGTTACGAAGACTGGTCGACTGCAATGTTACTCAGAGAACTTTTCAGCAGGCTGAAGTATGGTTTCTTACCGTTTCGGAAGAGGATCAATCCCATATTAGAAAATTGTAATTTCCATAATGTCACCCTACTTTTCAGTAAGCTGAAACATTTTTTCAGGTAGTTTCAGTACATGTCTACTCGAGTAGTGCCGTTTTCAGGCCCAGTTATACCCCTTTGATGACGGAATATTCTAGAAAGAAGGGACAAGGACGAAATTGGAACCTTCTCGAAGCTAGGATGAGCACTCTAGAACACCGTACGACAAGGACGGAGCAATGTGCGAAAGAAATAAAGAGTACAGTTCAGCTCACAGCTATCCCGCCTAGAGAGTTCTCGAATATTGTACAATATTATTTCGAGGGATATATAAGCGCGCCGGAACGCGACCAGTTAGTTTAGTTTTGAATGCGACATCAAGAGATAAACACCTAAACGATAAGGTTAAAGGGACTACAAGTGATAAAGTACTGTGTGAAGTGTGCATAATTAAGTAATTAGTGATTGTTTTCGTGATAAATTCCTCATTGATGGAAGAACAGGCTCAGACACGTCGCATGATGGAGGAACAGACTCGCCGTATCGGAGAAAAACTAGGTTACCTGAAAATACAGGTAAATAAAAAGTTTCGAGATTTCGGAATCTGATATGGATTGCAAACTATCCAAACAGGATAAACGTATTTTTGGATTAGAACAAGAGATTCAGTCCCTGAAGACCACGGGTGACGTAACGACTGTAGCATCACCTGGAAGTGCCATGTATGAAAAGTGGGTACTGGCAGTTTGAGATAGACCCAAGTCATAAAGAGAAGACAGCGATCTCAACTGGAAAAGGACTATATAGGGCAGTTTAAAGTTATGCCGTTTGGACTTTATTGGAATATTAGGTAAAAAACTATTTGAAAGCAGGCGTCTTGTCTCCAACGTGAGATAACACTATCGTTGTAGATGATAAACGTATGATACGGGAAAATTTTTACCACAAACTAGGGTAACAAACCCTGCGTACGATGTTACGTTGAAGGTATACGAAAAAAACTTTTTTTTTTGTAAATTGTATTATTAAGATCAAACGACGATGATGCAAACGATTTTTACGGTTACTCGTATAAGGATAGCAACTCGTTGAAGCAAATATGCAGGACCGTACAGTATTTTAATTCAATAAGTATTTTAAGAGTAATTGTCGATTCTAGTTTCATAGGAATTTCACTAGCCTCTTGCACTAATAAATTAATGCTTTTCTCTTTCGTTTTCCTCAAAGCATGATGTATGGCACTGATGGCGTGGTCCTTATGTGATTAAAAACATATTTTTTGTGTTGTTTTGTTCATAGCTATACATTAATGAACCATTCGATTTTTTTTGTATCCAGTGAACACTGAATATTTCATAGGATCAATTTCTTTGTCGCTTGGCTTTTTAACTCTTACACTATTTTATTGTTATAATGATAAGAATGCATTTTTATAGTTGAATGGGGACCGCACAATATCCACACGTGCATCTACTAAATTTCCGATTGAGCCGCGAGAGCGGCGCCACATGCGATGCGCACGCGGCCTATAGTTTGTTTGTGGATGAAGAAATAATTAACCTGATGGTAACCATGACTAACTGTTACGCAAATAAAACGATGTTGATGTGATGATACGGGGCTGTACCAGTAATAGCAATATCCTAGTAATCCAACGATTCCAAAACAAAGTGCTCAGGGGAATAGTCAATGCTCCCTGGTACATTCGCAATTACGACCTCCATCGGGACCTTAATATAGAGGACGTCACCACATTAATAAAAAAGGCTGCTGGAGCACACGAACATAGGCTCCACCATCACGTGAATGTCGAGGCTATTCAACTCCTTGATACCACTGACCTAGTACACAGTATTATTGAAAAGGATAAAACCATTTGAACTAGTGAATTAGTGTTAGTGTACTTTAATATTAAGTGCTAAACAGTGAATGAAAAAATGAAAACACAAGAACACAGTGTCTTCCCTTTAATAGAGACTATAAGTAGCGTTATTGGACACTTACTTATTATAACAATACTTTTTAGTAAATTAGGTTAGACTTAAATTACTTATTAGTCTTAAATTAGGCTAGATCGTAATGTTCCATGATGTCGTAGTAAAGACTCATGTATATAAAAAAAAATTAAAAAATCGATGTTAGTTACACTTTTGAGACAGTCAAGTAGACTAGTTGATTGGAAGGATTGTGATCATAATGAAATGAAGAAATTCCTTGGTCTGCCGATATGGATGGGTATAAAAAAACTGCCTAAGATATCTGATTACTGGAGTCAAAATATATTATACAAAAATCCCGTAGCCAACTCAGTAATGAGCAGAAATCGCTCTGAATTGCTGCTGCGGTGCTAGCACTTCGAGGATGTATATTATCATTTGTCACCTGGCGGTGATAGACTTCTCCGAGTAAAACGTCTGGTTGACTTGATCACAAAAAAAAACAGAATTTTAACACACCTAGCGAATGTCTAACAGTGAATGAGACAATGGTTGCTTTCCGCGGCAGGATCGTTTTCATGCATACTGCATGATCCCCGGAAAGAAGCATAAATATGGGATAAAACTGTTTAAAATAGTATATGAAGGTAATAAAACGACGCCTAGCCAAAATTTATCTAAAGATGTGATTATGAAACTGAGTGAGAAATACTTAGATGCGGACCGAAGTATTGCAACCGATAAGTTTTATACAAGCGTGGATTTAGCTAAGTGTCTTTTAAATCGGTCTACGCATTTGCTTGGCACAGTTCGAAAAATCGAAGAGGGTTGCCAAAAGACATTGTTTCCACAAAGTTACAAAAAGGTGAGATGATAGCAAAAGACAATGATGACGGAATTTTAGTTTTAAAGTGGAAAGACAAGTGGGACGTTCTCGCGTTATCAACAAAACATTCAGTTGTATTCATTACAGTCCGAAGCAAGCGAAATAGGCGAATATAACAAACACAAAAGCACGATTGATCTTTCTGATCAGATGGGTAGTTATTTCAATCCGTCAAGAAGAAACGTACGTTGGTTTCAAAACTGGCAATTGAATTACTGCTAACTACGTCTGTCGTAAATGCCTACTTGATATACAAGTCTCGCAAAAGACTTACAACAAAAACTTATACAATTACGAAATTTCGTGAGAACCTTTGTATACAGTTGATGAATTTACAGCAGCGCCGTGCTACCGATCCTGGTGTAACCACACATGAGTTCGGTCCCTTTGACTAACCATCGCAATCAACTTATACGTCGCAAGTGTATACACTGCTACGAAAGTTTACGATAAGAAGGCAAAACTAGCGTATAGGCCAAGAAACTCACAAAAAACAAAACAAGTACATTATGCCTCACTTGCCCATCGAATCCCAGTGTTTGCGCGTCTTGTTTTGCCAATAAACACAGCAAAAAGTATTTTTTTTCCTCAGTGCATGTTTTTTTTCTTGTACTTAAATAATAAAGATTTGTCAATTTAATTTTCATTTTTCCCCGCCGTACAGAAATATAAGTTTTGCTCCGATTGACATGTTTTTTTTTCAACATGTAGCTTACTGTATACGCAAGCCAATACTATACATATCTTTTTCTTATTAGCTGGCCTGTATTACAAATATCTGTTTGAATATTTTGATTGATTTTTCTGATCAGGGGGCTTAGACAAAGAACATTATAAAAACTATAACGAAGTTGGATACGAATAAATTGTATGGGATTGACATAAACCGCATTAAATCACGTGGTCAATCGTCATCGTTATCGCAAGTTGGTAGACAATGTTATTAATTCGTTACAAATCATAGACTATCGAATTGTTATCGATCGTAATCTCTTACGTAGACAAGCAGCACATTCAGTGTTCGCCTTCGGTAAGATCGCGATTGTCAAAAAAGATAACGAAACGAAGGTTATAATGCTGTAGTTATCGAAACAATATGGCCGATTTCATTCATCAGCTGTTATTTTGACTAGAGGCATTATTACAAATCGAAGTATAAAGAATGCATTCGTTACGTTTATTGTGGGCTGCGCATAATGAGAAAGCCTGGGAGAGGCACCTAAAGCGATTAAGACTACGACGGCAACTGGAAACAATTGAGGATATGCCAGAATTGTTGTTTATCCAACATTTCAGGCTAAACAAAGCTACATTCCATTTACATACAGTCGTTGCATCAGGAAGGTTGTAAACCGACGTTTAATGAGGCATCTATTTCAAAATTCACAAAATTGTCGTAGTTATTCGCTGTAGAAATACCATCTCTGTTAAGAGCGCGTTTATTTTTCTGCCAATACTGTTTATCTCTTCTCTATTGCGGCTGCACCTCGCCGCATCTAGCGTAAAACTGACAAATTGGCAAGTGGCAGGGTAGTGCATGCGGTGAGGATGCTATTAGAAAGAGACAGTATAATGTATTCAAAAGTCGCAAGGGAGTAGTGTCAGTTGCTAGCTAGGATCTTGTGGTCAGTGTGTTTCTGTGCGAGTTTCGACAAGTTTGGTAGGTAAGTAATTTTGCAACTATTATATTTTGTAAAAAGCCATTTTAATTTATTCTATTGATACAATTTTTGTTTGAGAAGAAAGTTTTTGTGTTTGATAACATATTTAGCCGAAAATTATTCAAAATGTGTATAAGTTTTAAATGCAATTGTTGATAAACAAACAAACAAGTGTTGAGATAGATATTATTTCCAGAATTTATTTCGAAGAACCATATTTGTAATTGTGATTATATCATTTTTATTCCAGTAAAATGGCTAATCGGTTAACCAGGGATTTAGATCAAACAAGATCTTGTGTCTACTGAAGGGTGAACATAAACCTTTTAATGTTGGACCTGACGGTGAGTTACTTTTTATTATCAAAAACTTTTATTTTACTTGCAACGTTCGTATGCAAGTATGATGTAGGTAGGAGATTTCATTAATGAATTGATATACTTTAAACTGACGAACCTGTGTATTTTAAAGGTAATACAACAAAAAAGATAAAACCTGGACCACCTGCAATAACACATAATAAAAAGTTTGATCCACCGATGAAACAAAATGTTATAGATAAGCATGAGCGCATTCTAATGGAAAAACAATATCTTCAAAATCTGTATAAAAAATCTTTATCATTAAGTGATTTAGCTCAAGATGACCAGAAACAATCTACCAAAAGACAACAGTCTGCGCCTCCAGCAGCTGATATAATATTAGACTATTCCTGTGTAAGCCCTTCAATTGCATTTGGCTTTTATTTTAACGATTACCCACAAGTTAATGAAGAACCACAGTTGCAAAATATAAATGAAAGTACAACAGACTGTGAAACAAGTGAAGATGATTACGGAAATGTTAATGAAGTCCGAAAACGTCGTAATATAGCGAAAAAAGATGAATGGAAAAAACTTAAAGCCCAAAGAAAAAGAATGCGCGGCGAAGAATACTTAGGGTATTCGAAGCTTCGAAGAATAACGAGAAAATATGGCAAGACCAGATACGACCAGCTAAGCAAATGGGTGATTCATGCATTTCAGATTTTTGCAGAAGAAGCAAATTTAGAGGTTGTAATAATTTTGAAGAAGAGACACGCAAATCCATTCATAGCTACTTCTGGAAAACTCTTAATTGGGGCGAAAGAAAAATGTATGTCAGAGGACATGTGAACCGTACTAGGACTACTCAGAAAACGAAAGGTGAAAAGTCTCCTCGCCGAGAGGGCACATTAAGTTATTTTTTGGCTAAACCAGGGAATGAAGGTAAAATTCAAGTTTGTAAGCAGATGTTTTTGAATACTCTGTCACTGAAGCCTACCACTGTTCATCTGTGGGTTAAAGACGCTAGTTTCAATGTGGACGCTGAAAATCAGGAGAATATCCAGGTAAATAGACAAAATGCAAAGATTTCAGCCTTAAATAACTATTTTAAAAGTGTCCCAAAAATGTCATCACATTATGCTCGTAAGGATACAAGTAAATTGTACTTGAAGCCTGTATATCATACTATATCTGTTGTATTTAACGCCTATAAACAACATTGCAATGACATTAATATACCTGCTGTATCTAGATACATATTTGACAAAAGTTTTAAACAGAATAATTTATCAATATATACTTTAAAAAAAGATGTCTGATATTTGTGTTGGCCATAATGAAGGTAATATCGATGAGCATTTTATCAAGAGCACCTTAATAAAAAAATAGAGCCATGGAAGAGAAGGCAAAGGATAAAGAGGATGCAGCTAAGGGACATTGCATTTTATTAACGATGGACTTAGAGTCGGTTAAAGTTTGCCCTTACTCCACTGATAGCGCTTTATACTTTAAAACGAAATTGACATGTCATAATTTTACACTATTCGATTTGACTACACGCCATTGCACATATTACTGGTTCACAGAAACGGCAGCAGACCTTACTGCAAGTACTTTCGTGTCATTTGTGATAGACTACTTAGAGCGCCATTGCTTGCTGAAGAAATGCCAATAATTATTTATTCCAATGGTTGCACGTACCAAAATCGGAACGTTATAATGGCAAATGCGCTTGTAAACTTAACTATAAAGCACAAAATCACCATCACCCACAAGTTCCTCGAACGTGGTCACACTCAAATGGAGTGTGATTCGGTTCATAGTGCGATTGGACGGAAGCTCTCAAATCGTGTAATTCATTTGCCATGTGATTATGTTTCGGTAACTAAAGAAGCAAGGGCATCAAATCCCTATGAAGTAATTCAGATTGACCATAGTTTTGTGAACAATTATGCCGATACATCTACTTGGCTTTACAAAACTATAAGGCCAGGACGCAAAGCTGGTGACCCTACTGTAACAAGCTTAAGAGATATTCTTTACAACCAAGAAGACACAATCAAAGTAAAACTAAATTTCGACCAGGATTGGTTTGCCTTGCCACAAAGACTAAAAAGATATAACCCCTACGAGTCTTATTTGACCTTACATGAAAATATGATTCCTATAACTGCCTCAAAGTACCAGCACCTCCAAGAGCTCAAACAAATTCTACCAAACGAATGTCATAATTTTTAGAGTGTGAGTGTGTGTTTAAGTTGTTTTTGTTGTTTGTATCTGTTTCTACTAAATTTGAAGATTCGTTTCAGTTACTTTGAAGATTTGTTTAGTTATTAAAGTATATAATTAGTTATTAAGAAGTCTTTTTCAGTTATTTTAAAGTCTTTTTACTTATTTAGAATACAATCATTTCATCTTTCATTGTGAACATTATTAAAAATATCATTTTTCATTGTGTTGTTTTATTTCAAAAACGGCTAACTACTACTTATTTCAAAAATATTTACACTAATAAAACCAATACCACCTCTCTCACGTTAATTCTAACTAGGCCAATCTTAAGCTAATGGATATCTATCATATTTCAGCATATTTTTTCTATTTTTACATATATAAACATTTCAAGTATCTTTCTATTCAAAGTCGAGAAATGTTTTTTTTATCTCCTGAAAAGTTGACTTTATTGAGATAAACTCTATTGGACCTTAACCGTCGTAACGCCCTTAACCATAATTGGATGGTCAGCAGGTGGATAGTGTTTCCACAAATACCAAGAGAGAGATCCCTTATCAAAGAGAAGTGTGTAATAATATTTTTCATATAGGTTAAAATAATAATTGGTAGTTTTCCTAAAGGTCCCTACTTACATACCTAGTTATTGGTTACCTGGTTGGTATTTGTTCTTATATTGTTAAACAGATTTCAAAGAAATCATAAGACCAGGTGAAGAAGAACATCATTTTTTTAATAGAAAAGGTTATCATTCCTTAAATGTTCAAATGGTAAGCAGCTAGACAAATTCTAATCATAATAAATGAAGAATAAAAGACGTATCAAAATATGATTAAGTGACTTTGGTTCTCACCGCTTAATATCCCTTATTAATATGGTTATAATTATTTTTATTTTCTTTTCTTTTCAGATATGTGATTATGACATGAAAATAATAAATGTCAACTCCAAATTTGGTGGAGCAACACATGACTCCCACATATGTTCTGCGAGTCACGTGGAGACATATATGCAAGGGCTTTATGAAAATGGTGAACATGTTTGGTTATTTGGTAAGACATTGATATTTGCATTGTAAATAGGGAGATATCAGAAATAGGCTCATAGTAGTAATTGCACTATTTTAAGTGACCATGGCTTCAAATAAACAACAATTATTTTTTGGTACTGGAGTACCCTATTAACTAAAATATAATAAATGCATTAAATGGTGGAATACCACCTCCAAGTGATATGCATGGGTTGTTGAAGGTAGTGAAGACCATTCTGTACAAGATAGCACCTCTACAAATGATAACCGAAATGCATTAATCCGAGCAATGGCAATGCGCAATGCCTTGGTCAGTAGAATTTAGGTTAATTGAATTGAAACTGAATGAATCCGTAAATATTAAGTTTATTTCAATGAACAATTCGCGCAGAAATCTAAGATGTGCTTAATATATAATAATTTTATATAACAGTAAATAAACTCCATAAAATTATTACCTCATTTAATTTTTCTATCTACTAGATAAAGTTATTTTACTTAATACTATATATTAATAAGTTTGTATGTACACATAGTAAAAGTTACTCGTAATCATGAGTGGAACCACCCACTGTGGGAACCAAATGACTAAAATTTCACGATGTATAAATTGCTGGGCATAACCAACATGCATGCTAGATTATAAATCTCATAACATAATTTGTGTCAGAGAATATGACACACTAACAAAATATTAGCAACACTAAAAAAAGCCAAGAATCAGTCTTACAGTTACAGTTGAACAACATTGTCCAGTCTTAAAATTGATCAGTAAAAATAAGGCAACATTTTAGATAATTTAACTAAATAACTCTGTATCTATATGTTATGAGCATGTCACATCACTATTCGATAAGTGAGCGTCGGTCTGTCAGCCATTACTATTTTTCCTAATTTGTATCTCTGCTAATACTTGCATTGCATTTAATAAAACCAAGTATTTCTTTTAGTCCAGTTTTTCATTTAATCGCTGGGTTAGGTTAATGGGTTTGCTGACTAAGACTAGTTGGTGAGCCTAATTTAACAGTGAAGCTATTACTAGGCGAACTTCATAACTGCATGTGTGTGTCCCTTGTCCAGACACAACACATAAACAAATAAATATATATGTTTGTCCCAGTTGGGAATCAAACCTTTAGAACCATAGTAAAGATTGCTAGCCACTGTTCCATCCAGTCAGCCATAGGTTTAGGTTTAGGTAGGTGGACTCAGTTTCCGCACTTAGACACGTAGTCGGTCCGTTGTGCGTAGAAGCCCTGGCTAATTTAGCCAGCCCAACTCCTTCCAGAAGCACAGAAGTCTCCCGGGCACTTCACAGGCTTCGCGGAGCGACCTCACTGTTCCGAGGATTTTTGTACGTTGATTAGCCACAGCCTCGCATTCCAGGACTACGTGGGTGACTGATTCCTCTGCGCTGAAACAGCCTCTGCACAAGGGGCTGTCTGTTGCGCCTAGGACGAAAAGATGTTTGTTAAGGAGACAATGGCCCGTGATTGTCCCTATGATTGTTTTGAGATTGGTTCTGTTCAGGTTTAGAAGTCGCTTAGTAAGTTGCGGGTTCACAGCCGGCAGAGCTATTTTGGACTGTTTGCAATCTACACTTCGCGACCATCGTTGATTCTGGAGTACAGTGGATCTCTGGCGAATCCAGGTTCGAACTAGCGAGAAGGGCAAGGGGAGAAGCGGATGCGGGCCAGCAGGTATCATACCAGAGCCTCTTCTCGCAAGCTCGTCGGCTGCGTCGTTGCCGAGAGAGCCACTGTGTCCCTTAATCCACTGTAAGGTAACTCTATTTGTTAGAGCTATTGCCTCCAGTGCTTCGTGACACTCCAGTATTAGTTTGCTGTTTGTGTTTTCGTTACCGAGCGCCATCAGCACGGATGCACTGTCCGATATGAGCTTAATGTGAAAGTCGTTGACTCCCATCCGCTGTACGGCTCTGGCTGCTTCGGTTAGAGCGACACATTCACATTGGAAGATTGTGCTTTGTGTGCCCAGAGGTAGGTGTATGTTGATGTTGAGATCAAAGGAGAAAATACCAGCGCCTGAGCCACACCCTGTTTTTGAGCCATCAGTGTATATACGTAGCTCATTCAGGGGCGACTGATCTTGCTCCTCTTCTCTCAGTTGTATAAGATATTTCTTGTTGAATATTAATTGATTTGTGATTCTGTCACATGGCGCAGCT
The DNA here is from genome assembly GCF_905147105.1 of Pieris brassicae. Lineage (NCBI taxonomy): Eukaryota > Metazoa > Arthropoda > Insecta > Lepidoptera > Pieridae > Pieris > Pieris brassicae. Next base: position 5,149,496 of record NC_059680.1, read on the forward strand.
ATAAGAGGTTGGTACTCTATTGCCCTGTTGAGAATCACTGTGTGTGAACTATAGTGGTTTTTTCCCCATAGGTCCAATACCATAAGCCTGATGGCCGCAAGTGCCGCCTCCTGCTGTATGTGTAGGTCTAGAGGTAAGATTTGCAGGGCTATCTCCATTGCTGCGGTCGGAGTTGTTCTCATACAACCGCTAGCAGCGGACAAGGCAAGCCTTTGGAAGCGTCCCAGTTTCGTGATCGCCATTTGAAGTTCAGATCTTGGCCACCAAACCAGGGCTCCATAGGCCAGCATTGGCCTGATTATGGCAGTGTATAGCCATAATGTTATTTTAGGCGATAAGCCCCATTTCACGCCTAGCATCTTTTTGCATTGATAGAAGGCGATCGTTGCTTTGCTCAGTTTGTGTTCTAGGTGTTTGTTCCAGAGCAGTTTACTGTCCAGAATCACACCCAGGTACTTTATTTCATTTTTGAGTTTGAGTTGTGTGTTGAAGAGTTTTGGAAGCCTGTGTGGTCCCAGAACCCTCCGGTTTGTAAAGAGTATTAGCTCTGTTTTTGATGGGTTGACAGATAGCTCGTGCTTGATGCACCATCTCTCAATTACTTTGAAAGCCCTTCCCATGAGATCGCATAGGGTACTTTCAAAGCTTCCCGATATCAAGATAGCTATGTCGTCCGCATAACCCACTGTGTAGAGGTTGCCAGCGTTGAGTTCTGTGATGAGCTCGTTAACTACAAGGTTCCACAGTAGCGGCGATAAGACACCACCTTGCGGGCAGCCTCTGCTGACAATGCCCCGTGTCGTGGAATTAACAGTGAACTGTATAGCTCGTTGTTTTAGCATGTTGTTTATCCACTCTATCAGGGTTGATGATACTCCACATGTAACGAGTGCTCTGGTAATGCTCGTGAAGTTTGTTTTGTCAAAAGCGCCTTCGATGTCAATAAATGCACCAAGGGTCGACTGTTTTAACTTCAGGGAGTCGCCAATGCGAGACACAACGTTGTGGAGTGATGAATCCGTTGACTTGCCTGGGCTGTAGGCATGCTGATTTGGGTGCAGGAATTTGGATAGCGATACCTGGCTACGTATTTCCAGATCTCCAAGCCTCTCCATTGTTTTTAACAGGAAAGATGTGAGGCTTATGGGTCTGAAGGATTTTGCCTGGGTATAGTCCTCTCTGCCTGGTTTTGGGATGAATATTATTTTCACTTCCCTCCATTTCAAGGGTATGTAGCGGTGGGCTATACATGCTCGGAAGATTGAGACAAGATAGTCCACCAAAAGGTTTCTACTCCATCTTAGTAGGCCTGGGAAGATGCCATCCAGGCCAGCCGCTTTGAATGGTAGGAAGGAGTTGATTGCCCATGTTACTTTTTCATTTGTGATTATTTTGTGAGCTACATTCCAGTCTGAGTCGGTGGTGGCACTTTCTGAGTAGGGTTGCCATGCTTGGTCGTTGGCAATTATGCAGCCTGGAAAGTGTGTTTCCATCAGTAGTTCACATGTTTCTGCATCGGTTTTTGTAAATGATTTATCAGGTTTTTTAAGACAACCAATTGAGTGATAAGGCTCACTAGAGAGGCATGATTTCACTCTGGTTGCCTGGTTGTTGCTTTCAATGCTGGTGCAGAAGTGTCTCCAGCACTCTTGCTTCCTAGAGCGTAAAAGTTTTTTGAATCGTCTTCTCGCGATTGTGTACTTGTCCCAGTCGGCAGGTAAACGGGTATTTCCTGCTCTATTGAACAGCTTCCTGACCTTCTTTCGGTGTCTCTCCAGTTCGGGGCACCACCAGTTATGTCTACTCCCCCACCTAGGCATGGTAAGGGGACACGACCGTTCAAAGCTGGTCTGGAGTAGGGACGTTAGGTTATTTACATGTTTGTCTATGTCTTGTACATCAATGGTGGTTGGTATTGTTAGTTTGCTTACCTCTGAGTCGATTATATTGTAAAATTTTACTGAATCAGTTCTCCGAGGTATGCGTCGTGGTTGTGGTTTAGGTAGCTCCCCTTTGATTGTAAAGCGGATCCACCTGTGATCTGAGCATGATAGCTCTCTGGAGACATGCCAATCCTGTATGTGATCTGACAGACCAGAGGTCACCATTGTTAGATCGATTATGGTTTGCGAGCGTGCGTTGATAAAGGTTGGTTCAGAGCCGCTGTTTGCTAAGATAAGATTATTGCTAAGAATGAAGTTAAGCATATTCTCACCTCGAGCGTTGGTATTTGCATTACCCCATAGCGTGTGGTGCGCGTTGGAGTCTGCTGCGATTATAAGCTCCAGTTTCTCCCTCTCACAGTAGTCAGCCAGAAGGCCGAGTTCTGGAGTGGGCACGTCCTCGTCACCCGGTAGGTAGGCGGACGCCAGGACGATGTCTGGATGTGCGTCCCTAGGTAACCTAATGGTTGTAAGGTCCCTTGAACACAGTTCGTTAATTAGGTATGCTGGTACATGTTTAGGTATGATAATGCAGGTTCTTGGGTTACTTACTGAGGTATCCAGCAAAAGTTTACCACCGGTGTTACCCAGGCCGCATACCTTGCCATTCCTGATCCACGGCTCCTGGATCGCGGCAATGGTCTTCGGGTTGGTCTCCAGCAGTCTGCGTAGTGAAGCCGACGCTGTTTGGCTGTGCTGGAGGTTGGTCTGGATAAGGTCAGTCCGGTTAGGGGGAGGAGCGCAAACAGCTGTCGCTGAATTCACTCCCCCCTGTCTCCTGAAAGAACTCGTCATCCGAGGTTAGTTGCACCGGTGAGGGTGGTTGTTGAGCTGTCTCCATGGGGACGTTTACCTCGGCAACCGCGGCTATCTCCGTCGTTGACGAGGGCGGCTTTGGCCCCGAGGATCCCGTCCCCGATGTACTGGCAGTAGTTACTGTGGCGGCAGCTACCACTGAGGGTTCATCCTTTTCCAGAATTCGGATATAGATGTTCCCCATCAGATAGTAGATGCGACGTTCGTGAGCCTTGATCTTTGAGATCTCATATTCCGGAACACGAAGGAACAAAGATACGCCTGTCGGGTCCTGTGTTCTACGTTCGTGAGTCAGGGTCCAAGATCTGATGTTTAGGTGGCGGTTTTGCCTGGTGATCAGTTTCCGTAAAGTTTCCGTGCTACCAGTGAACCCTGGAACATGCAGTAAGCACGGCACCTTCTTCGGAATGTCTGACTGAGGCCGTACCACCAGTTTGGTGTCCGGTATCGGATTATTGATGACATCACATGCTCCGGTAAGCCATCCCAGCGTGTAGGTATCCTCGCACCAAGTTTTGAGGACACCATCTGAGAAGTGGGCTCTTCCCCGGAATCTGATGTCGTTGGGTTCAGTTGCTAGGGTAGCTTCAAGATCCGCCATGAGCTCATCTTGGATTTTACCCTCGATTTGTAGGCGGATGTTATCTGCCTGTTCTTGTGTCATGTCTATAAAGGGCTCAGTCATCACGGCAACACAAAGCTCGTTGGCTTTGTAGGATGCTGCCGCTTCCGCGTAACTGGCCGAGGTCCCTGACTCCAGCCGGAGTTTGTTAGGTTTAACCCTTTTACTCTCCCCAGTCGGTGTCACGGTTTCCTCTGGCCGATCGCGTTTCTGGCCCTTTGTTTGTTGTTTGGTTTGGTTTGGGTTTTTGGTTTGGTACCCCCCTCTAGGTCCTTTACCGCACCTAGAGCCAATAGGCTTGAGCGCGGCAGAGGACCCAGTCGGCTTCGGTGCCCTTTTCCCGCGTCCTGCAGTTGTGGTAACCGCGGGGGCAGTTCCAGGGTTCTCAGGTATCCTCTGAGAGCCGGTAATCAGCTGTTGCTGTTCCGTCGCTCTTTTGGCCTTCCTGAGCCGTCGCCTTTTTGAGGAGCTTAGGACCATCCTGGGAGTCGATTCCTGAATCGCTGATTTCAGGGCCGACATGTCCATGGTCGAGGTTTGTGCACTGGACGTGCTCATCGTCGCAGCCTCGGTCTTCCGCATCGATCTTGCTTCGGATGCCCCCCCTATGGACGCAGACATTGCTGTATCATCCTTCGGAGTTGCTATCTTCTGCTCGACCGACGCAGTCAGCCTGGCCGCAACAGTGGACGCATCCTTGTGTGGTGGTGTATGAGATACCATTGGAGTGGGCACGGTTAAGGGTGCATCCCGGTTTGGCGCTTCCTCAGCCGCTGCCCTCTCCTTTGGTGCCTCGGACGCTGCCCTATTGGGTGCATCCGTTTGCGAGATAGGGGCATCAGAGTATCGTGTCACTGGTGACTTGCACCTCAACACGTCCTGCGACGCAACCCTGTTTATGTTAGTTTTAGGCGCATCTGTGGATGCAGCCTTTTGTTGGTTTGTGTGTTTTGTCTCTCTATCCATGTGGTGGTATGAAAAAGATTCACCGTCGGAGCTCTCCACCCGCCACGGAGCCCTCAAGTCGGGGACGTCCCTTGCTCAGCAAGCGACGTCAGAGCTACTCCTTCGGTATAGAGTCAGCGTGTAGAGGGGCAGGCGCGCCCGCACGCCGCAAGAGAGTACGGAGCTGTTCGCATCCCGAGACGATGACGCAAACTCACCCCGAGTCCCGTGCCACGCCGACGCCCCCCCCACCCACACCCCGACTCTCGCTTGGTAGCCCTCTTACGGGATACCACAGCCGGTTGACCGTGGTCAGCTAATCCACGGCCTCCCGTGTGAGGGGAAATCCAGACCAAAGAGGTGTGTTGTGTGCAGCGCACAACTGTACCGGCGCACTACTCCACTCAACCTCCAGGACTCCTTCATCCCCCCGTACGGGTCCCCGCGCACGGCACAAACACGCGGGAGGTCATTTACTGTCCACCGTCCTTTTATTTTGGACGATGAACTCGCAAGGACATGACCTCTACATCCCTGCAAAAGTTCGCTTGGTGGTTTTAGTTACGTCTAATACATAGGGTATTAGACCAAAAACAGGGTTGGCAACCTCGGGAAGGTTAGTCCACCAAACTTGCCTTGGGGATCACAGCGACCTGCGCTACCCCCAAGACCACGCCTCCCTACCCATCAGAAGGATGTGGTAGGGTGGGTTTGCACCTATGCTACCATGCTAAAGCGAGCATGTCGTGCTGGAAACCGTAAAAGCATAGATCCAAACCCAACCCCATCAGCCATCCAGTCAGCCATTCCAAAAATATTCATCAGGTACTTACTTTTTTCCACTTGTCTATCGTCTTGTTGACACCACCACCAACAGCATTTAAAATATTTGTAGGTTCCGACCATTGTCGGTCTGAACTTAACCGACCTTGAGCTCCAGCAAGAGGCCTAGCTAGGTCACCATGACTGTAATATAAACAAAGATTCAATCTAAGCGTTCCATTGTTAGGATCGCGTCATTGTTTAGCATTATACATTAGCTAAGTAACATACCGGTATCAATTTTTTGTACGAATTAAATCTTATATTATAAAATATAACTTGAATTTACTTACTTTTCCATGTACTCAAGCAGTGTTGACAATTGCTCAGGACTTGCCCGCACTCTTGAATCCATGTTTATCACTTTAAGGTTCAATAAAAATTAACTTACAGTTCTTCGTTTTATGTTTTGGCGGTTTAAATCACAGAACACTATACTCTGGATAAGATGATCCGATTTGACACTTCTTGACTGACACGACACACTGACAGCTAAATTTTCGATGCCATAGACAATTTTTTTTTTTCTTAACGAATAACAATTTCGAAACAACGATCGCGATGATGGTACATCGGCTAGTAAATTGTTATCGTTATCTCAGAGACGATGACGAATTTAGATATCGTTTCGCTACGAAGCGATGTTACTTTGTCTAAGCCCCCTGGTGTAACCACACATGAGTTCGGAAAGAACCCTTTGACTGACCATCGCAATCGACTTATACGTCGCAAGTGTATACACTGCTACCTCACAAAAAACAAAACAAGTACAGTATGCCTCACTTGCCTATCGAATCCCAGTGTTTGCGCGTCTTGTTTTGCCAATAAACACAGCAAAAAGTATTTTTTTTCCTCAGTACATGTTTTTTTTCTTGTACTGAAAATATTAAAGATTGGTGAATTTAATTTTCATTTTCCCCGCCGCACATACATATAATATTTGCTCCGGTTGACATGTTTTTTTTTCAACATGTAGCTTACTGTATACGCAAGCCAATACTATTCATATCTTTTTTTTATTAGCTGGCCTGTAGTACAAATATCTGTTTGAATTTAGGGAGTCACAGCGGATCCCACGGCGTGCTAAAAGCATTCTTAACTAGACGCCAGCGGACCCCACGGCCTGCTGTTATATTTATGGGGGAGTAGGGTTGGTGGAAATGAAACCCCATATACTTAAACACACATGTATATTTACTCTAAATAAATTAATACAATGTATCGTTTAAACAGTCTACCGGTAGCTTGTGTCGCGATACGTGGCGTAGGTACGATCGTACGACCTGCCGGCGACGAAGCTCGGTAAAAACTAGCGTCTCCCGCGCAGTGTTGCCAGTCCCCACATCAGCCCCCCCGGAGACCTATAGGTCGTACAAGTGGCGCGGAAATCGAACTCTTCTGCCTGAACGAGTTACATAATCAGGCTTCTTCGCAGGGGGCATACTGGGAACTGCAATGGTGTTATTGATAGGCTCCTCCTCAGTCAATATGTGTGCCGGTTTCACTCGATCTATAGACACCGTTGTTGTCTTGCCGTCCATTTCTATTCTCATGGTCTTGTCTGTCCGGTCAAGGACTTTGTACGGACCAGAGTATGGTGGTTTTAAAGATTTACGTACGGCATCCTGCCTTAAGAATACCGACGTTGCCTGTTTTAGATCCTTATGCACGAATGTTTTGGCCTTACCATGTCGCATAACAGGCGTTGGCTTTAACTGGCTGATATGCTGCCGTAGACGCGACAAGAAGTCACTGTGGTCGGTGATTTCAGTACCCGACGATATGAATAAGTCTCCAGGTAATCTAAGACCTTCACCGTATAACAGCTCAGCAGAGCTGGACGATATATCCTCCTTCCATGCGCTACGTATGCCTAAAAGAACTAAAGGAAGCACCTCATGCCAATTCTCGTTATCATGACACATTATAGCCGCTTTTAATTGTCGATGGAATCTCTCCACCAGGCCGTTAGCTGCAGGATGATATGCAGTAGTTGAGATATGCTCGGAACCAGTAAGCCTTGCAAGTTCTTTAAAGAGATGCGATTCGAACTGCCTTCCTCTATCAGTTGTAATTTTAAGCGGACAACCAAATCGTGCGATCCACTCGTTAACAAAACCATAAGCCACACTTTCAGCCGTTATATCTGTTAACGGAATAACTTCAGGCCATCTCGTGAATCGGTCGACAGCAGTTAAGCAATAACGGTAGCCGTGTGAAATAGTCAGCGGTCCAATAAGATCTACATGAACATGGGCGAAACGTGAAGATGGTTGTGAAAAAACGTGTATAGGGGCTCGAGTATGTCTTCCAACTTTTGAGCGTTGGCACGCTATACAGGCTTTCGTCCATGCCCTACAATCTTTTTTTATATTCGGCCAAACATACCTCTTTGTCATAAGTCGAATCGTAGGCTTAGCACCAGGATGACTCAACCCGTGGATGGAGTTGAACGCTTGTTTCCGAAAATCAGGTGTGAGGTACAGACGTGGCGAAAGGCTGGAGATGTCGCAGTACACTTTGCTGGAATTAGAGATGTAAATTTTCTTTAAATTTAACGAAGAATTACTGTTTAATATATCGTTCAATTCCGCGTCTCTATCTTGTGCTGCAGCCAGCTGGTCTAAGTCTATGTCCGATATAGCTTCGATTCTTGACAGTGCGTCCGCTACGACATTATCATCACCGGAGATATATCTCACGTCAGTCGTAAATTGCGAGACAAAATCATAATACCGGAATTGCCGTGGCGAACATTTGTCCGATGCCTTGCGAAATCCTGCGACAATAGGTTTATGGTCGGTCCAAATCGTGAAAGGTCTTAACTCGACCATAAACCGGAAGTATTTCACTGCCTCGTAGATTGCAAGCAATTCTCTGTCAAATGGGCTATATTTCCGCTGAGCTGATGTTAACTTTTTCGAAAAGAATGCAAGCGGTTGACATACGTCATTAATCTTTTGTTGTAGTACTGCACCTATCGCTATATCCGATGCATCTGTTACTAACATTAAATTCGCCGTTGGATTTGGGTGAGCTAGGAGAGTTGCACCCACAAGGTTCTCTTTGCACAACTTGAAGGCCTCCTCGAGCTCATGCGTCCAACATATGGGCGTCGTTGCTTTATTGTCATTACCAGAAAGAAGATCATGGAGTGGTGCTTGCATCTGAGCAGCATTTGGTAAATAACGTCTGTAAAAGTTTATCATGCCAAGGAATCGTCTGAGTTCTCTTAAATTCTTCGGCTGCGTAAAGTTCTGGATTGCGATGACTTTCTCTGGAGTAGGACGTGTGCCTTCTGCAGTGATAAGATATCCAAGAAACTCGATCTCTGAAACACCGAATATGCTCTTGGAAGTGTTCAAAACAGCTCCGTGATCTCGTAGACGTCCAAGTACTTGACGTAGGTGTATCTCATGCTCATCATGGCTACGTGAGGCAATGAGAACATCATCAATATAAGGAAAAGCAAAATCCAGATCTCTTAATATTTCGTCCATGAATCTTTGAAATGACTGGGCGGCATTCCGCAGACCAAATCCCATGTAAGGAAATTCGAATAAACCGAACGGTGTTGTAATCGCAGTCTTAGGTATGTCACTGGGATTGACAGGTATTAAATTGTATGCGCGCACCAAATCAATTTTGCTAAACACTATGCAATTATTTAAATTATGTGAAAAATCGGCGATGTGGCGAACCGGATATCGATCAGGTATTGTACGGCTGTTTATACCTCTATAATCACCGCATGGGCGGTCTGTGCCATCTTTCTTAGGCACCAACTGTAGCGGCGCTGCCCACGGGCTATCTGAACGGCGTACAATACCTGTTCTTACCATGTCTTCGAACTCACGCTTCGCTCTGCGGAGTCGATCCGGTGCCAATCTGCGCGGTCGGCTAAACACAGGTGGACCAGGCGTAGTCCGTATGTAGTGTAGCGTCTTGTGTTTGATCTCACGTACCCCTGGCTCACCCGATGGTTTCGTAACCTCCGGAAACTCAGTGAGAAGAATGTGATACCGTGAGGTGCCTGAAACAGTTTTGATTTGGTATACAGTAGCTGAAGCTGGCTTAGCACTTGCTTTAAGAGTTGTTGTTACATCCACTAGCTTGTGATTACGCACATCAACTAATAGATTATAATAAGCTAAAAAGTCTATCCCTATTATAGGTTTCGTCACATCTGCTATTACAAAACGCCAATGAAAGTCTCTGCGTAAACCGAGGTTTAAATTTAAATTGATTGTTCCATACGTATTAATCACTGAGCCATTGGCTGCATAAAGTTTGTACTCACAGTTTTTTAACTGCTTATTATTTACATATTTACAAGGATACACACACAAATCCGAACCAGTGTCTATTAAAAAATCCAGTCTTGTGTTTTTATCTACAACAAAAATACGACGCACGTGGTTGTGGCAGCCATTGTTCGTCGCCATTAATGACTGCTGTTGTCGTTTCCCTTATATGAACATGGCGCACGACACTTTGTCGCGTTTTCTTTGAATGTGCGGTGATACCAACACACGCCACTCGTTGAAACATCTCGTGAACGTCCATGGCTGTGTGATCGGCGTCGCGACTCGTATGCACGCTGTCCCGATCGCGAGCGTGGACGCCGAGATGTAGATGTAGAAAGGGCTGCGACTTGCTTGGTTAGCTCGGCAACGCAATTCCTTAGTTCTTTTATCTCGTTGTGCGGGGACGCCACGTGGTTAATTTGTGGTTGACACATGACGTCAGTAACTGCGTCCGCTAGCGACGCCAAGGAGTCTAGCGAGCTCTTTGGTTGTGACGCAATTATGACTCGAATATTTGTTGGTAATCGGCTCGACCATATGGACCTAATGAAGTCATCTGGAATTTCTGGACCTGCGAGATTTTGTAAGTGTCTTAAAAATTGGGATGGCTTCCGGTCTCCAATGTCTTCGTGTGTTAAAAGTTGTCGCACCCGTTGTTCTTGGGATGATGACAATCTCGATATTAATTCGGTCTTCAAAGATATATACTTGTCCGCTGTGGGCGGGTTTTTTATTATGTCTTTAATTTCCGAAACATACTTGTAATCCAAATTTGACACTACATAGTTATACTTAGTAGTGTCCGCCGTGATATTCGCCAACGTAAACTGGCTTTCGATCTGTGCGAACCATAGCACAGGTTCGTCGGGCCAAAAATGGCGGCACTTTAACACTGACGCTATTGATCACGGGAGCGTCATGCGCGTCTTGATTGTCCATCACGTCGGTGTCACCAATATATGGGGGAGTAGGGTTGGTGGAAATGAAACCCCATATACTTAAACACACATGTATATTTACTCTAAATAAATTAATACAATGTATCGTTTAAACAGTCTACCGGTAGCTTGTGTCGCGATACGTGGCGTAGGTACGCTCGTACGACCTGCCGGCGACGAAGCTCGGTAAAAACTAGCGTCTCCCGCGCAGTGTTGCCAGTCCCCACATATTTTTTCATTTTGGGTGAAGGCCTACCGCAGCAGAATTGTTGAGACCCGCAGGCGGACTCCATGGCTTGCTAAATTGTAACCATGCTATATAGTGCTGGCAGTGAGCGTGTTAAAATCACACACGAAATCTGCAACGAGTGCTCACCAGACTCCATAAAGCCAACCTGAAACTAAGTCCAAAGAAATGTTTATTTTTCAAAAGAGAAGTGAGCTACTTGGGTCACATTATACCGCAGGACGGAGTTCGAACAGACCCCGAGAAGATAGTTGCGGTGAAGGATTTTTATGATGAAGGAGATACTTGTAAATGACGTATTCTCTAGATATGGAGTACCCATGGAAATGCACAGTGATCAGGGAAGAAATTTTGAGTCTTTACTATTTGAAGAAGTATGCCGATTATTGGGAATTCATAAGACACGGACTACTTCATATCACCCACAGTCAGATGGAATGGTGAAACGCTTTAATCAATCCTTGGAAAGGCAATTGGTAAACCTCCATACTCCATAGTCACGAAGATAAATGACGTTAATTGTCGCTTAAAGAAAATGGGTGATTTAAGAAGCAAACCGAAGGTCGTTCACATAAATCGATTGGCTTCCTATAAAGGATGTAATGATGCTCAGGACGAACATGTCTAAGAAGGGGGTAATGTTACGAAGACGGGTCGACTGCAATGTTTCTAGATTTTTAGAACTTTTCAGCAGGCTGAAGTATGATTTCTTACCGTTTCATGAGAGGATCAATCAAATGTAATTTGCATAATGTTATCCTAATTTTGATGACGGAATATTCTAGACAGAATTGTCTAGGTGTGGGACAAGGAGGAAATGGTACGCGAGAGAGAGTTAAGATTGGAACCTTCTCGAAGCTAGGATGAGCACTCTAGAACACCATACGACAAGGACGGAGCAATGTGCGAAAGAAATAAAGAGTACAGACGTCCTAGAATTGTGCAATCGCTACTCAGTTCAGCTCACAGCTATCCCGCCTAGAGAGTTCTCGAATATTGTACAAGATTGTTTCGAAGGATATATAAACGCGTCGGAACGCGACCATTTAGTTTAGTTTTGAATGCGATATCAAGAGATGATAAACACCTAAACGATAAGGTGCGAATAAAGGGACTACAAGTGATAAAGTACTGTGTGAAGTGTGCATAATTAAGTAATTAGTGATTGTTTTTGTGATAATTTCCTCATTGATTAATCAAGAAATAAACGATTGAAGAAATCTGAGGCTTTTCTATCAGATTCCTAGGGGATCATAACATTTTGGTGTCAGAAGTGGGATAGAAAACTGTCAATTACTCCAAGGGAGAATCAAGAGGAGTTTGTGGCAGAGTCTCCAGCTGCGGAGGGAGTGCAGACAAGGGGGCAATCAGCACGTGACGCCGCCCGGCAACAAAGTTTCGATGTAAATCGCGGCATGGGTGAAAGTAACGATGGCAACATCCTCCTTGCTCTGCGGCAAATAATGGAGGGACAGGCTCGCCGTATCCGAGAAAAACTAGATGACCTGAAAATACAGGTAAATAAAAAGTTCGAGATTTTGGAATCTGATATGGATTGCAAACTATCCAAACAGGACAAACGTATTCTCGGATTAGAACAAGAGATGCAGTCCCTGAAGACCACGGGTGTCGTAACGACTGTAACGACCTGGAAAGCTGAAAGTGCCTCCCTTTGGTGGTACAACTTCCTGGGGCGCGTACAAGCTGCAATTTGTGAGATTGTGCTACAGTCGAACGGGTGGACTGACGATCAAGCAGTTATCACCCTTATTCTGGGACTGCGAGATAAAGCCCTCTCCATATTTGATACCAAGAAAGGTAAAGTGACGTTGAAGCAATTGTTGGACAATGGGGATTTGAAATAGAGAAGTTGGTAAGGAAGGCCTACGCATCCTCACCAGATATTGCAGACAAGATGTTGGTTCAGGCTTTTGTTGACGGTATTAGAGACCGTGAAATTCGAATGGCAGAGAACCTCGGTCACCATAAGGACCTTAAGGATGCCCTTGCCCATGCGTTGGAGGTGGAAGCATTTTGCAAGGATCCTCGACCTAACCGCATTAGGGATGTCACGGAAAAATCAAGTTCCCAACCAACCAACCAGACCACGGGGCGGGTGCTGGCCGGTTCTGAAGTCATTTTACAAAAGCCTTTGTGGTGGAAATGTACAGCTCCTTACAGCTACTGGTCAGCACATAACCGTTCGAGGGGAAGGTATCGCTACTTTTAAAATTGGGGGAAGATCATACAGACATAAGGTGGTTATAGCTGACATCGTGGATGACTGTATTATCATCGGTGTAGACTTTATGAAGCATCACAACTGTAAGATTGACTTGGAGAACGGCACGTTCAAGTGTAGAGATAAGGTAGTTTCTCTAAAAGGTAATACATTGCTTGGGTGGGTACGACGTCAATAGATCTATGACTGAAAATAGTACAGTTAGTAAACAACAACATATAGTTCAAGAAGTATTAGAGGACTGTAAAACCCTGTCGAAAGACGAAATGTTGAAAGCAAAGGAACTATTGAAGGCTTATTCAGACATGTTTGCTACACACGATGGAGATCTAGGAAGGACAGGTGTAGTTAAAGATCGAATTAAGACTGGAACCGAAGCACCGATACGTTTGCGACGGCGACGAGTATCTGTCGCATATGAAAACAATATAGACAAGATGATTGCGAAAATGTCAAACCATAATTCCTTCATCATATCCTTAATCATATTTCAGCCCTTGGTGCTATCCAGTAGTTTTAGTCAGGAAAAAGGATAACAGTTTCAGGTTCTGCGTCGACTACCGAGATACCGTTAACGATATCTCAAATAAGGACAGCTACTACCCCTTACCTAGAATAGATGACACCTTGGGCAAAATGGTTTACAATTACAGACTTGAAAAGTGGGTACTGGCAGTTTGAGATAGACCCAAGTCATAAAGAGAAGACAGCGTTCTCAACTGGAAAAGGAATATGTGACTACTAGGCAGTTTAAAGTTATGCCGTTTGGGCTTTATTAGAATTTTAGGTAAAAAAAAAACTATTTGATAGCAGGCGTCTTGTCTGCAACGTGAGATAACACTATAGATGATAAACGTATGATACGGGAAAAGTTTTACCACAAACTAGGGTAATAAACCCTCCGTACAATAATACGTTGGAGGTATATGAAAAATATTTTTTTTACTGTAAATTGCATTATTAAGATAAAACGACGATGATCCAAACGACACAAAATCATGAATTTTTACAGTTACTCGTATAAGGATAACAACTCGTTGAAGCAAATATGCAGGATCGTACAGTCAAACTAAATAAGTATTTTTAGAGTAATTGTCGATTCTACTTTCATAGGAATTTCACTAGCCTCTTGCACTAAAAAATTATTCCATACCACCTCATGGATAAAGAGGCAAAATATACAAACCAACATAAGGCTACATCCACTGATGCGCCTTAAACTAACATAAACAGGGTTGCGTCGCGGGACGTGTCGAGGTGCAAGTCACCAGTGACACGATACTCTGATGCCCCTATTTCACAAACGGTTGGACCCAATAGGGCAGCGTCCGAGACACCAAAGGAGAGGGTAGCGGCTGAGGAGGCGCCGCCGGATAATATCCGCCAACAGATCGAGGGTAAAATCTAAGATGAGCTCATGGCGGATCTTGAATCTACCCTAGCAACCGAACCCAACGACATCAGATTCCGGGGTAGAGCCCATTTCTCAGATGGTGTTCTCAAAACTTGGTGCGAGGACACCTTCACACTGGGATGGCTTACCGGAGCATGCGATGTCATCAACAATCCCATACCGGACACCAAACTGGTGGTACGGCCTCAGTCAGACATTCCGAAGTAGGTGTCGTGTTTACTGCATGTTCCAGAGTTCACTGGTAGCACGGAAACTTTACGGAAACTGATCACCAGGCAAAACCGCCACCTAAATATCAGATCTTGGACCCTGACTCACGAACGCAGGACACAGGACCCGACAGGCGTATCTCTGTTCCTTCGTGTCCCGGAGTATGAGATCTCAAAGATCAAAGCACATGAACGCCGCATCTACTATCTGATGGGGAACATGTATATCCAAATTCTGGAAAAAGATGAACCCTCAGAGGTAGCTGCCGCCACATTAACCACTGCCAGTACATCGGAGACGGGATCCTCGGGGCGAAAGCCACCCACGTCAATGACGGAGGTGGCTGCGGTCGCCGAGGTAAACGTCTCCATGGAGACAGTTCAACAACCACCCTCACCGGTGCAACTAACCTCGGATGACGAGTTCTTTCAGGAGACAGGGGGGAGTGAATTCAGCGACAGCTGTTTGCGCTCCTCTCCCTAACCGGACTGACCTTATCCAGACATCCAGGCTGTGCTGGAGGACCTTATCCAGCACAGCCAAACAGCGTCGGCTTCCCTATACTGACTGCTGGAGACCAACCCGAAGACCAATTGCCGCGATTCAGGAGCCGTGGATCAGGAATGGCAAGATATGCGGCCTGGGTAGCACCGGTGGTAAACTTTTGCTGGATACGTCCGTAAGTAACCCAAGAACCTGCATTATCATACCTAAACATGTACCAGCATATCTAATTAACGAACTGTGTTCAAGGGACCTTACAACCATTAGGTTACCTAGGGACGCACATCCAGACATCGTCCTGGCGTCCGCCTACTTACCGGGTGACGAGGACGTGCCCACTCCAGAACTCGGCCTTCTGGCTGACTACTGTGAGAGAGAGAAACTGGAGCTTATAATCGCAGCAGACTCCAATGCGCACCACACGCTATGGGGTAATGCTAATAACAACGCTCGAGGTGAGAATATGCTTAACTTAATTCTTAGCAATAATCTTATCTTAGCAGACAGCGGATCTGAACCAACCTTTATCAACGCACGCTCGCGAACAATAATCGATCTAGCAATGGTAACCGCTGGTCTGTCAGATCACATACAAGACTGGCATGTCTCCAGAGAGCTATCATGTTCTGATCACAGGTGGATCCGCTTTGCAATCAAAGGGGAGCTACCTAAACCACAACCACGACGTATACTTCTGAGAACTGACTCAGTAAAATTTTACAGTATAATCAGCTCAGAGGTAAGCAAACTAACAATAACATGGTGGTTTGATTGATGTACAAGACATCGACAGACATGTAAATAACCTAACGTCCCTACTCCTGACCAGCTTTGAACAGTTGTGTCCCCTTACCATGCCTAGGTGGGGGAGTAGACATAACTGGTGGTACCCCGAACTGGAGAGACACTGAAAGAAGGTCAGGAAGCTGTTCAATAGAGCAGGTAATACTCGGTTACCCGCCGACTGGGACTAGTACACAATCGCGAGAAGGCGATTTAAAAACTTTTACGTGCTAGGAAGCAAGAGTGCTGGAGACACTTTTGCACCAGCATTGAAAGCAACAACCAGGCAACCAGGGTGAAATCACGCCTCTCTAGTGAGCCTTATCACTCGATCGGTTATCTCAAAAAACCTGATAAATCATTTACAAAAACCGATACAGAAACATGTGAACTACTGATGGAAACACACTTTCCGGGCTGCATAATTGCCAATGACCAGGCATGGCAACCTTATTCAGAAAGAGCCATCACCGGCTCAGACTAAGAAAATAATCACAAATGAAAAAGTAACATGGGCAATCAACTCCTTCCTACCATTCAAAGCGGCTGGCTTGGATGGCATCTTCCCAGGCCTACTAAGATGGAGTGGGAACCTTTTGGTGGACTATCTTGTCTCAATCTTCCGAGCATGTATAGCCCACCGATACATACCTTTTAAATGGAGGGAAGTGAAAATCATATTCATCCCAAAACCAGGCAGAGGATTATACCCAGGCGAAATCCTTCAGACCCATAAGCCTCACTTCATTCCTCTTAAAAACAATGGAGAGGCTAGGAGATCCGGAAATACGTAGCAAGGTATCGCTATGCAAATTCCTGCATCCAAATCAACATGCCTACAGCCCAGGCAAATCAACGGATTCATCACTCCACAACGTTGTGTCTCGCATTGGCGACTCCCTGAAGTTAAAACAGTCAACCCTTGGTGCATTCATTGACATCGAAGGCGCTTTTGACAAAACAAACTTCACGAGCATAACCAGAGCACTCGTTACATGTGGAGTATCGTCAACCCTGATAGGGTGGATAAACAACATGCTAAAACAACGAGCTATACAGTTCACTGTTAATTCCACAACACGGGACATTGTCAGCAGAGGCTGTCCACAAGGTGGTGTCCTATCGCCGCTACTGTGGAACCTCGTAGTTAACGAGCTTATCACAGAACTCAACGCGGGCAATCTCTGTAGAGATCTGTGTGTACAGGGGGATATGCGGACGACATAGCTATCTTAATATCGGGGAGCTTTGAAAACACCCTATGTGATCTCATGGGAAGGGCTGAGATGAGAAGGGCACCATCTCTCAATTACTCTCAAAGTAATTGAGAGGTGGTGCAACAAGCACGAGCTATCTGTCAACCCATCAAAAACAGAGTTAATACTCTTTACAAACCGGAGGGTTCTGGGACCACACAGGCTTCCATAACTCTTCAACACTGAACTCAAACTCAAAAATGAAATAAAGTACTTAGGTGTGATTCTGGACAGTAAACTGCTCTGGAACGAACACCTAGAACACAAACTAAACAAAGCAACGATCACCTTCTATCAATGCAAAAGGCATCAAAAAAAGGCGTGAAATGGGGCTTATCGCCTAAAATAACATTATGGCTATACACTGCCATAATCAGGCCAATGCTGGCCTATGGAGCCCTGGTTTGGTGGCCAAGATCTGAACATCAAACAGCGATCACGAAACTGGGACGCTTCCAAAGGCTTGCCTTGTCTTCTGCTAGCGGTTGTATGAGAACAACTCCGACCGCAGCAATGAAGATAGCCCTGCAAATCTTACCTCAGGACCTACACATACAGCAGGAGGCAGCCCTAGCTGCCATCAGGCTTATGGTATTAGATCTATGGGGAAAAAACCACCACAGTTCACACACAGTGATTCTCAACAGGACAATAGAGTATCAACCTCTTATATTATATATATATATTCAACAAGAAATATCTTATACAACTGAGAGAAGAGGAGCAGGATCAGTCGCCCCTGAATGAACTACGTATATACACTGACGGTTCAAAAACAGGGTGTGACTCAGGCGTTAGTATTTTCTCCTTTGATCTCAACATCAACATACACCTACCTCTGGGCACACAAAGCACAGTTTCCCAATGTGAATGTGTCGCTCTAACCGAAGCAGCCAGAGCCGTACAGCGGATGGGAATTAATGACTTTTGCATTAAGCTCATATCCGACAGAGCATCCGTGCTGATGGCGCTCGGTAACGAAAACACAAACAGTAAATTAATACTGGAATGTCACGAAGCACTGGAGGCAATAGCTCTAACAAATAGAATTACCTTACAGTGGATAAAGGGACACAGTGGTTCTCTCGGCAATGATACTGCCGACGAGCTTGCGAGAAGAGGCTCTGGTATGATGCCTGCTGGCCCGCATCCGCTCCTCCCCTTGCCTTTCTCGCTAGTTCGAACCTGGATTCGCCAGAGATCCGCTGAACTCCAGAATCAACGATGGTCGCGAAATGTAGATTGCAAACAGTCCAAAATGGCTCTGCCGGCTGTGAATCCGCAACTTACTAATCGACTTCTAAACCTGAACAGAACCAATCTCAAAACAATGATAGGGACAATCACGGGCCATTGTCTCCTTAATAAACATCTTTTCGTCCTAGACGCGACAGACAGCCCCTTGTGAAGAGGCTGTTTCAGCGCAGAGGAATCAGTCACCCACGTAGTCCTGGAATGCGAAGCTGTGGCTAATCAACGTACAAAAATCCTCGGAACAGTGAGGTCGCTCCGCGAAGCCTGTGAAGTGCCCGGGAGACTTCTGTGCTTCTGGAAGGAGTTAGGCTGGCTAAATTAGCCAGGGCTTTTAAGCACAACGGACCGACTACACGTCTAAGTGCGGAAATTGAGTCCACCCTACCTACCTACCTTCCAGAGTCTCCAGCTGCGGAGGGAGTGCAGACAAGGGCGCAATCAGCACGTGACGCCGCCCGGCAACAAACTTTCGATGTAAATCGCGGCATGGGTGAAAGTATCGATGGCAACATCCTCCTTGCTCTGCGGCAAATAATGGAGGGACAGGCTCGCCGTATCCGAAAAAAACTAGATGACCTGAAAATACAGGTAAATAAAAAGTTCGAGATTTTGGAATCTGATATGGATTGCAAACTATCCAAACAGGACAAACGTATTCTCGGATTAGAACAAGAGATGCAGTCCCTGAAGACCACGGGTGTCGTAACGACTGTAACGACCTGGAAAGCTGAAAGTGCCTCCCTTTGGTGGTACAACTTCCTGGGGCGCGTACAAGCTGCAATTTGTGAGATTGTGCTACAGTCGAACGGGTGGACTGACGATCAAGCAGTTATCACCCTTATTCTGGGACTGCGAGATAAAGCCCTCTCCATATTTGATACCAAGAAAGGTAAAGTGACGTTGAAGCAATTGTTAGACAATGGGGATTTGAAATAGAGAAGTTGGTAAGGAAGGCCTACGCATCCTCACCAGATATTGCAGACAAGATGTTGGTTCAGGCTTTTGTTGACGGTATTAGAGACCGTGAAATTCGAATGGCAGAGAACCTCGGTCACCATAAGGACCTTAAGGATGCCCTTGCCCATGCGTTGGAGGTGGAAGCATTTTGCAAGGATCCTCGACCTAACCGCATTAGGGATGTCACGGAAAAATCAAGTTCCTAACCAACCAACCAGACCACGGGGCGGGTGCTGGCCGGTTCTGAAGTCATTTTACAAAAGCCTTTGTGGTGGAAATGTACAGCTCCTTACAGCTACTGGTCAGCACATAACCGTTCGAGGGGAAGGTATCGCTACTTTTAAAATTGGGGGAAGATCATACAGACATAAGGTGGTTATAGCTGACATCGTGGATGACTGTATTATCATCGGTGTAGACTTTATGAAGCATCACAACTGTAAGATTTACTTGGAGAACGGCACGTTCAAGTGTAGAGATAAGGTAGTTTCTCTAAAAGGTAATACATTGCTTGGGCGGGTACGACGTCTATAGATCTATGACTGAAAATAGTACAGTTAGTAAACAACAACATATAGTTCAAGAAGTATTAGAGGACTGTAAAACCCTGTCGAAAGACGAAATGTTGAAAGCAAAGGAACTATTGAAGGCTTATTCAGACATGTTTGCTACACACGATGGAGATCTAGGAAGGACAGGTGTAGTTAAACATCGAATTGAGACTGGAACCGAAGCACCGATACGTTTGCGACCGCGACGAGTATCTGTCGCATATGAAAACAATATAGACAAGATGATTGCGAAAATGTCAAACCATAATGCCATTGAATCATCTTCCAGCCCTTGGTGCTCGCTAGTTCCATCAATTACCACAAACTAGGGTAACAAACCCTCCGTACGATGTTACGTTGAAGGTATATGAAAAATAATTTTTTTTTTGTGAATTGCATTATTAATATCAAACGACGATGATGCAAACGATTTTTACAGTTACACGTATAAGGATAACAACTCGTTGAAGCAAATATGCAGGATCGTACAGTCTAACTAAATAAGTATTTTTAGAGTAATTGTCGATTCTAGTTTCATAGGAATTTCACCAGCCTCTTGCACTAATAAATTAATGCTTTGCTCTTCAGTTTTCCTCAAAGCATGATGTATGGCACTGATGGTGTGGTCCTTGTGTGATAAAAAAACATAATTTTTGTATTGTTTTGTTCATAGCTATAAATTAATGAACCATTCGATATTTTTTTTGTATCCAGTGAACACTGAGTATTTCATAGGATCAATTTCTTTGACGCTTGGCTTTTTAATTCTTACACTATTTTATTGTTATAATGATAACAATGCATTTTATACTTGAATGGGGACCGCACAATATCCACACGGGCATCCACTAACTTTAGGATTGAGCCGCGAGGGCGGCGCCACATGCGATGCGCACGGGGCGTTTAGTTTGTTTGAGGATGAAGAAATAATTAACCTGATGGTAACCATGACTAACTGTTACGCAAATAAAACGATGTTAGTTACACTTTTGAGACAGTCAAGTAGACTAGTTGATTGGAAGGATTGTGATCATAATGAAATGAAGAAATTCCTTGGTCTGTCGATATGTATGGGTATAAAAAAACTGCCCAAGATATCTGATTACTGGAGTCAAAATATATTATACAAAAATCCCGGTCCCAGTTCAGTAATGAGCAGAAATCGCCTTGAATTGCTGCTGCGGTGCTGGCACTTCGCGGATACATATTATCATTTGTCACCTGGCGGTGATAGACTTCTCCGAGTAAAACGTCTGGTTGACTTGAACACAAAAAAAACAGAATTTTAACACACCTGGCGAATGTCTAACAGTGGATGAGACGATGGTTGCTTTCCGCGGCAGGATCGTTTTTATGCAGTATATGCCCGGAAAGAAGCATAAATATGGGATAAAATTGTTTAAAATAGTATATGAAGGTAATAAAACGACGCCTGGCCAAAATTTATCTATGCGGGCCGAAGTAATGTAACCGATGAGTTTTATACAAGCGTGGACTTGGATAAGTGTCTTTTAAATCGGTCTACGCATTTGCTTGGCACAGTTCGAAAAATCGAAGAGGGTTGCCAAAAGACATTGTTTCCACAAAGTTACAAAAAGGTGAGATGATAGCAAAAGACAATGATGACGGAATTTTAGTATTAAAGTGGAAAGAGAAGTGGGACGTTCTTGCGTTATCAACAAAACATTCAGTTGTATTCATTACAGTCCGAAGCAAGCGAAATAGGCGAAAAACTACTTTGAAACCATTAGTAATTGCCGAATATAACAAACACAAAAGCACGATTGATTTTTCTGATCAGATGGGTAGTTATTTCAATCCGTCAAGAAGAAACGTACGTTGGTTTCAAAAACTGGCAATTGAATTACTGCTAACTACGTCTGTCGTAAATGCCTACTCGATATACAAGACTCGCAAAAGACTTTTGCAAGGATCCTCGACCTAACCGTATTTGGGATGTCACGGAAAAATCAGGTTCACAACCAATCAACCAGACCACGGGTCGGGTGCTGGCCGGTTCTGAAGTCATTTTACAAAAGCCTTTGTGGTGGAAATGTACAGCTCCTTACAGCTACTGGTCAGCACATAACCGTTCGAGGGGAAGGTATCGCTACTTTCAAAATTGGGGGAAGATCATACAGACATAAGGTGGTTATAGCTGACATCGTGGATGACTGTATTATCATCGGAGTAGACTTTATGAAGCATCACAACTGTAAGATTGACTTGGAGAACGGCACGTTCAAGTGTAGAGATAAGGTAGTTTCTCTAAAAGGTAATACATTGCTTGGGTGGGTACGACGTCTATAGATCTATGACTGAAAATAGTACAGTTAGTAAACAACAACATATAGTTCAAGAAGTATTAGAGGACTGTAAAACCCTGTCGAAAGACGAAATGTTGAAAGCAAAGGAACTATTGAAGGCTTATTCAGACATGTTTGCTACACACGATGGAGATCTAGGAAGGACAGGTGTAGTTAAACATCGAATTGAGACTGGAACCGAAGCACCGATACGTTTGCGACCGCGACGAGTATCTGTCGCATATGAAAACAATATAGACAAGATGATTGCGAAAATGTCAAACCATAATGCCATTGAATCATCTTCCAGCCCTTGGTGCTCGCTAGTTCCATCAATTACCACAAACTAGGGTAACAAACCCTCCGTACGATGTTACGTTGAAGGTATATGAAAAATATTTTTTTTTTGTGCATTGCATTATTAATATCAAACGACGATGATGCAAACGATTTTTACAGTTACATGTATAAGGATAACAACTCGTTGAAGCAAATATGCAGGATCGTACAGTCTAACTAAATAAGTATTTTTAGAGTAATTGTCGATTCTAGTTTCATAGGAATTTCACCAGCCTCTTGCGCTAATAAATTAATGCTTTGCTCTTCAGTTTTCCTCAAAGCATGATGTATGGCACTGATGGTGTGGTCCTTGTGTGATAAAAAAAACATAATTTTTGTATTGTTTTGTTCATAGCTATAAATTAATGAACCATTCGATATTTTTTTGTATCCAGTGAACACTGAGTATTTCATAGGATCAATTTCTTTGACGCTTGGCTTTTTAATTCTTACACTATTTTATTGTTATAATGATAAGAATGCATTTTATACTTGAATGGGGACCGCACAATATCCACACGGGCATCCACTAACTTTAGGATTGAGCCGCGAGGGCGGCGCCACATGCGATGCGCACGGGGCGTTTAGTTTGTTTGAGGATGAAGAAATAATTAACCTGATGGTAACCATGACTAACTGTTACGCAAATAAAACGATGTTAGTTACACTTTTGAGACAGTCAAGTAGACTAGTTGATTGGAAGGATTGTGATCATAATGAAATGAAGAAATTCCTTGGTCTGTCGATATGTATGGGTATAAAAAAACTGCCCAAGATATCTGATTACTGGAGTCAAAATATATTATACAAAAATCCCGGTCCCAGTTCAGTAATGAGCAGAAATCGCCTTGAATTGCTGCTGCGGTGCTGGCACTTCGCGGATACATATTATCATTTGTCACCTGGCGGTGATAGACTTCTCCGAGTAAAACGTCTGGTTGACTTGAACACAAAAAAAAACAGAATTTTAACACACCTGGCGAATGTCTAACAGTGGATGAGACGATGGTTGCTTTCCGCGGCAGGATCGTTTTTATGCAGTATATGCCCGGAAAGAAGCATAAATATGGGATAAAATTGTTTAAAATAGTATATGAAGGTAATAAAACGACGCCTGGCCAAAATTTATCTATGCGGGCCGAAGTAATGTAACCGATGAGTTTTATACAAGCGTGGACTTGGCTAAGTGTCTTTTAAATCGGTCTACGCATTTGCTTGGCACAGTTCGAAAAATCGAAGAGGGTTGCCAAAAGACATTGTTTCCACAAAGTTACAAAAAGGTGAGATGATAGCAAAAGACAATGATGACGGAATTTTAGTATTAAAGTGGAAAGAGAAGTGGGACGTTCTTGCGTTATCAACAAAACATTCAGTTGTATTCATTACAGTCCGAAGCAAGCGAAATAGGCGAAAAACTACTTTGAAACCATTAGTAATTGCCGAATATAACAAACACAAAAGCACGATTGATTTTTCTGATCAGATGGGTAGTTATTTCAATCCGTCAAGAAGAAACGTACGTTGGTTTCAAAAACTGGCAATTGAATTACTGCTAACTACGTCTGTCGTAAATGCCTACTCGATATACAAGACTCGCAAAAGACTTTTGCAAGGATCCTCGACCTAACCGTATTTGGGATGTCACGGAAAAATCAGGTTCACAACCAATCAACCAGACCACGGGTCGGGTGCTGGCCGGTTCTGAAGTCATTTTACAAAAGCCTTTGTGGTGGAAATGTACAGCTCCTTACAGCTACTGGTCAGCACATAACCGTTCGAGGGGAAGGTATCGCTACTTTCAAAATTGGGGGAAGATCATACAGACATAAGGTGGTTATAGCTGACATCGTGGATGACTGTATTATCATCGGAGTAGACTTTATGAAGCATCACAACTGTAAGATTGACTTGGAGAACGGCACGTTCAAGTGTAGAGATAAGGTAGTTTCTCTAAAAGGTAATACATTGCTTGGGTGGGTACGACGTCTATAGATCTATGACTGAAAATAGTACAGTTAGTAAACAACAACATATAGTTCAAGAAGTATTAGAGGACTGTAAAACCCTGTCGAAAGACGAAATGTTGAAAGCAAAGGAACTATTGAAGGCTTATTCAGACATGTTTGCTACACACGATGGAGATCTAGGAAGGACAGGTGTAGTTAAACATCGAATTGAGACTGGAACCGAAGCACCGATACGTTTGCGACCGCGACGAGTATCTGTCGCATATGAAAACAATATAGACAAGATGATTGCGAAAATGTCAAACCATAATGCCATTGAATCATCTTCCAGCCCTTGGTGCTCGCTAGTTCCATCAATTACCACAAACTAGGGTAACAAACCCTCCGTACGATGTTACGTTGAAGGTATATGAAAAATATTTTTTTTTGTGCATTGCATTATTAATATCAAACGACGATGATGCAAACGATTTTTACAGTTACACGTATAAGGATAACAACTCGTTGAAGCAAATATGCAGGATCGTACAGTCTAACTAAATAAGTATTTTTAGAGTAATTGTCGATTCTAGTTTCATAGGAATTTCACCAGCCTCTTGCACTAATAAATTAATGCTTTGCTCTTCAGTTTTCCTCAAAGCATGATGTATGGCACTGATGGTGTGGTCCTTGTGTGATAAAAAAAACATAATTTTTGTATTGTTTTGTTCATAGCTATAAATTAATGAACCATTCGATATTTTTTTGTATCCAGTGAACACTGAGTATTTCATAGGATCAATTTCTTTGACGCTTGGCTTTTTAATTCTTACACTATTTTATTGTTATAATGATAAGAATGCATTTTATACTTGAATGGGGACCGCAAAATATCCACACGGGCATCCACTAACTTTAGGATTGAGCCGCGAGGGCGGCGCCACATGCGATGCGCACGGGGCGTTTAGTTTGTTTGAGGATGAAGAAATAATTAACCTGATGGTAACCATGACTAACTGTTACGCAAATAAAACGATGTTAGTTACACTTTTGAGACAGTCAAGTAGACTAGTTGATTGGAAGGATTGTGATCATAATGAAATGAAGAAATTCCTTGGTCTGTCGATATGTATGGGTATAAAAAAACTGCCCAAGATATCTGATTACTGGAGTCAAAATATATTATACAAAAATCCCGGTCCCAGTTCAGTAATGAGCAGAAATCGCCTTGAATTGCTGCTGCGGTGCTGGCACTTCGCGGATACATATTATCATTTGTCACCTGGCGGTGATAGACTTCTCCGAGTAAAACGTCTGGTTGACTTGAACACAAAAAAAAACAGAATTTTAACACACCTGGCGAATGTCTAACAGTGGATGAGACGATGGTTGCTTTCCGCGGCAGGATCGTTTTTATGCAGTATATGCCCGGAAAGAAGCATAAATATGGGATAAAATTGTTTAAAATAGTATATGAAGGTAATAAAACGACGCCTGGCCAAAATTTATCTATGCGGGCCGAAGTAATGTAACCGATGAGTTTTATACAAGCGTGGACTTGGCTAAGTGTCTTTTAAATCGGTCTACGCATTTGCTTGGCACAGTTCGAAAAATCGAAGAGGGTTGCCAAAAGACATTGTTTCCACAAAGTTACAAAAAGGTGAGATGATAGCAAAAGACAATGATGACGGAATTTTAGTATTAAAGTGGAAAGAGAAGTGGGACGTTCTTGCGTTATCAACAAAACATTCAGTTGTATTCATTACAGTCCGAAGCAAGCGAAATAGGCGAAAAACTACTTTGAAACCATTAGTAATTGCCGAATATAACAAACACAAAAGCACGATTGATTTTTCTGATCAGATGGGTAGTTATTTCAATCCGTCAAGAAGAAACGTACGTTGGTTTCAAAAACTGGCAATTGAATTACTGCTAACTACGTCTGTCGTAAATGCCTACTCGATATACAAGACTCGCAAAAGACTTTTGCAAGGATCCTCGACCTAACCGTATTTGGGATGTCACGGAAAAATCAGGTTCACAACCAATCAACCAGACCACGGGGCGGGTGCTGGCCGGTTCTGAAGTCATTTTACAAAAGCCTTTGTGGTGGAAATGTACAGCTCCTTACAGCTACTGGTCAGCACATAACCGTTCGAGGGGAAGGTATCGCTACTTTCAAAATTGGGGGAAGATCATACAGACATAAGGTGGTTATAGCTGACATCGTGGATGACTGTATTATCATCGGAGTAGACTTTATGAAGCATCACAACTGTAAGATTGACTTGGAGAACGGCACGTTCAAGTGTAGAGATAAGGTAGTTTCTCTAAAAGGTAATACATTGCTTGGGTGGGTACGACGTCTATAGATCTATGACTGAAAATAGTACAGTTAGTAAACAACAACATATAGTTCAAGAAGTATTAGAGGACTGTAAAACCCTGTCGAAAGACGAAATGTTGAAAGCAAAGGAACTATTGAAGGCTTATTCAGACATGTTTGCTACACACGATGGAGATCTAGGAAGGACAGGTGTAGTTAAACATCGAATTGAGACTGGAACCGAAGCACCGATACGTTTGCGACCGCGACGAGTATCTGTCGCATATGAAAACAATATAGACAAGATGATTGCGAAAATGTCAAACCATAATGCCATTGAATCATCTTCCAGCCCTTGGTGCTCGCTAGTTCCATCAATTACCACAAACTAGGGTAACAAACCCTCCGTACGATGTTACGTTGAAGGTATATGAAAAATATTTTTTTTTTTGTGCATTGCATTATTAATATCAAACGACGATGATGCAAACGATTTTTACAGTTACACGTATAAGGATAACAACTCGTTGAAGCAAATATGCAGGATCGTACAGTCTAACTAAATAAGTATTTTTAGAGTAATTGTCGATTCTAGTTTCATAGGAATTTCACCAGCCTCTTGCACTAATAAATTAATGCTTTGCTCTTCAGTTTTCCTCAAAGCATGATGTATGGCACTGATGGTGTGGTCCTTGTGTGATAAAAAAAACATAATTTTTGTATTGTTTTGTTCATAGCTATAAATTAATGAACCATTCGATATTTTTTTGTATCCAGTGAACACTGAGTATTTCATAGGATCAATTTCTTTGACGCTTGGCTTTTTAATTCTTACACTATTTTATTGTTATAATGATAAGAATGCATTTTATACTTGAATGGGGACCGCACAATATCCACACGGGCATCCACTAACTTTAGGATTGAGCCGCGAGGGCGGCGCCACATGCGATGCGCACGGGGCGTTTAGTTTGTTTGAGGATGAAGAAATAATTAACTTGATGGTAACCATGACTAACTGTTACGCAAATAAAACGATGTTAGTTACACTTTTGAGACAGTCAAGTAGACTAGTTGATTGGAAGGATTGTGATCATAATGAAATGAAGAAATTCCTTGGTCTGTCGATATGTATGGGTATAAAAAAACTACCCAAGATATCTGATTACTGGAGTCAAAATATATTATACAAAAATCCCGGTCCCAGTTCAGTAATGAGCAGAAATCGCCTTGAATTGCTGCTGCGGTGCTGGCACTTCGCGGATACATATTATCATTTGTCACCTGGCGGTGATAGACTTCTCCGAGTAAAACGTCTGGTTGACTTGAACACAAAAAAAAACAGAATTTTAACACACCTGGCGAATGTCTAACAGTGGATGAGACGATGGTTGCTTTCCGCGGCAGGATCGTTTTTATGCAGTATATGCCCGGAAAGAAGCATAAATATGGGATAAAATTGTTTAAGATAGTATATGAAGGTAATAAAACGACGCCTGGCCAAAATTTATCTATGCGGGCCGAAGTAATGTAACCGATGAGTTTTATACAAGCGTGGACTTGGCTAAGTGTCTTTGAAATCGGTCTACGCATTTGCTTGGCACAGTTCGAAAAATCGAAGAGGGTTGCCAAAAGACATTGTTTCCACAAAGTTACAAAAAGGTGAGATGATAGCAAAAGACAATGATGACGGAATTTTAGTATTAAAGTGGAAAGAGAAGTGGGACGTTCTTGCGTTATCAACAAAACATTCAGTTGTATTCATTACAGTCCGAAGCAAGCGAAATAGGCGAAAAACTACTTTGAAACCATTAGTAATTGCCGAATATAACAAACACAAAAGCACGATTGATTTTTCTGATCAGATGGGTAGTTATTTCAATCCGTCAAGAAGAAACGTACGTTGGTTTCAAAAACTGGCAATTGAATTACTGCTAACTACGTCTGTCGTAAATGCCTACTCGATATACAAGACTCGCAAAAGACTTTTGCAAGGATCCTCGACCTAACCGTATTTGGGATGTCACGGAAAAATCAGGTTCACAACCAATCAACCAGACCACGGGGCGGGTGCTGGCCGGTTCTGAAGTCATTTTACAAAAGCCTTTGTGGTGGAAATGTACAGCTCCTTACAGCTACTGGTCAGCACATAACCGTTCGAGGGGAAGGTATCGCTACTTTCAAAATTGGGGGAAGATCATACAGACATAAGGTGGTTATAGCTGACATCGTGGATGACTGTATTATCATCGGAGTAGACTTTATGAAGCATCACAACTGTAAGATTGACTTGGAGAACGGCACGTTCAAGTGTAGAGATAAGGTAGTTTCTCTAAAAGGTAATACATTGCTTGGGTGGGTACGACGTCTATAGATCTATGACTGAAAATAGTACAGTTAGTAAACAACAACATATAGTTCAAGAAGTATTAGAGGACTGTAAAACCCTGTCGAAAGACGAAATGTTGAAAGCAAAGGAACTATTGAAGGCTTATTCAGACATGTTTGCTACACACGATGGAGATCTAGGAAGGACAGGTGTAGTTAAACATCGAATTGAGACTGGAACCGAAGCACCGATACGTTTGCGACCGCGACGAGTATCTGTCGCATATGAAAACAATATAGACAAGATGATTGCGAAAATGTCAAACCATAATGCCATTGAATCATCTTCCAGCCCTTGGTGCTCGCTAGTTCCATCAATTACCACAAACTAGGGTAACAAACCCTCCGTACGATGTTACGTTGAAGGTATATGAAAAATAATTTTTTTTTTGTGCATTGCATTATTAATATCAAACGACGATGATGCAAACGATTTTTACAGTTACACGTATAAGGATAACAACTCGTTGAAGCAAATATGCAGGATCGTACAGTCTAACTAAATAAGTATTTTTAGAGTAATTGTCGATTCTAGTTTCATAGGAATTTCACCAGCCTCTTGCGCTAATAAATTAATGCTTTGCTCTTCAGTTTTCCTCAAAGCATGATGTATGGCACTGATGGTGTGGTCCTTGTGTGATAAAAAAAACATAATTTTTGTATTGTTTTGTTCATAGCTATAAATTAATGAACCATTCGATATTTTTTTGTATCCAGTGAACACTGAGTATTTCATAGGATCAATTTCTTTGACGCTTGGCTTTTTAATTCTTACACTATTTTATTGTTATAATGATAAGAATGCATTTTATACTTGAATGGGGACCGCACAATATCCACACGGGCATCCACTAACTTTAGGATTGAGCCGCGAGGGCGGCGCCACATGCGATGCGCACGGGGCGTTTAGTTTGTTTGAGGATGAAGAAATAATTAACTTGATGGTAACCATGACCAACTGTTACGCAAATAAAACGATGTTAGTTACACTTTTGAGACAGTCAAGTAGACTAGTTGATTGGAAGGATTGTGATCATAATGAAATGAAGAAATTCCTTGGTCTGTCGATATGTATGGGTATAAAAAAACTGCCCAAGATATCTGATTACTGGAGTCAAAATATATTATACAAAAATCCCGGTCCCAGTTCAGTAATGAGCAGAAATCGCCTTGAATTGCTGCTGCGGATACATATTATCATTTGTCACCTGGCGGTGATAGACTTCTCCGAATAAAACAAAGTTTTAAGTACGAACACGAAAAAAGTATAAAATGAAGGCATGGAGCGAAATAACAGAGAAGTGTTTTTTATTAACAAGTACCTGTATCTGAAAAACTACATTGTTTAATGAAAACATATAATTGTTTTTTAGTTGTGCATGGACAGAGCCTAAATAATGTTCTCTTATTTGTTAAAGAAAGCAAGCAACCATAGTTTTAGTTTCGGGGAAGCCTTATATGCAGATATACATAGTTTTCAAACTCTGGAAAATGTGCACCTTCAAAAAGAACACTAATATGTAACTTATTATAAAATTTAACATATAGTCCTGTTGTGCAACCTCATGTTACCTAAACATGATGATAATTAAATGGGTCTATATGATGATGGATTATTTAGTTTTACTTTGGCTTTAAGATGGGAATGATGCACTGAGTTTTCCATGAATCTGGTATTAACAGGTTTTCCTATAGTATATTATAAATATGTAATAATATTTCAAGAGCATAGGAGCTTAATTAGGATGTAGTTTTTTAATCAAAATATATGGTATATTGTCTAACCCTAGTGTTGTATCTATTCTGCTTTTGAGGAAGGAAAATGGCTTATTCAGAAAAGAATTACTGTTTCAGATGAATCATTTAAAATATCACTTACACTGTTTAAATTAATTTGATTTGAATCAGTGATGTTATCTAGGAATGAAGACACCCTATTTTTTTTTCCCAGGCCGGACTTCAAATATGGATTGTTTTATATTGACAACAACCTGAGTTGGATAGTCATGAATTTGCCATTCACAAACCGTTAATCAAACTTACATCAATAGCAGATGCATTTCTGTTTGGAATTTGAACAGTTGCAATAAATAGCACTCCCATCATTTAAAATACACAAGTCTAGTTCATCAATGAGATATACAAACTATTGCCTCTACTATTATTTGATTGACATCCAAAAACTATATTATACCCATTATTATACATGGCTTCACATAAAACCTTTTCATTGTGTGAATATTAAACCTATTATTGTGAGGTACACACAAAAATGTACAATTTGCTCATAGATGATTTCTACAGCTAAACAGCTATTTTGAACAGATTCATGAAAAGTAGTATTAATTATATCATACTGTAGATTTTGTTTGATTAGTATACCTACACCATTATGGGTACTAACAATTTTTTTATGTATAAAGTTATATAGTGCAAAGTTTGGAATTATACTAGTAGTTTTAAGCCAAGTTTCATTTAATAAACAGATATCAATATTATGTTCCAATAGAAAAGTAATCAATAAGGCTTTCTTACTATGTAAGCTTTGTATATTAAACTGTGCCATGTTAAAAAATGTATCCATTATTTAATTTAATAAATTAGCTAAAAGTATTTCTTTGATCTTTTTATTTGTAATAGGTGTTTAATTTTCATCACTACCCAGAGTAATAAGAGATTTTACTATGGTGTTAATGAAAATGTCATTGTTGAAAATTTGCTGTGTATTGAACGGGCTTGTACTTACATTATTATTGATTGGCTTTGTAATAACCAGAAACTCTTTAGGGTCTAACATCAGAGGGGCTATGGGTGCTGTACTCATCACAGTGGCTTAGCTTCGGTTTAGATTGTTATATTTACTCTTTTTTTCCTCCATTTTCTTCTTTTTAATGGGGCAAACCCTGGAGAATGCTAAATGATTGCCATTGCAATTAATACAAACAATTTCATCTACGTCACACTCCTTGTAAGAGTGCCGGCTGGAACATGACGTGCACATTTTCTCTCCGCGACAAACTCGTGCTGAGTAATTGAATTTCAGGCATCTAAAACATTGCAGCAGTGGTGGAATATACATGTGGATCGGGTATCTAAACATCTGTATGTATGCATATTGGGGCAGCTTTGTGGCAGCCAAAGTCGCTGAAATCGTGCCGAGCGGGACCAGTTTTCCCTCAACTTTTCTCATGATCCTTTAAACTGAAATCACTTCAGTTTCGCACATAATGTTCTTGTATATCTCCGCATTCGTTGTCTCCTTGGGCACATATCGAATGACGCCCGTAGTTTCGGTCAGGTGAGCTGGAACAAAAGCTTTAGGCTTGCGCCCTAGAAAACTGTCCATTTTTAGCAAATTATTAGCCGGTGCTGGTGTTTTCAAAGTGATATCTATTTTGTGAGCATTCACTCGGTGTACTCCCACTATTCCTTTAACTTTGTCCATAAATAGTTTCGTTACTGTGATGGGATTTTTGTTCCCAAACGTCTCATTTTCTTGTGATTCCACATAAACCATACAGTCCGCGCTATGGAAATTGTCTTTTATAGTTCGGTTTCGTGAACACTTTATAATTTTCATTGGTCGCCTCTAATTTTCTTTGCTTGGCGTCTTTTACACCTGGCGGGGCTGCCCCCGGCGCAGTTTTCACCCATTACTATCTAATATTTACAAAATGTTACTACATAATTTCCTATTTACAAAAGAAGTACAAATATATACAATAACAAGAATTATTTGAAAATCGCAATAATTTAAAGCACCCGCTTAGTTTGACTTCCCGCCAAAAAGTCCGCGATCAGCTATTTGCGTAATGGCATACTTTTTTTTAAATTTCAACAGAAACAGAGTCCTTCTTCATAGATATACAAAAATAATGAAGTTATAAAAAATCTCTCTAAGAAAATTTCACACTAGACGACTATTTTGCATCGGGGCTCGTATAATACTCCTTGCAAAATACTTTTGACAAAATCTTAAATTCATCATCATCATCAATGGCTATACGGGCTGTATATGCTTGTGGGCCTTAGCCTCCTCAAGTACACTTCGCCATCGCAATCTATCCAGAGCTTCCCGTTTCCAATTGCGTACCCCTATTGTTTCGAGGTTCTTTACAACTCCATCCCACCAAAGTAGCCTCGGTCTACCGGGTTTTCTCTTGCCACCGGGTTGTGAGTTGAGTAAGGACCTTGGGGTTCTGTCGTTCGCCATTCGGTGCACATGTCCCAGCCACTTGAGCCTGTTGCATTTTATGAATGGTACGATGTTGGCGTCGCCTAGGATGTTATAGTTCCTCATTGTAGCGAATACGCCAAACACCGTCGTCGCAAACAGGACCAAAGATTCTTCGAAGAATCTTCTGCTGGAAAATTAGGAGAGAAGTCTCATCGTTCTTGCTAAGGGGCCAGGTTTCAGAACCATAAGTGAGCACCGGTCGCAGAAGAGTTTTGTACAGAACAAGCTTGGTATTCTTCTTAAGAAGTCGTGATCGAAAATATCTACGAAGGCCAAAGCAGCAGTGACCTGCCATCATGATGCGTCTACTGATCTCTCGGCTGGGATCATCATCAATAGTCACCATTGAGCCCAAGTAAACAAACTTCTCACATTGTTCAAAGCTTACGTCGTCCACGACAAAGAGATTTCTTGTTCCTAATGGTGTTGTTTATATACTTTGTTTTATCCACATTTACCGACAGGTCCATAGAACTGGCTGCTTTTCGGAGGCTTTTAAAACATTCCGCTAATTGGTTTTTGTTTCGCGTGACAAGATCCAGTTCGTCTGCGTACCCCAGTAATTGGGTGGACTTATAAAATACAGTAGCTCTAACTTCTCTAATGTATTTCTCCAATGTTAAGTTGAACAGTAGGAATGCAAGCGCATCACCCTAAGTCGCGTCAGTCTAAGGCCATTATATGTGGTAAATGCGGGGGAGTTGTCTCTTTGTATCTTTACATAATTAGTGGGTTTTTTTTTATGTAATAGCAGGCAAACGGGCAAGAGGCTCATCTGATGTGAAGCGATACCGCCGCCCATGGACACTCACATTGCCAGAAGGCTCGCAAGTGCGTTGCCGGCCTTTTAAGAATTGGTACGCTCTTTTCTTGAAGGACCCTAAGTCGAATTGGTTCGGAAATACTTCAGTAGACAGCTGGTTCCACATAGTGGTGGTGCGCGGTAAAAACTGCCTTAGAAAACGCTCAGTTGTGGAACGACAGACGTCGAGGTGATACGGATGGTATTTTGTATTTTGCCTCGACGTCCGATAATGAAACTCAGCTGCGGGTATTAGACCGAACAACTCTTCTGAACACTCCCCGTGGTAAATGCGGTAGAAGATGCAGAGGGACCCAACATCTCTACGCAACCCCAAGGGATCAAGCCGCACGGAAAGTGATTGGTCGTCGACGATTCGAACCGCTCTTCGTTGAATACGGTCTAGTGGAAGGAGCTGGTACTGGGGAGCTCCCGCCCAGAGGTGAGAACTGTATTCCATGTGGGGCCGAATTTGCGCTTTATAGAGTTGCAAGCGGTGGCCCGGAGTGAAGTACCGTCTCGCCTTGCTGAGCACACCAAGCTTTTTGGAGGCTAATTTAGCCTTCCCTTCCAAATGACCGCGAAACTGGACTTTATTCGATATGTCAACGCCCAATATTCCGATGTTAGCTGAGGCTTTAAGCAGAGTGCCTTCAAAGAGGGGAGTAGCGACAAAGGGAGTTTTTTTAGCGGAAAACGCGCATACTTGTGTCTTCTTGGGGTTAAATTGGACTAGATTTAGTCTACCCCAGTCCGAGACTCCACGTAAAAGAGTTTCGACTTCAGACACAAGTTTGTTCCGGCACTCATCAACAACAGCCCGAGAAATACCTGCCCGGCCCGTGTAAAAAGTATCCCCAGTGCAGTCGTCCGCATAGCAATGAAGGTTGCTAAGTTGCAACATATCATTAATATGCAGAATAAACAGGGTCGGGGATAGGACACAGCCTTGTGGGACACCAGCATTGACGGGTTTAAGGTCGGAGCATGCTCCGTCGATGACGACCTTACTGCTCCGATCAGCGAGAAAGCTGGAAATCCAGTTGCATAATTTCTCGGGGAGCCCATAGGCTGGAAGCTTCGAGAGCAGTGCTCTATGCCACACCCGATCGAAGGCTTTCGCTATGTCCAAACTTACCGCCAGCGCCTCCCCCTTGGACTCAATTGCCTCTGCCCACCTATGTGTAAGGTATACAAGGAGGTCACCAGC
Organism: Pieris brassicae; assembly: GCF_905147105.1. NCBI lineage: Eukaryota > Metazoa > Arthropoda > Insecta > Lepidoptera > Pieridae > Pieris > Pieris brassicae. The sequence goes on from NC_059680.1 coordinate 5,184,861, forward strand.
TGAGCGACCACGACGAAAGCCGTACTGAGAATCGCTAATCAGCTGGCTGCCCTCTAGATACCTCAAGAGCTGGGCGTTAATAATGGTTTCCATTATTTTGGAGAACAAGGAGGTTATTGCGATTGGGCGAGAGTTGGACGGATCAGAGCGATCGCCTTTTTTAGGGATCGGATGTATCAAAGCTGTCTTCCAGCACTTCGGAACAGTGTTGAGGGAGTACAGGTACCGGAAAAGGCGCGTTAGTACCGGAGCCAACTCAGGAGCACAAGTACGTAGCACAATTGGGGGGATGCCATCAGGCCCGCTCGACTTATGGATGTCCAGGGAAAATAAATATTTACGGATAGCACGTTGCCGGAATGTAACTTCAGGCATCGTGGTATCACACCGCAATAATGTCGGTGGTTCCTTCCCCTGATCATCCAAAGTTGAGTTCGACGGAAAGAGACAGCCTAGAAGATCGGCCTTCTCTTTTGCAGTATGGGCCAGTGAGTCTTCCTCCCTATGCAGTGGTGGAATAGAGGGCTGACAGAAATTCCCTTGGACAGCTTTGGCAAGAGACCAGAAGGCTCGAGTTCCCGAAGGAAGGTGGGCCAATTTCTCACCAAACCTGGCAATATGCTCTGACTTTTCCTTAGCGATTTCCCGTTTGAAGGACCTAGAGGCTGAATTGTAAGCTTTTTTACGTTCGCCGATAGCCGCATCACAGGATGTCGCCGCTTCTGCCCAGGCTTTAAAGTATTCACGCTTACGGCGCAAAGCCTCTTTGCACGAACGCCTAAACCAAGGCTGGGACTTGCCACCGACCGGCACCGCAGAGAATGGAATAAAAAGTTCCATGCCCTGCAGGACAACATCAGCGACAGAGTCAGCGACGGCATCCGGAGTACTCAACGAAAAACAAATGGGCCCCCAAGGGTAGGACGCAAAAAAAGACCGCATCCCGTCCCAATCTGCTGACTTATAGTGCCACACACGGCGACAGCCCGCAAAGCTAGGCCGTAAAGGGCGCGTGAGCGGCACAATGCTCCGTACCACACAATGGTCTGATGAACCCAATGGCGGGTCAACAGAGACTTGGTAGGTCTCCGGATGTGAAGTCAGCAGAAGGTCCAACAAAGAAGGTTTATGACTATCCACATCGGGTATTCGCGTAATCGCAGGGACCATTTGCGTCAAGTCGTAGGCTAAAGCAAAGTCGTGAAAGGATCTTCCCGCGTGATCGGTGGTTTCAGAGCCGAGCCAATCGGCATGGTGGGCGTTAAAATCGCCAAGTATCACGATTTCAGCGGTAGGAATCCTTTCGAGCAGGGAATCTGTAGCCATTTGGATGTGCTCAATGAGTCGGTCAGTTTCGGTATTTCCGCTATGGGACCTATACATGCGTAGAATCGCGGATGGTCATCGCAGTCTACGCGCAGCCAGAGGTTAGATAGGTCCCTTCCTTCAAGCGTCCCGAGGCGACGAGAACAGATATCCTCTCGGACGTACGCGCAAACTCCAGCCCGCTGCACAAATGAATGTTCCAATTTGTACCCCGGGTAGGAGAGGTAAGAAGTATAAGCCGGGGAGGAAATCTGAGTCTCGGTAAGAAAGAGCAAGGCCGGCTTCGCAGTCTCTAAATGATAGTGGACAGCGTGGATGTTGGAGTTGAGCCCCCTAATTTTGGTGAAGTCCACGACGAGTGTGGATGGGGGTGCCTTTGTTGGATTGCTCCGTTTGCCCCGAGACCGATAATTTTTTTTTTAAAGAGCGCAGAAAGGTGCGCGCGCACCGCACGAAACGCGAGTACAAGAAGGCGAACCTTTTGTAATCGACATTTTAGTCAGCCGTATAAGTTTTAAGGGAATATTGAATTCAGTCATTGCCTCGTAAAGTTTAGGACGTAGAACGGAATCGTAAGCTGATTTAAAATCTATAAACAGATGGTGTACCCACACACTGAATTCCGACATCTTTTCTAATATCATCCTGAGTGCGAAAATTTAGTCCATAGTGGATCTGTTGGGACGGAAACCACATTGCTACTGACCAATTGTATTCTCGACACATGACTGAAGCTTACCATAGATTAGGTTAGAGAGAACTTTATATGCGGTATAAAGTAGCGTGATGCCTCTGTAAATATGGCAGTCCTAAGTGTCACCTTTTTTATGTAAGGGTATGATTACTCCAGAGTTCCAATGTTCTGGATAGTCTCATCAATCCACACTCTCTCTATAAGCCAGTGGAAGACATGAACAAGGCTGGGGCCACCCTGTTTTAATAGTTCTGATGGTATAGCATCGTATCCTGGGGACTTTTGGTGCTTAAGACATTGTATCGCAGATGCAGTTTCTTCAGCCGTTGGTAAGAATTTGTCGTCTTTCCGATTAGTGTCGAGTGTTGAGACATCTTGGTCAGGTGTAATATTTGCATTGGTAGTAGTTCCGTTTAGCAGTTCACTGAATTGCTCGGCCCATCTTTTCAGTATACCATCGAGGTCATTTATAATTTCACTGTCTTTGTTTCGGCACGCAGTTGTCCTAGGTTTAAATTCTGTTCTTCCAAAGTTCACTTTATTGTAGAAAAGTCGAAGGTCCTTTGTTTTGTGCAGACGTTTTGTCCCTTACCTCACGTACGTAAATCGCCGTCGGCAGGAGTTGTGGGTATTGCATTGACAGAATATTATTTTCACATTAATTATATGATATTTGCCACCACAATTTTCAATAAAATTAGTCATAATACAATACTTTTCTTTACTTATTGACTGTGCCTAGACACTATGGCTGGAGAATGTTTAAAATGTAATATATGTGTTCTTCTAAAACAAAAGAAATTGAAATGCTCCAAATGCAATGCGATTTATCATTTTGATTGTATAGTATCAGTTAATACTACACTAATTACCCATCCTACCTGGGTTTGTCAGAAATGTGATGTATTGTCGAGTAAGGGAGATGAGAACGTCACATCTTCACGACCTGTACCAAGAACCACTGAGTCTACTTCTGCAACAAAATGCGATAAGACTGAATCAGGATTTCAACTGCCCTAAAAGAATAAAATTATTTCGCACAGATATGCACATGGGATGTGCTCAAAAAGATGATAAGTTGGATGCATTTGGTGGCGCCTTAAAAATGGTGCAATCCGAGTTCAGCGATGTGAAGATAAGCGTTAATTCCTTGCGTATGGATCTTGACTCGTTGTTTGAATATTTACATAGTCTACAAGAAAGCTGAATATACTAATTATCTTTATGAGGCAATGGATCATGGAATGCAAGTTCATGTCATCTATACTGACTTTCAAAAGGCGTTTGACAGAGTTATCCATGAGATCCTTACTTGGAAGCTCTCAGATTGTGGTAAACGTGGAAGTTTGTTGAGATGGGTTACTTGTTACATAAAAAATCGTACACAATTGTTGCAATTAATGGCTATCTCTCGGAAGCTATATTAATGCCCTCAGGCGTTCCGTAAGGCGCTGTCTCCACGAGCGACAGAATCGGGACGAGTCCGCCCTCATATCGTCAGAGAATCTCCACGTACGAGCGATAATTTCGCCGCGTATCGTCGGGAGTCGTAACGGAATCGCAGCGTTTCTGCGGCGACTCGTGACGGTATCGCCGCGTTTCCTTGACGACGCTTTGAGAAAGAAAGAATTCAGTTATGTGCCAGACGAGAGCGAAATAAGTAGTGTCTCAGTCGATAAAATAATTCTTTATTATGGATATAGTGTTGTGGGGTGCTTCTGCAAGTACGCTAGTGAATATGCAGTTATTGTTATTGTTAAGGAAAAAAAAGCGCCGTTGGTCACATCCCATGTTGCTACGTCGTGAAAGTCATGGACGTTTCCATGTGAATTATGAAGAATATCGAAATCATCCAGAATGGTTTGAAGATGAATATTTAATGCCAATTCCTGTTTGCGATGAACTGTTAAGTTTACTATCATCGTAAAGGGCAGGTCTCTCTCCCACTTCAAGTATAAACTTTTCAATGTCAAACATTGTACTATTGTTTAAAAAACTTGTCGAAAGGTCCTTGCTTGACCAGAGGCAACGCTGAAATGACGCTGCGTTTGACAGTGCGCCCGCCGCGCGCTCGTGGCGCTCTCGCGACGAGCGCGCGGCGGGCCGGCTGCTAGTCGGGCGGGCCGGGCGGACGATGTAACGATGTTTCGCGCGCTCGTTGCCACTCGTCGCATCGCGGCGAAAATATCGCCGTTTGGAGACGGCTTCTAGACAGTGTATAGAAATACGTGGCACGACGATAATTTCGCCCCGATTCTCTCGCTCGTGGAGACAGCGCCTAAGGGTCTCATTTAGGTCCTGTACTTTTTGCCATTTGTGATGAAAATATAGATGTGTTTTATAACAGTCTACCAACTTACCGTAGCTTTGTAGGCTCTTAATGTGGTTTAAGTTTTCATTTTGTTTGTTTAATACTGTTATTGTTATTTTATATGTTTTAGTTCTTATTATTTTTTTGTGGTTGTTTGTTTAGTTTTTTCCTTAGGTTATATATATTTGTTGATGTTGATATATTTCTTATGTTGTAATGTAATTGATGTGTATGTCTGTTTAATTTGAGAAGTCATATTTTCTTGTATTTTTTAGACATACACATTGTTTTAGTGTTTATATAAATAAATAAAGATGTATTCTATACATCCTAGACTCCAGTATATCGTGTACCGCGCGAATCGCCTACCAATGCACATACACTTACCCGCATTTATTATATGCAATCTCGACCCTGACTCACAAATAGGCTCCCATTGTATAGCTATTCATATCAACCACGAAGTTGGAGAATATTTGATTCCTTTAGACGATTCTTTGGAGTAGCAGCGATTTTTAAAATAAAAAGTTGTCGCGTGTTAATCTATAATACAGATAGCATTCAGGATGTCTTTTCTGCGTTTTGTGGGGAGTATTGTGTGGTATATTTGTTTCTATAAGTTTTGGGGTATCAGTTTGGAAGATTATCTCAGAAATTTTTCGTATGACTCACCAAGTTCTGACATGACACTATTTAAGTTGTATGTGACGTAATGCAAATAAACATAAAACATCGAAATCATATTTTGAATTCAAGTCCTTTTCCCGTCCATTCCTGGTGCATTTGCTGGTAAGTGCAGATGGTAATTAGCTAATGATAGATACTGTTACACCCTTAGCATGTAAGAGATGTCGCTAACCTCTTGGCTATCTAATATGCTAAGTTATCAAAAGGAAGGCATATAAGCATACCAAGTGGGAGCAGGTTTTGTCAGTATCGATGTAGTCAGTATGCATTAAGATTACACCTCTGTTTCTTAATTACTAATTTCTAAATAAATCATTTTGTTTTTTAAAAATATTATTTCAAGTATCCGTATAACACTGACGGAACAGAAACTGACTCGGTAATTAGTAAATAAGGCTAACGTATTGTCTCATCGCCCTTATATAGGGGCGATGAACGATTGCACTTGAATGTTGGGATCTGGTCATTCACGACAAACACAGGACTAATTACTGTCAGGCTGAAAATAAATAAGTACTTTAGTTATTGCAATTAATAATGAAGACAAAAAAAAGGTCACCTTACAGATTACCTGTCCGCTTTTGACAATATCACCGATTTATATTTTAAACATTCACACGCAGAATAAAAATAATATAAGGAAAAAACAGTTTCAGCTCACAACCTTCAACAAGATTAATTAGGCGAATTACGGATACCGACAGCTAGTGCTGCCAGTTGCGAGGATTTAATATAATTAATATTTATTGATATAGGTAATACTTTTTACACCAATGAACGTTTGATCATGTAATAAATTATGAACGTCAAATAAAATTAGATGAGATTATGGGAGACCTTAACGGAAAAGTAGGAAGCGAAAACAGCTGATGGCTTCACGAAAAACCAAATTGACCACCTTGCTATCAGTTCGAACTGGCGATCGTCACTCCTCGATGTCCGAAACCGAAGAGGCGCTGATATTGACAGCGACCACCATCTGATTGTTGCCGAAATGCGACTCAAGGTTGCTGTTGCGCGACCAGCTGGTACCCCTGGTAGACCTGGTAGAAGGTTTGACGTCACTAAACTGCGAGATCCTGAAACTTTGAACAAGTTCAGGCTTGAACTTCATAACCGCTTCACCGGACTTCACGCCGATTATGACTCATTAAAGTGGCCTACACAGAGACTAACTCTTTCGTCTTAGGTCACACTAAGCATTCGCGCGAGGATTGGATGTTAAAAGCTACTTGGCTACTACTAACAACCGTAGGGAACTCCACCTAAAACTGCTAGGCACCAACGACGAGCTACTACAAGCCGACCTCAGGCAGCAGTACCGTCAGATTCGTAAGAAAATCTATCGCAGCTCGCGAATGGACAGAAGGTTGTGCGTTGACGGTATTGCTAACCACGCTCAAATTGCCGCTAACACCGGCAACATGAGAGAAATGTTGCCGGTGAGAATATAATATATGTATATATATTAAATGTAAAGCGACTAAAATATTGGCAGGAAAGAGAAGTCAGCGTGAAAAGCCTCTAAAATCAAAAGTATATAAGCTTATCGTAACATCAGAAGGGCAACTACGACGCTGGAGAGAACACTTTGAGGAAACCTTTCGTCCCACAGCCACGCAAGGTGCAATGCAAGACACATTTCCACCACCCAGGCCACTAGACATCGATATCGAACCACCTACACGTGATGAAGTAGAGAGAGCGGTCATGGGTTTTAAGACTGGTAAAGCATTGATTTAATAGCTGCAGAAATGTTAAAAGTGAACTTGCCTACTACCGTCGACACGCTGACACCCTTGATTGGCAAAATCTGGGCCAGCGAGAAGCTTCCGAAGGACTGGAATAAAAAAGATGATCTAAGCTAATGCAGCAATTGGAGAGCTATCACCTTGCTCTCCACCCCTTCCAAGGTTTTCTGCACTCGTCGAGCCTCTCCTTCGCATAGAACAAGCTGGCTTCCGGCCTAACCGCTCGTATACCGACCAAATTAATACTTTTCGTATCATTCTCGAACAGGCATGAGAATGGCAGAGGGAGATTTATCTTACCTTTGTTGACTTCGAAAAAGCCTTCGATACGCTGAGATGCAGCAGCATATGGTCGCGACTTCCTAACATTGGTGTCCCGCCAAAGATAATTAACCTAGTTAAGGCCAGCTATAGGAACTATTCTTGTAGAGTGACTCACGATGGCCTCGTCTCAGACGATATTCAAGTTGCACGCAAGCGTCCGGCGAGGCTGCTTACTCTCGCCACTACTTTTCCTGGTTGTTCTAGACGGGATTATGCATCGCATACAACAGAACCAGCGCCGCGTAATAGAGTGGGGATTAACCAACATCTTAGAAGATTTGAATTAAGCCGATGACCTGTCTGCTGAGTCACACGCACCGCGACATGCAATCAAAGTTGGACGACCTAGAACGCGAGGCGGGATTTGCGGGACTCAAAATCGACACCCGGAAAACGAAAGTATAATGCGTGTTGGAGTTGAGAATCGCACCCCATTCCGGATGGGTGTAGAGGACGTAGAAAGCGTTCAAAAATTTGTTTACCTCGGAAGCGTCGTGTCTGAAACTGGAGGTACAGAAGAGGACATCCTAGCCTGAAAAGATCTCTAACGAGCAACTTTGTGAGCGCTGTCGAGGAGACCTGATCAGCCAGCAGATCAAGCGACGAAATGGAATTGGATAGGCCATACACTCCGAAGGGATCCCAATAATATTCTCAAAAAGGCGCTTGATTCCGCAAGGAAAGCGGTAGTGTGGCCGTCCCAAACAAACCTGGCGCCGAACAATTGCAGACGAGGCAAAGAGAGCCGGAAAGACTTGGAGCGAGGTGAAACACGAGGCTCAAGACCGAACGCGATGGAAACTCACTGTGGACACAATCTGCCCCATCTAGGGCTTATAAGACATCAAATCAAGTAAGTCAAATAAAATTAAAAGTCTTCTAAATTTATTATTTTACCACTCTCAGGTGTTAAAGGCGTAGAAAGGTCGAGAAGAACATGCATAAGCTCTACAACACTCTATTATATCAAGGTTTTTGTTGGTAAGGAATTGCAAATATTACACCATGCTCCTCGTGACATCTTCAGATAGTTAATGATAAAAAACATAAATATACAGAGCCGTGTCGAAAATTATACAAAATCAAGTTTTATTATACACACAACAATAAGTTTACGTATCACGGTTGTCCGTTTTCTATAATTAAACACAGACTAGGAACGTCATATTATATTAAATTGTACTAACCACAAACTTGGCAAGTTTAACTATAGACATCAAAACGTGAAATGTTGTTAGCATTAAATCATTAAAAACTGCACTTATTACGTTACTTAATATTCACACCAAAAATACGGTATCAACATTTCTGTCAACTATTGGCACAGCTGAGGCCACTTTACTAAAGTTGTTGTGGAACGGACTTCCAGTAATAAGCAAGTAGCAACTCCTTTACTATATATACTTGCTGGCAAGTAGCGTCTAGGCAGTAACGAGTAACCATCTCAACTATTAAAAGTATTGTTATGGTCGTTATATTAGATCTAACATTCAGAAATAAGACCAACAACCGCTAAGCCTGACTATACGGACCGACGGAATAATAGTTTGCGCATCTCGTCTCGTTTCTTAATCACACCCAAGGACACTACTTGCTTATTTGTGGCGGGAATATATCATAATTAAAAGAACGAAACGAAATTACCAGCCTCAACAAAATATTTTATTAACATGCAAGTTTATCATATACCGGATTTTGTAAATCGTAAAAACTACTTCATCCGTAAGTAACAAAGAATTTCTCTCATATTTTTATTTAATTCCCGGTTTAATTACATTGACAGTATTTCTGTTTTAAAAAGAAGTAATGGAAAATTAAAAGAAAACCACAAACTATTTTGTTCGGCAACTATTTACACCCGCCTACTAATATCTCAAGTTTTACAAAATTACATTTATCTTTTAGTTACATTACGTATACTTACTTAGCCGTAATAATATATTTACACAAAGTTAACAATAACGATGATTTTAGAATTTATTAAAATATCTGACATTTCATGTTTTACCAAGACACAATTCAAAAGATCTTCAACAATCACTCACATTTTGGATAATTTTTGTCAATTGATTTGATAACACTGTATGAATAAATATCAATTAAATTAGCTCATGGAAAATGAAGTTTCAAATATAAAGTGAACAATACCATACTAAAACGACATGACTAGTTCTTATTGTATAGTTACGATTAAATTAAAATTTATATTTGTGGTTAGATTCCACATACATTAAAAAAAATCGTCCCGTATCCACCAATAACAAAGCCGGTAAACAATATACATTTACACTCAATACTTTTGTTATAATTCCGAAATTAATTTTTAGTTTGATCCTTAAATCAGCAAATAATATGTCGTGGAGGCACAAGATTTATAAATTCTTACTATTTAGTTTTATTAAGTATTTGTTTACTACCTAGGGCTTGTGACTTCCATATGAATATTTGATTGACGGCTCTGTGGAATGCGGGCATGTTGAGGCGATCATAACTCTATTGAATCACAAATTCATAAGCAAATTCTAATTGTGATATCCTTATTTATATCCAATATCTTAAACCTATTTTATAGAAAAATCAACACGCATTGCTTTTGCTTACATCGCACCTTGTTTCGCTGTTTCAAGGCACTTGAGGAGATATACCTGTGTTAACTCTTGTATTTATAATTATTGCGAAGTAGGCGCTATATAGCGATACGAAAACAATAATATATGTTATATAGTGACATCACACGTGAATTGGGACCGTAACAGCTCGATGGACAATCGAATATTCTATCTTAATTACGGTAAAAAGAAATTGTAATTCATAAAAAATCATAATGTAAAGATAATTTACATGTCACATTATATCGGCATATCTTGAGAGTAATCAAATACATACTTTTAAAAACTATTACATATAATCATAGTTAAACAGTATGGATTTTGATAGAGTAAAAGTATTTATATCGATAATATCCGTACTGTACACGTCAACGAACTAATGGTCTTTTAAAAATTCAGATTGTATCACATTGAAACATAAGTCAAATTCAGTTATTGTCTTAAAATTAGCTTAATCTTAAAATAACGTTTACATATTTATACCTGTCAACGACGCTAGCTCCCGCCCACCATGCATGCAACATTATCTGAAAAAATGCAATAAGGGAAAATATTATTTTACATGCAACTTTGTGGAGCTTTTGTATTTAACAATAGTTTAGCTTTTTATTCAGAGAAAAGCAACCAATTTTATAGTAAATAAATGACCAGCCACACGCTTGGACTGTTGACTACTGTTGGACATAAGTCTATAAATAAAAAAATTACCTCAACTAATCAGCGATTTCTATAATATAAATAGGTTACGGTGCTTCTCATATTTCAACATAAGAAAAATTATGATGATGACCTAAAAAAACGAACTAATATTTTTTATTTAATTCTGAAATGCGTTTTAAGGAGTCGCTACCTCATGCCAAAATGATAACTAGCCTTAATTTACATTGAAACATTTATATTCATCATTTATACGTGATAAAACATACTAAAGCAACTCGCTGTCTCATTACTCGTATAAGGAACTGGGGAGGTGTCTTCTTCAGCTTCATGTATTCATGCCAGTATTCTTTCTTGGTACTTGAGCGACCAAAAAAGGCTTTTGTTTCGACACCACTGCGGTCAACAATTATTCAAGAGCAGGTACTTGCATTATATTAGAGAAAATATGGAGGATCCTCTTTGTTTGGATCAGAAGTATCGATTTAAATTTGCTTGGCCTAAGCAAAGACTATGCAAAGTTACCGTGGTAACGTCAACACCAAGGAATGTAAGCAACAACTTTTTTGCAAGAAGTTTACCATAGCATTTACTGAAGGATTTAATTATATAATTTCTCTATGCTTGTCTTTGCTAGATGTTAAGTAGATCATTCTCAAATATACATATTTATTTTTCATTCGCTGGTAGCGACCCCTTAACACAACTTTAATATGAAATAAAAATGACATATAAATTTTTTGCGCATCATGTTTTTTTGCCCAATTGAGAAGCACCTTAACATATAACTTCACTTACCCCAATGCTATTGATAAGAATTATAATAAGACGTCGGCGGAGGGTATGGAGCCGAGTTTTGATTTGATAGATTGTTTGGCTTGGATGGTGGAGGCGGACCAGACGGTGATGGCTTTGTCATAGCCTGTGAAGGTCCCTGCATTCCATTATGTTGGTATGCCATCAATGATGCACCTAAAATATATATATGCATCAGGATCATCAAGCTCTCGCATCATTGTTGACGATAATGATTCATGAGTTAACGCATTTTTCTTTAAATATAGAATTAATGAACGCATGCCCTTACTTTAACTTATACACAAGGTTTTAAAAATATTACGGAAATAGTTCCACTATTTATTTAAAAAATCCAAATTCAAAAATTCTGACCCGTAACAACCAAAACTGTATACAAATATGATATACAGGACGGCCAAAAAGTCGTGGATCAAACGCAACTAGGGGTTAGATGGGACCCCATCTAGGTTAGTCCCAATCAGTGTGGTCTGAAGTAAACAAAAAGTTATGATTTGAGATATTTTCATTTCATGTAACTTAATAATATCTTCAATACACCCAATAAACAACCATAAATAATATGTCTAACGCAAGGTCTCATCAGTACCAATCTAGTGGATAGCAAATAAAAAAGATACAGGTTGTAGCTTTTTCAAATCATAAATAGAATTAGTAAAAAAAGTCAATTTTTTATGAAAACGCAAAATAAATTAAAACTCTGCAGGGGTCAAATTTAAGGACCTCCTGTAGAACAATTTTTGCAGCTGATGACCACATTTAACCCCTAGTTCCGTTTGATCCACGACTTTTTCGCTCGCCTGTTTATGTGTGACAAGTAATATTATGATCACTTAATTTGGTATGGTAAACTCTTAAAGTAAAAACGCATCGCATATTTATTAAAATAGCAATTCGCAAGCAAGAGCTTAATCTAAAAACCACAAAGGCAAGATTTATAGAAAGCAAACTAAAAAAAGCATATTAAATGAAAACCAAAAATTTCAATCGCTTCTACAGTCGCTTTTAGAAATAAACATCATCAAATTTCAATTCATCAAAAACTTTCTTATCAAAATCTTAAGCATAAGAATATTGTTATGTTAATGATGATGATGATAAAGATATGTAATAAAAAAAAGCAGAAAAGCAAATCACTCAAATATTATCTCTTCTTAAATGAACCTGAACGCGTTTAAAACTACTTAAATTAGTTGCATTTTTATAAATTTATAATTAATCGAATGTATTTATTTAAAAAAATATGAAATATACTATCTTGTTCGAAACATTTACAGCATTTATTAATCTCAAATAATGTTTCCTTAATATCTATATATTTATTTGAGTAATATGTAAGGAGTTAAGTAGAAGATCAGACGAATAGGCTATTTTAGACAAGATTTTAAAAACATTTCAGATTATTTATTTGTAATTACAGGACTGATAGAAATTGTTATTTTTTATTTTCTTAAGTATTGGCTTTATAACGTTCAAGAACCTATGTTTGTAAACACGTTCGTACACAAGCGTCAAGTTTCTTACGTGTTAATTATCATTCTTAAATTACACAAAAAGTCTAAGACAAAAGTAGTCGCCAAGATAGTATTAGATTAAACAAGATTAACGTCATCGTCCATTCGAGATCTCTCTTCACAATTTTGTGTCACGTGACTGATGTATATAATATTTTCAATTGCGATTATTTAACACTCCATAACACTTTTTATAGCAATGTTTCATACAAATTACTCTGGACAAAACTTTATTGTTCATACTGTCACATAGCGTATAAGCCAAAATAAGTATAACAAACAGAAAGTGCGTGCAATTGTCTACGTCGTGGGCCGTAAAATTGATTGTTTCATGAAATGTCCAACTAAAATTAACAATATGATTTGACAATGTTTAACGATATTTCAATCATAGTGTCCATGTCGTTAATTTAGAATTCTTCGAGTTTGATATAAGTTATGATGGGCATTATTTTATATTACTTATAGATATATTGATAATTCGCATTGACATTCATAAAAATAACTTTCGCTTCGCTTCAGCCTTAGCTTGCTTAACTAGGTCTGATTTTAGTACCCATTATGCCTCATCAAAATAAAGCTATAGCCGAAGTAGAATAATTTAACTACAGTGTAACTTCTATATAACGCCCCGCGATTTAAGCTTGTCTTCCATACAATTATACCCTCTACATACCATTACACCCACTCTCAATAACGACAACAATTGAGTAAAAACTGCGCAGTTGTGTGCGTTCTTTTGTCGCTTTATAATCCTAGCCAGCAATAAACTCGGCATCATTCATGCATAAGAAACTTCTAAGAAATTCTTTCTTTTGTTTACAAATTGGGATTGCTTGCATATTCTGAAGGTAATAGGCAAATGGAAAAATCCGCGCTGTTTTAAGAATATTAACAAATTACCAGTGACGTATAAAGCTAATAAACCAGCTTGGATGACCAGTCAACGTTTTGAAGAAGTGCGAAAGTGGGAGGCAGAATTAAAGGGACGAAAATATTTAATTGTTCACAAGTGCCGTTTATACGCTACTCAAGGGTCACAGAACAGAAGGCTACAGAAGGATTTGTTCGAATCTGAGAGTAAAACTTTTGTTAATATGCTGCATGCAGTAAACTCTTTATCCAAAGCGACACCCACAAAAGAGAGTGCAATATCTCTTCGACATGCTGAACTTTGTACCAATTCTATCAGCGATGAGGTGGAAACAGAACATAGTGACGATGACTTTTCAGTTCAACATGGCAGGAAATACGGCAAATCTTCAAACCTACACCGAAGTAGACAACTTCCTGCTTACAACGGCTTCACTTACAGAAATTTGGGATTCAGTGAGAAACACTGAGGATCAAGAACAAGGAGATGAAGAAGATGAGACGGATGAGCTTGAACCTCCGCCGAGCAATAAATTAGCTCTAAATAATTATAAATATACTTATACACATATATAAAAATAAAAAATACAACATAATTGCAGCAAAAGACTATACGCAATAGCATTAATTATGTAAATAACACTAGTCTGAAATAAACTTTTTCTGTTTCTAATTCAGATTTTTCTACTCTCCAATTAACGCCACGAAATGCACAGTCTCGTCGGTGTCGTTATATAGAGTTTACACTGTATTTCACGATTGGAACACTAATGATAAATCATATGTAGAATACAATATGAATATGTATATGCGTTTCGCAGTATATTTATTGAGCCGCCTTGACCGTCTCATGAAATGATCAATTCTACGATCACTTTATATTCTAAGAAGAATAATAAAATATTTTTATTGATATTTTATGAAGGACTGAAAGCTTTATAAGTATATTTAACGCGTGCGATAGTAATTGGTTGGGTGAAATCATTAGTTTTTATTGGTAAGATAAGCTTTTAAGGAACTTAAAAATTTCCCATGCCCATTGCTCATTGTTATGACTAATATTGCAATATTTAATATTATTTACTTGTGTGAGTAGTTGGTGCCATCGGTTCCCATACAAATGAGACTTAAGGCCACTTCCACATTTGTAAAAAAATCTCGCTATGCGGTAATAAAAATAAAAACATAGTTTGATAAAAAAACCTGTAAAAAAAATATTTTTTATGGCAACAGCAAAAGTACCTATATATAAGCCTTAAGTTAACAATTAAGTAATATTTAGTGAGTTAAAAAATCACTGAAGATTTCAAAAAGTTTGCTTACAGATAACAAGTTTTAAAAAAACATTATTCGCAAAATTTTAAAAGGTAAATTAGTAGTTTTTTTTTTGTTTAGTAGAAGAAATAAAACCTACCTGCAGTCGGAGCTATAGAGGTCGATGGCGTCATGAACGGTCTTGTTATAGGCGGCGGCATATTATAATAGAAGTATGAAGGTGTAGCTGTGGTCGGAACATTTTTGCCAGGATTCGAACTTTGAGTTTTGCTTGTAGTAGGAACCGATAAACTTTGGCTATATGATGCTCGTGTTTCTTCATGGTATGTGTTATTATGGTTATATTCAGATTGGTCATCCCTTTTTTTGTTACCTATAAATTACATAATTATGTTACATTGGTGTCAAATTCAAAAGCTATTATCGAAATAAAAATAAAAAAAATATGTACCGTCACGTAAATGTTCCGCAAATAATAAAGAATTTTGAATTGAACTATTTACACTAGGCCTAGTCATCAATGTACCTAGAGATTCTACTGTTCTTGGAGGTGTTAAATCGCCCTGTAAAAATCATTAAAGATTATTATAATTTCTTGATTGAAACAATAGACAATTTAACGCCATTATTTACTATGAGATCTTTGACGTACAAAAAGTCTTCTTTAAAAAAGAATATGTGTAAATGCTAAAAATCAGAATAGAGTATGAACGAGTTGGCTGTGTAAACTATTAATTGTGATCTATGCCAAATTTTAAATACAATAAAAATGCTCTATAAGACAACTTTTAAAGCCTTTTCTAGCTAAGGTCAAAGTAAGTTTACTTACAATAGCATTTTGATTATCAGATTCTTGTACTTGCGGGCCATCCTGTAATGAAACAGGTAATAAATAATAGATGCTTCTAAATAAGGTTATAATGAATTATGTTATATAAGATGCCAACCTCATTCAACAACAAATCCTCAATAATTTTATATATTTCAGGGTTTAATAGGATTTTTAATATCTCCTCTTTACGTTGAAATTCCTCGTATTTCTTTTTGTGAATTAATTTTTGAAATTCAACACGAGCATATATTTTATCTGTTTCTTTTTGATATACGTCGATTCTGGAATAGTAATGTTTGATTTAACCATATTTACTTACAACAGTGTAAAAATTATTATATTCGAATAAAATACATTCTATATAAAATGTTTATATTTCATTAATTTATTAGTGCAGATCACAAATATCTGTAATATTAGCAACGCTTCGCAATCCTTCATCTCAATAAATTTAAGTTAATTGTCTAGACAAATCATGTATTAGCGATGCAGCGCTCAATTTTCATAAAACTAGTGGGTTTTGCTATAGCGTATATTCTCATTGTGTTTTAAGTATTTATTCGAATTTTTGCGTTTTACCAAAGCTCGTTTCTGGTGCACCTCGCACTTCAATAATACAATCACATTTAAGGAATATAATATCTACTGCATGCAAAATACAAAATATATATAATAAAATTATGTATATAATCACTCAATTAAGGAACTTATAATAATTATACTAACTTACAGAATATTATAACGCAAAAGCTTTTTGTAGTTAGAAATTTGCATTCCCTATTTATAATATTAAAAAAGGAAAACTACTAATTCTTGTTTGGTGATGTCAAAGCTGTAGTTATTTAATTTTAATAATTTTGATTATTCTTTGTTTCGTTCGCTAAAGTAACATTTCTGTAAAAACGTCCTAATTATGAACGTTCTTTGACCATTTTATCAAATATGGTTTCGCAATAAAACAAAAGTAGTACGGTAATAGATATTAAGAAATTGTGATTTCTAACACATTAGCCTAGGTATTTTGCGATGGTCGTAAGTCGTGTTTTCGACACCCGTATTATACATTCACAATGAAATAATTAAATATATCTAGGTTTGTAAAGAAATATTTCTAAAATTCCACAGGTCTGCGAAGGTACAAAACTGCTGTCGCTTAATATTTTACTTATGTAGGATGCATATTCATTTATCAAATTTTTCGCAAATATCAAAATCTGTCGCTCTACATGTACAAGTAAATTACTACCGTAAAGTAAAACATTCAGTTCTGCATCCATATTAAAATAATACCTAAGCACAAATTCATAGAAGGGTTTATACAAAGGCCATACATTAATAAAATATTTAAACAATTTAATAAGTAGTATTTAGTAATTAGTTATAAAACACTGCATTTAAAAAAGCTCACTATTTGGCTTTATGAAAAAGATCTTTATCTTTGTTGACAAAAACGGAATTATGCAAATCAGTGCTTTTGAAGTGATAACCACCTTCGCAGACCTGTGTAATTATCAATTTTATTAAAAGATCTAAGGATTCGCAAAGCATTTGCTTTTGCATATTATTCAAACCTTATTTGTCGTTGACGACACGGATCGCACGCAGAGTCATCGACAATGGCTTCCTCTTCCTTTCTGATTTTACTGGGACCGGCTGAGAACAAAGTCAATTATCGCAAAGCTCTTGCTATTAAATTGCACAATATAAATGACATAAATAGTAGTGAAGAATGAATTTATAATTTAGTAATGAATGAAAACACGACATATTTTATAAATGAGATTCCAAGTAAGCCTGTTTTATACTTTTTATAAAAAACATAGCAATTTTTTTACTTTTAGTCTTCGGTTGTCTCTTTGTCTATGTAATTTTTATTTATAGAACTCGCTATGCTTGTGTTCGCATGTTTAACAGTACAATTAGTATGTAATATCTTACCTTTCATACTATCACTAACGGTAGGACGCTTTAAACTTGTATTTGGTATGAAGGGTGGAGGTGGCTTACTTGGATCAAACCTGTCCATATTGAGTCTAAAAAAGTAAATGTTTTTGTTACAAAGAAAATGCATTGCTGTAGTTGTAGTAATATTTCACATTAGCATCATACTTTGGAGTTGTAGGTCGTGATAGCTCTTGATTTAACGAAACCCTCATAGTTGGTGGCGTAGGTGCTAAAACAAAAGGTTTTTTCATGCTTTAAAAGATATATTGTATGATATATATAGTAAATGTATTATTTTGTGAATCTCCAATGTTACTTTATTGTACATTAAGGTAATTAATAATTTTATTAATAAAATACCATATATTATAGTTATAATAATAAATACCTGTGTAAACTGGAGGTGTTGTCAGTGAAGAGCTAGTAGAGCTCTGAGTTGGAGGTGGAGGTGGAGGAGGGGGTAAATGTCGCATTGGAATTGCTGGAGGTGGTGGAGCAACCATAGAAGGTCCCGGCATTGACATCATTTGTGGTGGTATATGCCCCATATTCATTGGTCCAATGTGCATAGGCCCCATACCCATTCCTGGCTGCATTGGTGAAGCCATTTGTCCCATATTATACGTAACTTGGGGTCCTTTAACAGAAGATGGCTGTGGTGCTGCTTGTGGAGGTGGTGGTGGTGGTGGTGGCCCAGCTAAAGACTCTTGAATATACATAGCAATCTGCGGTATTGTTTCAGCTGACGACATATTAGCATGTCTCTCTGCTAGAACTTTAGGCAGTTTACCTGTGGTTAAAAATAATGTCTCTTCGTCCTTTGTGGCATGGATAAATGTACAAACTTCCCTGGTGCATGGTGCTCTGTTTTGATAATCATGACAGAACTTGACAGTTTTTTTTATTTTCTCAAAGTCCAATTCATGCCTAAATCTACAGGAACTACCTTTCGTACATTTTCCCCACATGTAATCTCTACATGTATCTGATTTTTTATTGTTTGTAACATTTCTTGTACCATTAGTAGCTGGTGTTGCATGTGAAGATCCGGCTGACTGAGAGCCATCGTGTTTGTTGCTGCTGTTGTTCATTTACTGATAGAAATAGAAATATATTCTTAAACTTCTTATATAATTTGTATTATAGTAGTACTGACAATTATGGTGAAAACCTATACACACCCTAAAAATGAATTCTTGTAGTAGTTTTACAGATTTTTTTTACAGAAACAACATTATATTATCTAGTGATTCACATTTAGGGCAATCCAAAAACGAGATAGTTTAAATACAGGTGACTGTATGTTAAAATTTATATTTTTTTAATATAACGGCTATAAATTTTAACATACATTTTCTAAAACTTATGCCAAGTAAAAGTTTTGTGTACCATCTAGATAAAATCACTTTCACATATTCAAACTATTATATTTTTACCACAACTTTGAACATAGATGTCCAGAAAGTTTACGGTTTTCTGTATATCTGATGCTAAACTGTTATATGACAGGAAAAATATTAGGAGTAAACAATAAACATTTAACTACTATTACAGGAGAGATTTACACATCACAATACTTTGCCAGGCTGAAATAAATAAGTACTTAAGATATTGCAAATAAAAAGGGGACAAGAAAAAGGTCATTGTTACCTGTCCGCTTCTGACAAATTCACAAATTTATATTTTAAACATTCACACGCACAATATACATAATAAAGAGACGCAAACAGCTTCAGCTCACGACCTACAACAAGATGGCGTATTACGGATCAGTGTTGCCAGATGGACCCAGAGACGTCTCCCTAGATTAATTTAATTTTTCCCCAGTAATCCCCTAGGATGCCCTCACCAAGCGGATGGTGGCATGGGCAATGGCGTGATTCTTTTAAAGCGGCGGTCATGTTGAAATTGTTGGGAAATGAAAGGCATTACGTAATAGAAAATGGATTGACAGATTCAAGTTGTATTGTTATTTGGTTAAACGAATATAGAATTAGTAAGGTTAACCACACGGATCCTATTCTTACGATGTGTTCGTACTTTAATTCAAAATCAGGAACGTGATAGACAATAGAAAAAACTGATTAAGATAACAAAAACTCCCAAATATTCTTTCCCCCTATTCTGCCCCGATCTCGGTTAAGAACCCCCCAACTAAATATAGGGGAAAATCCTGTGATCTGGTAACACTATTACGGATACTGACAGGTAGTGCTGCCAGTTACGAGGATTTAAAACAGTTAAATATTTATTGATATAGGTAACACTATGTACACCTATAAACGTTTCTAAAAATTCTTCACATGTTGTTTAGCAATTTTACTTAAAACAGAAGACAGCGCAACATATATGAGGCAACATCATTAGTAAGTTTATTAGGTTTTTTAATCGCTATAACTTCTTGAGACTTCCATGTTTCAGGAATATTACCTGTGGCCATGACAGACTTTATTAAATTTAAAAAATACATTAAAGCACTAACCCCAAGATGAGATAAAAATGAATACATAATACCATCCTGACCTGGAGATGAATCTTTAACATGTGAAAGTACACCTTTCAATTCATGTAATGAAAAAAGGAGAGTTTAAAGGGGAAGAGTCGTCTGTCAAAGATGATTCCAAAGGAATGTAGATCGATTCAGCAGCTGATGGAGGAGCTAATCTGTCTAAAAAGGCATTTTTGTTAAAAAAGGGAAGTGAAGTGGAGACGATGATAAAGATTCTTTGAAAGCAGATCAAAAACGTTTAATACTGCTCCAAACTTCTGAAGGGCACGTAGAAGAAGATAAAGAAGTACAAAATGTTTTCCAGCCTTCCTTCTCTGAGGAATTTATGTGTCGTACTAATAACTTCATTGAGAATATCTAAATTTCCATGGGACATGTCCTCTGTATAGACTCTCTCAGCTTCTTTTTTCTACTTACAGCAACCATACATTCTCTACCCCATCATGGAGGAAAAGGAATCTTATTCGATGGATTTTTGTTGACAGAAAACATCTGATCGGCAGATTCTGTTAAACATGTAGCCAAAGCTCTAGAAGAATTAGTCTCACCACTGCTACCTAATTCGGGTAAATCTTTTATTTTAGATTCGACAAGGATTTTAAATGCAAGCCAATCAGCATTATTTAATTTATATTTCACACGAGGTGGTAGTTTTTGATAAGGAGAGCGTTTAATATGCGAGGATATGATAATCGGGAAATGATCACTGCCAAAAGTAGATGATGAAGTGTACCAAGAATGAGAAGAAGCAAGATCTGGAGTACAAATTGATAAGTCAAGCTAAGCTTTTCATTGGGCTTTGTACGTCTGGTTAGTGACCCATAATTAAGTAAACACAAATTATGTAAATCTAATATTTCAACTAAACGTTCACCATTGGAGTCAGTAGTGCTACAACCAAACATTTGGTGATGAGAGTTAAAGTCACCTAATAGAAGGAATGGAGGACTGAGTGAAGAGAGTAAATTATTAACGCTATTGAGAATAATAAAAGAGGAACGAGCGAGATAAATAGAAACTATAGAAATATTATCAATTTTGATGCCGACAATATTCATGGCATCATTAGAGACTAATGAAGAAAATGATATTTCAGAAAAAATAATTGATTTCCTCACAAGTAATGCTATGCTAGAATACTGTTTTTTTATATGAGGGATTAGTAGAAATATTACGAGATACAGACTGCGGAAGAATATGTGGGTTTTGGTACTTCCAGAATTGTTGAACTGAAAGCATCTGCGTATGAAGGCTTAATAGAGGGAAAATATTTACTGGCTTCGGCATAAGACATGCAGCTCTGAGCCATTTTAACATTAATTTCTGTCTGTCTTACAAACTCAGGACATGACTTATCTATCGCTGAATGGGACGCTTACATTTCACACAATTCACAGTACAGAGGATCTTCATTTGAGCTGTCACATAACACACCTGCATGTTGACCTCCACAGTTATAACATATTGGAGTCTTAGAACGACATTGAACTTTGGTATGACCATAACGGCAGCTTTTATAGCATTGTATCGTAGGATAAATATATATTAGTAGTGTAGAAATCTACTGGAAGAGCATTATAGCACATGAAAATCCTTTTTGGTAAAACTTGTCCATCAAATCTTATCAATATTACAACTGATTCAGAGGTTTCCAAGAAACCGAGTCATAAATTTTCACCTTGCGATTCAAACGTCTTATTTTAAGTACGGATACATATTGTTAAACTTCCTCTACATTCCATCTACAGGTCCCTCACGAACTAGCCCCATTCTTGTTACGCTGAAAGTGGGAATGAAGGTTTAGGTAGTTTGGTTTATGTTGATTGGTCCTTATTTGGTTAAAATAAAACTTCCTAATAATTCGTTGAGAACAGGTGAAGATGGAATGTGGAATGTGTTTAATTTTTAAAAACTGTAGATTTAGATACAAAAATTATCCTACACTGGCCACTAGTGGTAACATGTGGTACCAAGATGCGAAGGGTGCGTAAACGATAAAATCGAAATGCAAAAAGTTGTCCTTCGCGGCCGAAGACCTCATGCGGCAACGAATCCCTGCGGAGGAGGACCCTATTTACATCTCGCCTAGCGCGGTGTTTAGGGCTGCGCGCTCTTTGAAGGCGCGCAAAGCCCCAGGGCCCGACGGCATCCCAAACCTAGCCCTGCGACACCTATCCAAAAGGATGCTTGCCTCGTTGGCACGCCTATATACCGCCATCGCACGCCACACGCACTTCCCCGAATCCTGGAAGGTAGCGAAGGTCATTCTCCTCCCGAAACAGGGTAAGAACATCCTGCTCCCAAGCAGCTACAGGCCCATCTCCCTGCTGTCGACGCAGTGCAAACTGTTTGAGGGCCTCATGCTGCCACACATACATAAGCACTTCACGCCGCGCCCTGAGCAATTCGGCTTCCGAGCGGAGCACTCGACTACACTCCAACTCACGAAGGTACTGCACGACTTTACCACAGCCATAAACAAAAAATGTGCAGTAACGGTCGTGTTCCTAGACATGGAAAAGGCCTTCGACAGAGTCTGGCACGCCGGGCTACTAGAAAAAGTGAAGACTCTGGAACTACCACGGAGGCTTAGAGCCCTGATATGCTCCTATCTCCGAAGCCGATCGTTCTTCGTCTCGGTCGAAGACGCCCGCTCCTCACAACGCCCCATCGCAGCAGGAGTACCCCAAGGCAGTTGCCTAGCGCCGACACTCTACTCAATCTACACCGACGACATCCCCGCCACGGGAGGGGCGTCGGTCGCCCTGTACGCAGACGACACCGCATATTACGGCAGCTCCCTTCACAGGCGACACGCCACGACAAAGGTACAGAGGGCGCTTGACGCTCTCCCTCAGTGGTTGGACGACTGGAGGCTGGCCGTCAACGCAAATAAGACCCAGGCGATCAGCTTCCCGCCTGGCAAGAAACCACCACCTCTTCAGCTGCTTGGAGTCGAGATCCCATGGTCCACGGAGGCTAAATACGTAGGCATAACGCTAGACAGAGGCCTGCGATTCAACGCGCACATCAACAAATCAACCGGGCGCGCAAAGGCCGCGGCCGCCCGCCTACGCCCTCTGTTCAGCTCTACAATGCCAACCCAGAGGAAAGTGGCCCTCTACAAATCCTACGTACGCCCGCACCTAACGTACGCGTCTCCGGCCTGGTACGCACTCACCTCGGACACCCAGAAGAAGCGCCTACACGCCGTGCAAAACAAAACGCTGCGACGAATTGTCAACGCCCCGTGGTGCGTGCGTAACACCACCATCGCCAGAGACCTTCGCATAGAGGATTTGCACACACACATACAACGCCTGTCCAGGGGCATGTTCGACAGAGCGGACCACTCCCGAGTGACGCACCTAGCCGACATCGCTCCACACCATACCCGTCCACCCGACCATAAGCGCCGTTTCCCGCGGGAAATCTTCAGTGCGGTACCGCAGGCGACCAACACCCAAACCAGCGCCCATCACACCCTACCGGTTGTTTAAAAAAAAAAAATAATATAAAAGCAACCGGCTCAACCTGGGCCCCGCCCAACCCCGACACCACCTCATCTTAGTGAGGTGCGAAAAAAAAAATGAAACCCCGCGAAAGGAGGCAACTCCCACGCGGCACCCCGTGCAAACTACGACGCGGGATTGATATCCAATAGTAGTTGTCCTTTTCTGCGCGCAACCGTCGAAGGGTACGAACGTGTTCTTCTCAGAACAGTTCGATATCGTGGTCTAACGATAACGCCAATTAACTGTTATTTTCAGAACAAATTATTGTTTCATGACGATAACGTTTACAACTGTCCTTGTCAGGACACATCACTGTTTCATTACAACACGTACTAATCACCTACAAAGGCTTTTATCTTTTTCGTTTCCAAAAGATTGCAGTTAAGAGAGTTATTGGCATCTTTGTAATCGGAAAATCCAACTACGCACCTGTTTCTTCCTATACGCTTTACACTTCCGGGAATAATATTATCAAATTTGTTTTGCTTTAAAAAATTGCCATATGTTATAGGATGGAGAACGGTCCCGTTGTCAGATGAATTTTGTATCCGATGAACATGTATTAAATACGGAGAAACATCAGTAGGAACACATTCAGTACGGCCAATCGAACGGGAATCTGTAATTGTTACTTTGGTGTTATTTGAATTTCCCGCGTTAAAGTCTTGAGAGATATTATAATTTTCCGTGTAAGATGTTGATGGTTGAGAGGATGTGTTTGTGAATTATTATTATTTTGAGAGTGTGAAGATGACATGGATCGCGATATAGGTTTAGAAGTAACCTTTTTGATTAAAATTGACTCATTTTCAATATTGCATAATCTTTCGCACTGACAAAAATCACCGCTAGAACCACTACCTTTCTTTTTATTAATTTTTGTACACTGCCGACAAAGGCGCAAATAACGAGTTCGTTTGCGACTTCCTTCACCTGTCTGAGATGATACAACAACCGTATCCATTTTGTCCAGGTTATCTTGTGAACCAGCATTTGATCCCACAGGGAGATTCAGGCCAACACGGCCATCATCCCTCGTTCATACAGTTACAGAATTGACAATAACTTACCGACTACACGATGCCACTATACACAAATAGATATAAAGATTACACATAATACAAAAAATTTAACTACCATCTTATCCTATATATAGCGTTTTAACTAGTACCATTAAATAAAATTTTCACCACCATCAAAAATACGTCTACCATGAACGAAGTTTCCCGCGCTTTTTCTTACCACTAACTTTGCTAGTTTGAAACTGTCATAAAGTTAAAAAAAAAATTTTAATAATTTTATGGCCTGGTAACGAGACCTTTAAGCCAAGTCTTATTTACGGTCACTAATTCACATGTTATTCTATCGTTTCACTTGTCTTCTTAAATCTTCCCCACGGTATTTTTGATGTATTTATATAATGCACTATAACACTTTTTGTTTTTGAGCAAATCACACACCTGGCGGCGGGAGGGATAACTAATTTCCATTATTTCACTTGCCAATATTTCATAAAGTTAAAACTAGTGCCATAATTATAGATAAAAAAACTATGCTAGTTTAACTATAGACATAAAAACCTGCAATGTTGCTAGCATTAAATCATTAAGAACTGCACTCATCAATAAGGTTACTTTAAATTCACACATAAAATACAATATCAACATTTCTGTCAACTATTAGCACAGATGTGAGATGAGCCACATTACTAATGGAGTAAAGTTTAGTCCCTATTTAATTTTCCTTCCTTCCTTTTTTTAGGTTGTTTTTCAATATATAATAATTGGAACGGACTTCCAATAATAAGCAAGTAGTACCTCCTATACAATATTCGGCAAGTAGCGTCTAAACATAACAAGTAACCACCATTATAACTATTAAAAATATTGTTATGGTCGTTATGCTAGAGGTAAGATTCAGAAATAAGGTCAACAAACGCCAAGCCTGACTCAATTTCATAGTTTGCGCTAAGTCTCGTTTCTTAATCGCACCCAAGGACACTTCTTGCTTATCTGTGGCGGGAATATATGAATTAGTATAATGTCGACTTAATATTCACACTTATTAGATTGTAATATAATACAGCTATAACTGCAGATTGCACAAGGGTTACAAAATTTAAGAGTTATAAAACTCATAAAATAATTTGGTAACTGATTAGGAATTGGAACATTTTTTCCATAACCTTTATTCTTAGTGCACAATGGTACAATTGTGGATAGTTAATGTTGGAATTTTTTGCTTGGTAGCTAGAGAATAGAACACAAAACATAAATATACTCAGACACAACTTGGCATACATAGGTCTATGTTTTATATATTATAGAGCTTATATACTCATTGCAGATCTGTCCATGGATTTGTTTTCTAAAATACTTTATCATGAAGAACCCACAAATCCTGGTGTTGCTGATATATAACTGTCTTTAAAATGCATCACTTAAATATTGTAGCATTTAAGTGAAACAAACGATAATGGGCACTCTACCTAGCATACTCTTATCACAAGCAATGTTCCATTCATATACTATATACTTGTTATTATATATCATACCAATGTAAAATTATAAGAGTACCTTAAAACCTTATGTATTTTGACATATGACAGCTAGTATATTCAATTTTAAAATGAATTTATTAATTTGACACTGGACCACCACCTACTGTGGTTTGTTGATACTTAAGATTATCTTACTCATTTAGCTTTGTTATGATTGCAACTCAAAATTCTCCTTGCTCATATTTATGGTTCAAGTAGCCTCTTTGTATTATTCTGTAGATGGAATCCCCTAACCTCATAATATAGTTGAATGCTTATGAAGTGTTGCTTCTGAAAAGTTATTTCTGATCTGTTTGATAATGAACATTATTTATTTTGGAGGTCAAGGCCAGTTCATTAAGTACATTTCATTTTTCAAATTTAATGTACATTTCCTGTGCATGTTTGAAAAAACTTGTAACATGCAAGTTTACCATTTTGTAATAAACTACGATCATTTTGATATTAACATATGATCACAATAATTATTTAAATAACGTGGTTTTACTTAATCCCAAGATGTGTGGGCTTAATTTTAGTTGATAGATAAGCTTTCTCTGATTAATTAATAAGTTTTAAATAAAAAAATAACCACTAACATCTCATAAATGTTATGGTAATTAAATGTGTGATGATAATAAATTTAATGTGATAAACTTTAGATAAACATATTTAATACAGCTATTTATAGAAACACTAATGCATATTAAGTAATTAAAAAAAAACAATAATCATTAAATTCTACATTACTTTAAAATATTAACATTTTCCAATAAATTTAATCTTTACTACTGTTTCTATGTCTTTAATATCAGAACAAAGTAAATAATTTTGTTTAAACATTGTATTTAAAAAGGATACAACAACAAATCCTTGGTGGATCGCAATATGCTATATTGGATAAAATATAAAGATAACACATTTTTGTTTATATTATTTTATTCATAAGTATAATAAATTTACAATTATTTACATCTTAAAACAATTTCTTATAACTAAAATAATTCTAATTTATGAAAAATGTCTCAATTTATAAATAATAAATTAATGAATAGTACAAGTTGTGTGGGCCCCGTGGCGCATTTTGTTTTCAGGTATTTACAAAGATAGGTGATATAATGGCGAATGACAATTTTGTGAGGAATTAAATATTATTTACATAGAGCTCTATATTTATAATGTCTTATTATTTGAGCATCAGTTGCCCTCTATGTTCTTTATGTGGACCAATTTTCAAAATACCCAGAATATCTTAAACACTTATTTTAGCAACACATTTTAGTACTAAGAAATATCGAAACATTCGATTTTAAGGGCAGGGTATTTGAAATAGATGTTTATTGACAATGACTCTTTGATTGCACCTTCTACGACCTATTGATTAAATATAACCAATAAAGTCGATCATAAAAAATATACGATCAGATCAGAATCAGAAAAAAGTTGCATCTGTCAAATTAAGACTAAATTGCTCTATGAGGCTTTAGTGCTGAGTGATCGAATATACTGGCCTCTTAACTTATTTTGTTGTTAATTAAATACATTTGATATTTAGACAATATTAATAAGTTCTATTTAAGATTTGTGGATTATCTCATTGCATAAGATAAGCTTTAAGTTAGCACTCAATATAATATACTTAAATGTAAAAAATGATAAAGAGTGTAACTCTGAAATTCTCGAGTATTGATTGGTACCACACAAAAACAGATAACAGGCTTATTAGTAAACGAAAATAGTTCGGGAATGGATGAGTATTCACGTGGCCGGTTGAATACCTTTGGGCTTAATCATCATAGAAGCTTTTTTAAGCGTGTAATCCCAGCCTCTCCAACGGAACCATACGATACCTGAAATTTTTGAATTTATTGTAATTTGCTCTATTATTATATACCTTTTCATTTATTTATGATGCCGATTCGCTATAAAATAACGAGGGTGACTTAAACTGATTGTCCACACAATCGTAGCTTTCATTAACAGCATTATTTTTACTCTCCCTCAAATAGAAATTTATAGATATCATATCCCTATCATCCTAATTTAATTTTAAACATAAGCGTGACAAAACATTACTTTAACTATCAATGGCACGTTTATAGGTTATGTATGATGACTTTTGTGTAATTATATTTTGAAGATTTACAGACTTTGATACCCTCTTAATTTAGGTAATATTACTTTTTCTAAGAAAAGTGTAGTCCGGCTACGATATTGTACATTATTGTACGTACCTTGCCTGGCTGTGAGATCTTGTGGATCATGAAGATACAATCCATTCAATCCGCGACCACATGATTTCCACCACCAACCACCTTTTAGCATTGAAGCGCAGTTTAATGATGATCTGTCATTATCCCTGTAATTAATAAGCGAGGTTATTTTTACGAAATGCTTTTTTGTTGTTGTAAAAAATTAATAAAATTAAATTTAGCTTTGTGTGCATGACATACATCGGTTTTTATCAAAGAAGGCAGCAAAAACTGCAAAGTATGTTAAGACCTAGTTCGGAAGTGGCACAATATGAGGAAGAGGAAGGATATAATATTTTTTGACTACCGCCTAATTGTACTATTACTTAATGGATTTTATAAATTATTATTATGTTGTTCAGATTGATTATACTTATTTATTTAAAAAAATCCGGCGGAGATATGGGAGACCGTATATTCAAAGATTTTATTTTAATCTTAGATATTTGGGTGCAGCCAGATTCTTACCTGTTGTAAGTTGAGAAGGGGCTATTATTGGATCCGTACCAGGGGTCATTAAGGGAATCTCCGGCGTTTCCCTCATATCCATCTATCTCAAGCTTGTAGTATTCCGCTTCAGAATATATTTTGAAGTGCGAATACTGCGCGTATCTGAAAGTAAAAAACAAATTGTTAGAGCACATAGCTTCTTATATAGTGACAATTCAATAAATTTGATATTTATATTCACTTTTCATAGTAAGTGCAGTATACATGTGTGTTCGAAATATTTACCTCTTGTTACCATCAAAATCTTCCAGCTCTACGCGAAGCATGTAATCATCGTTATTAGTGAGCATATATATGTTTTCATTTCCTAGCCAAAATTCCTTGCTGGGATCACCGAAACCATTTTTATAATCACTCCAATCTCTGTTGAAATTTTCAGCAGGTGTACCGAAATCATCACGACGGTGAATTACCTTAAATATCAATGAGTATTTTTTATACAATAATTTAATTTCGATTTTTTGTAAAATTATATAAAGCTTAACAGTTATTTTTTTTTAATAGCGCACGAGTACTTATATCTAATCCGGAAGTAAACTGCCAATTTATAGAAGGTGTTTATTCTGCCCATAGCCTCGATCCTTTGATACGTTTGGAAAAAGCTAGGGAAAGTAAATCGTATTAAACTTACAGTCCAGCCACCATCAGCTATAGCTTGTTCACAAAAGACCTTGAGGAACCAATACGTTGTGCCACGAATCTGAAGATAGTACACGCCAGAATCTCGCATGCCAGCATTCAGCAGGTCCACACAGGAATAACCCTGTAAATAATTAATTTTATTGTCACCCTAATTAATAATGGAACTCGATTTAACGATAACATAGTTTCGCAAAGCGTGAAATATGCAGTAGAATATGTCTTACGCAAGCCGCAAAGCCTTAGGAAGTAAGAATATAAATCGCTTTATACTTACACATGTGTATCTAATAAACTATTATTCTAATGAAAAATATTTATGATCGCACACATCGGTAATCAAATATCATCATCATATATAAGTATTACTAGAAGTAGTATCTAATAAAAAAAAACACAACTTGATGATTTGGGTAAAGAATAAAAAAACATTTCGTCTCTACCTTAAGTTTAACTCTGCTAAAACAATCATTCTACCTCTCAATCACTCTAGAAATTTCTATTTTAATCATGAAATTGTTCAAAAACAGTTTATAATTAAAATTAATGTTCGCAACAGGAATAAATTATAGACTCTGAATTGAATTATAGAAAATTGTTGACCAATATATTTAATACAGACTATTACTGGTCCCCTATTGCTCAAGCGAGAGACGTAAAAGGTATGAGAGCAGGTAGCTGGTTGATAACTTATGTATTTCTGAGTACTTAGCCACATTACGGCCGCAAATGCAACAGTCAGGTTGGAAACGAACTTATTAAAATTCCATCTGTAGAATTTTGGTTTTAACCTGTTTTAATTAATTGATAATTCGGTAAAATATCAATAACATTTAACGATTTCAGTTAGCGGTACGAGTATCATATTTCCACAAAAAATGTTTTAATTATGCAATTTTAACTAAATATATATTTTGTTAAAGTAAGACTTATTTAAAATGATGAAAATTAAGTACGGAATGAATTCAGTGTAAAATATGAAGGGCTATCTTCAAAAACATTTGACTTACTTTAACATCCTTATAGTTGGCGACAATTTCCGAAGCGAATGTGTTGTTGCCAATAATTGGTTTGTTTTTCACGCTTGGGAAGATGATGCCGCCTTTACGGCTAGTGGGACGAGGACTGGTCGGTCCAGTGCTGGCGGGGGTCACCGTCACTGTTGCGCTGCTTAAACTTGTACTTGAGTTACTGGGACTGCTCGGGCTGTACGTGACACCATAATTATGTAAGATGAAACTATTGAAACCTTATATAACAATAACTTATTCTAAGTTAAAATTTCGCAAACAAAATTCGCAATTGCAATCACATTTTTAGGAACTATTCGCTTGTTGCAAAAAAGAAAATGGCTTCACCTATTATTAGCTGTTGAAATGGATGGCGTAGTAAAGGCAGCTGTACTTGTGCTGGGATCTGTTGAAGGCTCATCTACTCTATATCTGTTGGGTGCATACTCTACTAGCCGATCTATAGTCGGATCTAGTAATAATTCCGCCGGTACAGGTCGTTGTGCGAGGGTTGCTACATCGTCTTCCTGCTTTTTTAATCGTTTCTCTACCATGTCTAGATTTTCAATAATGAGATTTGTTTTTACACGTAAATCATTATGAATTTGACCAATAGCTCGCTCTTGTCTTTGTGTTTGAGTCAGTAGTTCATCCGACTTTGGCACTAAATCATCTACAGAACTTTTTGTGCCTACCACCACATCCCACACCTCATCCATTTTCTCTGATACGCTCATCATAGGTATAATTTTGTTGACCAATGTATCTATTTTATTAGTTTTAGAAACTGGTGAAGATGTGCTTGTGGCAGTACGGTTTTTAAAAATGCTATTTACATTAATTGATGCAGATTCGGGTTCTACTATAGCGGCATGAACATCTGCCATCATGTACAACACCTTTCCTAGATTTTCTGAAACAAGGTTAATATGGAATTGCAATTTCCTATCAACTGTTGTCATTGATGTTCTTAATTGATCTACTTCTTTCGTTATTTCATTTATGACCTCTGTATTTAAACCTTTTGCTATTTCGATAACATTGAGGTTAATAGGTTTTTTTTCACTTGCTTCAGCGTTAATATCATCAACTGGTAAAAAGTTATTATCAATTTGAGTTTTAAGGCCTACTAGTTTAGAGTCAATGTCAGATACTTTTTGATCTAAAGATTCTAGTTTTTTATCAAGTAATTGAGAGTTGCTTATTCTATTATCATTGTGTTTTTTGTGAACATTTTCAGTCACAATTTCTTCTTCATCTTGTCCAATTCTGCTAAACAACTTGAAGTCTAGATTGCCTAGTTTAGATATAATTGCGTCGGTTTTAATAATGTTATCGTTAACTCGCGAATCTAGAGCCTCTACTCTCCTCATGAGATGTTCAACGGCTTTATCCAAATTTTCTATTCTTTGAAGTTTTGTCTCTAAGGTACTCACTATAACCTCAAACACATTGAAGATGTACTGCTCTCTGAAACAAATAAAATCTATATTATTTCTGAACCTCGGAAATTAAGTGATGTCGAAAGAAACTTTTTTAGTAAAACATTTATTTATGGCCGTATTATATAAATGTTGTTATTATCAGACTCATGGTCAATAATTATCAAAAAATATATCTTTATATGTATATTTACGATACTTTGATGACATGATTCATTTTGCAATTAGAATTAAAAATCATTGTCGTACTATAGTATTCTTCTTTCTATGTATGTATCTTCGAAGCAATTACATTTTTACGCACTGTGGCTTATTAAGACAAGGAGGAGTTAACAATATGATAAAGAAACATTTGTGTGAAAATAGGAACTGTACTGTAGTGACAAATCCGCAACATCTTGCATGGTCAAAACGTAAAAAATTAATATAAGTAATTTATTCAATCATTAATTGTTATTATATAGTCCCCAAAGCTTGATAAAAGTGAGGTGATTACAAGTTACGCAGTGTGTGTATGCATAAGCATGTTAAAGTTTTAAATGTAATGCCTTGTAAATTGATTTTATCTTATGCTTTAAATAAATAATTGAAATACATTTGAACGTTATTGTACAATATTATTATGAACGTAAAATGATAATTGCGTAGTTGTACGAAACTGTTCTCTCAATTTAACTTTGTCACCAATTTATGTATAGTTCAAATTGCGCTGGTAGGAGGTACAACCTGCTTCAAGTTGCGCAAATCTACCTCAAAATTATGGGTGCTGTCTGCAAAACTAGAGCAGAATTAAAGCATTCATTTATTAAATCGATCGGCCAGTCGTAAAGCAATTATAATACGCATTTTGCAAATTTCTTCTTAGATGTTATGTGCTAACCCGGTGTTTCATTATTATTTAGAAGTCATTTTGAAATCTGACTTCGAAATTGCTAGAAATATTAAGTAGACTGTAGAGCGTAATCAAAGACGCAGTTATACCTCCTACGTTATGAATTTTGTTCTTAATCTGAAACTTCCCACGTTATGTAACCATACACGTGCTTATACTTACATTTTAATTTTAAAACATAATAGTACTTCTAGACCCGCAATGTTTGCTTATATTCCTTGCTAATGTCACTAATACCAGCTTCAACAATGACCGTTCGAGTTTCTGTTATGAAACGCCACTGGGATTTCTTATGCAACGCGCATTTTAGTAGAGGACTGGTTTATTGTACCAAATTGTCCTGTGTGGAGCAGTGAGGTGAGTGGTCGGTACCTAAGTCGATGATGGAACTCACTAGTCGCTAACGACGGGAATGTGGCTCAGGGCCTTTTAATATTATATCTTAAGAGCTCCTTGTCATTTTGTATTGCATCTAATTCACGAAACTTTCTTTGAAATATTTTTACATTCAGCTTTCTTACGTTTTTCTACTTTTTTTGAGACTGTATGAGATGATTTATATTGTTTCACGGAAACATTACTTATTTTTTTATCTGTCATTTTAGACGCTACTAAGAAATGGCGTAAGTAAACAAGTAATTTTATACAATAATTATGAGAATTACAGCTGTCTTTTCTCGGTTAATGAGAACGCGGTCCATGTGATATGAAGACAGGGGTCGGCAATAAGGGCAAGTAAACGCGCAGATTGAGCCTTCATCGAGATAATATTGCTTAAACTAAGTAAATGCATTTAATATGTTGAGCAAAATGCGGCAATTTGTTTATTACCATGTATGGATTATTTAAATCAAATGAAATATTCGTTTAATTATATTCGAATGCCAACTCGTGCTCTACATAAGTCGTAGGTATTACATTGTTTGCTTTTAAGAGGGGTAAAGGCGTAAATAAATCAATCTTTACATAAGTAAGAAAAGGAAGGTTCATCTATAATTTTTTTTTATCTTTAGAATTTAGGCAAATGATAAAGTTTAATTGATATCACTGTATTAAACGACTACAACTGTTGATTAGTATAAGAATAACATACATAATTTTACGTTTCGAAAAGAACTCAAACGTAAAATAACGCAAGGAAGAACGTAGGATTTTAAATGTAGCAACAAAACATGTAAATGACAGTAAATTGGAAAGTAATGCAAATCGAAAGGGCGGAGTAATTAGACACGTCGGCATTTATAAGTCGATTACGCAAATGATCAACGATTTAATTCAAGGTTCTGAACGTGTGCCAATTACAAATAAAATGTAAATAAAATACCTAGCTAATACAAGTAAAAAAGCTCCTAACCTATTAATTCTCCATACATTTGCATTTGTATAAACTTTGAACTTTTACCCTTATCGCAAATGTTTATACTGATAAGGGAAAAATCCTTAAAAATGTTTGCAAATCGTCAATGATGAACGAAAATTATGAAATCAAACTTTATAAACGATTAATGAAGCGTATATCAATAAACATTAGTTGTTCATTACTCATAAATACCCCTCTGGGTACGTCTATCACTACGTTTGGTATGTACGGTTATATAAAACAATTACATTTTTATAAATCTATTAATGGACAAAAAATTCCGGATATCCACAAGCAGTGATATAATCAATTGGATATGATTGACAACGACCGGAGAAAGTCACGCAACTAATTACTATTCGCCACTAAGCCGAGCTGTATAAACTATTAACTCATTCTTCCATGGAAAGTGTAATTACGAAACTATGCAGATATGTAAATTGACTTTTTAAGCCTACTGCCCCTCATAGTATACTTCATAGAGGAACATGTTAGGGATGTCTGTTTTATACATTTAGTTTGTAACCTAACATTCTACCTAATGAATTATCCGACCATTATATGAGTGAGAGTGATACTGAATGAACTTATAATTCATATTAAATATATGCTATAAATAAAACAGTGAAAGTGTCGACAGCGGCGACAATAATGTTATTTCAAAATGTATAATAGTTGTAGAAAATGCAGTATAAAATTTTGCATAAAAATTAAACATTCTGCATTACGATAGGCCTTGAAGAGGACTCCGTTAAAAATATGTTCGGTATCCGGTGAGTGGAAACAACGGTTGAAGCGTTTACTCACCACAATGCAGTAACCGTTATCTTCTGTTATCAACATTATCAATGTCTAAAGTTTATTATTCACCGGCGGCGATGACCTCACAACTATATTATCTAAATACGAGGTAACTCAACACAAAACAAAGGGCTTTTAAGGAATTAAGAACAATCGTCTACGAAGCTATAACAATAGGAGTTTCTGGAGTTGATGTTTTTATATGGCTTATAATATAATAGAGGTTGTGTGTAATTACACAATTGCTATCTTATCACTTTTTAAATCTTAAAGTTATCCGTTGATGGTTTTTTCTATGGTTTTTAGATTCATGTATAAATTGTAGAAATACGACGTTCCCCAAGTTATATACATTTTAGTTGGAATGTAAATAGTTGAATGCAACGTTGCAGTCGTTTAGAGTGGCAGATTGTACCTTCACGAGATTGCTTGGTATACGCGATCTATCTAGGTTACCCACATAATGTAGCATTACGCATTAATAAAAGAAGCTAATGGATATTGATTGAAATTTTTAAATTGTTTCATAATACTAAGTGCATATTGCAACTGCCTTCAAAATACATTTTTTCTAGACTAATGTGTGCTAAGTGATTTATTTAATTTTGTCATCATACCTGCATATTTATATTTAAAAGGACTAGTGTCAAATTACGACTTTCAACGTAGAACTGGCCTAGTTTTCAGTAAGTAACGAGATTACTGTGTGAAAATTGTGAGAACGAGTATTCATGTTATGTATTATATAATAATAGTTGAAGAGAATTCCAACTATTACTGATTATAATTCAAAAAAAAATTAAATATATATAAAATTTAAATCCTTTATATAACATAACTTATTTATTGTGACTAAAAGTAATTATTAGGTACGAGACAGAACTAACTACGTAACGCTTTAGCTCTAGAGTTTGTAAGATATATAACATTTATGTTTTGAAAACATTAGCTTTCTTTAATAATCCTTAGGCAGCGTTAGATTATTTCTGAACGCCATAACTTCTTCCAATCTGCAGCTTTGTCAGTAACTGCTGGGATCGAATAGCGTAATAATATTTTCCAGGTAAAATAATCAAAGAAACAGCCCCACAGTATGAGTTACAGGACTTCCAAACTGCAAATGCTTATATATAACTGGTTATGGAGTTATGTCTAACTGATAATAGGAAACTTTGCAAGTATGTAACAATTTTACTATTATGAAGATACCAAACTATTTATCAAAGTAAGCTAAGTTTTTATAATATCCAACAAGAAAATTAAAATTTAACTATTAATTTATTCATTATATTGATCAACAATAACGCATTAATTGTATTGAAGGATGAGAACATAAGGCCAAACGTGCACGACCGATTATGATAAAAAACATACAAAAATGCACATATCTAACGACAATAATAAAGGATCAAGGCTTCATTTATCACTGGCACTCTCCTTAAAGCCTTAGCTAGCTTCGGAATACTGGGCGTTGACATATCGAATGACGTATAGTTCGCGGTCATTTGGAAGGAAGGCTAACTTAGCTAAGGCAAGGCTAGCCTCCAAAAGCTTGGTGTGCTCATCAAGGCAAGATGGAACTTCACTCCGGGGCACCACTTATAAAGCGCGTTCGACCCCACATGAAGTTCTGTTCTCATCTCTGGGCGGGAGCTCCCCAGTACCAGCTCCTTTCCCTTGACCATATTTAACGAAGAGCGATGCGAATCTTCAGCGACCAGTCACTTTCCGTGCGGATTGAATGCTTGGCTTTGCGTAGGAATGTGGGCTCTCTGCATCTTCTACTGCATTTACCTGCAGCTGAGTTTCGTTATCGGACGCACAGGCAAGTAGAACATAGCATCAGTATCACCGCGACGTCCGTCGTTCCACAAATTAGACTAGGTACTACGTACTAGTATGGAGCATCTTGCAGATGATATAAAAATTACTTCATATAACTTTTCAGCGTTGAGAGCATACATTGCATAACACGGAAAAGACATGTTGTTTAGAAGCGAATAGCTTAATTCGGTGATTGTTCCGGCTAGCATCTAATGGATAAGTATTAATCAACTTTATAAATCCTGTTTTTGTATAAATCAAAATTCTTATCGATATGGCCAATAAATCATTCTATTAAAATTATTTTTTATTAAAGAAAATAAGGATCTATACTCGTATTTGAATGATTGTCTCTACGTTTACAACGTTTATAGCTAAAATGGTCGATTGGTATATATTCATAGAATGAGGCATACTGGACGCAACCATTTTTCGCCCTTAACTGGAGGTTATTAAGCATATTAATTGCATTGATCAATTAATAATAAGCGTTTACATGGCAGGGCGGAAATTAGAAAATGGAGGATACATAAATATTATAACCATATTAACTCAATAGAGTCAATATACAAAGTAAGAAAAATTCATTTAAAATATTTCATCGAGTTCTTTGCCTCCATTTTGAGATGTAATCAAAATGGAGGCTAGCTTGAGCACAACTGCTTAGAATTTCTAGATGTATTATGCGTGTACCTATATACAAAGCAAATCTTTAAAAATCTGTTTGTCTGCAAAAATTAATTCAAATTAGTAGATTAATTTAATTAATTAATTAACTTTTGCAATTGTATCCTCGAAAATGGAGTTTATAAGTTAAGTGTCCTCTTATAGTTAGTACTATAATGGCAATAGCGGTTTGATGAACGAATGTATGTTTTTATTTTGCTACTTCCAATTAAATACACAGTGAGTCGCCGTCCATATTAAGTATAGTTTAAACCTGATAAGTATGACACGTTAATTATATACTAAAAATTACTTATAGATGTTATTAAACGTAATCCATATAGTACATAAATAAATTCATAAGCGTGTGATCTTCGTTTACAATTTCTAATTTCACCTATTTGCTTTTAAATATGCTACCTTCAATAAAATCTATAATTGACGATATTATGAATATGACGAGGAGAAAACAAATTAAGTGGCAAATTACATAAGACAGTGGGACAAAAAGTTCAACGTCCTATTTAATAAGAAAACCACTTTTTAAAACCAGTTCCTTAACTTGATTTTGGACAAGCAGTATACCAACAAATTGTCGTTCAATACCATTATGCAAATAACAATTGCGAACGATCAGAACCTCATAGAAAACGACCGTAAAAATCCATAAAGTGCAGTCATTTAATTCAGAGCTCCGTTGTGTATCCGACATTAAATAGTATGTCGAAAACTAATGCAATGTCCACAAAATCAACAGTCAATCGCTGCCACATAATATTACTTATTATGACTTTGAGATTCTTTCGCAACGTTATCTCTTTTATCTAAACGCGTGTGTATACGACATCGACAAGTTTGGACAGTTGTTTCAGATATCCATAAACATCAACACAACATCATGTGTACATATTTTATGGATGTGTTTAAATTTTACTTTAATATATATCGTATAATAACGTGAACTTTTTATTTACTTCAAACTTTTTATTGATTTCGGTATATTAAGAGTAATTAAAGATTATTCTAAAAAAATTGGTGCACTCATATTTTACGCGTTTACAAAATTTCTTAGGAATAGGTTGTAACAGTTTCTAAACTATCGAAGTCATATAGCTTTATGTTCTACCAGTATTCATAAGCGACGTTTGCATAAATGAATAGAGAAGTAGCAGGTAGCCAAACTTTGGGCAGGTTAATGGATAATAGTAACGTGGTAAGTATATTAATTATTCTTTATTTGAAAAATAAAGATCGATTATTGGTCTATAATTATTTTATCATTAGTTTGAAGTCGCTACGGAGTCCAGAGATCTTAAGTATAGTAGCAGGAATTGCTGTTTATTTTTTATAATAATCATAAAAAACCAATGGCGCTACAAGCTTTTTGATCAAGGCAGATTCCTGTACATATTTCGTAATCATTTATTTTCTTATTAGGCAAGTAGGTGATCTGCCTTCCGTGACTGATACGCCGTCGATTTTTCGGTCTAAGGCTGTTGGTTTCCTAATGTTGTTTTCCTTCACCGTACGAGCTAGTTAAATGCGCACTTTAAAATAAAAATCTATTTTTGCACATGAACCTTACGGGTGCTGAAAGGCCCTAAAGCCAAAATATTCCGTAGTTGATAATGCTCTTATGAGAGCCCGAATTTAATATCAGTAAGGCTGATAATGACAGTTAAAAGCCTACTAGGAAAAAACAGTACAGAAATTGTCCACAGCGGCTACGTAACTTTTACAAAACTCGTTAAGTTTATTTGATATATTTTTACCGAGCCGCAGATGTAAGGCAGACTTTCGTAAAGCGTACCTAATTACAGATAATTTATGCAACACTGTTGACATTTATAAAATTGAATTCTTTTCTTTCAAAGTAAATACTGAGTGTAATGACAGTTATGTAATACGAAAAAATACGATTACAACAAAAATAGCCGCAAATGCATTTAATCAAGCGTTACCTAATCCATTTTTATATTATCTTAATTTTAGGATCAATAATTATTACTACATCGAATATTGTCAAAACGTAAATGTTTTTTATTAAATTAATATAACTTTGGTTTGATTTTATATACACGTATCGTAAATTTAATGTAATTTAATAGGAAGAAGTCATAAAAGATAATAAATTAATTACTATCCATTTCAGTTAATTACGTGACTAAATAAAAACAAATCGAAAGTGACGTCTATAAATAATTGTTCATAAAAAAATCCACATATAATTCAAACACTTTTCGGTCTCGCTTCAACGCAGCGTAAACACGCTATGATAAAAAGAGACGAAAGAGTTTCTTAGTTATACCAGGCTGATTAAGTTTTTACAAATACGCGTCTGTATAGACTCAAAATGTGTACAACAATAGCTTCCACGCAAGAAATGAATACGTTACTCGTTTGCGCCCTTCTATAATAATTATATATATATTCTAAACTCTAGATGTATAGGAAATACTTCGACAACAATTCAATTGTTACTTTATTGATTATATATGTTGCAATAATCAAACCCAATTATTACGAATAACAGTGAAAGTGTGGTATTAAGTCGAGGAAACACTTGTGTAGTAAATCTTATTGTGTCTATTGCTCCCTCGTTTCATAATATTATTTATCAGAGAAGGCGTTTAACAGTTTGACGTTAAAATTTAAAAGGCCTAGTTCTGAGCGGCGAGGTGAATTTCTATGCGAGAAAATTACCTGTTTGATACTTGACATGTCACGAGAACACAGCACGTAAAAATAGTCATTTAAATTTTTTTATAGATTTTGTTGTCAAAAACAATTTTTTTATACTAATTTTTACTGTGTACATTCTTTCATATGAACGAATAGGACAGCAGGTAACTACTTTAAATAAAATCAGCAAAATCATTTACCGCTTATAGACTAAGCATAAGGCAAGACCATGCTCTCAGCATTTAAGATTTTCTGCTGCCGGGACCAAAATTTCATTTTATTTTTGTTGTCTATTTATTCATTTTTAATTATTTTTATTACTATTATGGTTCAGAATTATAATTCACATACATATATTGAGATAACCAAAATTCTATTAAAATATTTTCCACTAAAGATCAGATAACAATGGAAATTAATATTGACATAAAACTTTGAAATCGGGTAAGAAGTACAGGCAATCCTTGACCGAGTGCCGACCCTGCGCCTGCTGCTGTCTCGCGGAGATATTAACAATAACTATCTTGTGCTATTGTTCACATTTTTTCACAGAACAAGGGCGGAAGGTATAAAACTGTAATTAACAGCAAACGTTGAAAGAGCTATTAATTGCATTGTTGTAATATTTTTTCTCCAAGGCCTATTATGTTTCAAGATAGCATAGAAGAACATTTTTCACATTAAATCATTAATTATTATAACATATTTGTGACTGTGGTTATACAATACGGTGTAACCATAATACATTCAACAGACATCGTTAACGAAGTAGGTAAATATATTCATTAGGGTAACCTACATTTATCGAACTAAAATACTTTTTTATAGGAAGCTATACCTCGACACATACATACGACCGTATGACTTCCAACTTTTTATTTGCAACGTTATGTCTAACTAAATTACTGTATTTGACTTAATTAGTACATTAGATACACTGTGCTTTATGTTTCCATTCACTCACTTTGTTCGAAAACAAATATCTTATTACACTTTTTAAGATACGTAAAAGTAATTATTAAACACTATTAACGCCAAGAATAAAAGAGACAAACATTGGTAAAACACTTTAGTTTTTTAAATACATTCCTCCCAAATAAACGGAGATTGGTTATTTGTAAACGAAAAACATTTTAATTGAATAATGTCGAGGCTGCAAATATATTTGTACAACACACAATGGTTTGTCAGTTTCTAGAACCACGCATATGTCACTCTAGATTGATTGACACTAAAATACAGATCATGTGACATTACTAACATTCATACAGTAGGATTATTTATACCGCAGTTTAGATTTAATGAGCTGTGGCTAAACCAAAAACAGCAACGTTAAATCCGATTACCTTGTTACATTTAAAATCAATGCCTTGAGGCTTTTTCATGAAATATTTAGGTTTAACAAGCTAAGCGCTTATTAAATCATTAGCGTTTTATTATGAGAATAAAACATTAAGGTTATTCCAAATAAAAATAACTTGTAATGTATAAGGAGTGTGAATTTATTAAAAATTGGTTTTGCAATTAATGTAGTTTTAAAAATAGATAAAAATATACCTATGACCTGAATCTAGTCGCAAATTTCCATTTTGTGTCAGCATTGTTGTGTATAAAGAGAATTTAGCCCACCGAAGTTTAGTAAAAACTTATTTCAAAAGGCTATGCTGTTCTACATGACTGATCATATTTATTGAAATTTGCTTTGTGTTTAACAAAAAGCAGTGCAAATAATTATTAAAAATAATAGAGAAATAAAGGGTTGTGCAAAATATACAATATGTTAAATAATACAGCAGCATGTCTGGGCGTCGTGGTTGGCTAGAGAGCATCTGGACTTTCTGTTTCCACGGGTTTTGTCCAGCGCCTCCCTTAAGACAATGTACAGTTTTGAGGACGATGAGTTTTTCACTTGGTCGGTCCATCTGGTTGGAGAACGGCCACGTGATCGTTTGCCTTCGACCACGAGTTTGTCCAATTTCTCGTTGCCTCTGCACATTTTATTAAGCTACTTTACTTTATTATTATAATTATATTGGGGAAATATATAACGTACGAGTTAAAAGTTTTCTTACGGCATACCTGCAACCCTTGATCGAGTAGTACATCCGCTACAATTACATACATAATATATTTGTCTTTTTTATTGATCTAATTCTCCTTTTATGTCAGAATCAGAAGTGGCGAAGGCCACCTACATGACCCGACCGGCTGAGATGGCCAGACCTTTAAACAAAATGTTTAAGATTATAAATTTAAAGCAACACTATGTGTAGGAGTTGAGTTTGCTTAAATATACACACTATTGTACACATAAACTACTCAAGTACGCACATTGTATCGACAGTAGTGACCACTAAGCGAAAGCTTTTTTAATCACAATAGCTCCGCAACCATTACCGACTCTTCGAGTGAAATCTTACATTTACACAAAGACTCTTTTGTTTTAACCGCATTCTATTAACGCAATTTCTCAGCAATAATGAACTAGATTAATTATAATTGTCACATGTTTCCGCATTATTTAAGTCCTAACTGTGATAGTTCAAAAGATTTTTTCTTTGAATATTTAACTGAAGTTAAATATTGAATTGAGCGCATTGCGAAACTATTTAAAATATCGCAATTTTATATGTAATGTACACGTACTCCAGGTAAATGATTCAAAACAAATCATTCCCCATGTTATGTCGAAATCTTAATAGAGGTCATGGGTATGAAATTAATGTAAACCTGTTTAGGCATTAAAACATTTAACTGATAGTAGCTCGATGGAAAATCGAGTTACAAATTATTAAGTAAGGCATTAAACAATTTCCTTTTTTGATTTCAATGATACTATAAATTATTTATTGATTACATATTAAGTAACATCAGTTCATAATCTTTATGCTAGCTGTGCCCCGCGGTTTGTTTCGCATATATTTGACCATAGCGTGTGACCTTAAGATAAATGCAACAAATATTGTATACTTAGTGTGACTCAATTGATAGTACACTTGAATAATTCGTAATGAAAACCCATGCGAATTCTTTAATACAAAGATTCTCCTGGTGAGTTGCTGCTGTATTGCGGGCTACTTGATAGTGAGGAAATTGCATGGATCTGGTTAGCGCTGCGTCTTCTTAATTTCTCATGTCATGGTCAGAAGTGTTTATCCTTCCTATAACAAATTTTCAAGAGTGCCTGATTGTCCTTAACATGTGTGATGTTTGAGAAGACTTAAAAGAAATGTTTAGCTAATCCCTAACCGACATTTTGTATCAACAAATTGTCGGTTGGCAAAAAATCAGTGGCGAACTATTTTATATGAGGAGTCATATTCGGTGTTCTATGAATTAAACAAACTAAGAACTCGGTCATCTGATACCTTTACACGTTTGGACAGTAATAGTTCAAGTTTTGATGGATTTATTATATTATTGCCTTACAGCTCTACCACGCTCTACTTTTAATATTTGTATAAAAACTTAGTTGACCTAGTATGAAAAACCTTATACTTCTCAATATAACCGCAACAGTAAGATTTATCGTTAAACTTAATGTTTGTGTGTCTATTAAAATTTCAACCCTAATACTGGTAATATATACTCTGGTGCTTCCTAGTTTTCTCCATAATATGACTTAATATGCACCTAGTCCAGCCATAAGTTCCAGTTTAAATAAAGTAATATAAAATTATTAAAATTGTAATAAATATGTAGATATACTACATATTTATTGAAGTCTCATAAAAAATCAAAAAAATATTCTATTCGATATGGCCACCTTTGCCTTTTATACTTATATGTTTTTAATCTGTTTGGCCACGAATCTATGGCTTTACGCACTGTTTCCAAGGGAAATTTCGCCAATGCTCGCCCCAAAGATTTTTTAAGAGACTCAATGTCGCCGTGTCGTTTGGAGCCGGCCTCGTCCTCTAAAACTGACCATAATTTGAAGGCTATAGGGTTATGGTTGAGGCTAGATAAGGGCCAGTCTTCAGCTCTTATAAGATCCG
Organism: Pieris brassicae; assembly: GCF_905147105.1. NCBI lineage: Eukaryota > Metazoa > Arthropoda > Insecta > Lepidoptera > Pieridae > Pieris > Pieris brassicae. The sequence goes on from NC_059680.1 coordinate 5,229,113, forward strand.
GAACGTTGGTTTCAAGCCAGGCTTAGGTAGTTCGTGCCCTGTGACCAGGTGCAGAATACTGCTGGAAAGTCCATGATATATTTAAGAGGTTCCACAACATGATCTAAGACTGTATCTTGATACACTTTGGCTGAAGTTTTGACTCCTTTTTCACAAAAAAGTAGTTTCGTGACTCTTTGATAATACACGCTCCACCAAAATATCACTGATGCAGGATGATGAACACGTTGTACCTTTCCGACCACTTCAGCAGCTTCTTTGCTTTGGAACTGTGAGCGTACACTTTATCATGTTGCTTATTATAGTGTTCTTCAATGGTGAACATTTTTTCAACGGTAAAAAGGGATATTTCTGTGCTTTTCACTTGCGTATCGCGACAGAAGGCGTTTTGATATTAAAGATTAATTTAAGGCATGTCCTGAATATCGACGATAAGCACCAAGCGTCAGGTCTTATTTTATAATACGCGACAGAGTCCGAGTGGGAATGTTCATTTCTCCCTATAAGATTTTTTGCTTCATAATGGGGTTTCGACGAATTCTGGCTTTTACAGCATTAACAGCTTTTGTAGTTCTAAGGGCACGCGGTCGCCCCGATCTTTTCTGGTCTTGGACAGACGAAGTGTTGTTGTATCTGTTGATGGTACTATACGAACATACGGCTGATACCAAGTTTTTGTAGAGTCTGGAATATTCCAGAGTCCGGTCATATGACCGGCGGCTAGATACGGCTATTGTGCATGGCGACCACTGCAGTCCATTTTTCTTTAACATCCATATTGTAATTTGATAATGAACACGAAAAATATGTGAAATGGTGCAAAATTGAAAGAAGTTTTTCATATAATATACGTGTGCCAAATTTAAAATAATTAAAAAGTTGAAAAAATATAAGTTTTTATGTAATAAATAGTATTTATGGCCAGACTAGTTATATAAACCAAGGGTAACTAATGATTGCTGAAAAATATGTGACCTAAAAATTCTATAATAACGCTGGGCATTTTTATTTGTTACGTTTATAACGTAAAATAACTAAATATATTTTAGAGAGCAAGTTTTTAGATAACACTGCACATTTTATTAAATATTATCAGTTGTAGTATAAATTATAGATAGATTTATAAGAAAACAAATACTGCGTTTGACTCATTTTGCCTTACGAGAACGAGGTTTAACAAATTGTCGTTTCGACAAGATTATTAGTGTTTTATCAAGTAGATGCAACCTTCGAAACGTATCGAAAGATAGAAATACCTACATTCTGAACCTTTGCAAAGAACAGTATATATGAAACTTAAATTAAGGTTTAATTACACCTAAAACTATAATTATAGTTAATTTTCAATTTTCGGAAGAGTTTTTGTATTAACATTGAGACGATAAAATATTACACATGACTTTAATAGTTTTTTTAATATATAAACTGGATTGCGTGTAACAAGTTCTACCAGGAAATATTATATATTTTAATTATTTGAAATAATTAAATTGGCAAAAGGTTTGATATTTACGGTGGTATACATATGGTATTATTACCTCAAGACGACAAATATTGAGTGGGAGTGATTCATTCAATAACACAGTTGTCCTTCACATTTGATTTCAAATGACCAAATGTACTGTGTACCGATGGAATCTTTTAAGTTAATAGAAGATCGCGTTGAATATCCCGTTCTTTACAAGTATTACAAAAATAAAGAACAGTTATCAGCTCATGTAACTTTTCATTTAAGTTAAGATACATAAATAAACCCATTTTTGCCAATGACAAGTAAAATTATACAAATATGAATTATAAAGAGAGCTTTGTACATTTGTAAGATATATACTAATACTGCTGGACCGATTTAAAATTCTTTCACAATTAGAATACCACGTTATTCCTGAGTGACATTGGCAATATTTATATTTAAAAAATTGTCCATTGTGCAATGACAACAGGCAGTTTAAAATAAATATGGTTTTCTTTTCTCGATATTTCCCATTACAGTTCTGCATGTTGACGTATCTATACTATTTTCAGTTTTCAATTAATTTCTGCGAAACTAAGTAATAAAATGTATATAACCCAAGAAAAAATGAGTCTCCCATCCTAAAACGATTTTCCCATAGCAAGTCACGCGTGTCCCATAATGTGTGAGGGCCGCACGAGAATTGCAGCTTCAGAGCGAGACGATCATCACGACTAACCACTTGAGTGTTCTAACAGTATTAAATGTTAGTATCACGTTCAAATTAATTTTCAAAGTCACAAGTTTCACGTTATAAGGTATTTAAGTACCTATAAAACTTGTTAAAATCAGGTTATTTTTTCAGTGCGATGAACATCCAAGATATCAAACCCAAAAAGATATCTTGGATGTTCCAAGATATCAAATCCCTTCTGAATGTCTTAGGTACTCAGAAATTGAATGTAATTATAATATATACGTGCTTATATAATTTTCCAGAAGATCCAGAACAAGTTGATGTTAGTTCTTATTTTTTTAAGATATAAAGTAAAATACTGCCTTAAAATTTAGGTTAAGTTCTGTTTAGATGTAATATTACTCTATCACATTTCCAAACAAATAAGCATACTATTGTTACAGAAGAAAGTTGGTCGGAGCAAACGTGTCAGTCAATATTGTATTAGCATTACAAAGTTATAGCGCTATTTTGTAATACCTTTGGGGCAATTTCGAAGTCGATCGATAGATTACCTACGGCGACAAAGAAATGTTTTCACTACGATTTAGAAATAAAACCGGCAGTCGCGGTGTATGCCTTACAACAAGCAACTTAATACTAAATTGCAGTGTGATTTTCCGTTATATAACTTTGACAATTTTAAACATTTATTAGATTGGCTAACGGATTATAGTTTTAAGCACGTGCGTTGATCAATCGATTTACGTAAATTTTTACTGGATAGTGTCTCGTGTATCGTAATTACAATTGTTTCTTGACTAGGCTGACAAAAACCTACTTGTCCATTAAAAAATTATATAAATACAAGCGCTTGCACATGTTTTACCTGGTTATACCACTTTCAAAATTATTTTAAACCTATCAAGGACATCCTGGAACTTGAAGTAAGTCCTATTAACTTGTTAAAAAGTTACTAGATATTGCACTTCCAAGCATTTATTTTGCAGCAACATTACTTACTGCTAAGAATTATTATACTCAATAAAACGTCCAAGGTCCCGTTCAGATAATTCTTTATCGATTATTATATCTCGCATGAATAGTATCTCGGTCGACTAAAGCTAAATATAATAACAAAATAATTACTAACGTAAGTCATGGAAAACATCGATACGAGATTAGTAACTTACAATTTTTTATTGAATTTAAGCGGGTAATTTAATAATTACAAGCAATTATAATCCAAATATCGGCACTGTTATTTCACAAACATTTTAAATCAAATCGGGAGAGGGATATGATGTAGTAACATACTTTTTACTAGCTGTGACCTGCGGTTGTATCTTTGCACCACATTCGGTCGTAACAAGCCGTGTTATATAGCCTTCCTTCACAGAATATGGACATTCAACTAGACAAAGATGTTTGCAATTTTTACTAAAACTTTTTACTTTCTATCTTTAATGTATCTTTAATATTTTATTCCTGTTTAGTTTTTGTTTTAATAACTGTGTATTACATGTATTTTTGCACTACTTGCCTATCTTATTTAATACATTTATTTTTTTCTTTACTCACAGTGGTTGCCTGGAAGAGATCGCTCGTAAGCGATAAGGCCGCCAGTTGCCCTCCTTTTGATTTAATTATGTTAATTTTTATTTTTATTTTGTAGTGTAACGAAGTGTAAATAAATAAATAAAAAGTTATGAAGATTAACACGTTCATGCAAATAAATAAAAATTATAATTTTGTTTATACGAGTATATTGTAAAATTAACAGACACAAAACATTTTTCATTTAATTACTTGAGACTTATTTTTGTGATATCTCAGCGTCAGAAAGCAGTTAATCAGTGATAGTTTTCGAGACCTCAAAGTCCCTCGAAGGTTATGACAACAACTGATGTTGATAATATGTAGAAAACTTTATTACAAAGAGGTTAAGCCGTAGTAAAAAGTTTTGCATGAACGGACGTTGTTAAAAAGGCATGCTTATAGAGGACTTAACTAAATCATTTCTCATTGTCGGTATGATGAACAAAGAGTGAAAGTGTTTTCTCTACAAATATTTATCACTTTTAATTTCTATGATTACTAAGAGCGTACTTTTTGAAACATAAAGTTTACGAACTAAACTTCTAAATTTTTATGCGGTTTTTGATATCTTGTAAAAAGGGCTTGAGTTTGGAGTAATTTTGATACGAATATTATATGAAACAAGGTTATTAAAAGTTCTTCGTTGTACTCCTAAGCATTGCGTCATTCATGATGAGAATTTCTAAAGATCACAGGTTCCCGGGCTTACGACCTTCTACAAAACCATTCGCATGTTGAACCAAAGTTGTAGTTAAGATGAGTGAGTTAAATGTTTACTTTAATGTAGTTAGTAAAGGAAGATTTAGTCTTTCACCAATATACAACTTCTGAAATAATAATGTTTTTATTAAACCTACCGTCTGTTAATTTAATGACGTTGGACCCTTAGGTTGAACAATACGTAAAAATTACATAAAAAAAACTGGATCAGTTAATAAATGTTATAGAATGTTGCAAATATACAGAACTAGTTTAGTTAAAAATTCATGGGTGCTGCCAGAAACTGATATAATCGCATATGTCTTGTAAAACCATAAATATGGCGAGAACAAATATTTCTTCTGTAATAGAGTAGAGTAGGATGACTTTGCACCGAGAGACCGATGGAAGCTAGCAACCAAAAATAACAATAAAATATATTTATAGCATATATTCATTTTTTGATGATTCATATTATATATATAATATGAATAAAGTATTTTACTCATTTATAAAAATGAATTCAGTTTTGTTTCTAATTGTATACATTTCTCATTTACCTCCTGCTAAAATAGTCAATCCAATAATCTGTGACATATTTGATGTACAAATAGAACATTCGGATATAAACAAAGGAGAAATATATAATATTTATTAACACCAATAGCTTTATAAAGTCATATAACAAATTTCATAAAATTACGGTTAGTTGAGAAAATTGCGTAAAGATTGTAACAGATCTTAAGAAAAACAATCAACATATTAGGAAGGCATTAAAACGAGTCCAACGACAATATTAATTCAACGAATAAATGGACTAACTTATGGTACGTGTAAATTGGATAAAAAATCAAAGTATGATTAGGTTTTATAAGCGAGATAAAATGCGATTTATTCGTATCTAGGGCCGCCTATATAAAGCAATAGATTTCCGAGAGCAAGATTATAGGCAAGACTAGTAATTAGCTAATCAGCGCATTGCGAAACGGCCCGCTTCTGTTAAATGACAACTAACGATTACAACCATATTCAACAGAAAACGACAGTCAATATTTCAGCCATATGTGTCCAGCCCATCTTCTAATTGCAATGGTTTCCCCTGTAATGTATGCAGATAGTACTTTAAAACAGTCACATTACAATAATAATAATATGTCCTTTATATTCGTAAACTCTGTGATCTTTACTAAAGTACATCTCGGAGTTCGGCAAAAGCCTCCTCTAACCCTTTAAACTGTTCTATATGCTTTGCGACTCTTGTCCAGATGTAGTATAGATAGTGATTCAAGAGTGCTTAAAGTCCTCGTATGACCGATGACGACCGATGATAGATATGTTCTTTTGTTAGAGGTCGGTGCTCTGATCTTCCCGTGCAGCATCCGTGGTGGAAAGGCTTGTTGATTGGTCTGTTTTAGAGTATATCTTTTCCATACTTCTTCATTACTCACAATATATTTTCGCTGTTCTTAATAGCTGAGGTTTTCAGGATTCATAGAACTTTAAGGCGATCACGACGTGGAATCAGCTACCGATCATAGTGTTTTCTAACCAATGCGACATTAGGTCAGTCAAGAAATGACCATGTATTATCAAGTGGTATTGTAAGTACCTACGGGTAACGGTACTTAGTAACTTATGATTCAGTACCCTTTTACCCGGTAACTCCTGCTCGATAGTAAAACAAAAAGTTAACACTTAAATTTTCAGAGAATAAAAAAGTATGAAATTAAAGTTAACATGCGACATGCCTGTAAGCATTGTATGATGATTATTATAACTATCGAAACTTTGATATAAACACGCTCAAGTATAAGAAATACAAATCGAACATATTGTGTAATATTCTAAGAATGTTAAAATAAATAAATCGAAATCCTTAATAGTATTGTTTGTTTACACAAAGTACCAAGTATTAAAAGAACCACCTCCGCGATTGTAAGGAAGTCAGTACATTCGTAACAATACTCACAGTCGTAATACTAACAGTAATCGACCACGACTGTCTTTTGTTATTAATTAAATATTGTAATAAGTGTGTGTTGTTAGTACCGAATCGAATCAATAATAAACTTTTAATATAATATTAAAAGGCTATTTGAGTTAAGTCTCCCACTCCAAACAGTACAATTGAATAACATGTAGGTTAGGCGTGGTCGTGAGAAAGTAACGCGTAATGACATAATACATACTGTTACACATTAATGGTACATAATTTTTATGCCATGGCAAGTTCGCACTGAAATTAAAGTAATATATGTGAAAATAATTCTTACACCTCTCTTTACCTTGTGCATAGATATGTGTAAGTTAGGACAAAGAAATGAGAAAATTGATGGACACTACTTTGCGTCTGCACATTTAAATAAAAGTATTTTAACGGATATATACGCGAAATCCTTACATAATTTACGTTGCGAGAGATCAGTCTTTAGCTGACCACGATTGCTAAAAAGCACTCGAAATGTCGAGTTATGCAAATAATAGATTGGCGTTTATAAAACATCTTTTACGCATAAATATTTCAATACAAAACCTTTGCGTCCATACGTCATGGGCATAATATTGCATACGCGAAAATATTTTTTCGGACACAAATTATTTCCTCTAGGATTTTGGTTGTTGGTCATGCCCACTCCTACCTTATATAACACTTAAACCTCAAGCTCGACTGCTTACAATAATAAAAACTAGTTAGTTTTGTAAATTATATTTTAATTTAGAATGTGTGCTGTTAGTGACTGATTTTTGTTTTCGTAACAGTATACCTACATATCCGGACTAAATGAATTCCACTAGACTAATTATTAGATATATTTATCTAAATATATTTTTAGTAGAAACAAATTTAATCTTATATTATTACGAAGGCGTCTGGTAAATAAAACGAAGAATTCTTCGTAAGACAATCTTTTGTCACGATTATTTGTTTAAGGACAGAGATATTTATTGGATTTAAAAATAATTCTAATTAACACAAGAGAGACAAGGACAAAATATTAGGGAGGTAGGAATGAATAACAATACAGATTTATAATGTTACGTTAGTAATATAACTATTCGACTTCATTACGTCGTGCATTTAGTTGAACGAAATTGAATGATGTTATTTGTAACTTTCACCCATGGAAATATTTGCATTGTCATTGCTAAATAACAAACTTCGACATTGTCAAGGGAAATGTCGTAAACGAGTTATGTGAATATAAATGGAATAGTAATCGACTGTATATAATTTCTTTAAAATGAGTTTAGTCATTCAATATAATATTACTAAAGCTCGGGAAAGTAATTTAAAAATCTCTATTCACTTGTATGTATACTAACTATTTCATTAAAAATATATATTTGTTTTTAGTTATATAAATCTAGTAATGGTGTTCGCTCGCTAAACTTTTAAAAACATTCTGCACATAGAAACCGAATCGAATCATTTATTGTACTTTGATACCAACCAAGTAGTAAAAAGACAGAAAGTATTCTTGTACCGTTTTATTCGTCAGCCTAACTAACACATTGCTTTTGATGTAAACTAAAATAGAATAAATTAATCAAGTGTGGACTAAGCTTTACTCACATTATTTTTGATTGTTCATGAAATTGTTAAATGTAGTTTAACCACTTAATAGTACCTATACGTTATAGTTTATACACACCTCCGTATTAATAATTTAATAAATATCTTTAATAAAATCTGCTCATAGAAGCTATAAATTAATATTTCCATATAGTACCGACGAGCGTTAAATCTTAATCAAAAATAACAATATCTTTATTAATAGATTTAGATTTATTGCTTTTCTTCTTTATGTTATATGATTAATATATATATTTAATAAGAACAAACTGTAACGGCCTCGACCGGTTGTAACCTCACTAAGCATTGTATAATACTTTCAAAGATACATAACATTTTTATATAAAAAGCAAGCGATATTTTACTTACTTTACTTAGTTTTATATTTACACTGTGAATTTATTGAGTAATACACGTATTAAGAACAATGTTTTGAACCTTAGATTCTCTGAAATTTAAATAAACACAAAAAATGTCAATCACTGTTTTTACCCAGTTTTAACTAATGTACTATTCCGTCACATTATGTTTACTATGAGTTGACAGGATGCTGATCAGTGGTTTTGTTCTTTTTTTACGTTATATGAGGCTCACTTGATGTTAAGTGATACCGCCATGGACGCTGAAATTGCCAGAATTGCTGGCCTTTTGATAAAACTGTACACAGTTTTATTAATAACAATTAGTCTATTTTTTTTTAAATAAGGTGGCGACTGTAAGTTTTGTTTATGATTTAAATAGATTTATTAACTATTTTTTATACAGGATATTTCAACAAATTCTGGTTACATTCACCGTATCCTTGATTGCGACAAATCTAATTGCTAATTAAAAATCAGTTCGCGGTCGGACTAATCTAGTATAAGGCAAATATAGTATGGTATTTTTTATCTACCAAGCACTCAAATGTAATCTCAATTAAAAACAGTTTTTATTACCTTACTTTTTACATCGTCTTCTCTCTATGTGAAAAATGTTGGTTAAATATTTGTTATTTGTTACGTAAAATGTCTGGCCCGAGTTTTGCATAATATTAATGGTGGAAACTGTTTAATATTATTAAAAATATATATTTTCTATATTTATGTACATTAATAAAAAGTTACAAACACTCAAATTCTAATGTTACATAAGAACTGTCTTATACAACAAAACTTGCTTAAATAAAATTTCAAATTTTCAAAAGCTATTTGGAATATAAGGAAACCCTTTAAATTCTTTAAACATTTACAAAAACTGCAATTTAGTAACTAAAAAAATCCTCAACAATTGAGGTTTGCACAATTCACGATTATTATGACACGACCTATTATGGCATACAAATCAACATCTATAATGATTGCAGATCGGTACAAATGACGACCAATAACTCGTTGTCGCAAGTATAAGCTTAGATAATGAATAGATAAATTTGAAGTAGTCAAAAACATATTGGATTACATACGGGAGTTATAGTTCGAATGAGTTTATTTTATAATATAAAGCTATTATTAGTCTTTCTTAGTTTAAGCGTTTCAACAAAACTTCTCTGAAGGAATACACGAATTCATTACAGTAAAATATTTCATGATAAAACATTTACTTGAAATCAAAATATATATACTTACGATAATCATCCAAATACAGACGACGTTGTGCCTGCACCGTGAGTATGGCAAAGTGTTAAGCGCTAACGTCGGGGTAAAAATATTTGTATAAAAGATTAGGCACATTTACGCTTAACCAGAACAGAGACATTGCCAATAAATATTTCACGTTACTGTATTATAATATCATAGAGGCTAGGCGTGCGATTCTCAATCTAGATATCGTAAGTTCGAACCTTTACTGTACCAAATTTTATATGAACAAACATGTGTTAATAATTACTTATACAGCGAAGCAAAATTATTACATGTATTAAATATAATAATACAGTGCTCATCTCCATACTGTCAGGCCAAAAAGGGCAAGACTATAAAGATGACGAAGGAAACAGATACATAAATCTGAGGCTAAGTGTTATAGTGCAAGCTTTTTATGTTTTGCCAAACTCACCAGTAATAATTACTTTATTTAACCACAAACTTTATAAAATGAATACTTGTAATGGAATCTATAGACGTTGTGACCAAAAGTGGTGATGTTAAGCCATAATTAATGTTCAATACTAAAATGGAATCATGTGCTTATCTGTAACGATCCAAAATAACCAAATTCCTAGATACATCTTCAACCTCCTTTGGCTTGTTTGTATACCACAAGGTCATATTACTATAAAAAAACATCGCTGGCCATATGTGGAAGCCTGTGGATGTTTTAACTATGCATTTGGCATATGAAGAATTAATTTTCACCTACATTTGTATTTCATCGCTTTGTAATGTGATATTACCAAAATACAACACTTATATGATATAATATGATTGATAGCATTTACTTCAGTAGGCGTATGATGTATATAGTATAAACTAAACCATTTTTATGTTAATTACAATCATTTAATGCGTATTTACTGACTGACTGACTAACTTAGACTGGACTAATAAATAAAGGTATAAACCCGACTCAAATGAGACTGAAATCTTAAAAAAAACAATATAATTATTATATTGATACCTTAGGAATTTACATTGTAAACTTATACATCGAAAACTCTTTCACCAATTTTGATGAATCTTGGACTGTTATCAAACTTAAAATGTGAGTGATTAAATTAGAGAGACCATCTGGATTTGAAAAATGAGAGAAATGGGGACAAACACATACCCTTACGAAATCTAGCAACCGTGCTTGCTATATATATTATCTAATTTAACAATATCGCACACTTACAGGTCGAACTGTATAACCTATTTTTGGATCGAGGAGGAAATTAGTGTAGTCGCACTGTGATATTTCATGTATTTTTGTGAATTATTAATATAATAACCTTCATATGTATGTGTATCAGCAGCTCTACTCTGTGTTAGCGGTATCAACATCTAATGATTGTCTGACGAGACAGTGAATCGAATAATTATACAAAACCCAGTTTTTGTGTGTTTCTATAAATATCTGCGAGACTGTCGCAATAACATGGTACGTCTTCGATAGTGAGAGTAGAATGTTTAAAATCAGCATTATGATAGCTATTGAGGTTACGGGGTAAGCTAGCAGGTGCTTAAAGCGCAGTTGTTTAATTTAACATTGACCAAACGTTCCTCGATTGTTAGAACCGGACGTGGTGCTTATTACTTATAGCTATTATTGTAATTTGTGAATGTTGCCAACGCCTATAATACAACCTTATCAAGGACGGCTTATAATAATCTTAAACAAAACCTATTCTTGTTTCGAGCGCAAGTTACTATGCGATCTGTAGACAGATATTTTCAAGCTCATACACAATTCAAATAGAAAATAAAATTGCACTTTACATTTGTCATAAATTTTATTGGAAAGAGTAATGTAGTTTTAGATATTAGTTCTATATTAGTTTTAGTTCTAAGGTCTATCTGTTACTATACGGGTGAATTGTTTAAAGCTACTTAACAGTTCATAAACTTTTACTTACCATGGATACATAGTTGGAGTGTTCCGAGATGAAAAAATGTGTAAAACGCTTAAATTGCAGACCTCATCGGGTTACATTTTCGTCCGATTTATGTATTATATTTCCGAACGTTGCAAGCATTTTTGCAAGAAAAGGGATTTTCGAGTAGTTCAAGGTGATATTTCAACTCAAGTTTTCTAAAATACAATGTTTGCAACAGGTAACTGTTTTGCTAACGGAGAAAATTCGAAAATCTCGGTCAATATAAGGTCAAGATCGGACGAATATATTACGATACAATTTTATATGCATAACTTAAGAGGGCGAAAGTTCAAATATTGCACAAAACCATTGACTAAGAATAGTATTTATATTTTATTATCTATGATATAGCCATATAGGGCGTAAAAGAATTGACATCCTGCGTGAAAATTTAGAACTAGCGGAATACGAAATTTATATTTGAAGCTTCACAAGAATTGGATATAAGCTTATACCAATTTAATAAACAAATCACTAAACAGTTAAGTATTTTGTTCTGAATTGAAAACAATTCAAAATTTTAAATCACCGAAATAATATTTTTTCCGCCTTATTCATATAACGAACATATCTAAAATAACAGTAATGTTTTGTAAACTAATAACTGTTTCGTGCGATGTGTCTACATAGTATGATGTAAGTTTATATTACCGTCGTACCCAAATTTTTAACTATCATCTTCCTTACCATGAAGTTCAAGATATTAGCTGTGAGTCGTGTTTATCATCAATCTCATTTATATGGGGTTTAATAATTACAGAATTTCAAAACCATTTTTTTATTTTCAATTGATAATCCTCCATCTTTCAGTTTCACGAAATCAAATAAAATTGCTTAACCTTATAATTAATATCTTGCCATCATTATAGAATGACACAGGTCCAGTCTATGTGTTTACCCATTTACTCAAACGAGTTGAAGCAGTGAAAATATTATATACAAATTCACGAGGGGCTTCTAATATTAATGTCAGACTTGACATTTCCTTCAAGTCGCTTGCGTAATGCCCAGGCCGACAAAATCAAACTGAGACTGTTTTGGGTCTTCTTACATTGCCGTCTTTCATCTCAATACAAGGTAATCTTTTTATAAATCATGAATAATAAATGCTGAGTTTATGCGTGAACACAGAGAATTCTAATAAGAACTAGTAGGCACGTATACTAATACTATACTCGTATGTCTTATAATTACACCTTTTAGGAAAACATCAAAACGCTCGACTAAAGTAGGAAAATGTGAGCGCTTGTCATACCCAAAAAAAATTAATTAATTTTCTGAGTATGTGTATGTGCAGTAACACTGAATTTTTTAGAAAATGAAAAACGGCCTAATGTAGAAAGTTGCCAATACTTTGATTTTTTGAAGCAATCTCCGTTCCTATCTACACATCGTCGAATTCGATGGAACCACTGAGAAAATCAGTGGGCCCATTCTCCTTAGAATACATTCATCTTCATTCACAAAAATACATTTATCTCTTCTATGGCATTTCGTACGCTTTAGATGCATCTTCAGGGCTCGTAAAGCGAATACCTCGAAATGTATCTTTAGTTCTTGGGAATAAATGAAAGACGCAGGGCACCAGGTCAGGACTGTATGGCGGATGACTCATTATCTCGATACCTGCCATAGTCAAATAATCACCAGTCCATGCGGAGGTGTTTCTGGTCGTCAGTTAAAGTATAGGGAACCCATCTGGTACAAAGCTTCCTGATGCCTTAGTGTTCGTGTAATATTTTTTGAACTTGACTCATACCAATGCTTGCTCTTCCTCTTGCGTTCCTCTATCATACGTCGCACAGCACTGATGTTATCATCAGTAGTCGCTGTTAATGGACGTCCCTCACGCGGATCATCATTGAAATTTTTACGTTCATGCTTAAACTCGTTAAACCAACAGAAAATAGTGGCACGAGATGGGGCTTCATTGAGAAATGCTAATCGCAGCCTATCATAGCTTTGTTGTTGAGTAAGCCCACAACGAAAGTCTTAATAAATCATTGACCGAAAATTTTCTCGCGATAGTTTCATTTTCACGTGTAACAAGAGTTTTAGATTTGCCGATTCACAAAAACAAATAGTAAATGAAATGAAAAGAATTGCTATTCAGTAGCAATGTTTCTAACTGGCCAATTCTAAACATTTTCAGTGTTACCCCCGTAACTAGTATTAAGAATTTAACCAATATAAAATCTAATAAAATATTATTTTTAAAATTGACATCGGTATCTCCAAAATAGGAATATAGCTAACTGTTTATGACACTTTGTGATTTGTTATAAGATTTTATACATCATTATATACGTACGATACACACAATGTACACTTAATTTTTAGCGACGGCTATTTAGAACCGCTCTATACGATTGTAAAAGTTTTGATTATCTGATATATGAAGGTCGCCTGTTGTGAAATTTAATCCCAACAAACTAAATTATGATTCAAACACCTATTGATCAAGATAGAAGCACAATGTAAAAGCAAGTATTAATATTTCTAAACTATACTTTTAAAGCTATTTCATATTCTGAAACGTCAGGGCGTGACGATAAACAAAGGATTTAATATCGCACTTTGATTGACTGTGATTGATCAACGTGGTGTCTATTACGGCCTAGATCCAGCGACATGATCTGTCTTTGCTTTTGACCAGTCATAAACAAACGAAGCGAGCCATCTTTCGCTTCACATTCCGGAAGACGTACAAAAATTTGAAAGGACCTTAATTTTTGTCCTTAACCCATCGAGATGTAGCCTATATAAAATGTTATAATACATAAATCGTGAATCAAATAATTATATTTATCAAAAATATAAAAGTGTGATCACATCTCCTTGATAAGTCATCACTGAACGTTGTGATAAACATCAATATTATAAAGATTCGACGAATTGAAAGTCCCAATAAAACAACTTAACCTCACTTTTTGTGCATCAAAAATCAAGCGATAATAGCCATTCATTATCATTATTTGTGCATTCCAAACCCGTTTGTACATTAATATTGCAAAACATTAATCAGATGATTTGACCCACATTTAACACATGTCCGAACAATTTGTATTTAGACTATCCACACAATTAAGTCGTGTCGGTCCTTTGCTCTTAGCACTAGCGATGTTGAAATCGCCTTTCGTTGGACGCAGTTCGAGAAATTTGCTTCGACATTATTTAGACAAGGTTTAGTTTAAATTGTTATTATATTATGTCTAAATTAATAGTTACCTTTTGCAATGATGATTGATGTTTTAAATAAATGATATAATACCAGTATAGCCTAAAATTAAGGTAACACAAACGGTGTTTTTTTAAATCGTCTAAATTTATTGTTTATTTCAATGACAACTACTTATGTCTTTACAATCAGTAAATTAAACAAAATATATATGGTATGGTATAATTTTGGTAAAATGACAATCAACGTTAAGGACATATTATACACAATATTATACAGGTGAACTATTTGAGGATCGCTTTAAATATAAAAAAAATCTATTTTATATTAATGAATGTATAAGAATATTATTAAGTAAACTTTACATATTCTCTACCATTCTAAAATAACCTAAATTGCATAAACAATAATTATTGAGGAAATATAACTAGTCTAAAGGGCGGTCACAAAACCTGCATTGCTTTCACAGCTCTATTTGTTTCGTAAACTATCCTACTTCTAATATCGACGACATAGTTGATAGCAGTGCACACCCACCCGCTGCCAACGGCAACAGGTTACATGTCAATAGCTACCAGCATCAAAAGCTTCCGCCCTACAATTAGGTTAAATTGCGTAAACTGCGCGGTGCCTGCAAGTACTCCAGTTGGGCATGAAATAAACACTATGTATCAACGGTTGTGAAATTAGTCGATACAGAAAGTACTAGACAATGTTATAATCAAAATCGCTTTTCAAGCAGAACGTTTTATGATTCAACTACTGTCACTGTGTACTGTGTTTTTGGTTGTATCATAAATTGATTGATTATTTTATTGGATGATATAATCTATAGATAAACTTTAAAACACACGCAATGCATGCCTTATTTGTTTTTACCTAAGCGAAAATACACGAGTCAGTAAACTGGAACATTACAAAGACCTGATCGTTTTTTTTTAAATATTGTCTTTAAAATAAAAAATTATATCATATACGACGTATACCTTTCAATGTAATATGTGAAGGTTATCGAGGTCCAATTACAAAGGTAACATTACCGCCAACACTGATAGGACTGTACCATAATACCCTTGTGTGCAACCCGTCCTTGTGACATTTAATAGGAATATAGGTAATTACCATAAATAGAGCAATACAAACCATATTCTTTATACAAAACAAGGAACGACATTGACATTTAAACATAAGTGAATAGTATGACCGATTTCACGTTATACTGCAGGCTGACGAGGTGGTGTTTTAAAGTATTGGAAATAAGTTAATTCCTACATCGCCCCTTCACTCATGGTTAGTGTATGCTTCAGTGTCCTTGCCTGACAGCTCGTCACTTCGAAATCATTTGTATCAGAACCATATAAATCTGTATTCACTTCTTGCTATTACGGCTTGCAGCTAAGCATAGGGTCGTGAAGTAAGTAAACTATTGTCCGTAATAGCTTTTAGCACCAGTGATTAGCGCGAGATGGAATAATTGTAACAATAACACTGAGTGACCTTGACCTCGTTTTCTGATTTGCACGCATACCATATCGAATCTTAAATTGTTTATGGACATGACAAAAATAATAGCACATTGATTTAGGTCCTGTATTAGGGAAATTATTTTAATTTTATGACAGTTGTTTTTATCTAACAATTAATAGCAAAAATAATTGCGATGATGTAAGAAATAGGAAGTTAAGTTAATTTGGTTGGCGAGTAATATTATTACACTTTTCATATTAATAAAATAATCAATAATATGTTCATTCTTTTCTTTTATAAAAACCAAAACCAAAGAGGACGTATTATCCAATTAGGTGCTGTTATGAGGAAATTCTGGCATGCATTACGGAGATTAGTTTTTTTTTTATACAGTTACATTATATTTTCAATTGGTATTTATGAAATAAACCTATACGAAGAATTATTAGTCTTGCTTTTGAAAGGAAATCAAGGTAATTATTGTAGCTCGAAATGGTTTCATAAGATGCCGACAGGTTAGGTATGAAAACCTATTTAAGCAAATACTAACGTGTTCGGTAATTTGAGTAAACTATGTGTCCAAGCAAATCAAACATAATTATTACATTCAGCAAGACATGAATATTATGTACCTCGATTACTATTTTGTTTTATAGATGACTTAATTGAATTACGTTCTACACTTTTCAATACGGGACCGCCTTTAGTCACGTGAAGTATTTTATTTTCTAAAAATGGCGTAATAACAACTAAACTAAAACTAAACCTCATTGTAAATCCTATAAATTTAACCCTTTCACTAATATGTACAAGATCTTGTCTTAAATATTATATTAATCGATTGTCCATTTTAATACTATGAGCGTACTTGGCATATAAAAACATACACTACAGGAAGTGAATGTGACCGTGATTTTCGTATTTCTCAAACGCTGTAAACTGTTCAATTTAAACAATACGGAATAAATTACCATGTTTATTAAAGCAATTATAAAGTCATAAACGTATTAATTTCGTTTAGAATAATTTATCTAGATATTCTAGTGGAAAGCGTTAAGATTCGCGTGGAATGCATCCGAGATTTCACGCTGCACGTCAATTCATTGTTCATATATTGTTAAAAGAAATAAACTATATTTTAGTTCTCTAAATTTGTAAGCATCTTATTTTTGCTCATTGAATTTTCATGAAAAAGGTATAAATAAAATGAATCGTAACCAAGTAAGTAGTGCAGTGCCTATTAAATACAAGTAAAAGTCCTTGAATGTTTATTGAAACCATACGAAATTGAAAGTTTCGCTTTTCTCATTCATAGTTCTAAATAA
Organism: Pieris brassicae; assembly: GCF_905147105.1. Taxonomy (NCBI): domain Eukaryota; kingdom Metazoa; phylum Arthropoda; class Insecta; order Lepidoptera; family Pieridae; genus Pieris; species Pieris brassicae. Next base: position 5,246,640 of record NC_059680.1, read on the forward strand.
AATTATATACGTATGCCTACTGCTATATCATTAACTTATATAACTGCATTGATTTAGAGAGTTTTACACATCAAGGGATCGCCAGATCTTTAAAAAATTAGTGTCCATTTAATGATCACTGACCCTCTATAAGTTCGCCGGTGGAGTCTGCGTCAACCACTTCAAAAGAAATGTAGTAGTTGTTGTACTTGACAGGTTTATTCATAAAATTTTAAGTGGACTGCATCGAATGGAACGAGTTATTACCAGTCTACAATTAATCCGATGTAAAATCACGGCTTTGCTTATTGTATTGGCTACGATAATTGTATTATTTGCTTTGCTAAATGTCGATATTAGAAATTACTAATTTAATAGGATGAATTGTTAAATTTGTTTGTCAAATAATAAGGTTCTGCCAAATTGAAATATTCCTTATGACCCAAGAAAACTGTTACAAAGGAAAATTAGAAAAAAACTTCACGAACAATTTTCACGAGTTGTTTTTACCTAATTCTAATTTAGCCACTAAGATCCTTACGATTAATAAAATTGATTAAAACATAACCAATACAAAATACAATAGAAAACATTTACACTTTAAAAGAAAGTCATCATCACCAGAGCTTAACGAATAAAAAAAATTATAGACCAGAAGAGCCCTAGCTTTAATGATATCTGTTTCATGTAACATAGTTTATAGGATGTACTTCTAATATTATTAAAGTGGTAATATTATGATCCACCACAAAATTAACACGTATCTGTGAAACATATCCATATTTAAGAATGAGGGTCACAAAAATTATACAAATTGGCATCTAGTAGTTTGACGACAAAACATTTGTTAAGTTACTTATGTAATAAATATTCAAAACACAATTCGTTACATTTATGGAAATTCAACATTTGTAATAATTCATAGAATATTGCTTAATAATTAAAAACTACATGGGTGAAAATTTTAATTTGCATTATTCTTCATTAATATCATACGTTTAGTTTCAGTTTAAAACATGATGTGATCACCCTTTAATTTTGTTTACTTGCCTGCAAAAGCCTTTTTTAAAATCGTTTATTTTTATTTTTAATCAGTTTAAATTACCTGTTCCTGACTGAGGATCGTGATGAGATAGTAAAGTTCCGTTGCGGCAGACGCGGTGGGTTTGATGTAACGGGAGTATGCGCGGGCGTTGAAGCAGGAAGCGAGGTCCGCGGCAGGCGGGTACCCGCTGCCACACCACTCGCTGCCAAAACGACCACCAACCACCACCGGGACATCACGGTGCGAACGCAACACAACCTATAGTCACGCAACTCGGTAACCGACTCGCGCCTCAAGCGTTCACAGCCACCTTCACTTTAGTTGTACCTTGCTCCACAACAGCAAAACGACCCCCACTACGATGAAAGTGAGGGCTTCGAAGCACTCTATGCCGATATAACACTGTCCCTAGTGTCAATAACGTTTGTTCACAGATTTATCGCAGCGGATTTTATCACAAAAACATGTATGATTTCTTCGACACTTTACGATCGACTCAATTTATTTGGTTATGATTATCTTTTTGAAAATGTATACAAACAGGTTTTATTGACCCTATACTTCGCAAGCTTCATTAATTTCAACATAAAATTACAATAAACAAAAGACGGACTGTGCTGATATCTATATTATTGTTTAAAATGTCTTTTGATGGTAGTATCAATAGAATTCTTTTACTACACAAAATTTAAAAAAAAATAATTAGGTTTTTACGTAGTTTTTAAAAATAAATAAAACAATTTTTTCTCTGGTCACACAATCACTTCCAGTTATTACTTAATTATGCCTCAAAAAATTAATGCAATAGATAAAATTCCTCGTATTGAGATGTTCTGATTGAGCAATTAAGTTATTATAAACATATTTTTTTCATTATCCATCATAATATCTTAATGGATGACTTTCGAGAATCTTGAATCAAATTCGAGAACTTTTCGGATATTTCGTGAAACTTACATTGTTAAACGAACAAACACATTTATGTATCTAAAACTTAGGATAAATATCAATTTTCAATGATATAATAACACTTTTATACCACATCGAAATGAAAAAAATATATATATTACAATTATTTTTATTACTAAAATAAATTTGCTTATTATTATCATTTTCATTGATTTACAGGAACCTTAAAGTTCAATTAAAAATAAATTTTAAAAATAAGTTACATTTTTGGACAAGGCGTCTTGCGCAGATATTGTTTTCCGGATGGAACTTGGACAACCTTTACTTGGGGGAAAGATTTTTTCAGTTCTTCCTCTGACACCGATGGGAGCACCATACAATCATCACCCATCTGTTAGAACAAATTTCATTTATACCAAGTTGTTGTAGTGTAGTTGAAGAAGTGAAGTAAAAATTTTGGCAAAAAAAAAAATTTAACCAGAGGTTATAGACATTTTAAAGTTATTTTCTATAAAAATGTGTACGAAATGTTATTATATAAATACAAAAAACGTATTTGCTATTACAGAACAAAACGTGAAAGACGATGTCACCTTATTTTAATGGGAAAAGTTCATAATTTTATAACCCAGGAATATTTTGTTGAAAGTTTGTTTGGTTATATGGAAAATTCGTGTAAATTCTATGATCTAGGAGGGTTTCTTTTTATAGCATTTTTTGCAGACGGAAGTTTAAGGCTCAACTCACACACACGCGCCCTGTTGAGGCGACACGACGCGTCATCTTTTTCACCTATAGCATTTTCATCTCTGATTTTAGATTATTAAGGTACAAATTTGGATTATGGAAATACGAAAGCGCGTCGAAGCCTTGTCTGGAGGAGCGCGAAAAAACATATTATGTAAAATTTCATTTATATACAGTGTAAACTCTATATAACGACACTAAAAGGACTGTGCGTGTATTTTATGGCGTTATAGAGAGTGGTCTTTAAATGCAGAGAAGAAAAAAGAATAGATAATCCATGACTACTACTTCTAATTTGTAAACAAAAGAACGAATTTCGAAGAAAGTTCGTATGCAAGCTGCCGATAGTCGAGTTTATTGGGGCTAGGATAATAAAGCGACAAAAGCACGTAAACATCTGCGCAGATTTTACTAATTTTAGAAACCTAAAAAGTACTTTATTGCTCAATTGAGATTGGGTGTAATGCTATGTAGGGTGTATCATTTTATGGAAGACATGCTAAACTAACCAAAACATAGTGATTTCGACGCTTTATGGAGTGAATCGTTAAATCTAGGGACGTTACATGAAGTACAATTCAGTGTGCATTGTATAAAACCTTGATTTTTGATCCTATTATAAAGAGTTTTCCAATAAGGACTCGACAACATTCTTTTAATATAAAATGAAAACCATTTGAGATATTTCAAAAACTTTATTATTGGGTTGAAGTACATTCAAAACATGTATGAATAGAACTCGACTTCCCTCATATGGCCACCGCGGGCACGTGTGCAACGCTCGATTCCTTGGACAATCTTGCGCTTTCGACCCAATCTTGTATGGGTGTAAAGTAAGATCCTTACGCAAAATTTGCCATAAAGTGGTCTTGGCGATGCCCAACTCTTGAAAACGCCGTGGAATTGACTGATTTAGATCATTTGCTACGAACGTTTCAACGGCAGCGATATTTTCGACACTTCGACCAACCCTTAGTCTCACTGGCACGGCAACATCACACAACGAATATGTAGACTCAAACTTTTTCACTAAACTTGTTACTGACTAGTAGACAGTCTAGTATCAGAGAATTACGACCGAAAATCGGAGTTAACGCTCTTAAAGTAACTGCCACCGACTCCGAATTTCTGTAGTAATTTTTTATGATTTGCAGACGTTGTTCGTTCGTGTACTTCAACATGATGAAATGGTTATGTCTACTGAATAAACTGACAGTGACAGTTCGATGTTAAGTGAAAAGGTGCATTCACAAACTAAATTCAAAATTGTCAAGTCCCTATTGGAAATCCCATTCATTATATATTGGTATGTAAAGTCTAAAAATATCATCGTCGATATTTTTAGACTTTAGGGTCGACCCTACGACTCTCATATAATGGAAAAATGTTGCATGTTTAATTTCTAAATCACAAAAACAACTATATGTCGATTCTGTTTTTCTATTTTTAAATATGAATTTATTGCATCCCAGAGAAAACATACATTGAAGACAAGAGCCAGTTCATCTACACTTAAAATTTAAAGTATGAAGTGTTGTGTTTAAATTTACTTTATACTAGTACTCACCTTCCAGTCAACAGGGGTGGCTACTCGATGCTTGTCAGTCAACTGCAGCGAGTCTATCACGCGAAGAATTTCACTGTTAAATTTAAATATCATTATTACCTGTAACTTTTCATTTCATTCAGAATACTTTTAAAACATTTAGTTTTTTCCTTGTAATGTCATATAAAAGAACATCTTGTATTTGAAGCGTAAGCAGGTTTACTGAGTAAGGTTAGACCAAACTTTATTGCAATTAATTAAATTAACAATATAAATTTAAAGATTTGAGTTGTTATCTAATTTCTCTATTGTTTTAGTTTTTTTGTTTTAATTTTTTTTGTGTTTTGACTATTGTTTTAAATTGTGTTGGGTTATATTTGTATGTAATGTATAGAAATATATACATTACATACAAATATAACCTACTGTTATTTACTGGATTCAAAAAATATGCCTTACTGGATTTTGGGACATAATTTTATCTGCTGAATACAGTAATTATCAATATCTTACTCAAAATTTCTTCCAGTGGTAGCAGGATACAGAATAGACAGCCTGTATTTCTTTTGCGGATCAATGATAAAAACAGCTCTAGCACTTAAGGGCATTCCTTTAGAATCCATCTCATCTTTATCTAACATGTTCAATGTTTTGGCAATTATGCGATCCTCATCTTCAATTATTGGATATGGAAATGATTCATCAAGTGTGCAGCCTGGAAACAGCGATTACTATAAATTTTGTTCAAAATCAAAAGTTCGTAAATTTATCTTGAAAACAAAATTGTACATGTCAGCAGCAATAGCCGTCACATTCATTAGCTATCGCAAAACATATAAAGAGGCTGGAGAGTCTAAAAAAGATTTATTTACTAACAATACAAATTGTTATCTGTACTGAAAATTTCAGTTATTTCAAGCAGTGTAATCATTCTAGCAAAAATATGTTGGCTTATGAGAATGTCTTTTTTTTAAATTGCAATATTCTAATATGCTAGATTTTTGGTATTGAATACCTGCATAACTTCTGATGTCCCTGCACCACAAGAAATGTGACGTAAGAGAATCACAAGATATTCCAATGACTTTCACATTGCGCTTTTTAAACTCTGGCATTAGCTTGACAACACGAGCCAGCTCTGTTGTGCAGACAGGTGTAAAGTCCGAAGGGTGAGAAAACAGGATAGCCCATCTTAAAACAGAAGATTCTTCATGAATCACATCTAAATGTGTTGTTAGAAAAGCTAACAATAAACCACAAATGAAACCTCTTTCGAAACAAATATGTTACCATGCGTCTAAAGAGTTGCGCGGTTGTTATAAAATTGCATAAACTAATATTCTTTTAAATCAATGAATACATAGCCATTTGTATTTGATAGTGTGAACTTACGACTGTCCTATCCAATCGTGGAAATCAATCTTTCCTGCAGTTGTATTCGCTGTGAAGTTTGGAAATTCGTCCCCTAAATACATCTTTATGGTTGTTGTTTTAAAATTTAGTACGTATAGATTCTCTAAAAGAATGAGTTAAAGTTTTCTTTGTATTTTACCAAAACTAGAATTTTTTTAATAATACCAATGATACCAAGAAGTATTAGGTTTCCTCCAGCATTCATTTGTTTAAAAAAAACTAATATTGTACAAAAATTGCAAAAAGTTTTAATTGTTTTTCTAGCAATCTATTGTGTAACCACTATAATTTGATAACAAAACAAAACAAAATTTTTGCTGCTTTTCTGGCTTTGAAATTTGTTTCCACTTCAAGTTTCTAGTTTCCACATGAACTTTGTTACCACAGACTACGGTATAATCATACAGAAATGGTTATATGATTAAGGTTAGGTGAGTCAAAGTACATTATATAAAGTATGTACAATGTTCAATTAGAAACTATAAACTGTTGACGAATTGCAAAGACTCTGTAGACAGTAATATATAAAATTTAGTGTATAAAAAGATGTGTGTAGGTGATTTTTTTACAATATTGTATCTATATAAGCATCCTGATTTAAATAAAATCTACTTTATAACGTCGTTCCTAATGTTTTAGAAAATGTGATTTAATCGGTTTAGCAATAATTTACAACATTTTCTTTTTCTAGTATTCTATGGGTGAGTCACATTGCTTTTCCAATATTATATGGTCACCCCAAAACTCCCAAGCCGACAGCTGTCAAAAGTATTGGCCAGGGATTTAATTATTTGATTCACTGTTTGTACCTTGTCTATATCTCTGTACTTTCTTAAAATTACGAATTGAAGGTATGTTTTAGTTTGTTTTATATTAGTGACTTATGAAGGTAAGTGTTTTGCTGAATGTACAATACATTCTACATAATAAAAGAAATTCTAGTTACACCCTGCACCTCCAAAGTTGATGATCCGACACTTCACAAAATGGACGTCTACATATGTGACGTGATTATGTAAAAATGTTTTATTAATATAGTAGAAGGTACAAGTTAAAACAAATTGGCTATGATAGAATAATTTTTAACAGATTGCTTTTTTAGTCTAATACATTTCATAAACTGAATATGACATATATAGCATGTAGTCACATCCTTTTTGCTATGGCGTATTTATCTGAGATAAGATTTTCAAAATTATTGCGCGATGACTAAGATTTAAAAAAATCATGCTTACAGCATAATTGAATTGCTAAGGTCAATGGTCTCTTCAAAACATTAGCACATTTTAGTATTAGTTACTGTTAACAATATGCATTTGGTCTACACTCATTCATAGCTATGCGACTCTTTAATGCTTATACATAATACTGCTCATTTCTAATTTATTTTAAACTATTATTAATAACTACTATTTTTACATAACTGCCAATTTGTATTTAAACAAATGTGAATTTGTCTTTGTGTTTCTTCAGAAAATACACATTTTACTACCCAATGTTAACTGTGTTAGCTTAACATATTTGAATATATTTATACAAAAATAGTAATTTGTCGCCTTAGTAAATCTTACAAAATGACACACAAGGTTGATAACTTATTAATGAGCACACATGTTTTAAAGATATGTAGGTCTATCTCCAAAAGTATGTTGCTTAGAATAATACTATTTTCTTAACTTAACTTAAGTGTCTTAGGCTCAATGCTAACAATATTATAACAACAAAATATGTGAAATCAAAATTCTAAATTAAAAAATTTATACATAAATTAAAGTTTTATTAATAAAACCTGATTAACACACTGTAGATTCAATTATTATGGTTTTAGAAATTTAGCTTATTTACTTATCATGGTCCAATGTGAAATTTGCTTGGAATCATGAATGTACTAAAAATGCAATAAGTAAAATTTTGTCATTCTGAATGATTTAAATAGAAATATTTTAAAATATTCAATCAGTTTATGAAATATAATAAAATGGCCAATTTTCTATAGAAATGAGCATTTTAAGAAATATAAAAGTTCATTATTGTGTACAAAACATGATATATCATGTTATAAGCATGCTAGTACTAAAAATATAGATTTTTATAACTTTTTAACCTGGTCTTGTCTTTTTTATACATTAAAAAGGTAAATATCGCATTGTACATTCACCATATAGGATGGTGGCCTCTATATAAAATATGTATTCACTGTACAGATTCACATATACATTCCCTTTTATATGAATTGAATATAATATTCTTCATTTGACATGATCAAATATAGATATAGGAATGTGACTAAATAAGTTATTTAAGCTGATGTTTATCCTCCTTTAGAAGTATAAGACTCGTTATATAGCTTTATCCACTATTGGCATGTTATATATTTATGTATAACATTATTCAAATTAGGGTATGAATTTTGGCTAACTTTGTTTCATGTTCTCTTTATAGAAATCTTTAATAAAATATTTTTTTAAGATTACCTCACCCTGAAAAAAGGGGGCTATGACAAACAACATCAGTGGATAAGCAAATTTTACAATTTGTTGCAAACACAACAAGAAAAGGAACAAAAATGCAAACTATAAAGTGTGTTGTGGTTGGAGATGGAGCTGTGGGAAAGACTTGTCTGCTCATCAGCTACACAACAAATAAATTCCCATCAGAATATGTGCCAACAGTATTTGATAATTATGCAGTCACTGTCATGATTGGAGGAGAGCCATACACCCTTGGGCTCTTTGATACTGCAGGTGAGTAAATATGACATCTCTTAATTTTTAAAGCTATATAATAATATTCTAAGCTAAGTCAAAAATATTACATGGGCAGTCTATAAATGTAATATGTCATTTAATAGTTTGAAATATAATGTCTGTTATTTTTCAGGACAGGAAGATTACGATAGACTTAGACCTCTGAGTTACCCACAAACAGATGTTTTCCTTGTTTGCTTCAGTGTAGTGAGTCCAAGTTCTTTTGAAAATGTTAAAGAAAAGGTAACAAATATTTACCTTATTGTCTTATGTCTTTATTTTATATTATTAATTTATAGATTTGGCAGTAGCATATTATTAATTTTTTTTAGTGGGTTCCTGAAATAACGCATCATCAGCAAAAGACACCATTCCTTTTGGTAGGTACACAGATAGATTTACGAGATGATCCAGGAACCATGGAAAAATTGGCAAAAATCAAACAAAAGCCAGTGTCACTAGAACAAGGAGAGAAACTTGCAAAGGAACTAAAGGCAGTGAAATATGTTGAATGCTCAGCTTTGACACAGGTAATCAGATACCTTTAACAGCTCATGAAATAGAATGTTGATGTCTTTTGTGCCATTTTCCATTCTTATTAGATTTAGATGCTAGCCTTAATGGATAATAAATTATTACAATTATTGTCTTATTTTAGTTTAGCTACAATAGATACACACCTAACTATGAAGGTATATGGTTGTGAATATATACATTTATTTAGTTGTCTACCCCTAAAGTTAGTATATTGATTAAAGTACATCTTCTTTTCGTTCCAGAAAGGATTGAAGAATGTATTTGATGAAGCAATTTTGGCTGCTTTAGAGCCTCCAGAGCCTGTAAAGAGAAGGAAATGTGTCATGCTGTAAGATTAACCAGCTTTCACTGGTCTCATACGCTTTTCTGATTCAGTGTGCGAGGCTTTTTTATTACTGTAATATTCGACTTATTTTAAAAGCCCATTAACAAATATGATGTAATAGAAATACATGTTTAAATAGGACACATGTGACAATATTACAGTAAATGGGGTAGCAAATAATCTTGAGATCGGCTGCCATACAATATGAAAGTTTTCCAATTTGACAATTTTATACCACATTACTTGTCATTGCTATTATGTAAACTAGTTATAAGCAATTGTATTAGAACCATTTTGATTGAAGTTATCCACCATATAATTTAATGGTTCAAATTTGAAGGTATTTTAAAATAATTATTTATAAATATTGCTATCACATTTTAAACAATTTTTTTAAAAGACGTTTAAGAGAATATTTTTATTACTTGACATTTTCTGAGAGGCTGAGTATTCTATTCTATTGTAGTATAATTTTACAATTTTTGATTGTCAAAACTATAGAAATTATTGGTCTCTATGAAAAATATGTTATTTTAACTTTATTGTGTATATTGAATTAACATATTATCTATAATAACATATGATTTCTATACTTCCGTATTATTTAAAATAGTATTTCAATATCTTATGATATAAAAATTCAAACATTATAATGACCATTGCTTTAAAATTCACAATTTATTTATATCAAATTATTTTAACTATTAAATAGTAATGATTTTTAAGAATGATGGATTGGAAATAATTGAATCATCTCAGTCTCTCTAGTAATAATTTCATTCATTTTTTATGACATTGATTGAATTTTGATTTAATTATAAATAAGTGGTTACACTATTGAATAACTTATCTCATTACCCAGATAAGTTTTGGGTATAATACATGCAACCAAGGAGCATTTTTTTTACTAATTGCTTACTGCTTGGAATATGATATCTGTGAAATTTTGTAGGGACAGGTTCAAGAAATTTTATTTTCTTTGTGATGAAGGAAGTAAAAGTTTTTATTGCACTATTAAATCAATTTCTCTTGATATGGGCTTAGGTATAGATAATAACTAAGGAAAACATAATTGTTACTATAAATGCAGTCAAAAAGACTGAATTCAATAATTTCATTCCATGTTACTATTTTATTTATTATTATTGATACATGTAAGATTTTGAAATACCTATACATTTGGATAATTATACTGTTCACAATTTTTGTATTTAAGTTTATCACTGCCATGTACTCTAAACGCACATGTCTTTTAAGTGCCAAATCTCTAGTTTTATAGGTTTAAAGCTAGCCCCACCAGTATTTTTTTAAATTTATCTAAGCCTATTTTGTAAAGCGCAGATTAACGCAAGACCAAAGTACCACAAACTTACCTAACCCAACATACCTGTGGCGGTACCGCCTAATACTTAAGTTGAAATATTAGAAACAGCTAGGTATATCTGTGTGTCAGATAAGTTTGTAACACCTTATAACTAATGGCATTTGACGACGTTCGAAAATTTCAAATATCATATTACAGAGCAGTATATTATTATAGTATGGTTAAGGTAAGCATAAAAGAATGATATAGCATCACATTAATATTTTTATTACACACATAAATCCAGCTGTACCTAAATTTTTTATTTTACCATTTATTTTATTTTAAAGATAATTTATTGAAATCTTAGAAGCGTCTTATAAAACATAATGAAGAAAAGTTAGCCTCGCGAATAATTGTTTGATTAGGGCTTGAATGCCTGTCTGATATATATGACTTGCATACAATGCATGAAAATATTTTTTCTTTTTGTTGTATAATCTGTTTGTTTTTATTAATGACTACTTCAATTAAGAAATTTTGCAGTAAGTATAAGAAAAAAGAATAATAAAGTTTTAATTTGAAACAGTATTTAATAATATAATTTTTTTATGATAGACTGTCTGTTTATTCTTGTGAATTCATAACATTTTTTTAATACAAACATTTATTCATGGCACATATGTTTATTCAGTTATTATATTTTAATGTGAGAATTTGACATTTTATTCGATTTTTAACTCTTAATATATTATTTTCCTTTGTGTCAGTAACTTAAGGATTAAGTGTATATTATTGTATTAAAATATATTAAATACAATCTGTCTTTTATTTACATTATTTTGTAGAAAAAAATCAGGAAGTTTTCATTACCCTAATAATTTCCTTTACTAATAAATAAGTCATTATTCCCACAGAAATGGGGAAGAATTATATCTCTTCAGAATTTAGTCAGAAGTGACTGGCAGAGATGTTTGGGTATTCATTCAGTTCATGCTTTAACCTGGACCTTAGTCTGTTTTTAAAATGTTAGTATCATGGCTACTGAGAAATTATTTTTATTTTATTAGTTTCAAGTCTACTTACCTGTGTATAAATTCTTAGGTCATAATAATTAGCATATTTAAAATATGTACTAATAGTAATATTTTGTATAAACAGTATGTTACGTACATACTGTTTAATACAAAATGTATGTATGTAACATACTGTTCAAAACACGTGACGTAGTTAATAGTTTTTTTTAGAGAATAGGGATATAAAAATTGCCTACATAATTGGTAAATGGTTAATCTGAATTAATCGCCCATGATTAAATGCATTATTCATCAGTACTCAGTTGGACATCTTCTTATTTATAATATATTATTAAACTAATCTGTGCCCACATAATTGCAAGTTGTTAAATTCTTGGGACGGCAAAGAGATGTTTGCTTTTGTCGCCACCGCCTTTGCCTGTCAGTATTCTTGTAAATTTTCTACACCAATTTGGTGTCGACAGTATCTTCGTGGTAATAAGATATTCATATCAGTACCTTCCTCCAAAGTAAGGCGAGTGATAGGTCGAGGAGTATTTAATTCGCGATTTAGTATATATACATTAATAAGGCTAAAATAAAATTGCCATTTCAGCTGCAGCAACACATATTGCAAGTGGCAAAAATGATTAATGATCTTACTATTGATAGAAAAAAGGGATCATAAAACAGATATAATTTCGACTGCTGCTCAGGCCAGTTTAACTTAAAGTCCATTTCTATATGTGACTTATGAAGGAGAAAAGGTTATGGATTTGGGAAAATCAGTTGCCAACAATTTGTTCAAAACTGTTATAAAGAGGATCCAGCATTGCCTTTATGCCTCGAAATGAAGCTTTCTATTGGCGCAAGTGTAATGAAAAAACTTAGCTTGTGTGAAAAAAGTGTGAGGCAGTACTGATCAAAATAGTATATTTGCAGCAGGATGCTATTTTGTTCCTTAAAGTTTTTTTCTTTTGTTTTAGTATTAAAGATAAGTTTGTTACTTCGATCATTTCATAGACACATACATTGATATTCAAATTTTCTAATACTTATAGTTTTAAGAAATCAATCTTTAATAAATAGGTTTTGCATGCATCAGTTGCTTTTTTAGCCCATATCAAAGAAAATTATATTTCTTAGTTAAACTACAAAGAAAGACCTTAAAAGGTCACTTTAGTCCATTTTAATGGATTAAATTTTAATTATAAATTAGTTGTCGAATGATCAATCAATCAATTGTATTTAAGAATGAATAAATGTAATAAAATGTCAGACATTTAAATACCACTAGCCCAATATATTTAACTTAATTGTATTTAATAGCCACTAACAAATATATGAGTGCATGATGTTGTTGATTTTAACTGTTGATACTGTTTCACATAGGAAAACAGTACAATATTAAATTTTTATTAATTAAAATTAAAAACATTCTATTTAGTAATAAGTTTTCAAATATAATTTCTGCATGATATTGATTTAAACCTCGAAATTTAGATCTAGTAAGATTTATTTACTTTTGATTAGAGGTAATTTATGATTACTGCAATGGTCAGGATCAGTGTAAGCAGTAAAATCTAAAAATGTATGATTTGAGATTTTGTTGAATCTTTCACTAGCATTTTAAATAAATGTTGTATATAATTCTCCTCGCCTTTGGCCGATAACTATTTCTACATTTTAACTTCATTCTTCCAAAATCTATGAACAAAATAAACATTATTTTGATAGAAGACTAACTGTTATTTATATCTATATAATATGTAATATAATTTGACGATTTATAGTATGTTTAAGAATATGAAACATTTATATTATAAGCATTAAAACTTAAACAAAAACATTCTTTGTAGTTGAACTTGTGATGTAATTTATAACTCTGAATGATTTTATAATTTATAGCTCGATTCGATTCCTAATGATGATAATATTAATTTATCCCTAGGAATGGGAATGGGAAAGGCACAGTGTTGCCAGATGGCCTCGGCGACGTACCCCTAGATTAATTTTGATTTTCCCCCAGAAATCCTCTAGGATGCCCACACTAAGCGGTAGGTGGCAGGGGCTATGAGCCATGGCTCGATTCTTTAAAGCGTTGGTCATGTTGGGAAATGAAAGGCATTACGCAAAGTATCTGTAATAGAAAATTGATTGACAGGTTCAGGTTTTATTCGGTTTTTGATTAAACGAATATACATTATGTACGGTCAACCATACACATCCTATTCTTACAATGTTAGTACGTCAATTTAGTTCCAAAATCAGGAACGTTATATGAAAAAAAAAAACATTTGGTGTGTTTTTGAAATTTCCCCTAAAGAAACCCCCAAATATTATTTCCCCCTATTCTGCCCTAGCTCGGTTGAGAAAACCCTAAATCTAGGAAAAATCCCCTGTCTGGCAACACTGGAAAGGCATTAGACAGATTCGATTCCTGTAAACGGATTGACAGAAAAAGTGACAGTATTAGCAAATTTTTTTTTTGGAGTATATAGCCTAGATACCGGGCTTTTCAGGCCAACAGTTTTAGCTATTAGAGTTGAATATTATAGAGTCATGTCATTTCCCGAGATATACAGACTAGGACGTAATGTGGTGCGTGGTTGTTGCGCTATCAACAGGTTTATTTTTTGGAAAAATAATTTACAAATTGCGAAAAAATCAGTTTAAAAAACATGACAAAAAATCGCAAAAACCTGCAATGTGAGTGTCCATGGGCAGCGTTAACCCCTGCTTTATGAATAAAATTCACCTTGCTAGTAACCACTGACGGAATCGTGATTGCTTGGGCGAACGTGAATAGTCAGTAACCCAATAGATAGCGCGATACTTCATCGCCCCCGTTTTGTGATTCTTGTGGTACAGTATCGCTACAAAATGTCTCAGTCGCGTCGGTTTACTCTGAAAGAAGCGACATCTTGGCGTTGGCGATTGATTTAACGGAAGCGAGCGTTTTTTTCTGGAGTGTTTTGCTCTTTTAAAAGCTTTAGGACTACTTAGTTGTTTTATTAAAGTCTAAAAGAACAATCATATTTTCAGACTCAAAAAGTGCATTACAAACTACTGAAAAATTTCCTTTCCACATGAAACTTTGTTATCCTATTATTTGCGAAATACGTGATAAACTTTTAATATGTTCTCAAATAAATTACACAATTATCTTGTAAGGAAACGAAAAGGCTGATGAGCTTGCCAAAGAAGCTACAAAGTATTGAGATATAGTCCCATACATGAATTATTGTCATGATTTAGCTGCTCTTCAGAAAACCCATCTTTGGGAGACATGAAATGATGTTTGGTTGAGAAACAGCTAGTTCAAAGGCACACATTATGCTGAAATTCCAACCTGAATCCCCAGTAAACCAAGGTTGTTTGAGGTTAAAAGTTCTAAAATTGTGACTTCTATCATTTCTAGTATTCGTTTAGGATATGGCAAGCAAGACTTCGTATTGTTAAAAGTAATATTTGTGAGTATTGTTGACCTCGACCATATTTTCTTTTTTTGTTCCCAATATGACCGCACCTTCTTTCTGTATTCCTTACAATTACTACAAATTCCGTTTCTGACTAAAATCTCCTGCCTTTTACATTATCCTTTATTGTATTATAATGCATTATCTTCTTTCATAATCAATAATAATATTAAGATGTAATATATTTATGTACATATTTTGTTTTTAACTAGGTTATCCCTATGTTTCCTGTTTGATGTATTTGTTTATTTTTTTCTCGTTTCCAAAGCTTTTACTTGAAAGTGGCATAAAGTTAAAACTATTGCCAAATATTAAAAAAAACGAGCGCTTATATTTATTAATTTCCAGCCAGTATGTACTAAAATTAATATTTAGAGGTTGCCCTCATTTGTCAATAAAAAAAAACAAATTGTTGTTTTTTGACATATTTGACGGGATGGTTTTTTAGTGCTTTTTAATCAACATAATTTTTATATTTTACTATTAAAAGGCACTTTCTTTTCAAATTGTTAAGAAAGCGGTCAAGTTGTGTGATGAAAATTTCAAGTTAACATGGGCGACGGATTAAAAATAACAAAAGGTAAAAATAATGGAATTGTCAGGATGAATTTGCAATGGATATTTTATCATTCCCGTACCCTGGTATTCCGAAATCAATGTTTTTCTATATTATATTCTTCTAGATAAGCGTCATAGAAGTTCTAGTAGTCTTGCAGGAGGAAATATTGAAGGGACACGTTCCGAACGAAAATTGGATATAAGGGGTGAGCCACCATCAGCCCTTAGTTAATTGAAAAAACAATGACAGAAAATAGGAAAACAAAATTCTAAGATTTATCGAGCTGAAACAATCTTCATAGTTTATAAATGAATGTGGTTTTTAAACATTTTTACACGCTTTACAAAGGGTTTTTTATATTTTCACTACCTCTTGACTTATTTCGGCTCACGACCAACTAGTTTATACGCTATATTTAACGCTTTGGTTTATATAATTCTGGAGTAATCAGCTTTGGTATTTACCTGTCACGTTTAGAACAGCAACCCAAAGTGAGTCTTGGGTTTCTGTAAACTAGAGAAGTAGCGTGCTTGCCGATCGCACACGTTTCCATATACGCTTGCTAATCGGGCACTTGGAGCTTGAACTTCTCAAGATGACCGGTCCAACGGAGTTTTTGGTTTTTTGGTCGACCAATTATGTTGGTTTCGCATATCAGGTCTCAATATCCGAGGTCTCCAGCTTCCACCCTCCCTCTTTGTCGGGCATAAAATCTTCCGCAAAACTTTTCTTTCGGCTACTAATAATTTCTCCTTTTCTTTGATGGTTGGAACTTCTTTTATCTCAGACTGAATCCACGCACGAATCAAATGAGCAATTTATATGCTCTAAAAAAATTATAATATTTTTTTCTGTAAGGAGGTTTATCGGCGTTCTGTGCCTTCAGATTGCTTTAATTCAGCTTGGACTCAAAAATATCGATCGGTTGCTTATTATGCCACTGAGGAGGAGTAGTTTTCCAATAACCCTTTATATTTTAATAGCATCGATACCGGAGGTAGACGATCAATTCACATTAGCCGAAGCGAGGTGCGATGATTTAAAAGAAAAAATTGATACCGTCAAAGGTCTTAAAAGAAGGCGAAAACTTAAAAAACGGAGGTATTCATTTAGTAAAATATATATAAAGTATTATTTAAATAATGAGCCTAGGAGGATAACGACTATTTAAAACCATTTAAAAAAAGTTAAAGAAGGAGATTTTCAAATCAAAATATATATCACGGATGTCATATTGCAGCCATCATAAATTGTCTTTTAATTGATATAACCATGTACAGAAAATACTAATTTGGCCATTTCCTTATTGTAAAAAATTGTCTTTAAACGTAACTTGGTAAGATTTTTATCCTAAAAAAAACTTTTGTTTTTCTACGACTTTGTCAAGTTACTTTGCGTACTAATAACTATTTTTTATTTAGCATGACACGCGTTAGTGAACAGGCTGTCACTGGTGAACATATTCCCTTTATAAGTGTTCGGACACAGCCAAAAAAGAGTAAGGATAATTATTATTTATAATCACAGCACGCTTTATTCAATTATTTACATCACTTTTCTCGATAATTTCCAGTAGTGTTAATGTTAATTTTGAATTAACGTTTTACATATCTCCTTGTAGTTTACTATACGAATTCTAATAGAGCGCTGTTCATCTCTTCCTTGCAAACACATATGACCAATCAGATAATTATTAATATGTTTAAATTTCATGGACCTCTCAATATTTAAAGTCGGGAAAAAGATTGGTAGATTTTTAAGGCATATAGGATTATCAGCTAGTTCGACAAAATATGATCACTGCTACCATTGAATATCTCTAATACTTTATTTATAATATCTATATATTAACGTACTTTATGTGAAGCAGTGTTAAAGCCGGGAAAAAGATTGGTAGATTTTTTAAGGCATATAGGCTTATCAGCTAGTTCGACAAAATATGATCACTGCTACCATTGAATATCTCTAATACTTTATTTATAATATCTATATATTAACGTACTTTATGTGAAGCAGTGTTAAAGCCGGGAAAAAGATTGGTAGATTTTTTAAGGCATATAGGCTTATCAGCTAGTTCGACAAAATATGATCACTGCTACCATTGAATATCTCTAATACTTTATTTATAATATCTATATATTATCGTACTTTATGTGAAGCAGTGTTAAAGCCGGGAAAAAGATTGGTAGATTTTTTAAGGCATATAGGCTTATCAGCTAGTTCGACAAAATATGATCACTGCTACCATTGAATATCTCTAATACTTTATTTATAATATCTATATATTAACGTACTTTATGTGAAGCAGTGTATACGCAATTAACAATATACTAGTTTTGATGGTTACAGAAGTGTCCCCGCAGGCTGCTAGGTTGAGAAGACTGGAATTGCCGGCTAACCCAACCCGTGGCTATTTAGATCCGGCTATGGTCGAGCAGCACGAAATGGTTGGACAGGTGCGGGGTTACAACCAGATGTTTCGTCAGCCGCAGGTAATATTACTGTATATATAATGTTTAATAAGATACGGTGATTAAACTTGAAAACGCTTTTGGAGTGATTCCTGATTGGACATCCTTAGTATTATTACAGCCCTCTCCTATTTTCCATCACACAATAATTTTACTACTTATATCAATCATAAGCCTTTTCGAGCCCTGAGTATATTTTTCAACTTATGTATTTTCCAATGCGTATTGATTACATCACAATGAAGTAAGTTTTATGTACGACATTGTACACTATTAAAGAGAGAATCTGAAGTATAAAAGTATTACTACGAATTTTTTATATATGCCGATATTTTGTCTTGATGACTTCGCAGCTTGTTAGTCGAAAGCGACAGCTTTTTAATAGTCTTTTCTTATTTTTGTTTAATTTCCTTTAACGCAGCGAGTTCAAGTAAGTTCAGCAAATAAATCTCCGAAATCAAGACCGATGTCCCGAGGTCATCCTGAAGGAGATGGTGAGATTGTTAAATATATTGCGTATACTTTTACCATCTTTTTTATATCACTAACCAAGATTCCTCAAACGATTTTATATCGCTGTCTATATAATCTAATATAAGCTTATTAACTAAACAGATTTGTCGCTTATTTCGTAAGTTTAATTTTTTGTGATACCATTTTTAAAACCATTAATTGTAACATATCTCTGTTATATATAGACTGAAGTCGATGAGTGGATACTATTTACCGACAACAAGTCTTATATCGAATAAGTGCAAATAATCAGTAAAAAACTAAGAGAAATTATATTATGATATCTTTCGTAGCTGTGTATGAGATTGATTCATCGACCGACAAATGTGAGCCTCAAGAGGTGGCCTGCGGTGATGATGAAGTGATCCAGGATAATTCTGACCACAATGACAGTCATCACTACTATGATCATTTCCCCGGGTAACCATTGTGAACCCTAAGTGGTATATTTATTTATTATTCTTTAGGTGTGCGCCCAAATCCTTGATGTACAATTGGATTTTCTTGAGGGACAACTTTCATTTGTTAATACGTTAAAGGAAAACACTGTGAGGAAAAAAATATTATCTATTTGCTTAATTAAAAACGATCCATGACACAGGATTGTTTTCTTCCCCGTGGTCCAAGCTGAGGTACTGGTCCCATTCATTCATTACCGGCAATAAAGTACAGTATTTCGTTACAAAACAAAATGTGCTACTAAATAAACAATATTAAAAATAATAAAATAACGGTTGTTAAAATATTGTCGGAGAAGGTCCCTTGTCTGAAAATGTTAATTCGTGGAGTGCCTGACACACACTTGCTTATATCACAAAACATAGGACGCTAATTATAATCGGTCTTTAGACTAAGAAACACTTTTGAATGACGTTTTTTTTTTCTAGGAACATAACGGTTAAGAAGAAAAAAGGCGAAACAAAAAAGGTATATGGTGCACGTCGACGTAGTAAGGATCAAGTTAAAGATATGAATCGTAAGATATAAACGAATTTAAATTTCTTCATTTCAAAGTTTATATTTTAGAATATTCTAAGAATTTTATTTAATAAATGACCATATATCATAATTCTAATTTCAATACCGTTTTCAATAAGTCTTCGTATCACGTATTCCAACACGCTTGATGATAGGAACCGACCGATTTTATATAGGAACTTCGGAACAACATCGAAATCGAGTTTAAATTATGCTTATTAGAATAAGCGATTCGTACCAATTATTAGGCAAATACTAGAATCTCGTTCTCTTTATATTTATATTTTAATAATTTATGAATGTTTGTGATTGGTGAATACATTTTTTTCAACCTTCATTTACCTAACCCCGTGTCTTGACTATCTATCTCTAGAAAATCTCTTGTCCTTTGCACTTTTTCCAGCAATCACGTTACGTTAGGTGAAGTAAGTTCATGTTGAATCTCGTTGGGGGTCTTAAAATTAGATAGTTATATTAAAAAAATCAATGTTCGAATGTCCTTAAATTGCGACTTTAACTTCTTAATTTTAGAAAATCAGTGGTCAAACGGTTATTTTGTTAAAATATAAATTCATTATTATTATTATTTCTAGGGGATTTTATAATAATTAAATTAACTAACTGAAAGTGTAGCTCAAAACAACAAGTAATATTTTTTATGAAATATCAGTTTTAATAGGTTCGGGGGTGAGTCAAGAAGAGGAGAGACCTGTTGTGGAACTATTTAATAAGAGCCGTGGAAGCACCTCGCCGGAGTCGTGGCAACGACATCCGTTTCAAAAAACTGTTATGCCTGAATATGAGAAAAAGAGAGGTTACTTGTAAAACGGACAATATGTTGATGTAGATGATATGATGTAGTAGTCAAAATTAGAATTTTAATTAATATCACTGTAAAATAAGAACTAAAAATTATTTACAGCTCGTGGAGATGGTAATGATGAAGTCGGGAGAAAATCTCCAGACCGAGTAAGTAGTTTTTAGAAATAATCATTATTATTAATCAATATCTTTCGTACTTCCTCATGGGAAAAATATAACGAATTATTTTATTATTTAGCGAAATCTGCCAGAGCAGCAATCTGAAGATAACAGAACTGAAGATGGGAAAACTGCAAATATAGAAAAAAAGAAAAAGGTTATATTTAAAGGCAATATGTATATTGAGCAATTAAAATAATTTGAGCCTTTAAAATAATGAATATGCCAAAAAATATAAAATCAATTCCGTCCGTTCGACATGGTGAAGTATCTGTGTATGTCCCGATTTTTTGTTACATTATGATACTAATTAGTGAAATTTTGTTTCGCCCTTAATAGCCGTCCTTTCTTCGCCTTCAAATTCCTTTTGAATCTATTATGGAACTTTATTTTTAGCTTGTCCATCGCCGTGTTAATTACCGCGGCCACCACTATGAGATGCCGACTGTTGCATCTCAGATGAAGCAAGCTGGCATGCGGTGCTACTATGAGCAGCGTTGTACCTCGAATATACCATTTATTGTCAGCAAGAGCACGGCACCCTCACATAACATTGGTGTTAACATTCAGCAGGTATTACTTTCGACTTCCATCCTACCAATTTCCCTGGCATTGGCTTGTAGGTACGTTCGTATCGACATATCTCATACAAAGCGAATCTCAAATTAAAATTAGAAAAGATATAGGAAATATTGGTAAATCATTTAATTTTAAATGTACTTTTAGGTCCTAAATGGTATGAAAATTCAACAGCCGGTCTCCGGAATTCCGTTTACTATGGCTCATCATATGGGTGAGTTTATTTTCAATTTTCTGGGCTTTGGGAAATATTTTTCAGTAGGTTTATTTTTTTCATGCATCATATACCTTTGTGTTTATTAATGAAATATGTTTTCTTATCGTTATAACAGGATTGGGTTACTTATCATCAACTGCACCGAGAAGCGCAGTGAGTATACTTTTTTTCTTTATATATTCAAATATACTTTTGGATACGTAACATACTATATTACACTACTTTTCATACGTAAATGAAATAAAAGAGAATTTTCGTATATAACAATGCTACAAACATAACTTTATGAATAAAATCGCCTTTAAATGATTTGACTATAAGCGCCATCTACAGGATTTAATTGCCTAAACTTGAAAGAACAATCCATGATTCAGGTACACGATCATTGCTACCCTTTGGCTGTCCAAGAAAAAACAGCCCATACTCTGTCGTGGACAATTTTTTAAATTTCCGGATAATAATGTTGAGTGACGCCAAGTTTTGTTCATAGTCATGAATCGAGCCAAAAATCGGTTAAGATCTTGTCGTAACAAACCTCTGTGAAATTGTCAGTCTCGTTTGTCTTTTGTCTACGTAAGCTTTTTGGGCACCCAGCGCGCTGACGCGTTTTTCATACCCAAGTGGTAGTGTATAATATTATGGACAGTTCCTATATAAATATTTACACGATTCGCCAAGACAATGTTTTCACCTTTTTTATCATTTGTTCAGTAACTACCCATGTAGGGCGTCCGGTTTATAAATTTATGAGAACACGTTTTGAGTAGTGCTAACAAATGGATTTTATTATTGAAAAAATGTATTGATTTTATTATTATACCCCATATATGGTAAAAAATGTTCTTTTTTAAATTATCATTTCATTTCAAAGCCAACCTCTTTAGGTTTAAGGTTTTATGAAAAAGTAATTATTTTTTTTTTTCAATAAAGGTTCTATCATTGGATAATCGAGAGATGAATGCTATTCGAGTTGGAAGGCGTTTAGTTCGGCTACCGTCATATAAAAGGATGGTAATGCCCTACAACCGTCTCCTCCACATGTACAGTGAAGGGGATGGTATGGTGCCACGTTTTCTTCGTGCAATGAGTCGACCCAACTACATATATACTTCAATGTATAAGTAAGTTCTTGTATGTTAAAACTATTAGATGTCATACGAAACATAAAATGTAGTGACTGGATAAAATGAGTTGGTTAAATCTAATTTGATGTCCCAATTTAAAAATTTCTTTCCTTATGAATATTAAGTACTAAGAGATATTTATTTTATTTTTGTTAACGATTATACATTTTGCAGAAATTAGCTTTGCAGAACCAATAATTTGGGCATAGATGACTCTCTGTTAGGGTAGATGACCCCATGAAAATACTAACAAGGATAGACTAATTAGTGTAGGGTACATGACTTATCGAATAGATTATAGCTTCTTTAGAGGACAAATAAAAAATATAATTATTTTAAAAGCCTTTGATTTCCTTTTACAGTAATCTTGAAAAAAGCATAGTAATTAAGTTTCCGTAGTAGATTTTCTTCTCAGCTTAATACGCTTCCAAGGATAACGACTCCAATATGATTTTTCAAATCGTAGACAGTCGAAAACAGTCTATTCATATTGACCACGAGAATGTATTCATTGAGTAGGTCTGTTTGCAAGAGTATTAGATGCGATTTTATTTAAATTATATAAATAAAATAATACTTTGAAGGAGTATAATAATAGTACATTTAAGTTCTTATTTTTTTTCAAAGTAACATTCTCATGTTTAAGCAGTCTATCGAGGAACAGAGATGACGCAACATCCAAGGGCCATAGCGAGAGTCTCGAGGCCAAGCAAAGTTTGGCAATATACGCGAAATTGTACAGAGAGTATGAAAGAATATGCAAAAGTCTCGAAGACAAGAATGATCCGGACCTAGACAGCCGTAAACAACAGCTGATGAGGGAACTCACTGCGCGTGCTGAACAGATTGGGAAGGTCTGTCTTAGCTAGATTTTTTTTTGATAGTATGTCATTTTGTATAGAAAATAAACGCCAGCGCATATTATACAGGCGATACAATAAGCTCGGTCTTGGCCTCAGATTTATGTATCGGCTTTATTGATTATTATATTCATTAACAATTTTATTATATACTAGTTGTCCTGGTGAACTTCGTATGATCACATATATTTCTGTGAAGTGTGGACAAACCTTAGTACCAATTGTTAATCTAATCATTCCCGAGGTTTAGTGAGATAAACGAACAGCAATTCATTTTTAGATATATAGCTGGCGATAACGTACGAGAGTCCTTAGCGCTAAGTGTGACTCCCGTTGGTAAACGTAGATTTTAACAGTCATACATAGTTTGTCTCCTTTCTGAATGGAACTTACAAGTGACCTCAAGTTGAATATTAAAATCGATTTACAGGTTGTGGACGAGCAGGAGAAACTAATCGATCCACTATTGAAAGCATCTGCATCAAACGAAGATGGTCGTTAAGGCAAAATTGTTTATTTTCTAAATTACAAGTAGTATTGTCAACCGTATGACAGTTTTTAATTTTGCGCTTATAGAGCAAGCTTCAATAATGTCGCTGCTATGAGATAAAACATACATAAAAGCATCGACGGAGTCTTAAAGTAATGGATTGATTGATCAGAACACCAGACGTTCATAGCAGCCATTTAAAAATTGACATATATTATTGAACTGTAATAGGTGTAGCTAAGAAAATAACGGAAAGGGATATTTTTAAATTTGGTATTTTTTTATTGGAGAAATTATTGAAATGTTACATTACAGATGTTGTATGAAATAGATACTAAAAAAAATAGAAATCCAAATTTTATCTATTAAAAATCACATTTACGCCACCTGGAATAGCTCTTCTTGATATTTTTATTGTTTTTAATGAAAACTGTGCAAGCTTTGTATAAGTTGTAAAATTTTAATCTAAATAAAGTACTTGTGTAATTTTGGCGAATTTTTATATTCACTACTGTAATTTTGGCTGTTCGAGTATATCTCAATATAAATGTTGCATAAAGCTATAAGTTGACTGTATAGTTAACAAATAGAATGGTCGGAAATGTAAACGTGTTCTGGAGATGCTACTCATCAATCAGAAGTGAGCGATTTGACACCTAGGTGAGGGCGGTTTCAGACTAGCATATTTTTCTGCGCGTATACGGTCGTTTAAGCATACGCGCTTGCACACGCGCCTAAAAAAACCTGATGCGCGTAAACTGGCGTCTTCGCTCGAACCGGTAATGTAGTAGTTCTGACGAAGAAACATTGCTATTTGCTTATATATGAGCTGCGCGTCAACGCTCGTATGAGTTGAGCATTAGCCAAAAGGCGCGTCTTTAAGTGCCTACATCAGGTTCCAAGTACGAGCTTATACGCGCGCATAAAGCGCTAGATTGTAACCGCCCTGAGGTTGTTAGAAATTGTATATAAACGTTACAACCAAACATAAAATGAAATTCTTCACCCCTTTCCGGGTTCATCTTTTTTTATTTTATAAAAAAACACCGTAAATCGTTAATTGCACATAAGATTAGAACGCACGACTTCAGGGGTGGGAGTCACCTCCTTAGCTAGGTTAACAGTATTAAAAAAAACTATATTTCAAGTGTTTGAATACACAAGGCTATTAATCTACATGGAGGTCTACTATGAGCATTTTTAAAACGATCCAGTTGAGATGCTGATGAGTAAAGATTCCCTTCCCTTAAATTCAAACGCATTTTTTTCGTACCTTGACCATGTACCCCATGAGTCCACCACCCCCAATGTATATAACAAACGTACTGGATTCGTACGACCAAAGGAATTACCTGAATTTTGTGGTTTCTATGTATGTTCTGATAATTCTACGATAATTATTTTAATATAAAATTATTTGTATGGATTTACTAAACTTAATAAGTAAAAATTATTCGTAGCATATATTACAAATGTAAAATTTTACTGGTACTATGACAGTTGACACTTAACTTTTTAAACGTATCCGTCAACTTTTAATTGGAGCTATTAATGTATATCATGGTATTTTTCAAAATTAGAGTTCTACAATTATAACTTTACATTTTGTAAGATATATATAATGGTAAGTATTATTCACAAATTTGTTTTCCAAAAATAAATACCTCTAGTGAAATTAATTCTTGACTTAAAAGTCTATGCAAAACTTCTAACAAAACAACTTGTAACTTGTAAACAATAAGTAACAGAATAATAAATTCCTTTTAATTGTACCTTAATTTAATTTAGCTGATAGCTGAAACTTCACAAACTCCCAGAATTGATAGACATTTTGACAAACAAGAGCCCCAATGTATATGTTAATACTCAATTGAACATTGCCTCAAGACATCTTGATTGTGTGTCATTCTAAAATAAAACGAAATAATTACTGTTATTAGAATAATTTGAAGTGGCTATAATTTACGTTTTATAAGTTTGATAAATATCTATGTTTATTTTAAGAAACAAAATGGCAGAGGAGTTCATTAGAATTTTTTTATTAAAATAAATACCAGTGCCATAACATTTTTATTTATACGAAATGAACTTATTGTAAAATGAAGTACCAGGCAGCCTCTATGTTTCCAGCCTTTAAATATACGATTATTAAACAAGGTCTAGGTGTGTTATAGTGTAAGGTTTGCTATATATACACGGACTTATCGTTCAAGAGGTCGCAAGAGATTTTGGTAGAATACGTGAGAACGAGGGCGGAAGCTGGTTTATAGTATAATAATATATGTCATTTTAAGTAATAATGTTGTTATACACTAGGAATCAATACTATAGGTAAAGACTGTACAAAAATAGGTGTTAGTTGGTGTATCGGTGAATTAGTTTTTGAATGTATTTTTCGTACCAGGCAGATGCCTCCGGATTAATTATTTATTTACTTATTTGTGGTCATGAATTGTATTTATGAGCTGTTTAGTTTGTTTAAATAAACATAGGTATTCATATTTATACTACATATTTAAATAATAGCCATTTAATATAATGCAATCACGGTCTTTATTTATTTTGGATAACGCCATCGAGATAGAAAATATTCATTTGGGATAAAATAAATATGTATTTTATTCACTGGGGCTCTCCTTCACCAATTAGTCTCTCTTTTCAGAGAGTTTGCCAAGATGGAGCTGAAAATAAATTAATATTGTTTATATTAAATAAATTTAATTTGTACAATTAAAATTAACCTACTTTATAGTAAAGTTATTTTTGTTACCCGATACATATGTACTTGTACCCATATTGTAGATACCTACTTTCTACTCTGTTATTTTGCTATCGAAATAAGATTTTAGGTACCAAATCCACATCTCCCGCTCATAGCCGAGTAGTTCTCTCATTCGGCTGATGGCCAAAACCCTAGAAAATTTTCACGTTTTCAAGTTGACTATGATTGTTTTTCTATAAAATATAAACTTAATAATTGTATACTTTATTTGATTACATAAGTTATGTGAAGGTTTTAACATCAAGGTATCACTTCGATATAGGCTATTGTTTATGGAAAAAGAAATAAAGCATAGTGATGAATACTTACCCCATCATATTTTAGTTAAATGATTTGTAAGACTAAAGTTTTATAATTCACCAAGAGAACACCTATGAAAATTATTATTGAATTTTAAAAACTTTTAAAATGTATTGCTTAAATAAATTTTAAATATATTTTAAATTTCACTTATATGTACATAAAACGTAATAGCTTATTATAATTGACAAATGATTAAAAATATTTTCGGATTGAATTAATTATCATAGAATCATTTCTTTGTTAGTTCTTTCGTTAGTTAAGTTCTTTTGTTCGGTCTTGCGATTCCACGTTTCAGTTTTGGAGGTTATAGTCAGAAAAAATGTGTTTAATTTATGAACCTAAAGTCACCTCAACTGGAACATTTTACAATGCTCATGGTAGGTCCCCAAATATTTCCTTACATCATATCGTAAACTTAATTTGAGTGAGGAGACGAAAGAGGTCAGCACTTATACTGATATATTTTTTATAAGAAGGTTACACTATTGTGTCATTAATTAATGATAAAGTTCATCAACCCGCTATTGTGGGAGGCTGCAATAAACATTATTTTAAGCTAAGGTTAACCATTTTACTAATTATAAGTACGCATAGTAAAAATTTTAAAATTTATTAAACGATAAGTGATCTTAATATAGAAGTTTAAACATCAACAAGAAAAGTTAATAGGTCTATACTTATTTCTGTTTCATAAAAACTAAATTGTGTTCACTGCTCTAACCGACATAAAATTCAGAGACTAAGCGCTCAGTATGTCACAACGTTTTTAACATACGGGCTAACGGAAGTTATAACGCCTAGTCTCGACTGACTAAGACTGACTGTTAGCGTAAACACAATTTCACAGACGAAAGGTACTTTACTTGGTTTAGTTTTTATGAATAAGATTAACTGCTAATTAATAAATAGCATGTAATACGAACGGATATTTAAACATACAAAGCATTACATATATATTTACAATATTTTTGTGCTCAGATAATTTTTTGATAAATCGCGCTACTTACATAGTTGGGCCGTTTATAATTGGTTGTGTAATTTTTTTATTATACAAAGAAACTATTTCATAATTTATCTGAGTGCTATATTTAAAGGAAGACAAATCATATTTTTTAACATTAGAAATCTTATATCTATAAACATGTAAGTGTTGATATTATTTTTAAATACACATATTTTCTAAAGTAGTGTCTATTAGTAATTGAGTATATAATTCTAGTTAATTTTTTCTAATATGACGTAAAAACAACAGCAACAAATCCTGTTTTATTAATACAGCGAAAATGAGACTATACAAAGGAGATTAGCCATAGTGTAATGTAGAGTTCTTTGGCTATAACTACGATTATTACTCACAGCTTAGCCGATAATAATTCGAATAATGATAATGGGAACATGCCACATTAAGCTATGAGTAAAAAAGTTAAATAATATTACTCCATTGAGGCGATATTTAATTGACCAGGATTCATTCTCGTGTGCATACATATGAATAGTTTTCCATTTTAAACAATTCATGAGAGTCAAGACTTCGCGCTAAGTATGATATCTGAAATCATACTTAATTTTTTGTTATGTTTTGTGCTCGACTTTCAATCATAACCCCAGATTTAATGTAATAAGATATTTGATCGATGTTTACAATGAGCTACGTATTATATAGGAAATTATTAATCGCATACACGAGAACGAGCCAGTGAAGTGTTTAGTTACGTGAATCGGTAGAAGAAGGCATCTCGCCTTCCAATTTGTGACGAGCATGCACATAAGCTTCGGTCAAAGTTGGCCAGTTTTCCGGCGGAGCTCCACTGGCCCACTCAGTAGTTGTCACCTCGGCGGGTCGCTCGGCTGTTTCAACTTTTGTGCATTCAAGAGATAACGGTTTTGGAGTTTCCATTCGTGGTACAGAACTGTGGATACGAACATTCATTAATAAAATATGAACACAGCTATTAGGCATAGTTTTATTAAAAATTATGTGGGTATAATATTTCTTTTAAATCATTAAATATTTTAAATTATTTGGCTATAAAGGTCTCCTGAAAGCAGTCTAATAATTCAACAGTCACAATCAACAAGATAACTTTTTAACTACTTTTTAATTGTAATAAATTCCATATGTCAAAATAAAAATACCTCACTCGTTCAGGCGACTGCATCGCGTCATTAGTACTCGATATTTCTAAATCCTCCGAATAGTTCAAATGTAGCTTTTCGTTATCGCCACGCTGTTCTTTATCTGAAATATTTTGTATCTGATTAAAGTAATTACATGTGGTGCGAATCAGCATCTTAGTATATATTTTGATGTTAAAAGGCAATACTCGTAACAAGATATAAATCATTGTTGTCCTAAGAGAGTCCTACAATAAGCCTTCCACATAATCTTCGAACCAGTATTTCTCTAAATTAGTGTTGTTCTAAACCAAACAAACACTATAATTTTATAATATTGAAAGAGTTTAACCGTCAATATTGATCGCCGCTTCTGGCCATCCCAGGGAGTCACCCTCAACGTCTACAGGTTCATCTTCAGCATCATAGGACCTCGTCTCACGCGGTCTTTCCTCTCGCCGCTCATCTTCTAAATCATAGCCTAACATACTTTCCACTGTGTGGTGACGCTTGCGCGTACGCAGTTTGAGACGCCGCTGGCGGTTTGCACGGATTCGTTGATATGTCTGTTAAGTAAAAATAAAGAATAATTTGTATTAGCTAAAGAAGTTTATTTAAATTATATTTGCAAAGAGATTACTGACAAGATATGATATTGATTGAAATAACGAGGGAACAAAATTTTAATAGGTAATATTTTCAGTAAAGTATCTTTAATAAAAAATAATGCAAATGCATTGCAATGCATGTTTTTAATAAGTTTCCACCGTTTGATAATATATACTAAAAAAAAATATTTTTACCTCCCAACGAGCATCTTCATCTTGATGGTGAAGCGAGTGAGTAGGAGGTGCGGACACATCCCTAGGTAAAGCTGTTAAGCTATAAAGATGCTGCAGCTCTTGTAAAAAGTGGGCCTGAGCAACTCCGGGACCAAGCCTGGTGCCGCAAACTCCACAAGATGACTTTCGTTCACCGTCCGCTGTTCGGAATGACTTTTTACTAAACTGGATATGTTATTACGACCTTAATCGCTATAAAAAATATGAATTGTTGTTATTTAAAAATCATAAAATCAGAAAATTTGAAATTGTAATTCTACCTAGTCCTAAATGGCGCATAATCGAAAGAAGTTTTTAAAATAATAAAATAAGTGTATGCTGTATTTCTAAATTCAAAATAATTAAAAAGTTGAAAAAAATAAAAGTTTCTATGTAACATGGTATGGTCAGACTAGTTCGATGGTAATAGAGTTGCATTATCCGTAGCTTAGTAGTTAAGGAACACAGCTAAAACTTGGCGATAAAAAAGTGCGGTAAACATTACGATATATAAATTCTAAATCATCATTTATTAACGTCTACAAGTGTATACTATGTTATATATATATATATGAATAAATAATAAATAGATTTTTTTTAAATACATTATAATAAAAGACGTCATAGTTAGCATAGTCGTGTATAGTTTTGTCGAGATATAAAGGTACTTAAGATCGTTTTGGCGACTTACGTGAAAATAAGTCATGGGAATCAGAGCAGGGAGTAGCATGTGTCGTCTCATCATCCTTGCAAGGTCTGGGAGATGCTGAGGCTGCAGATCCAGGTGAACTGGTGTCGTCTCGTACGGCATAGCTGTGCCGATATAGCGGTGGCGTGTTGGTGTCATCACGAACATTCTATAGGTTTAAAAGGGTTTTACATTTTTATTTTTTATACGCGATGACCAATAAAAAATAAAATAAAAATAAAAAATGTGTATTCATTATTTCTAATTAAATGATTCCCTATGTTGAACGCGTAATTAAGCATTTTTCTTTCAATAGAGGTTATAAGTTGTATGTATACCCTGAGGGCCTGTCCAACGCTTTGTCCAAGCGCGTACTGTTCTCCTAGGTGTCTGGCGAATGCTTTACCAGGGTAGAGGGGATGAAAAGCACCACCGATGGGCCGAAATGCACCACATCCAAAGCTTTGCAAGGCAGGGTGCAGGAACTGCGGCGCCATATGATGTAGGAAACCCTCCATCTCGTATTGAATACTCTAAAATAGCAGTCAATGTTAGTCATTGTCCAAACAAATTAATTGTCGCACAGCGAAAAATGAACTTTTGCTACCAAATTTATTTATTGATAGATAATTATCCGTCATTGGTTGTAATCTAAATCAAATTAATTTCCTAAGTTAAGTTTACTACATCAACACCCATCTCGTCAGTGTTTAAAATAAAATTTTATAAATTTTCAGGGACACATAACACGTGAAAAAAACTTTCACGAGTTGAGACGATATGATGTAAAAACTATTATATATTATATGTGGGCGAAATCATATAATTATTTGTTTATTTCCACATAATTATTCAATGTTAACAGTTACTATTAATGCGATACAACTACACAATAATACCTAAACCGATAATCCTACAATTAAAAAACATAAAAAACTAAATATAAACACCTAGATCTAAATAATAACAAGCAACTCTTGTGAACTCAAGCAGTGAACGGTCGGTCTAACTCGATAGAAATTATATTTATTATATGTATTGCTCGCATGAGTGGTCCTTCGCTAACCAAGTTGGAGTGTGAGCGCAGTACATACAAAGACTCCATTATATCCAGATTATATATTATTAGTGTCCCAAATAAGAACACTGACAAAGCAAGCTCTCTTCTGAGTTGTTTATTGTATGCACCCACCATACCCAAAACAAACCAGGTCGGGTAAATTAGTGAGTACAAGGGATTCACTCCATACAGTCTCTTGTAGAGGTAGCAAGTGAATTTATTTTATGTTGCATTCGCTCTAATATGAGACTGTGTTTTAGCGTCATATGCAATGATATTCATTATGGTCAGTACATCCTTATAATTTAGTCATTTTTAATTCCGATTTAAGCATGCCAGCATTTTCTTCGAATACCATCGTTAAATACGTTTGAAAGAAAACAAACAAATCAACGTAAGTATCGGTAAAAGAATGAAACCACACAAGAATAAAAATGTTTATTTTGAAAATAAACGGACTTAAATTATGTGTTCCTGTGGCTAAAAGTTATTTAGCAAACAGTTGTTGGCATGATTATTAATAATCTCATACTTACTTATTACATATTAATTATCTATGAATATAATACGCTCAAAATACGAGATTTTTTTGTTAATTACGAATTATATTAATTTAGTTAATCATAGCTGCACCAACAAAGCCACAAAAAATAAGCATTATAATAAGAATTAGATAAATGAAAAATTAAATTAACAAATTTAAAAAAATGTTCTATAAGCGTCAATTGCTAACATACGTCCTATAATCAGACGGGACGGACCGAAAAATATCCAGTTCGTTCGGGCCCTGCATATTGCACATTCTAATTAATCTAATTAGGCAATCTCATCTCACTGTATTACAAACTAATACCGATAGAAATATGATACTTTATGGGTGAAAATGACTTTAAACTGTACGGTACTGTACTTCCTTGATCTATAGGCGCTTTATCGAATCAGTACGGTGAGGCGATGGCGACGGAAGGGTCCGTTGGTATTGCCTTTTGTCGCTACGGGTTTGTGCCAGCAATTAGCTCGGACATTGGTATAATACTGTCAGTAGCGTTTCTGTAATCAATTGCTAAGTAAACGGTCTCCTTTGAGCTTACGTTTGCTTGTGTAAACAACCACAACGCAAAGGGTGAATTCAACCGTCACTAAGACACAGAGTAAATCATATTATCGCTCTTGTAATATGACACCTGTAAGCGTATAAGATATCCTTTGTTGTCAATAGTTAAAGCATTTTCGGCTGTCTAGTGCAAATTCATTCATGTGCTATATCTGATAAATGATATTCGAGTAGAGAACTACTTAACATTTACGTTTGGAAATTCGTTCGATATTCGAAAATTTATCGTAAAATCGTTTTAAGAAAATGAGAAGCTTTTTATATGTATGACAACTCTGCTTCTTGCTAATGATGTCTACTAGCAGTGTAAGATCTATATCTACAAATATATAACGGAAAGGTATGTTGTTTGTCTAACAAAAGCATTTAGAATTAGAGCAGCAGTTGGCTTTCATTACACCCCATTATAACTACCGTAGTTACGTACAAAACCAAACAACCGGGAAAAGAATGGGCGAACCAATAAATACGGTGTAACGTAAACTTTATGATATGATACATTTGGTGCTCTCACGTATAATACAATTTCCGTTCGTCTATTTGTGAATTCTAGTTATTGTTCTTAGTATTTCGTGGTATATTGTGTATACGTCTATATAATATATTAGTGTTTCTTGTTTTGTTTTCGACATATTAAAATGACCTTTTGGAGATAACATTCGATGACATGTATACTTAATATGAAATAAGCAGGATACATATATGTATATAAGGTAGATATTATATTTATACAGTTTAAGTATTTAAGTCTCGTATGTGACAGTTTTACATAATATTGTTGTTGTGATTTTGCCTGCTATGCTTTACAATGCAACACAATTATTGACCATTACTAATTACACAAAGTAGTCGTATTTATAGGCCAGCAGTTTTGGTTGATTTGCTTTTTATTTTTTATATAAACTAAAGCGATTACTAAGCGTTACTTTATAGGTAGTTATATATAATAAAATAATATAGAATCGTAGTTATAGATTACGGTTGTAATCGCCTTTAAGTGGGCAATAAAAGAGATCTAGCAGCGTTCCAACACATTGGTGCTGATTTACGCCTGATAGGAATTCGCCCCTTTTTCAATAAGTTTCAAGATAAGAATCATTGCTGCAGCCGCGTGACGGAGGCCGTGGTATGCAATTAAATCGTTATTTAAAAACCAATTCGAGGCTAATATTCTAATTTACAGATTTTTGTGCTTGTTGAATTTTTACGTTGTTATTATGCCTATTATCCATATGTGATGCAAATTATTTAATTTGTTGATGCTGATACTTTGTGGTTTGACTGTTGTCGCTCATTTTTTTATAAAATGTCACACACACAAAACAAAAGTTAGTGAATTGTAAGGATTTCCGTGTGCCGTTGAATAATAAATTAATCTCAATATTGGATTGATTTTGGTAATGATTAAAGTGTTGTATTGTTATTATTATTACTACTATGTATATAATGTTTAATTGTATTCACTTTCATCAATAGTAATTAGTTCGCACACATACCTTAAATTATATTTTACGTTATTAACATTTAATTACGCTAGTTTAGACTTTAATTATCCGCAACTATAAACGTTTAAAGTTTATATTTCAAAATGGGCACTTTTCGCTCGGAATCATGTTATAACTGCAACCTGCAAATTTGTAAATTAACACGGGTTATTACAATTTAAAATCAAACGCTTTCAAGAGTTGCAAAATTATACATTTGTGATGTGATATGTGAACAACGTATTTTTGGGTAGGGTCATATTTTAGCTATTTACAATAAATTCTGTCAAATTTTAATGGTTTGATTTTGTACAGTGACAAAAGTACTTTGTTAGAGGATTTTTTTATTGTTTCAAGACTGCTCTTTTGGTTTGCTAAAAAATAGATTTTTAATAAGTTTTAACCTCCGAGTATTGATTTGGTATATGTACTTAAAAACATCAGTGTCATAGATCAAGATATCGGAAGTAAAGACTTGTAAAAGGTCGCAAACGTCGGTCTACGTCACTACGTTTATAAGTTCATTTCTATTAACTTCTGTTAACTGTTCTCTTGCAAAATTATTCTACTCATACGCCATTTGTGTTGTGTCAATGTCTAATTCGTCTTATAATAATAATATTTTACAACAAGCAACAATAAAATTTGTATCAATAATATTAATTCCGTAAAAAATAATGTTTGCTACAGTAGAAGTATGGACCAGTGAAAATCTACAAATTGTTCTATTAAGAGTAATTACACTATTCTTAACATATACATATATATATACAGTGCTAATAATAATAATAATAGAAAATGGATATATACTGAATAGGAAACTTAAATAACTTTAAAAAGTTTGGTCACTTTATAGCAGGCAGTATTTCGTCGCTGTGTTGTTATACTCATTCGTTGAACGAGGAAATAATGGGAGTATTATATCGACGTCAGCGAAGATCAAAAAGACAACTACTTTTTCGCGTAATTCACTTTTTGATGTATCTGGATTCAAAAAAATTTCTCTACCGAGTAATTTTTTTTTAAATATATATTCTTACTTTTTACCTGAATTTTTTCTCGGGAATAACAACAATAATACTTTTTTTGCGATATATCTAAATAGACACACATGAACACATCATCTACAGGTGTCCATGTGTGCGTCGTGCATTTCAGCGCTTCGTTTGACATAGGCTCATAGCAAATTTTTTGGTACGTTTATATTTTTATTTTAATGCATTATAAGCATCATGCTGTATAGAAGAAATAAATTATTGTTAAACCTATCAGTAAAACAAAAACAAAGTTATCTTTATAACAGTGAACATCTTTCAAATATTATAGATATGCAACCATTAAAGAATTGAATTAAGGCTTATCTTATGAATTTAATAACAATAATGAAATATAATAATTTTATGCCTAAAACCGTTTTAATCACTTTGTGTATTATAAGGTACAATGTTAAGTTTTCAAAATAAGTTTTTTAACTAATACTCCGTAAATCGTATCTATGTGACGGAGGACGAATGTGGAAATCATTTTTTAACGAATATTATAAATAATATATTTAACGACCTTACCATATGGTTTAGGGATCCTAGGGTCAAATGATTGAAAATGTGGCATTTGCTAAAAGTTCTTATTATTTTGAACCAGATACTTAAGGTGTCGCGTCTGAGTCTTTCTATCTTTTAAAATATATCTTTGACGACGTGGAATACGTGGACACGGTGTAATTTAATGTCAAGTGTAGACACTGAACTACGGTCGCTTAAGATTGTTCGATTGTGACATACAAAATTACTTTGAACCTCTGATAAAGGATCAACCGTTAGATATTTTCAGACTGGAAGTACATAGTATTACAAATATAATTTAAAAAATCTAGATCATTGACACTTGTTCCTTGAAATTATACTTCTTTTGATTCCAGTCCTAAAAATAATTCTCCATGTAGTAGAATACATAAATATCATCACTTAATAAAGTTGTTATTCGAATTCAAGATTTAACTGATGTTACAATTGTCTATTATATATAAAATTATACATTTTGTATATATCATTATAAACTCAGCGTAGATAGAGTAGATGAGAGAGTAAGAGAGAGAGAGAAGTAAGTTGATTAGAGATAAGAAAGTGCCATATTGATGATGGTGATATTATTAAAATCACTGTAATTACTTTATCACAGATTAAAGATTTTTCCAACATGTTAATTGTTACTATTAGTTAGAGAAAAAAGATAAAGAAGAAATTAACGTTTATTTATGAAGTTATTTTAATAAAACAATAATGTTTCTGTACGAATTCGAAACTTATGTGGTAACTTTGAAATTAGTATTTCTATAGAACCTATCTAAATATACCCGGTGATTAATAAAAATACTGAAAGAACCACTTATTTCTACCTAAACCTTTACTAAATTATAGTTTTATCTGCACTTAGGCGATGTATACTTTTCAATTACACAGTATTTGACGTATACGTTTTTGTCATCGTTGAAAATAAGTTAAATTTAAACGACTCATCATTATTTAGTTCCGTTATAATGAACTATTTCAAATTTCAACAATATAGCGTTTATACCGACAATATATTTTACCGACAAAATATTTTATTACATAGTAAATTATAAAAATAACAAGGCTTATTTCTGAAACTCCATCTACTACTACTACTAGATGGATTGTTTTCTATGGTATAAGTACGTATGATTTGAGTTTTTATTTGTAAGTTCTGCTAATTTCATCAATTAACTAAAGCTTCAGAAAAGAAGATACCATTTCTTATAGCTTCATTGCTAGGTAATTATTTCTTTAAGTTGCCTCTTAGCAAATCTTAATTTCCATAGCCAATATTGACTGCCAATAAAAAAAATCATAATTTTACGTGTTTTCGTAATTTTAGTTAACTTTTACAAAATTACTTATTTTTATTTAAAATTGGATTTTTCAAATCAAATTTGTAAAGCGATGAAGAGCTTTAAGTATCTATACAAATATTATGTAAGACATATTTATAAATATTGTTGCAATTTATCACTATAAAATGATAGTCCATTCGCAATGCTTAGTAAATTAAGTAATTTTTTACCATTTATTAATAAAGTTATCGCGTAAAAGGATATAACTGCTTGATATCATGATGACTGTCTGAAAAGAAGTTAGTTTATAAATATTTGATCGGCGTATGTCTTTAATAAAATCATATCAAGTGGTTGCAATTTGTTAAAATAACGGAATATTTTAGGTTCAACAGTCCATATAATACCTATACATTTGCAATAAATGTATTAATTAAATTAATATACCTTAATAAGTTAATAAAAAATATATAATAAAAGTTTTTCCGTTAGTTTATAATATTGCGCATAAATTAAATGTTTGAATATAATAATTTTAAGTAAAACTTATTGGGTTTGATGTTATTTAGACTGTAAATACAAAATTGGAATCAGAGAAGCTTGAGAAAAATAAATGCTCCTTATATTTTATGACTTTAAATAGATTCGATGATATACCACACAAGCACTAAAGAAAAATTCAAAACTAAAAATCAACTTTGGCATTTATCCTAAATTTTGGAATTTAATTAAATACACTTTCTATACAAACTGTTACTTACCTCGATTAAATGGTTTACGTGCTTGTCGATTGTACGAAAGGCACAAATACGTCAACACTTAACGAAGGCCCGCGTAAAACTGACGTCGCGGCGAGCGCAACTGGGCGGGATTACAGCTGACACGCCCCATACCGCCATCGCGGAAAAATCACATTTGCTATATCTCTATAACTTTAAAAAGAACGATAAAATATAATATTATACTGTGACGTGATGATACTTTTTTACTTACATGAAATCACCAGTTTCTCTTCGCATATAATTTAAAATTTATAGGGAATCTGACGAGTGAACGTATGGCTACATTGGTGAGTATTTAGTTTATAGAAACATTTTCTAATCAAAATCTTATTTAATTATGAAAACTTTTCACATAATATTTTATAATTTAACCATGTATCGGTAAGCAAGTATTTTCATTTTGTGAAGGGGATTTATATATTTCAAAATGTGATTTTTTTATTATTTTCCACCGTAAATTTATTACAATATTTATTGAGACTGAGTATTGAATTTAGAATTTACAGATTTATACTTTTCGTACTGATTCTCCATTGTAGGAGATGAATAAAACAACTTACATGTAAAATTTCATGTTATATTCTTTTGCACCAATGTATGTTTGTGGACTCAGTTTCCGCACTTAGACTCAATAGGTCCATTGTGCGTTTTGCACCAATAAAGGATTATATTATTTTTATAAACTAACATTTTGGTTGAGAAGAAGAGAAAAATACTCTCTATAAAAAAACCAGTCCTAATACTGACATATATAATATGCACCAAGATGTGTAGGCAGCAAGCGCCTCTTAACATTGCTAACATCAGGCGATTTCATTGATCAGGCGATGACATTGATTAAAATTGAAATATAGAAAAAAAACTAAAAATTCAGAAATCTGACGCCCAGATGTAAAATGTTGGGTTTGAGAAAAACGAAAAAACACGGGACTTGACAGTTCGTGTCGATAAATTATCATACAAATTTAGGTTTCGACTTTCGACTATCTACATACCACTACAGTTAAGGCATCTTGACCCCTGTTATCGAATTACTGTATACTGTTAAAATATTTGGAAAAAACTTAATGTTTCTTTAACAAATCACTTATAAAATATATAATTTTATTATTATATATGTGTTTGTGTACAAATGTTTATTGTACACAAACATACCATGTTTTAAATATTGCCACAGGGACCACACAATTTCCCAATCGATATCGTTTAACACTTAACCAATGTTTAGAGTTTAGACTGTTTCGATTTGGGTCGAAATCATTCCGGTTTTCTCAAAATGCTTTCCTTTACTGCATGAGCGTTCGTTAATTAAATAGCGCATGTAGAAATAAATACCCATTGGTGCACTTACGTGATTCGAACCTACGTAAGGGTTTAAGGTCGCCTACCTCGCTCCTAGACAAAATTTGCAATTGCAATCAACTTATTAATTCACAATAAATGATTAATTTATTTGATCACATAGAGTTACATCGTCATTTTCTTTATTAAAGCTCCTGGGTAGGCTGACAATAAAAATGAGAAATTATTTTTAATAATAATATAGCGGGGTGCCCCGTGATTTCGGCAATATTTCGGTGACTCGCTCACCCTTATTACTTCAAATTCCTTGACCGGGGTAGTCGATAGTAATAAGCCCACTTGCTTTATGACCTTAAGGTTGATGTGAGTATTAAGTGCGATCTTATGTTTATGTTAAAAGGGTAAAATTCATAGGTTATTATGTGTTAAATCATATTGGTAATTCTAAAGATTCTGCCTTATTCATAAAAATAAACTTAAATAAAGGAAAAAATAAAGGAAAACGTATTTTAGATAAAAGAGCCGAAATACTCTGATCTAGTTTTTATGATTGGAGGACTTTCAATATTATTAATGTTTGTGTTAAACTTTGTATTTTAATTTTTGAGTTTGTTATATTGACGTTGTTTTCGTTAAACAGACAATAAAAAAATCCTGCTCAGATAAAACTTCCACATCCTAATGTTTCCAGCAAATCTAAGTGTACACATGCACAGGTAGTATATCTATATGTCCAAGTCGAAGCTAATAAGTTCCTTCGGCTTGTAGGAACAGCCTCATTTTAGGTGATAAATATATATTACTACTTCATATAAAATCACTGACAGTAATTATTCGAATATTTAATTTGAGAATTATTTAATATTTTACAAGCTTACATAAAAATATAAAAATATGGTGTTACTTTAATTTTAATTGTCAAGGCATTACATAGAACACGTCAACGTTAAGTTTATGTAATAAAAGCATATTACTACTATCAATATACTATACTTTATACTTCCAATGACACTAATTGATCTAAACAATTTTTTAGAGCATTTAAATTGGGGCTCAGTATTTAAAATTTTAATTATCTTTAAAATATAACGCTCTGGGTTTCCTTCAATTTAACAAATTAGACATTACCTACGTCAAACTTAAAATAATATTATTTTATGTTTGTTGATATATTACAATCGTGTTTGAAAAGGAATTTGAGAAATTACTTTATGAATAAAATTTCTTAACGCTTCAGTTAACTAGAAATTTGATTTCACATTCCTTCCTGTTAATAATGCGTAATGGATACTAAATCACCTTAAGTTAATTGTGCTCAAAGGGAAATAGCAATATTAATCCCCGACAATACGATTTAACTAACTAATCATCTACGAGAATTAGCAGAAGAGGCTGATATTAGATTACCGATTTACAATTACAGCCCAGTCCTTGTCAGATGTATGTGACCACAAGATAGTATTAACCATTGTGGCTACCTTAATTGAGAGTGAATGTTACGTACTTATGTAATCAAATTATTACGGTTGCTGATTTAACCACTTATGTTCGATGTGGTATCTCGTAATTTAGGACATTTAGGGGGGAGCATAAAAAGGCACGACGGTGACGAGGCTCGGTATGCGATGCGATTATGAAACGCCATTTGTCAAGTTTTTATTGGGCTCCCCAAAGCAAATCTATTGTTGTAGACATCCCGCGTAACCCTCGTCTGGCCCTCACTGACATCAACTCGTAATTTTTATAACTTGTTAAAATTTAAGGTGATTTTCATGAAATTAATTTGTTATTTCTTTCACGAATTTTCTTTTCTTCTTTTTCTTACTTTAAGGAGTATCACAGGGGGTTATAATGATATACAGTCTAATCATTCGAGGACAAGTGATCTTAAAGTCATAATAAGGAACCAATAATATTGTATGTTAATAGAGCCTATTTCAGTTTCGGTATTCATAAGGAAAAGATTAATTAAAATGGTATAATTTAATTGTTTATTTACACTTTGTTGCAGTAATACAGAAATACAGTACAATTAAAGTAATGAAAAAGAAGAAAAAATATTAAAATAAATAAGGCGAGCGCAAGATGTGCAAAACTACATAAGTTATACAATAACTTAGACAAAGAGAATGGAACAAAACAAAGCAATTAAAACATATGTAGACCGTGAAAGGGAAGATAACAAAAAAGAACATATGCAAAAGAAAAACACACATGAATCACGATTATTTGATAAAAATAGCCTTAATCTTAAACTTATTATTTTAATGGACCATATAATGCACATTGGAAGTCTTAAACTTGAGTATGTCGTTAGCGCAACGTTATTAATGATGCATGTAATGAAAAAAGTGGTATTG
Organism: Pieris brassicae; assembly: GCF_905147105.1. Taxonomy (NCBI): domain Eukaryota; kingdom Metazoa; phylum Arthropoda; class Insecta; order Lepidoptera; family Pieridae; genus Pieris; species Pieris brassicae. The sequence goes on from NC_059680.1 coordinate 5,288,120, forward strand.
ATTGTATCACATATTTTAGTATTCGATAATTATATATATATTAAGATACATATTTATTCTACTAAACACTACGTAAGTGTAAAATAAAGTTTGACAAGTCTGTCGCATTGGTAGATTTACGTTTTTCTTTCTTATTTTATGTTATCAAATAGATTACAATTAGTGGCATCTCAAAAAAAAAGTTGCCAACATACGAAAATTTAAGATGTTGTCTTATTATTAAATTATGCGATTCATGTATTTTGTGTATGCAATTAAGATTCTTAACAATCAACGTTTAAAAAAAATTCGTGTATCCGGTTGATATCCCAGGTATCCCATCATTCCATTTTCTTTTCGGAGAACGCGTTTTGGCCAAAAATCACCGATGTCTAGATTGAGCATTTTGTTAAACGAGCTGGGTCTGGATATTCATAGTTGCTCCCCTCACACTCACACACAAATCGATTTTTATTTCGTTTTTATATAAAATATAATATTGTTTTGTTTAATTTCTTTTTATTATGCATTGTATACTATGTTTGCCTATAATTGCTTGTCACATTACCAATTGTATTTTTGATTCTTGTACCATTGTATCAGTGTGCCGAGCGTTAGCAAGCTTTTATAAATATATAATAAATAACAATAAAAATCACGTCTCGGATTGCTTAAATTATTTTAATGATATTTAAAAGGCAAATAGGACACGCCGGTTGTGTCTTGATTTTAGTCAATAAATAATTTATCTTTCATATATAAAAAACTTATTTTACTTAGCCGATTTTCTGTGTGTTAAAGTGGATTCGAGAATGCTTTAGATTTACAATTAAATGTTGTCTTGTACTTATGTTTAAGACATGTGTGCAATAGGTCAGTCGGATGTGCTACTTATTTATACAAACTAAATCATTTCATCAGATCAATTGAGTACTTTAGTTAAAAAGTTAGAGGGGAATTTTCCTGTACATAAACAATAACGCAGCGAAGCAACATTATTAAATTGCGTTGAAAGTTTATCGGTTTAATTTAACTCTACTTATGCCTATGTTATACAAGGATATTTGAGTTCCGTGGATGCAGCCATATTTCTCGCACCGTTAGTCAAAGCCTACGCTAGCTGATGACTTTAATATCCATCCTATCTAACCCCTCATGTAGGATAGTCATATAAAAACTATTTAATATATCCACTTAATAATTTAATACTAGTTCTATTATTCTATTACTTCAACGTACTAAAAGGCCGGCAACGCATTCGCTGGTTTGCCCTGTTCTATAAAAATAGTAGTTTATTAATAACCACAATTTAAAAAAATATATTTTGAAATGATCTGACTGACCGTAATTTTTGAGGTATGACCGAGTAGGATTGAAAGCACAGCACGAGTCGCACGCTCTACTATTAGGTCCTTACATATGAAATTGGCGTTTTGTATGGGAGGAACAAAAAGTCGAATATTTTTAAATATAATATATTTAATTAATCAAAGTATGAACCACTGTTTTCTATGCACTTTTGCCATCTCATAGGTAGTTCATTGATCCCTTTACTAAAAAAACCAGTCGGACGGGAATCAATAAAATCCGTGAAGGCGATTTGGACTGACCCATCAGAGTTAATTTTTTTCCCTTGCAAGAAGTTGTCCAAATTTCGAAAAAAAATGGTAATCTGCTGGAGCAAGGTCCGGGGAGTACGGAGGATATCTTAGACATTCCAATTGAAGCTCTTCTAATTTTGTAGCCGTCTGTTGTGCAGTGTCTGGTCTAGCGTTGTCGTGAAGTAGCAGTGGCGTGGTGCGGTTGACCAGCCTAGGTTGTTTAGTCGCTTGCTTTTCCATCTTGGTTTGCAATTGCTGACATTAGACATCAGCCGTAATAGTCTGGCCAGATTTGAGAAAACTGCAATGAACAATACCGGCACTAGTCCACCAAACGCTTACAAGTAACTTTTTTGGGGTAAATTTTCGCTTGGGGCAGGATTTGGCTGGCTGGCCAGGATCTAACCATTGCGCTGAGCGCTTCCGATTATCGTAAAGAATCCATTTTTCATCACAGGTAATGATTCGGTTTAAAATACCTTCATTATTGTGCCGGTTCAGTAATGTAACGCAGCAGTCGACGCGCGTTTGCCGGTTTGCTTCAGTCAATTCGTGAGGTACCCACCTTTCAAGTATTTTAATCTTCCCAATTTGCTTTAAGTGAATTCAAACAGTTTTATCACTAACACCGCAGCCTGCAGCTAACTCAACTATCAACTTGGGTCTCAGGACGTTCACGGGGCTTGTTCTGAAGGTCGAAATTTCCAGAACGAAAACATTGGAACCAAAAACGAACTGTGTTTTCTTTTGCAACATGACCGCCATACACATCATTCACCCTTCGAGTCGTTTCCGCAGCACTAGTGCCACGGCGGAACTCGTACTCGTAAATAATGCGATACTTTAAGTTTTCCATCTTGTAAAATGAGTGACGCAAACAGAAAAAAACAGAAGAAAAAAACAAATGAATGACGGTCATCGAAGCACAAATACATGAGTAAATAGCTGGACAAATTTGAATTTGAAATTCCTAACCAAAGAGGAGATATTTGAGGTCAAAGTGGCCAGTACGACATAACGCCAATTTCATATGTAAGGACCTAATATTAAGCTTAGTTTAATTTATTTTCTCACATTCTTTATGTTTAAAGGACAGGCGTCGTAAATATTCCTGCAATCTTCACTGTCTGCGTTTCAACTTGGTAGGTCCAGTGTGTTCGGGGCTTCGTGTCTTCCACTTTTCAGATGACTACAAAGTGAACTTTCTAGGTTATTGGAACTTCTGATCGAATTGATAAGACTTTCTCAAATGAAAGCAGAGTATGGTATAATTACGAATCCCTAAAAGTATTTTCAACAATAAACCAAAATCTAAAATGCTTTGACGTGTTACTCATTGACATTTTTATGTTTCGCGTTATAAGGTGGAAATATTTTATTTTTCGCCTCTTATAATTCATCCCTTTATTTATATACCATTAATTAGAATCTATATGCACTTTTTAAACAAATATAGATTAATATATATTCATAGAAACTATTAAAAAATTTTAGTTGTTTTAATGGTGATTTCGTTCTTTAATGAATTTGATCATATAATAACCTTTAAAAATTATTATCTTTGACAGTCATCGACAAAAAATCGAATCTAGGTGCTTTATAAAATAAAAGTGTTCTTATCTAAAATAATTTTTTGCAGACAAGTTGTTGATTAATTTTAAAACGATATAATTTTGACAAAAGAAAATGATAATTATTATATAGTGGGTAGTACTGAAAATGTTTAGAAACAAAATTAATGAAAACTTTTTTGAATTTCAATTTTAGAATTCTATAGTAACCAAATGTTACTGCAGTGATTTGTTATTTGTTTTTGTAAATTGGTGGCAAATCTAAAACTCTGGTTACACGTGAGACCTGTTTATTCTCAATGAATAGTTTTTATATATCAATGATTTATTTTGATTTCGCTTTTGGCTCAACAATAAAGCTATGATGTGCCACTATTTACAATTGGTTTAATTAGTTTAAGCGTGGACGTAGCAATCTCAATAAATATCCGCGTGAAAGACCTCTTTTAACAGCGACTACTGAAGATAACATCAGTGCTGTGCGACGCATGATAGAGGAAGTTAAGAGAGTGACCTATCAACAAATGCGGGCAAGCCTAGGCATTGGTATGAGTAAAGTTCAAAAAATATTACACGAACATTTATGCGTCAGCAAGCTATGTACCAGATGGATACCCCATACCGACGACCAGAAACAACTTCACATGAACTGGTGTCTCCAAATGTTAAATAAGTTCAACGGCGGTGACTCAAATGCTGTATTTGACATCGACACAGGTGATGAAAGGTGGATATGTTGCTACGAACCCGCAACCAAAAGACAATTAGCTCAGTGGGTGTTTCCATTCGAGGATCGGCTAACTTAGGTAAAGAAAGGAATAAGTCAAAAAAAAAGACGATTGCCTAATTCGTTGGTCGGAAAGGTCATTTTGCGACAGTTGTGCTAGAAGATGGAAGAACAATTACTGCAGACTGGTATGTTAATCACTGTTTGCCTGTTGTCTTGGAAACAATTCGACAGCAGCGCCCTCAAAGCAGGATCCTGCTTCACCACGACAATATTTCAGCGCCCTCCACAAAACGGACTGTTGAATATTTGACTATGGCAGGTGTCGTGATAATGAGTCTTACGTCATACTGTCACTAACTACTAAACTGGCACCCTGCGACCTTCATTTATTTATTCCCAAGAACTAAATATAAAATTAGAGGTATTCGCTTTACGAGACCTGAAGATGCGGTGAAAGCCTACGAAAATGCCATAGAAGAGACCCCTAAGGAAGAATGGGCCCACTGCTTTTCTCAGTGGTTCCATAGAATGTGACAATGTGTAGAGAGTAACGTAGATTACTTCGAAAAACAATAAAAGTATTGGCAACTTTCTACATTAAGCCGTTTTCATTTTCTAAACATTCTCAGTGTTACCTAGGTATTGTATTTTGATTTTCTCTCGCCCTGCTGTTTCATTGCTCGAATATGGTATATTGTGGTATCGATGATATTGGCGATTTTGGAAGCGCTTTGTTCTACGGGACATTGATACCTATTGGAACAGTTGCTTCAATCAATGTATGTTACATGTAAGGAAAATTCAAAGTCTGAGATATCTCTCTATATATCTGAGAATAATCTTGAGTTTCCCAGTTGGCTAATTGAGGCCATGCATCACTACTCCCAATGCAGTATTAAATACTTTTTCTCGTTACATAAAATCTAAAAAACAAAAATCAAAGTAGAGAAATAAATCCTCCTATTATAAACTAAGTGACCGTAAGTAATTAAGTCAAATATATGGAATAAAACACTAATTCAAGACAGTGCCGAACATCAGTATCGAAGACAAAATACTTCAAAAATAACTTCTTTTTTGAAAACTAGAAGCCCAAGTTTTGGTTCTAAAACTTACATAATCATATTGATAACTGATACACATGTGTCTGATTGGTAATTTAAATAGGATTTGATCTTTAAATGTCCCAGCATCGTCGATAAAGTACAAACAGATTTTATAGTGGCTTTTTATTTTTTCATTCAACAATGAATAATAATATCGAGACTTCAATTCCTTTTGAACTCAAGATTTTTATTTTATAGTATGAGTTAACGAAAATAGTAAAATGCGTGTTAATGTAATATGATATAAATTTTAAAATCGAAGCTTTTGACTCTTATTTTTCCCTTGTGTTGCGTAATTGTAATCATTCATCTAAGCGATAAATTTGACTTTAATGACTTTAACATTTTGGTTGGACAAGGTTGTGGATAATATGAAAGTGAAGCTACATTTTTAGTCTTCCCCACATACACTATGGAGTTGTTATAGCAGAGATATTGTCAATTTACAAAGTTCATGATTAGTAAGTGTATGCTGTACTATTACGAAAAATAAAATAATAATAAAGATAATGGTATAATTTTAGCTTTATATCCTAATTTTAAGATAAATTTGTTGGTTGTGAACAACATCAATATAGGATTTCATATGTCACTATGAACAGTGCATTGCAAATGACGCCCTTTAGGGCAAGGCGAATTTTAGAACCTATATCTAAAATCTAACTAAATTTAATTACAGAGATTTCGTCTTTTAACATTTTTACAGATAAGGTGACGCCTTATCGAATGAACGTTCGTTGTTGGTTTTAATATCTTACATGTTAATATTATTCTTTAGTTAGAAGTTTATTTATATATATAAAAAGTTTTGAGTGGGCGTGGCGACACAAAGGCGGCGATTTTTCCCCAGGCTCCGCCCAGTAGAAAATACCTCCCACCCGCCATTTTAATCCGCTAAAAACCTCGTATTTGAAATCTAAATAGACTAGACATTTATTTTATTCTGTATACCTCTATTACATACTTTGTATATCTTATCAAGCACATTAAAATATACGTATCTCTTTATGTGCTTGTTAAACAATGGACATTTTTTTCATAGTTAAACGACTAGTTAGTCCTAAACGAATTAGGACTAATCTATACTGATGCTGCTATTTAGTTCAATCCATAATACTAAATGCTTACAACTTGTCAATGGTTATATTGATAATAATATTTTTTGGCAGGTATCCCTTTTGCGTTGTCTATTTTTGAGTACATGGATTTGTTATCTATTAATTACTAACTTTTTGATTGTGTTAGATACTTTCCTCTACTTCCTCTTCTTCTTTGTACTACTTCTTCGACTATAACCTTTAAAAAGCACGGGTCACCATTCGTATTCAGGGGCAACTGGGCTGTATAAAAGTTTTACCGAAGCATTTCGGCTTAGGGTCTATCATGAAAAGAGCGTGCCGATTCTTAATAATCCGGCAACGCACTTGCAAGCCTTCTGGCAGTGTGCCCAAGGGCGGTATCACTTAACATTAAGTGCCTGCCCATTTGCCTTCTGTTCTATAAAAATAACTTATATTAGATGTTGGGTTTTTTGTAGTTTTAGTTATTGTTTTCTTCATTCTATATGTATTACACATACGTATGGTTTTCAGCGAATAAATTTTCGCAATACCAAGCTTACTCTAGCATACGGAATGAATATTTCATTTGGTTTCCATTCAAACGTGTAATGTTTTTGTAGGCAAAAATTAACAGGCAAAAGTGCATTCAGGTACGGACTACATACGGAGAAGGCCTAAGGGTGTACACAAATTATCTAGGACATCCATCATTGTATGCATTCGAACGTCACTTGTCGATCTTTGGAGGCTTTGCGGCCAGACAGCTCAATTTCACCGACGGCTCTTATTCTAAGAGTATCTTTAGATGGAATCAAATATATTTTGTTACAAAATGGTGGATAATTACAAACATTTAAATTATTGTACAGGTTGTGGCACAAATATTATGATTGCTTTGCATCGGAAAATAATGTAGAAATTTTAACATTATTTCATTAACAATATCAGCTAGTTGACAGAAATCTAATCTACCAATAGTCGTGAATAAGTTATGATATATTTATCTAATTTGATTTTAAAAAGACAATGTTAATAAACTTATATCTTAAGTAAAATTACTCAAAAAATACTTTTTTATATTACATTATTTTATTACTTTCAATATTATCGCTATTTATAAAGTTGGTTGGCATTCAAAAAAGAAATTCACAAGTGAGTGTTATGGAATTCTATTTAAAATTTTCTCGTAGTATTTTACCTGATGTTTAAAACTTTCCCGCTATTTCATATTCGCTCTGATTACATAATAGTAGTATCATAATCCATTTATAAAGCTTTTCTCTCTTTATTAGCACTTACGTCATATTCAGGCCATCAGCTTATGTCGTACTAAATGAATTAAATAGGAATAATAAATAATTCCTTGATGAATTTGTACTAAAGTTATGAAGGTCCAGTAACTGTGAGTCTGCCATCCAATTGGCATAAGCCAAAAAAGTAATAAGTGATTCGAGTTATAGAGCTTTCGAAAGTATGAAGGACTTTGACTTGGTCAGATTAACATTCGAATTTAGATTTATTCTTACTAATTGCGAGTTAGAGAGGTGTAATAAATAAATTATCAAGTAACACAGGTACAAAAAAACATATGTTTGTTTATTTTAAATTAACATTATTAACGATAAGGCGTTGCATCAATAATTTATGTTATCTCATTGTATATGTACTATTAATGCAACGAAGTGTTAATAAACATTATTTCGAAACAATTTCAAGCAGGTAAGCATTAAAGAAAGTCAGTATGACTTTTTGTTATAGGCGTGAAACTTCTAATCTACATAAAAGCTTTTTTTAATTTCATCTTTTTAATTATTTTGAATTTGGAACACGTACCTATATTATTATTGTGCGCCATTTCATATACTTTTTCCTGTGAATTATCAAATTACAATATGAAAATGGGGTGTTAAAGAAAATAGGATTGCCTTGCACAAAGTGGGTATGGAGCCGTCGGTCATACACTTCAAAAGCTTGGTATCAGCCGTATGTTCGTATGTCGTACCAACATTAGATACAAAAACATTTCGGCTGTCGAAGACCAGAAAATATGGGGGCGGCCGCATAATGGTAAAAAATCTTTGGAGCAAGGAGTGGCGTAATTTCCTTGGGAAACAGTACGTAAATCCATAGATTCGTGGCCAAACAGATTGACAGTATAAAATTCATTTCGAGTAGAACATTTTTTATTTTTTGCTGAGACTTTAAATAAATATGTAGGTAAAAACTTTAATAATATAACATTACTTTATAACAAAACGCATTTTCATTTGTAACAACACTTATGGCTGTATTATATAAAAAGAGTTTAATACGTATATAGATACTTTTTATATATATATATATACCTATATAAAGGATTATTTTATTTATTAACACTTCGTTACATAACAATGTAAAACAATTGAACATAATTAAATCAAAAGAAGGGCCAGTGGCGGCCTTATCGCTTTCAAGCGATCTCTTTTAGGCAACCATGGTGAGTAAAGAATTTTTTTAAATTAAATTACATAAGATAGACAAGAAGTGCAAAAATACATGTTATACACAGTTAATAAGACAAAACTAAACAGGAACAAAAAAAAACAAACTAAACTAGAAAGGTGATACATTAAAAATAGAAAATTTAAAATTTGAAAATTAAAAAGATATATAAATGACGATAATTTAAGATATGTCTCACTTCAGTTAGTAGTTAGTAAGAAAGTTAGGAATACGATGTGGACAGGTAATGTTTGTACAGAAGAAATTTAAAGGAAGATAGAGAAGGAGCTAAGCGAATAGGGACGGGAAGTGAATTCCATAGCCTAACTGCAGAGACCTGAAAGGTTTAACCATTATGTAGGTATATATATAAAAATAGCATTAAAATTCTTCTTATTCAGGGTTTGGTTTATAAAATTTCGTATAGTATTCAATCCTGTTTTTTCGTAAAAAAAGAACATTGGGTTACATAGGTCTATTTAAATTTTTCGAGTTTAAAAGGGAAAATATGACTGACTAACTGACTATTTTGAAGGTTTTCGACTTAAAGAGGTTCTACTTTATCTTGTTCATAATAAGGCATTTTACCTTAGGTTCACAAAGGTTTAAATGAAATAAAAAAATATTATATCATCTTTTTAAATCGGTTAGTGTCGTAAATCATAAATAAATAAATGTAAGAATTAATATTTTTAGGGCAAGCTTTTAACGGAAACGAATAACAACGATTCATAAATTTTATTCATTAAGTTTAAATCCGTCATTAAGAGTTATTGATTAGGCCATTTAGATTTCAATAAGTTGACAATAGATCCAAATGGAAGCTAAAAAGGTAGGCTTATTTCCTTAAACCAATCGTTAAGTAATTGGGCGTTAAATTTCTAAAATAATCGTTACTTTAACCATGGATGTAATTTAATGTGCAATTGTTTACTCCGTATAACTCATACCTTATATTGAATTCTCAATGAATACCTGAACTGATTGATTAAGAACACCTTATAATTCACATTTAAACCGAATTAAATGCATTGTATTTGTATTTATCAAATAACGAAACAGATTAACTTTAATAGAAACATGTAGAAAAGATTTGCATACAAATACGTATTAAGACGGTAATGTCAATTAGACAATATTAGTACACGATCAATTTCAAATCTAGTAGTGTTAGTGGCTCGGCGTTCGGCTCGCAACCCTGCAGTCGTGTGTTCAGATCCCGGTTGGGCTTTCAAAGATCAAAGGACTTTTATCGTATTGAAAAACGCTCAAACGCAGAAATGCAGTACAGCACATCACACAACAATCCCAAATCTATACAACTTATTGCAATCGTATTTCAAATTTCCATTCCCGGTCTCATATTAACGTGTTAGGGATTTTATTGTCAACAACTGATATGTAAATTCCACCCGACATTCAAAAATACTCATATTTATATTATCGTTGTTATTTATTTTCTCTGTTGGAGCATAAAATATGGTAACATGGAAATGCGGGGATTTTGTGAGCAGTGTACGGTTTGACAGCTTGACAGTTATAGGACCTTCCAAGCTTCGAGGGTGAATGAGATATTATAACGAACGATGCACAGTTGATAGTTTATATAATACATTTTTAACAATAAATGGTAATTATAATTGGTTTATATTAATTGCCTCACCAAGTTTATTCTAGACAATCCAGTTTATTACTTCTTTTTAGCCGGAAGCACACGGCTACAAAAATAAAAACGTGTGGCACACTAGAATCTATGTGTGGCCTAGAGCTTAATTAGTTAACATAAGGATCGAAAAATAACAAAATAACCTAAGAATGCCCTTCCTATAATCAGATGGGTGGATCAAGCAACAGATCGGGCAACAAATTCCACGTTTAGTAGTTTATCTACCTTAATAAGACTGAAGTATTTACTGCCCACTGAAGTATTTCCGAACCAATTCGACTTAGGGTCCTTTATGAGGGTACCGATTCCTAAAAGGTATGAGTGTCCATGGGCGGCGGTATCTACCTGTCGGTCGGTACTATATAAAAAAAAGATAAAACTTAATACTTAGTAATGAAAATAGTAGATTTTTATTAAGCAAGGAATATAATAAGTAACAATCCCGTTGCAATAGATTAACCTATAATATTGTAAATGCGCGACGGAATTTGATATAACTACTTTTGTCTTGGCTTAGTTGGGAACGCACCGGGCATTAAATTCCTGAGTTCTGGGGTATAACAAAATATCAAAAAAGTCAATGATAAAAGTTAACTTTAAAAAGCCGTGACGGAAGTAAATTGAAATGACGACAATCATCAACCTTTTAATTAGTTTAAGAGAGCTGCAGTATTATATACATTAGGTTTTTATATGTAAGATCAAATATGTGTATTGGCATTATACCTTACCCATACGACGAAGAATTCATGAAAGTTGAACGATCAGTTTTCTTTGTCCAGTGGCGCGTGTAATCGTATACAAAGTCGTGAGGTAATATTAAATGAAAAGTCCATTCTTTATAGACTATATATGTTCTTTTAAAGGTCTTTGAAGTTTTAATTTCGAAAAACAGTTGGTATAAAATACCTAGTCTACCCATAAGTTCTCTTACAAATGAAAATGTAATGTAATATTATAGTAATGTTATATTATTTATACCTTTATTTATTCACATTTATTAGTCTCAGCAAAAAATATAAATATACTATTCAAAATGGCAACCTTTGCTTTTATACAGGCCTTTAATCTGTTTAGCTACGAATCTATTTATTATTGGATTTACGCACTGTTTCCAAGGGAAATTTCGCCACTGCTTGCTCCAAAGATTTTTAGAGAGGCTCAATGTCGCCGTGTCCTTTAGAACATAGCAGGCCAAGTCCTCTAAAGCAGACCATAATTTGAAGTCTAAAGGGCTGGAGTCTGAGCTAGACGAGGGTGTGTTGGTGTCAAGCCAGGCTTGGGTAGTTCGTACCTTGTTACCAGGTATAGAATCTTCTGGAAAGTCGAAGGTATATTTGTAAAGTATATAAGTGTATTGCTGAGAGGTTTTATATTATGATCCAAGAATGTATCTTGATACACTTTGGATGAAGTTTTCACTCCTTTTTCACAAAAAATTAATTTTGTGATTCCTTGATCTGTGTTGTGACTGACGGCCAACTTCCAGTAATGGAGAGGCACAAATAGAAGAAGAAATCTCCTTCATAAGACACGCACCACCAAACCATCACTGAGGACGCAGGAAGACTACCACGTCGTGCCTTTACGACCACTTGAGCAGCCTCTTTAGAACTGTGAGCGTACACTTTATCATGTTGCTTATTATAGTGTTCTTTAATCGTGAAATATTTTTTATCGGTAAAGAGGATATTTCTGTGCTTTTCACCTGTATATCGCGATAGAAGGCGTTATGATGGATCCAATATCTTTAATCACAAATATTGATTTGAGGCATTTCCTGAAAATCGACGATAAGCACGGAGCGTCAGGTCTTATTTTATAATACGCGACAGAGTCCGAGTGGGAATTTTCATTTCTCGCGATAAGATTTTTGCTTTCTAATGGTGTTTCGACGAATTCTAGCTTTAACAGCATTAACAGCTTTGTAGTTCTAAGAGCACGCGGCCGTCCCGATCTTTTTTGGATTTCGACAGACAAAGTGATGTTGTATCTGTTGATGGTACGATACGAACATACGGCTGATACCAAGCTTTTGAAGTGTCTTGGAATGTGACCGGCGGCTCCACTTTTTGCAAGGCGATCAATGTAATCTTATCTTCTTTAACACTCCATTCCATATTGTAATTTCACAATGAATAAGAAAAAATATGTGAAATGGTGCAGAATCGAAAGAAGTTTTTAAAATACTATACGTGTTCCAAATTCAATATAATGAAAAAGTTGACAAAAAAAAAGTTTCAAGGTAACAGTATTTATTGTCCAGACAGTTGCGTCTAAGTAAATGTTTACATTATATTGGATGTATTTGAACTTCAATTTATATTTACTACATTAAAGAATAAAGTAGTAAAGGAGTAAAGAATAGTTTTTAATTGTATACACGTCGTATAACATTAACATTTCCTGGAAGTTATTCCGCACTATGAAAACCCATTCTTCGTTCGTACGAAATAAAGCTCATATTCAAAGTTGGTACTACACTTATGAATTGCACATTTGGTAGGAGGGTGCGAAAACTTGTTGTTATCGCAAAGAGGCCAATTTCGGCAAATGGATACTAAGTCCTAACTTTCCTATCTCTTTTATGTGGTTTGGAAGGCGCGTTCTTTTAAAATATCGACAAAACGACATATTGGGTGTACGGTAACGTGTGTGAACACACGACATGCAATTTAGGACGGATTTGCTTTACTGCGGGGTTAAGTCTTCTTTACAAAGTATAATTTATGGGAAATTACAAACGCTTCCTTGGGAAACGACGTTTAAAACGCACGCGAGGTTTTTAATGTCGATATCTCTATCAAGATCAATGTGAATGGATTACATCTTTTCCTGATGTTAATTAAATAAAGTAAGCTTTTACAAGTCGCTTTTAGTTAAATATGTAATTTATCAGTGAATGAGTTTAATGGATTTAAAATTATTACCTTACATGCAAGAAATTTACAAATTAATTTAGCGATGATACATATCATTCAATAAAATTATTATAGTAAAGCTTGTAATTACATACTGCGTCTAGGCTAATTTTGTTTGGAAAGCCTTATTTAATGTCATGACCGATGACCGGTGGTTAGTCGTCGGGTGTCGAGAGGGCAACTTTGCGCGTCGCTGAGCGCCCTTTGAGGGCAACCCATGCGAGAAGTCATCCACTTATCGGCACGATCTCACGCAGAAATTTTTCCCGTTTTTCCCCATCTTTTCGCCTCGATGGCCGTACTCTAAATGTAACATAATTGAATCAGATCATCTGAATCGTACAATTGTTTCAAATTAATCATGACGTTTCTATCCCTCGTAGATATCTCTTAATTTGACGTTATGCGGATAATTCATTACTATATACACAGAACAGCGCTAAAGTGACGTTCATATATTTAAACTGCAATATAAAACGTTGAGTAGCACTTGTAAAAAAATTATGACAGCAAAGGTAATAAAAATAAACATACGAAAGAGTCTCTGTAATTACCTCGACACAAGTATCATCAAATGAAAAGTGTACAGTTTTATCTGGTAAAGGCAAAAGGAGGCGCTCGTTTCACGCCAACTGTAGGTAATGCAATTTCAAGTGAGAATCAAAGCGATGTAGGTGCACCCTCTGCAATAGAAAGATGTTTAAAATAAAATGACTTCTCTTTACTCGCTTTTATCTACAGTTATATAAAAACGGGATTTGTATTTTAGTATGTTTATTTGTAATTAAATAAACGGAAGTATTTTTTGAGGCATGTAATGTTAATGGTATGCTGCTTTTCTTGCTGCTCCATACCATATGCTTATAAATTTTAAATGAAAAGCGAAACCATCATCGCTAGTTTTTCGTTCGTTCGTTACCGCTTAATACTGATTATTTTTAATCAATATTAATTGTTTTTATTCGTTTCGACTCATGGTATATGAATCAATTTCACTTAAATATGTTAAAATTTCATCTTTTACGTCCAGTAGAATATCTAAATTTATAAGGCTGAGTTGTAAACAGCTCGCGATGTGTCGACATGACGCTGGGCGGCGGTCACGCACTAATTACGCCGTCACGTGTCACCGGCGCAAAACACGTAGTTTGGGACCGGACAACGTGACGCGTTAGATTTGTGTCGATAAATTAGTTTTTAATTATGAAATATTCAAAATGTTTAAAATTCAAAATAAGCTTAGGATCGTGATCCTGACTTCAACATTTGCTATTTACTTCATTAAATGTAACCAGCACAAATTATTTCGGAAATTAGTTATTATAATTAATGTACAAATAAATTTTAAATATATGTATGCCAGATATATACGTAGAATATATGCATCGTATAGGACCATCACTACATTATACCGGTCTGAGCCGTGTCCGTATAGTCACAGCGCCAGACCGCTGCTAAAAACACCGACAAAATGGTGCCCAGCTCTCCGCTGCACTACTCAACCGCAACTGCATCCGACGCCATACGCACGTAGTAATTAGTTGTGGCTACGACCTACGCCGAATAATTGTTTATAATTCATTTTAATGATTGCTATGATATTGCCTGTTCGCACGGTTAAACTTTATTATGAAATGCTGATGATAGAGGATCTAGTTTCCTGTAAATTGTAACTCAATATTCTTTAGCCTTCGGTTTGGCACAATCAAACCGTGGTAAATTGCATAAAAAATACATTTCAAGCTTCAGCTGACTGCAAGATGGTTTCTTTATTAGTTTTCCCGGAGGCAGGCCGAACTGAAGGGGACGTGTGAAAAAAATCTCTTTGGGATTAAGAGCCCGTTTATCGAGCGCGAACACGGACTTATTGCCGTAATACAATCTATGTTATGTCGCACAAGGATTATCCGTATCAGCGTGTTTTTGAAGAAAATGCGTTCCGCGGATCCCGTGTGTATACGTTAATATTGCGTATTTATTTTATACCTCCATAAAGAGGTTTTATGTTCAAAACTTGAAAATTGGTCGGTATCAAATGTTGGACGAAAAATTCTGTTTTTATTTCACGCAGGACAAATAAATGTTTGCCTAACATTTTTTAATATATCGCTAATATAATTGTACGTACATACACGTTTGTATTCGTACGATTCATTTGTTAACATGAGACAGACACATTTCTGTCTATTTTATTATTCATATATATCTACGATAGAATATACGATAAAATATACGATAGCTGTTATTGAACCGCCGTTGTTAAATCTAATCAACAAAAAAAAATCCCTGAATAGGAGATTGCAAAAGTAAGTTTTAAATTATATCACGCTACCGAAATCCGCGCGCAAATCCTTGCAAATTGAAAACGTCATTATCAAGTGTAAGCAATTTTAGCGCAGCTGGTGCGGCTAGCCGGAGCAAAACCAACATAATATAACCGCGATATTCTTCTTTCATTGCTTACATTTTGATTGAGCGAATTAATAATCATATTAATGTATCAACATTCAAGTCAAAGTCAAGCACATAAAAATATTATATTTGCCAGATATACACGTTATTTCATCTGTTAAAAGTAAGTTCTACGAGAAGAGCCAGCTGAAGCTTGGTCGTTTAAATATAACCAAACAATCTGTGTCAGAAACAACTGCCTTGGCACTTTTGTTTTGCATTTATCACCTTATTACGATTTTATCATAATAAATTAATAAATAATAATGATTATAGACGCTAAATATCCATACTTTTTCATTAATATTTGTTTTTATTATACGAGACAGCGCGTAATTGATAACTTTGTTTCAGTAGGTGTCATATGCCATAGTAGTATGTAAGGCGCTTTGTGTTTGTCGTCTCTTTTTGGGTTAGAGAGCTGAAAAAAATTTAAACACTCACGACTTTTTTTTCAATATATGCACATTATGCTTTGGCTTAGCCGGGTTACGACTTCAGGGTTGAGAATCCCATGCTTTACCACGAGGCTATCTCGCCACGTAAACTTATTACATATATATTTCTCAAAACTAAGTTTACCAGCTGCAGTCGTTAAGGGGATAAAATCTCGTAAATAAGTGAGATGTTGAAGTGCCGGCCGCGAGTTGAATTGAAAATAGGCTTGCCAAGTCATGTTCGTAAGTATTATCTCTCTACGCTACAATGCTAAGTGCTTTAAATTGTTCCTTTTTTAATATATCTTTAAAAAATGTACAATGTTGTATTCATAAATATTTCCTAAAAAAATACCAAAGCCTTTTTATTTCTGTGAACATACAACAATTGTTAATTATAGTACCACATACAACAAATATTTTGGTCTAATGTGAGCTTCAACACTAGGCCTCTCCTAGTTCTCTTCACCTTTTTCTTGAGTAGCAGTACGGTTAGACAGTGTGGCCACAATAGTTCTGGATCCTATGGTTTCCGGATGATCTGAAATTTTCTTTCGCGATGATTGTATTGAAATATATTATATTGAAGTAGGATATTTTATATGATGTACAAGGAAAACGTACTCGTAGGGCCTGGCATCATACTATAAAATATCTATTTGAGTGCAAAGTGTGCCTCATTCATTGTTGACCACAGAACAGTATGCATCAGTGCGAAATTAATTTCTCGTAATGATGATATTGGTATAACTATGCGATTTTAGGCAGTCTGGAAACTGTCAAATAAAGCAGCGATTAAGCCCCTAATACTGTGCTAAAAGTTTCGTCGTAATCCCTAATTGAAACCATTACTTTGTAGACATTTCAAAGCGCATTTCATCTATCTTTGCCTTTATTCCTATCCTTTTTAATATATCCACAGATATGAAGCGTGGTTGTAGAATAGATAATATTAAAAAAAATGTAAGTAACGTATTTCTATATCAGCGTTACGTAGTGTTTTGAGACGCAAAAAAAAAATTATACATGTATAATTTTTACGTATATAATAAATATGCATAGAGTTAGTTTTTTCTATTTGTCTTCGTTATGGCTTGTATATAATTTTTCTGTATGTACCCGATGCGAAGCTTTTGTAAAAAAGCAAATATAATAAATCATTTGTTTTAATGTATTTTCTTCGGACTTCGGGCTTCTCGAGACATCATTTCGAAACTATATCAATATCTACGATAATAACGGAATCGTTGTATAGGTAGGTTGGATCTATTCATAATCGCGACTCGCAACCCCTCGCTGAAACTAAACACTGCTAATATCAGTCAAACATCTGTAAAACGAGCATATTGGCTTAATGGTGTTTTGGAAGTTTTGGCGAAGAAAATTTTAGGCTGACGCACGACTACAAGTTTGTTATGTCGATTCAAGATAAAAAGATTGGTCTCAAATTACATAAATAAATAAAAAAAGTGCCTTTCTTTGTCTCACAATTGTTGAAATTAGCTTATTTCTTATTTTTACTTAGTTCTACAGGCGTATACTATATATAAAATATCCTATTTAATTAAAAATAAAAATGTCAGATATAAGTAGAAATATTAATATATTTTTATTGACATTGCGTAGGCTCCAAATTTTTACTACAAACCTACACCAGCATAGTATATCTTATTATTATTACTGCACTTGTTCTTTAATGAAAAGGCATACCCATTTCTGTTTTAAAGGCAATTTTTTCTTGGCAAAGCAAGTTGGTCATCAGCTTTCGTCGATTTTTTAATCAAAACATGCCGGCTTTGTCGCGATGTTTTCTTTTGTAAAATATTTTATTTAAATACAAGTCACATTAGTAGAAATAAGAATATAAAAATAATATTTAAAACTATTAAACTCTGGTCATTCAGTTTTGCATTATTTTCCAAATTAACAGTAATATATATACGTAAATTGCAACCAGCTGTTCACGCATAATGTTAAAATTAATTAGCGCAAGTTATATCCATTGGTTGCGGCACGTGGCAGTGTCGAGCAAAATGCGTATGCGGCGAAGTGGTGATCGCGGCCGCACCTGTCAGAATATTAGATCGGTGGCATTAATCTGCAGCCGCAGTCGCCCAGCCACCCCGCTCCACGCCAGACAAACAATCAAAAAGCCCATTCTGAAGCAAAGTCGTGGTTTACCATCGTTTTCATCTGCGATCTCCGGCCGTAGACTAACATCCGGTGCGTCTGTTATTCAACTTCAGTTTTGCCATTATGATTAAGATTTTAAGTGTACAAGCGAACATATTATATCAATATTTTTTTTTAATGGTGATATTAAGCAATAAATTCGTCTACTTTTGAATCTATTGGCAATACAGTATTTTTATTATACTCACTTAGTTGTCGAGGACAAAGCTATAGTCGTAATCATATTTCACAACCTGTTTCGAATCTCGCCGATAAAACATATTATTACCTATCGAAATCCTTTTGCAATACAAAGGAAAGAATTTTGCAAATGGCCTTATAAAACGCGTAACGCGCAATATAAGATCTCTTTGTTATTTTGTGGGGTCAGAACTTATTCATCCCGCAAATCCGCTCATGTATGAACCAAATCCCGCTCGGTCACCGCTGATTGCATTGTCATGTCTAGTGGACGATATTTCAAGCAAATAATTTGAACCTTCGACTCATGGTAATAAATATTATAATTGAATAACAATATTTCAAACGTACAGGAGCCCACGTCGTATCGGTTTGTAAAACAAGCGAGCCAACGTGATTGGAATGTTTCATATGACCCTTCGAACATATGAGACTTGCGTGATGTATGTGTTTTCTTGAACGAAATATTATTAGTGTGTAATTATTGTTAATACTTGTACATTCAATTGATAATTTAGGGCATACTGGCATATTTTTCTTTAAGAAGTAATTTTTTTTGCAAAGCAATAACGAATGCTCGTCACGTTGTCTGAAACTTGTACAATAATGGAACTCTTCTCGACACGCATCGTGTGACATCTGCTACCTGCCATTTAAGCTAACAACAATTTTACTTAACTCTCTGAACCATTAAGCCTACGGTTAAGTTCTTATTACACTCATTTATTTTATTAATAGGTAGCGCGGGATTTCCTAACCATATCTATATATAATTGCTTTATCTAAAATATATAACTTATAATAAAATATATGCTTGGCTTCAGTACTAATAAAGCTATTATTAAGCTATATATTAATATATAACAGAAGTTTTAACTGTAAACCTCACTTTCCTGATAAAAATGGATTGAATTAACAGGTAAGGTACTTTTTTAATCGTTATTCTAAAAACACTATTATTATAAACAACTCAAAGAGATAAGAGAACTAATATAATCTGTACATACAATAATAATTATTGAAAACCTAAAATATTTAAAATACATTTGGTTTCTGTGACGTTATCAAATTTTGGTTGGCAATAATTATATTAACAAAAACACAAACAACAAAAACAAAAACAGTCTTAACTGACAGTTGTAAGCAATTTACTTGCAATTAAATCTAAAATAAGGAAACTATGTGGGTATGAGTAAATTTTAGTAAAATGTAGGTTTTGTTTCTCACTAAAAGGTGTAAGTGAACGATTAACAAAAGGGAGGCTGAGTTTTAATCCTTGTGGACATGTTAACCCCATTATCAGGCGGTTGGCTTAGTACGCATTAAGCCGTCGACACGGGCTCGATTTATGCTGGCTCCGTGTAATTTGCCGATTCCTATCCGATCACTTATTGACCATTGGCGTTCCTACTGATATTTACAATACAAATATGTAGCGATTGAGACATGAGTACCTATTGGTTTAAGTCTCTTTTAAACCTTAAAAATCAATTATATATTTGTTCCAACTAAAGTATATAAAAAGATTGAATAAAAATGAAGTACTTACGTCAGAAAAGGTAATAAATAACACGTTTCCATATAATTTCATGTTTTTTAAACTTTATTTCAATTGCCATTTGTTAATAGCCTCTGTTTTCACCGAACATAAGACTTCTTAAATTCTTAAAGTAATTTAGGTAATTGTATGGTTTGCACAAACGTAAGTTCATTAATTGCTTAATATTCGTTATTTTCTGTCGTATACGTAACCTTCATCTCACGGTGCTACGATATTTTCACTACGTCACTGCTACACAGCTACACAGCTACGTGCGTAACATTGCTGCTACGCTAATCCCTCGATCCGCAAAGCCGTGCATTTCACGCCTCTTTATTACATTAATTTAAATGTTTGCCCGGCGGATTGCCACTGATCCTCTCCCTTCAACGACAAGCTACATTCCCATATTATCGTGATGATGATTTTACATAAATTTTCTATATTACAACATAGAAATGTAAATGTAACTTTATGTAGTTAATATACGAAAACGCTTCGTTTGCCTGGTTAAGGTGTGATACAGGTTACTTCGGAGCTCATTGAATACTTACAGGTGGAACTCATTTATAGTGAGAACAAATTGTTATATTCTTTCTTGCCTTTCGTAACTAATTTATTTATTATTGCAAATGTTTTTTTTTAATAAAAATATTTTTCCCTTTTAGCACCGCTCTCTTGAAGGTGAGCTTTATATTAGCTATGTCAGTACATGAGGTTCCTGAGCGGATTACGTTTGTCAACACACCTGAATTCGCTACAACAAACGGGCGTAATTAGTCACGCTAAGCCATCGAGCTGCAAACGAAAATATTTACTAGTCTCAGGCGTTAAGTTATTGCCCTATAATCCGATAAACAAAGATCGCTCGCTCGAAAATTGTGTTATCGTCGCTCTAAAGCGTTCACAAGTCGCCGCTTTACGAGGGCAGGCGCCGGGAGCATGCAAACATAAAAATTCTCTATCGGGACTAATAGGAACGAAACAAATAAAAGGATACGTAAATAGAAGCGTCGGATAAATTCCAGTGGGGCTCGAGTGCGCGTAAATCCGCTCGATTTGTATCTGTGGCAGGGGTGTGCGGGCCCCGCCACCCACGGCCCAACGACCTCTCTAACAATTAATTTGACAGATAATATTTCTACCGCAACTACAATAAGTCGTTATTGCATTTTTATGTCTCCTACTTTGGCCCATGATGATGACATCGCTTACAATAAGCTTTTGTGTCGGCGGCGTAAGGTTTTTTATTTCGTAATTGTAATATTAAAAAAACAACAAATTTAGACAAACCGGAGGCTTACCTGATATTAAGTGACATGGACACTCACAATGCCAGAGGGCTGCAAGTGCGTTGCCGGACTTTTAAGAATTGATACCCTCTTTTCTTGACCCTAAGTCAAATGGATTCGAAAATACTCCATTTTACAAAATCAGAGTTAATTTTCTTATGGAATACTGAGAATACAATCACATAATGTCAACACTCCCATAATTAAAGATAAATATTTTGTAATAAAAGCTAGCAACATACCGCAGGTCACGTCTATGCAAATGATATTTAATCAGAAACGCTTAATAACAACTGTGGCGTCAGCGTTCCTGTAAAGAGGTGTAATTACACCAATCAATTTGAAATTTTGCCGTACTAATTGCGCTCAACATATTTTATGGCTCGGTCTAATCCGAATGGACTGATATTTGCATGACGGAGGGGTTTCGACTCATCTATTTTATTAAAAATCTCATTACATATTTCAAGTTACTACTACAAATACGATTCTATTCAAGGTGACAAATTGGTTGCTTTAATTAAGCATGTGTATAACAAATTAAATAACTTTCTTTTGCTTTATTATTTGTTTGACTTTCTTTTATTTAGTTTAACCCGACCAGCCAGCAGATCAAGCGACGCAAATGGAATTGGATAGGCCATACACTCCGAAGGGATCCCAATCATATTCCCTAGTAGGCGCTTGATTGGAATCCGCAATCCGTCCCAAACAAATCTGGCGCCGAACAGTTGCAGACGAGGCAAAGAGAGCCGGAAAGACTTGGAGCGAGGTGAAACACGAGGCTCAAGACCGAACGCCATGGAAACTCACTGTGGACACCCTCTGCCCCATCTATGGGGTTATAGGACATTATATATAATATAACTTGGCTTTATTGAAGCACAACATTGTAAAATATTTTAATAATAAATATATTTGTGTGTGACCTGAAATTAAATATTCGATATTTTGTGTTTATGTGGAATAAACACATTTTTTTAAAGTATTTCACTTGTTGGTTACCCTATACTCAAGTTATACCATCAAATCCGATATTCAAATAACTTACCACAGGACATATATTTTTTTAGTTATCTATGTATTGTTTGGGGTACGCTAATATCCTATTTTAATAATCGTGATAAATTTGTACTTCTATTAAATAAGTGTATTTTCTTTTGTTTTTAATTTTGTCAGCATGTCGAAAAAATTACGTATAAAATTCGTGTTAAAAATAGTTATAACTAAAAAAATTAAAAAACAAAGTCTTTAAGCTATTATTAATACAGATATAAGTAATTTTATTTCGAGAAACACTGGCACCCTCTTGGACCCTGAATCACTTCGCATTGCTATCAGCCTCTGCTTAGGTGCCCATATGTACTCCCCATAAGTATCCCTGTGGCTTTGAAAAAGTAGCTTTGGACACCATGGCCTGCATTGTCAAAAGAGTGCAGGTCGTTTTACTCACCACGCCGCGCTAATCGTCATTATACGCCGCTCTCTTGCCTCCGTCAATGTTCCAGCAATTTTGGAGGCCCGGAAATTGACGGCCCGGCTTGAATTTGAAACAGGGGGCAACCTGATATTAAGTGATACCGCCGCCCATAGACACTCTCAATGCCAGAAGGCTCGCGAGTGCGTTGCCGGCCTTTTAAGAATTTGTACGCTCTTTTCTTGAAGGACCCTAAGTCGAATTGGTTCGGAAATACTTCAGTGGGCAGCTGGTTCCACATAGCGGTGGTGCGCGGCAAAAATTGCCTTGAGAAACGTTCAGTCGTGGAACGTCAGACGTCGAGGTGATACGGGTGGAATTTTGTGATGCTACTAGTGTGGACACGTTGGCCCGTCTCACGTCCTTTGGACAATCAAAAAAGCTGACCGTAGAGCAGGCAGAGAATAATAAACGGCACAAATATCTTTCCTCTAACTTTGATTTTGTTCCCATTAGAGTAGTACTTTTGTGCCGTGAGGTTCAAGTGCACAGGCGCTAATTATAGATTTAAGTTGGCACCTGGTAGATAGTACCGGCGACCCCACAGCTGGGGCTTTCTTGGCTGAACCTGGTATCGCAATATAGCGAGGAACTGCTGCCAGCGTTAAAGGGACCAGACTTTGTAAATTTGTTTTGATTTCTTTTTAATAAGTTTTAATTATTACTTTATAGGTTAATAAAATTGTAAACATTGTTTAATTGTATAATATTTTTAATTACAATAATATGTTTGCAAGTATAGGCCAAATTATTCTAAACACTTATGCTAATGTATTTGAATGCGTCATATACAATAAAAATTATAGTTTTATGAAACCCATACTTATTCCAGAACGGTATAAGTTTGATGAGTTTCTATTTAGTTTTAGGTATTTGTTGCTGTTTTTTTATCTTAATGGTTGCTTGTTTATTGCCGGCCTTCTACTGCTCAAGTGTTGAGCGAGAAATAGTTGACCAGCGGTGTGTCCTTTTGCGAGCGGGGAGCTGAGCACCAGTTTTGGGCAGCCCTTCGTAGCATAATGCCCGCCTTCCACTGCGAGCGAGAAATAGTTGACCAGCGGAACGGAGTTTGAAATGATAATAGTTTTTTCCTTCCACTAAGAATGAGTTATTAAAATAATTTATTTTGCATTCCACTGACAACGAGGACAACTAGGCGGAGCGGGAAGCGGGTAATGAACGAATGCTCCGTTCATTTTATGCCTAGTTCTCGCTCCATCCAGCGAGGTTGTGCGTCCTTTTTCGAGCGGGGAGCTGAGCACAAGTATTAGGCCGCCCTTCCTAGCATCAAGACGTTTTTGTGAATTTCACTATGTCAGATTCTTCTAGTGAAGATGATTATATTAATATGGTCAATAAATCTTTGTCATTTCACATGTATTCCACAAACAAGGATATTTTCTCACGGCTTCAATAAAGAGCTCCATCACATCTCAATAGAGAAAAGATACCGACACCGTTGAGATCCACCGACAACTATACCTTACCGAGATGCCATGGTGACGTGGCCAGTGACGTTACCATGGCTACGTTAAGACTCCGTTCAAAACTAGTTTTCAAGAGCATACGCAGCGGTTTCGCTTTACTCGCTTGCTCCGCTCTGAGTTACTATTTTGCAGTGGAAGTAATTGTATTAAATATAATAATCCTAGTTCAGCGAGTTTCGTAAGGAGCCCGTTGGAAACTCGCTAACCTCGGATGTGACTCTTTCAACTAGCTCACTCCGCTCCGCTCGTCTCGGCTTTGGTGGAAGCACATGTATGAAAATTATCGTTACGAGTATAGCGGAGTCGGACCCATTACGGTCCGTTCCGCTCGCAGTGGAAGGCGGGCATAATACTTTCCCTTGCTAGCTAGCTTATTTTCTAATATAATTGATGGACATGTGAGTAATTTTTATTTTTATAATAAACTTTGTGCCCCACAAACTTCGTTTCGCCATAATATGATTGTTTTTCTTTATGTAACAGGAGGCAAACGGGCACGAGGCTCACCTGATGTATCACATTCATGGACATTCACATTGTCACAATACTTCAGTGAGCAGCTTATTCCACATAGTAGTGGTGCGCAGCAGAAACTGCCTTAAAAAACGCTCAGTTCTGGAACGACGGTCGTTGAGGTGATACGCACGGTATTTCGTATTCTGTCTTGACGTTGGATGATGAAACTCTGCTGCAGGTATTAGTCCAAACAACTCTTCTGAAGACTCTCCATAGTAAATGCGGTAGAAGATGCAGAGACCCCACATCTCTAAGCAACGACAAGGGATCATGCCGCTCCGAAAGAGATTGCTCGTCGACGATTCGAATCACTCTTTGTTTAAAAGGGTCAAGCGGTTGGAGCTGGTACTGGGGAGGACAGAACTTTATGTGGGGCTGAATTTGCGCTTAACTTTTTACTTAGCCTGCCGTTTTAGTAGCTATATGCCAACATATGGAACATTTTACTATATAATTTTTCACACTTCTCTCCATAAAAAACTTCCTCATAGTACAAAGAATAAATTTAAAAAATACTCGAATTGTTCCAGCCGTCATCGAGTTTTCCGATTGTTTGTAGTAAAACGTAATAAATAATTAAATGACCGAACGATGACACGTGCTTAATTTAATGTGAGCAAGTCAACAATAACTGATGAAATTTAGCCTAACTAAAATATTTTTATATTAATATTGAAAACTGTCTCGAAGTTTCGTCTACTTGCCAAGTGTGCCAACTAGAGAATACACTTGAGAATATATATACGTAAGCGTTAAAGTGAATTTTATTTGATCGTGATATTTCCAATTAACAACAGTCCCCCTCGAAGCGATCCGAAAACCTTTATAACCGCATTTAATACAAATACCATTACCAGTACCGATACCATTTGGTGACCAACTGCGCCTGGAGCATATTTTTATTGTTTTAAATTCATAAGCATCACTATAGCCCTACGTCAGCCATTGAGAAGCTTAAACAAACAAATGTTGCAGGCGATAATTTATGTTGTCATCGGGATATCAGGCGATCGTTTGTGTAAATCAGCGTGTGATATCAATAGTGCGGTCCGTAAAGCCGGCTCGAACCGCGCACCTGTGACCAAATCTCACCCCTAAACAGGGATGCCACTTGCAACTTCACTGTTACTTATTTCAAATGAAAATTTACAAATGAATACAATTTTACAACACTGGAATTTATCTAACCAAAAAGTAATACAAAATTTTGTTCAAGAACAATAATTTAAAAAACAAAGCACTACCCCTCGAAGCGGTCGCGGCCGAGCCGTGGACAAGCAATTTAAAAGCAAATAAAAGTCGTATCATCGAGTTTTTCTTGAAGGAGTCTTGTCGCAAACTGCGTTAAAATGATTTAACTCCCCCTAGATATCGTTACTGGCGCTCTTATTGAGCTGGCTGGCCCGGGGCCGTCGGCTAATAAACGCTTATCAACGCCCTCATTATCACACCCTTAACATCGCTTTAATGTCTTGCTCTTGAACAAAACATATTTAATCACATTTTTTCCCGCCGCGCTCCTTGAACTTTTTAAATTTCATAATCACGGCCCGAAAACGGTGAGTTGTGATTCAAAGGTAGTCTGCGGATAAGGACATTGTAATGTTAGATTTAAAAAGAAGATTATTATATTTTTTTTAATTAAAACGAAGTTTTCTTTTAGTATTTTAATCTTTATTAAACGACATTCGGATTAACAGACATAATTGGCTACCTACTAAAAATTCAAATAGCTCAGTTTGGAAAACCTTATGTTGCAACAAACAAAATGCTTCAATCATCAAGTCAGTAATTAATAATATAAAATGAAGTAGGCCGCGGCCCCCCGCTGTGCCACTGGAGGACGTAACGCAGTAAACACCCTCATAGGAACCTCGTTCTGAGCTTTTAAGCTTCAGTTTACTGCTGCTTCGCGACACTAAATTATAATATAACACGTCGTAAATTTCAGAAACTATCCGCCACTGACATGCGCGATTAAGGTTTTGGTATAATAAAGCAAAAGCTGGGAAATATAGTAAATTATGACAAAATAGCATGAACTCCACAGAGACGGCGCAAATAAATTCAGAGTAACATTCGATGAATCAACCTAAAAAGTACTAACGTGTTTAGTCTAGGATTTGTCGAGTATTCTTTTGAGCGTATCTCTCCCCTATGTTTAAACTCAAAATTAAGAGCCAGTAAGCAAACAGTATCATTGCTGCAGGGAAAAAATAAAAGGGTGCCGGCAACGAAGTATCTACTCAACGGCTGTAATATTTGAAGCAACGGCGAAAGAACGAAAATTGAATATTAAATGAAATAATTTATGCCATATTTATCATTTTGCAAATGAACAGTCCCACCTTAATGAAATCGTTGAAGGTGCTGATAATATGGTAAAAAATTCTCTTAATTTCAATATTTATAAAAATATCACCGTCGCTAAACCCGGCCACTATAGCTTGAATCGCGTGAGAAAGATACTTACTATATATAGAATATTTATAAAAAAAAATGAATTTGTACGCGCATTAATGTATGTGGAGTATAAATTTACCGATTATTCCTTCTACTAAAAGCTAATATATATCTGAGACTGTTACTCATTGTAACCAAATACCACAAAACAAATATCCGTATGCAGGTGCCTGTCGCAGATTGGATGTGAAGCGAGCTAAAATATCCGTAAATCAAGGGATCAAGTGTGACGTGGGCTCATGCCTGTGTCGTCGCTATCAGCGTTTAAAAACAGATTTTCATATATGAGACTGTCCTCGTATGTCCGATACAAACGATAACGAATCGTTTACATCACCGATAATAATTGAGTTTCGCACTTTCTTTACTCACAAACGGTGAAATATTTCACATATTGCACATATTTATTAATATAATCAAGTTACAATTAACTTTGCACATGATATGCGAACCTCATTGACATGTGTAGGGATAAAGACTGTAAATATCTTTTGTGTACTATTAATATCTGCATTATTGTTACGTAAAAATAAATTACAAAATTAAATAAATTAGCGGGCAGGTAAAAGTGTGGGCAGGAGGGTCGGGGGGGAGAGGTTCGTTAAGGTTTAATTAAATCGTCCTCGGCGGCCTCTCGCGTTTTAATTCCACCGTTATTAACGCTGTTAAAAAGTGAGCATACCGAACTGGGTAATGCATAGAGATTTCTAGAGATATTAATATCCTTAGTTATAATGATTCATAAAATAACCAATTAATAAGCAATATAAAGTATGTACTGTGTTTTAAATCTTTATACTCTCCTTTCGTTTGATTAAGGTTTTATTCATGTAGATTTACGGATTGGCGAGGTGCATCGTAATGTTTCCAATTTAAATAAGAATAACTTTTCAAAAAGGTTTCTTTTTCGATTGCTTAAAGCTTCTGAATAGGTTGAAAGAGAGTGCCTTTATGCTAGAACGACATACTACTCAATTACAAAGTTAAAAGAGACAGGGTGACGATACGAAATTGTAACTAAGATTAAATGTTTTAGTAAAAAAAGTTTTTAACTAAATAGCTCTATTATATGAAAAATCGAATCAAAATTCCGTTCAATATTTTAACACGGACACAATAATAATTATAAATATATATTTTTTAAACTTTATCTTATATGTTTTTTTTCAGTATTGTGTACTCCATAGTTTTTCATTTC
This sequence comes from Pieris brassicae, assembly GCF_905147105.1. Taxonomy (NCBI): domain Eukaryota; kingdom Metazoa; phylum Arthropoda; class Insecta; order Lepidoptera; family Pieridae; genus Pieris; species Pieris brassicae. The sequence continues at coordinate 5,316,470 of NC_059680.1, forward strand.
TATGACGCGGACGAGTGGTCGCGGCTTTTCCGGCGAGCGGATCTCATGATAAGACGACACCCTTATCTTCTCTGAATCTCACAGTTTTGCTATTTAATAATACGCTTAAGTGTTGTTTCTAAAGATGTCTTAGTATTAATTTGTCAAGACTTGATGCGAACGACTTAATGGAATGTATATATAGGTTGGCGTTATAATATAGTATAAAACATCTTGTTTGTCATAACTATATGATATAATAAAGAATATTTTGTGATTATCACCCATAACTATTAATAATAACTTGGCGTTATACAAGTCAAGACAACAATTAAGTATTAACTTCACAAAAATAAAAACATTAATTGAGGATTCTCTTTATCATCAGATATCACACATTGTAATAATTGACATTGACGCATCAACATAAATCACAAGATTTTTTGACCAGGGCTTTCGATATAGTCTCATATAGCGGGCATTGTGAGAATCGTCATACTCACCCATGTTTCAGTTGCGTAATTCATTTTAATGTAAAAATACAAAACACTATCATAAACGAACCATACTAACTATACTAACAATGTACTGGTTAAGTAAGTGGGAGCAACAGATACTTACAACTATTATCAAATTCTTACCCACCAAATAGTTACTATTCAATAAAATTTAACGTTAAATATACATGGACCGAATTACCTATATCCCCTTTTGCTGGAAATAAATAATTAAATTTCATGAAACGGGTCGCCATCATGCGGTAATTCATTCTACAAACGAGGCACGATGTATATCTATAACACCTCCATCACCCAATCTACATGGCCTAAATTTCTAAAACATTTTCTTCAAAATATACTTATATTTTCAGTGAAATTATTATTAGATAAGTAAATAGTTTGAGAGTAGTGCTAAATAGTGACATCTTTTGTCATTTGAAATTTAATAAAAAATCAGCCAACATTCTGATCTATCAACTAGGGTCCCTTTAAACTATAATTTTTATATAGTCACGAGATGGCGTTAAAATTGTAGAACGACAACAACTTTACTTAATATTACTACTAGATAGAGCCAGTCCATTCTATAGCTATACTTACTAACACCATTTTAAATAACTTGATTATTTTTATGTAAATGTTTTAAAAGCTGAAAAGATTCATTCATTGCTAAAAAAAAATGTGAGATACGTTTTCTTGAGCTAATGACAACTACTGAAGAAAGTCAACTATCAGACGTTATTGTCAGTTGTCATTTGTCATTCCTTAGTTATGGTATAGTCGCGTAGGGCCGATTTCCCCTAAAGCAAGTTTATTAATTAACTGTAAGGTTTATGGTGCTAACTGCTAAGTCCATGCCGCATGATGTTTTTTATTAAAGAAATCGCTATTTTAATGGCAGGATATACAATGTGTTGTATAAACACCGACCATAATCGTTGCAATATAATTTTAATATGTGTATCATAAGTGAAGTGAATATACGTGCAATGATTTCATGAATTACTCATTTTTAAGCACGCAGTTTTTGGACCTTTAATAATTTACATATATAAACAATGACTGGATCGTCAATACCCGAAAGGGTAGCACAGATATATTATACTTATGGACTTTTTTGTTCATCCTATCCTGTGATTGCTATAACATTAGCACTTTCTGTTGTATTAATATGCTGGTAAGATCGTAGTAAAATAGTACTAGTAGTAGGTAGTAGTTATTTCAAAGCATTGAATAGAGTTCATTGCCATTTCTATTCACTTCCAATAAGTTCATTAGAAATTATGGCCATGCCTGACTAACAAACAGTGTCTTTCATAGCCAAACTTCTATGCTTGCATTGAAAAGAAAATATTACAGTACTGTAATCTTTATAACCTTACAGTTATCCCCTGCTGAATGTGCCTTTACCTGGAAATATACCAACTGTTGTAAATGTTCCACCAAATATTAATGAGAACAATATTGGTAACATGAATTGTGTATCAAAATCATGTTTTCTTTCAGGTAAGACTTGAATATCATTTTGATTTTTATTTTTGAAATCAATAGTGTACTTTGCAATATAATTTTAGTAATTTAATTCTTTAAGCAAATTAGAGGAATTTTAACCATGCTGCTCATTTATTGTTATTCCTGTCTTTTAAGCAATTATTTTAATCCATAAAACAAATTGTCTGTTTGGCTTACTTTCCATACTGTTTTTTTCAATGCATATTTAACCTTGAATATTGAGCTTCCCTTCAAACTATAATATATTGGCTGGAAAGGCAAAATAAGAATGCTTTATTGCCACCCATGGATAACTGAGCAGTTTTAAACACATTAAAATGTATTGGTGGTCTTCTTTATTACATGATCACATACGCATTTTGCATATACACTTATTTTTGCTTTCTTAAAAGCACAGCAGTGGTGACCAATCTTAGAAAATGGTATGGAATTGTGGTTTTATGTAATAATAAAATATTCATCTCCTTGTTTTTTTTCAGTTGATGGAAAGTTGTGTCGTCGTTATAATAAAAGATTGGTTTCAGATACTTTTATACATCTAGATGAATTGCGAAATAAAACACAAAAGCTTCCTTATGTGTGGGCCAAAGAAACTCCTTTTCTATATATTCAACAAATAATTATGCGAATAGGTATGTATTTTATTGTCTAAACAAGAAGTTGTCATTGATCTATATTTATATAAATAAAGCCATTGTTGTTAGAAAACAGGTTAGTTTTGTTAAGCTTTGCTTGATGTAACCTTAGCTTAAAAACTTTTCTTAATATTCTATATTCTTTTAAATAGTGATAACAGACATTTGTTGGTGTAAATGAATGTAGGCGAATTTTAATAACAATTCTGCTAAATTAAATAAATTATTACTTATTTGTCTACACATAATAAGGTCTGAAAGAGCATAACATATAACTGCCGTAGCACATTGTATACATTCTATATAATTATAATTTATATACTTATATAGGTGTATCTCCATGGAATAATAATCTCAAAATGTGGGATGCATTTCGTGCACCATTACAAGAGGTTTTTAGACTTCTTGAAACAATTCGCAATCATGAAGATCCTGAAACGTGAGTATTAATTATTATATTCCTTCAACTTGTTTAACATTTTCTGTATAAGAATTGCAATTGCGAAGTTTTAATAAAATAAAACATAATTTTTGGTATATTTTGGCAAATAATCTGTTAGTTTTTACAACATATGTCCAATGAAGCATTATTGGCAATTGATTTATGCAGTGCTTTTTTAATTACTATATAATTTCAGTAGCGAAGTTATTAAAAAAATAAACTATTTTCACCTGATTTATAGGCGATCATATTTCCATATTTCGTATTAATCGAATAACCTTGACTGTGTAATAAATATAGTATATGATATCTTGTTGTTGATATGTTTTTGCATGACATTAACTTTCGCTTTGCGTTAAATTTAGCATAATGAAGTTGCCAAAACTTATACCGTGTACACAACACTTGTTCAGAAAATACAATCATAGAATAAAATTAGAAGAAACTTTATTAGTATAGTACATAATTGTCTCTTAAATGCCAAAGTAACGCACTGAAAGAAATATATAGTCGGATTAAATTAAAGACATTGCGAATTGCTATATGCTTTGACACTTAGCCGTAAAATGTATTTAGGTAATTGTCTTATCACCGATAACCTTTTATTATTCGATGTTTACATTTGGGCAATACGATTGTATTAATTGATGCCACTATGAAGCTTATTATATTTCAGGAAGAAAACGATCGTAAATCACTGTTATCAAATAGGTGATATAAAGAAGTTAAGCAGTCAAGCAAGAATAGACAGAGTCCTTCCCGAATACAATTGTCTTTTGCTTTCACCAGCAAATCTCTGGCAACAAAATCTGCAATCATTCTCATTAGATGCAAATATTGTGAATACAATTTATAATTACCAGGTATGTGTTCGTTAAGTTTATGTATTAAGACAGATTCCAATAAACAATACCTTAAAGTAATAACGATATCGTGTCAAAACGAATATGATGAATCTGATAATTTTTCGTTATCTTAAACCTAGTGGGTAAGTTAAAACAGTGTGTGTAAGTTTCCATATGACCATGAATTACAGAAGTAGATCAAATTAATAATTATTGTTTCACAAAGAATTCATTGTTCATTCGTTTGAACATTCAGGAACTCTTGAGTTGATCGCCATAAACGCTTGATGATCGATACACGTTAGTAGTAATGTAAATGTTGAACGTATTTTTAAAATTTCACAGTGCAATAGATTTATAATATATATTAATATAGTAAGGTGTTCACTGTTATGAATAGAATTTTTTTTTAGCTATAATTATTTTTAGATGGTCTTTCTATCCTCCATACAGTTAGAATTCATTCAGAAATTCAGAGTCGATAATTAGCATGAACTATGATTACGAATTTTAAGAAAATCTAAATATATAATTCTTTCAGAATATCATCAAAGGAAAAGCGTCCATAGCGGAAATGGCATTCGGCATGCATCTGCGTGATACTGGCATAAAGCGATATCCATTAAGATCCCGACCTCGTGTACTACAATATGCTGTTACGATTTTCTACGAACAGATTGACCGGAGGTGGATGATGATTTCTGTTTATGTTACAGTGTTCCCCTATCCAATTACCGAGTGTTGTCAACACGATCTTTGTAATGTTTATGCAACATGATACTTTAACTAGCATTTTTGTTATCTTAAAAAAACTAGGACGAATTCTCTTTAAGCTTACCACATCATACATAATACTATATTATCTAAAATATATGACGATTTTGGTTACAAAAAAATTAAAACCAAATAAAAAAATATACAGAAAAGCAAAAAAAAAAAAGGAAATTTTTGTTAAGCAGAAAATCAAAATTACCAGTAATACTGCGAATTAGGTACGAGATAGGCACTTAACAATGCTTTTTTTTTTAATTTGATCTACCGTACATATTCTCAGCTAACCAGATTTTTAGTCAGCTATTAAATTTGTAGATTGCGACTATCTTATGATATTATATAATTTTATATCACATATTGACATTCCATTAAATCATTTTATAACCGATAAAGTAAAGCCATATTTTTCGGCTAAGCTTCATTTCTGATGCTTCGGCAGGAAATTAGTTTACTTTTTATCAACTAGCCCAAACTGCGTACTTATCGATATTATATTGCTTCCAATAAATATTCGATATTAATTTATCAGTTACTAATGTATTGTTTATCTATTGTTATAATTATTTCAGGTTCATATCCTCTCTCACGGACAAGTTAAGAGATATGTACCCACTGTATCAAGATATGCCACAGGCTCCCACACAAGAGTTTACACTAATATATTATCCGGGCAAGTTTAACTATCATGAACTAGTACCGCTATTAATATCACTTGTCGGTATATTTCTTTATGTATACTTTTCTGTGAGAAAAATAGAATTTATCAAATCTAAATTAGGTCTGGCAGCGTGCTCGGTTCTCACAATCGCTGGTAGCCTCTCTATGTCTATGGGCATATGCTTCTTCTGTGGATTTTCACTTAGCCTTCAAGGCAAAGAAATTTTTCCCTATTTAGTAATTATAGTCGGTCTCGAAAACATACTGGTGTTAACGAAAAGTGTGACGTCAACCGACTCGAGACTGGATGTGAAAATTCGTTTAGCTCAAGGCCTAAGTAAGGAAGGCTGGTCGATAACAAAGAATTTACTCACAGAAATAACAATATTGACAGTGAGTCTCTTCACATTTGTGCCTTTTATACAAGAGTTTTCCATATATATGATCGTTAGCCTTATTAGTGACTACTTTGTACAGATGACTTTTTTCGCGCCTATTCTAGTCATAGATGTGAGTCGAATGGAGTATTTGCCGGAGCAAAATAATAAATTACATTTAAAGGAATACTTTAGTGCTAGTTATGCTCTTAACTGGCGTTATAGCAACGGGTATGAAGATAATAGTTTCTCGCCTCAAAGGATGACAAAGTCGAAATCACACCCGAGACTAAATGGCTTAGCGCAATCCAGCCCTACCGACGTTGTTGCGAAGAGAAATTCCAATCCTGGAATGGTTGAGAATCGAGTACCGAAGCGTATACGTCTAGTCAATATGTGGGCTAGAACTAGATTCTTCCAAAGAGCGCTAATGGTGTGGATGCTTGTGTGGATATCTATGATCGTTTACAACTCCGGGGTAGTTGATTACTTTATTGCGAAAATCGATAAGATAGACACGTCTACGGAGAGCAATAAAAAGATAATTAAAGAGGTTGAACCAAAACAGTCGACCAATGAGAATAATAGTAATGGTCATACATTGGTATTTTCGCCACTACTAGACGTCATTGGTGATGAAAAAACGCTCGACGAAAATGATACAATATATTTGAAACATTCACCACATTCCCGCCCTTGGTCTCGGTAAGTACGCTGAGCTAAATGTATGTGCCTTCAAAGAAATTAATAGACGTAAATTCCTTATTTATCAATCTTATAGACATTGATTAATAATTAATATAATCTTCCTCGGCATTCAAATGAATAATGTAATTTATAAATGTTGCAAGTAAATTAACCGGTGGATGTCGATGGCCTTCATAATAATTCCGTAATTTTTCTTATATACATTTTATTATATCTTGGTTATTAGTATTATTGTTGGTAAGATTTCATCAATTGGTTTAAGTAAAAAAATACATGAAGATGATGATTTGAAGAGATAATATCTATTTGTTGAGCTGGATTTCGTATTTTTACTAAGATTTAGAATATATTTTAAACGTTTGTGTGTGTGTGTGTGTGAAAAGTACAACTTTGGTTAACTGTTGTCGGGTAGATCTGTTCCGCGAGATACAATTATTACTCGACTTACAAGAAAATCAAGTTTTAGCAATAAAAGTTGAAAAAATTAATGTGAGAACATTTTTTCCCGGTTTAACAATGATTGCTTTTTTTACAATGAAGCACGTGAACAGCCTTCTAACATTTTTTAAAGTTCTCTAGTAATTAAAGTCTTTACTTAATAAAATTCCAACTATATATAGTTGTATATTGCATACTAGGGTATACCCTAGTGTAGATAAGTTAAGGAAAAAAGCTAATAGTCGTTTCTTGCTTTTAATGCAATAAATCATTGCAATGTTGTCCTAGTGGATTTAACGTGCGACTCTCATCTTTGATATGGTAAGTTAAAGCCTGTGCCCTTATGGCCTTTCGGTGCATATGATAGTCGTACTGTTAAGGTAAACATCGTGAGGAAACCGGTAGGCAAAAATACGACGACATGTGTCAAGCACAGAATTATCTTGTCTATTAGAAAAAACAAACAATGCCGAAACAGATACAGAAATGTGAAGTTAGAACATACCTTAAATGGTTGTGGCGCTACTGGTCTGGTCTTCAGCTGTTCTCTAATATAATATTTCAGGTTAAATTCGTACCACTGGTCGGCTATTTTATCGCAATACAACGAAACATTGGCCGGGAAATATCTTGTATTTCTGCCACCGACATTGGTCAGTCATCGGGTTGGCCCTGAAATTGCAGCTGGTGTTCGACATCCAGACGAAAAAGACCCGCCGCCTTTACGATGGCAGGCCTTGGCTGCAGCCCTAGATCCGTTAGACACTCTGCCTGGTAAGATTTTAGGGGGAGGCTATATATTTTTAGCGTTCCATAGCGATTCTTAAAACAAATAAAAACTTATACTCTTAACCTAATACATACTAAGACCATGTGCGGGGTAAATATGATCAAGTAGCTGTTATAAAACTCATTTATCGAAGGGACAGTATTGCACGATATTTCCTGTGGATTACGCGAGAACTACACATTGAATTGAACTTTATTAACAGACAAAAATTGCTCGCGCGTCATTTTCCACTCGAAGCGCACCAGAACTCTTAACATTAAGTTATGTAAATAATTATTGTTTGCGATAAACTGGTTTGTTTTCGATTATTGATACTTTTGACTTCCTTGCATAATATCAATGTTTGAGAAACCGTCTTTTTACGTATGTTCCAAGTTCAGCGACGTTGTATACAGGAAATCTTTGTACATCTCACGCGAACAAAGGACCACTAAAATATTAAACTTAAAATAAAAGATATGAATAATTTATAACAGTATCAGTAGTAATAATCTTAGATCTATTAATGGTATTCGTTATTATGTTAATGAACAATATTTTTGATTTATGGTTTGACTCCTGAAGGAAATAGTGTTTTGTTTTTTATGTATTGCCTGATTTTTTTTGCAATAGAAAACGTGTAAATATATTCACTCCAATATCTTCTAAAAAATATATATAGAAGCTTAAAATTATGTAGACATACAAAATTTATAATTTTCAATATACAAAAACTAAAATAATATACAACATTGGATCACATTTGCATGTTTCATTCATGAGGCAAGCAGGTGTTCAGTCTGCTTACAACTCGAAACAATTATTGTTTTGCCTCGTAAGTTATCCGCCGATGGTGATGATACTACATAGTAAAATAACATTTTGCGCTACCGTACATACCTAATAACACTGTACATGTGAAGGCAATACGTTACTTAATAAAATTTTGGGGGATTTTTGTTCCAGAATTTGACTTAATAGACAGTAAAGGTCAGCAGCAGTGGGGTAAGGGTTCCGAACTGCCGATATATCCTACAACACCAATGGAGATACTTTTGCTGACAATATTATGTACAATAAGTGTAGTGGTTATCGCATACATGATGGTTGTCTTATATAGGTAAGTATTATGTCGAATCGTGACCCCAAGTACAAAGTATGAGGATTTTAAAGTCGGTTTAAACGTAGTTAAATGATTCCTCATGTTGTTTTATTTATTTATTCATATATGTCCTCACAATACTGATGTAAATTGGAATATGGAAAATTGATAACCCAGTATAAATATGATTTCAGATGTATTTGTTCTCGACACTATGCTGAGTGGCGGGCATCTTGGAATGAAGACGAAGAATATAAGAAAATCATCGCAAAACAGCCTGCTGTTCAAGTAATTATAATTTTTATTTTTTTCATAAACGTTCATCAACTAAAATGTATGACAAAAAATTGATTACGATTTTAGTTCAAATGATTGCAATTATATTTTTATCAATAAATATTGTTTATATGAAAAATTGCGCCATTACATGTAAACATTGTGTCATTCTAAACATTTATATAGATTTTATGTTAATTGTCTTGACGGTTTTATTTTATTAAATTAAAATACCACGAAACAGATAATTAGGACGTTATTTACTATACTTGCAGTGCCTACATTACATCTATATTTTTCTTTTGCCTACACAATCATTATAAATCGAAATGTTTTTTATAAAGAAAATAAAAAGTTTGGTGGTTTTGATAATTTATATTTTTTTTAATCGGTTCCAGAACATTTCCCATTTCCTAATAGCAATGCATAGTATGCATTTAGGGCATAAATATCTCTTAAGGTGATTGAGGTGATATGTTATTTAATGTACGTGTTGAATACATATTTAGGCCTTTGCAAATGGTATGCTTTTTTGGGAGTGATTTTTTTTTGCGAACATAGTTCACCATAGCTATTATAAAATATTTAACAATTGTGGTGAACAATAGTAACTAACGCTGTAGAAATGTATATTTTATATCATATACATACAATTTTGATATATGAAGAAATTGTCTAGGAATACATGCATGAATGAATAATGCCATTCAATGCTAAGATTAAATTACAGGAAAACAAAAGTGCATTGCCACATCAGCTATATCGAATTACCTTTTATAATGAAACAAAATATAAAAGATATTATTTTTTTTTTTATTTTACTTCAAAAGGTTTATTTATTGGATTTCGAATTTATCGCTTATTTCGCACCGCCATTTGATATAATTGGTAACTCGTTTTTAGCCGATTAAACTAAAGAAAATTTCCTATAATTTATTTTATTTCGTAAAATTAACAATTTTCCTGAGAAAACCTAAGTGGTTATCAAGGTTTGCGATTGTTACAATAGGGTCGTTTGCAGTATTCAAGGTAAATGAAAACCAATCAACAAATGCAATTTGTTAAAATCATAAACATTTCTTGTCCGTCAAGTAAACTCGTTACAGGCAATATGACTATATCTTTACTCTGCCTATTTGGTTAAATGCTATTTATGTGTCATGTATACTGTTTTTGAACCTGTAAATGGAATTTTTTAGGTCCTATAAGAGAGATAAAGAAAACATTTATTTGAGCATTTGGGTGCCGTACATTTCATAGATACAGAGATAAAATATATTTTTGTTCAAATATTTCAGTCTACCCAATAACGTTCTCTAAGAACTTTCCATCTATTTAGTAAAAGTAAACTTGTTCTTTTGAAGACACACATCTAATCACGGTTATGTCGTCGACCGATCGTAGAATCACTGCAGATTTGGTCAATCATTTAATGAAATATCCTAGCTATCAATGTCTTATATATTTATATTTCAGTCAACGTTCGTATAAATTAATTTTTTAATATCCATATTAAGACAGTAAATTTTGTCTGATTAAAAAGTAGTCATTGACAATTTCAGTTGGTGATGGAGGCAGTACCATTGGTAGTAGCAGGTCACAGTCAAGAAGTAGAATGCATCGTAACAGATGGTGAGAAAATCGTTAGTTCCTGTTTGCAGGGGAACATAAAAATTTGGGACTCGTTAAATGGTGAAATCATCACGTCGATAGATCGTTGCGCGTAAGTATAGTTTTTATGGTCTAACATTAAATTTGACATACGAGTCTTAGACTCGAATAAAATATAACATAATAATAATACATTATGTATGCCAAATTGTGTTTTTATGAAATCTAACGCCAATGGGTTGATTAAAAAAATTGCCTTGAGAGTACTTCTATAATAAATTCCATATGAAATTGGTTAACAAGTAATGTTTTGGGTCAATGTCATGAAGTTATATATGTTTGTTTGTATACTCTTCATTTGGATACAACTTGAAAATATGACTTAAAAAATTCCGTAGTTCTATATATTTTATTTGTTTTGTTTAAAAAATACAAATAATTATTACAAAAATTAACAAAATATATTCTATCATATTTCAGATATTTTCAGATGGAAATGGAAATATATGAAAAAGCTCATCCCAAAAAGGCTTTAGAGGATCCAAAAAGCTATGACACGTATACCATTCAAGGTATTTATGTTGTGACCACTTTAATGACGTATATATTAATCTTATAAGCAGATAATTATTCATACTAGATGTATAATAAAGGAGCTTTGTATAGATTCACTTCAGAGGTTCTGGGTACGATTCCTGGTGAAATTGGGTTAAAATATAACAAACTAAAATCAAGTTGCAATATATAATATTTTTATTTGCATTACAGAGATTCGCGATATAGAAGCAATACAAAGGCCCGAGGTAAGTTCTATATTTTGTATGTAACTAAAAATTGAGGTTTTATAGCAAATTGTATGACGTTAAAATCACAATCAAGACATTGTTACCTATTTTTAAGGGAGCGTTCATATATATTACCTAACGATTTTTTTGTCCTATTGTAAAACGTTACGATGCGGGACGGGGATTGAATTACGCGTTATTGTTAATATTATTTTCGACGTTCCAGTACTTTACACCACATAATGGTAACTTTTAGGTATAAAGAGTCACGAAACGTTTTACTATTGGATATGGGGGGGGGGGGGGGCAAGAATATCCAAAAATTGCGTAACGTAATACTTGGACGCTCCCTAATGTAAATTATATATTATACATAACATACATAAAATATATATTTAGCCTTAGTATATAGTAAGCATAAAAACTTGAAATCAAATATTTAATGGAACGTATTTTGCTTTCACTGTATTGTAAATGATTGCTATGATTTTTTCTACTACAGTAGTTCCTTACAATTTCCTTATACCAAACTTGGAGATTAAAAATAGTTTCTTGCCAGCTCCTATCGCTTTTCTCCCTTGATTTGGGAACTGGTAGTAAGTGTAGATATTTTTTAATGTTCACGTTCACGGTCACGTTCATATAAATAAAACAGCAGCGCAACAACAAGCGTTTAGCAACCAGGTTATCGCGAGGTTTCTGTATCTTTTTCGTGATCTGTTCTTTCTTCTGTGCCTGACACACGATTTTTTGCGTCTAATGTATGCCGATTTCCTTACGATGGTTTCCTCCACCGTACGAGCAAGTGTTGTATGAGCACATAGACTGAAGCTCCAGGTGCCCAGTCTGGGTTCGAACCTCGAATGAGAGTTGCACGCTGAAGCCACTGGGGCACACTCATCTGTATCTTTATACGTAACTAAATGAATTGATGATTGCTTTGATATATTAGTTACACAACAGCTCAATGAGGACGCTTTTTAAACTAAAAGCTGCATGAAATTATACATGAAATGTACAGCAAATTATACATTCGATTAACAAAAGTATTAAATATTTAATTAGATATTTTATCCAACTTTCAAAGGCACAGTACGCGGCAGTTCATAACGTGTTTATGAAATGGTATATTATTTATTTTAAAGTCATTTCGTTAATTCGCAAAAAAATTTTTTTTTTTTCATATTTAGCATCAACACTTTCGAACTATAGTGATGTAAAAGCATTGTCAACAAAATAATGAAGGTGATAGTACTGCTGCGATGTAAATTTGGATCCTATAATTAAATATTACAGAATTTATAACATAATATTAGTTGGTGGGATATTTTGACTTGCGTCAGGAATTATCTCTTCTCTATACTTCTCCGAAACGGCTCGACCGTTTCTTATGACATTTTTTATGCATTCAGTAAGTCTGAGAATCGACTACTATCTATCTTTCAAACCCTAAGAGATAAGGGGTCGTCACCCCAAATTTTTATTTTTTATTTTTTAGACAACATTTATTTTTTATTTTTTTATGATACAACATACATACAACCCCTATTTTTTATTATCGTAGATAGTTATTTTTATGGAACTAAAAAATTTGCCGGGTCAGCTAGTTTTATTATAATTTTCTTAATATGGTATTTTTTCAGGTCCGACTGCGTAGAGCCTGTCTCAATAACCACTTGAGTTGTATAAAGTTTCAGTCCAGTCACCAAAGTCCTCCGTCGTGCCTTTCAGTTGCCGAAAATACGAAATATTTGTTTGCTAAGACTTATAGGTAAGAAACATCTCAGATTACTTTGTATTGTTGTGTTGCCAGACGTTATAATAGTCACTTATTTACAATTGTTATATACCATTATATGCAAATACTATTGCTAATTTTATCAAATATTAAAATTATGAAGGAAAAAATTGGAGCAAAATATCAGCATATTATGAACAACATGTTTTTCTTTCCATATTCCAATTATAATATAAGATTAGACATTATTTTTTCAATTATAATCTTTCTTACGAATATCTAATTTGTCCTAACTAACTCGTCTAATCCGACACTTTATTTTACCAGACCAAGCCTACCGAAGTGCTGGACAGGCTTCTTCTAAATAATTTGCGATATTTGTTTTAAAATAAGTGTTGTTTGTTGATTGGATATTTTAAAAGTTAAAGTTTACGAGAGTTTTTACGCCGGCTTTTTCCTACATCCTCTGTCTTCTTTGCCGATGAGTAGGGTCGCTACCTATTCAAATTTAATGACGTGGAATAAGTGATACTTGTATCTTATGTTCCATAAAAAAAACATATTTTATTTTTTAATTTAATTTATCTTAAATTAAATACCAATTTTGTTTGAAATTGTCAAGTAACGTAAAGAAAAATCTTTTTTTTTATTTTCAGAGATCTTTATTGCTCGGACGAGCATGATAATGATATTTATGAAAAAGAAATTTTGGACTTAAATAAATTTAATGTTAATAGAGAAAGTGCAATTAATGACAGTGATAGTTTTAAAAGTGAATTTTTAAGTAGTCACGATAAAGTGCATAGAAACCCAAGTGATCTGAATGAAGATTGCAAAGCGAAACCTATAAAGGAGTCGCCGGTGTGGAGTATGGACTATTGTAATGATCTTATTATATTAGGCTGTGCTGACGGGAGATTAGAATTTTGGGAAGCAACTTCAGGAAAATTAAAGGTAACTTTTATAATGTAATATAAATATAGCAATTAAAAATAAATAAATGACGCTACAACCTTTTTAGGTCTGGGCCTCAGATTCTGTATCTGTTTCATGATGATTGTTAATCTAATAGGCAAGTAGGTGATCATCCTTCTGTGCCTAACACACGCCGTCGACTTTTTGGGTCTAAGGCAAGCCGGTTTCCTCACGACGTTTTCCTTCACCGTTTGAGCTAATGTTAAATGCGCACATAGAAAGAAAATCCATTGGTGCACAGCTGGGGATCGAACCTACGACCTCAGGGATGAGAGTCGCACGCTGAAGTCACTAGGCCAACACTGCTTTTATAGCATTTAGCAATATTATATAAACAGTTTAAATACACGAAAGTAGTTTTATGCTGAGACAGTCTATCTAGTATGACTAAATCCAGTTTGATGACATTAGACAACACTGCTACTAAATCCCAGCCGCCTATTCGCCTTCCAAAAAGAAATAATAATTTTGGTCATAAATAAATGAAAACAATATTAACTTCAGATTGAAATTGAATCGCCCGTACAATTTTAGCCACTGTTTATGCTTTGACTTGGAGAAGTGTTGGCCTAGTGCCTACAGCGTGTGACTCTCATCTCTGAGGTCGTAGGTTCGATCCCCGGCTGTGCACCAATCGATTTTCTTTCTATGTGCGCATAACATTAGCTCGAACGGTGAAGGAAAACATTGTGAGGAAACCGGCTTGTCTTAGACCCAAAAAGTCGACGGCGTGCCTCAGGCACAGACGGCTGATCACCTACTTGCCTATTCGATTAACAAATGATCACGAAACAGATACAGAAATCTGAGGTCCAGACCTAAGAAGATTGTAGCGCCATTGATTTTTTTATGATTTAACTGGTGGCGCCATACTATTTATTTACTTGTCTTTCAATCCAGTGTATTTGGTGGTGTATGGAGAAGCGTCCAGGTGGTACTGGGGTCACGCATGTCAAGGCTTTAGGGGGTGGCAGGCGAATTTGCGTCGCGTTACTTACGGGACATTTGTCACTATTTCGGCTCGATGCGTACAATAGTACGTCTGGCGCGCAAGTTGACTGGCGGTTTAGTACGGCACATAGAAGAAGTAAGTTGATTGATGCTTATATTGTGACATATCCTAAACTTATTCTCAATAGCTTTGTGTAAAAAATTAAGAAAATGGGTTGTAGTGCAATTTTTATACATATCATTTATATTCTATGCACGCTTGCAGCACATAAGCGGACGGGATCAGCGGATTCTCTACGCAGCGCACAAGCTATAGAAGACGAAAGAACGCGAGGGCGTATGACTTTTTCATATGAAGTGGAAAACAGTGACGGTGAAGGTTAGTTCTAGAATTTTTTGAAATGAAAAACCAAACATATTTATGAAATGCGAAAATGACACACGATGATGCCAAAATATTATTGATAGTAACGATGTTTATTTATTAAGGTTTACCACATCATAAATTCTATGGTATATGTTATTTTATCTAAAATGTATGACAATTAAGGCAAAGTATATACTAGTTAACATAAAAATACCACAAATAGAAATTAAAAATTAAAAAAAGATACCTACTCAATAATGCTCTCCTTAAATCAGCCCACTGCCGAATATATCCAGCTCCGGATAAGTACTGTTTAATCCGTTAAAATCTAGGAGAGAATTTGAAAGAGTTATTTTTAGTTATACTAGTATTGTAGAAAATTGAATCGGCATAATATTACTTTATTCATATAAGGGACATCCTCTTTAAGACTTATATAAACAACTACTAATCTTCTAAATACGAAAAATGTGTATTTGAATGAGTAAACTCACTAGACTGCTAGACCTGAACTGATTGTTCGTCTCCAAATTTTTATATATTGAATAAATTCGACCGTGTTTAGCCGGGACATGTCGCTTATCATTTATGTGCTTTTAGAGGTTGTTTGTGTTCGGGTCGCACATTGTCGGCCTCATCAACAACCGATAACTGAGTTACACGCGGAAGGGGGCCGCGTGCTCACTGGTGGACAGGATCACGTACTGAAGGTAAACAAATTAAAATAAGCCTTTGATAGTTTCTCTGAGGGTCCTCCGAAAGTTCTCTCATACTAGCAACTCGAAGCTATCTTCGCAATCGAAATATTACATTGAGTACATACATACTCTAGAATCATCATGAAAGATGCTAATTTAGTTTATTTAATGGTGTTTGATAAATTTCTAGTCACCCAGCTGTATCGTATTGTCGCCACTATTTATGTTTTGTCTAACTGAATGTCTATAGAAACTTTTTCTTCATTAAGATCGTGATACACAAAATTACGGTAATGTTCTTCATTCATGACTTTTGACTTGAAGTAGACCGAACTAAATGCAGTTGTTTGCCTTGTTTAGGTGTTTTCAAGCGATCTAAGGCAGCTATTTACGCTACACGGGCATTGCGGGCCGATTACTAGTTGTTTTATCGACCATGCGACACCAACCATCGCTGGCAGTGGCTCGCAAGATGGATTGCTTTGTGTATGGGATTTGCACACAGGTTAGTTCTTTAACTTTGTGTTTGACAGTTGACATCGGTTTTATTTTTACATGGGTAGGATACAAGTCCATTGGCCGTATGGTTTTGTATCCGTTTTTATTATGAAAATTATTATATAAGTCTTTAAGTCTACACCATTGGCAATATTAGCTTACTAACTTTTGTTGATATCATAGACGAAGGACATCTTTCCACGGTGTGATTCTACTTATAGCAAGAAACGTAAAATTTTGAAGATATCTTAATAGTGCCTAATGCCACGTTCATTGTTGCTGTTTCTTCAACATATTATTTTTTATAGCTGAATATTTGTTATTAAAATACAATGTTACTTTTTTACTAAACTTGTATTTTTCACAATGCAGGTGCCTGCTTATATAGTATGCAGGCACACGATGGAGCAGTGACGTCACTAGCGTATACGGCTTCATACGTAGTATCAGCGGGCGCAGATGAGCGTCTCTGCATATGGGACCGTTTTCAGGGACATATGCTCAACTCGGTACATATAGTAAGTATACTTACTATATGTTATTGTATTATATACTTTCGGTTGAGAAGTAATGTGATACTGATTAAACGCCATCCCGCTTTTTACTCTTTTTTGATATTTAACTTTTTATCACTTTTTTGTATCATTCAATTAAAAAGTCGCAAATTTGTTTCACTAAATGAAACAAACGATAAAAATGTTTTTTTTTTATTTTACTTGAATAATATTTAATATTTTTTGGTATAATTACACAGGTCAATACAAAATTTGACTATGACTTTAAAGCTCTACAATATTTTAGGTCTTATGAGACGAAAAAAATATGTGACATGAAAAATATTGTTTTTGTAATTGTGAGACCGACTGAACGATATTATTCAAATTATTATGTTAATTCACACCTAACCGTTGTTTATTGCTCGAGTCCCAAATTTATCCTGCGGAATTTTCGAATGTACTAAAATTTATAGCAAAAATAAAAATGACTTACTACTAAATCTGTCACTAAAGCATACTTACTCCACAAACAATTATTTTCGTTTCTGTTCATAATTAACCGAAAATCTCATAAAATAAACTTTAAACAAAGAATTAAAAAAAAATTGTATAGTGTTATAAACAGAAATACGAATGTTAGTATCTCAAACCAAAACTTTGATTTATTCTTAGTTCACTTAAAACTTTCTTTGTATTCGTATAAGTATAATTGTAAACAATGAAAACATGAGCCTAGCGATTGGTTTATCGACTAAACTTGGGTTTGATTCTCAGCTAATATTTGCTTGGATTTAGAAGTCTACTAAGTATTTGTGATAATATATGTAACAGGTTTAGAAACAGGTAAATTCATGAATTTTCAGGGTCTGAATTATATGAGTCGAATGCTGCCGCTAACTCATTCGCTTCTTGTGATGGGCGACAAAAATGGACTTACCGCATACGATCTGAGCAGTGGTGACGTTATACGACGAGTACTGTTTGGTGAATATATTAAAAAAACAATGTTGCTACAACCTTAGATTAGTGTATCAGTTCCTTCTTCATCCTCTTCTTCTTCAGTCTGTGGCTTACACACGCCATCGATTTTATGGGTCTAAGACCACTTAAATGCGCATATGAAACTCCTGTGGTGCACTACCGGGGTTCGAATTTACAACACCAAAGCGACAAAAACTTGAGCAGAGCCCTGTGGGCGTTTTACGAACTTAATAAATGATCGTGAAACCTTTTATTGGGTTCACTATGTATGCCTTGTCATTAGATAATGCGTGATTTAGACTTTTTTTTAATATTATGGCAATAGTTTTTACTTTATGCCAGTTTCAAGTAGAATAAGATCGCTTCTAATAGGGCACCATTACTTAGCGTTATTTAAATATAATTTATGAAGTTTATTTTTTTCAGGTCAAAGCGACGGTTGTATTTTTGTACGACAAATATTACCCTTAAAAGATGCGATTGTGTGTGATTACGCTAACCAACTACGCATTGTTAAGTTCCCTCTCGTATCAAGACTCGACATGAAAAACGAATAATATGACATAATTTTTTAATATTGATTTTGTTATTTGTCGTTACTGCTGTTCGGCTTTCAGAAGGTTGTTAAATGCATTAAAACACACGCAATAACTCACTTCCCATGGTTCCCCCGAGTTTACGGGATAAATATATAGTTAGAGCCATATAAACAAAATCTATTAATACAATATTTATAAAGTTAGAAATGCACTTTCAGTTTGTTGAACAAACATACACAGAAAATTCCTATTTTTATATACATAGTTAACAGTATAAGTGATGGTTCTTAATATAGAATATATTTTAATTCTCAATGCTTTAACACAGTAATTTACAATTTGGCGTGGGAATTGTAGTATTCTAAGAATGTAGAATAAGTAATTTATTCAGACATATTTCCGCTTTCAATATATAAAATTTATAAGACATATTTTTAATAAACGTTTTGTTACATAAAGTGTTTGTTTTGACATTAGTATATTTTATTTTACACTGTTTATATACCTATTAATAGAGCCATTATTATTTAATGTGGTATAAAAATGTTTCATTCGTGCTGAAAATAATCTGTACTCATAGTGTAAAAATGGTTATTGAACGTTTAATTTGTACGGTTTGCATCAATTGTTTGTAAATGCGAAATTAATTTAATTTATGGTCTGGTAAATTCGACGAGAATTAGAAGTCAAATTGAATAATTATATGCCAACTTTTAAATCGCCGGACTTAATGTTCCTTAAAAGGAACGTGTTTGGCGTTAAAATATAGTACTCGCTTGTATGCCATAACAATTAAATAACTTCAGTCAAGTGCTTATTTTTCATATCACTAAATTCTATTTCAATATAGAGTATCAATGTTTTAATAAGGTAACTGTCAAAATGACATTTGGGTTCTAGTTCTGTGACGCGTGGCTGTCAAAGATCGAGTTGTCCACCGTCCAACAATTTATTTCTAAATAAGTAATTAGTCTGTGATTTGAGCATCTAAGGTTTGAATGTTCGGACTTCAAGCAAAGGCAAAAATTATTTATCTTTAAAGTTCCTCTTCAAAGTTTAATCCAATATTTTTTTTACTTTTCTATCTATTATTTTTCTTAAAATTACAAGTTCATAATGGCTGAGTGAGTATTTTACCCATTATTTTATAATTGATGAATTATGTAAAGTTAGCATGACTTTTAATTTTACTACCTAACTAGTCACAATTTTTTATTATAACCTTTTGTATTTATTCTAGTTCATTTAAAGCTAGTTGGTATTGAAAATTATAATTTATTTAATAACAACTAACCATGTAGATGGTAGGATGAGGATAGTATTTTAGGCTTAAATGGTGATTTTTTTGTTTTATGCTATCTATAAATTACTTTCTTCTAGAAAAAAAAAATAAGAAACTACAATACAAAACGCATGAGGGCTTCGTATGTTGTAATAGTTGACAGTTGATTGTAATCTCAGCTTGAACATTTTACTTAGATTATTAACAATTTTTTTTAAAGATAACTGGATAGGTTAGTTATGATAAATTACAAATTCACATTAAAAATTATGAATTTGATGAAAACTAGATCAACATTAGCCAAACACAAAACTATACTTAAAAGGAAAATATGGGTATGGTCATAATAACAGGAAGGTTACTTGAAGGTTAATCTTCTTCACAATTCCATAACCAAAGTTTTAACTACCAATTACTATAATTGTGTAATTACAATTAAAGTACATTGAAAACCATAAGATCATGCTATTATTATTGAAAATAACCAATTTAATATGTGATGCATGTAATATTAGGCATGTATACTAGAAAAATGTTTAACACCAAAAAAATCATCAAAAGTAAATATGTTACTTTATATAATAGTTCAAGAAAAATAATGTTAAGTAGTAATACATTTTGTAATTTGTATTAAGTATTGCCTATTATATATAGTGTATAAATAAAAATGCATATGAAACAAGACTACAAAAAAAATAAGAATTATTGCAATTAAAAAAAATACTACAGATCACAGATATATTTCAAGATGTATGTATGTCTTTTTACCATGTATGTTTTTTTAAGAAAGTTGAAAGAATTTACAACAATATATTTCTTTAACTTTCAGAGGTAAAGCTGACATTGCCCTTATCGGCTTAGCTGTAATGGGTCAAAACCTTATATTAAACATGGATTCCAAAGGATTTGTTGTTTGTGCTTACAATAGGACTGTAGAGAAAGTATGTATTTTCTAATGTAATGATAGTCTTTTATGACACAAATCTCACTACATGAGCTAAATTTGACTGCTCAAGTAATATATTTATTTTTCCCTATAGGTTGAACAATTTTTGGCTAATGAGGCTGCCGGAACAAAAATAATTGGTGCTAAGTCCTTAGAAGATATGGTTGCAAAACTTAAAAGACCAAGAAAAGTGATGTTGTTAGTTAAAGGTATTTTTATATATTATTTCATTAATAATGAAATTCGAGTCTTATTATGTATGTGACAGCTATGTATAGAGATAGCTGTTTAAGTTAACCTGAACCTTGAAATATGAGTATTAACCCACTTCAAAAAAACATATTGTATTGGAGGTCAAATGAAAGGCATTTGTTGACATTGAACACTACTTCTAAATGTACTTATTGAGTGAAATTTGATTCTAACATTATAACATTAACAAATATGGGATATTTATATTACATTTTTAAAATGTACATCTATCATATTTCATATATTTCAAAAGTTATTTAGATTATTGAATCACATACATATTAGTTTATAGATATTTTAAAAATGTTGGCGCAGGCTTAAGAAATACAGCTAAGAAACTTGACTACTGATGATAATTTTACTGACTATTCCCCTTTATTCTGATTACTTTTTACAATAATTAAATAAATCATATTTTATATTTCATGACATATGAATCAACAGTTGTAGCCTAATATGCTCTGGCAATTATTGATCATTAATAAAGTTTTTTCTCGCAGCTGGTTTTGCTGTTGATGAATTTGTGAAGAAAT
Organism: Pieris brassicae; assembly: GCF_905147105.1. NCBI lineage: Eukaryota > Metazoa > Arthropoda > Insecta > Lepidoptera > Pieridae > Pieris > Pieris brassicae. The sequence continues at coordinate 5,338,137 of NC_059680.1, forward strand.
TGGTGCCATTACTTGAAAAAGGAGATATCATTATTGATGGAGGAAATTCACAATATACGGATACTCAGCGATGGTGCAAAGAATTGGAATCTACAGGAATATATTATATTGGCATGGGTGTAAGTAACTTTTAAACATTGATGTATTTTTCCCAACCAAAAATTTTGCTCAATTTATTTCCTTTAAGTGAGGTGAAGAAGTGTAATGTAAGTAAAATGTAACATATAATATATTTGGTATATGACATTAAATTTGTTTTTTCACTATTGTTATAGTAATAAGTAATTATTTTTTACAGGTAAGTGGTGGAGAAGATGGTGCTCGTTATGGACCTTCTTTGATGCCTGGAGGTCACCCAGAGGCCTGGCCACATGTTAAACCAATCTTCCAAGTTAGTATTCCATTTCTAGTGCAGACTTATTTATAAGACAATATTGTATAATATCTGTAGTGGTTTAAAAAAATTCATTTCCAGCCAATTAATTATATATTTATTTATTAATCCAATATAATTGGAATATATACATGTTTCGTTTTATGGTTGCACTTAGTCTTATAAACTAATTGCATTTTAATTTGAAACAATTACTAAACTGCTGGAATCAATCCCAGATTCAAACCCTATTTGTGTAACTAAACATGGATTATAAAAATAATGAGTACAATGGAAAATGCTAAATCTACTAGGCGCCTGTTTACTGCACTGAATAAATGTAATAAATAATTTTTAATTTTAGGCAATCTGTGCCAAAGCAAACAATGAGCCATGCTGTGACTGGGTTGGCAAAAATGGTGCCGGGCATTTCGTGAAAATGGTTCATAATGGTATTGAATATGGTGACATGCAGCTTATTTGCGAGGCATACAATGTTATGAAAGATATTTTAGGTATGTGTTTAAATTTTTTTGTTCTTTAGAGAGAAGTTGTATAAATATTGTAGGATATTCATTTGTAATTGATTTTAGGTATTGACCAGAAGGAGATGGCTGAAGTGTTTGAAGAATGGAACAAAGGAGAGCTTGACTCTTTCTTAATAGAAATCACAAGTGATATTCTGAAATTCAAAGACAATGATGGTAAGTAAACTATAATCCATTTTTATAATCAGATTATAAAATTATTATTTTTTAAATATAAAATACCTTCATTTTTTAAAATAAACTAGTTTGACTTATAAATTTTTGTTAACATTTATTAGCATTGCATTGAGATATTGTTTAAAACTAGTAGTAGCCTCACTAAAATTATAAAAGGAAAGTAAAAATATCAATTGACTGACTGTGCCCCAAGGTTTCCAATGATAGCCTGTGATGCCTACAAACTAAAAAAAATTAATTTGAACAATTAGTTACTAAATTAGCATGTTCAAACACATATACATTTTCAGGTTCATACTTGTTGCCGAAGATTCGGGACACTGCTGGTCAAAAGGGAACAGGAAAATGGACTGGTATTAGTGCGTTGGAGTATGGTGTTCCTGTCACACTAATTGGGGAAGCTGTCTTCGCTAGATGCCTGTCTGCATTGAAAGGTAAAATTATCGAGAATTGTGATCTATTAGAATTTGGATTAATCTTTGCGATATATGAATAAACAATATTTCTAGTAAAGCATTTCAACCTTGCTAAATAGAATGATAACTGTTTAATCAAAGAAAAATATATACTCTATGTAACAAATATTTGTTATCCGCTGTTTTGTATTTATTTTAAAACTAACTTAAATATTTATCAACTGTGTAACAAAGTTTTTTTTTTTCATTTTGAAATGTTATGAATTTTAACAAAATAATAGTGTATCCCATTTTATGAACAACAAGGCGTCATCAACCCTTAGAAACTAACTTAATATACACGTTTATTATCTAGATGAACGTGTAAAAGCCAGTAAAGTACTACCAGGTCCGTCGGGAAAATTCACTGGCGATAAGAAGGTATTCCTCGAACAACTACGTAAGGCACTATTCGCAAGTAAAATTATTTCCTACGCCCAAGGCTTCATGCTGCTTCGGGAAGCTGAAAAGGTACAATATTTTAATGTGAATTTTTATTTATTTATATTTAGACTGTCTTATTAAATTACTTAGTTAGAGGCATAGAAAATTAGGACTGACTGAATCTGCGTGTTGTTGTTTGTAACATAAGGATACCATTAGACTAGCTGCCATCTATCATCTAGGTAGGCATCTAGGTATGCCAATATGACTCTGATCAGATAAGAGCATGCTATTTCTTAACAGGCCGACATCGCACTGGCCTTCTAAAATTTTAAGTGTCGAGGCGGTATAACTTATCAGGTGAGCCTCCTGCCCGTATGCCCTATAAAAAAATAGTTATAAATTTAAGTGTTATTTTAGCCCTAATTTAAACCCGAATAAAATACATTTTTATCGAAACAGTACGAACAATAAGATCGGATATTAAATATAATTTATCTATATGGATTTTATCGTTTGATTTGGGATCATACCGTGCTTTGTGGTAGTTTCTATTCCCTGGACCAATAGATTTTTCTTTCTATGAGCACTGCCCGTATGATGAAGGTAAAACTAAACATTTCGTGTTACACTAAAATTGGTGATATTTTACAAGCTTATCTCTTTTATACAGGGTTGTAACTATTATTTATAGTTAACAAGTAGAAGTGCACCAAAATATTATATTTATGGTATATCTTTATTTTATTTTAGGCTAACTCATGGAGTCTCAATTACGGAAGCATTGCATTGATGTGGCGTGGAGGCTGTATCATTAGGAGTGTGTTCCTTGGGAATATCAAGGTATACATATTAGCCTGTTCGTGTTATTAATATCTGAATTTTCAAACTCGACCCAAATGCTACTTTATTGGCTTAACGCTTTGTGTTTTGAAGGCTACATTCCTGGCAAATACTACAGTTATCCCATAGATTTTATACCTTTTTTCTATACTTGTAACATTAAGCAACATTATTATTCTGTTATAAATTCTATTTATATTATAGTTAGTATTTAAGTAATCAGGCAATAAAATAGATGGCGCCACATATGTGATAAATTGTCGTTGAAAATACGTTTGATGTTTCAGGATGCGTTCACAAAGAACCCACAGCTCACGAACCTGCTCCTTGATCCATTCTTTAGCGAGCGTATCAGCAATAGCCAGCAATCATTGCGTGAAGTTGTAGCGCAAGCATCGCTTATGGGCGTTCCAACGCCAGCCTTCTCTGCGGCACTCGCGTTCTATGATGGATACCGTTCGGACGTCCTACCAGCAAATTTGTTACAGGTATTTACTAAGTTTCGACCGAAACAGTTAACCCTGATTTTTTTAAAGAATCTTTATGGCTTACAAGCCAGTGTGTGCCAATCAGTTAACAATTGTGGTCATTGACCATTTCTAATAATTCATCAGAACTGCTTTAAAAATATTTTTACTATATAAAATTTCGCGTTCAAACAACACAATTTCAGCATATATCATGTTATTATAAGCTAATATTATTAATTATTGTAAATTTATTAAATGTACATTGCAGGCGCAAAGGGATTACTTTGGAGCTCACACATATGAACTTCTGAAGAAGCCGGGTGAATTTGTTCACACCAATTGGACCGGGCATGGTGGAAACGTATCTGCCTCCACATATAATAATTAATTATTATCTATATATTTTTCATTGCAAGTGTACACAGAATTCCATTATTTCCATGATTTTCTATTGTTTTATATATTTAAGAAACAATATTAGCCCATAACTTTTTGTTAGCACTATATGTAAATGGGTCTAATTTGTTAGTTGAGCATAATTTTTAAAAATGTTTAATTAAGAATGACAATAGTTTTTAGCTGTTCGAAATATTTTAAATTATACATTCCTTAGTTATAACTTAGGATAATAAGTAAAGGTGCTGTGTTTATATATCGTTTCTGTCAAATGTAAAACAAATAACTTGCATAATTCAGATTTTATTGGTTGTTAAACTGAAAATATTTGTGTATATGTAATGTTTTAATATTAACGTTTTTATCAATTGTGTGATGGGTCCAAAATATCTTATGTATAATTTATATGCAATATCTGTTTTTTTTTATAATATTGAAAATATATTTTATGTGAATATATGGGATTTTTGACATATGTTTGTTTTATTTGCTGAAGTACTTTTGCACCGTACCAATGGACTTTCTAATAGCGCATCTAACAAACGCTCGTGCGGTGAAGGAAAACATTGTTAGCAAAAGAGTATGTCTTAGTTCAAAAAAAAATACATGTTTACAGAAGACAGACCATGACTGTCTATGACATAAAAATGATCAAAGAATCGGATGTAATCGGAGGCCAAGGCCATCCATATAGCTTACTTTCGCTGCTTAAAGTTTTCCCGACTTCGCTGGAGAACGACTTATTTGCGTAATATACTGTGATCCAAAAAGTAATAAGAAAAAAAAATGTATGGCAAAAGGTACTCTGGTATGCGAATCACTTTTAATTGCATAATGTATGATAGTTTTATAATATTTTCTTAAAATTTGCTGTAAATAAATAATTAATAGTTTATAATAAAGATTAATAGTGGAACCGAAGTCCTAACGCTGACTTCCGCTAAGGACTCACGAAGCGGTTTTCACCCGCGCCCGCCGTGAAAGCCTTTGCCTTTGTAGAATATAGATATTTACGTAAAAAATTAAAGCACATTTAACGACGCGTGTTACGCCCGCGGCGTGTGTGATTGTTAGCGTTTCCCGCTGCACCGGCGGGCTCGGGTCTCTTGGGTTTTCAGACGCGCGCTCTGCGATCATTTGGCGGGCGTTTCTGTCTTCCTGAAAGTTCTAGATACGGATTATGGATATTCGAAAATAATTAAATAACTTTTCTTCGTCCTTCTTTAACTCATTAATAAGAGTAACAATTAATCCATAACGATCAATTTCCGCAATCAGTGGATGCACCGAGAAGCTTTTAGGCCTTCTTTTTTAATTCGTCTGTGAAGTAAGTATAACGCAACAGCTCGTTTCTGGTGTGTGTCAATGGCGGTCTGGAACTCAACTGATCGTTTAACCGCCCGTCTTGCAACCGTCCTGATTGCGAGCGATAATCACAAGCGCGACGGCAGCGTAACCGCACAAAACTCGGCTGGCGCGGGTGAAAATCGCTTCGTGAGTCCACAGCGAAGTCGGTTCGATTCCCAGACGAGGGAAATAAATTTTTAGAATCTACGATATTTAAGGTACTTTCCCTTCATGTTCCATAACTTTGGGACGCCCTGTATTTCACTTAAGCATGTTTTTCAAATAAAATATTAAGTCAATTAATATATGTATAACTATGTACATTTTATAGTTTACTTGTGAAGTAGTTGAATTGCCGACGTATGCACATGGACATATGTAGCCTGTTAAAGTTAAGGAAAAGCGTTGCACCCAATTTAGAACTGTATCTAGAAATATAGTTGTACAAACTTTTATCTCTTCAAGAGCATGCTCTATGATGTTAGTAGTCCTATGAACTTAATCTATAGTCGATGGTTATGTAAATGCAAATTAATGGTTGGGTATAAGTTTCTTTCTTCCAATATTGGCTCAACCATTTTTAGTAATAATTTCACGAATAACTATATCAACTTGTTTCATATGGCGGTTTCCCTGTTTCAAGAATGATTATGACTTGTAGTATTTAATCCTGAGACATACCTTAGCCTACACGAATTTTGTTAATTTTACAATTCCGTTTCTGGGCAAATTCCTAAAGACATGTCCTGTTCCAAGTTTTTGTGATTTCATTTTTTACTTCACGAGGTGTTACTATCTCATTTTAGTATATTTAAAGATATACATACCACGCTTCAGCACATTCAATCATTATTCTGAAACGTGTTATACAGATGTTGAGCAATGATTTTCGCTTTCTCTTTGTTACTTTTTGCCCACTGACCCTCGCCCTTATTTAAAGAAAATGTTTGAACAATTGGTATTTTTGGCTGGCTTTATAACTTTTCAAAGTTGTTGTTAATTTTTGACACTTGAAGTGTTTTCTCGGATATTTTTCCTTCCTTTCCACAATACGTCTTTGTAGCTCTATTAAATTGTTTTGTTAAGCTTTTGATAACTTTTATTTTTATTTTTACTGTGATTTCCAGTCAAAGTATTGCTAGATTGAAATAAGATATAAGTAAACAAAAGGTGCGACTAAACAATAAATTAAATAAAGACATATAGCAAAGTAGGTATTTGCAATATTTATTAAAGCACCATTAAAATATTTTAAAACTGTGTAAATAATAATAATATTTTTTTAAACAGACGTCAGTTACGTTTTCGTCTTTCTAACTACACAACAATACCTACTCTTTATCAATTTTTTAATTAAGAATGTTTTATTTATTATTACGGAAAATTCTAACAAATAATCTATATGCACACTAATACATTAAGATATATATATTATCCGAGATATATTTCGGGACGTAACCAGAAATTTTTTTAATAGGCGAATGTTTGGGCATATTCTTACTTATCGGAAGCTGTCTAATAATAATGTCGCAGCCAAATAGCTTACTTAGCCGCTCAATTAACAGCCTAGCCTTTTAAGAAAACGGCGTTGCGTTTAACTAGCGGCCTAAAAGATATTCAGCCGTTTGTTCCAACATTTAATAAACTGTCTGGTTAATGCTTAGGCCATTCCTACGATAGTGTGTCCATGTGACAGAAATAAAAAAGGTGAAACATGAAGTGGCAGAAAGTAGAACTAAATTTAATGAGACGTTACCCAATATCTATCAGAGTAATTTGCCTAGCTGTTTGAACAACTGGCTCAATATCTTTCAGGCCGCTAGGTAAATGGCTCTGTTTAGTGAAGAGGCTAGGCTGTTGAACAGCTAATTCATCTAGTTGGCTGGGACATAAACCTTGTGTGAACTATTATTGTAATCAGACTCTATGTAATTGTTACTTACAATAGTATTGATACCCAAAGAATGCAGGTGGGACAGCTGTCGACCCCCTTGTTCGGAGCCGCTGCCTGAGCGTACACAGTATTTTGAAAATACAAAAGCCTATCACAATATGTAGATTAATCCTACCTTCATATAGTACGACGTGTACGTTAATATACTCTATGACAAACATCAGACGTCGTGCTTGACGTCGAGTCCATCAAAATTAACCGTAATAAAATTTCACAATTTAACGTGGTAACTGCATAATTCGATGTGTGTTCGATAATATGGTTTGTGGTTTGATACTAACCACGATGCTTTTAATATTATGGGCCCCTTGTTTACGCCGAGGTATGTGGGCCAAACCAGGACCAGTGTATGCAAGAGATAGAAAAAATCGCTTGTTCTTGATAACCCCAACGTCAAATTGTTGTAAAGGAAAGTGCTCGCAGCGTTGATTTTAGAGTTCACAGCTGATCGATGATTTAAATATTTTTACTTTACGTGACGTCAATATGCTTCTTGTAAGTAAAGTTGGTAAATATTGTAATAATTAACTTTAAATAAACAATTTATCATAAAATATAGTTTTATGAAGAATACCTAATTTAAATCTATTATTATGCTTATCTGGAGATAATTCAATGGAATCCTACATTCCATGGAATGTATTCCATTGAAGGGCATAGGTTATTACCTAGCTTACCTACCTGTGTACAATCTACAATTGATACGATGATGTCATACCCTGTTGGCACTGCTGTAAGTCGGACAGTCTCACAACATAAAAGTTGATTATATGAGGGTTCATAATTAGCTAAAAGAAAAATTAAAAACTATACAAACCAAATCTTTATTAATATTTCCACTATTGATGAGTCACAATACGTAAATGCTCTTAATTTTTGACTAAAAGATACTATTTAAATAATTTATACCCGTTTAGTGATTTTACTACACAAATTTCTAATAACATTTAATGTCATTTAGACCTAATAGTTCACCATTTTAGAAAATCTCAACATCAATGAATCTTAATAGAAAAAGACAACATACAAATATATTTGGCGCAGAGTTCATACAAAATAGCAATGAAATATCATACTTCTCTAATATTCACAATGCTGATACACTTATCACCATTATGGACAGCAAAACAATATAAAAATGCTTACGGTAACAATATTCATAAGTAGTAATTTGTGGGGCCTGTAACATGTATCGTATAGCAAGCATTGCAATGAAAATTCTAACAATTTTTAACATTTTACAACATCCAAAATTCACTAAAACTGCAGTAATTCGTTCGGCTAATATAAGCAACATAATTGATATATGAAACGTATATGGGATCTACTAGAGTTAAACGATAGAAGCAACATCAACACGCAAAATTGTGCAGTTATTTGGCTGAAATGATTATACTTATTACACGACACACTTAAAATGCAAGTACTTAATTTCTGCTTACGAAAAAACACATGTAGCTCGTTTAAAACCACAATAATATAATAAGCAAATATTACTATTATGGATATTTTGTATTTAGTTAATTACTGATATTCATCACGGAATATTTTGATAGGTTCGAAAAATTGAATCATTTCATTTATCATTTCGCTTCCACCTAGTATATTCTGCAGGTATCATACATACATATGGCTTGGTATTCGCACAATTTACAAATACAGTATAAAGATCGTACTGTATCGTCGTCATTGCCAACCGCCTGAAGCTCAAATATTTAGTATTGAATTTTTGTATCGTGCGATGCTAAGTTAGTGACAGCAACTGATTTTGGAAGAGCTATCTTCTATAAATTTGGGATTATATGTTGCTAACGTAAGTAATGTACAGTGCATTTATTTAGTGTCATTAAATTTGAATGATAGTCATATCGAAAAGTTATGTAAGATAAGGTGATTCTTATGAAGACGAGTATTAAACGTATTGTATCAAATTGTCACAACCTTTTCCATGAAAATTTCTTGATTTGTAAAAATTTAAATTTACCCTATAAACATTGGTCCATACTTATTGTTAATAAAAAGGGCCAAGAGAATGATCAAAAAGTATTCGACTTCATAAGCGATTTTAAAGGGCCTATTTCAATTATATATGTTGTGTCTGCAACGGTATCTCGAAGAAGATAGTTGAAAACTCGCGGACAAGGCGGACAAGGACAGTTAAGAGAGGAAATATTCGATAAAATGGTCCTTAATACTTAATACAATGCGTACAATTATGTTATCACCTAGTATTATCTTAAAACTTACTATCTAACTATAAAGTAAGTCCCATCTCCAACTAATCCTTATATGTATATCTCAATTCTCACTATCGGGACAAAGGCCAGTTAATTCATTCCTTAAAGCTTCGTATATGTATTTTCACTATATGTCTTTCTTTTTATGTACGTTATACGTACATTAACAATGTATACATATTATATAAAATAATATTTGATGAAGACATTGATGGATTGTTAAACATGAGGTTAACATTAGTGATTTTGATGCAATGAGCATTAGTTGATGTTTATTTTTTTAAGAGGATATACCTCGTATGTTATAATATGATTTTTAGTGCTTTTAGTTATTATACGCTTAAACACTGAGGACCTTTGAGACTAGTTTTTGTTGTTGTTAATGAAATATAATTGATTTACATCTTATCTTTTCTAGATGAGTTTTATTCACAATGATTACTTTGACTTATCTTATAATTGTCATGAAATCCATTAATATCACTATGTTACGTTTAAATATAACACACAAACAGGTCCAAATAAACTTTTTTATCACATTTTATACAGTGAATGTGTACTAAAGGCTTAAAAATTTTACCATAAGCTTTTGGATCTTACACTAAAATATTGTCTTTGGAATACGAGAGTAGTACATATTACAAAAGATACAAATTACGGATTAAACTACGTCGCTTATACCAGAAGTCGACGATTATAAGTAAGTTTATATACATACGTTTTTACTTACATTAATATTCTATGACAATATTATTTTCAAATTAAGCTATAATAATTTATCAAACGTTTATAAAGGATAATTTGATCGCACGGGACAGCTAATATGTTTATGACTATTCACATTAATATTAGAAAAAGTTACAAACGAAATACCTTACGATCTGTTCTGAAAATAATCTGGCACTATAAGCGATTTGGCACAGTTTTTCTTAGTTAAAAGCTAATTGTCTTAAATCACGTCTACGATTACGTATAATACATAAACTAGTTTATAATTTACACGTCTTTTCAATGTCCCACCTACTTCACTATTCGATCTTTTATAGTTCATTCGACAACTTTAAAATCATTGATAGAATTCCAACGTTCCCAGTAGGGAGTTTACTGGCTCGATTCCAGTGTATATAAAGCTCTTAAATCGAGAAAGGTTTTAACCTTATTTATATAAATAAATCGTCCCAATACTGTTTGAACTAGAGTACTCACCTGTCTTTTCATAACGGCATAAACACAATTTGTTAGAAAGAGACAAAATAATACTTTGGTAAATAGTGTCATTAGACTGATTTGTTTTTATTAAGGGCTAATTCTGCAGGTTTTCTATAGGGGGTGTAGCATAAACTAACAATTCGTATACTTGCAAACAATCAAGCTGGAATTCACATCAATCATTATTTCTCGTTTCTCTCGTCAACTTATAGACGCTTAACAACACCAACATCAGGAGGATTTCTCCTCCGCCAAATCTCATCTACTCCCATCATCCCCTCTATGTGTTTCACTCTCACTAATATTTTCTTGAACGGAGGGGTAACGCGTAGGTACAGTAGAGCTGGCTGCTGATTCTTCAGGGTCTGTGCTCGATGTTGCCTTGTTTCTGTACAAAATGCAACGCTATAGATAATCATGTTACGAATTTCGTAATTGATGTATGAAATATTAAATTTAATATATGCATTTGAAAAGGGTCTTCCATTTAAAGAGATATTCAATTACTGTATGTTTAATCACCGGTAGTCATTTCATATTTACTTAATACAACTGTGCAAATGCAACATGGCGTATTTTAATTAAAACTCGAATCATATTAAATTCATTTCGAGCATTAGTATGTAATAAGGAAATGTATAGCTACTGGTTTTGGATTTGGAATATGCTTAATCAATATTAGTTCAATAGCTCCAAAAATTTAAAAATTATAGCATTAATGTCTCGTTCAAGCATCTAGTTGTTGATATAAAAAGTCTACTTTATAAAGGAAAGGTTAAAATAAAAAGCTTCTGTGCACACAAAAAACTAAAGTAAGCTATAATGTTTGCATGACTGCGTCCTATCGATATTTACTTGTTTGTATATAAACCTTTTGTTAGCTTTGACGGGATTTGATGATATTTCAAGCGGGATTTTTTGTTGTCCAAGCGAAAGCAGAGTTTTAAAAACCATATATACAAAATTACCAATCTAGTTTATCTATCAGCATTCTTGGAATTTCTTTGGCAGTATGTATTAGGTGGTTTAAGGAACTGTACATTTAAAATATTCGCTGTGAATAGTATAGAAAAATAACACTAAAGTTATAAATTAAAACCTGTTGATTTTTGATAAAATTTTATATTTAAGCTATCATCTCTCAAAAAAAATTGTATGTTAATGTGTTAAGCTATCATTATTAAAGAAAAATAAGCAATCATTCAAGGACTGTACATAATAAATTGATAAAATAATTGCCAAGTGTTATGATGTACAGGTTTAACGTGAACTGTGCATTTTATTTACATAACTGCTGTCTAAGTATGAGTGCTTGGAACAATGCCATTTACAAATCTACACGAGAGCAATGTTCTATGCTATGATTGCAATCATTCTTGCCTCATGAAGAACCTCAGCCAGCCCCTTTTTTGTCATCCATCCAATCTCGAGTGCCAACTTGACGAGCTGAATATTGAACTGACGAAGTGAAGTCATAACTCCAGTAAACATTACGAAGTATATAGGGACTATAGATACGTGTTCAAATTACAGAATTTGATGTTATTGTTAGCAAAATAACACTTTCGTATAGTAAGAACTTAAATAAGATTAATTACCTGGTTGTCAAATATTTATGTTTCTTGTCGCTTTTTTCGCTTGTACTAGGACTTGGCTGTCTTTCCAAATGGCCCTATAACAGTGAAAAAAGGTTAGTAATATTTGAGTGAAATCCCGTAATCGCTAATGGGGCTTTTATTTGTTTAATGTTTTTTTTGCCGGGTTGTAAATGTGCGAAGTGAGGACCTTGCGTGATAACGAAATGCACTTAGAATATTCTTATATACATATATCTATAACTGCCTCATGGAGATGAAGAACATACAACAAAAGTACCTATATGTATTAGGCATGGTCAATAAGCTTAACAACACAGTTGAATTGCTGAAAACAGTCAGAAGTAATATAATGTATGAAATTTGGGATTAATGTGATTTACATACATTAAGTTGCAATTAAGCTTGTCTTTTATAATGTTAAATAATTGTAAGTATTCAAAAGTTCAGATACTTCCTTACCTGACTAGCATACATTGCGGCGTCCAAATGTGACTGACTATGAACATTTCCCATCTTGCTCAAAGGTGGATTTTTGAATGAGTAAGAGAATGCTAACCCCCTTTTTAATGACGCCCTAGAAGTAATCTCAATTAATGATTAAGGACTTGTTAGAAGCGTCTAAATGCGTTCCTACGCCATCGGTGCTCTTGGGTCGCTTTTAATTTCAAATTTTCTATCGCTAACATACACGTTGAATAGGTATAAATGCAGAAACACATACTATATTTTTAAGATTCCAACAGCGTGTTTGAAGCGAGCTAATGATACTGTAACAACAACTTATGCTGCACAACTTCCTACGCATGTAAATGTAAAAAAATAATACGATTACGATTGTCTTTTAACTTTACAAATTGTTCGATCCTATTGAAAATATATACGCGAATACCACAAATTTAAGAGAAAACATTTACATACTATATATTTTCGCCTGCTGATCGTGGTTGCAAGAATACTAGTATTTGCAAAAATTTTAAATCGTTAAAAATAAACCCATCCAACCGTTTATAGGTCATTTAGAAATATTTCGAAATAATTGTTCATTGTTATAGGTAGTAAATTAGTCACAAAATTATCTTTAACACTGTGTTACCTTGTAGGACTTGGGGGTGGATAACTACTTCCACGATGGTCGGGAGTTAAAAACTGAGTAGCGTGTGATGCTGCCAAACGATTGCGTTGTAGAAGTTCCTGATGTGACTGATATAGTCTCTCGGAAGCTGACGGTGCTCTATTTAAATATAAATACATATAAAATAATCTTCAGATTCTTTCTTATTAACAATCTCGTAACTCGTGATGTCATGACATGTGAATAACAGTCACATTTCTCCTTCTTGTATATTTCATCTATTAACTCTGATTTGTTAAGTTAGTATATGGTTTTGTCTTATTAGTATACTGGTGAAAACATGTCTTAAATTAACTATTAAGGTAACCTAGAAATTGAACCATCTGGAATGCATGAGTGCTTCAACCTAGGCCTTGGCGCTGTAAATAATGTTTTATAAGTACCTTAAAGAAAGAGTCATTGCGTCTGGATTAAGGTCCGGATGGCTGCTCAAAACGGAAACATTGTTCGAATGGGGTGACAAGGAGTGTGGTGACTCGGGAGCTGGCGTAACATGGAGTGTTAGCCCATCCGCTACCTAAAGCGCCCATTACATAAACACATTAGACATAAATGGACAAATTTTTGTTTGGTTTCATAACAATATGAATTGTAGTTATTTTAGAATATAAAAAAAACGTTTTTTTTTTTTAATTTACTATTCACAATATGTGTCACTGTAATAAAGAATGTTTAGAAAATTATTTAATGTACACCTATATATTTTACGCCTGTATTTATTTTTGTGATATTTTTTCTTGAGTAGATTCACACTTTTTTTTGATGATTGATTCACACACTTCACATGACTGTCTATTATTTGCATTACATTGCATAACTTTAGCATTTAATACAGCAAGTGCATCAGAAGTAGGAAATACCGAATTTATCGTGAAACCTCGATCGATATCCAATAATATGGACTGGTAATTGGGTTCGAGCATATTAGGGTCGGACGGATTAATCCGTTACCGAATTATGAATTCATGATTTATCTGATCTGTGTATACCACGGATGATATATAAGTCACTTAATGCAAGCAATAGCATCTGTAACACTAGCCACTGTTTGGAATTCTCTTATTGCAACGCCCAAGCGAAGAATGCTTGAAGTTGACTTTTAACGTTGCATGACTAATCAGCTATTCGATCTGGAATTTAATTGCTAATTTGGTGGTATTTACTATTTATTTATTAATACCATTAATATTTATTTTACTTGCAAAGCGCAATTTTATTTGATTTCTAATTTTTAAAAATTGCTGTTATTCCTAAATACATCTACATGTTAAATTTGAAACCAACATAATATTATGTAGTTGTATCGCCTTTCGTGCCGAACCGAAATCATAATAAAACTTGCTCGAGGCCTAATTATATAGAAATTTTAGTTATTCCATAAACATTACCAATGGTTCCTTTTCCGTTGGTGTTTCTGCCTCAGTCACTACATTTACTGTGATTGATGTAACCGCTGAAAACAAAACAATCACCTTAATAAATATATTACAAGTTTACGTAAACGAAATGGATTAAAATAAAAATGTAGAGATGGGATTGAAAGAGGTTGCTTAATTATTTCGTTTATATGTTGTTCACAACAATCGGTAGAAATTATTATTTTTCTTACTTAGCTTAAAGCTATAACTGAAATAATACACTAATTAGAAGTAAATCATATCATGCATATTTATACTACTTTCGATGGAGGTTCAGTTTTCGTATACAAATCCTTCGAAGACATTTAGCAGTGCAGACCAAAAGATAACAAGCTGTTTTTAAAGGAACAGGGATATTTAAGCATCCTGCATATAAGGAGAAAATATAGACTAATAAGAGACAGAAAATAAGACATGATTATAAAATGCCTTTCTACTCTTTTAACTGAAGATAAAGGGAAAAGAAGTATCGCTCGTGACTCACCCGAACTTCTGGGACTTAGTGACCTTTCGAAGTTATGCTGCCTACTCAGAGGCCTACCTCTTGATACCGGCGGATTTCTGTGGCATACTTAAAACATTAAAATGTAAATATATACTTACGCTGTTCAAGAGAGCCGCCTGCTCGGTTTACGATTTTGCTTGGCCCGGGGTGAGGTTCGTCACGGGAAGCGGCACTGTTAATTTGGATTAATTTGAACTATTAAGGATGAGGTACATCGCAAGCGGAAATCGATACTTTCGCAGCGACAGTTTTCGTTTACGTTACTAAGGTTTTATGGATAATATCAAACATAAAGCCGCACAGGTGAATATTGTTTATGAATATAATGGTTTCTTATTCGATATATTTTCAACCCACGAATATACAGTATTTACAAAATTCTGAACCTCAATAAGTGTACCTACCTTTGAAGTAGAGACTCTTGGGCCATGGAGTTACAAAACAGGCGCGAATTAAAGGCTTACATTAGCGCCTGGAATATAGTACCAGTGATCCCAGAGCCTAGTGCTTTCCTCACTCAACGAATAAGTATTGCAATACAGAGAGGTATGCTGACTGCATTAAACACTGCCGTAGTCACATAACTTTCAAAATTTGTTTGTATTTTCTATTTATCAATTTTTAATAATTATTATTACTATGTGGGTTAAGAATATTGTAATGACAAATAGTACTGTGACTGAATAATATAATTTATTTTATATAAAAAGTTTAAAAAATAATATTCTAAAATGTATATTTCAGTCTTGGAAAATTAATTTATAAAACTGATTGCTCCTAGGGAAAACTTGAAAGATATTGTTACGAAGACGGGTTGGATAAAAGGCTTTCAAATTTTTTCAAAAAAATGTTTAACAATGTATTCAGGAACTGTAATGTCTTGAATATACTATAACAGTACATGTAAAGTTACCCTCGTTTTCGGGAGGCTGAATCATTTTTTTCTTGCCTTTTGTGAGAGGTCCCAATTGCCTGTTACAGTTTTTTAAGAGCGGTTATAATAATATATATATATATATATATATATATATATATATATATATATATATATTTTAACCGGTAATTATAATATATATATATAGATATAGTGAAGGAATAGTGATTAAGACGGAATGTACTTTCAGACAGAACTTTCTAAATAAACGCTTAGCTCTTAAAGCGTGAAATAAAATGATACGGTATAAATAAAAAAGTTATAAAGTCCACCGCAGTACATAAAACGCTAAACCGATATACCTGAGTGATTGCTGGAAACTGGATAAACGAGATTGTCGTGAGCTGGCGGTTGATAACCGATGCATATAGTGTCTCTGATTGCCAATTCGGCTATAACTGGCAACATCCCCGGGAGCTAAAACAAATCGCTTTCCAAAATCTAATAACACACAAAAAACAACGCCTGGCCGCAAAAATGCAAAATATTTATGTTATCCAGCGTGGATTTTCAGCATTGGAACTCTTAATGGCAAGCAATGTCATAGATGCGAATGTTTATATGTTATAGATGCGAATATCTTAAGTTACATTAGTAGTGAAGATAATGATGTTTTGTTTCCATTAGTGTAGACTAATACTTCCTATTCATGATAACGAACTATTGTTATATTGCTTTATCTAAAGCACTAGTCGGTCTTTGGAATGAAGACGAATGAGTACTTAATTTGAAACAATAACACTGATTCCGTTCCTATGAATAAAGAATATGGTAATTTACTTTATTTTAATCGATGGCGTCTTTTTAATGTAATTTATTTAAAAAACCAACGAAATAAAATGTCTTGCCTTGTCTGCCTGAATTTAACTAGACTATTTTAAAGATGAACTATCAGGTCACCGTCTCGTCAGTGTAACTGTTTTTATTTATAGGTAAGTAAGTCTCTATCGCACTGTCAAGGTGTTAGAGTAAGATAGTGTCGAGACTTAGAATCGAGGTAAGCATGACATGGTAAATCATGACATGATCTATGGTTTAACGTTGACAATTCGACACTAACCCCCCCCCCCGCTCCGCCCCTGATGCCAAATCCGCTTTTAGGTATAACCCCGCAGATCAAATCCAATACTATAAACCCTACGGAAGTCATAATTAGCCTTAAGTCCCGACTGTGAGACTAAAATTGAATTTGTTAATGATTTACCTTCAATATCGTAATAAATGCACAGACAAATCGATTGGTTAGCTGTTATTGATGGATCTTAAAATAGCAAACACTTATGTTAGGTTAATATTATATGAATGTAAGCTCACCCTCGTTGGAATCGGTGGTGAATGATTGTGAACACTCATCAGTCGACACGCCCATGCCTCGGTGTAACATGCACGCAACTCTTTCACGAGCTTCGTTCTCAATAGCTATATCTTCAGCATTCTTCACCTATTTATTAAGTGTGTTAAAGATTTGGTAAGAACAATGTTCAAAAGGCTCAGTGCTAATGTAAATTATCGGAAATCTGTCCATAAATTTTCTCATAATTATCAAATAAATTAGAATAATTTATAACAGTTGAGACCCTTCTTGTAAGATTAGAAATCCCAGGTAATAATTAAGTGTTAATGTACGAATTCAACTATTCGACAATAAAAAATATTAGTTGTCATTTTTAACAGTTAACATTAGTCCCTCATAACCCAGAGGCTCCTAGCATGGAGCTAAGGCCTGAACAATGTTTACTGACTACAGGTAGTTTGATTTAAATAAAGATTCTTTTGCATTCGTTTTATTATCGTTAAACGTCGGAATTCTGCGTTGTGTTTTAAAAATTATTTAAATTAAAACAATTATAAGTGTTTAAAGGTTATCTCATGCTTAAATTTTTATAAAACTAATTTTATCTTACTATTTTGGTCTTCTCTATAAACGTTATTTTATAAAAAAGACATGGTTAGCCTTATAATAAAAAGAATATAGACTAATCCATCAAATCAAATGTTATAATAGTGTACTAGCGTGTAAGTGTATGTGATTTTTTTTATTCGTGGAACTGGCCGGTAAAAACCATCGTTAGATTGTCCCCAATATTTTTTGTGCTTTGAGTGGTTAGTGTAAAGTTCATCATTGACAAAAACATCACAACCGTGTACAACTGCATGAAAAAACTATAACCACACTAAGGAAGGTTTTAGATAACGCTTACAGGTGAACAACTTTGCATGGTGCTATGATAAAATGACATTAGTTAGGATTTCTATAAACATATTGTTAATATAATATAAATCTATTGACATTACCTTCATAGTATATGTTTCACTCGATTCTATCTCACTTAGCTCCCGCGATGGATTTATGGCTGCCCAAATTATTAATGCGTGGGAAAGTCGTGCTTCTTTAATTTTCATTTCTAAGGTCTGTAAATAAGATAGTGTAACTAACCGTTCTTTATGTTTCGACAAGTTAATTGACAAATGTGCCAAATCGCACATGTGCGAACCACGTCAAAATCATGCCAAGTTAGGTATCGAACATAATAAATATTTACAATATAATTAAGATTTATATTAAAGAAGTGAGAAAAATGAGTAAATTATTCAGTGGTTTATTCGATTTCAGTATGCATTATTTTATTACGAACGTTCCGAGTTTATAAGTTTAAATTGTTACCTTAAGTGTTTGCGTTGGAGTTGAATCTTTTGTAGATTCGCTTAGTGTAAAACATCCTATTGCTGAATTGAATTCATCCACTATGACATAAATGAGACTATTTGACTGGCTCTGGCTTTTTGCTGATTTATGCCATGATACAAGTCTCTCCAAAAATATTTTGGGTCTAGAAAAATGTCTTACGTTAAAACCTACTAATAATTTTTGGTAGCGAAATCGCATTAATACGGCCACAATGATACATTTATTGATATTATGTGAATTATATCGGCTCATAAAAGACTTTATCACATATCTTAATAATGCTAGAAGGGTCAGTGTAAAAATAGAAAGAAACTATTGTGCGTTCCGTTCGAATGTGATTGAATAGAAATATCAGAAAAAGTTAAAGGATCTTTGACTCACAGTTACACTATACATAAAATATAATGAGATATTAAACTATAAAATATACATGTAACATTTTTGCTATAACATACTTTTACGTATATTTTTTTATATAGGAATGTACGATATGTAGACTAACCTTATCATTTTATATGGCAATGCACTTCCTTTTGACTGTTTCTTACAAATTAACATCACGTCCGTCAAAAGAAATAGTTTTATTTCAGTCTGTAATAAGATTATACCATAAATGTGTTATTCTTTTGATGTAATATTAATAAAAAGACATGGCATTCATTAGATACATATTAAAAATTCGCAAAATAAACATTCGCTTATCAGCCTTAATTATTAAAATAAAAGTGGATGCATCCAAAATCGCTAGCAGTCAATAAATCGTAGTTCTTGCCTCTTTTCCTATGTTATCCTTAAACCGCAAGTTACACTCGTATACTAAGTTGCGCAAAGGCAATTCTGTAGAATTTAACACGGATGCTTTTAAGTTTAACGAGCAATATGTCCTGAAAGCACGTTCCATTTCCTCTTCTTTAAATTCCTGAAAGAAATATGATTGATATCATCTTAGTGTTGTAACAAAAATTCAAAATAGTAAACTACCACTCATAGAGCACATCATAAAAACAAAGACTAACTTAAGCCTTCATGTAATAAAATCATTATTATTACTCACCAATTCGTACGGCTCAACCGAGTTTAACAACTCATCAAGTTTCTCTATTTCATCACGTTGACGCATTGACCGATTTAAGTCAATCACGTAACCTCTTACGAAATTTTCCTAAAAAAATCATTCAAACCATCGTTTATAAGCGATGAATAAAAATTTACCTGACATTGTACCTAATACCGGCTACTTACCATAGACTTTAGTGTAACAGATTCTTCATTTGATTTAGCGTATGCAACGACTCGACGAAGTATAAGACTATACTTTGTGAGCCGTTGCATAGGCTTCACGAGTAAGTCGGATAACTGGAGTCTGAAATAAAAAGTGCACAATAAAAAGTAGTAAACGTTTTAAGGAAATCAACTTCATTTGTTAAAAGCTAATAATAATGAGAAAAAAGAAAGCATATATATAATAAGACTAAAATTTATGTGTATTGAATAAGATCGACGAAATTTACATGATAATACATTTTCAAGTATAAATATATACTTTTTCTTCAATGTAACTTCATATTGTAAACTAACATGGACTTGTAGTAATAATTGATGATTAATAAGAATTGCGTTAATTCGATATAAGTATCAGTAGTTCACATTGAATATTGACAAATTGAGTGTTTATAACACAATTATAACCGCTCCTCATTTTAATGTCAACAGATTAATAAACTCGATTTCATTCCACTTAAAGTTACATGATTTGTATTTTATTATTATTTATACCTGTTACATGATTTGTTCGTATAACACCAATTAAGGTATAGGGAAAATTCCGGGTCGTTTTGCATAAATCTCAAGTATGTCATCATTTTTGCCTGTTCACTCATATATTTTTCATATGGCTGAAAGATCTCGGGAAAACGACTAAATCCGTCAGCCATTAATTCTACTTTATATCTGAAAATATATTTTATAATGAAGTTGGGATATTTCTTAAGAACATTCTTAAAAATGACTTTATTTAATAAATGTAATAAATATCATAATATCTTATCGGAAACTAAATTTCGATTCAATTTTTTTAAACCACCAACTCGAATAAATTTGTATTAAACCATATTTTTACAACATCAAACAAAAGAAGTTCTTATATAAGTCCCTTACACTCAAGTCAAGCATTTTCAACTTTAAACTAGCAAAAATTTACTAAATTAAACTAGCTAAACATTACAAAAACTTGTGGATTTAAAAGTCTCTTACGGAGTTTTGTTTTCCACGGCATCTTTAACCATTGGATAGAATGTTACGTTCCAAAATACCAGATTTGCATTAAGCAAATCTGGTATATTTGAAAATAACTTTGCTGTGTCAACATCCAGCATTTTGCCGCTGTCCTGAAGTGAGTGTGCTGCGGCAATAAATACCTGTAAATACAAAACTGTTGTTTTTTCTGTAAACAAAACTACATATGATTTTTATCGATTGTAGCCAATTGTTTGCATATATGGTGTTATAAATATAACATTTATTTATTCACAATTCAACATTAAAATAATGTCAGAGGAAAACTTTTAACAATAAGTGCTTGCTAATAGGGCCCCGGATCTGCTGTTCGTTGTTGCCGTATTGGGGCATGAAGTGTTCATTTGGCCACTACTACTTATAGTCCGGTCAATATAGACATTTGAAATAACAAAAATTCCTGGAAACCTGAATTTTGGTGGAGAGCTGGGGTTTTTCATTACAAATTAAGTATTAAAAATCCCCATCGATCCTAGTTGTGCTACAAAAGGTCAAAGTTTCAGGATTTTTGAATTTTTCGCGAAAACCGTAAGTTTTATCAAACAACTTTTGCCAAAGTTATAAATCTTGAAATTTTCTACAAAAATGTTATTTACAATTTTCTCCTAGTTAGCATTTCTGAGATATCGCGATTCTAAGAGTCATATTATACATGATATGCACATATGAGCCACGTGTATACATTTTCCTAAACTTAACAAGATCGAATCTTTTGGTTCTGGAGTTGTTGGTAACCATAATATTAATTACCATAAAGTTCGTGAAGTTGGAATTGCTTCTATGTCAAGAATGGTAGGTGAAGAATAGTAAAACGCTCTGATAAAGTACTCCCTCTTTTAGCTGCGAGTAGCACTGTGATGTTCACGAAGAAGAAGTAGCTATAGACACTAATATTATTTCAACGCATGAGTATCTCTAAAGCTTTTGAGGATGAGATTAAAAAAAATTGAGTGTGAATAAGTTCCTTACCCCTTATTACTCTTCAATGCACCTGGAATGCGTAAAAGAACAAAGTCAGCAATTTACGATTGCTTTCAATCAGTCGATCGTACAAATACTACTTACATTATTGATGGAGAATACCTACTACATCACGTTGTGTGGGATCGAGAAGAAACCTTATTATAACGTTATTTTTGATGTGAACATCAATGTCTGTCTGCGTTAAATGTTAATGATAGATAGTGTCTGCGAATGATAGATAGACATGGGCTTACAGTGACGGTTGTATTTGACAGCTACAGTGACTTAACAAAGGATATTAAGCTGCACAATAACGTAGTCGAACTACAAGAACATCATCGGGTTCCGAGATTATCTTCGATGAATTTATGACGGTTCCAGCGAATCAACAACAATTTTTCGCTAACATTAATAATAAATCTCGATTCATTTCCATGTTAAGTGATAAATTAACAGCTGCAAATATTGCAGAGAAACAAGCTCAAAATGACGCAGATGTCCTCATAATTAAAACAGCAATAGAAACATTTAATGCAACAAACACAACAATTGTAGTTGGTGAAGATGTTGATTTATTAGTATGTAGTATTAGTATGTACTGCGAAGAGTCCAATGGATACAATTATTTATTTTCTGAAACCTGGATGGGCTAAACAGTGTACAGAAATTTATTGTTCACATAATCTGCTTATCCCAAATGCCAAAAGTATATTTTATTTTTACATGTGATAACCGGCTGCGACACTTCGTCAGCAATTTAAAGAAGGGGTTTTACCCCTTCCTTATCCCGTCAGTATTTAAATTATTCGAAGAAAAAAAAGATTTTAGCGACTGCGCTAAAGTATTTACAGAAATTGATTCGACACCTCAAACAATAATTACGGAACGAATTCGCTTTCTTCTTGCAGTTTATGGAGCTCCAACAAGGTTGTAGTGCAAAATGTAAAAAAATCTGGTCGCCGTGTTCTCGAGCGTGTACCAATTGCCAAGGTCAGTCTTGCTCAAATGTCCAGTTGAGTACAATAGAGGAAGATTCCTGGGATTTTAATGAAGAGACCCATGACTCAGCCACATTTGAACAATTTATGAACATCCTGCAAGAGGAAGAAGAAGACATGACAGTTGAAGTAGACTTTCAAGAGTATGAATCTGATTAAAATATGTAAAGAAATCAAAACAATAGTTAACCCAATAATCAATAGCAATATCAATAATAAATATTAATAATAAGGGAACTTGACGGGTATTGTTTCCTAAAATTATCCAAAAAGTGAGATGGCCTACAGGGGAAACCACGGTAAAAAAAAACGTGCCGAGTACACTACCTCACAGGTGGCGTGGAGATGTGCGCATATCATGTATAATGTGACTCTTAGAATCGCGATATCTCAGAAATAGTTTTTGATAAAACTTACCGTTTTCGAGATAAATTCAAAAAACCTCAGACTTTGACCTTTGACCTTTTGTAGCACACATAGGATCGATGGGGATTTTTAATACTTAATTTGTAATGGTTAACCTCAGCTCTCCACCAAAATTCAGCTTTCCGGGATTTTTTGTTATTTGAGCACTATTTTAATGTTTAAATTGACCGGACTATTATACTTTATGTGTGGGCTACTAACCCAGCACATCTAATGCTACAGAGATCGAGCCCAAAGGTTCCAAATGCGTGTGGGTTAACCACTGTCTGGCTGTTCTACTGTATTGTATAACAATTAATCAGTTTAGTTCCGATATGAACTATCCGATCAAATGGTTATCGATATACACATAATATATATACTTTATAGTAAGTGTAATATCTTAAATTATAGATAAAGCAAAACACTTAAAGTATTCCACGTGCCATCGTAATTTTGTGGGACATAATACATTTTTACCCTGTTAAGATCTTTTATTAAGTTAAATGAAATAGTAATGTAAACGGCCCTTTGTAAGTCACCTTGTGTGACAAAGAGAAAATATGTAATTCATTCCTCTGAAAATGGAACACGTTTTATTCTCTGTTCACTGAGATTTTAAAGACTTGCCAGGTATAAATATAAATGAATATATCAATTCTTTATTACTTTCTTTACGCGTCTAATCTATTGATTTGAATCAAGAAATCAAATCGATATATTAGTTTTATTTCTGAGCGATGACTCAGACGTATGAAACTTCATTGTATCGATAAATGCATGTAGTCATAAATCACTTAGGTACAATTATCAAATATTATATATTGATTTTAAGATATTAGTGTGTAGAGTAAGACGATTGCTATATTATCAGCACAGATCAGTAAAGTTACAGCCAGCTCTCGTTGTTTTTATTTAACAACTACATTTTATTTAATAAAAACAAACTATATGAATTTAATTATTGTAAAATGGAAATATGCAAAGCTCAAATTTATAATTTTTCGAACAGTAAAAATAAAATATGTTTATTATGGAACATAAGATACAAGTATCACTTATTCCACGTCATTAAATTTGAATAGGTAGATATCTCTACTCATCGGCAAAGAAGACAGAGCATGTAGGCCGAGAGAAAAAGCCGGCGTTAAAATTCTCGTTACTCTTTTAAAATAGCAAATCATCAAAACAACGCTTATTTAAAACAAATATCGAAAATTAATTAGAAGTAGCCTGTCTAGCACTCGTCTCAGGCCCTTTTATCAACTAGATAATCGTTAACTTAAACGTATAAATCGTTACGTTACGTAAATAATTGTAATAATTTAAACGAACGAAAACGTTTTAAAATGATTAAAGTTGAATTAAAACAAGTTTTGCTTTATTGCAGTGTTACGCCTGACATATTTTGAACGGAACGTCAGGAACATTATATTATTGAATCGGTTTTCATTTTGTGTGATTAAATGTTAACTGTAGTTATTTAACATGATATCCCCTTAGGCATATGTGCGGAAACGTTCATAAAATACAGAGAGACGGGAATGGTAATTGGAAATGTTTCCAGCGTCACATTTTAATTTAAAAATTGCGGTCACCTTGTAGAGATATTTCATCTCGAACAAAATTTTCATCGGGTAAAAAGTTTTTATAATTTGTTTATTAGGCAGTTAGCTTAGCTTGAAAAATTTGTTAAAGTATTTAAACTTAGCAAAGTTTTCACCGGTTATTCATATCTTAAAGGGTTCATGACATGTTCTTACATGCTTAGTAGTGTTCTGCAGAACCAGAGTCTTGAACTTTCAAGTGGCCAACAACCCTACCCTTGGCAAGGTATTAATTACACTATAACTTCTTAATATTGGTTGCGATACCTACAATCTATGCCTACGAATTACTACAAGAACGTCATACCGCGAAACGCGCTAACAAAGTTATTCCGGCAGCTACGGACACATACAACTTCTCGACTTTAGTCACTGGCGCCTTTGGGTCAAGGATTCGCCGTTTAATTTGGAGAAATAGTACAGCGTCCTTCCTCCACATATTCAACACAGTTATTTAGTCAGTAATGCAACGTTTGCAGCAAAATCTGATCAAAACCTGATAAAGCATAGTCCATATGTAATGCTCTGATCCCCGCAAGACCTCTAAAAACAGAAGATATCCCCGGTGAACCGCTTTAGTTGCTACTGGTCACTCTTGGTTCTTGAAGACAATCTTATGTCTCAGGAAGAGTATGAAGATGGGTCTCTGAGGTTAGCTTATTACAGTTAAGAAAGTTTCATAATTTTATGTAGGATTGCTAAAGCGGCTACTTCCATTAATGAGGTAACAATTGTGTTGTGATATTTTGGATAATCTAGAAGTGAAATCAAGTAGCTCAATGACTACACATCTTGGCCATATTGTTGGCTTGGAGGATCGCAGTGTCATATTTACTGAGCGACTGGGCACTTATCCCAGCGTCAATCACATGGTGCGAGCAACAACAACTAATAGCGCTGGTTCATACTATGTTTTTATATTGAAATGCAACAAGTACAACGATTCAATCATGTGTGTTAATTTTATAGTTTTCTATTATTTTCCTTAATTTTTTTTAGATTCAATCAAAGGTACTCCGACCAAGTATTTTTAGATTTTAGAGGAAATTGCTGCTATCTTATCGTGTACGATTTTGTTCAGAATATAATAATTTCATATCAAATACTATAAATTAAATATCAAATTTGGAATGGTTATTGTGACGATACTTTGATTTACTGTGGCATCTTGAATTTCAAATGAAAGTTTAAATATAATGCGCCTCCAGAAAATGTGATGGCAAAAGTATCGCGAATGGTGGCACTATTAACCCCTTGAGTCGTTTCAATGAGCATATAATATCTGTACGCCATGAGAACAAAGTGTTCTTGACACTTTGTATCATTAGTATTTTTTTGCCAACGTTAAATATTATCAAATTAAAATATATTACTAATATACTACATACTTATAGAATATTAGTAAACTTAAAAAACATCGAATACGAATACGGAATATTAAATCTTGTTACCAAGCATGGTAAAATTTAATACCTGTAATATACATACATGACTAGTAAATGACGTACATAAATGAAACTTGGCTTCGATCTGGGGATGTAGAGTCGAGTCGAGTTAAGGTATAAATATGTTCACGGAGACAGATAGAGACGCCTAATATGAAGGTTTTACTAACTTATAAATATCTGTACTCAAAACATGGGAGGTAATAAGATCGCCTTATAAGTATTAAAACTGAAATATAACTTTTCTAGCTCAACAGAAAGTTTTACTGAGATAAAGAATTCAAAGAAAAGAAACGACGCCTAGCTACGCTGCGAAGATCTTCAAATTTCGTAGCTACGGCTACGAATTACGCGACCGCAATCTAGAATTGATACAGTTTTTCGCTGTATTACCTACTTTCTTACGAAGAATTCTCATTGTCTGCTTTTTTGTTTATAACAATTTCGTAGGGTTCGTATTGTACGATTTTTCAAAAGCCGATTCCATATCATACTCAATGATAATGGACCATGACAGGAATTTCTATCAGTTCAGGAGTTATAACTCTTATTTATTAATAAAAACTATCTATATTTACAAGCACCGACAGTGACGGCACGTTGTAAATCCTTTCAAAGATTCTGCGACGCCATTATGTGCATAAAAAAGACGCGAAGATGGCCATGGAGCCCGATCCCCCATCCGTGTCGCCGTAAGAGACCAAGGCGTCGCTGGGCAGAAGATCCGGGCACGCAAACGCTTCAGTGGGGAAACAGAGATTCATGCGTCCAAAATGCGGCTGGTACATCTCCCCCAGCTCTTCAAACAAATCAGGGTGAATTGGCCGATTTGAGTATGACCCTTGCTGTACCAAGGTCCAAATGGTCCAAAATGACCAGGAACTAAGGTAAAACAGGTGTGATTTTGTTCAAACAATTTTTTTTAAAACAATTCTCGTTCTGTAGAAGTCACAATAATGGCACCTATATAGATATAACATATATCATATAGATAGAATAGAACTTATAAGCAAATAATTGAAAACAATTTGCATAATAACTTTATAGTAGTTAACCCCAGACCAATACAACTTTAGCGGTGGCCAGTTCATTATCGAGAGTTACAGACTAACGCTGGATGTAATCACACACATACTACACATATAGGTTGAAGGCCAAAATTATAAAATTTCGTAGCGGTTGAACGACGGTCGTTGAGATACTTGTTGTCAAGTTCACGTAGAGTGCCTTCCAATTTTTCGTGACCTACTTCAACGTCCCTGTTCTAGATTCAAATATAAATGAATTCCTTTATTGTACCCTAAATATTTTTCTCAGCCTATTCGGAAATGTATGGCGTAGTGACATTAACCTTAAACCCTAAATCATAAGCAATCCGCATATAAATCGTAACTATACGTCTTTAATAAAAAATGTGTTGTATATTTAATAATGAAAGTAATTAGTAAAAGCATTGTATTATTTGGATGTGGAATATTTTAGAGTACAAAGATCTTTATTATTTATAGCTTTAATTGAAAATGTCCTATCCTAACCTATAGTTCATTCGTCGATATCTCTCTCCATATAATACGGTGAGGGAGCCCATAGTCGATTCAATAAAAATTTATTTACAATATGATGAAGTGTAGTATTGGTTCCGACTTACAAATATTTTGTTCAAACTTGTTACAGATTGTTCTGTATAAACATAGCATATCGTTCTTGAAGGACACAATCGCAGTATATAGGGGTACGATCTAATGTATTCCTTGCGTTCCGTCACCGAAATTAACCTTTTGTTAGCCTTAATACCGACTTTATATTTTATGAAGGTGTACGCATTCAATAGTACGTCACCCATTGTTATGTAATATAAATTAATTTGGTGCTCAAACTGTATATATTATTTACCGTTTTCAGTTTAACATTTCCCTTTTTTAATAGCGACTTTGTGTTGTAAGATTATGTAACAGTAATTAATTGTCCGCAATTAATGACTACGTTGGTAGTTATGTTTAGTTAAGTAGATATGTTTTTATAAAAAAATAATTAGAATATTTTGTCCTCAAACTTCCTATTTTAAAATACCATTTGTATATGAGTTTTATGAAACCCTTTATTATGGAACAAATATAGTTTTATACTTTGAATATAACTAGATAAATAGCTGCTACTGTCACTAACCTCAACAATCACCATCAAGTGTTGTATATAGTTCGCTTCTGTCTCCACCAACTCCCGAACAACGGCTTGCTTCTTTTGCTCATCCTCATCCAAAGCTGTGTAGATAAATGATGAATTAGTGATAGTATATATGTTTATTTATAGTCAATTTCAAATAATAGTTAAATTCTATTTGCAGGAAGTCATAACATATATCACGTATGCGTTCCAATTTTCCTAATTCTAATGAAATTCCGTTTTTGACAGCCGCTAGCCTCTTTATAATATAGTTGATATTAATTTTATATTTAACTGGCAAAATTCTCAATTCTTAAGTCGTGTTCACCTACTTCTTTATAAATTTCTCATATCAGAAGTCTGAGGCCTAGAAGTTCAAAGTGCTCTAGAATAAGTCAGGATTGTTGTAATTATGGACCATTCTTATGTAAACAAGTAGCCGTCGTATTTTTATGGATGACAAAACTGTCCTATATTTACGCTCTCCACGTCCGTTACATCTCTTAATTTTATTGCAATGCCATTACTTGGTGGCTCGTAAAACTATTTGTAGGGCGTGAATTTTATGATTCTAGCAGTTTTGTATATTATTAAGAATAAAAAACTTAACGGTTAAAATTTAGATGAACAAATCTCGTTAAGAACAAACAAAATGATTTAATCAATAACAATCAAGTCAATAACATTGAGGAATCCAGATTGAAGTTATAAAAGTATAAAAAAACAAAAAATATATTAACCTTTCCATATTTATCCGAGTTTTCCTTAAAATAGAAAAGTTGTATTGTCTTTGTTGAATATAATACCTAATAATTGCAACGGGCATACGAGCAGTGTTGGCCTAGTAGCTTCAAGCACAGGATCAGAAGCAGGTATCACTTACTTGCCTAGATTGAAAAATGATCAGAACAGATTCAATCTGAAGCCTGGACCTAAAGAGGTTGTAGCGACACTGATTTATTTATTTTATATTAATAATTGCAACGACTGTTAAAAAAACTTTCAATAAGGACTGATGATTTATAATCGAATGATTAGGACAAATGATTATAAATTAATAATCATCAATCCATCTATTAATTTCAAAAATGGACGCAAATATTGAAAATATGTTATCAATCAAATTAGCATTGTTTTCAGTCTGTATGAATGCACGAAAAGATTTTATAAGCTTTTTTGAAATCTGCTCTGACAGCCCAAATTGATGCATAGCGTAATTATTCGCTTTTCAACTTAAGTAGACTCTGGGATATTCATACTAGTATTCATACACTACCACCATGAAAAATATTCTCCCACAATATAGATTTCTATAAAAAGATGACTAAAGGTCAACACATGACAAAATAATACGTAAAAAAACTAACCAAAAATTTAACGGTTTCCAGTTATATTACTATTTAATTTTCTATAAACTCCTGCTCCGCGGGCTTTAGGAATTGCATATTTTTAACCGTTAACTTTACGTGCTTTTTCACGAAAACTTTCCGACTGCACTTGGTAGGTTTATTTTTTCAACTTGAAGAAAGTTAATCATAAAAAAAAAATCTATATGTATTAGGACAGTGTGCAATTTTCAAGCTTAACGATTTTTCGCATACTACTCGTACATTGTATTTATTTATATACTTATACAACTCTGATCACCTGTCTAAACAAGTAATTAATGAAACAGACCCGGAAATGTGTGTGGCGTTGGACCATTGCTTCATTCTCTCTATAAGAATTTTATCCGCAGTTAACGGTGTGAAATATTAGCTAGCTATTAGTGTAATTAAAGGCATGACTTATTTTTATTGCAAAAATATTTCATCGGTTATGGCCCTACTTAACGCCTGGAAATATTAACGCTATGGCGTATCGATTAACTTTAGCGAGCTTTATAGAATTAGATTTTGTAAGTGTTTGCAAAGATTTATGTGCAGTATTAAGAGGCTATATATATAAATGTTGATTTTAAAATAGTATAATGCACAATGTATTGCAACAACGCCTGCGTTGTTACATTGTTAAATAGTTATATATAGTTAATAGGCAGGTTTTTTATAAAAACGATCTTAACATTTTACTACAAATAATTCCAACCTTCCAGTATGCCTATATAGTTTGAAGAATTATCCCTATCCCGGGATCACATCTACTACCACACTACTAGTACATGGAAACTTTGAAAATCAAACAATTTTTTTTATTCAAATTGGTCCAGGCATCTTCGAGTAATCAGCATAACATGTATATGATTACATAACAGATCAACACGGGTTGATCACCTTCTACATTTTGTTCTTTTTTAAAATTTATAGAAGATTATTCCTAACTTTGGAAATCTAGCTACAAAGAAAGGTTAATTAAAAAATGACGGTAAATCAGGTAACATAATAATCATAAAATAATATAATAATCACAACAAGTGCAACTACCTGTAAAATACAATTATGTTATCAGAAAACGTCGAGAAAATATATACAAAGACTGCTCTAACATTACAAAATATAATAAGGGGAACGAAATGTTCTGTGAAATAACGAAATACGTTTTACTCCACAAATCGGCTTTTGTGAACACAATTATTATAGCAAAACTCTCCTATCGGATTCGACCGCTTTCAGCAAAACAATCAAGCTTTTAAACTTGACAGATTATAATATAATAACGTTAATGCGTAAAATTTTACCCGATATTTAATTTGCGAAATATAATGGACTTTCGAGTTATAGTTTCGAAACGAAATTAATTATGGTATATATGAATAACGTAAATTGTCGATTAAATCTATAAATACATTGCGAGGTTATATTCTCTATATACATCATCTATGGGAGCTTATAAAAGATTCTACGAGTATGAAAATCGACTTTTTTATAAACAAGCCAAAGAAGTAAAACACTTCTAAACGAGCTGCTTAATTAAAATCGTGGCATAAAGCCTGCATTTATTCCTCGTAACCTAAATAATATCAGAAAATATATAAAAATAATATACATAAATGATGGAGTACAATCTTCATAAATTCTTCTTAAAATAATGTCTAGGTGGCGAGGTCTGACTACCGGAATAAGAAAGGTAGTAATGGTTATTGATGGGAAAATCACCGAAAAACTTAAATTACTATAAGAAAAACACGACAGAAATGCCATTAAAATTGATGATTAGTTGAAAACACGTATATTGCTGCTAATGACTCCTTCATGAATAACCCCCATTTGTTACACAATCGGTAGATTCTAATTAGCTGAGAACCATTTTTACTTTCTTAGATTAGAAAATGCAATTAACATTGCCTTTGATAAAATATCTACTTTTATTTTATTGTAATGCTGATTTATATGAGAAAAAAATGTATTTGGTAAAATCCGTCCATAGTCGTCGTTCTTGCGGATTAATTAAAAATACCATAAACACATCGTTATCGCGTGTGCAGTTTCTTGTTTGATCCATGAAAAGAGATCTCGACTCCTATTTCTTTACAGTGATGCCGGTCATTAATGTTAGTTATTGCCTTTCAATTAAATTCTCCATCTACAGGGCAGTCAAAGCAGTACAAAGCTAATTTCAAAGGCATAATAACATAGTACACTCTATGCATCAATTCATAGCGCAAAGGGCTTTTACCACGCTTTTACCATATTATGACAGTGCAGATAGCATTTTTATTGCATTTGCATACCATCACAATGGACAACGATAATGTAGCTATATCGATTCAATTATGGGAAAAATAAATTTTATTGTATCTATTTTAAGGTTTCAGAGAGACTCTTGGGAAAAGTTTCAAATGTATATGAAGACTAGAGAAAGCACTGATGCATGGCTCTTGCTTTGCGCTCAGCGTATTCAACCTTTTTACTATTAGAATATAAAGTTTTCTTATGTTTTTGTAACAGCACTTACTCCAAGAGCCATAGACTACAATTTAGCACATATTAGTCATCATTAAAAGGTACTTGTTACAGTTCAAACGCCACCGTTGCTTGGGAAATTGTTACAATGTGAGACATAACTGATATCTATTTGACAATCTAAAAGCGAGGAATATGTTTTCTAAAGTTATATAGGAAAATTAAAGGTTGTTTTTTTTACAAATGTGAAAGACATATTCCGCCATAATAGAATCATCCACATTGCGGTGCAAGAGCCAGGCACATACTGAATCATGTGTCCGAAGTTAATATTATAATTAATGTATTCCTAACGTGAAATTATAAGGCTGCTATCAGTAATTGGTACAATTTATTAGTTCCAAGCTTTTAATTTAAAAAGTCCAGTAATGCAACAAATTACAATATTTTATTAATTAAAGACATACGCAATTTGCTTTTGGCCTAAACGCAAAACAATTTTAAAGCTGGAATTTCCGTCATTATTATGACTTATTATATTATGAAAAAAGTAAATTAATAATTTATACTTACTTTTCCAATTGTAGGCCAGTTCAAGATTTCCTGATTGCTCTGACCACATCAGATAGGAGAACGAGTTGTCTGGAATGGCTGCTAGAACGAACCCTTGTAAGGATGGCACGCCGCTATTTGAAAACTCAGCTAAGTGATTCTGTAGCTCCAGATGAGCCTGTATACATATATTTATTAGAGCCATCGTTAAGGTTATGAATAAGACAAACATCTTATAATTATCGAAGACTCCGGGAAAGAAATACTTTGCCTATCGGTAACTGAACCTAAACATATAATTTTTGGATTATTATTATAAGAGCTTTATTAATGAATCAATACAAATATTGGTTAGTAAACATTTCGTAATATGAGTATTAGTTGTGTTAGTATCAGTTAAAAAAAGTCAGTTAGTTTTTTGTGGTCTAGTATTATCAGGGTAAAAGCCTCCTCCTTAATTTTCCATATCACTTTTTCTTTTATTTTTCTTAATGGATTGTTTAGAACTAATTGCCTTGTTTTGGATGATAGGGATCTTACGTTGAAAGTGCATAATTTTAATTGTTGTGACGTGGAGCGCCTTTTTATTTTTATGATGGTCGTGTTCTTCGTTTTTCATATTTAATGGAGGGTGGTGAATCTTTTGATAAACAAGCTTAACTTTAAAATGAACTTCACTTTAATCTCCTAAAATTTCACAAACTAAGCTAACGGTTTATATCAGTGGGTATTTTCATATAAATTTATTCATCATATATATTTATTGTAACTTTATAAAAATATAGCAGATATATAGATTTACTTATTTTTTTATGCACTTATGAATATGATTTGAATTTTAAAACAATTTCATAACTAGGACGTAAAAAATTGTTTTATAAGCTTTGGTTTATAAATCAGATAACCATCTGTGATGCCAGCTATTTCTTGTTAGGCTGTATATCAAGTATATCAAAACGTGGCAGTAAGCCAACATGGTACCATCAAAACAGACTTAAATTGGCCGCGTTTATCGACTGGCACAGGTGCAAATATATGAACCCAGGACACGATTTTGTCCATATGTAAGTATATTTTAACCAATATCAAAGTACCTATATACATACCATTTATTGTGTATAGTGAGTGTATATAAAAAACGGTAAAACGTTTGAAGTATAGAAGGTATAAAACACAAAAGTTAAATGAATAGACATGTTTTCAGTTTGTCATAAGTAGTTGCCGTTAAGTAGTAGAATAAAGCCGGTAGAAATTGTAACGCCTACATAACACAGATTGTTCGAAAACTTTTCCATAAGTCACTATAACAAACCATAAAGGTGAAAATGAAAGCTTATTCTGCCCTTTATCTGACCTTTCCGAAATTAATTTAGTTATAACAATGCTATGTTACTTCGTGATATGTTTATCAAGGAAATTTATAGATTCATGATGTGATATTAAATTGTATACTAAAGTTAGACAATACTATAACAAACGAGATAATTGTGAAGTAAAATTAATTAAATAACTTCGAAGTACAGCTAACAAGTGTTTTAGTAAAATTAAACATGGTGTAAGGACTATCCACATTTAAAGTTTGTGAATCGCGTCGCCCAAGGCGGACTGAAAATAAACTTTTGTATTCAGAACATTTCTACATTTACGGCATCAACTATTAAATTATTATTTTAATGAAAGAGGACTGCTCATAACTACCGTATTAACTTTGTTGTATGTAAACGGCATTCGTATAATGTAAATACTACTTTCGAAACATGTAAAAGCAAGTGCTATTTAATAGGATTAATTTTCTAAACTAATTAAATTAATTGAAATTTTACACAGAGTTTTTACGTAACGAACTGAAAGCACTAAATGGTTGCGGTTGATGTAGGAAAAGAAATCTCCTTAACCTCAATGGGTTTAAATACAACTTGGTGCTTAGGAATGCCACTAATTAACTATTATTTTTTTATGTTTTTCGTTTTGAAATTTAAAATAAGATAATATATATCTATCAAATGATGTTTATAACCGATTTATCCCAATACTTATATCGTTATCGTCGACTCTTTCATAGGTTCTCATCATAGGTAAATCTAAGAATATCTCATCCCAGGGCTTGATATTTAAATACATAAAACTCTTTGCATTTATTTTGTAGAAAATAAAATATATTTTAAAAGGCTTCCGTTACTTAAGATGAATATTTTTATTATAGCGCTCAGTTCTGAGCGTGTCGCAAATAATTTGTTGAGACTTTGGACTTTCGCGGCCAAATATTCTCGCTTGATGGGGACTAAATTAAATACATATTTAATAACATCGAACTGTAAGCTTCAAGTATCGGATATAAGTTCAGTTCTAGTGTGTTTGATTGCTGCTAAATGATTAGACTTACTGTTTTTGATATGTAAATCTATTGTGTTGCTATAAAGAAAGTTGAATCTAAAAAAAATATTTAAACAGAGCGTAGACGAAACCGATCAGTGATAAAACCACTACCACAATGGCTATAAGTCTATCCCTAAGAATTAACTTAACTCTTTATTTCTCAAAGAAATAAAGATTATTTATTATTATTATTTAAATTTGAAAAATATATATAGAATTTACAAACTATTATGAACCAAAAAGCGATTAATCCCTTCCGAAAATTCACAAATATTTAAGGTTTATCCAAAATATTTATACATATCTTTCAACTTTTTTATTGGCTGTTCCTTGTACTGGCACACTTTTAAAATATCCCAGAAGGCATGGGTTCGAAAGTACCGACATCACCTATATTAAACATTTGATGGCTGATCCATTTATTCGAACAGCTCTTTCCAACATTTTCCTTAGTTAATACCGTGAAAGTTCGACATCATGCGCAGCCCTTTATGATATAATTTTAAATAGAAAAGTATTTTGTGTTATGTTTTATTCTGTTTTTAAAAAGATTCAATAGCTAAAACTGCACCTAATATCCAAAGCCTCTTTGTTCCTGGAAAAGTCTCGATTATACACTGGTATATACAAAATTATAAAACCAGAAAATTATTGCTTTTATTTTGTCGTATGATTTCAATGAATTCTCTCAGTACCAGAGATTGTTACTAATATTTCAGTTATGTTTATTACATTATTTTAAAATACAATATGACCCCTACGATTATGTATTTTTAATTTGATGAAAACGTAGCTTTATAATATGGGAGAGGTTGTAGGTTTTAGTATCGCATTATAAATAAATGAAAAGCTGTATCAAACTACCGAGTATAAAAAATACAGTTTTTCCCAGCAACGTTTACCGCAAAATATATAATGTATTTGGACTGGAACCAATCATTCCCAAGTGTAAGGTCTGATACTAATGATACATAAATGATGAACTTAAGATATTATTTACTTTTTATTTGAAACCAGAAAGAGTCGTAAAATAATGTTGTCGGAAAGTTTGTGTCTTGTATTAAACAGTTATGCAAGTACTAATATGTCCAAGTATAACTGTTTAATAGATCGTGCTCAGCTAGCATAACTTTTGTATCGATTTTTAGTTGAAAACTTCTAGTACTTGTAAAGTTTCAGTAAAAAATGTCTAGAGTAATATGTTCAAGTTGAAGCTTTAGCATTCGACTTTAATCTATAATAGATAATCTATTATAAGTATGTTTTTTAAAGAAAATGACCATGACATAATGTTAAGGCAGTGACTTACATCACCGCGGCCAACGGGCGAGTGAGAGCCCGACACAGCCGGACTCTCACTCCGCGCCCGTTCTCGACGGAGGGACTTCATTTCCGTAAGTTTACGGCATCGCAATATTCACGTCCATTCTTGTTTTGACGACCTGTATAAATTCGAAACAGACAATTTATACAGTATCTGATTAATATGATCACTACAACGAAATTAAAAATAACATCAAAAGCTTTAAACTAAAGAAATAACAAAGAGGAGGCAGAGGCAATGCTGAAATATTAATCTATACAAATTCATGTGATGGTTCGATCTTATAAATCGGATTTTAATATTGTAAGTATCGTGTATATAATACGTGCGTCATTTGTGGGCTATAAACCCGGGTTGGGCATGTGCTATTTAAAAACACTGTCGTAGCAAGCTCGTAGATCGTCGTAGCGTATATATCTTGAAACAATATACTTTTATTTAGTTTTTCAATCGAAACTTATTTTTTAACGATTTTAACGCCTCATAAAGTTGTGTATTATTAATTTTACGTCAGTATTATTACATTATTCATTTTTCGCTTTAGATCTTAGAAGATATTGATTGTATCATCTAGACTCATTAATACAAGTTCCGTCGGTTTTGTATTGCGTCAAAATAGAAGATCCACTTCTAATCAAGGTAAAAGCATTTAAAGAAACGTTCAATCACTGTGTTCAATACTTTC
Source organism: Pieris brassicae (assembly GCF_905147105.1). Classification (NCBI taxonomy): domain Eukaryota; kingdom Metazoa; phylum Arthropoda; class Insecta; order Lepidoptera; family Pieridae; genus Pieris; species Pieris brassicae. The sequence continues at coordinate 5,375,458 of NC_059680.1, forward strand.
TAAAATAGAAAACTGTCACGAACTATACTGTCTATATAACCTTATTGGTTTACTGCTGTTCAAGAACATTATGAGTATAAATTTTGGATTTGGCCGAAAATTAAACCTATCAAAAACATTACAATGGCAGATTTTTTAAAGAATTGGTAGTGTCCAAACACCCCCGTGTCTCGTTCTAACAGGGTCAGTATTCTGCAAATGGCGGTAGCGAAGCCGTTCCCGGCTTAACTCTCTCAACATCCGAAGAACTGATTTCGTAACCTTGGACTTTTGCTGTACAAACACTTTACATTAAAGTCAGCGTCGCAATTGCTATTGGTTATTGGGTGTTACAGAGTATGGAGCGTACGAGAGCTATATTATCTCCTACGCAAATGGCCAACCGCTATGGTGATTATTTAATCAAAGACGCTCTATATCAATGTAAGCAAACAATAGTATATAATCTAAATGCCTACAACAATAGATTTCAAGACATGTTTTAACCAATTATTATACTTTATATATGCTATATTACATACAATGGCGTAAAGTACAATGGCCCTTCCATGGCAACAAATTTGTATAAAAAGTTATATATACTATAGTGGTTAGTGACCACAGTGATTCAGTTTGAACTTCTTTATACTCCATGTAGTATAACTATTTATATTTATTATATACAAAGTTACAAAAGAAACAATTTCATGTTACGGTTGAAGAAAAATAGATTAAAATTTTTCCTTTCCTGAATCGTTGACTAGAATTTTAAAAAAAATTCGATAGTCAAAATTAATAAAAAAGAATATTTTTTATACGCATTAAAAATCTGATATGAATTAGGTATATATTCCAATCGTTTAAGATATAATGTTTTTGGTAATCAATATAATGATTATTATTAATACTTTAAAATAACATAGTTAATTAGATCAAGAACTGAATAAACTTATGTATCATGGTAAAATACCATGATAAATAAGTTTATGAGAATGATAAGTTGATGATAAATAAGTGTATCATGGTAAAATACCATGATAAATAAGTTTATTGTATCAGTTCTAAGCGCTTGTAATCCAAAATAAATGGTATTTTATTTTCGACTAAGCATTTTAGGAATTCGTAAATTGACGAAACAAATTATGTCTTACCGAGTCGAGCTGGTGTAAACCATTATTTCAAAAGTCATTTATTATTTCATTCATTGAACGATTCTTTCGATTTAAAAAAGATCGACAATAATTACAACTTTTGCTGGGGTTATGAAAAATCTTAATATAAAATTTGAATGAAGACTAGTTTAGGGCTTTCGTACTTTGCGCTTTCTCTATTAAACGATTGAAGTGTTTGTTTTTCCGCGTACTGGCTGAATAACGTTGGAATGACCGCAAAATGAAAAATCTCATTTTAATATATAGATGGAAAACAAACTTATTTTTAACAAATATTTACATATAAGTTAAACTAAAATAAAAAAAGCCAAATTATCAAGTTCCATCATGATCCGATACATATTCAGTTTGACATGAAAGTTGACCCAAATATAGATAAGGAAATGATTTAGCTCCGGAAATTTTAAGCTTCGAGGAAAATTACAAAAACTGTCCACATTATTTAAAGCGGCAGACTTGCTGTTTATGGTTATTTTCCCTCTATTTTAATTACAGTTTTCAACGTTCGCCGTGAGTTATACATATTAAATTTCAATTAAATCAAAGAGACTTTATATATAGGTAGTGAATTGCGAGATTTTAAACTTCTATTAGATTTTTCTCGTCATAATATTATGTGATCTATGATTTTGTTTTACGTCAAAACATTTTTTTAAAGAAAATCTGGAATCACATTTTTAAACTTTAACCCTATACGTCAAATATGCTTAAAAATAGTGGCAAAATGATCGCACCGGCTCTGAAGCGGTAATGGCCACCATTTCTCTCTACACGTTTGTATTTATTATAGGATCCTCTTTAAATTCAGGAGATTTCTTCGATTTGAAATATTTCGACTTTTACGTAATATATCGCTTTGAACATAAACCTTTGGTTTAGCATGTTACACTTCAGCGTATTTCCTATTTGAATCATAGAATTTGCAAAATGGACGATAACGTGTCCATTTAGCAAATTCTGAATCTGCATAAGAAGAATCTTAACTGATTGTTGGTTTCAATAATCATTTAATAGTGTAGGAGGTGTTATTGGTTAAGCAAACAGCCGCGAAGGGCGACTTTTTATAGATAGCACTAACAACTTTTGCGAGAATATTATTTGTGACAGACAAAGTAAAAAAAGCTTCAAGTTAATACGTAGTAAATGATTATGCAGAGTAAACAGGCAGAATGTTTGAAATAAAGCTTTTGATAAACTTTTTGAGCAACATAACATAACTGCAAATTAAAACATCAAATACTTGAAATGTTTTACCTTTTCCTCGTAGCTTTATACCTCATTGTGACCAACGCTCGCACCTTATCTTCGTATTAATAATTATAGTCGTAGTCTTCATAACTTGAAATTTTTCTTTTTTTTCATTTTAAAATATAACGGAAAATTTATTTGGCCGAAATCGATTTAAAGTCAATTTATAACGCAATGAAGGGTGAACTTCGCGTAAGGCAATAAATTTACTAAGTTTATAATAACTTTTGCCTAGCTTTATATCTTTAAATTTAATCAAATGCAAATCAATTTCGCAAATTATGCTTTTTGAAAGATACTCTTACCGCCATACGAAATTTAATTAAAACTTTTATTAAAAACTTTTTGCCCACGTATCTAACTTCAAAAAACGCGGCGAAATTATCTCACGACATCAAATAAAGGTAGGAAGCGCGATAATAAATTATTTGAAAATATAAGTATTTCGCACAGAAAAAAAATAATAATTTTTAGGACTCGGATGGCTTCCAGCGCCTCGGAGAAGACCCCTGGTGCCACTGCCACTTCCCGCTTCTGCACCCCGTATTTATATACGCAGCCTTCGCGTGGAGTACCTGCGCAACCCGCCTCCACCTAGCCCACCTACGACATTTTCGCAATTAACGGATATCTTTTCATAACAAAGATTTGGTGGTTATGACTTATGAGTAAAATTATCTTGTATTATGGTAGTAGTTTAATTTGTCTTCAATGGTATTTATTTTATTACAGCAATAGATTAAACTTTGAATTAGTAAATATGTATACATTACATAAAATATATTATTCTTACATTCAATTCATTTAAATAAATATATTTAGAATAGTAAATATATTACAAAAGTCGAAATCAATATTAATTTGTATTATATATAATTGTAATATGAATTTATCTATTTTTGTATCTGTTATCTGAGTAGCTTGCGTGCACTTCTTACATAAAAGAGAACATTGTTTTTTAATTTCATGCTATTTTCAGGATGAAAGCAGTCGTGGGAATCCCGGTAAGAGGTTTTGTAAAAGTACTTATGACATCTGAAGTATTGAGCAAAGTGTGAATTATAATAATTATTATTTGTTCTACGCCTTTGTTAGGTCGATGACCGAACAATCCATTTCGGGAGTTATGGTAAATTTTAACTGTTGGGCGTATGTCGATGTATATTGCTGGCAATTTTGCATCAATAATTCTCTTGTCAATCTACATTTAAACTAAACTAAGCTTAACCTTCATGTATTAGTTTTGTCGCGGGGTTTATGTGAAATAAATCTATAAACCATATAGTATATTGCAATGAGATCTTGTTTTGAAACACTAGCTCATTGGCGTCATTTTCTGAATAAAATTGTTGATTAAAGTCGTATGAAGGTCTCGATAGATTTAATTGTAAATATTGTGGATATCCCGGTATTTATTCAACATTCGGGATGGGCCCAATGCTCCAAGATTTTAGGCGATAGTGCACAGTACCTCTAGGTACAACGTCTTGAGGTTCAATTGTGCATATCGATAAATACAATTGCTTAATGTACAAACGCTGGGTATAAAAGCTTTTTATAAAAACTATTTTAAAAAATATACAATAAAAAGCTAGCCTCGCTTTACTATGTTTTGTAGCAAAAACTATGACAGTTACTGCGACCCATTATCTAAAGACAGTTGGTATTTCAAAGTGTTCACTTTCTGTGTTATAAGTATAATATATATATATAATATAAGTATATAATGTATGTCCGGTATAAGTTTTTGAAATTTAATGTAATATATTTTGCTAAAACTTTTTCAACGAAAATTCCATAATGGATATAAATAAAGAAGTCTTAACAGTTCATAGTTGTTTATTTGGAAAGCATCAGGTCGTTTTATAGATATTTATAAATACGTATTTCTGCTTATAGGAAAATTCATTTTGTTAGACAAATAAATTAATTTAAGTACAAATTTTAAATTTTAACCCATTTTTTATTATGTAAAATAACTTCGATGAAAATTGAGAAGGCTTTTAGCGAGTCTTCGAGGGAGGGTCAAAGCAAGTCCGACTTCTTGTATACAAATATATGAGGTTGCCCATTGCATAATGGCTTTTAGACATGCATCAAATTGATGAAATGTGCAAGTGTATTGCAAAACTTACATTTGAGGAACTCACAAAAGATTCCCATATTCGCTGTAGAATTCTAGACGAAGAATTTCAACTTAGATTGAATCAAAGTTCTATGAAAGAACTACAAAATAATAGGATGTTCATGCATTTACATTCAAAAATATTTTTGTCTTGTATGATACGAGATGCGTGTATATTTCCACGAAACATTTTGTAATTGAAAAAACTAACGTTAATCAAAATCCAAGTTACAATGTTGGCTTAGTGGAGTCGTAAGGCCTTATGTGGAAATCGGATTGTCATACAACCAAACATTAACGACGTGTTAATCAGCTATTTGGCTCTAAATAATAAAAAACAATGAAAGCTCAAATAAAGAAATATCTTAGCGTAACTTAATACTTTAAGTCTAAGAAAATACTTATAGTATATTTTAAATCATATTGTTGAGTTAATTCCGAGCACAGGTAAGATTTCCATAGATTTTAATTAGCTCCGGATGAAGAACTGCGAGAAAGCATAACAATAATCTTGGAGATAATAATTTAATATTATTTTAGTGAAATATTAATATACGGTGTTCTGTAAGCTAATGCAAAGAGCTGAAAATCACCGGAACATTTTTGTTATATATTCTCCGTACATTCATTTGATGTAAACGAAATGCGTTTACTAACTTTTACAATCTCAATACGCTAGAAAAATATATTTGAAAAACAAAACTACTGAATAAAATAAATTCGGCTTTCTATGTATAGTTTACTTCCATACAGTAATATAGTTAAAACATTATCACAATATATAATTTAAATTTTCCTAAATGTTTGAAAGATTAGAATATTATACGTTGGAAAAAATCAACATATAATAATGTATATTCAAATAATTATAGCCGTGAAATACCTGCTTCAAGGACTAAACATATTTTATCAAAATATTGATGAGCACTAACAAAGACAACCTGTCCCATCACCTAAGTTTCGGTGCCTAAGCGTGAACAACAACACGACTATTATATCTTATTTTTGAGCTGACACAGGCGCCAATAATATTAGGTATTTGGAACGATGCAATGTTGTTGAAATAATTTAACGCGGCATCTGTTCAACATACTTCAATGTAAGTCGCTTAAACAATCGAGAATGATAACAATTTAGATGATATTATAGTGCCTCGTTACCTCTTAGGAGAACAAAGGTCATTCATGTTTTCTGTAGTTTCGCTTATTTATATACAAGACGATATTCCTCCTGCCTAAGCTATACTAAATAATCAAGAACAAAAATATCAAGAACTAACAATAGGTACTTCGACCGAACCAAACGATAGCATGAATTGGAACGTAGAAAAACCTCTGTTAAACTTATACTACCGATATTGGTCAAAGTATTTAAGCCAATTTGGTCAGAAGCGAAACATTTAATCAATATTAATGTTCACTTATTAAGAATATAAAAATGCTTTAGGTAAACATCAAAATATAAAGTATGTATTGTATTAATATTTTTAGCTGGAACATTATAGCGATCATCATATTTTTGCAATTTAAATCATGTTTACGCTGCAACTTATGTTAAATTCAAGTCAAGCTTAGTATAAATTCGATTTCCAAAGCTGATGCTACAGGAGGTTATAATCTTTAGCAAACTGCTACGATATTTCGTAGCTATATCCAAACCGACACTGTAGTTTGCAATGCAAAAAGAGGAAAAAACACAACGACCCTACTTTAAGCTTGCTTTAATGATCTCATCATAGATGTCGAACTCAGTTCGTATAATTCAGTAGCTCGATAAAAGCCAAAATAATTGCTTCCACCGATAATTAAGGCTATATACAACAGCTAAAGACGCAGATATTTTCGATGTAGACGACGGATTGTGCGTGTGACACGCGATCGGCGAAAGAGATGACGTCACCTTACAAGATTTTCTAGAGATTCTGATAGTTAAGCACGTTATTCATTAAGGCATTACGATATTATCACAAAAGATATACTTAATGTCTTTCATATGCTTCTGAACGATTTATTTAACCGAAATATACAGCAGAACTACGAACGAACTTCGACATCGTTGCACTTTTAATGTACATGGAACTGATTGCTTATTTAAAATAGTAATATCACGTTTCCCTTTTATAAATGAATATCATATTTGTGAGTTAATTAATAAACGTTTTACGGCAATTAAGCACTTTGTACAGGCTATCCTGGATCGTATTGGGTAATGGACCGTTGACGAGACTGCATAGGTATTTGTAATCTTTTTTTTTAACATACAAAATTTGGTTAACTTTATTTTTAGTAGAGACTCTTGGGCCGTGGGGTGCTCGGGTGCTAATTAAAGATTTAAGTTGACACACACAAGTTATAAATTTTGTAATTATTATTACTACTATGTATGTTAAGAATATTTCTATCCCTACTATAAGGTTAATACATGCAAGTATTACTTTGTGCCGTTTTTGTTGACCAATGTGGAAATGGCTATACCTAAAGATGCGTACACCGAAGTATGAAGAAGAAGAGACTCATTAGTAATTAATGCTTTGCTCCTCCTTTTGATTTTTATCATTGAGAATTAGATTTAATTATATAAGATATCACTAAATCGCGCGCAAATCTCATTAGAGTGAAAAATTAAGTATTTGTCTTAATATGAAAGAAAAGAAAGATAAGCTTTTCGCATTTTTTTATATAAACTTGGATCAAGAACGTTATTATAAAATCACGTTTTTTTTATACAGCACATCATGTATATCTATATTACTTGTATGTATACTTATATATCTAGGGCAGAAATAATTCTTTCACAATAAATCTAAGCAATATACTATAAGGCCTTTTCATTGTGCAGAACAAAGATTTAAAAAGTTATTTTATTTTCTATAGAAAAATTGTAAATAAATATCTGTATAATTTGTGTGAGCTTTTCATATCTTCCATATAAAAAGGTCCGCCTAACAACACATTAAAATACTGTTACAACCTTACCTGTATCTTATCAATACTGATATATTTTCGCCTAGACAAGGAATCTTGATACTTTATTGGTGTCACTGGATCCTCTCCGGATACAGCCCGTTGGTAGGAGAGCCTTCGGCCCATATTGAGACTCGAAACGTAGGATTCGTTTTCTGGTATACTGGAAAAATCTTGATGTGAATGGAAAGTCTTAACTTTTTCTTTACTCTTCTCATCTTGAATAACACGCCTGAAATAATTAGTTAATCCCTCGCTGGCCAGCCATGTAACTCTGAAAAAGATAAAACATGTGTTATCATTAAAAAAAATTTAAATAAATAGTTAATTTAAGTTAAGTTAATTTTTTTTTACTATATACAGTAGAGAAATGCAGGCGCTAGAAAATTGGCGCGCAAATCTTTTGAATTTTGAAAATTAATTTATGAATATCTATTTCTATACATTAAAATGTTTAATGATATAGCAGCCGTCATGATGCCTGGGAATTTAGTGGACGTAGCTCTACGCGGGTCCCGTAGAGTTTATCCTTTCTATAAGCATATATTATTTGAATATAATATATTAAGTAAAATTTATAAGTCGATTTCAAGAAACGTTTTAACTTTAAGAAAACACTTTTTAAACGGATTGAAGCTATGTATTATTATTATAAACTTATAATTAGCTTCAATCATAGCTTTTTTTTAATGTGTAAAAGCTATGTTAACAAAAGACAATACTACGTTTTAACTTTGTTCACTTATTGAAACCTCAACGTCAAACTCAAATCCAAGGAATTTAATAAAAATCATTGTATTAAATACGGTCACTTTAATATTAATAAAATAATGGCAGGCTAAAACCTCTAATTATAAGATCGACGGGTGAAGCAAGCAATTTAGGGGACATGATATCGCAATCAAAGCTCATTAAATAAGTATAAACTAATTGATGTCTATGTTATGATAATTTTAATTTCACAGAAATATAATTCGTGATTTTTCCAAACAGTCTATGACATAAAAATCTCGTCAAATTAGACCAACGGCTTATCTTGGAGTAGCTCATCAAGGGCTAAAGAAGCTAAACTGTTTCTGAGATAGAAATAAGATTACCACAGATTGAATCGGAAGTTGAATAGGTATTTTACTGCCCTTAATTTCATTGCCACTATAAAGTCGAAAATATACATTGGTAAGTTACAAGATGAAGATATCATATACCTTACTTATGACACCGTTAAGTTATACACATTATAATTAATCTCGCGATATTGTAGATTGACGAAAGCTTGTGGTCATACACGATAATAATTTGATGAATTCATAGATGCGTAAACGTATCTAAAACAAACCAGTTTATTGTCATCTCAACTAAATGGCGAGAGCACGGATATACTTACATTCTAATTAATAGAAGTGTTCAACAGGTAGTGAAATTCTGTTATAGCTCACACATTAGATATAATAGTAAAACAACAATCGTTTATTTATTTTTAAATGCATGTAAAGTTCTGTTTTAAAAATCTCGCATGAATTTTTTTACTACGGAGCTGGTAAATGAAGACTTGAGAGCAACATAAGAGATTCGTGCTCCTAAATAGTCTACATTTAGGATCATAATATGTAAAGTATAATATTAGCCCCCTAGATTTATTTCACCAGTCCACCGAACATACCCTTAGACAAGACTTCAGAAACAACATCTCAGTTTCTGCTTAACCGCCTCTAATTGATGTAAAATTTTCACTTCGCTTTCAATTATTTGGTTCAGCAATAATCAATTGAGATCCCGACACTACAACATTAACGCAATTTATACGTAGTCCAAATCGGTCTACATTTCAATAAAAGTAGACTTTTTGCTTTGTGACGAGACGAGAGATTTTAGAGTTGTTTAGTTAATTATGATATTATAATAAATGAGACAAACAACATGATAAAAGTACATAATATTGTGTATAATTTAATTCTTAGTAAATATCAAGGGGATCAAAATAGAAAGCTTTTAGAATATTAAAAGTATCTTAATGATATTCAAAACAAACAATTATTCCCGTGTTTTATAAATCAACCTTTCTAGCATTATCTACTTTTCGACATTTATATGTGGTTTTTATATTCTAGTAACCAAACCTATATATTTCCTACATAATAAATGAATTACTAATCCTAAGTTGGGTGCGTCTGATGATTTAAAAGTAGAACTAAAGCACAGGTACTATATGTATGTATTACATATACCTGGCTATCTCTTAATCTGTATTCGAAATCATGTATTCTCCGATCTAGCATAAGGCAAAGCTCAAATCATAAGTTCTGATCAATGATCATTGTTAGTCAAATAATTGGGCCGTTATAAGTCAAATAACTAAGCAGTTTAGGCATTACCTGTTAGCTTTAAATTTCCTGCCACATCGGTCGCTAGTGCTATCCAAGCCAGAACTCATAGAAATTGCTCTCGGTGTCAACATCGCTTCTTGAATGTATTCTTCATTTAAACCTGGAAATGTAATGGTATTTATTTTAATACGACGCTACACATGAACGATTGGCTCAGGGCTGGGTGGACTCAAGGACACAACACACACATCGATTGAGAAGAAATACAACCATTATGCGTTCATTTTTTTCTCCTCCTAAACTGTGATAACTAACTAAAAAACATAAAGATTACTTTTATTGTATGTATTCTATATCAATTTTACACGCAGTAACTGTTATTTGATGAGCTTTATACATTATTGATGCGAAAATTTTGCTGGTGAAAAGCTCGGCTGACAAAACAAATACAGTCAAATAACCAGAAAACATTTCGCATTAAAAAAACAATACATAATTTGAAAGAAAACAATTTTTGAACCGGATTAAAGCTATTTGTATTATTATAAACTTATAATTATTTTACATAATTTTAAATTAAAAATTTTCCGACGCTTCGCGTGCTTTACAGCGTGCGTGGTCACGGTGACTGTTCCGGTAATCCGGTAAAAAAATTTTTTCTTTCATTGTGTAAAAGCTATGTTAACCAAAGACAATACTATGTGAATACATAATTTATTAATGTTACTAAGACAACATACGCGATAAAAAACAATTCTGTTTATCTAATTAGATTTAAGGTGAACCTACTTGAACCTGAAGGAGCGACTTTGAGTAGCGCTGTTAGTCTGAATTCTTTAATTACGTATTAACGTACAGACTCGACTACTCTATTCTACATATAATAAGTTTGTAAAACCATAACCTTCTAATCACCGTGAAATGGGGTATGGGGCTAACACGCTTATAAACCAAACTGTACTTAAGGAGTTGTTAGTTATTCCAGAGTTCGATCTGTCGTTTATAAGTCTAAACAATCCTTGTCCACTAAAAACATATTAAGTCAAAATTAAAAATAAATAATAATAAACTTACTAAGGACACTATTAGACATATTTTGAATGGAGACAGTGGACGTGCTATTTTCTGGACTCATGTTTAAAGATTGGTCTTTGTGTACTGCATTGCTTGATGTGCTCGTGACTGTAGACTCGGAGATTAAACTGGTCTCACTTTTGCTACCAGCCATAGGGCCCTGAAATTATTTAATTAACAATTATTAAACGTGGACCACTGAGAAATAATCACCTTTACATAAGTTTCTAGTTAACCTACGAGAAAAAAAATTGAAAATTATAACAAAGATACATACAATATATCTTGTGCCTATATATACATATAACTATTCATTATCGAGCATAAAGCATTCACCGATAAAGCAATGAGACAGTATTAGCCTTTTTAAATTTGGTAAATATTTTTTTTAACTACACTTAAATAAATATAAATATATTTATATATATATTAAATATAGTTTAAAAAGGCTCTGATCCAATCAAACGCGACATTTCCACGTTTGGGATAAGATTGTGGGTCTCATTTCGGAATCTTACCTTCAGTATATACGCTCCCGATTGTCAAAACGAATTTTGACAGACGCTATGTATGACTACCGTATGTATCTAAGTCATACTTGGCGCTAAGTCTGAATAAAATATAAGATTCATATAGATTTTTAATTTATCAATGATTGACCAGTATTCTTTAGCTCAATTTGTATTTTCGATTTTTGTACTCGTATTTATGTAATTTATATTAGTTAACATGTCCTGAAAAACCTTTGATAAGTTTAAATGCGATGACAATTAATAGTCATAACACAGCAATGTAATATGCAAGTGTAAATATCTTATAATCATTACAAGTAATCAATCAAACAATTCATTTTAAATTAACCTTTAAAATATGTAAAACATGAAGTAAAAGGAATCGTAGTACCAAGAATTTGCTATAGTTTTAGCTTAAAGACATTACAGTTATCATAGGCATAAATTAATTCAATGATGGTTTTACATTGGCATAAAGTATATATTGAAATTATAGTCAGTTATTACCTGAAAATTTTAAATACTATTATATTTAAAATTTAATTATGTATATAATAAATATAATTATGTAAATAATAATGTATTGTAGCGCACTATTGACTTATTGGGTTTACCAAGTGCTAATAGATTTCCTATTGCCGATGCAATTAATTAGATCATGTAGTACATAAGTTACTTTACAAAGGACCGGATGTGCAACTACTGGAAATAGAATAAAAGGAAATCATTTAGTTCCATCAATCCAAAAGAAAGTTCTGAAGCTGATGTCCCGGCAACAATAGATTACATCTTACACGCATGCATGCAAAGAAAAGTATCTCTTGTTTTTATTACAAATATAAACGCCCAAACTGATATCGTATTTAAAACATATTTTGAGTTAAACTTTATGAAAATATTGAACTTTGTAGAAAGTACCAATTACAAGAACAAGATGTACATCAATAACGACATCATATCTTTATAACGAACTTGTCTTTACCTGGAAAAGCTGGAATATTTTAAAAATAAATGTATATTTATTATAACATCGACATTCCCTATACAAAATCCTTTACAGATTTACAGGTACCCGTTTCTAAAGGCCAAAGTTTGATAAATCGTTAAAACTCGAATAGTCGAAAATATGCCTTCAGTCGAATGGACGAAGTTTACGAACTATTCTGCACTGTTGTTGAGAATTGTCGATAAACTAAATAATATTATAAAGCGACTACAAAACAGAATTATTATTAACCAAAATATTATATTTAAATATAATACAATAGTTATCGAACCGCGATAGTTCATCAAAATATCATTTATTTAAATAATCTTCTGAAAATTTAATTTTGACTTTAAATTGTAAAAACACCTTAATATCTATGGCTTAAGATGTATTTTACAATGCAAAATCAGTCTTTCTTAGAGGGACTAACAGCGGTACTTTATAACTCCTAATATCGTTCGTTATTTGTTCAGCACGGGCCCAAGGCTAATGCTCCAGCGCTACGGATTTTGGAAAAACTATACCAAAATTGCACACAGAAACCTCGGGATTGCTGTCGTTATGAAGATTCATAGTTATAGGGCACCCTGGGTAGCAGTGATAATAGCCAATGTATATGTATATCGTGTTATGTGGCTTGGTAAGGTATTGTTTAGTTTTGTTCTTTTTGTCGTCGATTAAAATTTCGCTAACGTCTGTTCAAACATTTTCAATCTTACAATTAATGAAAATAATTGAATAATTCCGATATAATTTTATCCCATGACAATAATATTAAATGCGTGATACTGGCCTAAAATACAAATGGCGAATGTTATAAAAACCAATAAAAATGTCGAATGATAAAAGCGAGTAATAAAAAACTAGACCAGGCTATATAAATATAAAGAACTTAAATTGTTTCGTAAGGCATGCGTAATGCAAATAAATTGTGACATTGATAACAGATTACTAGACCTTGGTTTAATTATAACACGATGATAATACAACGCTGTTTGGACATTCTCATCGACCTGATATAACACCTAAATCAATTTTATTGGTTAAAATACATTTTATGTGCGTTCATAAAGATATCAATATCAATGGAAATCATTTTTAGATAGGCAAACAAGTAATCGTTTTATTATTTATATATATTTTGATGTTAAATTGTTTTGGAAAATAACCGAAATATTTTTAAGATTAATTATAATATGTAACAAATTCTTAGAGTAGCGAAATAAAATTGTATATTTGTTTAGAAGAAATAATTAAAATTTTAGTATAAAAAACTGTGTGAAAATGACAGAAGACTGAAAATATTATTAGTACGTAAAAGTAAATATATTTTTTAAAGGTAATAAATAGTAGGTAGGTTAGGTTAGTTGTTAGTTATGGTAAAATTAAACTTTTAGGAAACTAAAGCAATAAAACATTTTAATGTTATAATCACGTCCCGTATCCTATTCTTCTTGGTACTTTACCACATTGTTAATAGACAAGATTATGGCTATTTTCTATTATCGCAAATCTTATTGACAGCAGTCTTCATCACGTTTTGTATGCTGTTGTACTTAATATGATACCGGAGAAAAATTAATTGTTTTAAAATTACTGTGTTACGGTATGTATATAGGACAATTTATTAAAGTATTTGAAGTATGCATACGTGAACTATTTAATAATCAATTACTACACAAAAAACTGTACTTATAAATATAATTCAAACTTATAAGAATAAATGAAATAATATACTTTAAATTTAACGGTTTTACTTCGTAAAAAATGTTTTAGTGTATAATATAAATTAGAAAATATTACTTACGGGCAATTGCGAATAATCCTTAATTTCTTCATTGTTTCCTAAATTATTTTCATCCAGGGACTGCAAAGACTTCGAATTGTTTTTTACTGACGACTGTTTTCGAAATAAATGTGTTGTGTTGCGAAAGAAGCTACCCATCTTCTTTCTGAAAAAGGATGATTTTCGTTCCAACGGCAATTTACCACAACTGTGCAAATCTAATTCTGATTGGGTGAACCGACGATCCAAAACTGATTGGTCTAGCGACATCTTCCTGGTTCGCAGGGTCGAGGGCAAACTATTTAAAATTTCACTCTTACATCTTGCATCAGGAATCATAGACTCGCTTCGTTTAACTGGTTCCAGTTTAACCAGCTTATTGTTCTCGACATATTTAAGACTATTTGGTAAATTTGCTTCGGAATTACTTTTAAATCTTTCCAATGCCGGATATGGTTCGTGATTAATTGGTTCATTTAAATTACTGGGTGCGCTCGCGTACTCTGGATATAACACAATTACATCGTGGTTCATAGCGTATGGTGGTTGTAAAATCTCGTTCTCATCCTTAAGGGTACCGTCAAAACAATCTTCACTATCACTGAAATCCGTGTTATTCATCACTCTGCTCCCAGTGGGTGCCTTTAAACGCATACTACTATTCATTTTTACATTTCGCAATATTTCTCTGATTTTTATATTCTCTTTTATACACTTGACGTCTGACACGTATTTTTCTTTTGCGTTTGAAGATTTTCTTAGTTTTTGCTTAAGCCTATCCATAGTCGAATACTTTAATTTAATTTCACGTAAAAAACACCGACACATCTAGGTCATGAATGCAAGATAATGATTATAACCACAACCCATTGGGAAGATTTTTATCACTAGCTCGATTCACGTTATACAAGTATAACTTATTTTATCGTAGTGAAGGAAACATAATATTACGATAACACTATCAAACTGAAAGCGAAGAAAATTGAGCGTTTGATTGTCGCCAGGTATAAAAACTCAGTATGCGAGAGCGTCCACAACCGATCCACCGTATAATTTTACTGCGTTTTATTCTGTTCTTGCATTTAAATTATTGTAATGTTATTAAAAAAAACATGACGCCACATAGAAAACGAATGCTAAGCAGATCATATTTAAATTATTTTTAAAATACTGTTCGTTTAAAACCTACTCGTACATTCTTGGATCTTGATAATATACTGATAATATTGTATCTTCAGTTATACATCGTTATCTATACTCGGTAATATTATATTATAAACTAAAAAAGTCACAGGTGTTTCTGTACTTTAAAACCGCTATTTCTATTGTAAATATTATTTGAATAGTCAATAATTTAACAAACGATATCCCTTTTTTTCGGTACGATAAAAATCAGTTAAAGATGTTTAAGTATAGTTAATTATTGTTCATACATATTATTTATACAGAATTGTAAGCCAACTACTTCTATGAACGTCTCTTATAGAAGTTATATTAGTTATTAATAAATTAGTTCCATTTAGCACTTCATATATTAAAATATATATCTGTTTAAAACAACGTTTGTCAACTTATTGGAAAATGCTTGACATACGCTAATCCTTAAAAAAGGGAACTTCATAAATCATCATATTACATCTTAATAACGTAGCGTGGGTACAACTAATTATAAATTGATACCAACTATATGTTTATTCATATATTTCAATAAAAATAATACTACTTCTATAAAAAACATATCAACAAGATTGTTTATCGAATTAAAATAAAACATACTAGATATCAATCACAACATACGTACCTTTGAAGACGGCTGTAGATGGGTCATATGTGTTTGGACTTTAATTAGTGTAAAAGGCTGATAGTCTCCACAGTGGGATACAGGCCCAGGTTGTGAATATGTCAAGGATTCCAGTGCTAATTGCACTTGCTTTACTAGAATTGTAAGTGTATAGTTGACTCAGTGTCGGATAAGCCGTCAGTATAAACGCTTAAACGCTAAAAACGTTTTGTCCATGAAGGCAAAAATCTTCTGTGGCAAATTAGTTTTTGTTTCAGTGCATGTATTATAATATAATCTTTGTTACTTTTTTATTAATTTTGCAAATTTAAAGGCAAGTATCCGTTTACAAAAAGATTGTTGCCCTAGTTGCTTGAGTGGATAGTTGCCCTAGGGACAATTATAAATTCTTTCATAAGCATAATAAAGACATTCTTTTCTTTCTCGAACCGATTGTGACTGCTTAATGCATAGTATCTTGCTTGCTTAAGCAAAGTATCAGAATGACTCAATGTGAAATATGGTTGTATGAAAATTGTACAGCTTAAACTAATGCCAAAGTTGACTTCGAATTAATTTTATTAATAACTTACCTATTACTCCGAAGCCAATTTAGTTATATTTTTAAAGATTTGAATAATATTTTATAGTGTTGTTTAATATTTAATAAAAGATTGCTGTAAGACAAATATCCTCCAAAATATGAAATGCAACGATTCGCTAGAGTAGGCTCCTTTAAATTACCGTCACATTTATTCGGTTACACGCCATCTTTTTCTTGTCCCTACCACGGTTGATTGCAAGAGATTAGAAACCATTAATAACAAAAATATATAAAAACGATAACAATGATAGTAATCAAACTATTACAATTAATGAAATTCTGTAATAATCTTAGTAATAATAAAGCAAAATGAAATAATTGTATTATTTGTATTCATGTCTATGATAATAAAGGCCTTAAACTTTATCTGATTTAACTTTATTGAACCAATTATTGCAAAGTTGCATGCATCATTTTTCGAAAAATAAGTTCATAAAGAAGTTTCACTTCTTACGTGTGAACACTAGTACTATTGTTTAGCCTGGGTTCAGAAATGGGAAGGAAATTCGTGTGATAAGAAAATTTCATCGACAACCCCTCTAAAATGAAACAACTAAGTCAATTAAATTTTATATTCCATAAACCCCAAAAAGAAAATATATATAACATGTTTCTTCCAGAACGAGTAGATAATTTTATATTGATTAGATCGTATTACAGTTTTAATCATTTCTTAGCTGGAACATCTGGTACATCGAATTCACTGACTTGGGCCTCGACTAACTGCTTACTTCTCAATTTGACGATAGCATGGCTTGGGACATTCGGATCTTCCACCTCAAACTCAATTAATCCTGAAAAGAATAGGGTGGGTTATTTATACCTTTAAATAAAATATAGGATTACTGGAAATATTAAACATATTTTTATATTTAGTAGTAACCATTTTTTTATAATGAAATGTCTTTTTTATAAACGTACATAAGTTAATCAATAACTGTACGAGGATTATATGATAGACTATTGTGTAAACAGCTTTAATAAGACCATCCATTAATTCGATATTGTACTATCAGCGAATCCGCCTTCAATAAAAATAGACTACTGTTAAAATACAATAGGCAGTAATAGAAATTGTAGCTTTTAGCGGCTAAAGCATTTACAGAGTGGTTTTACAGTACAGTAAAAGCAACTTCTCACTTAAGCTTATAACGTAATAGGATTTAAGCTTCCGTTCACTGTTGCACAAACAAACATACCTAGCCTGTAATTTCATCCAATCCATTTAGAACAACACTTGGTACTAAGTAATGCTTATACCGTATAACCAGACTTTTGTTTGAGTCTTGATGTTGCAATATGTATATAAATAAAAATGAAACGCAATATATGTTGCGAAGCGCTACTCTTGTAGACGGTGGAGCCAATTCGAAAAGTTTTTTTGGAAAAAAATTGAACGGAAAAACCTAAACTGTGTTTTTATTCTGGAAAAGCAAACAGTCCCTATGGGGTAGCATAGCAAAATGTTACATTTGTTGGTTTGTACCTAAAGGTAGGCTAAGTAAAAACGTCATATTGTTACGAGCTACGGGATTGGTTAAAAAAACGCCGTAGACCTCTTCAAGAGTTTTTTTTAATAAATCAACGAGGTATTTAATTATACTAAAAAGAAAAATTACGCGCTGAAATACACTATTTACAACACAAAAAATTATGTCACTAATTAGTTTAATTACGCGCACACAGTACTTTATCACTTGACATCACTATTCGCACTTTCACACTATCTCATCGGTGTTTTTGTCTTGGAATCCAACTGGAAACCGAATTCTTGGTCGCGTTTCGGCCCGCTAATATATGTCTGGGAATAATTATGAACGATGTTTGAGAACTCGATAGAGCCTCTCCTGAAACGGCCATAAATCACATTTCAGCTTGCTGAAAACATCGCTACCGTGTGGAAAAATCGAGAAATATTTCAGTCAACCCATCTTCGTAATAAAAGTACGTAAAATAATTTAGGCAAAATTAAATTCACGCGGCAGCTTGTATTGATTATAAACGAATATAGAAAGAAGATAATAAATATTATAGTAAGATTTAAAGAATTACCATTTAAGATAAAAAAATATAAGGTCAATATAAATACACAATATAATAAGGTCTGTTACGTTCACTTATTGAGATTTTCGTGTTTTATAAATTTCTTTGATTTATCGTAATTTCTTGTATGATATAATTATTGTATTATAATTTATATTACGCATACAATTAATACAATATTATATACGCATACAAAATTAAATTTATAATAAAAATGATATTTAATTTTTAATAGCAATAGCAGTACATCACGAATAAAATTAAACATAAAATTTCACGCTGAATAATAATTTATATCCTTATTTACGAGTATCTACCAGCTGTCAAAACGCCGATATACGTTTTCCTGTGTTTATATAAATATTATATAATCTAAAGTAAAGATATTCTTAAACTATAAAACTCGTTAATTGTTTTACATTAATCTAAAATATATATTATTTTAGTGACTATCGTTACTTCTTTATAAATATCGTGTATCGTTTTTGACAAATATCGTGTAAAGAAAAAAGAATAATTATTAGGTAAATCTAATTCTGATATAAATTCATATACCGTGCTGTATTTGTGTTTTAATAGACTAATTCTTACCGCCTTCAGCAACGACTTCCTCCTTGTAATTATCCCGCATAGTCCTGGCCAAGATGCCGTGATAGAACGCATTAGCATTAGCCCTTACATCAGCTGTTACATCCATCTTGGACACAGCCTGGATTAGAACGTTGAGTTTCTGTCTTGCGGTTAGAATCAGCTTGTCAACTATATTAATATACATACAAATTTGGTTCTAGTTTATAATTCTAGAATTAATTTTACTAATCAGAACAACAAACATAACTCTGCGTCTGCCGGTTATTAGCTGTTTGTGTCCACTACTACTAACCCAAATGGTGCTGCACCGGCAATCAAACCCTGAAGCTCTAGATTTTACGGACTTAACCAGTAAGCCACAGGAGCGGGTAATTGTACATATTTATACTTAGTTTCGAAATTCATATAGTAACATTAAGTCTAACGAAAGCCTTAAGAACAATATGTACCCACCAGTGAAACAATGGATATTAATTCAATTTTAATGTTTAAAAACACTAAAATAATCTACAGCTCTACTTATTGGTTACATGGCTCGCACAAATTCGAACTTACAATCGGCTTCAACCTCGGGCACGGGTTGTATCATATCTTCAAGAGCATACTGGATCGCAGCTGGAACTGGCCTCCTAGGAACATTAGGTGCTCCTGAAAAAGGTTTCCATAAACAAACTAATGTATTCCAAAATAAGAAGTTAAACAATTATTGATAAATGAAATTATACATTACCTCTGGATTGATAACTGCGATTGGTATTTTCTATCATAAATTTTTTTTATATTTATGGTAAATCAAATATATAATGAGATAAAAAGAACGCCCACCAACACTCGACAGCAACTGATTAATTTGTTGTAAAGAAGTCTTCATCTCGATAACAAGTTGTCCTCTGTCATTCAAAGCGTTGGTCAAATTTTTTTCCTCGCGATCTTCAGCTTCTAACGCTGCCTTCAGCTGATTCTTTTCAGCCACATACCTGCATCAAGTCAAAGGAAGTAGAACTCGACTTTAAGCTTGTTCGCATTTTCAACAAACAATGGCCCTACAAAATATCGTTTCTCAGAATTAATATATTTTAGAACACAAATAGTCGCGACTCTTACGAAATATTGGATGTTCATAACCGTGATGTAACCTGTTAATCTTACGAACTACGAATCTAGTATTTGTTTAGAAAAGATCTCATTTTAATTGAAATTCTCGTTTCTAGTTCCAACTATCCTTAGAATTTTCTTTCAACAAAGAGACTGCAGATGAATTTCACAATAATCCACATAAGCGAATATTTTTCATAGGAAATTGGTTCTGGAGCACATGGTATGTGGGACTGAAATTCGAACTAAATAAATAAGAACTTTAACGGCTTAGTTTATCCACACTTACTTTGTTAGAATTATTAAGGTTTTAGGAAATAATCTTAATTGTTTAGTATTTACAAATCAGGAGCAGAAATAAAAGCTTTCTCTTTATTAACAAGTTGTTGTCTCTATAGAGTAAGTTAAACGTTTTCGGTGATGTGGCAAAAATTTATTTTATATAAGGATTTTAAGAAAAATGGTAAGTGATAGTAACTCTACTAAATTCTACATTTCACATTATCTCTTTTTATCACTTAAATATAAAAAAAATACTCAAGTAAATTAAAGGTTAACGCCTCTTCATGTAAGTTGCCAATTAATAATTGCAACCCACACAGCCCGCAAGCCATACACCCGTTTCGTAGCAAAAATAATCATCGTTTTTGTGTTGGAAATCACAGAAGATTGAAAGGCACCTTATAGGAATGAATAGGATATTCGTCCTACAGAGAAAAAATCTTCGGTAAATTTGACTAAATATGTATCGTAATTAAATTTTGATTACGATGAAAATAGATCTATTAAACTTTCAAAGCGCTTAATGAAATCGTAAAATCTCTTAACAAAATGTCCCTCTAACAAATCGTAGCTTTCGACTTTGTGGCCTATAATTATATTTTGTCTATAATAATATTTCGATCGCACGTCACCGTTACACAAATTTTCCGAACAAACTAATCCTAAAATGTAATTATATCGTGGATGTTGTTAATAACCAAAAGCTATTCCAAAATATAAAATGAAAATCCTTGCAGTTATCTATAACATAGATAGATTAATTGTCTGCAATTTTGTGAAATAGTACATATATCTATATATATAAAAATGATCGGCTGGAAGGATTTCGCTAATTCTTTTTTTGTTGTGTTTGTGGAGAACGCCCTTTATAAGTAATTAAGAAAGAAGCGCGGCAATTGGAATATTTAAGAATACTTAACCACTATATTATGTAATCATTTAAAGTAATGCTCCGATCGGAGTTATTATATTGACAAAATACATATAAAATAATTACAGTCGCTAATTGTTTGTGGCATTAATCTTGAAAATCCATGTGTTTCACATGGCCAGTTATATGTCACCCCTTCCCATGTCGGAATATCAACAAAACTATTTAAATACGCGCCTTAAAATAACAAACAAAGAATGTTGTATATCATAAAGCATTTTTAGATAATTATACCAATTTCAAATCAATATTCATAGTTAAGACAGTATCACTACTGTCGGGTCCGCTAGTTTATTATAAAACAGCAAATAGTCAGCAAATTATGTATTTAACATCTGTTTTCAGTCATAAGATTTGGAAAAGATTATTTTTTTAAATTTGTATTGAAATTATTCAGGGCCGTTTAAAAATATATGAAAAAAAAATGTTAAAACTAACTTAAACTTATTACGTCATTGGCATATGTTTCCGTTTCGATAGCTAACAGTCAAACTCAGAGTATATTGAATTAATTTAATTTAATTTGTGACTGATTATATGAACATATTTTAATCCTTACACACACTTACCATTGATTCTACGTATTGGATGGATGGATCGTATGGATATGGGTGCAGGAAAAGATTCAAAATACTTTTGTTGTAGAAAGAAGGAAGGCCCTAATAAATAATATAATATTATTAGATATTTCTATACATTATACAATTTAAAATAATTATTTTTCTAAAATATGAGGACAAACGTGCGGGTCAGCCGTGTAAGGTGAGCTCAGCCTGATGACCACCAGAGCATGCAACGGTCACGTTCTGGTGGCGGCTTATTAGACCAGGCAGGCTCTTTGATTATAAATTCGAAAATTGAATGCATTCAGACTCATAGCAGTAGTAAATGCCATCTAATCTAATAGTAGGACTCGGTGCGAACGTGCACATGTCATACAAAATTGAGCTTATTGTCGTATTGAACACACATTAATATTCAAATCAACAAGCTTGTTATATCCATATTGTACCTAAAATATCATCCTCGGCGATGTGTTATGCTTTCTGTAAAACTTGAAAAGGAATATTGAATTAACATTAAATTGATATAAATTGCAATTAGAATGCAATTAATTAGTTCATGCGGAGTGGAAACTGATTAAGTCCCATTGATGCTCACTTAAGCACAACGTCTATTATTAAGGAATTACACTAATTAATTGTTCAAATTATCAAGCGTATTAATTGATTTATCTGTGATATAAGTCGGTGGGTTAAAAACTCAAGCATTGGCAAAGTCTATTTTTAAATCAAATGTCTGCCCTGGACAAGAACAAAACGTAAAAGCAAAAAAAAATAAACAATATGACTGGTTTGGAAACTTGAACTATAGGATTTCAACAAGCGTTCAATGAACAAGGGTTCTCGTACAAAATGTGACCAAAGGCCGAAATTCGTCTATTCCGACGACTGAACTTCGTTAAAACCCTGTCCAATTCCCAAAAAATTCTATTGACCAGATTTATAGACTTTCGGACTTTGAAATTAAAATAATTACAGTGTTTGGGTAAAGTTCTTCTTGAGTAAGTTCTTCCTTTGTATGCAATTAAGATAATTATGAACAGATTGAAGAATCTGACATATTCTAGATCGGCATTGCACTGCAATTATCATAGAAAGATGCACTCTGAGGCCAAACGTAAAGAGTTATAGCGTCCTAGAATAATCTTGAACTCGACAATCAAATATTACTGTTTTCTTGTTCTTCGGGTCAAAGCGACTAAAACTAAGTTCAAAATGAATGAAGCGATAAGTCCGTAATCATTGTTACCATAAACATAAACATTATAACCATAAAACCAAATGAACATATGATAGTCTGCTTAAATAAATAAATTATTATTATTATTATTTTGTATTTTTATACTCAAAGTTAAACAAAAACAACACTGTCAAATCTAAGCCGTAATAAATTATGATCAAAACAATACAAGTACTTTACCTTATTCCCGGTTATCTGAATAATAAAACTTACTGCGCAGTTTTCTCTTGTCCAACGTTTTTCAATGTGTCCAACATCAAGATTGCGTGTTTTCGATCTTCAATGAGAGCGTCTCTCTTCGCACTATTCAGCGTTAATTGCATCATAAGACGCTCCGTCTGATATGTCTGCTCCTTTAATCTAAAACAAGTAGAAAAAAGTGAATAAAGTGCCAACGACAATGTCATTATGCTTTTCCATAAAATATTATATCAAAGTTATACACTTTATATATCTTTCCAGTCTGCCCACTACACCGTTTTATATCATATTAGTCTGTGATATATAAAATATTCTATATATAAAGAAATACTATGCCGGTGCCGGTGCGTCACCTACTTATACGGAGCGTTGAGAAACAGCGAGAATATCTTACCGTACCTTGCATTTTACGCGACGTTTTAACACTAGGATGTTCAGGCAAAAAAGTGAGCAGATAGCTGGTGACCTAAACGAAGAGTTACTCATAGTAATGGTTTATATCTTTAATATATCCGATATCATATATATACATATATGTTTATTCCTTTGCTTGATTGCACGACATGAGTAGGCTGAGAGCAGACAGCTTAACGATGAAATATTAAAATTAAAGCTGTTTCAGAGCTTAAATAAAACTAATAAAGTTATGTCAACCCCAAATTACCGTAAAAGAATTTTGTCAAACGACGGTACAAGAGTGGCCTTTTGGAGTTTCTTACAGATTCCCATCACTTCCTCAAGCTCCCAATGTACTGAGTGCTTGCTACCCGTATCCTCGTCTTCATATAAATCATCCAGATTTGTTGCCTCCTATTACGTATGTATGCCAATTATTTTTCAAATAAAATTCCAATCGAGAATTACTATAGAGATAGAACGATCGACGAACGTGCATATAATAAACAAAAGTTCATCAACTATGTGCCCTCAACAAATCAATATCGCAGCTGAAATAACCAAACACTGCTATTTGCTATGAAAAATTAATCAATTTGATTTTTGGTACATGGAGATTATTGCAAATTTATTGAAATATTGTTTTCTAGCGCTGTTTTAAAAAAAATCCATTAGTATTCAAAGTATTATTTACTATTAAGGAAAATTGTTTCACTACGATACTTAAGATTAAATCGGAAAACGAATATTTTGATAATTTAGATAGACAATAATAAATATATTGGACTTGGATCTGACACCATTTTGCCTCTATTAATCAGGTTTTAATAGGCCTATTAAAATATAAATACGTCAATTGTGCTCCAGTGGACTTTCTATGTCCGCAAACACTCGCTAGTTCGGTGAAGGAAAACATAGGATACCGGAACCCTGAGACCCGAAAAGACAGTGTGTGAATGCTGATCACCAACTCGCCTTTCAAAACAAAAGATTACGATACATAAATTTAAAGCTCAGACTACTAGCCTATGTCTACCAATTTTAATTAGTTATTCGATTCCGAATCCGTCAGCCATATTATGTAATAATTGAACATTTTCTCTAAATAAATATGATGTATAATATACCTCTTTTCTGATTAAATTTGGAAATGAGTCAGTCAAATAAGCTACTTCACGTCGAACGAGTTTCAATGTCCTTTGTCTTTCTTTCATATTAACTTTTATCTCCTTCTCTAGTTTACTAAATTCAAACTTTCTATCGTCAAGATATTCCATTGCCAACTGCCCCATTTCAGTTGCACCCATCAGGCACTTTCCTTGGGCCCTACAGTCGAGTTTCAAAGCCTCCAAGACTATTGTGAAATATGACGAGTCCTAAAATAATGTAATTCAATCACTACATGTCAAAAGTTGAAATGTCCCATTAGAACATTTTAATTCAATTCAACTACAATTTGTACAGTTAAACTAAAACTACTAACATTGGTATTATTTGCTAAAGAATATTTACAAAAATATTAATTTAATTAATTATAATAGGTACTAACAAATAGAAGAACTTTCATTAGTTCACTCATCGGACAGTAAAACAAGCTCCGTTAACCTATGTAATTCGTAGACTATACAAAGCTTAGTCTATACTTTAAGCGTACAAAATCTATATTATTATATATAAGAGGTAATTTTTCGTATCACGCGTAACAAGTATTTTATTAATCAAGTCCACAACAACTATGTGGTCAAGGACGGACCCAGGGTTATGGGGTCATGACCTGCCCTACCTACAAAAAAGAATTACATAAGGAAAAGATGTATGGTTATAGCATGAGTTCTACTAACCGAACGGTCTAACGTCTATGAAACATAGGTATACTAAATCTTTCATCGAGTACATGTTGATATATTTTATATAAATAAAAATTAATCGCAAAATATGTTGCCAAGCGCAAATCTCAGAAAGACGGCGATGAATTCGAATAATTTTATTTTTATTTATTCCTTGAACTCTGAGGAAGGTTTTTATGGAGAGAAAAATTACAATAATTACTAATACCTAAAAAACTGTTTTTGTATTTGTGAACGTGAAACCTTGATGGAGTAGAATAGCAAAATGTACATGCATGATGTATTGGTATGTAGCAACTGAAAAGGTAGGCTAATAAAAAATCATATTAAGGCAAAACAAAGTTCGCGGGTCAGTAGTAAATTTAAAAAAAAGTAATCATCTAATAAAAGGCATAATATTCCAATATCTGTAGGTGTATTGTGTAGGTTTAAGAGTCTCATTGAAAATAAGCTTTTCTAATTATAAAGATGAAACCTACGCTATGAAATATATTTAAATTAAATAGGATGTATTTTGAATAACAGGAGCTTCACAATTTACTCGTTCGTAAAGATTCTGCAATGAGCTGAATTCAACACCGAACCGAGATACGTAAAATGCACAAAACTTACTTTACAACGTATTAATATTTTATTCTTATTTAGTATTTTAGAAGATAAGTCCGTTGGATTTCTCGTAACATTCCGATAGTAGCAACCTCATTTCTGGGTCCGTTTTACTAATTGTTTTATTAAGACTGAATTATGTGCCAATGCGAAACAATTATTTCACAAAAACTCGAAGGCAACGGTAAATAAATAAAATCTAATTAATTACAGAAATTAAATTAACTCCAATCATAAATTAATAATTATAATTTTAACAACAGTGCAATGCTACGTTTAGCTGAGTCTTTTCATTAATAAAAGGCTTTTTTTCTTTTTTTTCTCGAAAGGAAAGGTACTGAATATCTTCTTAACTTTTGATTGGATAAATTTATTTAAGCCTTTACTAAATTCCTTTACTCTTAATCAACAACAAAGTACAGCTGTAAGCCTAGGCCACTGTATAAAGGTCCGTTAAACACGGCTCACGCTTTGTTATTGACTATTTGTTTCATTATTCATACAAATTAGTTTGGTGTTAGCGGGTCACGCATGTCGAAAAACGATTTTGTATCAAGCCCACAGGAGCTCTCACCGGCCACAAACAAAAGACTCTGACCGGTAGACCTATGCTGTTTATATTGTGTCTGTGGAATATTTCTTACGCGGCCGGAGTAGGTCGGTATTTGTCAGCGGCTTAATAAAGAAAATAAAAAGTACTTATTCTTTGTAAGTAAGACTCTTTTAAAATGTCTGGTTACCAGTTCTACTATAACACACTTAACTCATATATAAATTGCAAACACAATGACAACAATAAAAACTTAACTTTTTATAACGTACTTTTGCCTACACCAAACCGCAATACGCGATGCCGCGCACAGCACGGATGTTTGTGTAGGAGCACGTGTGTACGTATATGTAAGATCCCAGTTACAACGAGAGAACGGGTAGATGTAAAGGAGCCTATTTCATTTATTGTAAAGGTGTACTATAGATAAAAATGCATATATAGTAGAGAAGTACAGAAAAAAACAGAAGAATATTTTGTCGTTTCGTATGAAAAGATATAAACTTCTAATAAAATGGTATTAAGAATGAAAATAAGTTATAAGTACAATTATTGTGAAACTGGCTTAACTTTTATGAAACTCGAATATGGTAACTATTAACAAATCAAATACTTCTAAACTTATACACAGCGTAAACTAATATTTATTTCGGATAACTTTTTAATAGGTTTAATAATATCTCTGTAGGAGAAAGTTACCTTTTTGAGTATATCCAAAATTTTCTTGTACATAACTTTTATGGCCAACGCTGCATTCTTTTTTATATTAGCGCGTTGAACATAGTTAGCAACAGCCTGCTCCTTTTTCTCTGCGGGCAATTTCCCACCAACTTCGAACAATAGGCGATCACGTAACTCCGCTGATTCCAACTAAATCATATTAAAATACGGAACATTAATTTCAGAGTATAATAGTGAATTGTTAAAACCTCGAGAAGCGGTGTTGGCCTAGTGGTAACAGTGTGCAAAAATGCAAATCGTGAAAAAATGCACGGCATGACAAAAAGCGTATCATCTACTTGTCTACGAAATTATTAAAGGAACGGATGCAATCTGAGGCCAATAAAGGGTTCTAAGTTATAACCTCTCTAACTATAATATCCATCTTTCTAATATTTAACTTTATGCATACTATTAACTACTATAATACTGTTAAAAGGTATTGTACTTATATTTACTGAGGCTAGAAACTTTATCAAGATATGTTGTTTATTGTGTTTGTAAAATATTATTCAATTTATGGCATCAACAGCACTTAAACGATAATTACAGATTAATGCTTCCAAGTATATTCGTAATACGAATAACAATTTCACACTGAAGCATCCACTAAATAATTTAATCACCTCACTGTAAACTCCGTTAATGAGCAGTGGACTTATAGGATTAAAATCAACTAAATATAGCTAACAAATTTATTATCTTGTTCTGTCTAAATAATTTTCTTGTATTATAACGAAATATATTAAAATAATATATTATTACGACGGGTGACTTAAATGTTAATTTCTGTATATTTCTCCTCGTAAGTCTTTTTTATGTAATTAAATGCCTTGCGGATTATTTTAAAATAAAATAAAAATTCTCTTCTTCTCAAACTACCGATAACAATACAAATGTAAAAATGGCATAGTATAAAATTGATTTATTTTTATAAAAAACAAAATTAATATTTTTTACGGATAACTTGATTATTATAACGTAATATTTATTGTCACGAAACAAATATAGCCAGCTGCATACTAGACTGTTCTAGTTCCAAATATATTACAGTTGGGATTATAATATTGATTATTATAAGTGGTTACAATTTTCAGAAAACTTTTTGTTTTGTGTCTCATTACGTTACACTAGCAGTATTTATTTTCAGTACTGCTAAGTTATGTTAAACTATACTAAAACTACCAAACTACATTCGCAAAAATATTAATATTTTTATAAAAATGTATTATATATTTATATTTTAATATTGTTCGACGTAAGATTATCTCAAAAAACCTGGGTTAGGCGAAAGGTCTCCATTTTCTTTTTCTTCGTATAGCGAATTCTATCAAGCTGTTTTCTTTTATTAAAATTTTCCTGATGAATACTTTCCAATACTCGCTGTAAATAGAAGTTCAATAGTTATAATTCCATGGTTTTATTTATTTTTCCAATGTATAAGCTACGCCTCCACTAAACTCGTAATCAAAACAAAATACTAGTTTTATTATTTTTGTACACGGAACCGGCCATTGTATTTTCGTACCAATTAAAATGTTTATAAACATCGAATAATATGATTTATATCTAAAACAAAGTTCAACTCTTAACGTTATAAATTAATAAACCTACGATTTTCATTTATGTGACTACACTGAATTGGAGACTGCAATATCAATACGGATTTTCAATCATATGAGTCTGAAAAGAGTTCAAAAACATATATGAAAATATTATTATAATCGGATATATTGAAGTTGATGGGACATTTTTTAAAGAAAAGCTCGAGTTACTTTTATATTTCAGAGATTTATTGTTCATCTTGAGTCGGTATAGTTATTTGCCTGTGAGTAGAAGCTATCGAACTGTCCACCACATAACCTATTAGGGTGACATGACTGGACTTCAGAGATAAATCGCAAAATCTACTCAAATCCTTTTGTCCCATAGATAAAAAACATCTGTATTCTTTTTGTATATTATAATGCATTTAGTACATAGTATAAGGCATTTACGACAATTACTTTAAATATTTTATATTACTTACAAACATACCTACTACAACTTAGCTCTTATTTAAAGTAATGTAAGTTATTAAAACATCGATATCAGAAATCCTAATAGATTTTTTAATTGTGGTGGTCTTGTGCAATATTAACGAGCTCCGTTAAGTACCTTACAGAGCTGTCATAGGTATCGCATAAAACACTTGTTGGGAATGGAACGTTTGGAATTAAGCAGATTACTGAGCGAACACCTGATTTTGGTAAGCTTCCATTGTTTACAAGCTTCGATCGTGCTGTACGTACGTTGTAATATACTACAAATAAATTTCAATTAAACCTACACGTGTAGCACCATAAATTTATCGAAGAATCTTTTCATTGCCCGCGGCTTCGATGTGAATAAAATTTGAAATGATTACTAACAGTCAGTTGACAAAATGCAATAACTCGTACAACCAACAAGAAAACAGTCAACCACAACCACAAGGTAACGGATCGTAGTGACATACCTAAGTTGTGTAGGTTTTTTTTTTATATTCTTTATTTAATTATTTTATATTTTTCTCTCTCTAATTAAAAAAAACAGTCAGTTCTATTTTAGACTGTTCAATATGGCAACCAGTTGCTAATAAAATATATAACACATGAGCGCACCAAGTTCGTAAGCGGATTACAAGTCTAGTTAATGGAAAGTTATGTTTTATATATTTTATTTAGTGCACGATGTCTGGATTTATTTTAATACTAATTGTATTTAATGTCTTTATCCTGAATCGGGATGTTTTTAATCGGGAATAAGACGGAAATACAATGGAATAAATATAAATAAGTCGTGTACCTACCCTAATTCCATAAAAAAGTCTTCAATAGTAAAAATAAATTCAATAAAAAATAATTAGATTTTAATTTAAATAATTTATGTTGGCTGCAATTTTGATTGACCTGCCGACATGTCCGAACTATATTATTAAAAAAAACTTACATCTGCCTGACTATTCATGTAAGTGAGCTGCAAGCGTTTGTGTTCCTGAAAGGCATTACGTAAAAACTGCTGGTCCCCATAAACAGCTACACCCAATTCCTCCCGCTTTGTTGTAATATCCTTTCGTAACTGTCGAATATCACGACAATATCTCTTCTTTTGCTTCGACAAGTCCCCCTCATGGATTTTCCTATCACGTTCTGCAATATCAAACAAAACATTGATCATTTTCTTATTTACTAATAAAATAATAATGTAAACGTCTTTGTAATAAAAAAACAGTACTCATTTCATAAAATCTTATTTAATTAATTAAATCTATATGATAAATAAGATTTAAAAAAGTAATAAAGTTTTCGTCATACTTTCATGTATATATATATATAGGATAATAGGAATGCTACAATTGATTTATTCTGTCATAGGATTAAATAGGAATAAGTAAATGTTACTCTGTTGAAAGTTCCAACTTGTGTTGCGCTCAATTAAGAATATTTCTTAGCAGAAAGAACTTTCCGAGATATTGATTATTTATAAACTTTATTCAATTGTAAAATAAACCTTAACACAGAACAATAAAGGTTATTATGGTACATGACATATTAAATTAATGAGGCAATCTTGCTAGTTGTGGTCTTGGTATCGGCTTAGTTATAATAAGGGATTATAATGTAAGTTTAGTAATGATTAACTTGCCTATAAATTGGTAATTTGATTTATGATTATTTTGAGTACAAAATATATATTACATGGACTACTTAACTTATGGACACTTTTAACGAGATCATGCTTTGTCTTATCGTAATTTTGGTACTAATTATCTTTAAGATACTTTCATTGCTTGCTTGAAATCAGTCGTTAACTTATTTGGCGTTCCTTGTACGAACATACTACAAGCCTTAAATATAATTAAAGACGAGAGTAATAAGTCTCATGTAATAGAGACGACGGAATATTGTTTAGCCAATTGAGGATTATAATACGAACAATATGTTAGGTTCGTAAGCCTTACTTATCTGTAAAAATATTTATCAAAAACATTTGGCGATGTTAATAAAAATATATTTATTAAATGGAAGACAACTCAAATAGCTATTAAATATCAACGTCAAAACTTACTACTCACATCGTGACATTATTAAAGAAACTCTTATAAAAACATTACAGCACAATGAAAATCTCAGGAGTTTTATACAATGAAAACTTTTAGATAATGGTAAATTCAAAGAATTCATTGTTAACCATTAGTAGTTAATTGTGTGTTAATGCTTTTAAAGTGAAGGGATTTTCCATTGAAATTTATACATGTACTGTCATTTGAGATACAATAATAACAGTTTTATCATATATTTTGTTTCAGCTCAGATTCAATGCTTTGTTTGGGATATTGTTTATTAGTTTAATGCATTTTTGTGCAATGAGTAGATCTGATGAATCAATTAGTTAGTTGATTAAATAAAAATAATAATATTGGTTGGCATTATTCACCGTTATATAGTTAGCAATAGCTTTAGACGAATTATGCATCATTTATGGTGTTGATTTGCGGGGCAAAATCTGATGAGCTTAGTTTCCCACTAAACGGAAGTGGTTAATTCTACGATAGGCACATACATATAGTGGATTTTCATGTTTGCTTTTGATCCAACCTTTTTCATGGGATGAATAAGATTCTACAAACTTCAGACATTAAAAGTCTTTATTGTAATAGATGTTGATTCTTACAATTAATTCTTTATTCATTCATATAAACCGAAAAGAGTGAGTGTCAATGTTTACACTAGTGGCCCAGGGATTTGCAGCTTTAGCCAGTTAAAGGAAACACTTAATTGAATTGACCACGTCAAGTGCGCTGCCACTTATCCAGAAAGTCATGTCATAAAATTCTTACAATTTAACTTGTATCTAGAAATAAGTCCGGTTATGGTTGTTGGAGGGATGTTTAAATGTATCTTAAATGAAGCTTTTTGATTGAAGCTGGGTGTCAACTGGCTTTCATTGTTTAGAACATAAGCTTATAACTAACATACAATCTGGGATAGTGAGGTTGTGACGCTAACAGAAAACTAACTTAGTTTATGTATGGGTTCTAAAATCTAAGTGACACTGTAATATAAGTGTAGTCGACCTTTTGGACATTATCAGTGTCGGAAAAACTAAAGGGCTCATTTTGGCTTCAACTGTTTAATGATTGCTTACATTGCTTACATGTGGTTTCCGTTTTTAATATATACATATATGGACATAAACACATACATATGGACTATCCACCAAATGTTTTTAATTAATCTTTTCGGTATTATTATATTATATAACAAAAAGCCTATATATGTATAATCTTACCGTATAATTTTATGAGACCACGATATTGGTTGATCTTATCTTTAATTACCCAGTTCTCATCTTGCATTCCATGAATGCGTACTTTCGCAGCCGACAACATTGTGGCTTTATAAAATCTTTAAAAAAGCTCTATTTCTAAGTATTTCCAATAAAGTTTATATTAAGTTCACACAGCATTGAATGCTTTCAACGATGGTTTGTTTACACTTTGTGTCATTTTATTTTTTTATAACCAAAGAGGTTTTATAGCTAGTGAAAGATGTTTTAATGTTTGAACATACCCCATAGGGTATCGAAATTCACCAAGTGACTAGTGTTTCTTAAGTGTTCTTAGTGTTTCTTTATCCCTTTATATAAGCGGGCACGCGACTTTTACATTGATTTTAGTTTTTACGAAATTGACTATTTCACCAACCAAAGCGAATCATTGTTTTGCCAATAACCCAGAACATAGAGGGCCATGAGAAGAGTGGAAGTGAACCATAAACCACGTCATTAACATATACATGCCTTATTATCGAGATGCTATTTAAATGGAAACACGAATGAAGAATCGAAATATGACGAATTTAACAAAAAAATATGCACAAATTAGTATCGAAAAACGCATAATATGAGACAATTTTATATGAATATTGACTCTCATTTTTTATAGATAATGTAACAACACTATAATAATATTATAAATGTGAAATTTTGTCTCGTACTTTTTCAAGCTTCATGGTATAAGTCAGTTTAATAAAGATTCGCCCGACAAAATGATTTTATTTTTACGTATAAAAGTAAATGGCCATAATCATGTGCTTAGTTTTATTCATTATTTCTAAAACTTGTGATATACTTCAATAAAATAAATTTTACGTATATTGTATACGTGTGGCGAATTTCAAAATGTATGCTGCATATTGTAATACGTGTTGCATTCCAAAATTGTCGGTCGATCTTTCAGGTATGAATCACTTCGTTCGTAGGGAAATTTGCTTTCTTTTATATCTACATCATGAACTATTTAGCAAAAGAAAATCTCAAAGTATTGAAAGTTATATGATATATATTATATTAGATGTTAAATAAATAAAAACATATCTAATGTATATTTATTTAAACTACAAAATGAGCCTAAAACTTAAGCATAAACATTAACAAATTTGAATAACAATCAGAAAGTTAAGTCAGAAATAACAGTACAGCTAAATCTAAGTCTTTTTTGCAGCATCCGGGTCACCTAAGACTGAGCATAGCGCTCTATGAGTTCGGTCTCCACATTGGGTTCCCTGGGGGCAATTGCTGCAACTTTGACCAGCTTCGTAAATGGGAAATCCCTCTATATTACCAGCCGGTCCATAATTGCAAATCGTGAATGCCAAAATCTGTGTCTGCTTACGTTTTTCTTCCTGTTCACCCAAGTCAAATACACCACGGTGTAAGGGTGACTCCTTTAAACCAATATTCCTTGTGATATTAAAATCTTCCAACTTTGTAGACTTTGATGTAGTAAATTTTGTCCTTCGAAGTAAATTTTCGGTTATAACAGATGTACGTGTAACAAGTATTTTGTCCGTCGGAGTGGGAGGTGTGCGTCTTTTTCTGAAATGAACACAGGATCTCTTTTTAGCTGTACAAAGCGCTTGTGAACATCCTAATCGCCAAGTAGAGGCCCAGGCCGCTGTGGAGTACCAATGTGCATTGCAACCTCCCGGAGCACTGCAATTGCTAAGTTTAAAAGACCAAACGTAGTCAGGGTGCAGCGGTCTTGAGCCTGAAAACCATCCGCCTACAGCATCAGCCAGTACCTGAGCTTCAGTCACTCGTGGAACTACTGGTCTTACGTCTATATTCTGTAAGACATTAAATCGTATCGTATTTCTACATTCATCATGGCGCTTCTGACATTGGCGTGCCCATAACTCCGCCATTTCTTCGAGCTCATAATCCCAGTACATCTTCCG
This sequence comes from Pieris brassicae, assembly GCF_905147105.1. Taxonomy (NCBI): domain Eukaryota; kingdom Metazoa; phylum Arthropoda; class Insecta; order Lepidoptera; family Pieridae; genus Pieris; species Pieris brassicae. The sequence goes on from NC_059680.1 coordinate 5,410,340, forward strand.
CATATTTGCCGCGGGTGGTTGGCCCGGCTCTAGTCCCATCGCAATGTTATCCCGTTGTCTATTATGTAATACAAGCAATTGATATCTCATCCATCTGGTCATTCCCGAAGCGAACAACCTGGAACTCTGTTTACCTTTTGCTACACACATTGTATGTTGATTTTTTAAAGAGCAATCGGGATGATTGCAGTAGTCTGTTAATGTTCTAGACTCATTATTATTTCCACAATAAACAGCATTCCAAAAGAAGGTATTTAAAATGATAAGATATATTATCATTTTGTGATTAGTTTAAATAAAAAAACTTACATTTACAAAATATTGTTGATTTTGATTATTCTGAATATAACTGTCAAGTAAAAAAAAAGTTAAATTTCTTCCCCATAGAAATTCTATTTTTAGATCTGTAATTTTAATAAACCGTTGCGACGGAAGTTTAAATAATATTCCATGTCCGCCAGACTTTCAAGCGAATAGATTTTAAACGTAATTTGTGCATTTAATCACATTTCATACGGTTCAACGGATTCACAATATTTAAAGGCTCTGCTTTATCTAGTTCTGTTTATAAATAAGTTTAGTTATATAGTCTGTACAATATATTTAAACAAAGAAAAATGTTCAAGATTTTTGGGTGTAATTTCTTAACATCACATTTAAATAAAGCATACTCTAAAGATTTCTACGCACAAATCTTATAATGATATAAATTTCATACGTACGCGTACACATTATATGTATATATAATAAATATAAACGCATCCTTATGCACCATGACATTGTCGTCACGAACACAGACTTTTAAGTTGCAATTATATTTATTATGAATATTTTATATTTTTAGACATGTTGTTTGATATTTTATTAACACAATGGCATATAAAATTGTGCAAATTGTAATTAGAAGCAGCCTTCTAGTAATGATGGTGATTGGATTTTTCTTCAATTCAGAATCTGGTAATTTATCATCGTTCGGGAATTTCATCACCTTGGGTGTATACGGTGGATACAGTATAATTGTTTTGGGATTATTGCTTGAATCCGGTTTGAACATTCCGTCGAATAGATTCTTTGATTCGGCGTTCATTATTGCAGGATTAATACTAAATTTAATTTGTGGCATTTTATCCGTAATTGAATTCTATAATGAGTATCATTTTAATACTAACCAAAGCATGACCTTGACCTTAGTGTCCTTCTTAAGTGTACTAGTTATGACTATCGATTTGACGATTAATTGAATGTTTTTATATCGAAGACTGTATGAGTTTTTTTATTATATATTTTTGTAGATTTGCTTTATTTCTTGTAAAAGTTATATTGAAAGGAGTTCCAAGTATTTATAAAAATATGTAAGTACAAAAACGTAAATATATATAGATATACATATAGGTATGTAAAAATTGAACCCAAACCAAGCGTACCAGGGCTTACCAATACTTAAAAAATTACGACTATGTTCCGTAAAATAAAGGAAGGTTATGTATTTTTAAATCTACCACCAAGATATTTCATGAATTTTTGTATCTTATAGTCAATGCTATGACATTGCATGTTCAGACTGCCTTTGCGAATTCGCAAAATTCCCCAATAACATTATGGGATTTCGTGCAAACATTATTCTCTAAATTTTTTGAGCGAATTCAAACGTTCCTGCATGTGCATTAGTTTATTATGATTACATAAGATATCTGACATTATTCAAAATATATAGATTAATTTATGCTTTTAAGTGTAATTGCTTGCTTTTTGCTCTCATCTCAAAAGAATGTAAAATCTACAGCATCAAACTTCTATTTTATAAATAGATAAAGCTAAATTAGTACGTTTCATACATTCATAGCCTTTTATTTCGAGGGTAAAGGGATTGGGAGGTGGTTTTAAACGTATTATTATTTAAACCGGCGAACAACGGCCGGCAGAGCAACCCGCCAGCCCTCTGGCATTGAGCGTGTCTATGGATTTCGTTATCACAACATCAGGTGAGTCTCCTGCCCGCTTTCCCCCTGTTCTATAAAAAACTACTCCAACAAACTTTACTCAGCTACTTATGCCGTGATAGCCGTGTTACAGCTATTTCAAATTTGGCCAAAACAAAAACTGAATTGTTGAAAACCGGTGCTATGCTGCAAAATTGTGAGTATGGTTTGTACAATTAGCCATCACCGCTGGGAGAAATTTTTTTACATAAAAAAAAACTTCCATGTTCTTTTTTCTTCCGGTAGAAAATCTCTATCGGAAAGTGTAGTTTTCAAGTTGAGTGCATTATTATAATAATAATTAAAACACAGCCTCACACACATCGCGGGCTGCGTACTACTCAGCACACCTTTAATTAAGCCTTAGCATAAGAAGTTGCCGAGAGCGGAAAGCTTTAGATTAGGAATCTAAGACAATTGTAACTTTTTACAGGTATTACAGAATAGTACATCAATTACAGAATTTGGTTATTTAGGTTTAGGTTAGGGGATAATTCCCAATTAGATAAGTCTCCTTAGCAGAATTTTAAGTGAGTTAGATAGAAGGAGTTTCCCTAGCCTCTTGGTTGTTATAAATAAAGAAAATAAACTATGTTTATTTTATAATGTAGTAGAATATATCTATTAAATATATCATCAAGTTATTACCGTTAATGTATCTATGTTTTTTATCAATATGCCTTACATTTATTTGTACTATGTGAAGCTATAAGGCAATGTGAATAATAAATAATAAAATTTGGACAGTATAATTAAGAATCATTTTGATACAAACTTTCTGTGACGGCCCCAGATGTAGTCCTATATGTAGATATAATTCTACGTAACCATACCATATTAACAGTGGCACACTTACTGGCTGGTATTTTTTTTTATTTGTTGATAATATCTTTAATAGTTACGAGTATTTTTCGACCGTAAGATATGACCCCTACAATTATGTGGGAGCCTTGACAGGTCTTAATACCTCTCCTTGCAGTTGCAGAGTATCACTATTATATTGAATAAATAAATAAAAGTATTTAATTATTTTGTCAGTAATTCGTATGAGAGGAATGCCCTATGAAACTGAAGGATTAAGGAATTGATGTTTATTTTTATTTCCGACGATGAGCTATCTAGAGTCCATGTATATGTGTAGATAACATATACAATACATTTAGGCCTTTTAATAATAATGGTATACAACTTCTAATTTCTTAGATATTCTCTTTAGTTGTCGTTTTTAAAAATATCAGACATATATAACACATGTCCAAATCCGGACACGCTTTATTTTTTTGTAATTAAATCTTACACACGTTTTATTGTTTTTTACGTCTTAATCCATAAACATTAATCCATTTAATTTTACAGTTAAATTTAAAAACAAAGCAATTATATAAAAGTACAGTAATAACAAATTACTCGAATTCGGAGACATACGGCTTCTCTTTCTGATAAACGCGCGTATCGGCGTGTTTGTTTGTGGAGTGAAATCTAAATATAATCAATAACTTTAAAACGAAAATAAAAATTCTGCATTGGTAAAGAACCGGAACTAACCGAAATCAACAGCCAGAAATTGTCTTAAAAGTAAAGGAAAAGTTATGAAAGCTGTGAAAGGCTCCTCCATCTTTGAATTCAAGCATTTTTCGTAAATGTGGCGATATTAGCGCTTAAATCGTTACGATTATGGTGTTATAATCAAGAAAGACTTAAAAAATCTCCCATTGAGCAAAAAACAGCGGTAACCAGATTTTTGAGACTGAAAGAAGCTAGGGAGGCGGCCAAAAAGTTGCTGGCCTGCTACGAGCATTGTTTTTTATTTAAGAAGAAATAAAAATTCAGTTATTGTTAGAATATATTATTACGAAGAAAGGTAGAATGAAATGCTTCTCGATTTTTCTAAAACTTAAAACTTACGTTTTTAGCAAGCTGAAATGTGATTTATGACCATATCAAGAGAGGCTTTATTACATTCACGAAAATTTGCATAAAGTTACCCTCGTTTTCAGGAGGTAAAATATGCCGAGTGCGAATCTGAGAGATTAAGTGAAGAGTTAAAAGTTATTACTTAATTACGTTGATAATTTTAAAATAAAATGAGATTTACGGCGTTTCTTTCACGTAACAATATGATGGCTTCGACATGAAAATAACTTCGACCACCATTGTTTTCTTCATCTCTATATATATTAAATTCTCGGGTCTCAATGTACGTTCCCATACTCCTCTGAAAGTGCTGGATCGATTCTTATGAAATATTTTATGCATATTCAGTTAGTCTGAGAATCGGCTACTATTAATATATTTGAAACTACTTAGTGATAAGAGGTATCCACCCCAAATTTATTTTTTTATTTTTTAGACATTTTTTTTGTTTTTATATTTTTAAGATACATCATACACAATTACATACAACATTAATTGTCACCCCGTTACGATCAACCCCGACTTTTGTTATAGTAGATAGTTATTTTTATTGAACTAAATAAATGTTCTTATAATATACATGTCAAAACGACGTTTGCCGGGTCAGATAGTAGTAATATAAATTGTTTTTATTATGTAAGATTTTATTCAAGATATTTCTTCTAAATTATTGTTTAATATTGACTCTGGTCTTGATTAAAACTTTATACATACTTTATTTATGTGCAAAGTTGAATCCTGACTTACGCGAATTCCACTTAGGTAGTCGGGAACAACCTATCACGTAAGTCCGGGTATTACTGTACTCATATGTCACAGCGTAAATACATTTTGGCTGAAAGAGACTGTGTTTTACTTTCATATCTATATGGCATTACAATATTCAAATATTACAGTTGAAGTATTAAATCCTCAGAAATAAATTTAAAATTAAGTGTACGAAATTCTCTTTCTAAGTTTTATAAATTTTCATCAAAGTATCCAAAATCTTTCACGCAAATACAAAGCAAAGAACTATTCGAACTATTGCGACAATACCAACACGACAGAAAATAAAATATTAGTTAAAATGTATCGTACGTCAATTATGTTCAACATATTTTTTTAATTCAGGAATTAAACGCATTTAAATGCGATAAAATGTATTAAGGATTATATTTTCTCATATTTACATATTATTTCCCGTTATAAGGTAGGAGTAGTAAAAACTTGATACGTAGTTCAGAAAGTGGAAGCACTCAGGAAACCCGAAACCTTGTGTTCGAGAATAAAAAGCGTAGATGTAATAGACCAACTTTATTAACTTTATTTAACCATATACACAGATTGTTCAAATGAATCTTAATGTGAAATTAAGAAATACCTGAAAAGTGTACTTTCTTTAATTATATGTAAGCAAGGTATATATACCGGCAAACATAATGAACAAATGTCCTTGCCTGCGCAGAAGCGATATTTAGGCATCACTGGGCGGTTGGTTCTGCGAGGTGGCAGAAGAGCGACATGTCGATCGGGTGATTGGTAAATCAGTTGACGTTTGTGTCCCGCGCTGTGTACGATGCGCAAACTTTCCCCCACTCCCTTGTTTAATGCTCAAAAAGTTTGCCGGTATCTGTATACAAGAGTACCTATAGGTACTAGTCTAACAAAATTATAAATGTTAATTTGCCTTTAAATAAGCCTTTCTATTTGAATACATAGTAAACAAAATTAGAGAGTTAAGAAAATGGATAGCAAGCACTTTAAAAAATACAAGTACTAAATTAAACGCATGATAACAGAGGTCCGAAACACGAAAAAAATATCAGAGATTTAATATCTTTGGAACTCGCAAAAACATACCTCATTAGAACTTTTGATTTACAAGTAAAAAATAGATTAAACTAAAGGTGTAAATAATAACATAAGGGGCAGTTGTTTCAAGCTTAATCGTTAAAATAAAAGAAAATTTTGTACTTTAGAAACGAACAAACTTGGGCCAAGACTGCCTAAATGTTTAAATCACTCAAATCGTCATCGTCGTCTTCATCGTCATATGTTCTATCGTTACATGTCAGTAGGCCATTATATTTGCACATGCCTAGTACAAGAACGGCAAACCCAACAATGTGTAACGAATAAAACTCTTGCCATTTCACAGAAACCGACACGATCCAAATCACAATTGTTCTGAAAATACAATTTATATTTTATATCTAAGATATTTTTTAAAAATGTAATGATAATAGGTTCGATCCCACCAATGTACTTTGTGTCTATGTGCGCATTTAATATTCGCTCGAGCAGCGAAGGAAGACACCGAAAGGATCGGCTGGCCTTAGACCCAAAAAGTCGACGGCGTGTGTAAAGCACAGGAGGCTGATCATAATTACCTATTAGATTAAGAAAAGATCATGAAACAAATACAGAAATCTGAGGCCCAGGTAGTATGGCCACTGATTTTTTAATTTTATTTAATTGTAGAATGATCAGTGTATGTATTATTATGTAGTTCTATCGCTTACGTTGTAACTACTGTACTGTTACCTAATCGAATCTAAAACCATGCGGTGAGTGGCCGAACGTTTCTTGGTAATACTGATCCCAGCAAATGAGAACAATGCTACAGATATAACCGAGCCCAGTACAGCACATAGCAACAAATGATTATTACCTGCAATAATATAAATTTTCAGTAGATTATTCAAATATGCGTCATTTAATAAATAATACGCTTTGATATTTAAAAATTAAAAACGTCGTTATTAAGTCATATTTTTTTATAAATACAAAGCAATGACGTTTTTTAATAAACATACCAATTTGAACCAGTCCATCAATGGCGTCTCCAATAGTTCCATTGGGCCCATGGCCCAAGAGATGTGGGGCTGGCACCCAATAAAAAATAAATAGTAGGATTGACAACATAAAGAAACCAAAAATGCCTTCCCAGCCCACTGCTTGCAGTGGTGGTATGTCCAAATCTGTGTACAGAATAAAAGTTGGACATCGTCGACCCATAGATATATATATATATTTTTTTTGTAATTATATAGCTTTGAAACATTAAAACATTTCTAAGAAATGTATACGTTTCTTGTCCGTACCGGAAAGAAATTTTTCTTCATAAACCATCTGACATGCTGCGATCACTTGGCTAATTATAATAAGCATATCTCCAGTTAGCAAACTGTTCTGCCCCTTGTGGTCTTTGGACGAAGCAAAAATAACATCTGTCACTCCAACTATCATAAAACCAACCATTACATGTGCTGAAAATTTCAAAAAATTTAAATATAGAGATAGAACAAATTACGTAATATGTGACATTATAAGTATTACTCTTCAATTTTGTTATATCTTGGAGGTACAGTAAGCAAAAATAGATGGCGCTTTCTAGTACGGAAGCGGAATATGTATCAACTTCAGAGACTTTCAAAAAGGCAGTGTATTTATGAAACTTGAAATATGAAGTTTATGGATTTAGGTCGATGTAATGTCGTTCTATCGCATTATTAGTAACTGTTACAGATACCGGCAAATGTCTTGGGCAAATGCTCTTGCCTGCGGAGAAGCGATTTTTAGGTATCGCTGGTGTGCGGCGGCGTAAGAGTGACTTGTCGATCGCGTGATTAGTAAATCAGTTGACATTGTGTCCCGCGCTACGTCTACGTTGTTTTGCCTTCTAAGTACACTAGAAGGTACTAAAAAATTATATTTAACAACTCACAATAATATCTGATATACACTAACAATCTACAAAAATTAAAACTAACTATTTTTAAAAGTTATCTACGTAAAAAGTATTCTACAGTTACATAAAATAGACAAATTTTTGCTCGTTTGGGTACGATGCGCAAACTATCCCCCACTGCCTTGTTTAATGCTCAAGAAGTTTGCCGGTATCTGTAAGATAAATAATTATGTGAAAATAAATAAATCATTTATAAGTACAGTATGAGTGCGCGAAAATTGTTAGTGAACCCTGTTTTTCTTAATAAACCGATTGATGTCAGATACCATATTTGTACTGATATGATAAATGAAAACATTGTTAGTGTTTATTTCTACTGTACATCAGATATGCCTGCAGACGAGGTGCAGCGCTAAATAACATTATAAACAATTGAATGCTTTAGGGATTGGTTAGGTTTATTTGTTTTTCTGTGGTTAAGATACTACTAGAGATTACAGACTATTTTGAGATACGAAACAATTCTAAATATCAAAATGACGAAAATGCGTCACCTAGTGAGTCATGTTTCATTCTACTATTATATAGTATATTTTCTTGAATATAAAGTTAGTTACTAACACACGCTGTTCAAATAATCAACAAAAATGCATTTTGTATTTTTTAAATAAATAAAATGTATGGTATAAAAATGTTAAGTTTTTTTTAAAGTATACCTACCCATTCCGTGCCATTCTTTTAATAGTATATGCTTATGTAGAAATACAGTAGAGAGCACTCCGACAAAAAGAACTACAGAGCCTCGGAACATCAATAAGCTCCGTGGATAGGTGTAGGTAAGGCCAATGTACATAACTGCAGTACTAAACTACAACAAAAATCATCAAATTTTTAAAACAACTTAATATATTAATAAATATTTAATTTAAGTATAGTGAACCTACCAAATCAAACATTGCAGCAGGAAGAAGTATAATCCGGTTGAAATTCCTATTCCCTTTGGTGAGAACATTTAGCTCAGAGTTTCGTGACAAAACGTAAACCACTTTAAAAGCTAATAGGCATAAAGCTTCACCGCCAAACATTGCAGCTGCCTATGAACACTTATAGATTGATTTGCAAATCGAATGATAAAGTAATGGAATGATAGATGTTTCCTTACTTGTAAAAATGGATGATCGAATAGTCGCTCTACGCCATCAGATCCTTTAGACATCATTTGGTTGGCACAATTAGTACACAAGGTGTTGAGGGAACCTGTACCTACCAGTAAAACTGCTAGAAGTAGTTGATATTGACAAAACGCCATTCTGTAACAAAGCAATTGTTAATGTATTGTAAAGGGTAATTAAACATTGGCCATTGATTGAAGTCACGCCGTTACCTAACGGTCTTTAGCGCGGGATTCAGGCACTATTCTGTTTTAGTCATTAGGGCACACGAGCCTAGTTCCATATCACCCTGCACACGATTTATCTTTGTCTCAAATTTCACCATGTGTCAACCTAATCGTTCAAGAAACGTTACATTGTTTTTATTCGGGTTTATGACTGCAAAAGTATGGCTATAAATTATTATATTCGAATAGTTAAATGAACAAATTAATACAAATTAATTTAGCTTTACTTACGCTTAGGTGAATTATTGAGTGACGAGTGACGAAGTCAAATGTGTGTGTGGCAGTAGGCACGGAGACGAGCGCTCCTAGTCAATTTTTATGTATAATATAAATAATATTTTTGTTACAATAAGAAAAGCTCCAAGCTAAGTCAACTGCGGCCAGCGCTTTAACTTCGTTATTGTGAACTCCATGCTTTTATAGTCGCGAATATTTTCAAATACCCTCAATAAATTATGTCGAAGTTTCTAACACAGGACAATGATAGTTCGGTTACGCATTTTTAATTTTAAACTACCTTCAATTTTACCCTCAAGTCACAAACTAAGTGGAGATCTCACATCACAGACAAGGAAGACTATGTAGAGATGTAAAGTGCTAACGTATAATATTTAATATATTATAATTTAAGATAAATAAAATAAATTGTTCTTTTATTAAAACTATGTAGTTTTTGTTTTTTGTGTATTACAAATATATATATATATATATTATATTACCAAATGTACTTTAATTGCAAAATGTATGGCAGCCCCAACTCAAGGTCCGTATTATTAAATGATAGTGCCCCCGTTTGCTTTTCAAGTAGCTACTTTATTTCAAATTTTATTTTAAGCGTCGATCGCTGAAACGAGTGTGAAGTGTGATTTGATCAAAGATCAATAAGATTTTGCTACAGTCAGTGGTTCAAGTTAGAATTCTATTGCATTTTAAATACAAAGAAAAGCTCCGATTTCGTTCACGTTGTGTCATATTAAATAAACGATTACTTTTCGATTAAAAAATATTTATTTGTTTTTAATGTCGAAACATTTGATTTATAAAAAAGTATTTAATAATCTCTTGCATAACGTTCATAAAATGTTATGCGTTAAAACCAGGTATTTTTGTTAAAAAAAAAGATTACTATTAAATTACGTAAAATGAAATGCAAGTCTGATGAATGTCCATTGTTCATTGTCACAGTACTAGTGTTGCCAGATCAGAAGATTTCCCCCTAGATTTAGGGGTTTATTAAGCGGCAGAATAGGGGGAAAGACTATTTGGTTTTTTTTAGGGGAAATTCCAAAAACATATCAAATACAGTTTATTTTGCTATTGTCTATAACGTTCCGAATTTTGGAACTAAATTGTAGTACGAACTCAAAGTAAAAATGGTCGCAATCGCAAAAACCGAATAAACCTTAAACCGTCAATCCATTTTCTATTACAGATACTTTGCATAATGCCTTTAATTTCCAACAATCCCAGCGTGACCGCCGTTTTAAAGAATGGCGCCATCGCCCATGCTACCGTCCGCTTGGTGAGGGCATCCTAGGGGATTTCTGGGGGAAAATCAAATTAGTCTAGGGGAACGTCGTCGAGACCATCTGGCAACACTGCACAGTACGCAGTCATTTGCTACTCGCGAATGTTAAGATTATTTAATAGCATCAATTTAATGCCAACTTAGGGGTTTTCCTCCTAAATTTAGGGGGAATCTAGATGTCTTTGGGGGTTTTCAGAGGGCACATTTATTTAGGGGTACTTAATACAAGAAATTTATTTTTTCTTCTTAAGAAATGTACGATTTTATACAATTTCTATTAAGCCTACCAACCAAGCCAACCAACAAACTACCATATATATACTCCAAGCGTGGCTATAACTGAATATATATAAAGCAGTTATACTCTAACATCGATATATTATACCATTTGATTGTATTTTTGATGCATGTTTGAACAAACCAGAAACTACAACAGAAACTTAAGGGGTTTTTAATCGATGCATAATATTTAGGGGTATTTGAAGTTGGTCCTTGGGGGAACATTCGCTAGGAGTTGGCATCACTTAAACTAAACTGACGAATACAGATTACAGATTTGTTTTTCAATAATCTCAATACCTGATCAGTGGTTTGAGTTTTCTACAAGAAAAAAATATTTTAGTTACATTTGATTAGAAAATCGGTATACAGACAACTATTATGAGTTTACATAAGGCCAGGTAAATCAGAGTTCTTGATGTATCTCTATAGAAGCTCTCCACAATTATTTGAAAGAGGGCGTGAGGTATTAATACATCATCATCAATATCGGAACCTACAGTGATTTGAGATATTTAAATATGTTTATAAATCTACCTAAAGATACCCAGAATGTAAATTCCAATGCCTTTTTAAAAATTGTGTTATAAAAGATGTCTTCTACACGTTATAACTGCCTAAAAAACCTATTACAATACTGTATGTATTCTCTATATACCCACAGTATTAAAATATCTCATATATTATACATATTTTTTTTACAATTAAGGCTACATTGGGTCCACATTATCAGATCCCTATTAATGTAATAATCTTCATTGAATCTCATAATTTTCAATTTTAAGTAAATATTTATTAAAATATATATTATATGTGTGATAATGAGATGTGAAATGGAGTGGTTTAATATGTCCTATGATGTAGTGCAATTATCTTCTCAAATAAGATATCTATCTTAGCTTTAGCAACTTTTTGGTTATAAATCTAGATAAAAAGAACCTCTGAAAGAGTTGAATTTTACTTGACGGCTAAACTAAAAAAAATGAAATTTAGCATACTAATGTTATTGTGTCAACCAAAATACTGATTTTATCAAAATAGTATAGTAACATATCATAGCAAATTTTGTATCTTGTATTCTATATATGAATTCCTAGCATAGCTTGTTTTAAAAATAGGTTCTTATGTTAATATTTAATTTCAGAATTAAAGCTTTTGAAGATGTCCTCAGTACTGATGAGATTGACATTAACATACTTCAATCATTGGCATTTAATGGTAATTTATAATATGTTTTCTAAATTTTTATATATATCTTATAATATCATGCAATAGTTACTTATATTCTGAGAATTTAAAAAAAATTAATATAATTAAATAAGAGAATATAATTAGGGCTAAAATTACTAGATAGTAAATTTCAAGTCCACTTCTAGATTTTTTATTAGTTGTTTCATATTCATGCTTTGTTAATAAATTATTAATCTGCATATTAAAACAAATACTGATATTAATGTTACAAAACCAATTTAAGGTATTACAGAAGAAAAAGGCCTTCGTTCTCTGATATGGAAGATATTTCTTCACTACATTCCAAAACAGAGAAACAAATGGGAAGCCACACTTAAAAAACAAAGATCCCTGTATAAGGAGTTCATAGGTGAAAGTAGCACTATAAATGATATTTTTTTTTATTTTTTAATGATTAAGTATGTAAATTGTTAGGATTTAGTAGTGGTCAATTAAGAAGAAAAAAATAATTTTAATCAAAGAAGAAATCCATTTCTATGCTTTCTATGATTTCAACAAAACATTTATGGTCTGTGTAAAAACTTCAGTGAATAAGCCAAGTTTGTGATTTATAGAAGCTATCAATTATCATAGCATATGGCTAATAGAGAGAGAGCCAGAGATATCAATACCTTATAATATTGATGACTTATTGGTTTACTAAACATTTTTCAGAGGAAATGATAGTATCTCCAGGTGGTCCCACTGATCATCCTCTAAGTATAAGTCCTGAAAGCTCTTGGAGTAAATATTTCAAAGATAATGAAGTTCTTTTACAAATTGATAAAGATGTAAGAAGATTATGTCCAGAGATATCCTTTTTTCAATCCGCTACTGAATTTCCCTGCTCAGAAGTAAGTTAATGATTTATGGCATTGCTTGATGGCTCCCTATTTATTATATATAGTTATAGGTAATAAAATATATATTATTTTGAATACATAACATAGTTGTATATTTCAGTTTTTAGAGATTCAGCCCATCCAGGTTAATCTTTAAAGACTGAATGTATAACTTTTAGGCAATAAAAGTTTTTGTACTTATCATAGTACTAAACTATAGAAATACTTAACTCTGTGTCATACAAATTTAATTCAGTGGACTTAGTCCTAAATATTCAGGTTATAGTAATTCCCATTGTGGTCAAAATATATACATAATGTTAGAAATATTAAAGTTGTAAAATGTTATTGTATATAAGTCAATTCTACATAAAAAAAATTCATGGTAAAATTTTACATTGCATCAAAACCAAGTTTTACAGCAAAAATATGCAAAAACAAAAAACATAGACTTAATAAACAACAGTTTATATGGTTAAATATATTTTATTTGTTTTTATTTCTATCTTTTATATGTTTACAGTTCACTTGGTGTCTATACTTTCTATATGTATTCCGTTCTTGGCTACATTTTTACAACAACTTTAATTATTTTGTACAATTTAAATGAGTTGTAGGTATAGAAATAAACTAAATAATCCTAATGTATTAGGATGACTTATCTCTGGTAGAGTGGTTATGTCACTCTGGGAATTATATTAACCTTCAAAGTCTGTTTTGACCGGACTTACAAATAATAGAATTTGAATTGAATGTATGAACTTTTAGAGTAATCTATCAGGTAAAATGATTTTATTTATGTATAGGTAGTAAATAGCAATGGATTGAAACGTTTACATCAACGAGTGGAGCAAAAAGTTTTGAACTATTCAACACTAGAACAAAGAGGATTCGGATTAGTCAAGGTATAGCTTTGTAAAATCTCCTTTTTTGGAGAACACGTGTCTCTATTTTCTCTTGGCATCCTCTTTTAAGTTTAATGTGTTGAACAAAGCCATAGTTTCGATTCCTCTATAATCATCTTAGGTAGAAGATTATTTTATAATTATTATAGTATTGAGAATAATTGTCAATCTTGGTATAGTTTTCAGTTTTAGTGTATATTATCAGTAGATATTATTTAGAATAATGTTTATGGAATGTTATATTTTTTAATCTGAACACGACGATTAATAGTGATTGGGAATACATTGGACTGATTTTTAATTACAGGCATATTTCAATAAATTAATCTCAGTTTTGTGCATACACTAGGGCGCCATTGGTATTTAATCCATACTAATATGTATGTAAATGTATATTATACGCATTTTATAGGTTTTCACAGTTATGTTGAAATATGTGAATATTTTTTATAAAATACAAAGAGACCAAGGGTGATATTCAGAAAGGAGACTTAGGACTATGTGTGTCCCGAATCCAATATGACACAATTAAAATTCCTTAAAAAGATAACATGTATAAAATAATAATATTAACATACATGATAAATAATAAAGATAGATCATAAAAAATTCAGGGATATTTTATTAATTTGATAACTATTTTTAAGCTCAACAATGTTATTCGTCGTACGGAGAATCTAAGTGGGGACTATGTACCATTGAAGGAGGGAGCTGAAGCTCACTGGGAAGTGGTGGAGAGGATGCTCTTCCTTTATGCAAAGCTGAACCCTGGCCAGGGCTACGTCCAAGGCATGAATGAAATAATTGGACCAATATATCATACCTTTGCTGTTGATCCTGATATGGAACAAAGAAGTGAATATATTTTAACAATAAGCTAAATTGTGGGAAGATTCCATATAAAAATTGTTCTCTTGTTCCTTGGAAGTAATATCATGTATTCTGAAGTATTATTTTTTCCACGTAAAGATCTAAAACTATTTTCATGTACCTCCGAATCCCTTCACTTTGATTTACTTCATCTATCGCTCTCTATACTAAATAGTATTCTATGTGACAGAATTTAAACAATTATTTTTGTTTGAGGTGATTGTAGAATTAACTTGTTGGGAAAATAAAACGGTTTGTACTTGAGCCAATTTATTATCTATGATAATAAAACATGTATATGCCTAGAATAAAAATGACCTCTACCTAAATTAAAGCAATCGGGTAATTTTAATGTACACATACATATTTATAGAGATTTTATTACGTTCGTATTTCTTTTATGGGCTGTGTTAACTTTCAGAGAACGCGGAAGCCGACTGTTTCTTCTGTTTTACAAACCTGATGGCTGAGATACGAGATTTCTTCATTCGTTCACTTGACGAGACCGAGAGTGGTATTAATAATATGATGTTTCGTTTAAGTGAACGATTAAAAATTAATGATTACGCTGTCTGGGAGAGACTTTCCAAGCAGGAGTTGCGACCGCAGTACTACAGCTTCAGGTATAATTTATTTTATCATGTATTAAATTGTCATTTTTTACATTTCGCTTAGACACATTCCTAGGCCTGTTTAGTTGTAGTAAAATTAGTGAACCCAATGCCCACTTGAACCCTCAGTGACAATATAATTGCGTATTTTGTTTGATTTGAGTGGTCAAAAGGAAAAATTGATCGATCTGCAATTAGACGAGACGATAAGAGGTGACCAATCACAAATAAACGAAACTACACTGTGTCATCTTACTTCCTAATTGCCGGAACTCAATCTTATACGATTTGATACGGGACACAGAAGGATGAACACCTATTTGGCTAAAAAAATTGCCAAGAACAACGATTGTACTGCCACTAATGTTAATATGGTGTTAGAAACCCAGCCCGAACGCTAGGTGTGTTCGAGGGTTCTCATTTGAATATTCCTTTTAATTAATTAAAATTAAAACAACAACTAGCCTCTGTGTTCCGTTTATTACATACATAGTACGATTTATTTTGATTAACACAATTTTTTTATAATGTATTTATATGTTTTATCAGACTCAAAGCCTATTTTTGCACATTTATTGATACAACGTTTCTACGTTGAATTTTACAAAATTGTTGCACTCACGGTCAAGTATAAAATTTGCCTCAGGTTGCATTTTATTATCAATTTTCTGCACCCGACATACAATAAAAAAATTAACCTTGTGTTATTTTAGGCAATACACATAGTAAAATACATGCAGTTTTTTTTTCTAATATTATCTGACTTTTTTATGCTGACGAGTCGAAGCGATGAGACATTAAAATAGGCAATAAGCCACGTGATTTCGTTTAATTCTTTTACATAATAAAGTTTAGTAATTGATTTGTACTTAAAAATATATTTTTTTAAATGTAACTTATTTATTTAATCCAA
The DNA here is from genome assembly GCF_905147105.1 of Pieris brassicae. Taxonomy (NCBI): domain Eukaryota; kingdom Metazoa; phylum Arthropoda; class Insecta; order Lepidoptera; family Pieridae; genus Pieris; species Pieris brassicae. The sequence goes on from NC_059680.1 coordinate 5,426,483, forward strand.
TTAGTTTCTCTAATAATCTGGTTGTCAAGGACATAATAGCCTATCTTGCCGAAACCGATTATTTAAAGATATCTGTAAACTATTTTTAGATCTTTTCTTTAATAGCTAACCAATAATAACTGCATTTAATCAATTTAATAGAGCCTAAAATTACATATGGCCCAGGTGACCAAAATTAGAACTGCTGTCCAATAACGATTTGCAATTTGAATAATAATTAAGTTCCCGTGAAAATTTTCATTTTTTTAATGGGAATAAAGGTTTTAAACATTAAATATACAAAGCTTTTAACGTGACTTATTCGACGGTAGATAACAAAACAACAATTTTTTTTAATTATTTTATTTACAGATGGCTGACACTTCTGCTGTCACAAGAGTTTTCTCTCCCCGATGTTGAGCGTATATGGGATTCCTTATTCGCGGACAGCACTAGGTTCGATTTCCTGATAAGTGTCTGCTGCGCCATGATTCTGTAAGATATTTTAAGTAAAACGTGGAACATAAGAAAATATTTTACAGGATTAAAATGCATTAATTAATTCAATGGGTTCCTGAAATTGGCTTACGGTATCCACAATGGCGTGGTGTTGTGGGGTCATAAATGTGTTTTATTTTGGAAAAAGTATTTTTTAATGTTTGATGCTTGGCTATCTTCTTCCAGTATCTCTTAGTATCAGATCTATTAAGAATGCATTATTTAGTTTACAATATCATTATAATCATAAGTAAATAATTCCAGGTTAGTGAGGGACGACTTAATGACCGGAGATTTTGCGTCTAACGTGAAGTTACTGCAACATTTTCCACCCATGGATGTATCTCTTATTGTTACTAAAGCGAGAACAATACGTTTGTAGAACAAATGTGCCCCAATTTTTTTTTAATATTTAAATTTTCTATTATTTTAGTTCTTACATGCCTTTATATAGTATCTAAAACCTGGAGAAATCGTGTTTCCCATGATTGATAAGCTTTCATAGTAATCCGGATTATTATAGGAAAAAATTAACATCTACAGCTGACTGTCTTAAAATTTATCACAAAATAATTTACTGTTAATATTGTCCAATTTCTATATAGTTCGGGTATATTTATAAATTTTATCATAATATATCTAAAACATTTAATTTCGCAATAATTACATTACTATGTTTTTTATATTGAAAACTTCAAATAAGTAATGAATCTTTAATAATAGTAATTTCCAGTAGCATAAAAGGCCTAGTGCCGATTCCAATTTAAACTCAACAATAAATTATAAGGCGAATTGTTCAGAAATCGACTGATATTTTTTACTAAAATATTCCTTAGTACATAATTAGGTGTAATTTTTTTATTGTAAGTACAAAACGTACGTATCAACCGAATCTCTTCTTGATTATTTTGATTCAATATTACAAACAGGTATAGGTTTAGTTAAATGCCATACACATTATATAAATGACATATTGTAAATATTATATGTAACTTTTAATCATATCATTAATAAATTTCGTCAAACGATATGAATATTATGAGTATTTCGTCAGAGCTTTTAATACGTCAAACTCGTTGTAGCCATAAGATAAATATCATTCGGTGTCGTTATTTTTTATTTTACAAATTGTTGAATTTTTATACTAAGTCTCAAATTTTTAAAATTACATATAACCAATATTAACGTTTATTAAAATATTAATAATGTTTACGATATTGTTTAAATAGAGTAAGATTGTATCGAATTTAAAGCCCCTTTTACAAAAAAATGTTAAATGTATGTAGGTAAAGGCATTTCAGCGAATCTAATATATTTTTAATTTAATTAGTTCCTTTTGCCTAGACCTAATACTGTTAAGCAACTAACATGAATTTAAATGTAATTATGTTGACAATAAAAATGGCAAATAATGTTTATAATTTAATTACACTGCTAAGTTAAACAGTGTAAAGTTTATTTTACTATTTGATAATTAGATTTAAATGCAAATGTCTTCATAAAGGTCGCGTTTTGGAACTTATATATCTATCGTATATAAATGTAGAATATTATTCAATTGTATACTAAACATTTGTAAGAAAATAGCTGAGGTGTTCATTCATATAAATTATTATCTTTAAAAATGACCTTGGTTTGCTGGTGTTATTTTCATTGCATGTGTATTGAACAACCCAGTACATTTCTATTTTAGAAATGTTTGCAATAAATTTTAAAGTAAAAAAAATTGCTTTCATTGCAATAAAACAAGAAAACGGCTTTAAAGATTTAATATAAATAAAAATTAAAACCAATTTGTACATATTCATCGATTGACAATAGAAATAATATTTTATAGAAATATTTTTCATACATATGGCTATTATTAAATATTGGAAACAATAATATTCTTATCACTAAAATGAGACACTTAACATCCAAAGAGACCTACTGGAAGCAAATAATTAAAAAAATATAGAACCTTAATGACAGTATTTTACATGCAAATAAAAAACTTTATTAAGGAACATATTGGGTTCAAGTTAACAACAAAACCGTTGTCTTGTACTTCTGCCATTGATACAGAGACGTCCTAATCAGGCAGTCAGAAAACCTTACAAACACAAAATGATCTTATTAATTCAATTTATATTTGAATTACAAAATATCCGATTTAAAAGATGGCCCAATTTTAATTATAATAAATTTGTGCAAGAAAGAATGCACCTACATGAAACTTATAAAAACAGTCAAGAAATAATTATTTATATAATGGGCGAATCATTTAAAAGCCGTGAGTTTTAAGTCAGTTATTTTATTGTATAGCGATAAGCTTAACCGAGGGATCATTTGATATGAAGCCAATATTATTTAATATTTTCTTATATCTAATAGCGATGTTATAATGACCAGGGCTTGAACGGGTTGACTTTTAATGCTAAGCTAGTACCATTGAATTATTAGCCAAAATGTAATCGCCTCAGTGCTTGTTATAAAGCGACACTGCGTACAATCATTTTTCACAAACGAATCACATCACAATTACTCAAATGGCTGTTAAAATGATCTAATCAGTACAGAAAAATTCTTAAACTGTTTAATACCGCTTAAATCTAAAAACAAAACCTATTGATAAAATAAAAATAATTTATTTTTAAATAACCATCAATAACAAATAACCTGAATAATTATATCTTAATTTAGCTTTCTATTTACCTATCTACTTAAGGGAACTATTCCGTTCAAGGGAAACTAATCTCAAAACTTGCAAACTTCGTATCACGCCCTCTAGATGTCAAGTAACACTACTATAGCACTATTGAATTATTCGATTTTATTGAAAAACATATAGTCAAACTCGCAGTCCTGGCAGCAAAGCTTCGGTATTATCTTTACCTTTCTGATACAAGGATAAAACTTCGTAAGATTAAATGTAAGACATATGAATCCTCTTTAAGAAAGAGTATGACGCTATTTTTGCAACTAATCTTTCTGTTGTACTTTTAATTAGTACCATGTTGAATTGCATAATAAAATACACTGTGACATTTTAATACCCTAAAATTAAATAAAAAAGTATAAAAATTGGACTTAACTTCTTGTTATCTGTGGATGCTCATAACAATACCGTTACTTTGCCGCTTAAATAAAATAAATAATATACTAGTCTATACAACAAGAGGAATAATAGTACTACTGGACGCAAGCGTGAATTACATAAACGGGTCTAAATGTTGTGATGTCTATGACTATAGCGTTACATACTATCATAAGCATACACCACGCGCTATAAACCCCTCATATGCTTAAACAGTCTTTCATCACCTGTGCCTTTCTGTTTAGACCGCATCACAATCCCATCCCTAACTTTACAATCCTTATAGCGGTGGAAGGGAATAGCTGAAAGTAAATTTAATTATTCTAGTACAGTCACTGATATCATCCCAATACTATGTAATCATACTATTTTACTGTTAATACTTTATTTTAATAAATATATAAAAATATACATTTAAATTATGTAAACATTATTCAACACAGAACTTATAACAGTTTTAAAATAATATGTTGAAATCACGATAAACGTCTCATAATATACCAAATGATAGAGGCTTTTTTTCAAATGTAGATTAAAATAAGGGTATTTAAACCGGGCATTGATGGATAAAATTATTTGGCCTTGCAATCAGTTAATCCAAATTTTGCATTTGTATAGAAAATTTCATTTGGTGATTAATTTTGACAACATCTTAAATATAACCATCTGTGCCCAGGTTAAAGGATCCCGACATCCTTTTAACACTTTATTTAACTCTGGTATGATATATAGTTTTGTTGAGATTCTTCACAAACGTTAACGATTAGAGGTACAAATATTAGTTAAAGTCCTAAAATATTTTCGATAATTTAGTAATAAATAGACAGCCATAATCTAAATTACAAAATGATAATCACAACTCAAACAAAACATTTAATGTGCCTGGTATTTTAAATTATAATGCACCAAAAACATTTTCCTATAAACATATGCTTTCCACCAAATCTGAATAAAGCAGAGCTCATATTCTAGAGACACGGGACAGCGTATATTTCTAGGGAATAATTCAAGTAAATAAACCTATTGCATCTCAGGCAAAAATCATGTTGAACCAGACTAATTATAATAACTTTGTACGCTATCAAGTCCTATATAGTAGCAGAATACAAAAATATTAGGGGAAATGTGTTTTACGACTTGAGTACAATAAACACATAAAAAGGCAGCGAACAAGGGTTTTATGAAGACAGAATTAATGAGCACCGAGTAAATGCTGAAGGATTAATGGTAGACATAAGCGGAGTGTTACTGGTGAATGGTTTTACTATCCTAATCTAAAATAGCTTATTCCAGTCCTTGGACTTTCAATAGATTTTTAGATATAAATTGGTACAATAACATGCAAAATACATAAAAATAAATATAAGAGCAAAGTTAAATTAGGATAATTTACCATTGTATGTCGGTGAAAGCTTATTGGACGACACAGCATTTACACTTTTTACACTTGGGCTTAATCGTCACGTGTTCGGGTTGCATGGGCTCCTGCGGCGGTGCGCGTTGGACTTCCACTTGGCCGGATCGTATCTCAGTAACGGCTGTACCGTTTTTGGTACCATTCATCGCTTTTGGAGTGCTTTGTTGGACAGGACTCGACATTTTCGTTTCCGGTGACATTGGCGGGCTGGCCTAGAAACATGTGAATGGATCATATAATTTATGTTTCTTGACATTTTGGATTATTAATTAGGTCTACAGATTGAACGGAGATAGTACATCCGTTATCATAAAGAGTTTATTGTATATTTAACACGAAAATGCAGAAACGTGTGTTAATATGTTACAGATTTATACGAAACTGTATACTAGTACAACATTATGTTGTTGATGTTGATGTTTGAAGTAACTAAGACCCGATATGCGCCAATATAGTAATCTTTTATGAGTTCAGTGTGTTTTGTATTGTTTTATAGTTAAAACGTTTTTTAGTGGTAATATTTATGAAGTGTCTGGCATAAATGCGATTTTGTTTTAAAATACTATGTAAATTAAATAATTCCTTCAAACCTAAGGTAGTTTATTAAACGCAGCAGTATGAATGAGGCTCATAGTAATACGTTTCACGGATATTTATTTGTTAGTGAGTGCAGCAGAATCGCAAAATTTGTTTCTAAACCCAAAACTCGACGGCTAACGGACCGATGCGTGACAATTTTTTTATTTAATCTGAACTCTGAGGAAAGTTTTTATACAGAAAATTGGACAAATATAAAAAAAACATTCTGACCAAGAGAACAGTCTTTAGATATATATGTTGGAATGTAGCGACTAAAAAGGTAGACTAAGTAAAAAATCATATTAACGCGAAACGAAATCGCGGGATTGTTTCTGTCCTGTAAATGTAATGTAATATATGTAAACTGAGAAGTAGCAACAACTAAAAATAGCTTTTGAATCAAATTGAATTCTAATATAACTGATACCTTAACTCGTCAAAAAGTCATTGTGTTATTAAGTATTCTAAGCAAGAGCCCTTCACACTACCATAAATAGAAAAGTCCCGAATAGAAAGGCTACCTTCCATAATAGGATATCCGCCTCTGAATTTGTTATATCTAAGAAATGGTTCTAGTCAATTACATCCTTTAGTCATTGGCTAATTGGTAAATTATTTTTGCCTAATTCATATTTGGCCTATTAAGCCAATAACCGCAATTGGCAAACAATTGCTAGAATTAATGGTGAACCATTTTGTATTGAGAAATTAGGGACATAATAGCAACTCAGTCTATGATGGCAAAAAAACTTTTAGTCGAATGGTCTAATTTACATACATTAGTATGTTCTGGCTGATTCATCAACGCCTAATGTATAATAGGATTTTGTGAACCTCTAAACCACCTTTACAGTGGTCAAAAAGCGTTGCTGGTAGACTACATTTAAAGATTGAGGTACTAAACATATATACATATATATATATATAAGAATCATATTACGTCACCCGTAAAGGTGGCTCATAAATTTAAATAAAGAATGTTTTGGGTGTTCCCTACGTAGATTCCCAAAAATAATGAATTAATTAATATAACAAATATTGTAATAATTGTGACATAGATATCATTTACATTAGAATCTAGATATCATTAATACTCAAAAGCATTAACACATTGCATTACGAGTTTTTGTGTAAGTATTTGTATTAAAAATTGAAAAAAAAAATTGTTTTGGATTATTTGCCACATTGGACCATGTTTGTGTTGAATTTAGTTAGAATATTATTTGTAACTTCCTCACACACACAATACATACAATTGCTTTTACATTATCAGGGCTTGTTACTTCCTCCTCTTCTTCAGCAGAAAGCAGCGGGACACCAGCATTTGGCGTTGGAGTTATAGGTTTACCGCCCTTGATCAGAGAGACAATTTCATCTGCCTCCCGGCTCAGGTCTCCGTCGGGCCTGAAGGGGTTATCCCACCCACTCTCCGTGCTGAAATAGTTATGCAGTCAATATAGTAATAAATTATAATACCTTAAAATAGGTTCTTACGTCAGAAATGATGAATATTTGTATAAAAAATAAAAATGAAATTATCATTGTCTACGCCTCAACTTGATTTTAACTGGTAGTCCTTGACCATTAAATAAGTATTGAGTGATCTTATGCAAACATATTCACACCAATATGTTTACAAAACAGTGTAGGTGCTACATTGATGAGTCACTTTAGAATTCCGCTATATTTTTACATTTTAAAAAGATCAATCATCAAAATTGGCTTAACTATACGACTATCTGTACTATAGTTTTATAATGTATTGTTAAACATTACCTAGTAAATGCTTATTCCAGTTACAATTTGAATAGCTCTCGAGAAATCATTAACTTAACTGTTTTAGCACGACTTTAAGAAATCGCGAATGCGCTTCACGTCCTGAGATTAAATCTTTCCTTACATATTTCGAGGAACATAACTTTCGTGTTAAGATAAGTATCTATTATATGAATCCCACGAACGTTACGTAAACAGAAGGAACAGTTATATGAACCCAAATATACTTTTCTAGATGTCCATGAACATAATATGATTCAATCGTACACGGTCAAACAGATGATGTCTTGACCTTTTAATTAAAACAATTTATATTGGTTCTGTGGCATGAAATTTAAAAACGGTGGCAATTACTATTAAACTTATCTGGACAAATGGTACGATATATATATATAGAAATAAGGAAAAACTGACTTATTAGTCGGTGCGGAAGAGACTAAAATTGATAACTACTGGTAGCCTGAACTATATACATACCTACCAATATACATTAATTAATTATAATTATCACTCGAGATTGAATCAAATTATCCTGCTAAATTCCTAAGTAATAATAATACTTTTATGTTTTGTAACGAGTCAATACTTGTGTGCGTCGTTTACTTACTGGTTTAAATGGTTTTCGAATTATTAAAATTTCGTCGTTTAGTACTTCGACACTGTCCTAATTATTGTAGAAACGTGAATAATAAATATTGCGCAGTCAATGTAGGGCTAAATCTAAACACACAATAGTTATCGACCACACCGATGAATACCTATTGTATGAGAAACGTTAGATTATACAAAGTATCAATGCATTTGGGTGGGAATCGCATAAACTGATTGCATTTGTAACCAGAACAAAAATAAGCGATGCCGTCATCACTGACTTTAACAAAGGACAGACATTGAATAAAAAATTCCAGCTGCCAACAAACTGTTTCAAATAATTTATTAGACCTAATCAGTCTAAATCTAAAACAATACGGCTTGTTTATTCAACAGGAGACTGCGATAGTCCTAACCATGGAATAGAAGGGTTGTAAACATGGAAAAGCAATCTTTATAATCAAATTTAAATTTTGTATTAAACGTGTCTCACCGCTTGTTACTCGATTTCATTTAGCACATAATTTTAAATATATTTTAATCATGAGGCAGGTTCATGCTTTCAGGACGATTGCGGTGAACAATACCCTTACATCCTCATTTAACTATTCCATTATCTAAACCACAACATTAGTTTCTAAATACATAATATGCATATTAATAACAGTAGTAATTCGAGCTTTGAGGTGACCTACGAGAAAATATTTTAAATAACGTTTACGTTACGAATAACGGTTTGACGAGACCCTATAATCTAATTATCAAGTTTTGTTTTTAAAAAAAATTTAAACTCCATTTCAAAATTAGTCATTCCTCAAATCTTACTTAAAAATAACATCAATATACTGTTTTATAATTTGTATATTTAAAAAAGTCTTTACGGGCTTGTAATATTATATAATATAGTTCCTCGTAATCAAAGGAACAATCATTAAGATATTTTATAAAACTTTCCTTTCTATACTTAATATATTTAAATTAGTTTAGACCCTAAAACCTTTTAATTGTATATAAAGAAGTAACAAAGCAAAAAAGTCTTTATACGAGAAATATACAACTTAGGCTTGATAATTCATTATTTTTTAACTAAATATACAATATTAATAGCATATTTAAATCAAATAACTCATTAAATGCTCAAGGATCGCATTTAACTTCGGAATTATAAAGTTGTAAGTAGTAACCACAAATATTTGATCAAAAACGAAAATTATCGCCTGGTGATTAGAAATCGATTAATCTGAAGTACTAAATGTGTGTGTTACCTTATCTGCCTATTGTACATAACGTGTTCTGCCATGTCTGCGTTGGCTGCGGCCGAAAGTAAAGTCGCGTAGAGCACGTGCGACTCCTGCGCCGGTGGTGGAGAAAGACACTGTGGCCTCGCTCCTTGATAGAAAGACACACGAACTTTCGAACGCTCCGAACTGAAAAATGGAATTACTTAAGATATTTGTTCAAAATTTTATAAAAAAATCGCATCGCATCACATAACTTTCAGGCATCGCTGAGCAGCAAAGCGCTTTAATAATTAAATAAATATTCTTAAATAAATGAAACTTATAATGAATGTATGGCATAACAAATTATATTGAAGATAAAAGTATAAACTCTGTTACAAAGGCACTTAAAACAGTTGAATGCCATCAAGTCTGACCTCTATATAAATTATATAACATTTTGCTCTGATTAAATGTATGAATCACACACTATAGATAGACTAAAAATAGCTATTTAAGTTAAACACAATATTATTTATGAGAGTGAGTGCTAAATATAATATACAACTCTCAAAATTACACTAAAAATGTTAATGAGAAATTACAGTTGGTAAAATACTAATTTTTAACTAATCAACTGGTATTCAGCCCAGTCCATATTTAAACTACTATCTGAAATATTTTTAAAATTAATACTTGTAGGTTGCAATTTGCATAAAAACCTCAAAATTAAATTTCTCAAGCATGTCCTATATTAGCAACGCAAAAATAAACAGTGAAGTTTTGCTACTATAAGAAAATTGCCAAAATAACTAACAAACTGCTAGCTAACTAACTAACTATACAATTATGGAAGTAATATTAGCATATTTTATTCATAAATTGTATGAGAGTAGTCAAAGTCAAGTACACATATTCAACAGTTACATAACAATCGCTGAGCAATCATAGCACATTAGCAACCGCCAGAGTTACTAAACACAATATTAAAATTGAAGGTAATTCAATGACAGCCCCAGTTCTTTTATTAGCTGATGACCGCTTTGCCACCCACATGTTTATTAACTTCAATATAAAACATCATTTAGCCTAATGTACTTTTGACAAGCAATTTTGCTGTTTGTGAAATCAAAATTGGACAGAAATAAAAGCCAAAGTCAATCTATATACAAATCAGACAGATGTCAACAGCAATTACAAGAAATTAATTTCATCACGTTGTTTCTTAATGTTCCTTGTGTAAATTGACTAAATATAGAATCTATAGTATTATGTATTTTGAATATTTTTTATTGCACAAAGACTTAGGCCTTAATAGTTAATCCGAGTTCATTAAACAAATGAATACATGGGTGTTAGGAATGTAGTAACTTCCGATTTTGGGACATGGGGCAGACACATTTTCACAAATCTGAATGATTTTTTGATGAGGCAGAAAGTTTATTACGATCCAAATGAATAATAAAGCCTAAAGCCTCCAGGTTATGTCAGCTAAGCCATGGGGTACGACACAGGTAGATAATAAAAAATAATAATAATAATGTAATAGTAAGCATATTAAATACATAAATATTTTGGACTTTATACTTAAATGTTAACACTGGAACAAAACAATTTTAATTTAATTTTTACAGGCCTTAATTAGAAATATTTAGCAGAAACAACAAGGAATTTTCTTAACTGTTGCTAGAAACATAAACAAAGAACTTGAGTACGTACTATACTGAACTAAATATACTATATTAACAACTTACATAAATAAAACAAGACTTGAGGACAAAATGTGAATTCGGATTTGGAATAAAAATGGAAATGACGTTTCTCCGCGCGGCCTTGCAGCCAACCAAACGCGCAGGGCGGGTCCTCAATTTAGGGTTACGACGATAATTATTTTATAAATAGAGTTTTAAAACATTTGCCAATGTACTGTTTACATTTACATGGAAGTTCTTAGTTATTGACCTTGTTATTGTAACAATAATCTAGAGTTGAAGAGAGTTTTGTGCATAAAAATCTGTTTTCATGACGTCATGTTCGAGTTATTAACATGAAAACTACAACTCTTTATGGCTACGTTAAACAGCCGGTTTATAATATGCTACATGCATGCATACATTCTTTACTAAAGAGCTTATTTTTTTCTATCTTGCCCAAACTTGAAAGCCCTAATATTGAACACCCATTGCGCAGCATAGAAATGACGTGAACAGTTCACGAAAAGTACATACCAATAATCACGATCACGATTTACTGCCGGCAATCACTTAATTTCAAACATGTAACACTTTTCCAATTTACTTATTCAAGAACCCATAAAAATGATAACATCGACGGAAATGCACTACGACTTATAGAGCTGGATAGTTTGGCGCGTCGGCACTTTGTTCATAACATCGATCTCGAACTCTCGGATGCTAGAAGCGGTCGGTCGCGCGCGGGGCTATGTCGAATGAAGCAAAAAGTACGGAACGTCGAGCGCTACGAACTTAATCGCGGATCGTGACCGTCGCTGTCATTCGCATCGGTCTATACCTGACTTTGACATATTGATTGGCATAATTACTCGTTTTGAATTGCTCCGCGTTTGCCTATTTTCAATTATGTTATTACGAAATTTTATCCAATCCGAAAATTATGAAATAATTTCGTAATATTTCCTTGCATATATGTTATAAATTTTTTAATAAGAAATACTTTTACTTGTGATCATTTCAAGCCTTGTATTTCGACGTGATTTCTGTTAACGGTTTAAATTAACATTAAGTATATATTATGTATCATTTCGAAAGATGCACATTCACACAGTGTAAAAGCACAAATAAAATAAAATAATCATTTTAAGTTATCATGTAAGTACATTTACAACTGTTAGTATCTTTGAAACAATACTTCGTAAAATGCATGTTAATTAAGGAAACTATATGGTTCTGAGCGTAACGTAATGCTTAGTAATAGCCATGAACTTGATCTTGATAGCTGCCGAAATGTAATCACGTGAGTTTAAAAATAACTCTGTGAAATACTTGTTTCTCGAAACCCGCTAGTTTTATAGCCTAATGTAGCTTGATAATACAAATTCGTCACGTTAGCTATGGAAGCGGTGGCATTTCACTTCGGTCACAGTACTGTTATAGTGAACAGGAGAACTATGATTATTTACAATAAATTACTTTAAAAATCTTTCCTCGTCTGTTTACTGATTTTTGAAAGGCTTTCTAGATGTAAGAGATGTTTTGGTATAACAACATTGTAATCTATTTAAAAGGAAATTGAAATACCTTCTTTCGAGATATTTGTGTATGCAATCGCGCTTGCGACAAACAAATGAATAAAACATACTCCATCATTAAAATAAGTGAACGTACTCGTCTTCAACGGGCGTGTATAAGAACGTGGTCTCTTGTAGATTTGGTGGTGGGGAGTTCTCTGGTTCCTCCTGCAGAGGGCTTTCATAGATGAGAGTCTCAACCATCGATCCTTTTGAGCTGCCGAAGGAGACCCTGTGAAGAAATTGACGCATTAGAGCCAAGTATGCCTATCTTGTAAACGCAATTATTCAAAAACAAATATATCATGTGTCACCGTGCAACTAGTCTCTCTCTCTCTCTCTCTTTATCACAGCAGCAATATAATTTGAAAGAAACGAACGAAAGAGCTCTTTAGCTAAGAGTACGGTTAATTAGTCTTTGGCTCTATACCTACTATAAAAATAAGCAAGCAATATACTGACTGTAACAGTTTTTATTGTCCAATTCGATTATCTCAGTACAAATACAGCATAAAAATACTTCAAAACTCCTGAAGATATAATGCTAATTTTTTATTACTGTTGTGGCTGTTTTCATCGATCGATTTTTGTTGTTAGCCTGCGTAGATTTTTAATAAAAGATGGTAGAGCACCAACTTAATAAAAATATTTAGAGTACTCAAGGTGCAACAATAAATTTTACTTGTGAAATATTTGAAGAGTCTTAAAATAAAATAAAAAAAGGAATTATTTTACGAAATATTTCCATAGATATTACAAATATTTCAATAAAAAAAACATTTTGTCAATGGTGACAACTGCAATAATTCATTAGTATTTGCATTAACTATCTTTTTTTGATACCGTGTTTTTACTTTATTGGTGAGCAATACGCTGTTCAGTTTTCATACATGTCCTCTGTAAAAGTTCATACAAATGAAATATAAACTGTAATAAGTACCGTACCAGTGAAGTAATTGTAACAAAACCCATTTAGTCACAACCATTGATATCTATGCAGACAGTTAGACACCTACTTTTCTAAAACTGAACTACGATTAGGTTGAATAGACTTTCTAGCCTAACTTGTAGCTTTTAAAGCATGCTCGAGTTCTTATTGTAATCGATTCGTTAAAGATCGCTATTCACGACTCTTTGTTGAGCTTGGCACACTTCATTTTCGGTGTCAGTCTTTGAACAATTGGCAAATCAGAGCTATTGTCGCTTTTCAGGTTATTTTTATAATTGAGATAATTTTTAGGTATATTTTTACTAGATATTTAAATCTCTTTAGTTGATACCCCGTTCAAAATAGACCAATAATACTCTGTCCTATTAATAGGATTTTGATTATGCTTGAATTGTAAAATAATTTTGTCATAAACTATTTTATTAAAGCGATGGCGAAAGAGGGCGGTGTCATAAAATATGATCCAAATACAGAAGCATTTCAAATGCGAGCTCAATGGAAAAAGGTGGATATATGTCGTAAGCAGTGGTTTGATCAGTGGAGTTGGTTGCTAGATGAACGCAAGTAAGTAACATTTTTGAGGATTCAATTCTAGACTATATTATACGTAACTTTGTATCTAATACAATTTGCTTAATAATATTCCTAATAAACTTTCATTTGTTTATATATTTTTGTAGGACAGTATATTTAGATAACTTGTCCTAATGTTAGTGTTTTAGGATTTTATGAAGAAGGTTATTTAAAATTCTCATCTCTATCGTCTGCCATTTAATTATTACTGCATAACGATGTGGTTCATTGACGTCACACAATGCTGGGTCAGTGCATGTAATCTATAACGCTCTATTGATTTATCATCAATACTTAAAATGTAGGTTAACCGTGACCTTAGAAAACTTCGACTTCGACTTTCATTTTTGATTAGAGAGCATTCAAATCAATGTAAAATAAGAGTAAATGCCATGATTGGAAAGCCGAATCTTAACAAACCCAATCAAACCAAAAAACCATAAGTTTTCGTAAGCCTTTAAATGTAAATTGTTTGACGTTGAGTCTACTAAGGAATTAACATTATTTATACAATAATTGTTGAAAAATATGCTTATTAAATATACTACTACAGTCACCAAGTGTGCCTGTTTTAATACCCTTGGAGGAAGAGGATCTTGGAGTAGGTCGCCGCCGAACAAAGTGTTTTTGTTAACGGCACTATATGGTATAGTTTTGGTCTTATATAGAGTATTTAAATACGTATAATAATAGCCTCAATATTAAGGCTGAATTTATAGGTAGCCTTACCAACTAACCTTTTCATTGTAAGAGTATAATCCGAGTAAATTACATTACTAGTTATTAAATAAGCCTTATTGTTCTGTGCAGTTTTATAGCAAACATGCCGTAAAATACACGAAAGGAAAAACATTTTCACGGACATTTGGCATTTAGCGTGTAACGAATGCAAATGCAATTATTATTAACGGTTCATTTGACCATGAACTTGGCAATGGTCTATTTCCCATTATAACGTGTGGTTATTTTAAATAACTGGTCGTATTACTACCTAGAAGTAGGCCGAAATGATTGAATAGGCTTGTTTTTAAATTTATATGTCTCCACAATTAGCATGGCCTTGGTTCTAATAAAAGTGTAAAAAATATTTCTTTAATATGTATGTGGTGGTGCCGTCAAAATTGCATGTGTGTGCGTGATGTCGCTGAAATAAAATATTATGTAGAACTAACGCTCATTACTACTTTGTTTATTTTGTATGACGAAACATAATTATTTCTGTCAATACAAACAATTTACCTTTATAAACTCGAAATATTAATTAATGTACGATACTATATGTAAATGTTAACATCTATCGTTCATCTAGGGTGTTGAAAGATTTTATTCGTAACTGTAATATTCAAATTATCTCATTACAAACGAAACAATGCCTTTGTATAATGAAACGCAACATGGATTCGTACATGCATCATATTTGTATTTTCAGACAAACATTACAGGAGTCGGAAGCCATTCGGCAGGCGGTTTCTGATGCTTTACCACATGCGGTAACCAAATCAGAAACTACAAAGTCATTAAAACCGGTACCAATCACATCAACTGGTGTTATCGGCTGGCTGGCTGCCAAGTTTGTAATCACTTTTTTGCATGATCAAATATCGCTCTGATTTAAATTTACATTCTTTAGATTAGTATTAATGCCATTATTATTCTCTTATTATCTAATACTGCGTATTATGCATTTTATTGTGTCTTAACAATACATTATTTTTTACAGACCGGATTGTCAATTAGAAATTTATACATCCTGGCTTACTAAGATCCCAGTACGCCTACCCGACACATGGGACGATAAGAATTACTTGGGGTAATCTTTCGTAAAATGTAACAAATAAATTTAAATAATTTGTATCAATTCTTTAGTTCTTAAATCATATTTACAAGAATATAAAACAAAAAACCACAATTTCTGTATTATTCCACGCTTTGTTTTTGAATAAAATTTTACTTTTAATGTTAGGGATTTTGAAAAATATACATATTTACTTTTTAATAAAACCTATTGGCGCTACAACGTGATTATTTTTTGAATATGCAAGGTAATCAGTTTTCTGTCCCTGAAACTGACAGACTATCATTTGAAACTCCGTTGGTGCACAGCAGGGAACAGCTCTCAGGGAGCAGAGTAACACGCTGAAGGCATCTTGCCAACACTGCTCCTACGAGTGACTATAATAGTCATCAATGTATTATTTAAATAACATATACAACTTACCTCTTTAAGGATGTGTGTTTACTTCCATTATTCAGTAGTTTATGTTTAGGTTTATCCAGTACTCCCGACGGGGTAGACGAGGACACTGTGAGGTCACTTGTGAACGAGCTCGAAGACGATTCCTTCGAAATGTTTGTTCGCTTTTTTGCTGTAGACTCTGGGCTTCCGGGGCTCCCAGCCAACTCCAACGCCATTCGGCCCTTACCAGGCACTGGCGGAGGCTTCTCATCCACAGGCACCATATATGACAACATACCTAGGCCCTCAAATCTATGTCTCTCTATTGACAAAATATTCTCCCATATCGTCCATAACTTGCACTTTCTTATGGTCAAATGGAGCCGCTATCGGACCTGAAAGATAGTCAATTTATTTATCGCTAATATAATTTTTGTGCAAATCCTATCCGTATCTGTGAACTTGTTAACATTGGTTTAGGTCAGGGTTCAACGAGTTCGTGGCGAGTTAGAATGTTAAGTTCCTGTAAATATGGAAATATGTTGCCGTCACACGTTTAATAGCACAATTTAATTTAATCTTAACAAACAATACGGACTAAATTTAGTATATTATATTTTGTGCACAGATTACTTTTAAATATATTTCGACAAAGAGGTTCTCTTAAACATTTTGATTACTTAACGCCATTACTTAACGACAATAGCTTGTAGTTGAGTTGAGCTTGAGTTGTATTCTGTATGAACATGACCACAGAATGCAGCTTAAACTACCTAGGTGCCTGGGGCACATATAAAATTTTACACATTTAAAATCTGGTTATGGTGATAAATTATTATTATTAATTATAAACGCGTCTATCGTAGATTGCAAAAAAACAAACCGATAAATATAAATTTCTGTTCTTGAGTTAATTTAATCCAGCTTCCCTGTTATCAAATTTACCTACTGATTGATGTATCTTATTGCTTTTGAAGAGTCTTTATTATAAAATAACGATTCTATAGCTTCATTGCTCTAATTAAGCTCTTATAATGATTACAGACGCCGCCCACGTACCTCCCTATACATTGATCTGACCCAATTACTCTTAAGATATTGACTACACGTGATTAGTTTTAATTTTTAGTTAACATTTATTGTATAAAAACGTCATCTCATCTCACTTAAGAACCAAAAGATTTTAATAATTGTCCGATATGTGCTCCCCAAACCCAAATGACGTCTTCTAAGGACGAAACCCAAATTGGATATATTTATTTTATTGAAGCTTATGACAGCGTGTGTAGACGAACGAGACCATAATTTGAATCGGAATATCTATTGAAAGTACGCGTTACACTTGTGGTCTTACGTAACTTGTTTTGATTTTAAAAATAATGAAATACTGCCATTGATTACAGTCTCGTATTAATTAATATGCTGTGTTAGTATTTAGGTTCAATTACCACTGAATCAAGAGATTAATCCCTGGTGCATACCAGTAATTACCCATCTATTATACGCTCCACTGTACTTCAAGGTTACTTATTACATAATATTGTCATCTATCTAATAAGACATGAGAATTAGGTACTTTCAGAAGTTTTGAAACTACGTTAAGGTTTTAAAAATTACATTATTTCTGTCGAGTGTCCAGTTTGGGCAGTAACCGAAACAAAAGCATTTTTTTAGTAAAGTAAATTACATAGGACAGAGATCAACAAGCCTCTTTTACTTGTGGATTGTAACAGTACTTTGACTGTAGGAATACGATTGGGAAGCACCAAGTGTCTAGTAGAAATATAGTAGTAATTACAAGTTGATCGTGGAACATTAAAACTTTCAACCTGTCTATTAACTAGACTGTGATGTAGTGTTGGTTGAAGTCCCAATGGACTCGTGTCAGCTCTAATCATTTTTTAAGACAATGCGATCAGCCTTCTGTGCGGAGTCCAAACTATCATTTTTCTGGATTGAATCCAAGCTCGATATAAGCGCTGAGTGCAAATAATTTACTACCTTGTATAGTTAGAAGTCTACAGTGATGATTCCCGATGAAGCATTAAAATAGTGTTCTTCCTCGAACTCGTATCAATAAATCAATCGATCGTAGATGCATCCTGCAAAAAAAATATTTTCATACAGTCAAAAATAGTAAAAGAATAATCGTTTTTTTACTATTTTTAGGTTTTTATCTATACAACACATACATACAGAATCTACGATTTGTACAGATCTACTAAAAAAAAACTGATATGTAACCATATCAACAAACAATGTGACAAAGCGAGATCCAAATTCTGGATCCTCTGTTCTACGATAACAAAATAACTAAGTATATATAATAATATAGAAGTTAAAATATTTGGCCAATATACGAAAAAGATGTCATCTTCACTAACCTCTGAATATTTTGTCGTGTAACATTTAAAGTAAATGAACGTGACGAAACATTTAGGTTTATAGTACGTTTAGTATTTAGAGAATAACGGCCATTTCAAATCTTTATGAGATATAACTAGCTAGGGGTTATTAGTATCGATTTTAATGTTATGGCCTTCAGTGTATAGTCTACTGGTCATTGCCAACCTCTCTTTAACGGCTTCCTTAGATTTTACAGGAACATTGTATCTAACATTCTTTCCGATAATTTTTTATCCAATTTACTCTAAACTGTAATTTATCTATGATCAGTGATATAGTTGTAAAATATCAATTAAAGTTTAATTATATTATTCACTCTATAAATCTCATACTGAATATCGTTACACTTTTACTGACCACAAACAAAAAAAGAACTAAACTCGATCTAACCACAGTGATGACAATAAAAGAATTTATAGGTAAATAATATTTCTTTGTTAGACGTGTTCTATTGGATTTGAAAGTAGTCAAGTAGTGCAGTGTGGGAATGACAATATAATAGCATTTCTTCGCCGAAAGGTCAGGCACCTGTTGTGAACCTAATGAAATACTTCAACTGTGTAATTAGTTGTATTAATAGCTACTAAGTATCAAGCAAATCGTGGGCACGTACACACTGTCCTTAACTTAATATCTTAAGTTCTGCAGTATCATTGTCAAGCCGTCCACTTTATCGAATTTGGGTGCGATTTTTTTGAGGACTGGATTCACTTCAAGTCGAGTAAATCAATAAACGAATGCCTTAAATTGTCACTCTATACTAGCTATGCCCGTGCATAACGTGTGACGTAAGCATGTGTGAAGTAAATCATGATTTCCTCACATTCCCTACACTATTAAAGGCTTTAGCTCAGAGCTTCGACAAACCATTTCAAAATGTATTCCCTAAATAAAGGTGTTTTATCGTAAAAATCTGAACCAAAAGGTGATGGAGCCGACTATATTAGATCTGTTTGAAAGATTTTTAATTTGTCTACAGATATAATTTAAACATTCTTTTATTAATAAGGAATGAATTGATAACAAAAAAAACACGAAACACTTCGGGAAAATTCTTTGTTTCTTATTTATATTCTTTGTAACTTTTTTGCTTGTTTTTCTTTTCTTTAGCTATATATGCTTAACTTTTAAATAAGTCATTTCATTGTCAGTCAAGATAATTAATATGATTAAAAATTATGAAAATAACCTCATTGTAATCCGTCAAACGTATATTTTCTGTCAAATTTCAGGTCTGGTTTTTACCAAACATAAACCATCTATACCAATATTCTAGAACTTTTATGACCTGTTTCTTTGCATTGGTTCCTGCTCAATAATTGGTAGCTTTGCGGTCCCACTCGGTCAGCCTGTACGGACGTTTCTGTGTCCATGACCTATTATTAGTCTGTGCCGGTTAAAAGGGTCAGCAATTGCGTAACCAAGTTCGTTTAAAAGCTCCAAACTACTTTACCTCCTCAAAGCACTTCAGAAATTTTATTTATTTAAACCTTTAAATCGTTTAATTGTTTACATTTTTTTTAAAAACGTTTCGTCCGTAAAAAAATATTTTTTCCGATATCCGTATATTTTGAGAACATAAAAGTTAACAACAAAGCTAAAGACAATCAGAGAACAGTGTCGTTCCTATAGCATACAGACTACGGGTAAGATTCTGAAACGAGACGAACGAGCATTAAGTCCTACTCCAGTACGTCAAATATGAGTTAGTTTTTGACAAACGGGAATCTCAAAGTTATATAAAGCAAAATATTTTTTTAAACTTCTTTAACTGATGTAAATATATAATTTATAATCCCGTAAACCAAAGACTATATTATTATTATTTAGCCCATTTTTGGACTAATAATAGGTATCATAGTCAAAACATAAATATACTTACAATACAAATCACCACCGATATTTTGCTTATAGAAGCGCCTAGTATCGCTTTTAATGTATTGTGTGGAGTTCGACAAACAGAAGCGGAACAAAAGCAAATAACATCAATATTATGACGGATAAAGACTTTGCTTCATTTTTCATTGTTTCCGGAGGGATAACTTGTTTGTATTTCTTTAATATCCGTTTACACATTCGTTTATTATTTTATTTTATTTAACATGAAAAAAAACACATTACATTCGTATTGTATTCACAAAATTTCTTAATAAATAATAATTTGCTACTCCTACATTCGTTTGTTTTGCGAAACGAATCTAAATACCTAGACTGACGAATATATGCATAAGATAGGCAAAACTTTGTAACTGGCGACCCAGTGACTTACTGAAAAGTTCACTTGATAACGTGCGTTATTAAACCGAGATTTTGTGGTATTCATACTATGTTCTTTAACATTTTTATTCCATACTTCGTGTAAATATGGAATTTGTTTTCATTTATAACAGTGTTAAAATTAATTGGTTAGGTAGATTGGTGGCTGTTTTATTATTTTCTTGAACAGTCTACGGATAGCATGTAATAGTAAATAGTATGTACACAATTGATTTTATGGTAAAGAAAAAATCATAGATCGTGAATTCGGAGTGTCAGAAATTGTTGACTGAAGGAGGTAAGTAAAGCAAATAATATTGATGGTGAACCTAACGGATGACACGTGAGTGAAGAATGTGTATAAATTGTGTCTTCTCTTTGTTCATCAGACGCATTTTGTGTATGCGTTTTTATTATGTTTGTCCATCAATATCATTGTAATATAAATGTATGGACGCACCCAGATAACGAACATATCTATTGCCGGACATGTACAATATACATTGTTTGCCGAGTTCGCCCCAATGATATCATTGACAAGGACACAACGCAATGCACTCTGAACAGAAACTATTAATACTTTCTCACAATGATCGGCTAATGCGAGGGTGGGGTACCATAAAAACATTGTTATGTGACATGAATACAGGGATATTCTATATATCTATTTGTTGCACTACATAATATTAAATGAAATTGGCAAAAGAAAGCCTATGTTGCGTCAGTATATCTTCACTACACAAAGTGTCGTGTTAACTCTATAGAGTTTACTAAAGATCTAGTAACAGAGGCTAATATATTATATTAAAATAAAGAGTGAAGTGAATAAAGGGTATATAATCCATAGTCAAGTTATAGAAATACAATTTGTGTTTCTCTAGCTTTCTAAGCTCAGATTAATATTGTTTTTCATACAAAATCTAAAATCGGCTTGTAGATCGATAAATACCGAAGTGTATATCACAAAATAAAGTATGGAAATCCTACTGAATTTATTTATTGAAGTATTGAAGAATTGGTAAACATAAGTGTTACAAAAAAATTAAAAAACATATCCTATATATAATAAAATACTAGTAATGTTTCTTTATTGTTAAGCAAAATAAAAATTTCCAGCAAAACAGGGGATTAGGTATGAGATAGGCATTTAACAATTCTTTCTTTAGAATTGATCATCCCACTACTAGATATATTCTGCGCCGGATAAGTACTGTTTAATCGGTAACAATCGCGAAGAATTCAAAAGAGAGGTAGGTAGGTTTGGTTTGGTTTTGGCAGACGGAATTTGGAAAATTCTGCTGATACAAATTTTAAGCAGTCTACGTATAAATTATTCTTAAGCTAATATAAAAACTCGTTGTGGTACCGGTAGAGTTCACGACATCCAAATAAGTCCTCAATTATCATTCTGATCTGTCGAGCAACAAATTATAACCGTCGTGTGCAAATTTGAATATTATTTTTATGCTAAATTCAGCGGTCAATCGAGTCATCCAATCAAAAATAATATATAGCTGTAACACTACCTACGCGAAATATTGTAGGTTTTACTTAGGAAAGATAAGGTTCTCATAAAGGCCTACTTATGGCCAGGCTTAGTTCGAAAGTATAAAAGAAATTCAATATTTGTGGAACGCTAGTATGTTGATACAAATATAATAAATTTAAATGTCAATGTCTAATACGTAGAGCATGTGTTCTTTAAGTGTTTAATGTATATACAGTAAAGAAAGTTAAATATTATTTACATAGCTAAAGCGTATTTATAATGAAATTTTCTACTGTATATTGATCGCAAAATTTCAAGTTCTTATCAATGTTTGAAATCCATTTTGAAGTAACCTGGAAATAAAGCAGAAATCAGCTGTACTTAATAAAGTAGCTTAAAAGTTTTAAGAACTTCCTCGTTATAAATTCGGTTTATACTACAAAGTTCGTATTCAATACTTATCTAAACTTTCGACAAATTTGCAATGCAATAAATTTTCAGACTCCATAAGACAGCACCTAATGTTTGTGTAGTATTGTTTACTATACACCTAATAGTATTCGTAAACTATAACGTTTTCAAATACGCCCACAATAGTTTAATTTCATGTAAAAACTCATGTGCGTTATCTTCTAACTTAAATCTACTTTCCAGAGCTGTCAAACCATTTTTTCTAATTAAATTTGACATATTTGACACTTCTCACTTGTAGATTGTGAGATACCAATTAAAATATCGGTCTAGGATGGGTTCAATATATAAACTCGTAATGACATTGCATTGTTTCTCTTATCGTTAACGACGCTGATACATATTTATAACAAATTTGATTCTTATTTAAGAAAGATATTTCCATACAATGA
This sequence comes from Pieris brassicae, assembly GCF_905147105.1. Classification (NCBI taxonomy): domain Eukaryota; kingdom Metazoa; phylum Arthropoda; class Insecta; order Lepidoptera; family Pieridae; genus Pieris; species Pieris brassicae. The sequence goes on from NC_059680.1 coordinate 5,449,599, forward strand.
AAACTGAAACGTGTATTGTTCTAGCTTATTTCTTCTGAAGTAAATCAGCGTATCAAAATTAATATTCTCATTATGAAACTGGAAACTTCTTTGAGTAAGCCCGACAATAGAATTATATATGTATTAGTTAATATATACCTGTTATAGTTATAAGTAACAATATTCTTTGTTCTGCCATTCAATGTAGCGAAACAAAATCTGTATTTTGATAGTAAATTAAAAATATTATTCATATTAACGCATAAAATTTAGGCTAAATGCTAATGTTTCGTGATGAGGTCATATCTTAATTATATTAAATTTTAAATGTAATTTGTGAATCGTATCTCATATTAACACGAATTAACTAATACTGGCATTTAATCTCTTCTATTGATGTTGACAATTTACATCCTTTAATAAACTAACAAAAACTTCATGCATTTATTTTGCTTCATTTATTAATCATTTTTTTATATATTTTATGTAACGCTCTTCATCAACATACTGTTATTATTTCATTACTAAAGTTCTCACATTACGCTAGGAAGTAAGGCAGGGTTATGGTGGACGCGATCAATGTACTCGTGATCAGGAACGTATCAAATCAAACTACCTATCAAAAACGTATGATATTTTGACAAACAGAAGTCATTGTTCGTACTCATTTTTGAATTAAACCTTGAACCACGGTACTAAATATTAAATAATACAGATAACATAAAGTAGTTGAATTTCTTATAAAAGAGTACCGACTCTTGATCTTCCAGTTGTAACCTTGAACTCCTAGTGCTTAGAAAAATAATCGTGCCTTACAGCGTGACAATTGAAAAGTTTGTTACTCCAAATAGAAGGCCTTCTCGAGCAGTAGGTACTTTCAGCTGAGTGATTATTCACGCAATTTAAATTGTAGTTTCAGTGTAAATCACAAAATTTGGACGACGGCAAGAAATTAAAAGAAATTTACGCGTCCTGTATATTATAGAGATAACTGAATATTTTTTATATAGAATTGTACATTATAATTATATAAATGTGCCTAAAATAAAAAAAATATGCGAAATGTTAATACTAAGTGCGCTTTATAACTTGTATAGTCTGTAGAAATAAAGAAAATCACAAGTCTACTAATGAAGGACAGTCAGTGAAAGAGACGAGACGAGGATGTTTGAATATGGAACAAAGTTAATAGATCTTTAGCGAGTTTATTTTATAAGCCAACTATTTTAACTTATACATAACCGTGAAAAAAATACTTATTACGCCCGTGGGAAATGGAGAGTGCGGTAACAATCCATGTGAACATCTTAATATAATAAAAAATAACTTATCAAAAATATTATTACACAATTTTTAATTGGCCTATTTCGATCCGGTTGCAAACTGATTTGTTTAATTTTCCAATTTGAATGATGATTTATTTAAAATTCCCGCTGATAAACACGATGCTGTCCTCTGTATTGTACTAAACTACTTAAATAAAAATTAAAGTTGATCGGTTCAATAATACCGTAGAAAACAAATGTGTTTGTAAAAGAAGTTTCAACAGTTACCTTAATTTATGTGATTTCACCTTTAAGAAAAGACAAACAATTCTTAAAAGGCCGGCAACGCACTTGCCAGCTATTGAAAGTGTTCAAGGGTGGCGGTATCACTTAACATCAGTTAGCAATGACGAGCACATCATTTGCCGTTTGCGTCGTCGGTATTTAATTATTGAAATTGCATATGAAAAGTCTGGATCCCTTTGGTAGTTACACACTTAATACATTGGATTGGAAGTTACACAGTACGGGCGCAGATCTTGTAACAGGAAGATTACGTTTATCCAGCCTAGTATCGGAACGTAAGAAACGTCCTGTCTGGACCAACAGTCTCCTGGCCATTACCTCTAAATAGCAAATTGAAAATAAAGTCTTATTTTTTATTTATTTATTAACACTTCCTTGCAGAAGTATAGTACAGAATACAGAAATATAGTATAATTAAAATAATTAAAGGAAAAGGAGAGCAATTATTATCGCTTTCGCGCGATCTCTTCGAGGCAACCACACAGGTCTTATTAAATAATTAAATAAACTTATTATTTATTATAAGGATTTGGTTATTTTTTTTCTTTTCTATCTAATTGGTCATCAGTTGTAAATGGTTGAACATATGTTAAAAATATTATCTATATAGAAAAAAAAATCGTATATTTTTATTTGAACAATGTGACGAAACAACACTACAATATATATTTAATCATTAATCAATAAGGATAAAATATATAGTGTAGTGTTGTTTCGTCACAATGTTCAAATAAAAATATACGAAAAATTATTTTTATTTTCTTTTATTATCAATTAGGTATATTAGAATATAGAAAAAATAAGATCCGAAACGATATTGTAGCTACAATAACATTTTCTTAAATTCATTTAAATATTTGATAACAAGCAAAATGAAAGATGACCGTAGAGCTACAAATTGCTTGCACGCACTGGGTGACTTAAAAAAAATTGTTTTATTAAAATGTTATCCCATAGAAATAGTATTGATAAGTGAGTAATATAATTCAATACGAAAATAGATATGGAACTGTGTAAGATTTATCACGGATAAGATCCACTTAGCCTTGATAATGATAACTAAATTATAAGATTTTATATTTATTTGAATACTCCGAAAACAGAGATTAGAAGAAAAATTATTAAATTGAAATCATTTACATGGTAACTTTTCTCATTTAAAATGTTTCACATTCATAATAATAGACTTTGACTCTATTTGTATCATGAATGTTATTGGCGTGATGTCATTTTATTACAAACAAAACACCCGCGATTTCCCTAATGTAGAGATTTGCCGATGCTTATGGGCAGCTGCGCTATTGATAATAAATCTAAACCAACAGGTGGCCCTTTTATATTAGTAGTTAAGCAGAAAATTAAACTCTTTATTTTTTTATTTCACTCACTGTTCCTCTATGAGTATTGATTGAATCCATTAGATATACAAAAGAAGCAAAAAGTTACGAAATAAATTGTGCTTTTATGTAATTACTAGTTGAACGAGATCCCGAATTGATAATAGCTATATAAAAGTATTAAAAATCGTTGAGGGCAATTGCGCAATTACGACTTGTCTCAGGCTTCGCCGGGGCCGGTGCAACACCGCCTACGTAACAGCATCTGATGCACGTAATCTGGTGCAGTTACAGGATATATTCGGCACACAAATCCGACCTTCTAAATGACGCAATTATAAACAAATAATAAATTTACTCACACAGATTTTACGTATGACATTTATTTTATTTATAGAAAACGTCGCACCTACGTTAACGTGCCTCTGCCGTAACGATAGCTGCGTAAGTGAAATAAAACAGATTTAATCATTAAGTGCATACGTACGTGCACTGGATTCAATTATATCAGCTTGCAGGTGTAGATATCAGTCTGGATCCAGAGTCAGGACCGTCCTCAGTCAAACGAACATATCAAAAATAGGGAGTTGAAGTAGATGCGACCGGCTGTTTATAAACATTCAAACAATACGCAACGGGATGCGATCGATACTGGGAGGAGCGCGCTCTGCCACCGGCTAGGCCCACACGGCTACTCACAGCTTCACTACAATATGTATAAACGTGACTACAGTTTACTGAAGCGCGGACGAAAGCAATGATTGCATTATAATGCGCAGTCTACAACACGAACACACTGAACGAACGGCGATTGCCGTGTGCGCCTTCCTGGCCGTTACGTCACGCAGTTTTGACAGTTCGCAGTTGAGACACGAGGGTAACCGCTTCATGATCGCCAGCCGTGCTGTGGCGCCACTGTCGGCAACATGCCGCGACCGCGCTGCGCCGATCGATACCTACTAGATACAGCTAGAACGCGGTGCGCCGCGTGATCCAATTAGGGCTGTCAGAACTACTGTGCTCCTCTATACATGAGTTGAATAAATTGGACTACCGAACACATGGCTTGTATTTTTCTAATTCACGGCCTTCAGTTGGAGAATAAATTTCTGCGAATATACGTTTTTGTTTCTATACAAAAATGTGGGGTTACGGGGGCGTTACACGTTAGTCAGCCCTATCATTAAAACCACGAGAATCTAAGTTGTCGACCGTTCTAGAGCTACTTCGCTACTTGCTGCATTATAAATCTGCGTGACGGCGAGCGCACTCTTCTAACTATTGCTTCTAACGGTCCTGCTATTGTCCATGCACGATTCACAGAATTTATCTTGATGGGACTAGGCTTCAAAATAGGTATCTACGTTGAGTAATATTTAACAAGAAATTATGAACATATCAGCTAAATAATAACTGCATGTACTGTAAGCCGACTCAAATACGCGCTAGAAGCTTTAATTCGTTTCAGGATCAATAGGGATGTGAATTCCGGGAACGAAAACATTTTGATTGCTGTAAAAATTTAATTAAATGCAAAAGAATATATCTGCGCCTCATGATGCTTTTTGGTCACGTACTGAGCATATCCTCGATGTCCATTGTACAGATCCTGGGTTTATTTCCAAAAAAAACTTCTAATTGATATATAATTATTTTTAATCCTTTATTATTCAAATTCGCTCTTAAGTGACGAACCTCCCCCAATGTGCATGGAAGCGTGAAACTACTGTCATATTTCAGTGCTTTTTGACAATCAAAAGCAGCTTTCTTCCTTACCTTTCTTTAGTTGCCGTCTACCATCCGTCTACGGAAAAAAACATTACTTACAAACGCACAATAAGACAATACAATTATCTAGGTAATTATTATAACTACATTAGTTATCTGAAACTAAACATCAGAAATAAAGTTAATTAAAATTTTTAATTAGGCTGAGCAAACGATATTTCTTTCGAAGCAAATATTACGCATAGTAAATGCGCCTGTTTGACCGTCGAAAGTCAGCTGTCTATTATTGTGCAATTGTTGATGAAGTAATAGCTCAACATGGGTCTGGTAAGGGCAGCTTAGAAATTTACAGAATTAACAGACTAATACAAAGGAGTGTCTTGTGTGACTCTTACCAGAATGGTAAGGAGCCCTTTTTTTAGCCCTGAAATGTCCCCATTGCGCTGTCTCACACATTCATTGGTGGGGAATCTCGTGTGGAACCTGTTAGATGGCGTGTGTAAAAAGGTATGGCTAGCCCATTGCTACGTTGCTATACTTATACGTGTAGGCGCGCAATAATAGGCCATATTAACTTGTGAATTGCAGAGCAATCGTTTATAATATGTTTATATCTGTTTATGTAACATAATAAGAAAAAAACAAATTGATTAAGACAATTGTTTATTTAAATATTTGGCGTTGCATACCCACTTGAAGTTTAGCAGACATCCACAAGACAAGCCTCTACAATAAAACTAATAAATATCGCCAAGTTCTTGCGTCACTTATAGCCGTTATATTGTTTCCCATCAGATTCACTTCTATTGGTAAATGTAAATAATATGGTAAGATTAGTAGCTGGAGTATATTTTACAAATAGTTAAGACATCAAGACTTACACAAATACAAGCTACAGTATTCGTTGCGCCGTTTACCTCTCATTCAATGATCCTGGTTAATATATTTCAATCTGTTCAAGGAACCGCATCATTTGCCTTGTTTAAAACGACTCAATGAATAATAAAATTCTAAAAAAATCCGATGTAAAAATATACACATACATAAAAAAGTGTTGCGAACATTTCACTGTTTAGCCAGTTTAGCTACATTTCACTATTGCTGAATAAAAAAGATAAAATCGGAAAACTGGACGACAGCAAAGGTGATCTCACACTTAAATCGATACTGTAATCTTATGCACTATGATAAAGTTGGAACCTGGCGATGTTTAAAAAGCTATCCAAAAAAATATATGCCATCAGCACGAACAAAATACACCGCAATTTAACAAGACTTGTCCCGCATAGTTTACCGTCAAACATTGAATTGTACAACATGGGTTAACTATGTGCTGAGTTTAGAGTGAGTTCAGTACACCTTCAGTTGATTCTTGTCATCGAAGCCGGCTGAATGGCCAGCGTTGCGAACGATAAAAGAGTTCCCATCAAAATGCATTCGTCTTTCGCCGCGTCTGTTGAAAAATCTGCTTAGATCTCTACGTGATATAAAGTTAAGAATCGAAATAGCAGTATATCAAATGCATTTGTTTCTTCATCTCGTATGCCTCGCATACTTCCCTCCGTTAACTTATACAATTACGTTTTATTTAATAAATATATCTATTAAACAAAACTTGCAAGTCCTACCAATTTGTTTCGTTTCAACAGCATTGGTCATCTATTTTATACGACTTCCAAACCAAAACCACCTTATTCTTTACACTTCTTTGAGTTATCTTGAAGACTCTACGCGTGGCGTATAAACATATCTAGGCATATCTAGACAGCCTCACCGCACAAACAAATGCTGCGTCTGGCCCAATGATGCCGTGCAGTGGAGAAAGGGGCTCGTAATTGAGGCAGATCCATTAGTGGGACTCGTTCGGAGCTGGTACTTGTGGCTGCAGCGATGAATTCTGAAATTTTAGATTAATTTTTTATAATTGCCTATAACTTCATTACTAAATTGTTTGAAAGTTTATATTTTACATAACACTTTCAATTTATAATTTTTGTGGAAGTATTTGTCACCGAAAACAAAAATAAACAACTATTTACATCTATACAATAAAATATGAGGATTCCAAATACTAGACGTCACTAGATTTAACGTCAAGCTCCCGAAAACGTCAAATTATGCAACTTTATTTTTTTTTAAGGGACAGGAGGCAAATCTGCATGCGGGTCACAGTTATAACCGCCGTCCATGAAAACTGCCCCGCAGGGGTCTAGCGTGAGTGCTGCCGATTTTTTTTTTTTCTTGAAGTTTTACATTTAACGACGACAATCTTCAAGAACAGAAAATCACAATCTAGCTCGCTCTATAGAATGTAATGTATAACAAACCTGACAAGACCATCAGCGGTTTGACTGACGCGAACATTGTTGATGATCCAGTTGTCAATTCCATCGTCCGTCAGCCAGTATTGGGCGGCTTGAAGCAGAGAAAGCGCCTCGTTCACGTAAGAAGGGCCGTGCCGAGACTCGCTTCAACAAAGGGTTTCAAATACAAAACCATCACGTCAGAATTGGCCACATTCCTGCATATGCCGTGATACGGCAATTTAGTTAACATTTTTCTTTTTATCAACTCCCTTTTAACACATTGCGTAAACGCACATTTGCTGGGCTAATTTTAACCAAGAAATAAGGCTAGTGCGTTCATCTGGGTAAATAGTTTGCGTATAATTATACCTTTATTTAACAACTGAGAATTTGTTTTGAATCTTGATACCAAAAATATTTACCGTATTCACTTACAAAACATGAGCATGGAATAATAACACTTCCCATAGCTAATTTATTTTTCATAAGCTTATTGTCCGAGTAGCATTATGTTATATATAGCCCAATCTTATTAAGTAATGATACGTACGTAGTATCAATTATGAATTTTGTAGCGTGAAACGATGTTTTACAAGAAAAGTTTCTAAAATTATATACTGAAGAGCAGCAATTTTATTTGGTACCGAATAGGTATGGGAATTTATTTCTTTGTGTACTATTTCTTCACTAATTTTGGAGCTACTAGTTTTCCGTGTAAGCCTGGAGCCTTTCGATCAGCACACCCAACCTACTTAGACAGTACTTGCAACAATAAGGACTTACTTATAAAATACGTTGAGGGTAAAGTCTTGGCTCATGTCAAGGAAAGTATCCGTCGTGGTTCGTGTTCCAGCCGCATCAACTAGGTATACCAGCGCGCACTGCTCTGCGGTGAATGAAACTCCCTTGTACCACATCTTGGCGTACCTTTAAATACCGATTTCCTTGATAGGAGCCTACAAAACCACATGGCTGTGACTAGACTAAGCTGTGATCCAAAGGGCCTTCTTCGTCGTCTACTAATAATTATTAGTCACAGATATCCTACACCTTTCACAGAAACATGGAATATATGCACACCACTATCCTAAACCATTCAAACATAATAAATTATAGGAGATTTACCATCTGCGTTATTTCTGATTATCACCTGTTGGTGACCGATGAAATCCCAGAATGTGATACCCTATATGATATAGTACGGCCCATACCAGTAAATGTTTTTTATTTTTATCAAAGGTTTTATCGTATAGGATTTTAACCGATACATCAAATTGTCTACACAATCTAATCGCTAATAGCATATTTTTAAAAGTATACAACGTATCTAATTTATTGCCAAGAGCCTCTTCTTAACTTCTCACTAAAAAACTTCTGTAAGATGAAACAGTACGTTAGAAAATATGATAGGTCAGTGCCCCTCACAGAAGCTAGGGTTGTACAAAGGGCATAATTTAAGGTTGCTTACTTATTATTCCCTTGTTGGTGGCGCGCTTGGATCTCGACGCGGGAACCATAATGATACACTCTCCCGTTGGGGTGTATGAGGGCCGCGGCAGCCCCGGACCGGGACAAAGCCAATATTATGTTGTTCTTTGCATTTGTCACCCGCACTGCGCCATCGATTGTCATATCCACCCTTCAAACAATACTAGTACAACTCTGCCTCAAAGTAATTGACTTAAAATCAGATCCTAGATTCAATTCTCAAAATATCATAACTGTTGCGGGTTAGAAGGATTATAAACAAAAATTATCTTTAAGACAAACACGGAATTTGAATTGTCCCATCTGGGCAAAGACGTAACCTAGAAATATATTTTTACTAACAGTTGTAATCGTCTACGTAACGGAAACCAAACAATATTTGTTTTCTGTGTGTATGCCAGATGCCTTATATCTGGGACGAAATAAAAAAATACATATAAATAAATCACACTACATTTCGTTACCTCGTTCGCAACAAAAAAAAATATATAAATGCGTCTCAAAAATGCTTTAGCCAACTAATACACTATTGGTTTTCAGCATTAAATATACCAAATCATTTCGATTTTTCTAGAATCCTAACTTGACAACGTCATTTAAAAAACCAGTCGGCCCGAGTTTCTTAGTAATTGGGAAAAATCAGATGCAATGTTTTTTTAAAGTCGGTAAAATTGTTACTGAATTAGATTCAAATTTGAAAGGGATTTAAACAACTATGATAAGAACTCTTAAAGTTTATTAAAACAATGGACTCATTTCACAGCTTATAGAATAATGAAGACGGAACTCACTTGACGCGGTCTCTGAGACGTAGACAGATAGTGCCGTGCGGTGTGACAGACGCATTGTACCCGGCGCCTCCGACCACATCCGTTACCTTTTCAAAACAAAAGGTAAAACCGTGTACAAACGTAAAATACAACATCATTTTCAACACATCAAACTGTTACTACACTTGATGTTATGAACATATTGCTTTCGAACCCCACTAATAAACTTATTCATACAAAAAAACAACTAATTGCACCATTTTATCGAAGGTACTCATCTATCTTTTCAATACGTAATTACAATCTAGTACCTTGTTTTTATCACTAGTTTTTATATGTTTCTTACCCGATGCATGTTCAACGGTCTGAGATGAATAAAGCAAAATCTTTACTTTTTTAACTAATTTACACAGACCACGTTCACAAAATAAACAATTTCAAGTGGGAACCAGTTCTCATTTTATAAATTCTAAGTATGGTGCAAGTAATTTTTTAGATTATTATGGGTCGAGATTATGTTGCTTTTGTTATATTAGCCCAACATGCAATATATTTTTTTCTTAAAGCTAAACATCCCGCCAATTATTCTTATAATTTGTCTTCAGTAACAAACAGAATACGTATAAGAAATTGCGGAGGGCATTCATCTTTATTGGCCTCAAAGTTTCGCTCAGCTTTAGTAGACCAGATGCAGTCCATTAAGATAAGCCAATTAAAGCGCCTTCTGAACTTCCTAACCCCATCACTTCATACATACGTCACGTCTTACGGCTGAAATAGGTAATGCCTATTCATCATTACTTGCAGAGAAATTTCAATATAGTATAGCAGAACAGAGCAGACATAATAAATTAAAAACACGATCAATTTCTGTGTCCATATGTCCTGATACATAAGCGAATTAAAAATATAGTAAATTATGCGTAAAGATAATTACGACTTTTCACAGTATATATATTAAATGAAGATGTGATTAACCAATTTATTGTTCCCTTTGCTGAATAGGCTTTCTCCCAATAAGAGTATCTATTAGGCTAGGTATTAGCAGGGTTCGCTAAAAGTTACGTATTTATAAATTCCAGTCTAGATCCAATTCTTCATGTGTCACTTTTATTGAAAGCATATTGCTTTGAACTTATCTTTATGGGTAAGAGAATAAGCTATGTAACACAAAATAATAAGCAATAATTAGGAACTGTTGAACTGAATAATTAGGTACTAGAACCTGTAGGTGTTTTTAAACTGAGTCACAAGACATTATTCATGCTATCCAAACTCATACATTTTTAGTAACCGACTACCAATAGAGCTGTATAGAAGATTAGCTCTACGTATAAAATAGTAAAGGTAACATACACGTATACAACGACCATACCTCCAGTTCTCTCCAGGTGTCAGCATGGTAGATGTCATCCCCGGGATAAAAAGGCGCTTTGCGCTGTAAAGGCGCGCGCCACGGGGGCTGCCAGGCGGTCGCACCAACTAATTCTGCTTGGCCAAGACCACCCTCAAGAAACTTGCTGTAGTCTTGGAACGCAGATACATTCGACTCCTCCTAGTGTCGCAAAATACAATACTTGATTAATGAAGCTATACAGTACAAAGGCGTTTCATTGTTTTAAAATCACCACGTAAAATGTACTAAATAGTCTCTACCCCTTAGCCAAATATTGTACGTTAATACCGATTCGTTTAAGTAATGTGATATATCTCTGCAAATAAATATTATATCACTAGAAAAGAAAATGTTCATATATGACATCAATGGATATTTGATCACCTGGTTATATGAATGTGCTGTATATACACTTCTAGGGCGAACCGGCATAACATCCTTTCTGAAGTCTGTAGTAGCCATTCTAAACCTTCAACTTAAACTTGGTAGATCACTCACTGTTTTAAATAAAAAACCAGGTCAACAAAGACTACGGTCGGCAAATATTACATAGTACGAATCATACTTTAAACGACCAAAAAGTGAAGAAAAAAGGCATATGTCAATTTTAATTCCATATTCAAATTTTAATTTATTCTAGTTGGTGTTTAAGTAATGGCCAGTTACGTTTAATTATGTTACTCTGTGACTCTTTCAAAGAATTTATGTTTTGTTTACTGTAATAATCTGTAAATGCATAACAATATTATCCCATGATAAAAAATGTATAATATTAGTTCATGACAAGCGAACAACGTAATATTCCAAGATTACTGTTAAAATATATATATATAATTGATTACTGAATCAATTTGAATTTGTTCTAGCTTGGAACAGATATTTCTTTTGTATTATCAATCGTTACCGTTAATCGATAGAAATTAACTTTCGAGCGGTAATGAGTATTCTTTTTATACAATAAATAGGTACATACATACATTATACATAAGAAAGACATTAAAACTTTTTAATTATGTAAAAAAAACTTTAAAAATCTTAATTATGTAAATAATCAAATATTTTGGTATTAAAATATATAAATATAAAATATATTTTACATGGTACTTATAAAGTAAAAAAATAAACACCTGGGTAGAATAGTTAGAAATAGAGTCTAAAATCAAAAAGATTTACTCAACATCTTTTAATAAGTAAGTTTTAAAAGTGTACTTTTTTGAATTACGCTTTAATTTTAAATAAGGCAAGAAGTCAATGTTTCTGATGTAATAAATAGCCAGCATATAGTTGCCAGTCTTAATGTTCTGTAACTTGTACCAACACGTAACATCTGCGTAAGTAAAATGCTCTTAGTCTGTGGTTCAAAATATACAATATTTACGTCAAAGCTACAGAAAACAAATGGTAAATTAACCTTAAATAGGTATAACCTATAATACCTTGGTTAAATAATGAACATTTTTTAATAAGTAATGGTTATATAATTATTTATCTCGTGTAAATATCGAGGCTAAAATTATATATGATTGATGATATTGATTTGATCTATGATTATACGAATGTGCACAAACGTTAGTAGCACAAGTCTTCATCTGTGCACACTCGCTGAAATTTTAAAATACATTTAATATGATTTAGACGACTTAAACAATTTTTGTATTAGAAAATCTATTATTTTGAAATGATAAGATAAGAAGAGGGAAAAAATAATCAGTAAACTTTATTGGTGTCGAAACAAAAACTGGCAATATTTAAGTAGAAACGATTTTTTTTTGGATTGTGGTAACATTTTTGGCCCGCCACGTTTCGCCAGCGGCGGCCAGTTTTACTTTCCCACTTGCTATCTACACGGCATTAATTTTACGATCCAGAAAGAATAACACGCGTGGCACACGATGTCTACACCCGCACCAGCTTTTAAAATAGGAATCGTTAAACAGGTAAGGAAAAATGAGAAAATGTCTTGTTATTTTCTGATTCCAGTATATGTTACCTCGTGCCGAGTATATGGATACTCTAATATGCCTTGTTGGCACCACATTTATAACTGCTCAGTCTCATAAAACGTGTGACAAAACTATAAATTATATGTGAAATATGTTGCGTAAACAGTGAAATATGGTTAATTGTGTCGAATATGATGTCTTTTCGTAAGTTTTTCTATTGTTATAATTCATTAAAGCGTGCAAATGTTCTTCAATATTGGCTGGTCACGTCTAAGCTTTCAATTTCAATTTATATGGATAGCGTAATTTATTTCACTTAAATTCACTCATCTTCCAGGTTTTATCTGGTGACACGGTTGTCATAAGAAAACAGCCACAAGGGGGTCCTCCACCAGAAAAAGTAATTTCACTCTCTGGCGTAACGGCGCCGAAGTTAGCTCGACAAAGAACACCTAACAAGTTAGTCTTTTATTTTTATAGTAAAACAATATAATCTTATAATTATTTATCTCTTTACACTTAATAGCAAAAAATGATAGTAGAATAAAGAATATGTGTACCTCTCCTATTTTAGAAGTTAGAGTACAGTATATGTACCATAAATATTATATATTTCTATTTTGTAGAAGTTATTTAAGTCCTTTATTAGAGTATGTCATTGGGGTAATGAATTAACTATTAAAATTTACTTTCTCTTATTAGCCACTTAAAACACAGTCTGTGTTGACACAAAGGTTGAGATTATTTAGTGCATTTGCTAATGATAATGTCTGTCAAGAGGAATGATTTAAATATGGGACAAACATGTTTTGAAATATGACTATGAATACTTGATATTAAATCTTTAATTTATTGAGCTGTGCGTATCTATTTATGCTTTACATGATTGTTTTTTCAATATAATCATAATAAGATCTTCTACCTAAATATGCTCTTCTTATTTGTTATTGCTTATGCAAATTGTATAATCTACCTATATAGGAATCTTTTTATAGATTTTGTTTTCTTTCTACTTTGAAGGAAATTTTACTAATCATTATTTTCGAACTCATATTTAAACTTAAAAAGGAAAAACATAATAATATCACTTATACCAATACTTGTTAGGTTTTTAAATTATTGAGATTGAAATATTGCTAATAGCCTATGTTATCTTAAAATATTTACAAGTATTGTTGAGAATACAAAGCAATTACACAAACCAATGACAACTCAACTATAAATAGGAAAGCGATGCTTTTTGCGAACAATATCAAGCTACTATAAAGATAGCATATTTCCATTGATTTTCTAAATCATCACATTGTTTTATATAATATTTTTATTTTAGTGATAGTGAAACCCCTGATGAACCATTTGCTTGGGAAGCCAGAGAGTATTTAAGAAAGAGATTGGTTGGAAAAGAAGTTATTTTCACTTCTGAAAAGCCTCCAAACTCTGTTAATCGTGAATATGGGACTATATGGGCAGGCAAAGACCGTACTAAAGATGAGAATGTGGTAGAAGGCCTTCTTGCTCAAGGTTTTGTTAAAATCAGAGAAGGTGCCAGAAATATACCACAGTTGAAAAAGCTTGTTGAGCTTGAAGATCAAGCAAAGTTACAGGGAAAGGGACTATGGGGAACAGATGTGCAGGTAAATTATTTCTCTAGTCTATTTTATTGTAAGACTAATAAAAATTTATTAAATTTGATGTACAGGTAAGACTTATTTACAATTCAGTCAAACTTAATGACACATAGTTAACATGTTTTGAGATTAACAAAATAATTTAAATTAATTATTTTTAGGATCATGTGCGTGACATAAAATGGACAGTTGAGAATCCAAAGGCATTCGTGAACAAATTAAATGGTCAGCCATTGAAAGCAATTATTGAATATGTCCGTGATGGATCAACAGTAAGACTTTGCTTGTTGCCTGATTATGTCCCCATAACCATGATGTTATCTGGTATCAGAGTAAGTACTATTAAAAGAGACATTATTTCAAATTTTTTATTAACAATTTTGTAACTACTATGAATATATTTTCAATATTTAATGGTTTTAGTGTCCAACAATAAAGCAAGATGGAGAAGCAGAGCCCTATGCACAGGAAGCAAAATTCTTCCTTGAATCCAATCTTCTGCAAAGAGATATTGAAGTTATATTAGAATCTGTTAACAATAACAATTTTGTGGGAACCATTGTGCATCCCCAAGGAAACATTGCTGAAGCTCTATTGAGCCAAGGATTTGCTAGATGTGTTGACTGGTCTCTTGCCGTTATGAAGTCAGGTAATTTATAATCCATGCTACTTTTAGTATTAAAAATATATCAAAGTTTTAAATTTAATATATTACTTCCGACTGAATAAAAATAATGTTTGGGAATACATATATCCATAGGTGCATCAAATCTGCGATCTGCCGAACGTACAGCAAAGGAGGCTAAACTCAGAGTCTGGACAAATTATGTGAGCAATGCCCCTGTTATTCCTGCAAAGGAGAAAGAATTCACTGGAACAGTCTTGGAGGTCATTAATGGTGATGCAATGGTTGTTAAAACTGGAAACAACACACAAAAGAAAGTTTTCCTATCAAGTATAAGATCACCACGAGAAAAGTAAGTTGTTCAATCTATTATAAATGAAATCACGGAATCTTTGACATGTATACACACATTCGACATACACTTGATTATAAAGATATGAACACATCCTTTTTACAAATTACGAATTTTTGTAACAAGCTTTGAAGACACTCACTTTTCCTTCCTGCTGTGTAAAACAAACTTTGGCTATTATAGTTCACTTCACGAAAATTCACAGACTTCACCAAATTTATAAATTTTGTTGTATTGTAGGAACTCAAATGATGAAGAAGGCAAACAATCACCCAGGCCAAAAGGTTTCAAACCTGTGTATGATATACCATGGATGTATGAGGCTCGTGAATATCTGAGGAAGAAACTAGTTGGAAAGAAAGTTAATGTCACCGTTGATTACATTCAACCAGCAAAAGATAATTTCCCTGAGAAAATTTGTTGCACTGTAGTAGCTGGTGGAACGTAAGTTTATGAGCTTTCATACTAATAAAATACATTTTTAAAATTTTCTAATGGTTATTATTTTTTACAGCAATGTTGCCGAAGCACTTGTTAACAAAGGTCTTGCTACTGTTGTTCGCTATAGGAATGATAATGACCAGAGAAGTTCACATTATGACAAATTACTTGAAGCTGAACTTAAGGCTACAAAATTAGGAATTGGTGTTTACGCTAAGAAAGACATTCCCACCCACAGGATTCAAGATACTAGTGGAGATGCTGCAAAAGCCAAGAAGTTTTTCCCATTCCTAAAAAGGGCCCAAAAAACTGATGCAGTAGTAGAGTTTGTAGCAAGCGGATCAAGAATGAGAATTTATATCCCAAAAGAATCTGTCATAGTAACACTTCTATTGGCTGGTATTAACTGTCCTAGGGCAGCACGGCCAGCTGTCGGCTGCCCAGGTATGCAGGCACCTGAACCATTTGGAGAGGAAGCTCTCCAATTCACTAAAGAGAAATGTCTTCAACGTGACGTCAAGGTTACAATTGAAGAAATGGACAAAGCGGGCAATTTTATCGGATGGTTGTGGTTGGAGAATGAAAACCTTTCCGTTTGTCTTGTCGAACAAGGGCTTGCCTCCATGCACCATACCGCAGAAGCATCAGAGTTTGGTAGAAGCATTAAGAGTGCCGAAGAGAACGCGCGTAACAAACGTTTAGGTATTTGGAATGACTACGTTGAAGTAGCGCGAGTAGAGAAAGTTACTAATTCCCGTGTTATAGAACGTGTTATTAAATACGACAAAGTAATTGTAACTGAAATTACCCAAGAGGGAACTTTTTACGCTCAAAACATAGATCTGGGCTCGAAATTAGAAGCACTGATGGAGGTCATACGTCAGGAATTCAAGAACAACGCCCCATTACCGGGTAGTTTTGTGCCTAAACGGGGAAATATATGTGCAGCTCGCTTCTCTATGGATGAGCAGTGGTACAGAGCAAAGGTCGAAAAAATTGTTGAAGATAAAAATGTTCACATTCTATACATTGATTATGGTAATAGAGAGGTATGTCCACTTAATATATACTGTTTATTAACATTAATGTATATTTAAAAATATACAATGTTTTTTCAAAAATTTACTAAGGTCAAACATTAAATAGGAAAATTATTTTTTTTAGATTGTGAATTACTCACGTTTGGCTCAACTACCCGCTGGTACTGAATCTGATCAGCCCTATGCCACAGAATATGCTTTGCTAGGAATAAAGTTCCCCGCTGACCCTGAGGACAGGCTAGAAGCAGTTCGCGCTCTATCATCGGACACTCTTAACAAGAAACTACTGCTCAATGTTGAGATCAAGGGCACTCCATCCTCTGTTACTTTAGTAGATCCTGCTACTAATGCTGATCTGGGAAAGGTGAATTTTTTAAAATATTTAAATATGATAGAGAGATACTGATGAGAGATGAGATACTATTTAATTCAAAAACCATTAATTGATGTAGTAATTTATTTTGCTTGTGTTATGTTGGTTTTTCTTTAAACAATATTCCTCTTAAGCTCGTATTAAAATACATATACTTGACTTTGAATGTGATGAAATAAATTATTGAATTATAACTTTTCTCAATCTCACCCAAATTAGTATCATACATATAAACTGCATAACTGCGGTATAACAGATTTTCGAAGTACATTTAAATAATACTATTGGACTTATTATATTCTTAAAATTGATAATATTAGTTATATGTTTAATTAATCATTGTAGAGGACATTAATGAATACCATATATTCTCTTTCCCGCAGAACCTCATCAAAGAGGGTCTCGTATTAACGGATAAACTCCGTGAGCCGCGCCTCGCGTCTCTCATGGCGGACTACCGTAGTGCGCAAGAGCATGCGAAGGCATCGCGGCTGAATCTATGGCGACACGGCGACATCAGTGAAGACGACGCGCTCGAGTTCGGCGCTCGCCGCTAGCCCCCTCCGGGCCAATGGTACGACGCCACCACTTCGCCAGCCCACACCCTCAATTGTGCCACATGTACCGCGCCACACGCAGAAATCGTCATCTACACGGCCATATATGAGTTCTTGTGAAGTGATCGTACCAAGTGACCGTTTAACAGTGATGGTGCCGTGACGAATTATTTTATTTCCTTTCTCCTCATTATATGTACTATTATTTGATGAATTTGTATGCAAAATATGATGAAATAAGCATTTGGTTCAATGCCAGTTTTTTTATATTTTAATGTCAACTACAACTTACAGATGTTTACTGTATTCAAGATTTTTATATTAGTTGTTGTTGTTTTTATTTTTTTTTATTACCACAAATATATTGTTAAGATTGGATATCCATCCATAAGCTAGTGTTATAGTAAATGTCTATAAATTTAGTACGTTATTGGATGTTGCATGTTGCCATCTGTACTAAGAAAAATAATAAAATATTTGTCAGCATAATTTTTTTCACGATATTTTTTTTACTTTTTACACAAACACGTTTTATGTCAAACTTTATACATCTATTTCCAGAAACATTAGTTGCATAATCATAGTTAAGTGTGAATTGTCTAAATTATTATAATAAGTCTGATAGCATTACATGGCATTAAGTATTACATTTTAATATTGGATACTTGATGTTGACTAGTTTTTACACTTCATACATTTTTCTTGAAAATTTACTTACTACCTCTCCTTGAGATAACAATAAATAAATGTAACCACACGGTACATGGTTTGTTAAACTATTATCTTGAAATAAATAATATTTTTAGGAACTATACTGGCTTATTCATTTTACATCTATACTAGTCTTTAGAGGTTACTATTGAAGTTGGGATATACACTGTATTTACAGAGTGCTGAGGTAAAGCTCACATTATTTCTTTAAGTTACGAAGATTACAAATTCTTAATTTTATTTTTAGGTACTATTGTCCAAATTATAAGGAGTTACAATTGTCTCTAATCTTTCAACTATTATTATTTCTTGGGATTCTAGAGTAAAAAATAATTAAAAAAATACTTTATTAATTTTTCAAAATATTATTTTCACAGCAATACAAAATATAAGTTAAATTATTTTTATTACAATACAAGGTGTGTGCAGTGTGCCAGTATATTAAGGCATACATTGGTAATCTTAGTCTCAAAGTAAATTATTAAAATTGTGTATTAATTAAGTATTTTAAATGACCATAATATTATTTCTTTTAATCTGATATATCTAGCACCTATCTACATAATAAAGCATTCACTCTAGATAAGTTACATAATATGTACTTTCTCTTTGTACACTTTGATATTTAACATGACATTCACTTTAATATAATTTATATTAATAAAAAAATTCTTAACAAACGGAAAACATGTTCTTATTAATTTGACGAAATTATGCATAGCTTTAGCCTAAGAAACATATTTACAGCTTGTCAAAATCCTTGCAATTGTTGTTTTTACTTTTGAAGCTCTTAAAATTAACAGTTCTCTTTATAATTGGTACGCTTAGGACCAAGTGTAAATATAAAACAGAATAGAATAATGGAATAGTCGTATATTTGAACTAACTTAAATAAATTTAAGAAACTCAAGATAAATTAAAAACCTTGTTTTCATGATTTATATTATGAGTAGAAAGTTTAGAAAGTTAAATAACCTTGACACAATTATTTTCAAAGAGAAAGTTAAATTTGGAGCTTCTTACCAGCAAATTCTTAACTCAACTGCAAAGTAAAGGGAGTACATACAGTACACTAATGCGTACCATTTGGAATGAATTTATTTTCAACATTTGACCAATAACTTGCTTTGTATAAAATTGACTTGATAGAATTGATTGATCTTTTATGAACCTACTCCTACTTTGTATTTAGTAATGCAGCAAGAATGGAATATTTGCTAGAAATAATTCATCATGCTACCCATTAAGTTATTTAAGGCTTTATGACAAGAAAAAATGTACCTTCATGTAAAATCTTTTAAAATTAAATATAATAAATATATCCTTAGGTATCTATTAAAATACTATTTAGCATGCGAATCTTTTTACTCAACAACCACTCATCGCCATCATATATATTATTTATTAAAATATATGGGTAACAGACAAAGGAGTACAAAATTGTGGTAAATAATTCTATCATTGACAGTGTACATTATTGTTAGTAGTTATTAATATAAAAACTAAATCATACCATTATCAAGGCTTGTGCAATTAACTGACATCATTTACTACTAAAAAATAAAATTCCTCATGCATTTTTGTTTGTGAAAATATATCTGAGATAAATATAAAACAAAAAACATATTTTGTACATGATATCACAACATTTGTATAATGTAATGATAACTTTTATTAAAGCTATACAATATGTACAACTTTGTGGGGATCAACTTCACTATCAAAAAAAGGGACTATATTTTTTGATACCGGTGGCAAATTCACAAGAAACTGTTGTATTGTAGAATAATAATCTCGACATGTCCAAGTGTTGTCATGACCTCCACCAGGCATTTCAGCAATCTTCTTGCAGACTGCTCCACATCTAAAGTATAGCTCTTTAGCCATTGGTGGAGGCACCAAGGCATCATTTGTCCCACATACAACTAGTGTTGGGGTGACAACATTCCCGATTTTCTTTAAAGACAAATACTGAAAAATTAGATTTTTTAAGATTAAATTTAAAAAATGTGATTCCACACTTTATTAAAATATTAATACTCCATATAACAAAATAGTGCATGTCATTACCAATCAAGGAGTGCTTATTGCTTAGTGCCTCCAGAAATAGAACAATGGACCCCGTGGTTATATACACTGCACGTTAATAATACCACAAACACAGGTGTTTATTAAAGTATTTAAAAAAATAAAATAAGTGACAAACCTTATTTTTATGACATATTTGTGGGAGCCATAGTAAACATCTCCATTTGAGAATAATTTTAGCCATATCTGGAATGCTTGTAAAAGTATTTTCAATTACCATTGCCCAAAGTTTATTTCTGTTATCTAATCTAGAAGCAAGATCAATAGCTACTGCTCCACCTAGAAATAACCAGGTACAGATAAAATCATACTAAAAAAAATATTCCACCTTAATACCTACTAAAAAGTAAAGTCATGTACCCCTTTATGGGGCAGGGGGAAAATAATTCTTAATATAATATTTAATTGTAGGTAAGTTGATTTCTAACCTTCTGCACCTGTCTAATGTAACTATTATGTTAAATTCTTTGAGTTAAAACCTTAAACCTTACATGATTACTAAGGAGCTGTCTGTTGTACTTTTTCCTATAAAAATATCCCAATCAAGTTCTAATATTATGGTAAAGCTATCAAGACTTCATTGATACTATGTCAAGCATCATTGGTACTATGCATGCCATGCATTTTGCCAGTTTATTATTTACAGAATAATTTCTATTTGAATCCCTTTCATTAATATAACATTTTGAGTAGAGAATTATTGCTAACAATAGTTCTCTAAATAGTAATCTTACCTAAAGATCGTCCAAATAAGAATATTTTATTCCTGTCAATATCACTTCTTTGCATTAGATAGTCAAAGGCAGTTTGTGCATCAATATACAATCCTCGCTCTGATGGTGACCCTTCTGAGAGGCCATACCCTCTATATTCCATCATCAATATGTTGATATTGAGCTTGTGATAAAATCCAGATACATTTGCTAGTCTTTAATCAAAAACAAGTTTTAAATATAATATATTCTCTCTAGAAATATTTAAGTATGTATTGTGTGTACTGAAATTATCTCATATTTTTTTAAGACTACAATTTATGTTTTACTTGACAATATGTGCTATTCAGTAAATAAAAGTTAATCCATTGTGTTATAGATCACAACAGATTAACTTAATATATAGAATTACACTTACCTTTGACCCATATTGCCTGCATTTCCATGAAAAAATATCATAGTAGGGACATTATTACTATTGTCTTGTTGCTTTATGAAGAACATATGAATTTTCACTCCATCTTTGCTATTTATTTTAATACTCTCATAAGGAAGTTTGTAATTACTTGGTTGTAAAACAAAGGCTCTAGCATCAGGTGGGTCATTTGGGTAGTACAAGAGAAGATCTTGAGCATTATATAGGATTCCTATAATAATAATAATAATATTTTTTAAATGCAACATAACACTTAAGTAAATTATATTGCAAATAGCATAAATATCCCTGGTCAGTGAGAATCACTCAGTTATTACATACTCGCTATTGTCTAGGATATGCTTTTAATATGGAATGAAATCACAGTCAACACCACAGTCCATCAGCAATGAATTATCAAAATGTATTAAATATAAACATCATAAAACAAATTTAAAAATAAATGACCCATACATTTAAGTTCTGCGTTTAGGCATTAGAGAACTTATAATGATTTTGGTTAAGGGGATTTCAAATTTAAATTATTAGTTATTGTATATTATGATACCTGAGAATCCCAGCGTAAATACGATGGCGCCTATAGCTGATCCATAAAACCAGAACACTATTATACTAGAAAATATAATAAACATAGCAACCACCCATAGTCTGTATAAAATTAGTCTAATTATGTGATACATGTTAATTGTGTCTTTTTCATATGTATACAGAAATTCATTTTTAAATAAACAGTTATATGATTTGTGAAAGATGGTCATAAATGACCATGAGAATGCGAGAACAAGATGTTTTCTTTAAATAATTCATCTTATATCATGTATAAACATAAATACAATTTAATAAAAACAATTGTTTTGACACCGTAACTATTCTAAGACAGTTGTGTTACCAGTTAATCATTAATGTAATATGTAATGTTTTTTAATTCTTTATGTTATGAAATAATTGATTACTGGCCTTTTTTGTTAACTTGAAACTAGTAAGTAGCCCTTGCCTTACAGCTGTCAAGTTGAAGTTAGCAATGAGTTACATCATCTCCATTCTGTCTGTCAGTCTTGACAAACAGATATCTCCGTAACCATTCCTCCATACAGAATACAAATATAGTAGTGAATATATACACCACTCTACATATAAATTTAAAGGAACATTGAAATAACGCTCTCTTTAGTATAGGCTCTAAACTAAACCTAAAATTATATTTGTCATTAATATAATTTGTATTTTTTTATGCAAATTTGGTACCATAAAAAAAATAAACCAATCATTACTAAATCCTAGGTATACATCAATAAACTATATAATTTAAGAACTTCGTTGTACCATATTATTGAAAATAAATAAAAATAAAATGGAAAATATATGAATATGAATTTTGATACTTGTAACGTATACAACGTTGAAATGATAAGTAATTGTTCCTTTAAGTGGCACTTATAATAAGTATGATAACACCATCACCCTAAAAGGTCCAAGTTATTCCGACCCCGGCTTAATATGCAGCTTCTCGACCTTAGATCGTGGACATCGAACAATAAATATATATGTATATAGAAAATTTAAAAAAGTTTGTCCTTTTTTAATTAAGATTTAGATTATTTATGTAGCTGGAGCCAATATAATTTTTAGTTCAGTAGTTAACTAAAGGCATACACCATGTGCCGAATAAAGTTAGGGAGGCGAGGTAGCTAAATGGCGTAATTCAACGGCGCCGTCGAGACCTATCAAAAACGAAAGATAAAATAATTTCGAAAAGAAAAGTTCGTATGGTAAAAACCATTTTAGCGGTGGGTGTGGCGTGTACGGTTTTTCAAAATTGTTAAAAAAAAAACAGTTACTTGGGCATTCTCGAGCGCGTCAGATGTTCCCAGTCCCAAGTGCCTCTGTTAACAACGGTATACTAATCTGCCGGTTTGCGTGGTGGGGGTAGGCATATAAAGTAGTCAAAAATGCAAAAAAAAAATTACTCGAGCGCGTCAGATTTTCGGAAGGGGTGTAAAGTAGGCCCCAAGGAAGCTCCCTTTAAAAAAACTGACGACGGCGTGACGATAAGTTACGATGAATTTTTGGAAATGCAAAAAAAAAGTTTTTTTGAAATACTCGAGCGCGTCAGATAGATAGGGGAAGTTTATCTCGGTATCCTGAAGGCATATTTTCTTAATCTGACAAAAATGTTGGTGGGTTGTCTTAATTTTTTGTTTTTTTTTTAAATATCTTTCTCCTTGATAAAACGGGGAATTTAAGAATGACAATAAAGCGGTAGATACAACCAACGTAAATGTAGATGTAATATATATATATATATACGTCCAAAAAATAATTTGAGGATTAACAGGCTATTGAATAATATACATACATGAAACTGTACATGTTAATAATATTTTTGTATACAGATACGCGTAACTTTTTCCGAGTCCACGAAAATTATTTTTATTATAAAAAAATATTTTTTTTGAGATATAATAAAAGTCACATAATTTAATCATCGTTATTTCATATACATTTTTTATACACCCTCAGTTTTCGAGATATACTAAAAACCGGGAGTTTGAGTTTTTATGATGCTTCAAGTCAAAAAGTTTTAACTTTGGACAAAAATGTAAACAGACCTTTTTTGTGTAAAACAAAATTACCTTTTTTGTTTATTTAAACTTCTTTTTTGTAAATTGTATCGTTCGTGACTTATATGCTGCAACGCGTTCTTCGGAAGACGAAATGGCTTCTCCACACTTGCGGTCATGCGGAAACCGGCAGATTTTGTATTTTTAGTAAGTTTTAGATTATATTCTTCAAAATAAATAAAAAATAAATCGCGCTCGAGAATGCCGGATTAACGTTTTTTTACAAGTTTGCGACCGTATAACTCGGCGGCGTCAAGGACTTATCGTCAGATACGTAAATTAAGTCTTTCAACACTACAATCAACCCCCAATATCTTAATCTGACGCGCTCGAGTATTTCAGACTATCTATTTTTTTACTAATCTGATCGTCTATCCTAGGCGCGCGTCACTACATATAGAGCTAAATACTTTACAAAGTTGTTCTATTAGGTCTATGGTATCTCTCATATCTTAAACTGTCACGCTCGAGTATTACCGAAAATTCCCCTATTCGCCTCCCTAACTAATAGGTGCGGCCTTTTGCTTATGATTTGACTGGTGATAAAACTTCTTGTACAATACAAGGATAAATAAAAATATAAATCTGAAATCTTCAAAAAATTTAACACTTAATTCTATGCAATAAAAGTCAATTTAAAATCAATACTAATTTAATAATTTCAATAAACTACAAATAAAGATAAAAGGAATTAAATATTAACCATGATACTTTTAATATTGCTGACTTTTTAAACATTGATATACAATAATTATTACAAAAATTGATTACTTAATTAAATCAAATTAAACCCACTAATATAAGTAGAATTGAGGAAAACTCGTTTTATTTATAAAAATATTTAATATTTTTAAATACAATTGTTCTAAAAATTTGTACCATAAAATATTTTATCAAAAATTTTGTTCACTATTTCCCAGATTATTATAGTAGGTTCTACTGAGTATATCTTTTATAAAATTTATATATAATCAAAATGAATTGCTTAAGTATAATTTTTAAAACCTTTACCATTTACTTAACCTTACACCATAAAATAAACTTGTAATTGTGTTAACATTTTTATACATTCCTACAGGTTTATTCATAAAATAGTTATCTTCATTTCAAGGCTTATTATAAGCAAAAAAAATTATGCATAAAACTCATTATAACTAATTTCGTCTAAGTAAAACCATTTAACGGCAAAACAAAAGTCAGACATGCTAATTAAATTTTTATGGAACGCTGTAAAACTAAGCCCTAAGTAAGACTCCGTTCTATTGTGTCAACAATATCTATGACATAAGATCATATGTCATATTATGCACATTTGGCTATCACAAAACGCAACGTTCCGGCCTACGTTTTATATTCTGAAATGCATAATATTTTATGAATAACGCCGTTATTTTTTTACATGGATGACGGAAATTGTCTATGTATTTTCAAATAAGTGTACATCTCGATAAATATACGGTACCCTGTTTTTATAAACCGTTACAAATACAGAACAAAAATTGATCCGAAAATATTTTACGACTACTAACGTTACATAGAACCATTACAAATTCATAAATGTATCGCTCTTATTCATATAAACAATATTCCTCTACTATTTTTGTCGGCCTGTCAATTTTTTTGTTTACTCTGTAATTGAAAAAGACAGCTGACTTCTTTTAAGCTTATTATTATATTGATATTACACACATTGATTAATAACATTTAAGTCCCGTCTCTTAATGGGACCTTCAGTGATTCCAACCGTAGCACCGTAACAATTCATGTTTCCTTGGGATCTAATCTGTATGCTATATAAGCCACGGGGGTGTTTACTTATAATAATAAAACAATTGATAATTATTTTTTGCGTCACAGCAAAGTAACATAGAACCATTACAAATTCATAAAAAAAACATGACAAATAAATTATTATGCAAAATTAATCGGACGGTCTCGATACGCATTTTCTACTAAAAATATAAAATTGATCTAAATTGTATGGGACATCCCTAATAAACCCAAAATCATAAATGCTTAACTCCAGTCCAGAATATTCTTAGAACGTGGACCATATGAATTCGTATATTCGTCTTTTTTAATTCTTTAATAATCTGTGTGTAAAAATCTTTCCGTAGCACTTGTATCCGTGTAACAAAAAATATATTTTATACAATTCCAAGTAATTATATGTGTGACGTACACACACAATCTAAAACAATGTCACCTTAAAGCAAATTTGCATTGATATGTTGAGCATATTATTAGTAAAAAGCTGATATAAACTAGGAGTTTTGTGTTAAATTTCCGTATCGTTAAATACTATTTTAGAACAATTTATTTAACATTTTTTATTTTCTGGTACTCGTAGAACAATTCTTGGACATCGACGAGAGATCTCTCGATTTGCTTCACGAAGTTGCTGGAGCTCTATATAAACATTTTTTTGAATGAATAAATTATCTCGAATTGAAAACATTATTTATTAATATTCTCTTGTTGAAATTAGTGTTGACGGTTGACTCTACTAAGGTAGTAAGTCCGAATCGTGGTTATGCACGAATGTATTTCCATATTATCGTGACGTACGGAAAACATTGGTCATGAATGGTTAATGACTTAAGTGTAATTAAAAGTATATAATGTAATAAATAATATAATTAAATATTACCGTAACAGGGCAGCTTTTTTTGCTTGACACGTGGAAGAAAAGCATGTCTTCGCCTACAATGATGTAGGATACACCATATCCGTCATCAGCTACTGGGCCGAAACCACCACCTGCGCCTACACACTTGGGGTACTTCTTTAGGTCTAAAAGGCTTGTTTGACCTGGAAAATTAATATATTCATTGAAGGTATTAAGAAGCGCATAAAAAGTCAACGATCTACAAAAAGTTTGTACAGACAGGAAAAATGATTTCCTTTTGGGAGCTTCGCTCTGGTCCAAGGGGGGAGCTTCAATCTTCATCGAGACTCCGTCGAGCAGGATTTGAACCAGTGACCTTTCGTCATACACTACAGTCCACAGCTCTTGATATTATGCAGTTGAAGTAAGATAATTCGGGCAGAGGAATTTCTTTCTTCGTTAGTCTCCAAACAATAATTGTTTTTCAAGGTATTGAGCCTAAGTTTATGACAGGCCAATAAACTGCGGAGGCGGTATGTGTACAAATATAATACATAATATATTAAGTTTTTAAATGTAGTTTTTTTATCAAAATATAACATATAGGAACATAAAAGAATTTGTTGTATTATCTGTGACATTTAGTATACTGTGTGTATAAGTGTCAAGGGACACATTAAAATGCGAAACGTCAAATCGTATCGGTTTAACTTTAAGATATATTTAATTTATAGTTTAGATGCGGATTTACATAAATACAAAACATTCTACCCACGAACAATAAAAAAATAATGAATTACAAATACATGGCGTGGCTTTTAGGTTTGGACCTCAGATTTCTTTATCTGTGTGGTGACCATTTATTTTTCTAGACATATACGTGAAAACAATAGACAAGCAGGACAGCTTCACGCCTGATAATTTCAAACACAAATAAAAACATTATGTATTAACTACGATTTCTAGTTTCGTTTTACACAATTAATTTATTATTCTTACCATAAGGTGTCTGACTGGTGGACAACCTCCACGGCTCATTAAAGACTTCTTGCAGGAACGGCGAGTCCAACTCCAAGTACTTCGAGACGACATAGAGACAGAACAAATGACGGTCGATGCCGTGGCCTGTCATTGCATCCTGACATCCAATTTTGTGCCTCTCACTCGCTGCCAAGAACAACTCCAGCCGTTCTGTGACCTACATATACAATAATTAATACAAAAATTTCTTCCAGACTATAAGCAAAAGTGGCACTACAAACTTTTTGGTCTGGGCCTTAGGTTTCTGTACCTTTTTCGTCGTTATTTTTTGTTAAAAGGCAAGTAAGATAACCTGTGCCTGACTGAGTCTAAGGTATGCCGGTTTCCTCTAGATATTATCCTTCACTATTAGTGTTAAATGCGCATATAGTCAATTGGTGCCCAGTCGGGGATCGAACTTAAGACCTCCGGAACGAGTCGAGGTAAAGCCACTAGGCCAACCTTGATCTACTAACTAAATATAAAAATACACAATAACAAAAAACTAAGATTTTTTCTTAGTAGAAGAACTTAGACGTAGATAGTTTCTGTTTCCAATCCTTACACGCCCATTCATATTACTAAAAACCCCTCTCGTGACAGGGCTTCTTTTTTTATACATATACATTTGGCACACGGGACACGAACTTACCCTTCTTCAGCTTACTTACATTCAGCCAATATTAATATTTAAAAATATATTTACCGAAGCCTTGGGATCTTCCATTGATTTCACCCATTTGCAGCTCTCAATGGTACATGATCTGACCGTTTCAGTGCGACCCTCACGAAACAAGCGAGTCATGGAGGCCTCGTATGTCAAACAAAAATGGCCGGCGTCACGGTAATAGGCCAATTGCAGCACCATTTGTATGAAGGCGTCCGGGGACACACGGAGGCCTTTCATGAAACCTGTAATCAATGTTTATTGGTAACTACATACAACTACTGTACATTTATGAACGTCAATACTTGTGTTACCTCCATGTAACGTCCCTCGATTTAACTCCCTAAAGCGTCGGAATAAATTGTCTGGTTGGTTTAGCTTGTCTTCCGTAGTATGATACACTCTACATAGCATTACACTCTCAATAACCACAACAATTGAGTAATAAAGTACTTTTTAAGTTGCTAATGAGTAAAAACTGCGCAGCTGTGTAACGTACTTTTGTCGCCTTATTATCCTACCCCGCAGTACACTCAACCGTCGGCATCATGCATACGAACTTTCTAAGAAATTGGTTCTTTTGTTTACAAATTTGGATTGCTTGCACGTGTAGACTGTTGTTGACCATGACTAATAAGTAGGCGTCCTGAATTATTTATACGTTTTTCTTCTCTCCATTAAATGACAACTCTCTATAACTCCATAAGATCCACAGTTCCTTCAGTGTCGTTATATAGAGTTTACACTGTTGTTAGCTTCTAATATTTATTTAATTAAATCCTAAACATTTGTATGAAACATATTCTTAAGAATCTTGCTACAAGTGCGCATGTGCAATAGTTATTCATTTGACTCGTTCGGTTGTTTACGAATTGTTACGAATTGACTCTACCACCTCCCTGAAGTGGGATGGTTGAGTCGGAGAAGGGAAGTTGTGATTATAAAAGAGGTTGTGTCACATGCGCACGGGCGATTCCTTTTTACAAGTTTGAAGTTATGCAGTTCACGTAAAATCAGTGAAGTAAGTGAATTAAGTCATCATTGAAGTGTTTAATTTCCTACCCTACGAACTAGATCAACTACCGCTAACACTGTTAAAATTTTTTTGGTGCAATGAAAGGTAAATTTAATTTAGCATTTTTTAGGAATAGTAAGTACCTACATGCGTTTTGAATGATTTTTAAGCCAGTTCAAATAAGAGAAATTATCTGTAACTTGAAATTGAATCATATTTTATCTATAGACTTCACAAAACTCATTTCATGTGAGAGCTACAGTGGCGCAATAATGTACGACATGACTTTAATTAGATCTTTCTATGATTATTATTTTATGTATAAGTAGAGGTGACCTTTCCGTCTGATATATGTTGATTTTTTGATTTGAGAAAGTTGACAGTTTCCTCGCGATGTTTTCCTTCACCGTACGAGTTTAGCGTTCATAAAGTTCCATTGGCGCCGAGCCTTATGGAACTTAGGACCTCAGTGATGATATTCGCATGTTAAACACGCTACGCTAACATTGAAGCAGGGATATTTCAAGCAGCACCCAAATAGATTAAACGCAATTGAAATAAATTTTACGTACCTTTTCCGTATTTAGTGAAGTGTAGTATCTTTAGGTCCACATCATTGAGTAACTTCTGCGCTACGTTGTACGATAAATCTATGTTTTGTAGCAATTCTTCATTATTAAGATCCCATTGTAAGCGTGCAGGGGTAGGCGGTGGTGCCTCGACTGTACCACGTGCGTTACCGTCTTGTAAATATCTGTTAACCAAATATTCATACTACATATTGGCAATTTATTAACAGCCGCTCGAAAAAATAACTGTTCATACTTTTCTTAGTCTTATAAACTCCATAAATGTTGTACGCATGATTTTGATATTAATTAGGTAAAAAAACTAGTAGCGCTAGAACCTTTTATTTCTGGGCCTCATATTTCAGTATCTGTCTAGTGAGTCAAAGTCAAAGTAAAAAAACATTAGTCATATAGGTAAATCAATAACACACAATGTACACTTATGAAAGTCAAAAAAAAGAAATATACATAAAATTCTTCTAATTTAACATTTACTGCCAGTTCTCAAATCAAGGGCGTAGAACGGAAGAGAAATTGTAAGTGATTTATTTCTAATAGGATCACCCTTCTGTGCCCGACACACACCGTCGACTGTTTCGGTATTAAGCGGGTCTCCACAGGATGTTCTCCTTTAAAGTACTAGCGAGTTTATAGTCGCACGCTGAAGCCCTGCTCAAAGCCTATTGCTTAAATATTATATTATACGAATACTTACCCGTATGTGAGCTCGGTTAGAATAACGTACTCCCAAAGGTGACCCATGACCGGCGCATCAGCCCTAAGGACATTATATGTATGTTTATCTAGCTGTGTAAAGAAAAACGAGTTTCCTACTTAACTTTGCTTTAATGTACTATATTTTTTTAGAACAGCGAGCGAACAGGCTGGAGGCTCAACTGATGTTATGTGAGAACGCCAACCACACACACTGACAGAAGGTTAGCCAGTGCTTTGCCGGCCTTTTATGAATTGGTACGCTATTTTCTTGAAGGACTTGACTTAGCCAAATTTGAAACACTTCAGTGTGCAGCTGGTTCCAAACAGTGGCGGTGTCAAAATGGCCTCAAAAACCGCTCGATTGTGGAATGTCCGTCATTCGGTGTTGCACTTTCACTGAACGAATAATTTTCACAATACAGCGAGGAAATGCCAGCACTGAATGTCCACTGCAGGGGCAAAACTTTTTAAAATAGTAGATTTCTATTTATCGATTTTTACTTACTATTACTATGCAAATTATGCAAAAATGTTTTATTAGTATGACATTTGCATAGTTAATTTAACAAAAAAATACAATAGGTGTATTTAAAAAATATGTCAAACAAATTCTTAGTGTGATCAAATTTTTAATAGTGAATTAATTTATTGTATATTTTTTATGATTTATTTTCACGTCATACTGTAAATGTGTTAATAGTACTTACCAAGTATGCTCAGTATTGAAACCAACCTGGAAGTAAAAGATTTATCAGACTACGGATAATATCGGAATACCACGAAAAAAGTGAGCTTTTATTCTGGTATAAATCCGGTCGGCCGATCGTGGCAATTATATGTACATGTAAAACTTCAGCGAGTTTGTTTTATACTCTTTGAAGGCTGTGCCGATTTTATGAAACTTTTGTCCCCTCAAATGGACCCGGGAATGGTTCTCAATGATTTATGAATGAATAGGACGTCTGTCAGATCTGATTTATTATAGTAGGAACACTTCCTCAAAAATTAATAACTTTAAAACTATGAGCATAATTTTGTTTTTCTAACTGCATTTAATATTTTCAGTTCGGATAGCATATTTATTGTAATAGACTTTTACGATGTATTTTCCTAACAAAGCATAATAGACCATTTCAGAGAACTGCACGTATAATATTGCGTCAGTGAAACCTATTTTTTAATCTAGATTTTATCCAAAACATCCAAAGTTCATAAAAATCGACTATGATTACTTGTGGATGAATTTCCCCATAAATAAAAAATAACATTGTGACTGAACAAAACATTATTGTAATGTATTTAACTAAAAATGAGTCGCAAAGTACGTTGCTAAGCGCAGAACTCATAGAGGTCTGGACCAATTAGAGATTTTTTAAATTTATTTCTCGATCTATGAGGAAGATATTTGAAAAAAGGTTTTTATAGTATTGAGGATTTTATTCCGGAAAAGCGAACTATCTCTATGGGGTAGCATAGCAATATGTTCCATATGTTGGTATACCGCTAAAAGGTAGGCTAAATAAAAATAAAAACATATTAAGTCCTAAGTAAATTGGCTAAATTAACTATAAGTTGAGTACCAAAATAATAGATATATATAATAATAATAAAAGAGTATAATAACTGAATTTGACACATGTTTGAAGTTCGTATCAATTTCGTCGACGTTTTAAACCGCACTATCGAAACTGTCAGACGTCAAATATGATATATTAATTTGGTCTTTCTATAATCTATGATTTTACTAAAAATCACTTACCGCTCCACTAGTACTGAAGCAAAGATTGAAGGACTTGTCGAACCAACGGTCGTGGCCTTTTCCGTGTAGTAAAGTGTGGCCATAGTCATCCAATGTTGACGGATCGTTTTCGTTGAATCCATATTCCTTGTCATCTGTTTAAAAAGTGTTTGGTGTAACATTACTATGAATAAAACACGTTGCAGTGTAACTACTAATTATTTTGACACACAAAACACCTTACATTGACAGTTTAGTTTACAAAATCATAGACAGATACTCTGTGTACTATTTTGATATAATTCTTTGCAACAATTACTTATGTATTAAAGTTAAAGGTAAATCCGATGAACGTTATTTTTAATCAATAAAGTACTTCAAATAAAATATATAATATTACTAAAATTACAAAAAAGCAACTTCAATAGAAATGACAAAAAATGGCTACTATTACAGAATGGTGTCCTAGATAATAAATATTGCACTATTCTGTGTTACTTAGACTGTGCTTTAATATGGGCTGTTTTACAGTATGCAAATAATAACGTTGTAGGGTAAAATATTTGGAAAAAAATCATATTAATTTATAAAAAACCGTTGTTAAGGATATTTTTTCAAACAGACAGTTGAATCGATGACGAAACGTAATAATCCTTAAACTATTGGAGATTAAGTTCTTTATGTATGTTTGAATATATTATAAGAATATTTAAACCCAATACAGAGATAAAAATAACAACTTGCGTATGTCCTATAGTCATAGACAAATAATCTAAAACGATTTTTAAAGTCCTGGTATAATACTAACCTAAGCAAACATTAAAAGCAGCTCGTTCAATACAATGCAGAGAGGTCCTATTATGGCCACGATTGAAGTGTGTCTGTCGGACATGAGCCCAGTGGGAACGCTCACCAGCAGTTAAGGCTGCTACTTGCTCTTCACCGATACATGGCTCCGTTTTATCCTCTAATATATGTTGGATTTGACTGAAAAAAATATTAAAGACCATACATATACAGCAGGTAATTTTTAAAATATTGTTAAATGTAGTACTTTTAAATTATAGAATTTGGTACTATATGGGGTTACTACTACTATATGGGGAGCGTTCACGTATTATGAATCAAATTTGGAGTGGGGGAGTCCTCTTGTAAAACGTTACGATGGGGGATGGGGATTAAATTACGCGTTATTGTTAATATTAGGTCCTTACATAATATGAAATTAGCGTTTTGTCGTACGGCCAGTACTTTGACCTCAAATACCTCCTCTTTGGTTAGGAATTCCAAATTCAAATTTGTATTGTATGTAACAGCTATTTACTCATGTATTTGTGCTTCGATGACCGTCATTCATTTGTTTATTTCTGGTTGCGTCACTCATTTTACAAAATGGAAAACTTAAAGTATCGCATTATTTACGAGTACGAGTTCCGCCGTGGCACTAGTGCTGCGGAAACGACTCGAAGGGTGAATGATGTGTATGGCGGTCATGTTGAAAAAGAAAACACAGTTCATTTTTGGTTCCAACGTTTTCGTTCTGGAAATTTCGACCTGCAGAACAAGCCCCGTGGACGGCCTGAGACCCAAGTTGATAATGAAGTATTGAAGGCTATTGTGGAAGCGGATCCATCACCAACCACGTCCGAGTTAGCTGCAGGCTGCGGTGTTAGTGATAAAACTGTTTTAATTCACTTGAAGCGAATTGGGAAAATTAAAAAGCTTGAAAGGTGGGTACCTCACGAATTGACTGAAGCAAACCGGCAAACGCGCGTCGACTGCTGCGTTACATTACTGAACCGGCACAATAATGAAGGTATTTTAAACCGAATCATTACCTGTGATGTAAAATGGATTCTTTACGATAATCGGAAGCGCTCAGTGCAATGGTTGGATCCGGCCCAGCCAGCCTAATCCTGCCCCAAGCGAAAATTAACCCCAAAAAAGTGGTAAGCGTTTGGTGGACTAGTGCCGGTATTGTTCATTGCAGTTTTCTCAAATCTGGCCAGACAATTGCGGCTGATGTCTATTGTCAGCAATTGCAAACCATGATGGAAAAGCTAGCGGCTAAACAACCTAGGCTGGTCAATCGCTCCACGCCACTGCTACTTCACGACAACGCTAGACCACAAACTGCACAACAGACGGCTACCAAATTAGAAGAGCTTCAATTGGAATGTCTAAGACATCCTCCGTACTCCCCGGACCTTGCTTCAACAGATTACCATTTTTTTCGAAATTTGGACAACTTCTTGCAAGGGAAAAAATTTAACTCTCATGGGGCAGTCCAAATCGCCTTCACAGATTTTATTGATTCCCGTCCGACTGGTTTTTTTAGTAAAGGGATCAATGAACTACGTATGAGATTGCAAAAGTGCATAGAAAACAGTGGTTCATACTTTGATTAATTAAATATATTATATTTAAAAATATTCGACTTTTTGTTCCTCCGATACAAAACGCCAATTTCATATGTTAGGACCTAATATTATTTTCGACTTTCAAGGACCTTACACCACATAATGGTAAGTTTTAGGTATAAAGAGTCACTGGGTGGTCACGAAACGTTTTACTATTGGGTACATAACAGTTACGGCGCGTTAAGGCATTTTCCTGTTGATGTTTTTCTTCACCATACGCCAGTTCTAAATGCAGAAAGTGATAAAATTATTATCTTAAATAAAGGACTTTTGAACCCCCGTTTTATACACATCTGAACTTTTGTATTGCTTGGCAATTATTAATTACTGCCTCTTTTCACCACAGCCAAAGACAATTTCTCTTTTATAGTATGTCTCAGTCATATATATGTATATATAACTGACTGTCGTTGAATGTAGGTAGTAGGTACACACATAAGTACATATATAGAATTTGACATGACAGACTTTTAAATACTTACATTTGAATTTCTGCTGGATTGAGCAATCTACCCCTTGAGTAGACGACAACTTTGAAGTATTTCCCTTTGTGGTAAATGGTGATATGCGCGGAGTCCTGATAGTGAACCAATTTATCCGTCTCTATCCCTGGGACACGTACTGTGTTAAATAGTCTTTCGTATTGCCAGGAACATAATGGCACCATGTTTTGGAGCATTATCTGTTGCAATAAAAAGAAATGAGCATCTAGATTTTTATTATGTTTCATTCAATTACGTAGGGGAAAGTGTGATGGATGCAGTATCTTGTAAAACAAAATACTTAGCAATTAAAGTGTCGGGAGAGTTTCTTGTCATTTCCTATAGTCCATTTTACACCTTTACTGTGAGAACTGGCAGAATTAATTTAGAGTCGTTGAATAATTATTAAACGTTCATAAATTTTAATATATATATAAATGAATCCCTATTTCCCTTGGTCACGCGTGAACGGCTGGACCGATTTCGGTAATTCTTTGTTTGTAGTGTTTGTTATTGTCAGGAGAAGGTTCTTATGGAAGAACAAAATAAGAGAATTGCACGGAAAATTAGAAAATTTTATGATGTAACCTTATGGCGTTTGACATAACATTGACAGAATGCGTGCTGCAAATATCGTCAAAGAGGATGCAAGAAAAAAGAATATTGTTGAAAACATTATGCTTCTATTTGAGTTATTATATTGATAAAATACATATAAAACAAACAAAGAATGTTGTAAATCATAAAGGTTGTATATCATTTTTAGTTAATTATACCACTTCGAAATCAATATTCATAGTTGAGACACGACAACATTTGTCGGGTCCGCTAGTTCGGAATAAAATCAATGGCGCTTCAACGTTTTAAGGTGCTCAAATTTCGTGATCATTTGTTTTTTTCTAATAGGCAAGAAGGTGATGTGTCTTGAGTTCCTGACACACACCGTCGTCTTTTTGGGTCTAAGGCGTGCTAGTTTACTTGATGTCCCTTTACCGTACGAACGAGTGTTAAATGTGCGCACATAGACATAAAGGCCATTGGTGCACAACCGTGGTTCGAACCCACGTAGTAGCATGCTGAAGGTGCATGTTTTAATTTGGACCTAGGTGCAACAGTAGGGAGGTGGGTATCTTCACGAAGTCTGACTAGATCAAAGTTGTTCCTTAATGTATACTTATAAATTGTAACTATTTTTATTATATTTAAAACAACATTTACGTTCAAAAATCTCTTAACAATTTAATCTTATTTATGATAGGGATGTATAGATAATAGATAAAAACATAGGCTTACAGTACGTTTACAAATGGGGGTAACTATTTCCCTAAGATGTCCTACATGTTAAATTTTGTTAAATCGACGTTCTTAAGCGAACCCGGTTTTTGTTTCGCGCTGCTAGTAGCGGGGTCCGAACAGCTCGTATATGTAGCCCATAAAAATCATACTGTAATAAAGCTTACCGGTTCCAATTCTTGTCTCTCAATAAGCCTGCGAAACTTAAGAACGAAGTGAATAATTGTTCCAGCCCTTGCCGCCTGAATGGATGTGGGACGCATTAATGTATCAGTTCCATAGAAGTTTGAGTTGACCATGAGAGGTGAGCGACCTCGTAGGTAAACATACTCCTCCCACCAGTCAGACACATAGTTGCTGGACCACCTGAAAAATATTATATACTCATCGTCTGTTATCTGTCATCGTATATTATGTTAGAAACAGTAACGTCTCAACTGAAGTGCAACACAAACGAAAAATATAACGAATGTAAATAATAAGCGGATGCTGAACAGGATAAAAGCTTCAGCAAGGAGCAGCATTGTATATTATCCCTATTATTTTTATATCTTAAGTAAAAGTAATCAAGGAAAAAACTTATTCAAGTGAATTGGAACGTTTATATTTTAACGGAAGACATATTATGTATTATTGTTACATAAAACATCTCACATTACTACACGTGCGAGAAAACCTTGATTACGCAATTCAATATATTTTTATACCTATATAACTGACTACTTGTTGACGAAAAGGTTTTAGTATATTTGATACTACGATATTTAATAACTAATAAAGTGTTGTAGATACAAGTTCACAGTATTAATGCAATGCCAGTGTCAAGTGAAGATTCGGTAAGCCAAAGGATGATAAAACAGCTCCAGCCCGTACTTTAAAAATATATTATAATAAACGTACTTAACTTTAAACCGTATTTGCTCCGGGATTCAACAACTATTTCCTTAAGTGGATATCTGATTAAAAATGTACCTAGTCAATTGGCGATTTGTCAGGTGTGCGATTGACCACAATGAAAATGACCTTCAATCCATGACGGAGGAAAAATAATGGTTCACATCCAGGTTCTAAATAGTCTTTACACGAGTATATTCAGTAAAAACTCATTTTAATGTTGTGAATTCGTGTGTTAGTTAAAATTACTTTTTATTGACTATAACAGAAATATTCGTGACACGAGCACATGCGCGCGTGGTAGTTCAACATTTGTTGCGGACTAAACTATGGAAGCCAAGCTTAAGTCATATCAAGGACAATATAGATTAATTAGGTAATTATTTATATCATTTAATAAATAAATAAACAAATTATATGTCGATCTGATTACATATAGAACCTCATTAGATATATGAGGTCTGTTAAAAAAAATATTACAATAAATGATTGTTGATGTTTTTGTGATGCAAGCTTAAATATCATTTAATCCTTTGTGATCATTGTCATCACTTAGAAAAAAATGCGGGTACCGCGGCACAGTTAACATCACATCTGTGAATTAATATCGATATTTTAATATTAGATGGAGAAATAGATAAAAGGCAATCTGTTAAACAAGGAAACAAGCACATAAAAACAGGAAACAATGGGTACAAACACTAAAATGCAAATGCAACAACACGAAATAGACATAATATATTGAATATATGGACCAATTTCTTACGATATAAAAAGAGAGACCCGATGAACATCAATAACTACCGACCTATAATGAAATTGCAATCTACTCGCAAACTTTTTACAAATATCAACCTTACCAGAATGAAAATCGAGCTGGAGTCCCAACAACTAAGAGAACAAGCTGGTTTTAGAAGTAGATATTCAACGCTAGACCATATTTTCAAACTTAGACAAGTCATTTGAAAATACACGGAGCACTAAAGGACGCCGTGGACGATGTGGAAGCTACACACACAAACTTACATAAGAAACTCTGGTTAGCTCTAACGGAACAAGGAATACAAAATAAATATGTTAACTTACTACGTATAGAACTGATATACCAAAGAAGTAAAGTCACCAAAATCAAGTTGGAGAAGAAAGGCAACATGTTTCGACTCAAGCGGGGTGTTCGGCAAGGTGACCTCGTGTCACCAAATTTATTCACCGCACTTCTGGAGTTTATCTTCAGAAAGCTGGGTATTGGTTAACGTTAGAAGCAAACATCAACCAAGCCAGCTTCGGTTCGCAGATAACATTGTTCTAAAAACTGAAATTAAGAAGAAGAAGCCAAAAGAAGCATGTTAGCCTTGATTGAATCTGAGAAACACGATTGAATGTACAACAATACGAATTAAAACAAATATTATAGCCGCATCTAAAATGGTGTGCCGCCTAAAATGGCGTTGGGCGAGAAGAAAGTACGACAACCGATGGAGCGAGAGTGCTGCACTGGTACGACGCGCGTTGCCCGCAGATAGCATCACAGCCGTCGCCGTGGTTATTTGGCCGCGCCTGGCCCACGACAGACACGAGCGGAACCGGATGGAGTAGTCCTATGTCCAACGTCGAACAAAGCAAACCTGACAAGGATGGTTCCTAAATGTTACCCAACGTTAAAGTTATTTTTTTCAATAAAATAAATCAATGAAACTGCATGATTTGACAATGAAACTGCTCATAATTAAGTTTTGGAAATCAAAGGCTGTTATTATTATTGTCCTCTGTTATTAATATATAATTTTAAACCAGTAGTTCCCGATATTGGTAATTTTCGGAGGTACCACTTCAGCTGAGGCTCTTGCCCGTTTGCCCCCGTTCTAATTTACACACAAGTACAATAATTTTTTTGTTGTATGTAGATTTTAATACTATGTGTGTTCCCGCCTGTAATTGCGGCAATCTTTGCACTTTAGCCTTGATTTTACTATGACGATATTGCATATATAAAAACTTACACATATTTCAACCTAAATTGTTACAGAAGAATATTCGTCTTGATTGACAAAAAGAAACGATTTCTCGTACGCGCATGCGTACAAAATATTCAAGGCCGTTCAATCTCCCGCTTACAAAACAGTAAACGTAAACACAATACTCCAAGTCCGTGTCTCGTTAACTGGTTATGTTTGCTTATGTCGTATAAAATATGGGCAAGCGTTCATTAGCCTTTAAAAACGTGAGCCGATGTCAATTTGTACAATAAATGTATTAGTCTTTTGATTGGTTTACCAGAGAATTTAATGTATTAAACGATTAATAATTTATTAATATACGGGGCACAAAGATCAATTAGTCTATTCTTTTATATGTTAATAATCTACCGACTTATAAGAGCGTGCGAGACTAAGCAGCGTATTTAGGATGGGACATTACTCCACATTCCTGAAATTCATCAGTCGATTACATCATCCATAAGACCCAAACGCTCCATATCCGAACCCTTTGACATCTCAATTATCCAGATCGGTACACGGACGGTGGAGCTATACTTGAACGG
Source organism: Pieris brassicae (assembly GCF_905147105.1). Classification (NCBI taxonomy): domain Eukaryota; kingdom Metazoa; phylum Arthropoda; class Insecta; order Lepidoptera; family Pieridae; genus Pieris; species Pieris brassicae. The sequence goes on from NC_059680.1 coordinate 5,489,667, forward strand.
ACAGAAAAAAAAGTACGAATTGATATCTGTTTGTCTATGAGGTTAAAAAATATATGTTAATTGCATTTACTAGCCATTTACGTTTGAATTTCATTTCACTTACATTAGACACCAACCCAATATTTGTGTGTTATAGAATTTGTACTTAATACGCATTTATTAATTACGCAAATAATATTTTCATTATATTATAAATTGCACAAATATTGCTTAAAAAAATATACAACAGTTAAATGCTTCTATTGCACTATTCTTCCAAACCTGCCATTTAGAGAATCGCTACATCACAGGATATGACAAACACATAGAATTCAGGAAGATATAATAATTAAAAAAGCGGGGACGGGAGTGCCTTTTTATTGAGGTTCTCAAGACGGAGAAACCTTTAAAACACATTAATTTGTAAAATAGAAGCTACTTGTAAAGATGTTTATATGTTCATAGATTTTAATGACCATAGTTTTCTGAATATACGTCGCGCTGATGCCACCTTTGGATTGCGTATAAAAACACATTATAAGAATCGAGATCGCCGAAAGAAAGAAATTACAAAGGCCCCATATCAGATTTTTTGGTGTAATAAGACTGATAGATTTTTTATCCTACAACGCCGTGAGTGTCTTACTGTTTTCTAAAGATGTAGACCCTTTTTATTGTTTTTTGTTAGTAGTTAAGACGCCTACAGCTGATAAGCGTATGGAAATAGTAACAATGACATAACTATCGCAACAAAGGCCGTTTAAAAGCCCCACGTTCAAACCTATGAAAGATCCTCTATCAAGTCCTGAGATAAACACTGACATTACAAATATTTGAACTGTCTACAACACTACACAATATTATTAAAATAGATAACATATAACGATAACCTTCCTCCATAAAGACGTCATAAAAATATATTCTAATAATTCTTGTAAAATGTAAAATCAAAACTGTTTTTTTTCTACGTACCAGGACTTCAGTACTAAATATCTCTGAAGTTTAACAGCAATTGTTTCTTCGAAATCCTTTGAAAGAAGCTCCACTCTTTTATAGTTTTCATCGTCGAGAAGTGGCCGTACACTCAGTAGATACTAAAAAAATACATCGTTAATATTTTCATACATTTCAACCAGTAACTCTACAACCATTGTTCCAACACCCAGTCTTAAACGCAGATTTCTGTTTTCCCTTATAACATCACTCAATCTTATACACTTTACTACACTTACAAACAAAAAATAGCCTATATTTCATTCAATCTTATAATTTGTCATTGTTTGTTTTTTTAGAACCTTTACAAATTTTAACCAAACCAGTATAAACAAATTTAGGATATTTTAATACAATTCCAAATCTATAAACAATAGGCTATTAGACTGTATGAAAAACAAAGTGCTATTGAGAGAAATCTGTTTAAAACATGGCCTTAAAATCGTAATAATCATTAATTTATCAAATAAAAAATCCTACAACATTGATTTTTATACACAAAAGGGTTACAGAGTAGTACTAATTCTATCTTTGAGATTAATTTCGTCAGAGTTTTTAAACATAATATATGTATTTGTGTTATTTAACAGAAATATCAGAATGATAATTAACAACTTGACGTTCGTTCATGGCATGGCACATTACAGACTGGTGCGACGCCATCTTATGTGTTTTGGCGGGTTCTTAAAATCACGAATGTTTTTTTTCATTATACTTAATATAATCAAAAGTAACTATTTGTGTAGGTTCTCTAGTCAGTAATAAATAATCTGATATTATTCGAAAATTTATCAAATAGCCTTTTGGTGTGGTACACAAATGTCGAGTGTTACAACTTTATTATTTGAATTACAGTGGTACCTCGACATACGAGTTTTATTCGTTCCGCATTTGCTCAAATCTGAAAGTAATTTTGCCCATTGAAATTAATTGAAATTCCATTAATCAGTTCCAGCTCCCGAAACACCATCTCAGCACCACCATTTTACGCTTTAACTCAATAGATATCATCTCATTCTTCGAAACTGTTGGGTAAATGTACAAAAAGCAAAAAAGCTAAACCCAGCTTATCAAAAAAGCTTCTAAAACGAGGGAATCGAGGATACAGACTGAGGTGGGTGAAACTGTTAGTGTAGTGTGAAGTGTACGTTTCCTCCTATCTCAAATATCTGCTCTGATCTTAAAGCAAAATATCGCTCGCTCGGTTTGCTCGTCACTTAATACACTCGTATATTAGAGCATTAGTATATTGAGGTACCACTGTACAAGTAAAAATACCCAATACATACCCTATTCATTGTATCTTGAACCGAAGGTAAAGGCAGTCGTGGAAGAGATCCTTGAAAACTATAAAGGCGTGGCTTATTCCAACCAGACAGCACTTTAACTACGCTCACCCATATCATGGTCTTAACAGATATTTTGGAGCCAGGGGCACGGGATTCGTACATCCATCCCTAGGACAGTTAGAAGATTTCAAATTAAATACATGATAACTATTTTTTTTAAACATATTTTCTAAAATTAATAGTTAAATGCTTATAATTTTATTTTAACCTGATTCAATCAGCTGAAATCATACAGCGACATACATATTACAAGTGCTCTGAATGTAAATGAAATTACGAAAGTTAATAAGGCATTCTCTATTTTAATAAGATTTCTTTTTAACGTTTACGAATTTGACGTGTAACATGACCTAGAGGAGTTTACATACGATTTACAAAATATCTACCAAATTGGGGCAATTGACGACAGTAAAAATAAAGACATTGTTTATTATCAGATTGCGGAAGTGATTTTACTTCATAAACGTGTATGTGTAAGTTTATCGTAAAATTGGCACGCTTATCCATAATTTTATTGATGCGCTAATTAATATAGTTGACCGCAATCAAGGTCTTACTGAGATAATAACAATAGATACGAGATTTGTAGGAAAACGGATACTTTAATTTTATTATATTTATTTCTACTGTCGAATATAAGGGTAAGATGTAATTGAAGCCAAGGGGTAGTTGAGTATGACTCCGTTAAGTCCCCAAATCACGACTGTCAAACTGTGGATAAATTTTCACAGGAGCACGAGTATATATAACATTAATTATATACACGAGCTATACATATGTTCAGGAAAGATATGCAAATGCGAAACTTTAGTAATAAGGGTTTAATTATGCGAATAAAATGATGTTGAACTTTGAACATTCCTTGGAAAATGCTGAATTTATAATTATTTTTATTTACTACAATGCAAGCTCACTGTAGTATATAAAAATACAAGACCACGACTTGTTTATAGAACCTATACGGATAAGCCTTTATCATCGTATTTTTTGATACAAAATCTTTTGGAAATGCGATATATTGTTAATTAGTTTCGTCTTTGGATAACAATCAACTGATTTTTTTAGTGATTGATAGTTCGACGAACGAAATCATATCCACAATAAATGTGGAACAATGTGAAAACAATTAATATAGTTTAAAAGGGCTATTTTATATATGTAAATACAATAATTACATAAATTACCTTGTACATTAAAAGCAGCTTTAGGATGTACCTCATCATAAAGATAACTGTGAGCCACATTGTTAGAGCTGCCAATAGACAAGCAATTACTTGCCACATTGTAGAATCCCTAAAATGAGTAATATAATTGAAATCATTTCCTAATTTATTAAATTAATTAATCGCTAATGTGATTTTTTAAATATCCCAAGTACACCAATAGAACCGGCATTTCCTCATTGAAATTTGTTACTATAATCATCTACTGCAGTGTAATGCTAAGTAAATCTTAAATGCAAATGGAACAACATCATAGTAAAAATTTGCTTTGAGAATATAGAATAAATATAATTTTTTAAAATAATATGCCTTAGAAAATTGCATGATATATTTACCCTGGTAAGACTGAGGAAGCTTTTTGTACTAGATCAAATGGAATATTAAATCCACCAAAGTGTGCAGCCACAAGCAGTGTCCACAGCACATATAATGACTGTAGGTGTCCTGGATAAACACCATTGTGAATGCTGTTCTGTTAGAAAAATCATAAAATCATTATTTTGATCTGTTTTTTTTTATAATCCCAGCAAAGATATATTTATATATACTGTCTCATCTGATGTAGAAAAATTTATAAAACGTTTATAAACATGGTCTTTATTATTATTAGTAGGACTACTAGTACTTACTCTGAAGCGAGCTAATCGTTTCTTCCAGGAGCGTAAGCCAGATTCCCATACTAGATAGAGAACTTCACGATCAAAGTTAACATCCCAACCATCATGGGTAATGGCAAAAGAAAATGCTACAGCTGAATGGGCTTCTGCCATATTAAATTATTAATCTGAAACAAAAATTCAATATATATTATGTTGATACACTTTCTCAGCATTAACTAGTATTACCAAGCAGACCATTAAAATTCTCTTAATCAAACTTAAAATAAGAATGAATATGTTATTCAGTTTACTGCTTAAAAAGAACAGCAAAACTTAGTGGTAAAAGTAATCGCCAAGAAGTTAAAATTAAAGAGGTAAAAATGGATTTAGATTTTTCTTTATAAATATCACAAACCCATATTATTACATACAAAATATTGATTTTAAGCTGTAATTAAAATAAAACTATTTGAAAATATAACAAGTTTGGTATGTTGAAATTTACTACTTATAATTTAGAGAGTACCTCAATAAATAAATAAATAGGTGTAAGTTTAACAAAAGACATGAAAGTTTCAAAGAGGTAAGTAGGTATTTCAATAAAAGTGAAACTTCAAGTAACTGGCCTCAAACCAATATTTTAATATACACATACAGTCGCGAGAAACACATTCGCTTTATCAAACGCACACACGCCAAGCTTGTGTCAAAGTCCAAAGTAAAACGCGAGTCGCAACTCGTAACTTTGCGTTGAGCGTTCTACTTAATAGCTACGTGGACTGACATAGAAAACCCACAATTTATTCATGAATGTATATTGAATGACACAAAATGATCATAAAACTTTATAGCTGTTGTGTTAGTTAACAATACTGGCGTAAATTATCATAACACTAATAGACTTACCCGGAAGAAATTAAAAATAGACGAGTTATTATAAGCCGAAAATATTACACTTTCACTACCTACTCCTATTATATATACATAAATATTGGATCTAGACGGCACTTGTAGAACACATTTCTAATTACTGACAAATTTTTCAAATCTAAATTTTACATTGTGATTTATAAATGTAATGTCTAATATCTTAGACAGTCATACAAGATGAAGATAACAGCCACTGTACCAAGTTCGAAAAAAATATCTGCAATACGTTATACGTTTAGTGAAGAACTGCACAGTACCACAAGGCACAAGTTATACAGACCAATATATACTAAATATCAATACTACGTACAGAATTCTGCAAGCAATTACTAATTATTAAGTTAAGAGCCACAAGGCTCAAATCAAACCATAGAGTGAGTTATATATATATATATTGCTAATGGCTTAAACATCAAACAGCTACCTGTCGTTAGTGACTAGTCTGCAGTACGAGCACAGACTTTTGTAGAAGTGTAACCAACTTTAGATTACAAATGTGCCCGCCCTTATGGTTTGTATGCATGGATAAGCGGTAGGTTGACTATAAAAATAGGCGCGATAACCTGTAATATTTTTTTTACGATTCATTTAATTGTTACTACATATGTTAATGTTATGGAAATGATTTAAAGTATTGATAAAAGTCAGTCTGCCGCAACGTTAGGGTTGCCAGGTTTAAACATGTCTATCGTTGTTAATTATTTGCAGTAATCTGCTTTTTTAAATTTGAATCCAAAATTAAAGTTTTCAAATATAATTATATACTTGTCACTGAATGGGTAGTTTATTTTGTAAACAACCCGTCAAATATGATATTTGCATTTAGGCACAATTACAGCTCTTTTCAAAGTGTATTTCCTAACTTATGTATTTCTTAGACAATTGACATTGGGTTAAATCAAAAGTTCTTAAATGTTTAATAAATATTTATTCTATATTTACTAATATGGAATTAGTCTTAAAAAAAAATTACTTATTAAGTAAGAAGTCTTAAATAAATAGAAACAACAAATGAAGACATATTTAACAAATATTTTAATATATTACTTAATAGTAGTAAAGAAAGAGGTTCAATTTCAGATGTGATACACCAACAGTTTAATGAATGAATTAAATGAATTTGTAATTATTTAATTATTTTTTATGCACCTCAACTTAAAAATAAGTGCTAAAAAATGATTCGTGCTATAAGACAATCTTTGTGGGTTTATACATTTATATTGGTTATAATTATTACAGCAAGCTACATGTATTTTTTAAATTTTATGAAGAATACTTATGAAGCTAACTTAACTTCTCATAAACGATGCTTTTCTGAATTAGATTCCATAAAATATCAACTTAATGGTAAATTATTACAATTATACAATTATAACTAAATTTCATAGTATATGAAATTTAGTTTTCCATTAGTAACAACTAACATGACTTCATTCATTTTAGTTTTTTTCAGTTGTCACAGAATATAAAAATCGATTAGACAAACTACTAATAGAAACACAGAAAAGGTTTGATGAAGAAAAAGAGAGGCACAAAGAAATAATGGATAGCTGTCTAGCTATGAAACAACAGTCCGCAATTTGTCAGGTAATCTTCCTAGGTTGTAATTGTCCCAATAGGGAATACAATGTATAATTTACTTTAAAAAAATATAGAGACATGTATGTAAACACAATAACAATGGCTAGAAAGTTAAAGTTAACTAGATTTTACACTTTACTGTAACTATTAAAGTATTATATGTAAACAACTAAATAGTACCTTTCTTCAAAACTTTGTTTAAAAAGATTTACTTGTTACATTAGTTCTGTGCACTGTGTTCTATATTAAATGTATTAAGTGCTTTCACAGCAGATTAAAAATACATAAAAGATTATTACAACTTCATACTTATAAAATCAGTTTTAAAGATTAATGTAAGGAATTTCAGAAATGGTCTACATGTTTCACAACATACTATTGGTTCATAATATCCTTTTTGTTATACAACCCATCAATTTTCAACTCAAGAGTATGGACATTGCCATTGGCTTATTATATCAATTAAAAATTTCTTTAATCATATTGGTATCTATGTACACTTATGAACATAAGTATTACAAAAAAAAATATAGAGCTTTTTTTAACGGAGGCCTGGGCTCTGAAGTGAAAATGATTTTTTACCTTGATTTAATAAAGCGCTCAAATTTGGAAGATTAAGTCATTAAATAAAATAAATAAAGTAAGCTACAGCAAATAATGACCAAGCAATAATTTTGCCAATAAATAGTGCATTAGAATGAAATTAGTATATTTAAAATCTATCATTTGCCCCTTCTACCTTATATCTCCTTTTTATATTTTTATATTCTACTAATATGCCTAAAGCAGCTATTTAATTCTTTTTATTATTTTATCATTTAATCTTATAATGCATTTTTTTGCAGAGCCAGTTTGAGGATCTTCAATATGAATGCAAGAAAATGAAAGAAGATCTTGATAATTTTAAAAGAGAAAGAGACAAATTAAAGCCATTAAGATTGAATTATGTGTAAATTTGTTAATTTTTAATAGGTTTAATACATATAATATAATCTAACAGTGACTGGTTACTTTTTTACCTTGTAACTATATTTAAATATTTGTTGTATTATATTAATAATTATCTTTATCATATTGTTTTCAATAATAATTGAAGTCGTTTTCAAGTTGCATACAAAATTACTTATTAAAAAAACATGTTAGAAGTTAACAAAAAGTATGGAGATTACAGGAGCTTTGGTATAAATTGGGATTTGCTTATATTCTATAGCTGTTAAAATATTATGATATAAAACATTATTTATTTTTGAGACTATAAAAACTGTGTTGACTCAACAGAGGTTGAGTTTTATTTATTCGAAATTTTGGGCACACAAGTAATTTTTTTTCATATACCTTCAACGTAACATCGTACCCCATCGGCTGCGCGCAGCGAGTAGAGACCGCGTCTCCCCGCGCGCCGCAGTCCCCATCAAGGGTTATATGGCCGCCCTCGTACCGCCCTGTATCAGCAGGGCGCGAACCGCCACACCACCTGAAGGGGGCATACTCCCCGAACAGGAAAAAACACCCCCTTCGCGAGGGAGGGTGTAGCAGTAACCACAACATCACAGGAGGGTTTGTTACCATAGTTTGTGGTAAAACTTTTCCCTCGTACGTGTACCATCTACAAGGGGGCATACTCCCCGAACAGGAAAAAACACCCCCTTCGCGAGGGAGGGTGTAGCAGTAACCACAGCATCACAGGAGGGTTTGTTACCATAGTTTGTGGTAAAACTTTTCCCTCGTACGTGTACGTATCATACGTGTACCATCTACATCGGTAATTTCTCTCACGGGAGACATACCCGCTTTCAAATAGTTTTTTTACCTGAAATTCAATTCAATAATAAGCGGCAACACATTCACTCGGAAGGGTTGGATTCCTATTTTTTTTTTGGTACATTACTTACCTTTTGATATCGATTTTGCACGAAAAAAACAGGAGGAACTCTGAATGGTTGATAAGATTCCTTCCTTTGATTTCCTAGACTATTTATTATCGAGAACTAAAGTACCTATAACAAGGTTGTTACTTAAAAGTAAGAAGAATTTGATTCCATGTAAAAGTCAAAATTTATATAGAAAGTTCGTTAATACTACTTACACGTGAAATTATCTTTCAAAAAATTAAAAAAAAAAGAATACAATATCGATGGCGCCAAAACCACCAAAAAGTGGGTGCTACCACAGATTATATTATTAACAGATTAAAAACTCGCACAAATATTTCGTTATAAAAAAAAATGCGCACTATACATCCAGTTGGTGACGTTTCGCTGGTACAAGTTTATTCTATATTTTTTGTTTTGTATGGGGTAATTTTATTGTAAATCTATCATATAACAAATGGGCTAAAAAGTTCTTAGGTAAAAAAAACTTTTTTGTTAAAAGTTGATTTGATTATACAATAAGTTGCCTTCGAGAGCGAGCCGTCATATAATTTTTTGATATCATTTTTATAGTAGATTTGTCTTTAACCTAATAATAGGCTTCAGTTTCGGTGATTACCTCAAAATACCCCTCCAGGGAGCGTTCAGCTTCTTAATACTAGTAGTATCTATTTCCTACGTACTTGTCAGCCCTCTCAAGTCAGTCAAGGTGGGGGAGGAGTAATGACCCTATGTTTTCTCTTAAGTATTGCATTTACCTTTGCAATTGAACACGGAAAGGGATGAAGATAAATTAAATAAATTGGCCATAAGCCATTGCAATTATTGATGTTTCTCAACATATCCACCACATACTATAAAGAAATCAATGGCGCTACAACCATTTAGGTCTGGGCCTCAGATTTCAGTATCTGTTTCATAATCACCACATACTATACATACTAATATACTACCGTTACTTATTCGATACTGGTCGTTAAATAGGCTATAATATAGTAGGTAAACCATAGTCTGTAGTCGTTTATACCATAGAAGATAATTAGAATTGACAGTTACACAGGTTACAAACCGTCGTTACACAATACCATCAGTTTTTGCCTTTTCCGGTAAATGTTCTACCTGTTATTTTACGTATATATTTTATGTGATAATTAATCAATAGGTAACAGAATATTTTTGCGAGCATCGCATCATCTTATCGCCCGAAGTGATTTATATTTCAGTTGTACGGATATGGTTATTTCATCGCATGTCATATATCGAATAATCTTATAATCGAAACGTAAAGTAGGTTAGTTTTGCAAGCTTAATACGTAATTTAAATAGCCATTCTTAGTGCTCTCGTAAACACGATTTTTCGACATCGTCACTATATACATTTACAGTGCAATTGCGTTTTAATGTTAGATGAAGTTACTAGTTCTTAGGAGATACATATGCCCATTGATTATTAACTTTGTATCGTTTTTGCGAAATTGTTATTATAATGACATGCTAACTGACAGTCGCGTCTATTTTTGGGACACGCCACCATAAAGTAAAGTATTACTTGCGTACATAGATAAAAAAAAATCATTAGTGAACAGACGATATATGAAAATTGCTATTGCTAGTTAAATAGCTCATAGAATTAATTAAAACATCTAACTAATTTTTAATCCATACTCTACACGTGGTACCCAGGACGGCAATCTCTTTCATCTCAATTTTTTTAAAGGAAGTTGTACTAATTCCTCTGTCTACAGATTAGTGTTGTCAATAAGAAATAAACTGCCATTTTTTTCACCAATGCTCTACACATTGACTTATGTCAACATTGTATTTCAACTTCCGCTGATAAATTTATAGAATGTTTATAAACATAACTATATGTACTATATATTTATTTATTTTTATTTGCTTATTTATTTACTCTTTGTTACACTACAATATAAAAATATTTTTTTTAAGATAATTAAATCAAAAGGAGGGCAACTGGGGGCCTTATCGCTTACGAGCGATCTCTTCCAGGCAACCACTGTGAGTAAAGAAAAAATAAAAATGTATTAAATTACATTCGGCAAGTAGTGCGAAAATCCATGTTATACACAGTTATTAAAACAAAAACTAAACAGGAATAACAAGAAAAGAACAAACTAAACAAAAAAGATGATACATTAAAAATATAAAATAAAAAGACACCTAAATCACGATAATATAAGATAAGTCTCACATCAGTTAGTAAGAAAGTTAGGGATAGGGATTTTCCTTTTATTCATAAAACAGCACGCTTCTAACTAAAGGTCTCCTTCGTCTCTATCTGTCAAATTGTGAATTACGTCGAAGTGAAAAGAGGCATATGAGTACTTTAAACAGTGCATTAAGACGTTTTTTATTACAGTCAAATCGTCGTTTCGAGAGACATGCTGATTAGCTGTATTCAAAGTAAAAAATGTATATAAAAAAGACTACAGATTACCAGCCACTGGACTCTGCCCTTGCGAACTTTGTTTCGCGCCAATTACTAATATGATTTTTTAGCTTAGCTTTAACTTAGACATTTTAGTAGCATAGTACATAGCAACTAAGCATTTTCTATGCTACAGATAATAAATTACTCGAATTTTTCCAACCAATTTTACAATTTTGCCATTAATTTATATACATATAATATATACAATAATAATAGTTTAGCCTTATTTATTCTTACGGAAACAACACTATTTACAAAAGAAACACACAAGTATATGCGTATCTCTGCCGTCAGTACTTCTCTGTGTCATTTTTCCTCTATTAGGGGAAGCTCGGGCAAGAAGCAAAGTGCGGAAAATGCAAGAAAAATAACCGTATTTTCTATAAATCTAGAATAGATAGCGCTATGGCAATTTTTTTAATTCGTTTCATGTGCGACCGGCGATGCCATGACAGTTTAACCAAAACAATACGCGAGTGCAGTTGTAAAAACAAAACAAAAAAAAGAAATATCGTTGTTTTGTAGACAGTTTTAACTTGTTTCTAATATGAGCGTGTTGGGCAAAACGGATACGCTTCAAGGGCAAGAAGGAAAATATTGAATTAATTACGATCAGTCTTCGCATTCATCAAAAAAGTATCTGCCAACTCCCACATAAGAACTGCAGTCTGTATTCGCCCAACTACTGCGTCGATTACATCAGATCCAATTTTCGGCTGGAGGTTCAGTGTATTTTTAGCCCACTAAACAGTAAAAATCTGATTTCGTGTTTTTATTTGATTGTTGGACTGAGGAGGTATTTAGTTTTAGTCTTGCTGAGACCTGCTGAACTCTGAAATTTTGGACATCTTATTATTTGCAAACGGATAATTGATACTTTTTGTTAATGCTCATAATTAATAAGAGTATCATCTATATTCGTATATTCATAAGAGTTCTATTGATTATCAGATTTCGGTTTTATTTACATTTATTAAAAAAAACAGTGGCGCTACAACATCTTTAGGTTTGGGCCTCAGATTTCTAAATCTGTTTCATGAACATTTTTAAATCTAATATCCAAGGTGATCAGCCTCCAGTGCCTGACACACGCCGTCGACTATTTGGGTCTAAGACATGTCGGTTTCCTCACGATTTCTTCCTTCAGCGTTGGAGCCAATGTTAAATGCGCAAATAGAAAGAAAGTCCATTGATGCACAGCCGGGGATCGATCTACGACCTCCGGGATGAGAGTCGAACGCTGAAAGCACTAGGCCATCACTGCCCCATCGACTTAGTCAATTCAAAAAGTAGAGAGAGCTATATTCAATTTACTGTCCATTTTTAAGCATAATTATTATTACTATGTAGGCTAATTATTTTGTAAACACTCTATGTTTGTGTATTCATATATTAGTTTGTTTGTAATAAACGCCTCCTTGTAAAAATAATAATATCATGTCAAAGAATTATTTTAATTGACTTCGATAAATTGTATTCGTAAACATCGAAAATCTAAAACTGATACATAAAGGCTAATCTATTATTGTCTATATAACAACTTACACATTCAAGCCTAGGTAACATCTAGATATTGTGAGCTGTCAACACTTCGACTGTAAATATTTAGGACAACTGCTTCAGCCGAGTCAGCGGTTAGTCAATGTTTCTATGAAATGTGACGCTCCACTGGAGGACTGTAATTGGTACAGTTCCAGCGACTCGGGATGGATGGTGGAACGTGGTGATGCGCTGGTAACTCTCAAACTCGTTCCAAATTAATGGACATTAATAAAATTAATTAAACGAATGAAGTCTGAAAAGAACTGGCTTAGTATAGCAGTAAAGTCTTATTTTTTTTATGAATTAGGATGTATATATTTCATTAGGTTTTAGATATCGAATTAAATCTTTTCTGACTTCTTTCTCAAATACAAAATCCTATTTATAAAATACAATTCTCTTACCAGTAGGGAATTTACCGACTTCAAAATTCGTGATTTACATTTCGATATATTATTGTTTTATTGTTGTTATGTTAACTTTGTTTGATTGCAAGTTTCTTGACTCTAAAATACGAGAACAAAATCACTCTCAGTCACATATAGGTGTAATAAATTATTATTCTATACCAAAGCTCAGTCACGATACGATACCCAGACGAGTTACTTTAAAACGAATATAGTCCAGCCATTTGTTGATTAGGTTGTAAGACGTATTTTTCTAGGGAATTGGAACTTTTATTTGTTAAACAACACGAGAAAACAAAATAAGGTACAGGAACAATTTCGTTTTTTAGTTAACAAATAAAGAAACTGAAAGTAGTCGTTTGTATGTACAAGTACAGCGCAAAAAAAACTGCTTTAAAGTGATCTAAAGACCACAAATGAATTAAATATATATTCTTTTCTATATGATAATAATATTCACGCTCATATAATTTTTTGCAGTCACACGAGAAAAGTAATTGACAATTGAGCGGAACAAAGGGTCGAAAAGAGATACAAAAGAAGGGTAACATTTAACGTAGATATCGTGAGCTTTATAAGCTCCGCCCTAAGCAGTATTCTGGGCGTATCGTTCACCAATTCATAAATCGATTCGTCTCCAAACGAGACAAACATACCAGTGCAATAAGCTTTAGAAAGAGACAAAAACTAATAGGTAGGGGGCGGCGCTTCGTGGTATTCTCTACCACAGCCGGTGTCGCCCCGGTCTCTCTCATTCGCCTCTCGTTTAGCGTCCGCTATGTAAACGGCCGTTGTTGTGAATCTAAACAAAATCAGTCAGTCATCGTTTTGTTGCCGTTAAAGTAGCACGTCGAGAATCTCGTGTTCAGTTTTTGATGATGTTGTTGATGTGAACGAAATTAACTGAAAATGCACGCGTTGTTTGGTGAACAAAGTCCTTATACCTACCGCGGTGGTGCTACCGGCGGATATTCCGCGGGAGTGACACCTTATGCCTACGAACAATACAGATACGGTTATGGTGCTCCATATCTTCATCCTCATCAGCAACATGTTGGCACCCCCAAAGATATGGTGAAACCACCATATTCATATATAGCACTGATTGCAATGGCGATTCAAAACGCTCCCGACCGGCGAATAACTCTTAACGGTATTTATCAGTTTATTATGGAGCGATTTCCTTACTACAGAGAAAATAAGCAAGGATGGCAAAATTCAATTCGACACAATTTGAGCCTCAACGAATGTTTCGTTAAGGTTGCCAGAGACGATAAGAAGCCCGGTAAAGGTAGTTATTGGACTCTCGATCCCGATTCATACAACATGTTCGACAACGGATCTTACTTGCGACGGCGGCGCCGATTTAAGAAAAAGGATGCATTAAAGGAAAAGGAAGAAGCGATAAAACGACAACAACAACTGCAACAAGCGCAAGAAGCGTTAGCAGCACAAGAAGCGCTCAGTGCAGCGGATGCGCTCGGGCAACAGCGGGACGTCAAGCCTGATGTTAAGCCGCGCATCTTCGAGTGTAGACCTAAACGAGAGCCCGGCGCAGATTGTGCACGGTACGAGAAACCTAATGATGCTCTTGATGAGTTCAGCGAACCACGACTGCCTTCTTCCGCGGTATATTGCTCACCACAACCGTATTCATTGGCTGCGGAGGAGTTCCGAGCGGCTACATCAGGCTGGTATGCAGCCCCCGAACCCCCCGCCGAACAGTTACCACCAGTATTTAGAGATCTCTTTGAACCACCGAGTTGTCAGCTAGCCGGTTTCCGCGGTGGTTCTCCCGTTCCTGATGCATATCGAGCGTCACCACCGCCACATCATCATTACCGCACCTCCGCTCCATCGTATTACCACCATCAAGCCTGCGTTGCAGCTGCACCCGCACCCGCTCACAAGTCCTACTGAGACATCGCCCTCAGGTGAGCATCACTTTTAACTTTATACTTGCGCTTGCGAATCTTATAGGCGTCGCGAACTAGCTGTGCGAGTTGTTTGATATCAACCCCTGCGGCCGAGGGGTGGACGTCGGACGTTGGAGCACTTCGTGACGTGGTTGTGGTTGCAGGAGGCCGGCATCATACGGCGCCGAACGGATTTAGCCGCCCGCGTCAATTCCACCGGATAAATATAGCCGGAGATGCCGCAGAGGCAAGCGGCGGCGTCGATAAGCACTGTTTACAGATCGGCGGCCGACCCTGCCGCCTCCCGCTCTGTTCACTTCTATAGGTATGTTTTAACACGTGTTTGAAATCACCCATAATGAATGCTAATGATGTGGAGGTGTAGCCGTCGCGTCGGTTGGTTTATGACAGGTCGATCAATTTTTGTTTCTTTCTTTCATTAAGACTAAATCTCTTTTAAAGTACTTTTTCGTCTTATTCTGTGATAAGTAATGAGTAGGTTGGTTAAATTGTTGTAATTAGACTTTCAGTATAATACGAGGGTAACTAACATACCTATTTTGACACTTAAATTACTATTTATTAAGTACATTGACTCTAAAATAAATTAATTTATTGAAACGGTATTTTAATGAAATCTATCGTTTGCTTTTCAAAATTCATGTAAAATGCTCCCAAGTAGTGTGAAGTTTCATACAGTTTCATTCAATGCCGGACATACGGACCTTCGGTTGCTGTGTATTGTGTTGAAGTGTAACTAACCATCTGGCAAACAAGTGCGTCGATTAATAAAAAAAGTTCTCTAAACTTAACAATATAAGTTCGACCAGATCACGTACATTTTAAATAAAAATATAAATTCCTTTTGAAAAAATAATACGACTGAAATGAACAAAAAAACATTAAATCACAATATATTTTTATTTCTACTATTGATTCGTTTTGTATTAAGAAAATTAAATTGTAAATTGGTGCCAAAAATCAAAAACCAAATAATGAAATCTTCAAACCAAAATCAGTCGACGGCCGGAGAAACTATGAGCACGTCAAAAGTTACACGTTGAAATGATAACTGCCTTCTTTGTTTTTAAAAACATAGAATTAATGCTATTCTAACCTAGATAGTTTTAGTGTATCTGAGATGCCATATCCTAGGAGATGTGTCATTGTATTTCGTTTCGAGTTTAAAGAAACAGTCCAATTATTTTTTAAACTGCACCCGAAAACAATTTAATGTTATGCATTGTTACTCTGACAAACTACCGAACTCCCTACCAAACTGCTTTGGTCCTTCTTTAGCCAAAAAAGTCGGACTTCCGTGCCTGCAACACGTTATATTGAGGTACGACAAGAGAAGATAAAATCCAATACATTTTTGGATTACGATAGTCAGCCCGAGTCCCTTCCCTTTCTCATTATGTTTACTGTCACCATGAGAATGTGTTCTTACGAATATCTAAAAATTGGTGCATACTTAAGTAACAACCTTCTGCTTGAGACAGTGGTCTGTGCAGCGTTATAGTATAAACAGGTGTTAGTATAAACCCTCTTTAATTTGAGTAGGCAGCGATAGTCTTATAAGATAGTAACACTTTATTACCGTGTAACAGAAACTATTACTTGCATCAAACACTCCGAGGAGCATTAACAAACTCGTAAAAGTTTACGCGAGAAGATTTATAAAACACACAAAATATTCTTACACTTTCTTGATACTTGTAAAACCGATATCAAACTTTTATTTATTGGTATTAAGTGATCTCTTTTTAGTGGTTTGTTTTTTTAGTTGTAAAAATGGTATATATTCTATTTGTTGGATGTTTGTTACGGGCTTGAGGTATAAGTGGATCGATCTTTAAGAACTTGTATACGACAATTATATATATATATATATATATTACATTTTAAATCGGCTCCGAATTCTATTTACGTAGTTTTATAATTATGTAATGTTACATGTTTATTCTTGAAGTGATTTTATATGTCGTTCGTTTTTGTATTAATTGTATTTTTTATTCTTTAGTTTGTAAGGAATTTAAATGAATTTGTACTGTAGTGTAGTCGGGCACAAAGGTTAGCGGTGGTTTTGTGTTTTTGTACTATTAGTTTATTTAAAATGTTTAAGCAATAATAATAATTAAAAAAGTGTTAAATACCTTTGAAACTATTGAACTTTAAAAATACATCCGTCGGACGAAGTTTTAGGACATTGCAGCCTCAGGGTAAAAAAAATCTTTTTAAGTGTGTAGTAATTTTATATTATTCTGCTCCGTTAAAATCTTACCATTTTTCATTAATTATTTATTTTATCTTATTAAAGTATTCCTACAGCTACTCATTGAACAATATGCAAACAATTACATTATACACAAAAGCCAAAAACGGAATACACATTCCAACATAAACATAAAGCACAGTTTTACCTATTTATACAAAAATATAATGAAGTACAAATTCATACTAAATTCTAAATTATAAGTTCTAAGTTTCAAGATTCATTGACCATAATAATAATAATTTATTATAAAGGGAGCATAACAAAGCCATTTAAAAAAAATACCAGAGTTTTTTAAATATTTTTTAAGCATTTTTTAGTCACATTAAATATATCTATTTGCTGGTAATTTGTGTTATAATCTGAAGGTATACGATACATGGCTGAGTTACGTAAATAGTTTTACGTTTTATAAAATAATTGTTTATTTCAAAAAAAATGTTGCGATTAAAATTAAGAATTTTTTTAACGTTTTGTACAATTCATACCGTATTTACATACGAATTCCATCAGGCAACATAATTCTGAGTTTTAAGTTAGTACAAAATTTATTCGTATGTAATATTTCAATTACATGAATGATTAATCTAGGTTGTGCCTGCCTGTAATACGTTTTTTTTTAAATTGTTTTACGCATGTTTCATTAATGAGAAACGACAAAGACTACGGCCTCTGTCTGAATCAAATGTATATAAATATTGTATTAAACCAAGTTAGTTATGGCTTAATATTGCTCCATTGTAAAAATGTATACACCATTAAAGACCAACAAAAAATTATAGAACATCGCTTGAACGTTCATTCCATTCATTCTTAGTTCTCAGTTCTTCAGTTCAGTTCTCAGTTCATTCAATATTGTAAATCGCGAACAATCCTTCACGTTACCGACGACTCTGAATACAGTATATGACATCATTATTTTTATTATATTATTCATTGTTTTATTTTTTTGTATAGATTCATTTACTCTCTTGAGTCTTTAGTTTTAAGTAATGTACTGTAATGTGGCTCTTCAGTCACAGACGTTAGGCCTCATAGCGGCTTGGTGTTAAAGTACCTTAATTTGTATTATTTAAACAATTAATAAAAGTAATGTATTAAGTAAGGGTTTGTTGTGTACGGATAAGTTTTACATAAGTTCCAAATAACCTTTTTATTACTTATTGGTAGGTTAAACACTATTGTTGCGTTTCACGACCTAGTCCATAAAGTCCATCATAAGTTATGAGTGCGATGAAACGCGAAGTTTCTTATTCGGAACTTTTATATTCCAAATAATTTATGTGTTGCATAGCTATTTGGTACTTTATCCATACATTGCAACACAGACCCTTAATGTTTTAAAATTAAATATTTACTGATACCAAATAGTACCAGACTCATAGGTTAATAAATGTATGAAATTTTTTACAAAGTGTAATTAAAATTTAGACAGAAATATAATTTCTAGTGCTTGATGCAATGATGATGAAAAAATATTTGTTTGTCACTATTTAGTACAGTATTTAATTTAATTATTGCATTTAGATTTAATCATAAATTTTAAAATACCAATAATATAACATTAAAATTGGTCCCTGTGACCTTTAATGCTGGCAGCATTTTACCTGTATCAATAAATTTTATGCCAAAAACATAATTTTCCTTTTTGTTTTAGATTAAACATTGATGGACGCGTGGGAGGATGAAAAAGGAAGATCATACGTAATAAGGTGATGAAGTGAAAAATTGACTTTTTTATATTCATCGAAACGAACGAAGTTTTATTTACTTCTCTGGAAGACTTACATTAGTTTGTATATTTGTTTAACTTAGCTTAATAGTTAAATTATTGTATACCGATAAATTGTTTTAAATTTATGCGAGTAAAGGTATTTTCAAAATCATTTATTATTGAGTAGTTCGTTAGGGATCACTAAGATAAAGTCATAAGTTTATGTCGTCTGTAAATAGGCGATGCAAGCAACTCGAATTGTTTAATATAAAATTGAATATTCATTAGATTAGACTAGCTGTAGTTCCATGTAGTTATACACTATCTAGTCGTTTTCTTTGAGTGTATGTAACGAGTTGTAATTTGTTCGTGTTCTCAAAAAACAAAATATTTTCAAACATTGCTATTCAAATGTCTGTCTTAATATTGATAACTGACACCCTGATGTGTTTTATACGTCATTAATTGTAATAATTTAAACAATCAAACAATCCAGTTACATTTATAATATTAGTATTTATATTATGTATTTCTAAAGAAGCGATAATTAATAAAAAATACTTATTTATCTACAGTTATCATATTCCAAACTCTCTGAATGGTGATATTTTTAGGAAAAAAACTTAAATTAAATATATATGATATGCCTCCGAGTAGTGACTAAACATAGGGATGAACGATTCTCAATAGGCCGGAAACACACTCGCGAGACTTTTGGTACTGTCAGTGGTAGTTTCACAGATGAAGTGAAGTGAAGCTCCTGCCAGTTTGGCCCCGGTTTTATAAAATGATGATCAAAATAGAAATAATCTTTTACTTGCTTTAGGATTGATAGTCTTTCTTGAAGGTGATGTATAATTTCAAAAAGGATTGTCTGATGTTTTTGCCTCTTAAGAATTATACCGGAATTGATTAGCCATATTTCAGAGTCGAGCTCTAAAAGAAAACGGAACTGAGCTTTGATATTTAAAATATCATATTCAGAAAATAAAAATGTAAATCAGTAATGAGAAGATAAATTTCATAAGCTTGTTCCATTTATTACGTATTCCTCAAGAGAGGTAACTGAACTACTCTTGGTACAGATTTAAGACCAAAATATGTAGACCTAGTTATACTCTCATTTCGCTTTTCCACTTTGAAATGTGGTATGATAAAATTACGCTTTGTATTTTTATGGATATAATTCTAAGTTCAAACAGTTAATAATAATCAACAGCAAGGCCATTATATTTTTCTGGGGTTATAGAAAACTTGATATCATTAATATAATAAATGTATCTTTCATATAAGCCTAATTTAGTGAACTCATAATACCATGTAAGTAAATTAATAACTTTGTGATATATTATGTTAAACGTGTGTATATATATATGTACCTACTTGCATATTAAATGGTTATTTGTATTTAGAATACATATAGGTTTCATTTTTTCCTTAATAAATTTTTTTCCGTCGATCTACCAGATTAAAAAAAAATTAAATTCACTATGAACTCAATCACAAAGATAAATAAAAAAGTTGGTTCAATATTCACGGTTTACGCAAAAATACGTTATTTTAAAGTTAAAATTTTACTGCAAATTTTATGTATTTTAAGTAAGTTGTAAAGGGTATAACGGTAAAATATAACTGGTTAGATTTTGTCAAAATCGTATATTAAAGCTGAATTATCTTTATATTATAATTCCTTATTACATTTTCACCCATTACTATCATATTATTTCGTAAATGCAACCGTCATAAAAAATATAAAATCTTATTGATATAATCACCACGATTCTATACGTTGAGTGGGCACTTCACCGTTGATTAAGACCTTGCATTCCAAAGCTAACTAAAAAAATCAAGTGGTTTCAAGGAGCCAAGTCTCATACTGACGAAAGATCACCAATGGATTGTGTTAACCAATTTAAATGTTAGGGAGGCTCATTTACGAGTTGTTTGAGGCTATTTTGCGTTGCATATACGCCTGGAATTAATAATATTCATATAAATTAAAAAAGCCTTACTTACTTACCTTATCCATCAGTGTTATTTATTTTTAACACAAAATACCGAATTAAACGCATATAATACACCAAACACATGATACAGACGACACAAGGCTTGTAATTAATTATATTCAGACAGATTTTCGATTTTATTTGTTAGTTAGTCCTCTGGATACATTGGCGCTACAACTGTTGATCAATTTTCTCTATTTGACGATCAGCTTTCTGTGCCTGACACACGTTATCAATTATTTGTTCCTATACCAGTTAGGGTTTGAACACTCATAGAGTTAAAAATCGGGCGTTCAGCCAATGGGCTAATCGAACAAGAATATGGGATAAGGTGAACTCGAGAATACGAGTGTGCTTAACCATAGGCTGGCTCGATTCAAGTGAAGAGCTGTCATAGTGACGTATTAAGATGACGGTCGTCTTAGCCACCCACGAGCCTAGGTAGTTGAAGAGCTTTCATAACAAATATATTTCTTATTAATCATATTTCTAAACAATTTATGGATAAGAATGTGGTTAGTATAACTTAGGTGATAGTAGTTTGATAGAGAATATATTTTTCACTCTATATTGATAAATTGCTGGGCCTTCGCCAGGCTTCGTCAGAAAAAGGTACAGTCTTGGCTCGTAAAGTAAACATAATGATGATGTTTATTCCATATAAAAATAAATGGTGACCGATTACTGTTAAGGCCGTTAAATTAACCTAATTATAATAAGTTTGAATTAATTTAACTTTATCAGAACTTAAAATTGTATAGTTGTGAAAATTCCTCATATTTTAATCTAAGCGAGATGTAAATAAATGATAGTAAGTAATATTTCTTTCATTTAATTTTTAACTATTTCGTTGAACAATATAACTGGAGTTCGATTTTCTTTGTTTTCAAATCACGTTTTTCTAATAAGAACCTGCGCATCTATATAGTCAATTCTTCAATTAAGACAAAACCAAAAGACCAGTCTTATACCCAAAATTATAACCAAATAAGGTATTCGAGAGTGACAATATGAATTAATACTGAAAATCGAAAGCGGTATGCGGAGTACTTATTTTGGCAATGTTTCTGTGTACCGGTCAGTGAACTATGCTTGATGTTTATTGTTTTTTACAACACCATGTTGCTTTTGGCACTATGGTTATTTGTTTAAATAGCATGCATGAAGGTGAGGTTACGTCATTTTTGATGAAAATTACGGCCATGACATTGCACGTATTCAATAATTTTGAACCACGTACACTAAATAAATATAAATAGACGCCAATTATAGGCTATTAAAAATTATTGATAGTGTTTTGTTTTCATTCAATAATGCTGGATGCAATGCAATTTTTTTAATAATTTTAAACCAATATTAAAATGTCCGAATTGCAGACTGCTTCGGTTTCTCAAGGCTGGATTATTACTTTTTAATATTTTTGAAATAAATAAAGCCAGGATTGCATTGTAATGGTGAAATAATTTTTAAGTCCAATTCGGTTGTATTTAAGTTTTTTCGTAACAGACGTCTTTTATCTTCATAATTAAACAAAAGAATTTATTTAAGACTTCTTACGGTCTCAATTTAAGCCTAATCAAGTACATTCAACCTCTGGAGTCTCTGGTCATGTATTCTAATTATTCTAGTTACCACTGTATTATCGAAACGAACGACATAGAAAGTTTTGTAGTTTTATTAAAGAAAGTAATAATGTAGATAAGCAAAGCTGAAATTTTAAATCGCCAAGAAAGAAGTCTTACTGGATCTACTGTCTACTCTTAGTGAGGAAAACTGTTTATCCACTCAGAAAATTCATAATAAGGTACATATTTTGCCCTATTGAGGGTTCAGAAAGGAAAACGTATCGGAATTGGAGATGCGGCAGTAATGTTCGCCCTGCTTCTGGTTTCTAAATTTTACCCTTTACCTAGTTTCTATGTTACAATTTCTCATGAGTCACATGCTGAAGGATTGAAGGTCGACATAAGGTGAACAACCATCTCAGCTGTATGGATTATCTCTGTCTTAACGCGATAATTTAATCCTTTGTTTATCTAATGCCTCTAAAAGTCTCGGCGTACAGGAATGGAAAGCATCTGAGCGAGTCATGTATCATAAGCATAAGAAAATAATCCGGCTGAGTTACGACTAAGGAGATAGTGCTAATATTCAAGAGCGGCTATATTTTTAACATTAAAATGAATCAAAAAATCTTTTTCTTTAATAAACTCGTAATATAATAACTACATTTACAAGATCCCGCCTATCGAATTTATCTGTGTGCAATTACTAATTTATGTAGCTTCCGTGTCAGTGGTTAACGCACGGCACGAAACCTAGAGACTCTAGACCCGTGTTCGATATACGGCAAAAAATATTTTAACAGTTTTTTTTGTAGGTACCTAATTACTGAAAAGAAGCAGTAAAGTCTGGATGTAAATAATAATATAGAACTAGGCTTAATTTCGGATGCCCTGTCAAAATTGAAAATATTTAAGAATAAATTCATTACGAATATATTCGTTATAATAACCGTTAACAAAAGTTAACGGAAATATATTATTTTCATTAGATAAAGCCTATTTTCGAGTGCTTTATAACAAGAGATTACCACATCGATTAAATTAGATATTTTTCTCCACAACTCATCTAACTCTATTATAAGGTAAAAAATATTATTTATAGTTTTATTTTCTTCTAAAGAAAACACGAAGGAAGTTTATATATATACAAATTAAAACAATAATATCTTGGGTAAATATTGAGTACAACAGAAGCTCTAAAAATAATTTTATCACGCATAATTTAAGTGGTTGACGCTTTGACGTTGATGCGTTAACAACGGTACCCCAAGGAAAATGGGGACAAAATGGCGTCCACGCCCTATGATTAATTTCGGTCCCTCCCTTATACGCCTTGAGTTGTCCCAACTGTCATTCAAATCGGTATTGACTGAAGGGTCGCATTTAGGGAAGTTAAATTAAGCTAATATTGAATCTCTATGGGCAGACTTTTCAGTATCTATTTCATGAGAGCATCTTTGAGTTAAAGAACAGAATTTTGCCACAGAATTTATGCATGTGTATACGGATACTCTTTTAAAATTGAAATCTGTATAATCCAGTGGCGTTATCACCGTAAATGAGTCTTGGCCTAGGATTACAACCGTTTCTTCGTTTGTTTTGATTTTATAGGTAAGTATATGATCTGACGTAGTACGTGTAGGAGGAAGTCCTAATTGAACATAAAAAGGATCGCACGCTTAAGCCGACAGTACTCGAACTTTTATTGTTTATCGCTTGTAGAGTTTGTCAAAAATTGTATAATGTGATGTCATTTAGAGTCATAGGCGTTCTAGTCGCAGCGCCTTCTACAGTCTTATGTATTTAATTATTTAAAAAATTGGACTGTTTTAACTAAAGTACTGGTCTGGTACTGCAGAGTTGACCGTTGAATTCACCATCAGGTGAGCCTCCTGTGTCTTTCCTCTCAGTTACATAAAAAACACCTACTCGTACGATGTAAGAAAAGGGGAGAACCGGCAGGCTAACCCACAAAGTCGACGGCGTTTGTCAGGCACAAAAGGCTGAACACCTACTTGCCTATTAAATGAAATAAATGATTATGACACAGATATCTGAGTCCCAGCCCGAAAAGGTTTGTGTGCCACAGGTTTTTTTAGTACTAATTCTGAGTTGTAATATTTTGCTTACAGTACATTTACAATGGTACAGATTTGATATAAATTATGCCCATAAGTAATTTCATTACAAACACCTTTAAGTTTTAAAATAACACCCGGAAATTGCAAGGGTTGCAATTGTAAGGGAATTAAAAGGTATATTTTGGTCAATCAAATTTTGGGATGTGATTGCCTGGCTTCATAAATTTAAGATGTGGTATGTTATAAAAACCTTTATTTTCTTCTCTTTATTTTTGTGTAGCCCTTCATACATCAAGGTTTTACCCCTTAGTGGTATTTTGGTGTATTTGTACTCTTAGTTCTTTTTAAAGTAGCTACATATTAACATTTAGAACATTTAGGACCAACTGATTGATTTTCGGAAATACGAACTTCTAATTAGTCCATCCGTCTAGTTTTACGTTTAGCAACATATTATGCGATTAATTTTCATTTATACATACTCTTGGGCCATGGGCTTCAAGCGCACAGGCTCTAATTAAAGATTTAAGTTGGCGCCTGGGAGATAGTACTGGTGACCCCCGAGCGATACATCGAGGAAATGCCAGCGTTAAAGGCAACCAAATTTAAAATTTTGTTTTAATTTTCGTTTTATTAATTTTTATGAACTCTGTAGGCTTAGAAAATTTTGAATACTGTATATTTGATTGTTATGTTTAGGTTTTAATAAACGATTTATACAGATATAGGTTTTAATTTTAAAAATGTTAACGATTTTTTTATAAAAATGCTTCATTACTCTTGTTGGTATTTTACAAACCGTAGCTTGGTAAAGTATTGATTTGACGGTTATCTCGCCACCTACGTTTATATTGAAACTTAAATAAATATTTACTTTATCGAGTCTAATTTGGCACGAGACTACCCACCGTGTTGCGGCAGCAGCCATTCGTTTAAGTTATATTGTTTGTCCGCTTAAAGTATTCCTTACATTATACTAGCTTAAACCCGTGGCTTTGACTTCGTAGAAGAAATCAACGTATAGAAACAATTAAATTTTAGTGTTAAATATTATTTTTGGTGGTTTGTTAGGTACAGGCCACACTTTTCTTAAACCAGTACAAACTTTATTATTATTGTAATTTATGTTATTGTATTAAAAAATGGTATTTCATGTATAAATGATAATGTTAGACAGTTTATACACTTTCATCTCACTAAAATTTCCACGACGATACTATTTATTAAAAATCTTTCCCCATATTCCCCATAATAGATAAGGGACCCGTTTCGCGTTAATTTCTAAATTTTAAGGGAAGTATGCGGTCTTTCTTGGCCAACATGTTTCACATGTACTGTTTCGCCGGGTAGGAATCTAGATTCCATAGATACGATATATGCCTTTATGTCTATCCATAGCAAAAACTTCATTGATAAATGCAATTTCGGACTATATAGAGAAGCTTAATTTAAGCGTCATCGTAAGTCTATCTAAATCTGAACCGGTTCTATTTAAAATATGTTGTGAGACTACTTAGAAAAAAGTACCAAAAATATATCCGATAAAATAAATAAAATAGGTGAATAATTTATATAAACTCACATAAGGTAAATAAAACTATTCAATTGTCTTGTCTTGACACTAAACTTTTTATAAAGTATCTTTAATTCTTCATTCATTCTTCTTATATAATGGATCTTTCCTGTAGGTAATGCCCTCCTAATTAGAGTTACCTTTAGTTATAGATGTACTTATAATATAAAAAACGGCTTCCGAAATGTTATATGTCGCTGAAAAGTTTGTTCGTTCAAATGTTTATCTTATTTATATCTAAATTAAATAAACACATATATTTTGTACTGAAAATCTTATCCCCAGAATTGGACATTGAATCCCATTAATCATAGTATCATTGTCATTCGCTGGTACATTGTATAATTACAATATAGAGTTTATATGAACACAATTAATTCAACAACAAAACACAATAAGTATTTTTGTATAAACTATATATAATAAGGCAACATTCAAATTCACTATACTCGTAATCATAATAATTAATAATAAAAAATCTGTAGTCCAAATATCAAATAGTTGTCGCGATAGGTTGAGTCTTGATGTGACAGTCTCTCGCCTACTGTGATTAAAGGGATTTTATTAAACGGTGAACCGGGGAACTTCGTAAGGCCTAATAATCAATGAATGTCGTATTACAGATTAACAGAACTTAATACATAATGAAAGTAATACAAAGATAAAGTAAATTATAGTTCACTAATATCACCGAATTGCAATACTCAACGTTACAAAGTGCCTTGATTTCTTGTATTTTAAAGTGGCTTGATATATTTTCATTAGTTGACACAAAATAAATGTCTGAATGCACGCATAAATGTTTATCAATTATAATATATGTCAATACTTTTTCATTGCTAACATTCTGCTACAATTTTTAAATTTTTATTACGCTTTTGTCAGTATGTTCTTTAATTTGAATGAAGAGTTTTCTCGTATCTCGTATCGACGGATTGAACATTAAAAGATTGTCCGTTGCGAAACCCATTTTGTATTGAAGTTTATTTTTCTTTAAGTTTACTATTCGGACAATTCGGGACGATAATTATAACAAGTCAAAAACCATGAAAATCGATCCAGCCGTTCTCGAGCTATAAGTGTTCGATCAAACCGACACTGTTATAATTAGTTCATTAAAAAAGTTTTATTTGCAATGAATTCCTTTAAAAAGTATAGGAAATCAATACAACACGCCTTATTCATTTCTAATTACACAATAGACATTAATACAGACTCTTAACGAAAATGAAAATAACTCAACACTCCATATGGGCCATGTCTGCGGCTACCCTTTCTGAGGCCACTATTTTAGTAATGACAGTGCGCAGGCGGCGACCGGCACAACGTGAACTAACTCGGCTGCTTTCAGGGAAACACCTAATTGTGCCGCGTACCACGATTCAATGAATGAATTGTTATTAAATTCGTTTTATTACTTCACCCAATTTTCTATTTTCAAGCTTTTGACGGAAATGAATAAATCTGAATACAAAAACGTTTCAATAAATCTATTTAACGACAAACATTTCCTAAAACAACATCCATGGGATATGGGAAAACGGAAACTTTTTCATTGATTAGTTTGTTACGCCTTACAATCGTAATGAGTCGTTTGTCAGGAATTAACAAAAAACAAGTTATTCAAAATCTAAATAAAAGCTAATGAGATCTTTCCATGCTTGTTCAATGGCGTAAAAAACGTAATGTGCTAACACAAAATTTGCCGAGTGTTGACGTTGACGGATGACAAATAACACTTGATTGATTAGTATGTTCTTGTGTTCAAACTTATAATCACTTACAAATATCTGAGAGTAAAACTATTGCCATAATATAAAAAAATATAATAACTGAGAGTTGCCTTGTTTGAGGACATCAGAGCATGGATATAAGGTTCGAGTCTCAATAAATTTGCTATTAAATTAGTTATCTACCTTTGGTGAGTTGTGAGAAGGAAACTGAATTGTACGTTTTAGTAGAGTTAAGTCAATAATCTGTAGAACATTAATGTTATTGGGCCTCATCGATTTCCTTGTCAGTCATATGCCCTGCCTTTTCTAAATTAGGTTCTGGTTATGTTTTATTGGCACAATATATTTTCCACTAGGCGCTCAAGAGACACAATTAAAATAAATTTATCATAAATTCATTGTTGCACAGATGAGTATTAGTCTAACAAACCTTACTCTCGACCAAGTTATCTCTTTATTACTAATATATTACATTAATTTAGATGACGTAAACATGCAATAAAATTCTATATGTCTTGTAACAATGAATCTCCGTTTCCCGGTGAGCACAAATTAGTCTAACGTGACAAATAGATGTTACAGAAATAGAAACGCTGACAGAGGAACAGACGTCCATCTCTTCGCGTTACTAATGGGTTCACATTCCATTTTTCATGTAAAATTAAAAATAAATGTTAACACGAATGGTTTAGTGAATATTATTTAGGAGCCTGGATTCGTGAAGTGCGTCGAAATTATATTATATAATTAGGGGTTTCAAAATTAATTTAATATATAATCTTGAAGACTTTAGGCTTCGCACGGCTGGATTTTATTGTTGTATTTTGGAAATAACATTGGTTATGTAACTTGGGAATAATGTAGCATTCATTGTGTAAAAATGACACTGGTCCAATAGTTTTTGGAGTTCATTACAAACATAAAAATATAAATCTATTCTGATTGTATTATGACTTTGACAAATCCGGAAAAGTATAAGTTTTTTTACATTTAAATAGATACCTTACTAAAATTATAAAATCATCAATCAAAAACGATTCACCTATTGCAATTCAATACTATGTGTACTGATAACAACTTAGTTTCGATATATTTAAGAAAGCATAAAAATATAAACTCGTTCACTATGTTATTTTTAAATTAATAATTATAACACTTTCATTTATATTTATTTAATTTAGTATGATGTAGACACTTGCAGTTAGCAAGCACATCCCGTGTGTCGGGCCTTATAAAAAATCTTAATTGTTATAATACTTACAGATCATATCGTGGCCAGTCCATAAGTAAAACCAAATCCACTTTCATTGAGGAGAAGAAAATGCTTAGTAAAACGAATTTGGAGGATGTTCCGCTGCAAAGTTAAGCGAAGACGAAGATGTGACGGAAATTTTTATTGATATTCAATTATCGTCATAATTATACCATGCTACGCTTTTTACTATAGAGCCTTCCTCTTGTACTACGTAAACAAAGTCGCAGGCATTATGATAAATTTAAAAAAAAAACATACAACGCTGTAACCGAAACTTTTCGGTAAAAACTTCGAGTTAAAAAGTTGACTTCTACAAATGGATTTTCAAATGTTTGCTAAAGGGTGGGTTCGTGGTATTTAAAGAACAATTAGTCGGTTGCTTCTCAGCCCTTAGGGCAAATATTTGCCTATTCCCGCCAACCCTCTTTTGGGCCAGTGCCGCCCAGAGCGTTCACTGGAAACGTGATGTACAAATCTATACGATATATATATATGAATGTTTGCTCACACTTATATAATTCGAAGTTCCCTCCAATAATTTCGCCAATTAGCTTTATATATTTTGAAGAAACACGTCAAATATACTTAAGAATATGAAACTTCTACTTCGGACGATACCTAGGCTTTCTCTTTAGATTGAATTATGATGTCAAACCTATAAGTAATTTTATGTGAACAGCAAATATTTTTATTACCAAGCTAAGGCAATAATTGGACAGTTTAGATATTATTAAAAGTACCAAAATTCTTTCCCATTCTCCTGTAATAGTTAATGTATCTTCTTTCATTCCGAAACTATTTATAGCAGGAATGAAACCCCAAAATTAATCGAATTGAATGAAGAATTGTCATGTTCAAGATTAACCAACGGAGCAACGAAGGTGACTTTAAAACTGTATTAACCATAATCTTCTTGAATTTAAATACGAATAAAATTAAGGTGTTAATCCCTTTTTCATATCGGAACACGTTTAAAGGATAATTTGACAGAAACAGACGAAAGCGCACCATAGTTGAGAGAGTGCAATTATACTGATTTTTACAATTAAAAGTTTTGGTGAATAAGGGATGTTTAAGTTGTTTGGAAATAAGCTTTTTAAACATTGCCGTCCTTGCTGTCAGTTTCATATTACAGCAGGAGCATCAGCAGGCCACCAAAGCACCGTCGCCGGCGGTCTCTACCATACTTACAAAAATACCGGAATGTAATTAAATGTAGATAACTTTCGCTTTATAGACGGCTGCGCGCGCGCCTGTGTTTGTTTAGTTTGTTATAGACGTGTTTTTACGCAATCTGGAAGTCGTAAATCGTGTACACCAAATTATGTCGTTCACTAGAGTGAAGATACTGTAGGTCCATCTATATTTTTTATTGCAAGATTCATCTTTAACATAATAATTATTTATACAGGTTCTGTACTGTAAAATTATAACATAATATAAATCATTAGCGTCCGCGAAGATGTAGTTAAACCGGTATTATTTATAAACTTGCGTGTGCTTTATTGATCCATAATAAACAATTTTCAGAACCTCTCCGCGGTTCCTCTAACCGCTAACGACTACTCAGTACAATATAAAATTATGCTAGCATTACAAACTGTTTATATTAGTACCTCTTTATCAAATATTTCGCCATTAACGTTAAGAGTTTTGAGTATATGTATGTAACTACCAGATGTAGTTTAAGAAAAAATCTCAAATATACTTTATAAAGTTTTTACCGAAAGATAATTTCTGTTAATCGATTTTGCCCTTTCAACGACTTAACATAATTAGTTAATTTATTGCTACTAAGCGCTCTCTACCAGGCATTTAATTAGACAATTACATTTCGTTTTCTACGGGCAGTTTGGTCGTTTTTATTTTATGTATTTTTAATATGTTTTTACTAAAGTGTTTACAGTGTGGTCTTAAAAGTGTCACGGACTAATTTCAACCTGCTTACTGCCATCATGTCAAACATATAAATGCAACATAATTATTATTATTGTTAAAGTTGCGCATTCTGTACTAATCTAATCTGAATGGAGATTGAAATGTGCAACAATTGTCAGGTTGGGATGAGACCCGCATCGAGTAAGGAATCCGCACCCGGGTCTAATGTGGCGAATAATCATCTACCTCATGCTTGCTCATCGCGCCCTAGGCTCCGCTCAATATAATCTGCAAAAACGCACAATACAAAACTACAATTGCATCTGCCAAACAGAAACGCTTCTTTAAAACTATTCCTCATGGTTCAAATTCGTATATAGTTAAATTTGCTCCACTTTTTAGCAAAGTAGACAACAATAGGCTATTTAAGAATATTCTAATACAATTTGTTAACAATAAAAACATTATTTTGATCTTTTGTTGGTGGTATTTATTTTCAGGTAGTGTGAAGCTTTTAGTTGCAAAACGAAATCTGTAATTGTTTACGAGAGCGACCCGATTTATTTTAAAATCGCGGCATGTCAAAAATATGTTTTATTTCATTAAAATGAATAATCGTTATTTTATCGTAATTGTTAGATAGCAAAAAAATTGTCATTTTTTTTATACAGCCTGTTATTTTACCAAAGTTACAAACCATTTCGGAAAAATCTTTTTTCGATAAATATTAGTTATAGACTATAGCTATTTACAATCAAGAATATTCTCATGGCACACGTTTACTTGCGACTAGAAGGCTAAAAATCGCAAAAAATTAAAACTGACATGTCATTTTGACACCATTCATCCCGTCCGGCCGGCCGACTTTTTTCAATAAAATCGACACCATTTAATTTTGTACCTAATAGTTTTGTAATAAGGGGTATATTTCATTGCTGGACTAAATACGGACAGCACACAACGTGGAACATCTCGACAGTATTTCTTAATGAATCCCTTCGACCACCATTCATGTCATCTGTAGTGTAAACAAAAACCTTCGTCAAACTTTTATGAATTTCGTTTCTTATGCTTTTGATTTTTAAGTAATCACGATTTTGGCTTGTACTATGTACAATTTGTACATACTTTATTTTTTTGTTTACGCAATTTGTACTATGGACCTACATCTAATTGAACTTTAGGGTTAATCATCAGGTGCAGCCCTAAGTACTTTTCGCAAAACAATAAAACTTAAAAGTCTATACAGTCTATAATCTAACTAAAATACTTCTATAACAATTCCTTTATGTTATTTAATTAAAATAACGATTGGTACTGAATTGTAGGGATGCTAATGAATGGAGCAAGTGTCGGCGGTAGGTCGTGAGAGATATCGCGTCCGCAGCTCACCGTTCATCGGCTCAACAGTGCACAATATGGGGATTAGCACAGGTTCGCTGCCATTGTTCACTGTTCACGGTTTGTTCAGAGCGTATGCAACTGGGGATGATCGTTCACGCACTACTGGCGCCGCGTTATCGCGCATACCCACCGCCACCGACCCCTTTCAAATTTATTTTCGGTGTGGTTTTAATTCGAAACTGTCTGCGGATCAGCATATTTTACACCGGCGCCTTTGTAATGATGTTCTATAGGAAAATATATCATTAAATGAGATGGGGATAATCTTCGCTATTGGCAAAGCTCAATTATACGTTTCATTTCTTATAAGATCTAAATTTAAATACGTTTCAAGATAAAAAGGCGACGAGAGGAATATAAATGGTACGTTGAATCGTAATCGCTAAACCTCGAACGGATATCCGTAGTCCATTGACGGCTGCCAAATACGTATATCGCGGCGGATATGAAAGATGAATTTCTGCGACTTGACGCATCAATCTATCAACACGGTAGCACGATCAAACGCTTATTATGAAGCGGCCAGAGGCATTCAGACTGATGACAACTTATTGAGAAAATCTTGCGCATCTCGAATACGTACAATCAACAGATGTCATGATATACATATTAAGTAATTCTAACGAAATCCGTTTTTCATTAATTGTATGACTAAATGCGATAAAATAAATTAATAATTAAAGAAAACATTTTCCAACACACAGGAAAACAACAGTATGAGGTCGATCATTAGAACGGTGAATTAATTGTATTACGTAAGTAGTAAGTACGTTTTCACTCTATGGTTGCGGAAAACGTGTTATTAGGGACCAAGATAAGACTTTATGCGTCTTAGTAGTACTGAGTAGTGTAGTATAATCGATAAATAAATGACGATGAATTTAATTAATAGATCAATCTGTATGATAGTTATTTATAGGGATTTTATAACTTTTTAAGCTAAAGCTT
This sequence comes from Pieris brassicae, assembly GCF_905147105.1. Classification (NCBI taxonomy): domain Eukaryota; kingdom Metazoa; phylum Arthropoda; class Insecta; order Lepidoptera; family Pieridae; genus Pieris; species Pieris brassicae. The sequence goes on from NC_059680.1 coordinate 5,522,941, forward strand.
TCCATTGCACTTCAAAGAAGGCTCACTAATTGAGCAAAGCTCAAAAAGCTCTCCACTTAGATCTCTTCAAGCACTGACGACTTTTAGCTACGCTTAATTTGATGCGACACTCGCTGAGCTTTCAATTGTCTTTATTTGACGCATGATTTTATTTTGTATTTATTAACACGAATTATTATAAAGAGTATATGTTTTACACTTCTATTGCTTAATACTTACAGTTTCAGGCTCCATTGAGAATTTAAATTGTCTTGAAATAAAATCAAATATTTGTTGTATATCTTCTGCATGTTCCATATTTCAAGATAACAACAGCTACACTAGGCAAAACAAATTTCTGCTGTTAAAGTATTTTACGCAATTTAATATGCTGTTATATAAACATTATTATGATTTTACAATAAATCTATTTCTCACAAATAATGGCAACACGTAAAACGAAACCACGTGAGGAACGACCAATCCTTTTTTTTAAGATTTCAAAGCAAATACATGCAGATTCCTGATTCTGCAGATCATTGAGATTCTGCATCTCAATGATATGTTGCAACTTAGCAACATTCATTGCTATGCGGACGACAGCACTGGGGATACTTTTTACACGGGCCGGGCAGGTATTTCTCGGGCTGTTGTCGATGAGTGCCGGAACAAACTTGTATCTAAAGTCGAAACTCTTTTACGTGGAGTCTCGGACTGGGGTAGACTAAATCTAGTCCAATTTAACCCCAAGAAGACACAAGTCTGCGCGTTTTCCGCTAAAAAAACTCCCTTTGTCGCTACTCCCCTCTTTGAAGGCACTCTCTAACATCGTAATACAGGGCGTTGACATATCGAATGACGTTCAGTTTCGCGGTTATTTGGAAGGGAAGGCTAAATTAGCCTCCTTTCTTGGTGTACTGAGCAAGGCGAGACGGTACTTCATTCCGGGCCACCACTTGCAACTCTATAAAGCGCAAATTCGGCACCACATGGAATACTGTTCTCACTTCTGGGCGGGAGCTCCCCAGTACCAGCTCCTTCCGCTTGATCTTATTCAACGAAGAGTGATTCGAAAAGTCGTCGACCAATCACTTTCCGTGCGGCTCAATTCCTTGGCGTTGCATAGAGATTTTGGGTCTCTCTGCATCTTCTACGGCATTAACCGGGGAGTGTTCAGAAGAGTTGTTCAGTTGTTAAACCTGCAGCTGAGTGTCATTATGGGACGTCAAGGCAAAAAAAAAATCAGGTGAGCCTCCTGCTCGTTTGCCTCCTATTACATAAAATTACTGAATTACTAACATTTAAATTCTTCATTTAATTTCAAATGTCTAGTTTTCCGGCTACATAGACACAGGCATACAAGTAACCTTAATCTGTTATTATATAAATTTATTAAATAGTATTTTGTATCTGCAATATCTACATTTTCTGTATCATTTTATACTTAAAATGCAAATTTTTCAGGTACATTATAATTACAGATGGGAAATTGAGACTTATTGAGACATAGTTATAATAAATATAAAGTTGATATCTTTATTTGGTTAATGATTTTACAACGTAATATTGTTTAAATTTTATGCGAATCTCAGCTAGTTCAATAAATTAAGAATATTGATTATCTGTTACAATAAAAACCTTTTAGACCTTAGGAATGCCGCTTTCGTTCACCGTAGAAGTGAGTGTTAAATGCGTACATTTACGGGTCCATTGATGCACTGCCGGGGCTCGAACCTACAGGGATGAGAAACGCACGCTTAAGTTACAAGTTTTCGCGTATATATTTTAAGAACTTGCTTAGCAACCGTGGGAATTCTTATTTAATGAAATACGTTTCGAGCTGCGCGATTGGTCGGTGCTGTGCTCAGCCATAATTAGTGCAAGCTGTGTCAGTCTTTACTTAGGTCTGCAAATTATTATAGTGCAAAGTCTGCAAAGGTGCATATTGGCTGAAATTGTCATAAAAAGGTAAACATAATATAGTTCAATGTTCTATAGCGAACGTTTTAGTACAATTGAATCGATATACGCCGTCGGCTAACAGCAAACAGCTGCAATTTGGATTTAGCCTCTACGCCCAATTTCGGTCGGTAGACTTATTTTAACATTAAATACACACACAAATATCCCTTGTATAAACACATCGCCCCTTATAGAGACGGCGAAGAGAAGCTTAACTGTAAAACGAAAATTAGTTGTTGAAATTGTATCCTTGTTATAGGGCGATAAAGTCATAGTTAAATTACGCCGTTTATTACCGACTTAACAAGAGAGAGAGATATCAGTGTTTTAAACTCAGTCATGTTCAGTTTTTTTTAATGAAGAGATACTCTACTTTAATTTAAAATATCAGATTTGAACTCTTAAGATTAAGATCTCAAAGAGTTTAAAGATTTGATTATTTTGTTAAATTTGAAAAAAAATTATTAAACTCGGTAACAATTCCAACAAAAATGATTTTCCCTAGGCCTCCAAGTACTTTAAGTCAACAACCAACTGAACAATCACACATTTGCAGACATTCAATAATAATTAAATACATTTCATATTCTATAACCTAAAGTTTATAATCAAATTTGTTGTAAATCTGGATTCAAGTTGTTCCCAGTATTATTTTTTCTCACGTTAAGACAACAATGTGGTTAACTATAAACAATAAACATTGGCCAAAGAACTTTGTTGGTTTCAACAAGTGTTTCCACGTAGTTGGTCTTTAGAGATTCAATGTGGATACCACATGGACTCAACCCTATCTTAAACAATGATTCCATACCAAAAGTAACGTTTTAATTAATAAAAAATACTTATAAAAGGCTATATTTCATTATAATTAATTATATTATTAAAAAAACTCTTGATGATTGTCGATTAGAATGTAAATGCTCGATAAATGCCTATAAAAAATATATATTAATGCAAAATTAATCACAATATTTTTGTTTAAATTCATTTATTAGTTAACCAGTATCTTATACAAAATATAGAAATGTATAATTAAACGCCATGAATAGGCTACCGTAGTTAGATGTAACATTTAGTTTGGAGTGACTGTACGTATGAATACCTGTTTATTAAAAAGGTCAATATGAGAAAATTCATTATTGCATTGGCATAAATTCCTAATGACCTAAGTTAGTAAAAATGTAAATGTAATTAGGAATAGAAGGCAGACAGTACACGATATGGGGACATGAAGTAAAACTGGTTGCTGTCATGGTCAAGAGTGGGGCGAGAAAGGGCAGAATGTAAGAAGGAGAAGGGCTTCGTCGGGATCACCATACACACTTTTTTTTATTTATTATGTATTAGGAAAAGGAACTTGTCCGACATAAAGCTAAAACTATTTTATTAAGGTAATTAATACATAGTTATTGAGCAGTGTTGGCCTAGTGGCTTGAGCATGCGACTCTCATCCCTGAGGTCGTAGGTTCGATCCCCGGCTGTGCACCAATGGATTTTCTTTCCATGCGCGCATTTACCATTAGCTCGAACGGTGAAGTGTTTTCCTTCGTGAGGAACCCGGCTTGTCTTAGACCCAAAACGACGGCGTGCTTCAGTTTAACAAATGATCATAAAACAGATACAGAATCTGAGGCGCAAACCTAAAAAGGTTGTAGCACCATTGAATTATTTTTTTATTTTAATACATACATACACAAGGTGAAGAAATCGCGAGGTCTCCAGTAGGTCCTACCTAAAATTGCTGATAAAGAAAATGATCACATAAGCAGGTACATATGGGTTGTATAGAGCCAATCAAAAGTCCAAAAGTACAAGCTTATTTGCAACTTAAACATTAAAGGATGGCTGATTGACGCTCGGGTACTTCACTAGTCGTTCTCAAAATCTACTAAATTTTTATGCAAATCATTATTAGCCTCTTACATTTAGACATAGATATAACATTTATTACTAACGAAACACAGAAAATAATAATATTAATAGTAATATGGAAAAAAGGAATAAGGTATATTTTATGTGTGTTTTGTGGTTGTAAGACCCTGGTTCTGGTGGAGCAGACGTGTTCCACAGCGCTGGTCATTCTGCCAGAGACCACAACAGTTAGTTTGCGACTCAGATCCAAAAAAAAGAAAAATAATCTAATAATAATATTAGTAAAAAAATAACTGTGTAGGAAGGAAGTCTTGGATGATTTGTGTGTAAAATCATATCAAATGTATACATAAAAGTAAGATTCTGGTATCTTCTTATTTAAGTGGCTCTCCAATACTGGAGGTTGGCTGTCAGTCTCTTGTAGCGTGTCTTGTCCTCAGCCAGATGCAGCAACTCTTCCGCAGTTGTAATACCAGTCCACTACCTAACGTTGCAAAGGTATGAATTCTTCCTTCTAGCAAGATTCTTTTATCCACAATAGTAAATACATTACACAATATTTTTAAATAAAATAATAATATTTAGGTCATGTGGTATCATTTGATGGTCTTCATAAGTTAAATAAATATTAATTTACTATATTATAGGGTGAAAACGTTTGGTAGTAGATTTGAATATAATTTGAATGGTCCATTTAGTGGATGGGGTACACGTCGTACTAATAAACGCAGGTCAACCTCACATCTAGTGCATACTTGACCTATTACTTAATCTTTGTATAAGTTTTGCCGTTAAAAACCTTTAAATTTAAAATAGAAAGTATCAAATTTCAAATGGTTGTGTGTAACTGTCTTGGTTGTTATTTCGTACATGAGGCGATACGGTTAAAATACAAGACAAACATAGCCGTGTCGGTTGTCGGGCCACTCTCGGGAGTTTACTCATATTTATTTATCTAACTTTTTAAATAAATAATACGCTATTTATTTAATATCACGACATTGAATCTGATTATTGACTTTATTATTATGGGTATGGAACAATTCATAACATATCACGTATGATAAACCTCGTAAGGTATGTTATTATATAACATTTTTATTTAAATTTACTTATTTTCATGCCATGGTTAAAAGACAGACATTTTGAAAAATCCTATAACTTTTATTTTAAATTTGCTTCTGTTTCTTTACCCACTCAAACCTTAATTAAAAAGACTGTGACTTTATTTGATAATTATGACACTGACAGTTCCAAACCGATGTCTAATGTCAACCGAAGATGCAGTTTATAGAATTTTATCACTATATATAATACTGATAAGCATTAAAATCTCTCTCTCTCTCTTTTTTCTCTCTCGTTGGTTAATCTACGAAATTTCTGCCTGTCCATTGCCGATCTAAACAGTGGTTCCACTGACTTACCACTGTCTCCGGCCAAGAACAAAACCTCCTTTTGTTTTAAGCCATTATGTTGTTAAAAACTTTGGTAACGTAAAAAAACGTCAGGCTCACATTAAAAATAGGTACATTGTGTTTTAGGATTTGGGTGTTTGCCTTATTAAGAATTTGAACTCTTTATCATATGAACCACCTCACCTGAAACAATTATTATTTAGGAAAGGTTTACTGTGCTTTTTCTAGGCCATGGTGTAATTAAGTAAATGTTAAATATAAAAAAAGAACTTGTGCCAATGTTTTCAATAGTAAAACAAATTGACAGCACAGACATGCCAAGAAACTCCCAGAATTTTTACAGCAAATAATAATCTTTATACAAAAAATAGTAAATAGTAATTTATAAGTAGTTCACGCGTGATGTAAAACCTTCGGTATTTCCTTCCTTCCTTCCGGATTATAATATTTATCAGTACCTATAAATGCTTTTAAGCAGAAATTATATATAGTTTAGGTCGTAGCCAGCTTAATAAGATTTCTATGGTTTGGGATATATATACATTCATTCATTCATATCTATATTCATCATATAAAATGCATCATATAGTAATGAATAAATACACAAGTTTGGCGTACTCTACATGAACACTCTTTTCTCATAAATAATAAAGCTTAGCACAAGGCTTAGCAACATTGGATCATAATATAGTTATTAAGAATACTCTTCGAGACAGTTATAAATCAGTAATAATCCGAGCCACTGCAACAACAAAGCCACGTGCGCTGGCGCCGGGTAAGTCTGCATCTCTTTTATATGTACTTAGCAATAAAATTATAATCTTAATAAATTCATAATTTGTATAAAATAAAAGGTAACTTGGATTTCAAGGAAAGTAAGTTCTTAAAAACTTATGTAGATGTAAGAAACGGCTCGTAACACTTGACGCACATTTTTACGGGTCATTAACTAAAACGCCTCCAGCGTTTAAACCCATTCCGTCCACCACTACCTACACCCTTTAAAAGCCCTAATGCGCTATAGTAGTCATCATATACGTAAGTAATATAAGTAAAAATAGATAAAAATTGAATTCCTTCATTATACAATGATTGGCAATGAACCTATTCAATTAATTTTTCAAATTCCGTGAATAGGAAGCGTGCTTAATTTTGGGCCTAAACGATTATGACTCCAATAATCCAATACGCAAACATTGTCAAAGCACATTCCCTTCATCTTCAAGACTCCACGTAGGTGTCGAGGAGGCCACACCGATTTGAATAGACCGCGAACAATGCACATCACTTGTCACCTACTAAATCTGGTCAGTTTTGACAAGTCGTCATGTTTTTATTAAGGCTTGTCATCAATGGTTCCACGGTTATTTCACGGCCTAGGGCCTACCCAATTTGCAACAATGGTCCATACTTCTAATTCCTTTTGTGCTATTTACCAAATGACAAGTCAGTGTTATTGCGACTTACCTCACAATGTGGATTAAGATTTATTTGTTCAAATGACTTCGGTGTTCCGGTGACGATAAAATGCACTGGCTTATCTCAGACTACTTCCTTGCACGTAGAAACTGGGAATTAATTATCTACATTTTGTTGTAATTACCTGCTTTTTATTCAATGTTTCATTTGGTAGATTTGTTGCGTAGTAGTAATGAAATGATATGTATAAGAGACCTGTCTATACACTCAAATATATTTAGATTATAGTTATATTTATTATTTTATGATTATTATTAATGCAAACGTTAGATAATTGCATGTGCTTTAGGTTATAAAAAGGTCTCTTATTTTATATCACATGCAGATTTCCACGTTACTCTTGTTTTAGAAGGCATGTTATCGAAATCGATTTCTTTACGAAAACTTATTTCAAATTAACGAAACTGAATATTCAATACTCTTAATATATTGATTTTTAATTTAATGTGTTTACACAGCCGATGCGTGGATGATGACTCTACATTTTGTGACAGTTTCTGATTTACAAAACGGCCAATAAACCCTCTATTGTTGTGTGCTATAAAAATAAAAAAAAACGTCGATCCAATCCTATTTTTCTTTTGGCCATACAAAAACTAATTCAGTTGCAAAGACTTAGAATCGAAATTAATATAACAAGAATTGTATCGGAGTAAAAATTCTCAACGTAGAGATATTTTTCTACATAATTGGGTTACTGTTAATAGGACGACCTCCCTGGTAGCGCAATTTATAATTTTATTATACGTCTCGTAATAAAAACCTAGTCAATATTAGCATGTCTAAGATGGGCAATCGTATGAGACTTCTCATATGCAGCTCGCTAGTAATACTGCCTTTGATATTTTCAACTGTTCCACACGTTGCAAGACGTGTTCCAAGACGCAATAAAGTAATAAGTGGTTTTCATTCAGAAAATATTTACAGGGAATTTTTTGTATCGACAATTACTAGACTTGCAGGAGATAAAACACCAGTGGCGCTGCAACCCTAGGCTTAGCCTCGACCTCTCATTGTATGTTTCGGGATCTTTTATTCTTAATAGGCAAGTAGTAGCCCTAGTGTGCCTAACACGGTCGATTGTTAGTTCTAAGATATAGATACCGGTTTTCCCACGATTTTTTGCTTTACCTAACAAGTTAAATGCGCATAAAGAAAGGAAAGTCCATTGGTTCAAAGCAAGCTCAATCATTTTAACTCTTTGCAAGAGATAGAGAGTTATTGGAGGTAGGTAACTAATACATAACATGCTATTCATAACTTAGCGTTGAGTATTAATAAGTTTTATTATATCAAATGTTATATATATTTGTATTATAACAAAGCCGGATTATATTCAGGCCAACTCCCAGGACGCTGCGCATGCTCCATTAGCTTTCCTTTATTGAGCGTAGAACCTCCGTTGGTCCCTAGACGGTATATTATATACTCGAATTGTTTCATCGAATTAACGTTGTACATCAATATACCAGGTGTGCACAGATAACTGACACTATTTTATATTTACTGAATTAATAGTTATTTTATATCAATAAGTTATGAATCTTTATAATATCTACTATAAAAATTAGCATAGAGCTACATAGTTATTCAGTTTAATAACATGTCTACTGCTGTGGATCCATAACAATATATTGGAATCAACCATAAAAGTATAATTATAATTTATACAAAAAAAGCAATGGCGCTACAAGCTTTTTTTTAGATTCTATCTGTTTCATGATCATTTGTTAATCGAATACGCAAGTAGGTGCCTAACGCTCGCTGTCAACTTTTTGGGTCTAAGACAAGCCGGTTTTCTCACGATGTTTTCCTTCACCGTTCGAGCTAATGTTATGCGCACATAGAAAGAAAATCCATTGGTGCACAGGCGGGGATCGAACCTACGACCTCAGGTATAAGAGTCGCATGCTGAAGCCACTAGGCCAACACTGCTTAATTATAATTTATAGCCCTAAATAAATTACCTAAAGAATAGTGTCCCAGACTCCTGTTGTAGTGAGAAAAACAGACTTCCCAAACATTAAATAACAGTATGTACAAACTTATTAGTGTTACTGTACCTACTACTAGTTTCCTTCCGAAAAATTGCCTCGTCATAGAATTCTGAATTCGAGCGAGTCCATCACTACATACAATTAAAGAGTAAATGTAAAGTAAATACTCGACATTAATTGTCGATTTGATCCGTGACATTCGTGGTGAAGTATTCAAAACGAACAAAAACGAATAACTGCTCTAACACTACGTGTTTGAGTCGCTTTTACATTGCAATTAATGTCGCTTTGTCACGAGAATACAACCCACGCAGCCTTTGAATTCTGTAGTGGCTAAATGATTTTTATGATAAAAGGGGATATCTATAAAGTGTTATTCTAGTACCTCTATAGTAAAATCTTTGAAGGCAACCCTATATTTACGTCCTTCATATTACATCAAAGTACCCCAACTGTCAGAAGTTAGGCCTACATTATATTCTAGTATAAAGATTTCGCCGTGACAATTAATGATTAAACTAATGTAGGATTGTTTTACAGTTTGAATCGCAATTTTTGTAAAAAACATTTATGGTTTCCACCTCTAGTGTAATATAGTACTGATGTACAGATTTGAACATTTTTTTACATATATTACCTAGCGCTATAAGGCTTTTTAAGGTAATGGCAAAACGGTTTGTGGACATCACCGGAAACCGAAGAGCTAGCAGCTACCTCGGACAAAGAATTAGTCTAGCTATTAAAGGGGGAACGCTGCCAGTATCTTCCGAACCTTGCTTGCCTAAAAGGACTCCTTTTAATACTATATTTTAATTAAATTTATTTTAAGGTTAGTTATTGTTTTCTGTTATATTAATTTATGTAAGCAGTATTATGTTATTTTTGATTTAAACAGTACATTGAACATTGGTTAACCACTGACACGGCTGACGTGTCCGTATTTTTTACTGCTGAAGGTGCGCAAAACATAGCTCAAATAATCGTATGTAGGTGTGAATAGTATTTAAGACAATAGAGAAAACAATTTAATTTATATAATAAATTAAATTTGAATATTCTTTTCTCTTATCCTTTAAAAATGGCGAAGGATAATCGTGGTGAGCCTGCCAATAGCTTTAAGAAAAATCCGCTACTTTAAACTTCTGATCCTAACCGTAGGGCTCATTACCTTATGCCTCTTGGTGCAGATATTTGTAATTATTCATATATTACTATTGTGAACTTAAGGGCTTAAGACACGATTGTATGGTACTTAGTTTGCATCATCACATTATTAATCGTATTACACAATATTTAGTAATTTAGTGCAGCACGCTAACTAATATCATTTACCTACATTGTCTAACAGAGACTCTTGAATCTTATCACATACACATTTTATCTACCGGTCTTAGCTGGCGTACTTAAATTTCACTCGTAGATCCATGATGTATTTGCGTTGTCGAATGGCTGATTATTAACATGAAAATATTAAGAGCCAAAATTATATATTCTTCGTAGACTGAAACCAGGATAATATTTTGTAAGAAGACCATAATCCGCCTGAAAGAAGAGCTCAGCATAATTAGCTATCGATTCTTCGCAAAGTGGATTCCTTTAGGCGTTATTGAAGTTGAAACCTCTCAGTGACCCGAGGCTACACGCTCCCTCTGAATATTGATAATGCGAAATGTACGCCCGGAAAACTTAGTCTCTCCTCTATAAGGATTAAACTCCGTACAATTTGTTCACTTTCGCCTCAGATTAGACACGCTTTTCATGCTTATAAAATGTAAAAGCAACGAAGGGAAAATACTTAATTTTATATCGTTTTTAAAACAAAAAGGCTTTACTTTTCAAACATTTTAAAGCAAAAACTGTATGCCGATGGCCTGATGCGTAGGATCTCTCTCGTTTGGATAAGTTACAAGCCTTTTAGAACTTAACTTAGGCTAATTTCTAGAGCTTCTAGAGAGTGACTTTAAATTAGCCACAAAGTGCCTCTGTATAAAACTGTAATCATTTTCATACCCTCTCTAAAAGTTTAGCTTTTAATGAGCGTGATTTTGAGTCCATAGATCCGTGACCTAACAATGGACTAGGAGGTCCTTCACAGATGGACGAACATGCAAGCATGTGTCCCATTGTTTAAGGATGGCCGTAAATTCCCTATAAGTCGTAACAGAAAAAACCCGCGACGTACCGCTCTCCACCCATATGGCTTACAATAACAAATTCTTAACCGAAAGTAAACTAATGTAACCCCGCGTTCCGTTTTACTGACGGCTGTACGCAGGCGAAAATGGCATTAAACTGACTGCTTTTGTTTTCTATTTAATTATTGTATTCCGTCATAGCAGGAGTAGACAAACGAAATAATATTTTAATCTAATTTTCATAAATAGAACCAGAGAGCATTTCGACTTTATCTGTGTTTTGGTTGATTAATTTAAATCAAATATTATCTTATAAAGATGTATAAGTAAATTTGGATAATCATGAATACTAAATAAATTGGTAATGCATATATAATTCCTTTTGTATAAATAAATTCGTCATAGAATCTAGTGCTCGTATTTTAGTAGAGTAGTCAAAATTTAATAAATAAACCGTGGTATCAATGACGTAACACTCGTACAGGGCTTAAAATTACACAGGTAGTGTAGAGAAATGTATTTTATCACCGATATTCAATGCATTATCATAAATGTAATTTATAATAATAATGTGATGTACAAAATTGTGTATTAGTAGACATCTGACTCAAATCCACCACCATTATTTTCAGTATTCCTCCCATCGACCCGATCTTTCCCGGCTATGTTAAGTTTCACAATGGCTTGATCATAGTTTTTATGATTACCTTGAAATAGTATAGGTTTTCCACGCGTTGTAAGTACTCTGCCATTGCGTGCGACATTAATATGCTTTGGTATTTTGATGCCTGGTGGTAAAACGACCCCAGGTGGTAGGATCTTGTCAATTGGCCGCCGTTTTGGCTTTCCCGGCCATAAGTAATTTAATATTACTTCGACTAAGCTATCGACCTCCATGGATATGTGTTGAATTTCCATTAATTGATGAATGTGCTGAAAGTTTTACACTTTAGTTGGGTTGATATTTTTATGCGTTATACCTAGATTAGATTTGAGATATATTTGCTATTTTATGATTTTAACAGAGGAGCTAATATTTACGATTAGTGACAATAAAATCGAATGTTTGTATAATTTGATGAAACATAATCTTGTCCACGGTATAGCAAGTGCTAATACTACAAATACAAAGAAAATCAATCACGACCTACTGCTCTTACATAACTTACATGTTAGCTTAAACTTCTATTATCACAGATTAATAGGAAAATACATTTGAAACGTAGATCTATCTACAATTTTAAATATTAATAGGTACCTAGTCTAGCCATAAATACTGAAACAAAGTAAAAAAAAATGTTTCTATTACAAATAACATTTATTACTTTTACAGTGTATTAGTTTAATACATATATATATATAAAACAATTTAAAATATAAAAAGCTTATTCAAAGTGGTCTCCATTGGCTGCAATGCAGTCCTTTAAACGTTGGGGCCAAATATTTATAGAAACACGCACTCTTTCTATCGGAAAATTCTTCACTGAAAATTGTACGGGACTCCAAATTCTCATGGCGTTTAGAGCAAGCCACACTCTCAAACTGACCATAAATCATAATCCAGCGGATTAAAATCGGGACTAGACAACGGCCAGTCTTCAGGTCTTATGAAGTCCGAAACTTTAGTTTCCAACCCAAAACTGCGTATACCGAGCTTTATGACCCAACGCTGAGTCTTGCTGGAAGGACCATTCTTCTAGGTTATTGAACTTGGTGTTGTTAAGGGGCTTCACTACCTTCTCAAGAATGGTATCTTGATACACTTGTGCCATTTTCATAAGAGTATAGCTCAGTCACTCCTTCATAGCTAATATCATCCCCACCAAACCATCACTGAAGTCGGATAGTGCCCACGTTGCACTCTGTCGACTTATTGGAAAGCTTAGAGAGCTAGAGCTTAGAGCATACGGTCATATTGTTTCTTAAAATGTTGCTCGTTTGTAAAAAAAATCTCATCTGTAAACAACATTTTTCTGTGAAGTCTCTTTGCGTACCACTTCAGTAGTCGTTTCGGTTTAACCACCATAATCTTTTTTTTAAATTATCACTTAAGAAATTGCTAGTACGTCTCTTCTAGGTTACAAGCTCTAAGTCATCTTTTAAAATTCGCGACATGGTTCTAGGTGTTGTCTTCATATCCCGAGATAAAATCTTTTCCTTTCGGACAAGATTTCTTCGAGTTCTTTCCCTTACTGCTTTGACCACCTTTTTCGTATGAACACTTGAGTGAACGTAGTGGACAGCCAGATATTTTTCTGTCACAAACAGAGGAGGTCTCGTTGTACATATTAATAGCCGGGTACACAAACATTGTACTAATACCAAGCGTATGGAAAGTTTAAAAAATTGCATTTGGCTCCATACCTACTTTGTGTAATACAATCACAGAGATTCGGTTTTCTTTATCACCACACTCCATTTTAATATCGCAAAATATTGTACAATGTATTGGCGCCAAAATGAGAAATCACAATGAACGAATGATGTAGAACTGACAGATTCTAAATTAAAATATAATTTTCTATTGTAACAGTATTTGTGGCTAGACTAAGTACAAACGTAATCAGGTATTAATACGAAGCTATATCAATATTAATACAATACATCTATATTAATAAAACGAATCGCAAAAACATTTTGTTAAGGACAAAATTCGTAGACGGCTGGACCAATTCGAATATATTTTTATTTATTGAGAAATAAAAATCTTTTATTTAGTACTTAGGTTTTTATTCTGGAAAAGCGAACAGCCTCCATGGGGTAGCATAGTAAAAGGTTCCATATGTTGGTATGTAGCAACAAAAATGGTACGCTGTGTATTAAAAAACATATTAGGGCGATGAGTCTACGTAATAAAGTGATGAAGACGTTTTTTTTTAGAGTCGAGAGCTGAGGAGGTAGCATATACTTACTAAGCCAGACAATCACCGTGGTAGATCGATAGGAAATACCTCGTAGCTATATATTATACGTAATTTACAGCATTTGATAGAAAGAGAAATAAGAAATAAATATTGCGATTCGACTCAGGGTCCTCCAAAAAGAGCGAACCAACTGTTTATAGGCCGGTAACTTGCAAGCCCTCTCACAATGTGACGGCGTCTATGGGCGGCATTATCACTCCTACATAGAGAAGAAAATTTATATTTATACCTTATTGTGGTGATATTCTTCAAAGTTGTTATACGAGAGCATGTAAAGGCGGACCATTCTTGTATATTTAGTACGAATTTTATATATCAAACGTCCAATGAAGAAGCCATCATCATTTGTATACGAATCAGTGAAATGTTGGATTCTACGTACATTCATAATAGCGTCAAAGGTCAGTTCTTTATCCAAATTAAGTATTTTGTATCTCATATAAATATTCGTCTTGCCTACATATACCGTGTCCTTTCTTGGTATCACTGAAATTATGGAATTCAAGTTTGAGTAAACATAAGAAAATTAACAAATATTTTATACTTATGCTTTTAAAAGAAACAATATACTCATATTATTCGTTTTTCAAGATTACGTATTAGCTTATGTATTCAACTTTATAAATTATTACACACTCTTGTATTAAATTCATTTCAAATTTAGTGAAATAATGCTTTTTGCAATTTGTTTTATTATTAAATTTTGGAAGTGCGTATATCAACAAAAAACTTATTCTACATATTCATTACAGCATCATAATAAGAACAAGATGAGATAAAAGGAAACTATGTAACTTACATAGTAAAAACCAGAAAAAGTGCACAAATATCATTGTAAAAATTATTCCTAATGATCAACACTTATTAATGCGTATATTACGTAAATACGTTTAACGCATACCTACCATAGAAATCTAAGGTGATATTATCTGGTGTTTGATAGCGTAATTAAAATAGTTATGTTTTGAGTATAAAACTTAGATTACCGTTTAAAACAAGCGATAACATAGGAAAACAACGGTTTTCTACGTCAAAATAAGCCAAACTTTTACATATCAAAGCCGTAGAATCCAATAGGGATAGGGAATATGTATTTCAAACAATGACATCTGCTTAATCTCTAAGTACGTTACCATGAATTCACAATTGACACAGCGCTAAGAATGACTTCCATATGTCAAAGCGGACTGGATTTTGACAAACAGGAATTATCCTAGTTCGATTAATCTCGATATTGCATTAATAGGATATATATCTTTATAATTTAATGACTTTTTAGAAACACTACTTTTTTATAACTCGCGATTGGATCTATGGTGACCTTTAATAAATACATTAACAGTTATATCTTCATGGGTTGTACCCATGAAGATATACATTCTATAGATATATAGATTGTACAGATGTTAAATTACACTTGATTATGTTCCCTTTGGAGTACTTAAGTTGACACTTGGTAGATAGTACCGCTATCACCAGATCTGGTTTGTTCCTCGCTCAACGAATAAGTATACAGCGAGAAAATGCTGCCAGGGACTACATTTGCCACATGGACTACACTACAAATTGATTTCCTATTTATTCATTTTTATTTATAATTATTATCATTATGTAGGTTAAGAATATTGTAAACAGACTATAGATAAATTGTATTTTCATCCACATATTATCTCTCTCGGCTCTTTGTATTTGACCAATAGCTGGTAATATATCTATATTAATGTGGTTAGAATGTATTCAATTATGGATTTATGTAAATTGACTGAAATATAACGATTGCTCACCAGACCTAACCAGGTCGAAAAAAATAGGTTCAAAATACACCAAACCTGCCCACCAAGCTGCGAAAGCTAGTACATCTATTATGACCGTTTCTAATTTGTATTTTACCGATTGCTCCAATATATATAATGTAAGGGTATTCAATATGTAATCGCCAGTCTAGCTACAGCATCAGCATCTAATTATGAACAAAGTACAAAAATCGGTCTAGTGGCTTGTCAATAACGACCTAGAAGTTAAATATATAGAAACATTATCTATGTACCCTGCTTTGTAGAAGTCCTTTATGCATGAATTACCACCGCAGGGGTAGCAAAGGTGGGGAAGCGAAGGGGCGTGGCGAGCCTACGCCCTTTTTGCGTGTTTGTCTCTTTCTAACGCTGAAATATTGATTGGAAGCTTCCGGCACAATGTCTATTATAATTTGTCGTATCTATTTGTGTTTGTATGGTATATAAAGCATTATTTTTATACTTTATCTAAGATGGCTGTTCTAGGTAAAATCCTAAGTGAATGTTTATTGTGCAGCATAAAAAATATATTATTTTACATCTATTATCATTACGATTAACTTGTCCCATTTCACGTATAAAACAAGATAAATCACTGTGTATGTCTCCTGTTGGAAAAAAAATTAAACCGAAGAGTTTTTATTTTTTATAATATTTTTCATTATTATCCAATCCAATTATCCATAAAAGTTTTTAAGTTATCAATGATTAATAAATACTTAGCAATTTGTTTATCATTTAATTATGTGCCTGTTTAAAGTTGCATGACTTACGTATTGCCTCCTTAGGTGGGGGAGAGGAGCAGTGTTTCGCTATTTTTCTTTTTTGAGCCACGCACTCTACAACACAACAACACCCAAGTCTACCAAACCGAAACGCAAACCACAACCAGCTTGTGCTTCAACCACAATTGAGATTTCTTTCTCTTGGGCTGGGCCCCCAATTTTCTGTTTGAAAATGGGGAAAGAGTGTGTACATTTTTTTTATTTTTACGTAATAGCAGGCAAACGGGCAAGAGGCTCACCTGATGTGAAGCGATACCGCCGCCCAGACTCGCCTCCACTGATTGAAGTTTAACGTACGTACGTCGTCTACGTCAAGTTTGGAATAAATTTTGTTCGGCGGTGAATCTACAAGTCGTTCACACTTTAGTGTATTCTAAAAACATTTATCAATATTCGAACAAAATTCAATGACGCCTGAGTTCGTGTGATAACTGGTAAAGAGACCGGCATTTACATTTTAATTAAACCCTAAGGGAATGCATCGGATAATTTCCAAATGGCGTAATTGTGTTTCGGTGGGAGGGTGTTGGATAAACCGAACACTTCTATTATCTATAGACCCTGCACCGCTTATTTAAATTGTATTGGTATGAACAGTTCAGTTAATTATAGTTGCAACTATCTTCTTGCTTCTGATCACAATGCTTTAATTGTTCTGTACAAACATTTTCTCGTACAGTTATATTGTAAGAAAATGGAAATCGGTGCGTCTGAAACCAAGAAATCGACGAATGTA
Source organism: Pieris brassicae (assembly GCF_905147105.1). Lineage (NCBI taxonomy): Eukaryota > Metazoa > Arthropoda > Insecta > Lepidoptera > Pieridae > Pieris > Pieris brassicae. Next base: position 5,540,018 of record NC_059680.1, read on the forward strand.
ATAGATGAAATAATGAAAAAGATACAATAATTTGAGGCCAAGTGGAGATCATTATTACCTGTTTATGTTTATGAAATGCAAGTAATACGATATAAATGATTTTTATAGTAGATACTTTTATTAATAGTGTAGCGATCGATACCTACAATATGTGCCTACAAAAAGTACGATAGCGTCATGCCCTGGATCAAGACAAAGTTATTCCATCTGCTAAGAATATTAAGCTTCCGGGCCAGTCAAGAATTAGGCTCGAAGATCCTTCCTTTAGGTCGGAGAAAGCATGAGTCTTCCTTCCTCGAAATTTCTTTAACTAAATAATTGTACTCCCTTTACAATTTTCTCGAAACTACGTCAGTGATTTATTATCTATTCATAAAAAAATAGTCCGCTTTATTTAACTGAAGTTCTAAATAAAGAACTTTATACCCATTAACAAAATTACAATTTTATTTTCTAGACAACTAAATAATTTTACAAACTACCCGTCGCCATCGGACAACAGTAATAATTTTGTAATTTAGTCTTCGGGGAAGATAGGTCAAAGGTAACCTTCAGTATTATTGAATGACAAACCACGATATTAAGCCAAATCAAAATTTATCAATAAGAGTCGAGAGTACAAAGTCCAAATGTCAAACACCTATTTAATGTCAGAACGAGAGTCGTACTTTGCACAAAGTTAACATTTTTTACCCCAACGACACAGATCAAGTAGTGAAAATATTATTGATATTTTTATTTAGTCATTTTGGAAAGAACGCGAATTACGAAAATATTCACAAACGCGTAGAAAACAAAAGCGATTAAATAATTTAAAATAGATTTACCGGAAATGGCCTAAACTTCTGTGGGAAAAAGCTCTTAAAATTTTACGAACGTGCTTATGGTCATTAAGTTTTTACTCTGAAATCGGAGACATTAACGTAAATTATGAAAAACTTGTTCGTTTCAAACTCTCCAACATCCGGTCACGGCGACAATCTGTCTGATCCGAAACGAAAAAACAAACAGGCTACAAATTTCTTGCAATAATCAACTCTATGATTTTATTATACAGTTAAAAATATCACAGATACGTAATTTACGGATTAGGAGCGAAAAAAGGCGGTATCATGTCGTATGTCACATCTTTAGGAACTGTCAACACGACCATAGATTAAACAAATTTCATAATTCTTCACTTGCGGTACTTTCATGAAATATAATGAAAGTGTTTTAAGGTTTATGTAGTGCATTTATGATTTTGATTATTTCATATTTTTTTTATTTTTATTTTTTTTATATATAATAGCATATACTCGTAATAATAATCAATTGTACTATTATAACAAAATAATTTTAACTTTAATTCTGTACGTAAAATAAATCACTAAAACATTGTTTTATTTTATCCCTGTGACAGTACTCGTATTAATTGATGATAGTTCACATTATATAATCCGCTATTAATATTTATAGCAGTCATCAGCCTTCTATCAAATTGTTCCTGAATTGCTAAAACCAGAATAGATTCCAGTATTCAAACCCAGGACGCACTGGGCGTACAATAACCAATATAGGCGGAGTGTTTGAATAATACCTATACAAGTAATTTGTCAAGTGTGGTCATTGTAACATTTAGATTTCACCACTGAAAAACACCTTAAAATATATATAACACTAGAGGGCAATGTAGTATTATTTGTTACGATCAATATACACATATTCACAGGGAATGGCGTCTTTACAGTTGTTTATTGCGAAATAAACTTGATATAACTCTGTGCCATCTAGTAATGTTATACTAAAGTAAGGTTAGTCAGAGTCTGTCTTTTCTTTTTTTGATTTATCTAGTTCTAATATTCAACTGTATATAATGACCTCAACTACAGCTAGATGGAAGTTTTACAAAAATTAATGTTAGTACAAACAATATCATAGATGGCGTAACAAAGTTACATAGTATGAATTTTAGTAAAGACAATTATTAAAGTAATAGACCAGCAATGTACACTGACTTGCGAAGTTTTGTTAAAACTTATTTCACATCTTTACAAAATAAATAATCTAATGTAAATAAGATTTTATAAATATCATATTTCGGATCCAAATAATAAAACCTTTAAAGGTTAATAGTAGATAGCATTAAACCAAATCAGCTTTTGTAATGTTTAGTAATAATCAATATCACAACTACTAGATGGCGCTGTCCACAATTTTATAGACAAATTCTTGAATGAGGGGGTAGGGACAAGAGGTGGCGTTCCATACTTACATAGACTTCTCCATCGTCGAGGTGTGAAGTGATTTGATTAATATTATAATTTGGTACTGACAATATTTATTTATTATTTTTAGTAAATGAATAGTACCTACCAATGATAATTTTTAAAAACTGTCATCGGTCCACCATTACGTCAAATAGTATTTATTGTTAATTAAACTATTGTAGCATAAGTACTAAATTACCTGTTAAAACATTTAGAGGCAATTAACCCGAAGACAAGATACTAAAAATTACTACAATAGTTATGTTAAATTTACTAATTAAAACTAATAATTCCTTTCTATATTATCTGTTACTGCATTTGTATTAAAATCATATATACACATATATACAAGAAAGTTTAGTAAACTATGATTTGTTGGCTTTTGATCGATATTTATGTTTAGATTTTTTGTTTGGTGCCTTAATGTAGGAATATATCTTTTTTTTAATATATCTCTAATATCTAATAAAAAGTTAAATAAATAAACAAGTCTAGCTAATAAAGAGAGCTAGGTTTTTAGGAAATAAAAAAAAAGTCCAAGTCTTCCTCGCTATTCCCGTCTTGTCGCATAGTATATTGTCTCATCTTGTACATTTACAGCGTTGCCGTTACTTGGATGTTGAAACTCCAACCTCCTTCAGAGTTGGAGTTGGCTAAGCAGGGCGTAGGAAAGATGTTTAAAGCAATATCTCGTGGCGGTTTAATAAACGTTTCGAATTATTCGGTAAACATTTCTTATTTTGATACAGCTTCTGACATCCATCAGAAAAAAAATTAATTTTACCATGAGTTATATCTTTTCCTTAGAAATTACTAGTCTATTGAATTAAATTGGTTTTTTTAGTAAGCCAGATTGTTTCAAACTCATCTTAAGAAGCCAATCAAGCCACAAATATACATTATTTATAAATTAATTTAAATTCTTTGTGTAGAAAATTTAAACCTTCTGACCACTTGATTTTTTGCAAGATTTTTTTATATAATTGATATGTCAGTCATGAAACCTGCCAGTATGTAGTTGTTTTTCCTTATTAATTAATTTAATTTTGTATTTTATCCTATGTCCTAATGAAAAAAACATAATAAAAATTCTTGATTGCACATATATAACAATATTCAGGTACCATCTTCGGTGTCCGTATGATAATTAATAGAGATCTCTATTTTTTATACAGTATACCTAACCATAACCTTTTCATATGAAACTTAATGAATAACAAGTGCCATCATATTCCTTATAATTTATTTTTTTAAACTAGTACATTCACATCTTTACATAGCACCTTTGATAGTAGTCACTGCAAAAACACTGGACAACTTTTCGAAGTATGTGTTCAAGCAATCATAAGCATAATAAAAGATTTTAATATAGTCTATATATATACAGTGAACTGACAAGCATACAGGACAATATTGAACTATCGAATTTGTTTCATATACATGATACCTATCTGGACCTTGGAATTCCATAAATTACAGATTGTAATGATATGAATCTATATGAAGTACATTAACAAATCAGGCTACAATTGTCGATTACACTAAGAAAATTCAATAATAGAGAGCTCAGCAGCAGTGTCAAGCACTGCCACTCTTCTCTAGTACTCAAGCATATGACATTCGTAAGGCAGTGTCTTTAAGTTACTTTTTTTGAACAGGTCATTCTTCAAAAAGAATTTTAAAAATCACTTCAGTTCAATCTATCCAGAGATTACCTCTACAACCCCACATACTTAAAGGATTTATTAATTTATAAATAGCGTGTTATTGTTTGTTGCAACTGTTATATGGGAGAAAATAAAGAAATCTTTATTATTATTATAGCAATAAAAAACATAATATGAACTTATTAATAAAGATTGTCAAACAAATGTATGTGTACAATTCAATAATGCTAATCATGTTGAACTACCTACCTACTTACTTAATTATTTTACTAGTATACATAACTAGGTATTGTATTTGTATCCGTGGTTGTATTAACATGAAATTGGTTATAAAGTGATGTTATTAACTTCTTTCTTATTAATTAGACTACCTAAAACATAAGTTTTGAAATTTAAATCAGTATATTAACACATTTAAAGTCGTAAAGTAATAAATAAAATAAAATAAAATAGTAAAGTAAATAAACAAAACAAAGTCTTTAGTTCATTAAAAGTTTTTGGCATATCCCATTTGAAATACCCCAAATTTAATTAGATGATAAGCTTTAATTATGTATATTTTTTATTAATATTTAGATCTAAGCAAGGCTATGTAAATAGTTTGTTCATCTTTGTTTACTTTTTTAATTAAGCATGATCAAATGTTTTTATTCTCAAAAGTATATGTATACCCTTGGTGGTTATGAGTTTAAAACAGCTGGTTCTCATGTATGTTAATTTTATATATATAATTGTTATGTATTATTTTAATAAGTGAATAGTGTATATCAAGTTTGGATGACGAATATTATACACATAAATGTCATGGAAATGTACGATAAATGTACGACACAGTCAGTGTCCAAGACTAGGTTGGATAACTTTAATCTATGTATATGCCTACTTAATGTGATAGATTTTCTTGCCTAACCATGCTCATTGCTCGTCAACATGTTCCCTGCTACGCTGAAGCCTATAAACAAAAACAACTAAGAGCTGAATACTGTCCAACACTGCTTGTAATTTTACCAAATTGTGTTTCCAAGATCGAACAATTTATTATTTGTAGATTTTAAAAAATACAAACTTCCTCTATATAGCTTTTCACTTTAGTAGGTATATTATTTGATAACTTTTATTAGTGTCTTTATTACTTCTCTAGTAAATCAAGTTTGAAAGACCCTTAGTATGTTAGGCCATCCGAACTGTGAACCCAACGATTTTGCTGCTACCTGAAAGAATTTATTACACCATTTAAAAACATGTCTTGAAAATTCTCACAAGCAGCAAACTTGCAAATTTGCGTGAAGCAAGATCATTAAGGAAACAAATTGGTTTATCTTTTTTTACTTAACAGTATAGAGGAACTAACAGGGAACAGTAATGTATAGAAATGGATCATATTGTCTATATGAGACTGATGAAGATGAATTTTATGACTAGTTACAACAATAATATATGAATTAAAACAAAACTAAAGCATAAAAATTTATTACAACTTATATAATACTTTTAGAGATCAACAAATATATGGTCCAAATTGGCCTTTGTCTCTTAATACTATTTTTTAGTAACTTAGTCTTGCAACACTTATGTAACTAGAACTTTTATCACAACTATAAGATGGAAAATATTAAAATTTAAGATTTTAACAAATCGTCATTTTATGACTATTTAGCAGTGACAACCAACAAGAAGACTTAACTTTTGTTCTACAGCTTACAATCTTTTATTATTAATTACTTTGTTTATTTTCAGCACTTGGTGGCGGTTCTGTAGTAAGATCATTAATCAGTTCTTCTACTTGTGAAATGGCAGAATCTGAGCCAAGAAGTGTAATCCTTGTTTTGTCTCCTTCTGTACTACCAATGATTATTTTTGCTTCAGTTTGATGTTGCAAATTTCGAATTATTAATCCTCCGCGACCTATCACTCTTCCGACTTTAGTTGAAGGAATATGTATAACTTTGTTATTGACGTAATCATGCTGACCAGTACTTTGCCGGTAACCTTCGCCACGTGTTCTTCTAAAAATTCTAGTGCTATAGCCACCTCTTTTGCCTCTAGCAGGATAATTTGTTTTAGCTTGGTAATTTGGCTCTAGCGTTTGTGGCACGGAAGTAACAATGGCCGATACATTACTTTCATCACATTCAGAATTAAAGTCAGACATATTAAATTTACCAAATTGATATAAGACCTCAAAGATTGGTAATTTATAAGAAATATAGGATAATACGCTTAAACTATTAACTTTTTTACAACACAGTTTCCTTTTCAGGGAGGCACAAGATTCCAAAGTTGTCTTACTTGAGCCTTAACAGAAATGAAAACAATTTATTAAAGTAATCGGTAAATAAAAAAAAATCACAATTAAATAAACAACCAATGTTGCCAACTTACTTTTTACAAAGATTAAACCAACTAAATCCCATTACTCTGGCTTTATCTGATATGTTACTCAAAAAGGAAACCGCCGCGCTAAAATAGCAACGGAGATGTTGATCCTTTATTTATTTACATCATCCTAATAAGAAGAAGATAAAACAATGTTTGTCGTGTTTTAATTTACATAGGTTCGGACTAACTTCCGAAAGATACTACTGGCAAAAATTAATATTTTCAATTGATAGAAAATATGAAATCGAGAGGAATTATTTATATTTATTAATTAAATCTTTTTTTTACGTACTAATGCTCACTGTTTAGAGGTTTATGTTTAGGATTAGAGGTTTAAGAAGGAAACACCACCAAAATAACAACCAATAACGATTTCTCTTAAACATTTAACAACACATGCAAAAAAGAGGCTATATTGAATTCAAACATTCCTAGTGTTGAATTATTTATATAGGATAGGTATGAGTTAGTGGGACTAATATGCAATAAGGATATAAAATTCATATTGATGAACATGAAATTGCTATAAAAGATACAATACAGCCCAATACAGTGTTCACTTTATTAATGTAATATATTCCTTAGTTAAGACTCTTTGACTAAAATAGTACTAATACTCAAAGCATCGCTGTATGGTACTAGTGGACAGTTGAAGCTGAAAATTCCGGCTGGTTGTGACTTACTGTTATTTATCGATAATAGAGGAAGTAGTGATGACATCATATTATTATGCCAGTTTTCAGAAGTACGTTCTAAAAAGAGGTCAGTACTATAAAGAAATAAAGGTGCTGCTCTTCTTACAAACTATACGAAAGGTTATCGACCAATGTCACCATTAATTGGCCGGCACGAAAACCCGAAGGGTTCAAGTTTAAAGTTATATATATCCTTAGAAAACTTTGTTAAAGCCTCACCATTAAAATGAAAAACTTTGCCAATATGAGGAAAATTTTAGATTTTTTTTAATGGCAATAATCTTTAAGTCGTCATCTGTCAACATGTGGTGAGATGTCAGATGTCAATTCGTTTGTTCTGTTATGCGATAAAATGGCGAACGCTATTTTAAAAGCCAGTTAATAAAAGTTATTTGTACAAAAGATTTTAATTGTAAAACGAATTATTTGTCGGAAATAAAGTCTTAAGGAATGAACTCTTAGTAACATTACGGATCTTGGGCTTGAGACAAAATCATTTTTTGACAGTTTAACCCACAAAGGCTTAACGAATTTGTACGGAAATTGTCTCGTGACAAAGCGTGAGCTATTATCATTTCCATACGCCATATAGTGTATGTATGGAAAGTGGCTAGTTAATTACCAATTATAAAATTCAGAAGTTTAGTATTTTAAGATATATCCGAATGACGAAGAGGACACACACCAGCTGTATTTTCTACACTGATAAATAAACGTTTTAATGTCATTTAATAAATTAAAAATACTGAACATGAATACATTATAAATAAATACTTTAAAATAATATAAAACGTATTTATAAGATAAATTAATTAAATCGAAAAGAAAAGGTTCGAAAAACGTTACTAGCTCCGGCCTCCGATTATTGTCAATTTATGTGGTACCTACTCGCAAAGATGCGACAAACATTGTTTTATACCCTTTTTTGCACTACATTGGCTGTATAAAATAATGGACCCAGTGTGCCTTCGTTTCCTATTTAAGCGCGTTTCTTAAGTTACCTTTAGTGCTTCTTCTATGTATTATTAAGATTATGTTCTTATTCAACTAAAATAGTCGTTTTTAGGATTTTTACCATAATGATCTTCAAATTACGTAATAGACTCTTTGGTCAGACAGCGTCTATTATTTATGACGTTTAGATTAAGTAAGCAAAGGTAATAAAACGCACTGCTTTCTTTTCTATCAATATTTAAAGAGTTGCTTTATCATCTTTGTAAATAAAGTAACTTGGGCAGGTTTAATTCCTAATGTACACTACTCCTACATCTATTTATTGCATAATTGCTACAGAATTTTGTGAACGATTTTCTTTTTGTGGATTGCGAAGTAAGTTCTTAATTAGCTTCTGCACTTTATGATACCTATTATTCTTATACGTATATATGAAGTACTCTATAAATGGAGCCCGTTCCATTAAAGGTTAACAATTAAATACATTTTTGGTTTCGTTTGGTCGATATTTTTTATGCGCGAGTTATCAGTATAATATACCTTTCAATTCATTAATCAAATTTAACTACTGAGAAAATAAAGTATAATATTAAATAAAAATAATATAAAATAATATTGTGGACTGCTTTTAATGTATCTTACCTAAAAAGGAATCAAATTCACTGTAGGGACACCTATCGTACAGTCATAAGGCGTCATACCCCTCGCGCTCGCATCGCGCTTACAATGCTGTAATAAATTAATTATAATATTACAAGGTACAAGTTTTCGAACTTCGGGCCGGCTAGTTATCACATTCATCATATTAGCCGTATTGGACTGCTCGCTGCTCCTTTCGGAGGAGCATGCACATTCCTCCATCCCAAGTCCCAACACAAGGGCGATGGTTCATTAGCAGGTTCTTAAAACAATTTGTGGCGGTTCTGATAGTATTGGAGTATGTAATACGTGTCCGCTTTTCAAGATTATTGAAGTGATAATATTTTTCAGCTATTCTGTCCCTGTATTTACGAAATGTTCTTTGCCTACACGAGAATGCAGCTACAGTTGTTTATCATATCTTTATAATGATGTGCTATACTATGCCATTAATGGGGGCAGTTCTTGCTGATAATTTTATTGGCAGATATAAGTAAGTACTTTGCTAATTTACAAAATTAAATACCGAATCATCATCTATTGGGTCATAGTCCCCCAGGGACTAGTCAGAGTCTCGCTTTTTAATTTTTTTTATTGATCCTTTCAAAAGCATTCCAAAATTGGCCATGGATTACAATGGCCAAGTCAGTCAGTCGATATTTACAGATTCTGTAAAAATGTCTGTATATAGAATAGATATAACTAATAATAGTTATATAGTAACAAGCATAAGCTTGAGACATCTGACTGGAATGATGGTTCCGTCCTTAGTCACTTGGGATTAACGAGACCACATATCTCCTGTGACTTTTCATTCCTGGGTTGCTGAGATGCCGATCAAATTACCCTCTATAAAATATATCTTCCTGTCGGATACATTCACGTTTCGATTGTATATTCGTAGTCTCAGCTAGTCAGCAGCTAGTTAGACAGTATAAGGTTTATTTAAATTGAATGCAATAGGTCTGTAGCCTTATACTTACAAAAACAAAAATTAAATAATAATATTCCGATGCTCCGCGTGCCAAAGGCCTCCCCCACTCTCCTTCATTTGCTTTTATTGCGCGCCACCAGCCGCCGAAAATAGCCCATAGTAGACATATCATCCCTTCGCTTATGTGAAGCAGTAGTATTGGAGTAAGTAAGAGTCGTCCTCTACACCACGTTCCAAAGCGTGGAAACTATTCTTTCTCCTTACTGTCTCATATAACTTGCCAAAGTTCTACTTCCAAAATAATATTCTTCCGCTATTAGTTTCGTGCTCGTTAAAGTAACGTTTTCAGTAACTTGGTTTGGCCAAATTGAAAAGAAAGTGTATATACGTTCGTTAAGCTTTGCCGGACATTATAATAGTATCATTTCAATGGCGAAGAGCCTTGTGAGTTGTGGTCGTAAGTTTAATTGGCGCCTGCCTGAAAATGCCACTGAAATAGGACCGCATACAAACTAGCAACATTGACTGATATTTCATAGAACATCTCTTATCGGAGAGCTTCAATTTTGTTCTTATGAAAACAGGTAACCTACATTGTGTTTGTTTCAGTGATAATATTTCTTTGTCTTATGCTCTGTGTAAATAATTATTGTTTCTCAGAATTCATTTACATTAGGCTCCAGGGTAATTAACCAACGTTATATCTAATAGATTATTCTTAATGTATTCTGTGACCTTTGAACAACTTAAACTAGAACTAGAACAAGTTAATACCGACTTATTTAGTTTTATGAATTAACAATAATAGAAGCAAGTTATCAGGCTATTTTGTACGAACAAAACTTTGTAATGTTTGAATATTAATGTGCTACAGGTCTAAAGCAATTAAATAGTTCTAAATTTTTTTACAGAGTAATTTTGTACTTTTCCATTATATATCTCGTGGGAACTGTATTGACGAGCCTCTCTGCAATACCTCCGTTAATGTTGCCACCTACGTGAGTAAAAGATATGTAAATAAATAAATCATTCCTTAGTTTATTAAATAGCTGACACCAACGAATGCATACAGCTTTATTTATCATTTGATTTCCAAATTTCTGATGCTTTCTGATGATGAACTTCTTAACTGATGCGTTGTCGTAATCTCTGACTCTATGTCAACGGAATCGTGAAGCGTCTGTTTTATTACTATTCGTTATACAAGAAACGCACAAGGAAAGCAACTCTAGGATTAAACTGAGTTCCGAAGGAATACTTACATTTAAATCGGTTTAGATTTTTAATCGCGAACTGGTAACAAATAGATTGACTCTCAAATAAGTCGAGTCTAATGTTTGACATTTAAACATAAAGTGTTAATATTTAACTTTGAAATGACTTCTAAGAGCGTCAATTTCTGAAGGTACAAATCTAGTTAGCTTACACTTGAGAGCAAAGCTAAGTATGCCGTTTACTTGCTTTTATATGAGTTCTCTATATTGGAACGTGTACTTCGATTCTAACATGAAAGGACGTCGTTTCATATGTACTTACATAAACATTAAACTCTTTAGAAATTTCCTTGAATATACTTCCTTTATGTATAGGACAACTTCTATGATTGGTTTAGCTTTAATAGCTACAGGCACGGGTGGAATCAAACCTTGCGTAGCGGCTTTCGGAGGCGATCAGGTAACATTTTTTACTATATAGTTATTTATTTGGAGATGTTATAAATATTTAAGTTAGTTAAGACTTATGTTACTTTATCATTTATTCATAGACAAGGAGGCATTTGCCTTGTGTTAATTAATAACGCATATAGAAACAAAGCAGCTTCACAGACTGGATTCGATCGTATGACCTTAGAGGCGAAAATATTTGATCGATTGTTTGGCCTGAGTACCCTAAGAACTCAGTGGAAGCGCAAGTATTGAACTTGGCATCTAATAGGTGTTATACAGGAATAGATGATTGTGATGGTGACCCATTCACGGAGTTGTTTACTAGTGGTTTTTGTATGGATTTAATCATTAGTACTTCTAAATTTTCTTGAACCCTACAATATTTATTTACACTGAGTTTATTAAAGAAAATGCAAGATTCAGGTAATAATTTCCGATATTACTACTCTTTATTTTATGATGTCCGTGAATCTACAGTAGTTTTCATATAGATGAGCGACATGTCAAGATTTTGTATCTTCTAAATAGTTTCGGCTGCCGGAGGAGAATCAACGCTTACAACGATTTTTCTCAACGTTCTATTGTACCGTAAATCTTGGTGGGTTTATGGGGACGATTGTGACACCGATGTTGAGACGCAGTATCATGTGTTTTGGTGACGATACCTGCTATGCCCTTGGATTTGGCTTTCCCTCCTTGCTTGTCCTCATATCTATTGGTATATCCTTTTTATTATATTGCTCAATTCGTATATATCTACTTAATGCTACAGCTTACATAACTGTAATGAGGAATGGCTATTTCAATGTGTGCACTTTAGTGGGGCAACGCGACTGATGCTCCGTCTATTTAGTTGGAAGAGCGAGCTAGGACGTAATAGAGTACGCATAAATCAAATGTACCAATAAACATGAAAATTAAGCGAGAGAGCTACCCTTCGGGAAAAAGGTGTAAATGTTAAAATAAATATTAAGATAATATATACATTGCATTTGCCTAATACAATATCCATGATAGACATAAGTGTATCCTTACTAGGGCTGGATAAATGACATTAATAGAGAATAAACTTTTCTTTCATAGTGACGTTTGTCGCTGGTAAGCCATGGTATAGAATAAAAAAGCCACGAGATGCAATAACCTTCCGGTTTCTAGCGTGTACATGGGTGAGTAGCTTTTGTATATTTAGGAACTACCCTCTTATTCGGAAAAAATGATAGGGTCAAAACCACATTATTTAGTTGTTTTGTCCAACTTTGAATTTACGCTTTGATGAAAAGTCAGTGATTTCATTTAGGTTAAACAGAATTTATTCCTTTTTAAGACGTCGAAATCGGGTTAATTTATCGCAAATTTCCTACAAAATACGGATGAGACGTTTACTAGAGGAGACGAAAGGTTCATTCATTCAACATTGTTCAACTATTTCGTATTTATTATAAAACTGCTTTATCACAATTGATCCAACACGTTGAAGACAATAACAGGTGCACACAAGTTCTACTTTTTAAATCTAACTTTGAGAAATCACGTTCAACCATATTACGTAGTGTTTACAAAGTTTGATTACATTCACGTACGTACACACATATCAAAACAGCGCTTCAGCTGAGTATAGGAGTTATAAAGTTATCTTTAACTCGATTATACGAAACCTATTTAGGTACCTAATAACATTTCACTTACATTGTAATACAGTGGGTATTCCATCTGCCAATCTCATCTCTGTGACTGATGACCGCAATTGACTTACACATTTGAGATGACCGACCACATTGGAAGAGAGAACTTTAACCCAGCAACGTCCTACAATCTCTTGGTTGCCGTACCTAAGCGCATCCTCAGTATCAAGAGAATTTTAAAGTTCGGAAGCTTTTGCTAAATATCGACCCGCTCCGATATGCAATTAATCTGAGGCAATACTTCACCCTAAGCGTATAGTTGTTGGAAAACGTCTGTTTTATAAATAGTTGAGATTCAATTAATCAGAATTCATATACAATCATTATAAAGCTCTCCAAGCTAATACAAATCTATTGTCAACGTAATTGGCTTTAGAAACAATAATTCAAGTGGTTAATTAACAGGAATTAGTAATTTGGTATACAACAATATTATGTAAGTATATAACGCTTTTATGACTTGATTCGATCGAAGTATAAGCACAAGTTTGAGACTACAACCTAGACGTAACTATTTATCGACACGCAATATCAGTACAATGGAGATTAGGTACCTATTAAATGAAATATAAAAGAAATGCTGATGAGAGCAGATCAATAATTTATCACCAAGAGTTGTAAATACTAGGATTTAATAGTATATTACCTAAATTTTCGTTATAATATATCTAGGCGATACCAGGCGGTGAGAGATTAGATTCCGTATCAAGATTTAGTGCTAATTATGACCTCCTCCAGTTGTCACATTTAATACGCTTTTGAAAGCCATTGTCTCAACCAAATTCTCATCTTTAGTGATCAACAACCATGTCCGCAGTTAACTTCATAAATAAATATTTTACAACGGTTTAGTATCGACAATAGTGTCAAAAATATAATGCCCGTTATTACTGTTTATAGGCCCGCAATGGGGCAGACACATTTCTGCGTCTGTCTTATTGATGGTTTTTTAAAGAACGCCTGATTTTGCAAAAATATTTTTTCTGTACAGTGTACACAACAGTAATAACATCGTAAATTTTTTCAAAACTTGCAAATTGTATGCTATAGAGTACAATAAATAAAACATGATTAATGCCAGTTTATGATGGCTCAAACGTTATCATTTTTCATACAATATTTAGTTTAATATTCTATTCGAGCGATGCATTGTGCTTCCATGTAGTTGAAATACGAACACAAAGCGTTGTGTTATCCATAAGATGTTTTCCATAACATCGTTTCTTTTCTATTACGCTATTCGATTTTATGTATTGTTCCTGATAAGGACAGTTTACATATTCTAGTGCAGTTTGCAGTTTAAATATTACGTTACGGACACACATTTAAATCAGTTTTAAGGTATGAACAATAATGTTCAATTCGAAACAATAAGAAAAATGTATTAAAAACTATACCTTTTAAAGTACCTATTAGTATTACTATTGTTATTAACAAAATAGCTACTGTATACAGCCTAACAATAGTTATAATTAATATTTAGTGGCGTAACCCTTATTTTCAATAACAGCGCTGCAACGACGTTGCATTGATTCCATCAATTTCCTACATTTTTCTAGGGGGATTAAATTCTTCGTTTTGACTGGTTTGGACGTTTGTGAGACTTTATTTTTAATAATATACCAGAGATTTTCTATCGGGTTGAAATCCGAACTATTTGCTGCCCAGTCTAAAACGGATATACGCTGTTCGCTAAGGAAACATTTGAAGCTATTGGCCGTGTGTTTAGAATCATTGTCATGCTGAAAGATCCCGGTTACAGGCAAATGATCATCCGAGTAGGGAATCATTGTGTTCTCTAAGATATTTTTGTATTGCCATTGATCCATTATTTTCAATCTTCAGATCCAACTCCACATCCGAAAAAACACCCCCAAACTTTAATGTTACCGCTACCGTGCTTGACTCTACTCCTTATGAATTTATAAGTAAAATCATTGTTTACAGAACGTCTAATATAGCGCTTTCCATCGGAATTTAACATGTTTATTTTTGTTTATAAAGTTATTTTCAGATGAAACAAATTTTGAATAAAATAACATTCAGATTAATTAAATTTTGAATTGCCACCAGAATAATAGGAAAAGCCAAGAAAGAAATGTTATTCGCCAATTTAAAAAAAGAACGAGCTGTGTATGCTTTTTTTATAAGGTTTCCAAATAGGCGTCCAAGCTGCCAATAACAGAAAATGAACTCCTACATTTGCGAGACTCATTTTGTAATTGAAAGTAAGATATGTTTTATATTTTATGCATTTAATAAGTTTTTTATTTGAAAGGCAACATTGCATGATTATTAATGAATGTATG
Organism: Pieris brassicae; assembly: GCF_905147105.1. Taxonomy (NCBI): domain Eukaryota; kingdom Metazoa; phylum Arthropoda; class Insecta; order Lepidoptera; family Pieridae; genus Pieris; species Pieris brassicae. The sequence goes on from NC_059680.1 coordinate 5,555,193, forward strand.
TTTGTACGTTGAAGTTATACTTTCTTAATTTATAAGAAGTGTTTCTAATTATATGACCACCACTGTAAGTGTTCGAACAAACCCGACTTCGCTTTATATTGTTACATATTTCAGAACAATTCCTGGCTACTTAAATTAAATATATAAATCAACATCTATATACCTTTTACGACAGTTTTACTTATACCTCTAAATACATCTAAAATACTATTATCAATTTCTTAAATTTAACATTTTTTAAAGTAGGTATATGATCAGCTTCTTCTGCTTTCCAAGCAATAATTGTTCCTTCGCAAACTTAACTGTTTCTCTCCGCTCCGTTCACTCGCTATGGGTTAGAGACGGAAGCGCTTTAAGGCCCTATTCCAGCACGAATTGCTGTGTCAGTGTCTCGGGGTGGACTGGAGTGCGCAGTGGAGAGCTGGAGCGCTGAGGCGCGCCGGCCCGTAATAACAATTGGTTATGTAAAACATTAAATTAATGTAATTTTATTAAGTTTTTTTCTGAAATGAATTACTTGGCTTGCGATAAAATATATCGTGTAAATTTCAAAATCATGTTCTATATACATTTTCGTCATAAAATTAATTCAAAGTGTGAAAATTTGGCTGTTTGGATTTTTTTCTATCGAGCGAAGTTATTTAAATCGTGCATCGATCTCAAAATGGATACATAAACTACTCAACTTCACCATGAATTTTTTCCATTCGCCATACTTCAAGAAACGATGACAAAAATTGGAAAGAACCAATGTACTTTTTTGGAGTTTGGCGACCGTATAGTATACAATTTATTTAGTATACAATAATTATGCTTCAAATATAAATAATTTCCTTAAGCTCCCTTTATATTAGGTCCTTACATATGAAATTGGCGTATTTCGTACTGGCCACTTTAATCACGATGTTCTCCTCTTTGGTAAGAAATTCCAAATTCAAATTTGTACAGCTATTTACTCATGTATTTGTGCTTCGATGACCGTCATTCATTTGTTTTTTTTCTGTTTGCGTCACTCATTTTACAAAATGGAAAACTTAAAGTATCGCATTATTTACGAGTACGAGTTCCGCCGTGGCACTAGTGCTGCGGAAATGACTCGAAGGGTGAATGATGTGTATGGCGGTCATGTTGCAAAAGAAGACACAGTTCGTTTTTGGTTCCAACGTTTTCGTTCTGGAAATTTCGACCTGCAGAACAAGCCCCGTGGACGGCCTCAGACCCAAGTTGATACTGAAGTATTGAAGGCTATTGTGGAAGCGGATCCATTGCAAACCACGTCCGAGTTAGCTGCAGGCTGCGCTGTTAGTGATAAAACTGTTTTAATTCACTTGAAGCAAATTGGGAAGATTAAAAAGCTTGAAAGGGTACCTCACGAATTGACTGAAGCAAACCGGCAAACGCGCGTCGACTGTTGCGTTACATTACTGAACCGGCACAATTATGAAGGTATTTTAAACTGAATTACCTGTGATGAAAAATGGATTCTTTACGATAATCGGAAGCGCTCAGCGCAATGGTTGGATCCTGGCCAGCCAGCCAAATCCTGCCCCAAGCGAAAATTAACCCCAAAAAAGTTACTTGTAAGCGTTTGGTGGACTAGTGCCTTTATTGTTCATTGCAGTTTTCTCAAATCTGACCAGACTATTACGACTGATGTCTATTGTCAGAAATTGCAAACCATGATGGAAAAGCTAGCGGCTAAACAACATAGGCTGGTCAATCGCTCCACGCCACTGCTACTTCACGACAACGCTAGACCACACACTGCAGAACAGACGGCTACCAAATTAGAAGAGAACTGATTTAAATGTGTATCCGTAATATAATATTTAAACTGCACTTGTGTAATGGGATTTATTTTATTTTTCTAATAAATCGTTAAACATATTGTTGTCCTATTTATTGCCTTTATCATTGTAACAATATTGGGCATGAATAAATATATTATAATATAATAAAAAGCTATAATATTGGTCACATTCAACTATTATTAATGATCGGTTAATGGTGAGGCGTCGTAGCGTTAGGTCGCATCTATCATTTCATTGAGATTTGCGCAATCGGTGTACATCAATCAATTCCCACGTATACATGTAAAACAGGAATATATACCTGGTCGATTGAGAGAGAAATACAACGACGATTTTGTTACAAAAAAATGTTGCAAACCCATTTCTTTTTTTTGAATACAAACTACAAATACAGGTTGTTGAAAACAATTTTGCCTTTATACTGTTAGCTTTTGAATTGAAAGTTTGGAGTCAATTCGACCGCGTATGTGAGGACGCTGAAACCGCGGAACAGTTTTGTAATTATGCTTAAAAATGTTGAACAGGGGGCAAACGGGCAGGAGGCTCACGATGTTAAGTGATACCGCCGCCCATGGACACCCTCGTTGTTAGAGAGCTCGCGAGTGCGTTACCGGCTTTTTAAGAATTAAGCTACGCTCTTTCAATAATTACAAAAATATGAATCTGTTATTCTATTTGAGTTTTGTATGTTTTAAAAGGATTTAAATACATTATTCCTTTGTAGATCCGCTGAACGTATATTTTAATCTAGCTGTTATCTCTGATGCACATCGTAACGACTAATGAAACATAATCCTTACGTTAAAAGCACCAGCTTTCTATTCATTTCACGTATTTAGAAATTTGGCTTGTATACTGTATAGCTGATCAGCTCTGGCTACGTAATTTATTTAATATTAAATAATGGGAATTTTTGAAGAAGTAATAATTCAATCTGTATATCTTCTAATGTTATGAGGATACTCTTAAAAATAACGTACATAATCTCAAAATAATCGGAGAGCGAAACTGAAAAGATCTCTTGATTGAATGTACACTTAAAATTTATACTGCTAGGGATTTTAAAGTAAGAATTAAATAATATTTGTGTGTATATATTTTCTCTCGACGGTTCTCATATTTGTACAAAAAATATATTTTAAATTACAAATTTTGAGTTAAATTCCTATTTATTAAGGAATGATTATTGGTTAATATTATCCACACATGTAAACATTTTAATATATTACAAGTTAGTAAACGTTATTAGAAGATATTATTAAAATTAATACAGTTACGATATTCATGAAACCAACGCGAGAACTTGTAGCGACAGGAAATGTGAGAAACTAGCTTGAATAATCTTGAATAATCAATCTTTGATTTAATTTTTATACTGAGCCAAAAAAGTCTTACTAATTAAACATTTTACCGCATTACTGATCTCCTAATTACATTATTCCTGTATTTTCATTAACACGATTTTACAGAAAAAAACATTGAATTAATATTGGTATTTAATTAACGACCTTCGAAAATTTCAGCTTACAAACTTTTAATTAAACAGAGTGATAAAATTCAGGATGTTATTTTATTTTAGAGACAAAAACTTGGAAGATACAAAATTGACTTAATTAAGACTAATGAGTAATTTTTATTAGTGTTCAATTAACAATGTTTTCATACAAATTTTTGTATGACATTGTCAGAAAAGTGAGATGTACGAGTATATGAATTTTCTAAATAACATACAAGACATCAGAGGCATTTACACTTACAAATAATTAGTAAAATACATCCATGCTTCATTGTGACTTCCGAGATCTCAATATAGTTTTTATAATTTATTAACCACTAAAATTCCTGGTCCTAGTTTCGCAGTGCTGGATATTTATTTAATTTAATATATAGTTTAGTTGTAGTTAGACATATGGTATCGATAACTTTCTTATAGATATTGATGTCTTCTTTAAAACTGAGATTTATCACTTCGAACTATTGCCAATAGTTTTCACGGCTCACACGAAATAGTTGTTATTGCATTTTTCTAGAACTTGAATTATATTATCGTAGTATTCGGATGCCTAGCTTGTTTGTAATTACTTAGTTTATTTAGTTATTTCGTTTCAGTAGTTTTGAAGCCCATTCATTGCAAAAAAAACAAATCAATCAAATCATCTTTTTAATATTACTAGGAAAACTTTTTTAAATAGCAATAATTAATCTTTGCTATCTATGTGCCTACTGAGAAAACTAAAGGGCTAGATAGATACACCTTTCCAAGTAGTGGCGTATTATGTATGCTGTGCCCTGTAATAAAATTAATTGAATCTAAATTCATAATAGCAAATTTATATTTGAAATTGTTATAGTATGCATTGAAGAAGCGCCTCCAACATGACAGGAAGACAGATGGCCCACCTCCAGAACACTGGCTGGACTATTCCGTCACAAAATATGGACGTAAACTCGTTGAAGATATGAAAATTGTGTGTTCTATACTTTATCTATACATACCCGTTCCAATATTCTGGTCCCTCTTTGATCAACAGGTTTGTTTATTTTTAAAATTCGTTGTAAATATTTGCGTCTCTAAAATTTATTTTTCATGTATATAATAATTCCAGTCATATTTATAAAGGATATTTTTTATATTATACCGTGTATGTTTAAATTGTATATTTAAACATACACAGCTCATAGTACTGAGGTTCTGGGTTAAATTCGCAGCGAAACAATATAATTTACGGCTCGTAGGCACAGAAGGCTTCATCCATTAAAAATATCAATAATACCAACACGTAATACAACCCCATAGCCCATCAACAGAATTATAATAATTCTAAAATAAAAAAATTACATTTACAATGTATCGTAATGGCGCTACAACCCCTTTTCATTTTCGTCTTATATTATTAGGACTAAAGTAATGTCCAATTATGGGGACTGATGAGAGTTTTAAAATATACGTACTACGTAAAAAATTGTGTTCAACATCCAGTCCATTAATTTACTGACAACGCCAGTGATATTTTCAACAAAATGTTTTGATATTTGGCATAACATGAGAGGATAAAAGTTACCTCTGACACTACTGACTTTGGAACAATAAACGTTTAGTTTTAAAAACATATTTTATGTATTCAGTTCAAACAACTCCACCTGAATGAATTAATTCTGCTCGCCACTCTACCCAATCCATATTTCGAGAGGCGGTAGAGTTTGCAACTTTTTGTGCGCAAAGAATGAAACAACCGATTGTATGAAATACCTAGATTCGGTACTTCAAGTGTTGAGTACACTCGGGGCATTAGTTTAGGATTTCTTTTAATATGGTAAAGTAATAAGGCTCTATCATACACAATTTTTATATAAACACGGATTTTATTTGTATAATTGTATACTATAGATATTTTGTTAAAATTCAACAAACCACAAAATCATTATACTTAGCACCTATTTTGTATTTCATTTCTAAACATTGTCGTTGGATATTAGTAACTCTTTATATTAGGGTTTTTGTGCTGCCTATAATCTGATTCTTAATTTAATTCAAACATAGTTTTCCAGACAATCTTAATAATAAATTAAAACAAATAAAGCTCAGATAATGAGATAATATCAATCTTGGTAGTCATTATTTCAACAGACTTCTTTCTCTTCTTCTCTTTATCAATGTTGTGTACGGTCGGATCAGATGGTTCTTTAATTTGAATAAAAAATATTAATTACTGGGTTGCAAAGTAATTAAGTGCTAATAAATTAATAAGCTCAAATGAATGCAATTAAATGCTGAAAAGACTGCCACACTCACGGAAGCTCCATCGATTTTGATACTAGCGCTTATCAAACCAAGTGATATCTGCGTGACGTAAAGTAGACCGCGCTAGATCTTATAAAATCTATTGAAATTGATTTTAAGTTTACTAGCTAGGTAGTTCATCATTGTTTCCACTTAACAAAGTTGTGCTTTACGATACTATATTAGGCATTAATTATAAAAACACCCAATTCACGTCCAGCGTTATAAAATTTTAAGAATTTCTTCAATATCTCCACGATCTGGTTATGATGAACATTGGATGATAATAAACCACTTGGGAGGCCTTTCAAATAATAATAATCTAAACGCAGGACGGCACGTTCCCAAAACCTGTACATACTTAAAGGAGATGTGTATTTTCTCTAGGGTTCCCGTTGGACGTTTCAAGCTTCGAGGCTGAGAAGTGAGCTGTTTGGGGTAGCTCTAATGCCTGATCAATTGCAAGTTATGAATCCTGCAATGGTGCTTTTTATGATACCAGTGTGCCCTGGTGGAGCGTGGCCGCTCTTACCCGATCTTCAACCGCTACACAAAATGTTTCTTGGTGGGATTCTTGCTTCTTTGGCTTTCGTCGCAGCTGGCATTCTGCAGATCAGTATTGAGGTACGACAACTAATTATAAGAAATATTCAAAGAAAACAATTTTTTACCGGATTAAAGCTTTTTGTATTCTTATAAACTTATAATTAAATACATAATTTTAAATTTAATTTTTTTTTCGACCTTTCGCGTGCTTTACAGCGTGCGTGGTCACAATGACTGAAGACAAAAGGTGTTGAATGTCAAAGTATCACAGCTGTAGAGAAAGTTGTGTTATCTGTATTTATTTCCCCGGAGTTGGTACCGCCGGAACACGCGAAACGTCGGAAAAAAATTTAAATTTAAAATTATATAAATAATTATAAGTTTATAATAATACAAATATCTTTAATCCAGTAAAAAATTGTTTTCTTTCCATGTGTAAAAGCTATGTTAACCAAAGACAATACTGTAAGAAATATATAGACGTGTTTATAAACAAAATTTATAGTCAATATTTATAATATAGTTCACTAGTTTTAATGCTTCGAAGAAACCTAGGCGAGAATATTTGGGAGAAACTTGCAGTTAGATTGTCTTTCCAAAATCCATTATCAAGTTTTCAACAACACGTACGTCATAATACCTAATTTTCCGCAGCGTTCAACTCTTCAAGTACCAGGGCACCAGCATACCGGACTGGTTTTATTGAATACTCTAGCATGCCCCATAGAGATTGCAGTTAGAGGTGAAGGTATAGCACCAGTCGAGGAGCAGGGAACAGCTCTCATGACCCCTCTTGAGCGCCAACTGGTTTTTATATCAGCCAGTTGTCCCGTGGACTGTGCTGGAAGGATCATGAAACGACATTTGCTTACAGCACAGCTTAATACGGTACCCGAAGTGGTTAGTTCTGTTTTATTAGTCGTAGAGTTACAGACCGGACTTGCTAACATCCGACCACAACGTAGAGTCTTAATGCTTGCTTTACCTAGATTATAAATATTGATTTAAGTAAAAGTTAATTTAGAAGATTTTATTGCCGTTTATTAGTGAATATTTGGTATAAATGATTTTATGATTTCCATAACAAATAATATAGAACAAGTAATGTATACTTTGCTAATAGGAAAGCGTAAGCAAAGATCCATAAACGTCGTGTCAAAACGGTTTTATTTATACATTTTATAAGAATCCTGCAGTTTATTCCGTGGAGTCTAGAACTCTATCGTAATTAGAAAATGGAACAGCTGGGTTATAATTGTGTACTTTCAGTTTATGCCTATAATAGTGGGACAAAACTCAGACGACGAAATTTCTTTATATTTCATGGATCCAAATCCTTTCATGAAATCATTAACGGGAAAACCCAAATTAAAGTGAGTAGTTTTAAATATACTAAACATTATTTTTATTAACTATATAATTAATATTATATATTTTTATTAATATATAATAATATATCAATCCAATCAAATTTAAAAGAAGAAAAAGTGAATTTCGGAATTTCAACATAATCACAACGCTTCGACAGTTCCTCTTTAACAAGTTCACAAACAATAAAGGGTCAAGAAGTAAAAGGTAATACTTGGATTGCTGAATATTGAAACAAAGAACTGTCAAGAAACGTTTTCAAAACTAAAACAATGTGATGAAATAATTAATTGTGAACGTGAGTGCACGTAGTAAACAACAAGTAAGTCTTTAATCTAGTGCGACTTACGACGTAATATATTCATTACTTTCAAGCACATTCTCTAACGACACGGGGCTCTGAGAGACACATAGTCGTATCTTTACTCCGTGGTTTTTTTTATTGTTTATTCATTGTTTTTATACAATATTTCTAATTAAAATAATAATAACAAGATTACAAACATAACGGAAAATGATATGAAGGAATTTTTAAATCAGATTAGAGGTATTAGGCAACACATGCCAAAGATATTATAATAGCAGTAACAAAAAATATCACTGAAATGCCACAACAAAAATTGCAGATGCTTCTATAAGAAAACAGTTTGCTAAGAACTCAAGTAGAGAAGTTAAAAAACAAAGTTAAACATCTAGAAGAAATAATAGTTACAATAGAAGGCAACGAAATTAACAACGCTTTCAGATTTGGAAAAGAACAACGTAATAAAGTCAGACCAAGATCAGACCACCTATTCTTGTCTCATTTGTTACAAACTGAAAAAGACATAAGATAAGAAGAAGAAAAATCTACCTTCTTTTATATATTGGTAAAGACTTTAGAAAAGAAAGCAACTTTTTCCGAAATTAAAATAAGAAAGAAGGAATCCTCCCAGGATTGCATTTCTCCAGGAAGATAATCTTATAGTAAAGGACTTCGGCGGTCGTAAAAGGAAACGAAATAATACTGAGTCGCCTCCTAAAGATCTAATCATATCTCCAAAGCGGAGTAAAAAGAGTAAAAATACCCATAATTTTCTCAACTTTATTAGGAGAGAAAACGTACAAACTAACACTGATCAAAAACTACTGAAAACGTTATCAATAACAACAAAGTAATAAAGAAACTACCATACGGGTAGTCTCCGTGGGCCGTACTTCCCTTCAAGAAGACCCTTCAAATCAAAGTACTAAAAATTTTCTCTAAAAATAGACAACATCTGCATATTGCAACTATTAATGAGAGTAGAGATACCCTAAGAAAGAAAGAAAGCCTTACCGAGCTAATAATTGCCATGGAAAAAAATTCCCTAGTCCATTATGGGACTTGGCAAAGTTCGGAGACTAAGGGAAGAAATAGAAGACTTTGGTAATTACGAATTATATTTTAAAGGCAAAACACCAGGCCAATATGGAGTCGGATAACTTATAAAAAAATAATAAAAATAATATCGAGGATTTAGTGGTAATATCGGAACGAATTACAATTATATTGCTCAACTAGGTAGAAATTTTACTAGGCCTTTATTGTACAGGGAAAATAACATGAATCTAACTGAACTTATAAAAATAGCATACGGAAACAATTTACGTCTTAGCGTCTTCAATTACTGTACATTTATTAAGAATCTTTAAGTAAAATGAGATAAAACAATTATAATGGTAAGACTTTTTGCAAAATAAAAGAACTTTTGACCTAAATTCGGAAGAACTATCAGTACAGGAAAAGTACAGTAGGGTTTTAGAGCCATAACTTGCAGTTCAAAGAAAATGGCTTTAAATGGAAACAAGTTGCATTCGATATGAGACGGCACTTTTTTATTCCTTAGACAGAAATTAATTAAATTATCAGAGGAGAAATATCGAGGTAACGAAATTAAATTATTATTAGGAACGATATAAACTGAGATTAGATACACTCGAACGATACAAAACAAAAACAGGTTAAACTATTATTATTATTAACTACATATATAATTATTGAATTTTTCCTCTACCTCGGTCAATTTAACGAAATAATAAATATAAACATATATTACCAAAATGTACTTCAGAACATACACTTGCTTTAATAATATCGAAAATTGAAGTAGAGAGATTGGGGTTGTTGCGGACGGAAAACGTAATTAAAATTTAACAACTTTTTTAATAAAATTAAATAATTTTATTTTTAAATAAAAAACTTAAAATTTTGCTCAAAATGTCTATACTGTATCATACGCGAATATGGCCATTGAATACAAAAAATTAGGTAAAACCGACCACTGGCCTGGTAGAGACAGCAGACAGCAGCCTGGGGTGAAATTAATAATGCCTGAGAGAATGACTAAATGTAATTCAGCTCTCATTGCAAAATACGATTATTATGAACGTATCATTGTAACGAATTTTGAATTCCCCTTTGCCAATGGAATATGTATAATGATTTAAACATAACTTTAAATTTAAATTTTCTTACTTATTAAATCACAATGTGATTTTTTACATTCTCTCGTGAATTGAATAAATTCCAAGACACTATTATTATTATTGTGTCAGAAAGCCATTACAACCAAACGACGATACTTCAAAAGGTTCTCTAAATTTCGCCATTTGTACTCGGATTATCAGTGAACAAAATAAGCTAACTATTTAGGTCTCTTCGTTGAAAGGTGCTTATCAATAAGGTAGAGAAAAACGATGTTCTTTTGTTTTACGTAATAACATACAATGAAAAAATTTAAAATCTTAGTTCGACCATATACGATGTCGATGTAGTTTGAATTGTGTGTTAATACATTTATTTTGCTTACAAGGGTGGTGTACATAGGTGACTGCGGTCCAAATAAAAATGTCTCAATTTCTGTGGAAACAGAGAAACAACTCAGCGATATTTACTATGTCTCTAACACTCCAATTGACCACATCGGAGAATCCGCTTACATGTGCTTACAGCCCGGAAAGTAAGTGTAGAATGTTTAAACACATTCGAGCTTAGTGTTCTAGCGTTTTTAGACTAAAACAAACTATTTACATGAACTCAAATGCTTACATTGCATATAAGAATTGTGTTAAATTATTTAAATAGGGATTAAAAGTAATCGTAATCATTTTATTTTGTTAAAATTAAATCTTATTACACTATTCAAAGGAACCAACTGTCAAAATTAATTTTGTGGCGAAATGAGATGATACTACTAAACCGATGTTGTTTATATAAATGATTATCAAACAGATTCGATGTGGTGTTTTGAAATCTCCGTTCATTGTTTCATCAATATTGATCTCGCTTCCTCAATCTCGAATAAACACAATTACAATCTATAATTATTAGTAATAGGATCTAGTATACTTAGTTGGATTCTGATAATGTTAATTAGCCGCTAATAACAAGAGCTTGCAAGCGGTAAATTACGCGAACGTTGGCCCAGAGATGGATTCTTACCTCGTCGTATCATCGGTAACTTGGTACCTTGGGCATGGGGTCCTAATCTCGGTCGGAGTGCAAACAATAATTGACCGAAATAAAACTAGCATCTTTCGTCGCGGGTTAGGTCAGGGACATATGTCGGAGATTTAGGTAGTGCTTCAGCAATTTGCCTAGAATTAATTGCATTACAGAGTTTCAAGCTAAGATTTCATCATGGGGCATCCTTGATCTTACTTAATGGGGTCTACGTTGATACCCTCGTCCAGTAACTGGTTATGGCAAATGCTCCATAAATATAACAGTTCGTACGAATAAACTTAATTTACTTCTAATTTCACTGGGTCTAGGATATTTGTTATCAAATCAATAAAATTTTTGCTTAATGACTAAAGGCAAAACTATCATTGATATTATAAGTTCTTTATAGAACTATATTCAAACAGAGAGTGCCTAAACTTTCATATTTACAACAAACTTATTCCGGAATTTTCAGGATTAGACAATTTCCTGTCTTATTGGTTATAACTTTGCACTTCTCTGTACGCGCTTTGTTCTTCTAATCGCGTTATTTCTTGGTTTTGTTATACAGACAAACAAGATATTAAAATTCAGTTATTAATGTATTCGGCCTAATTGTTATGTTACATAATTTTTTTAAACAAATTCCTTTTAATTCATATGTCATCAGGTTCAGATGGCATGCGAAAAGTGCTGGTGGTGAGGTGACAGGTTCCGGTGAGGGTTATCTTCGCGCTGGTGGCGTTTATGTACTATGCCTGCGCGAGAGACTTGGTCGCTTGGACGCAGCGGTGCTGCATTCTCCGAATCCACCAAACGAACTTCACCTTGCATGGATCGTGCCTCAATATCTTCTTATATCAATCGCGGAAATTATGTTTGCGGTTTCTGGACTTGAGTTTTCATTTACACAGGTATATTAGAAAATATATTGTTATTGTTGATATGTTAATTCAATGACTCCGTCGGTAATCTGTAACTTCCATTAGCGATAGACCGAATATTTAGTTTTTGTTTTATTTAATTAATTATAATTAAAAAAAATTAATTGCTTAATCCGTTGGCAGCGCAATTGTTATCGCTATTGGATGTCAGACAGGCGGCAACGTCTAATTTAAATACGAGCTAATAAAAATTTTCTCTATAGAACAGTAATCCCATCGTAAAGACACTATTAAACATGTCTGGTTTTTAAAAAAATATTAATTAATTGTAATGACTCTTAAACAATTTTTAAGTTTAATAATCTTTAAAATAACTCCTTAAATTCATGAATTTATCGAAATATGGGTATGACATACGATTTACAAGCAAATAATCAACGTATGCTTTCATGTATAATAGTGAATATTCGAGTTATATTTAGCCTTTGATGTGCAAGGTCTACGCTGTCTGGTTTTAACTAGATAGCCTTTACGCTTCAGTAGTCTTGAATGACATGTTGAGATCAGATATTCGTCACAGTTTAATGAAAACGAGTTATTGCCTAACATTAATTTAATATAATTAATGAGAATTTTTCATACTTAACGGCGTCGTAAACAAAACAGGAAGAAGCAGGCGGAAACAATAGGGGAAAAATGGGCAAAAACTACTTTTTTAAACAAAATTTACTTTGTTTAATGTAAGTAGAAAGATGTGCTTGCGAGTTAGTCCGTGTAAGATATTTGTCCATGTTTTGTTTCTTTTTTTGTTTGTTTCTATTTTCTATAAACAGAAACCTGGAAACCTTAGGGGATCCAGTAAATCCAGTTAGTCATATCTAGGAAACCCTAAAATGTGATATCCCTAACTATGTAACAGACAGACAGCTCTTTTCCTCACCCCATGGTGACCCCATTACATGACTAGAAACTTAAAGTTTTTTCAGGCGCCAAAATGCATGAAGACCATCACCATCGCTGCTTGGTACATGTCCGTTGCTATTGGAAATCTTATTGTGATTTTAGTTGCGCAAATTAAGATCTTCGATTCACGAGTGAGTAATTTGTCTAGGTGTTAATGATTTGTGTTAAATGATCAAAGATTAATGAAATTCTACAACCGCCCATGGGGTACGAGATCCAGTATTGTATACTTTAACTTAAATATATCTATTGTTTGTCCGGGATTCGAAGCCATGACTATGACCATGTGTGTTGGTTACCAAATGTGCCACGGAGCCGCAGAGGCTGGAGCATTATTAGTGTCTTAAAAATAACACGTCAAAACCAAATTTTTAATAAATTATGAATTAAGCAATTTTGTAAAGTAGTAGCACAACAATAGAAATTTATTTTAGGAATATCAATACTTGTATAAATCTAAAAATACTTAAAGTATCTTTAACTAAATAATAAATAAAGAATGTGTGAAAACTGTGGTTATTTTCTTTCAGGCTAAAGAATTTTTCGCATATGCCGGTATTCTTACGATTGCTATGCTAGTGTTTTTAAAAATGTCTCAAGGCTATTGTACTCGAACAATGGAGGGTGACGGTTCATCGACGGAAAGCCACCCCTTGCTACGTCATCATTCTAGGGTGCGAAATTTTTCAATATTGCGTCTCACAACATATCAACACTGTGTATCGTCGTAAATTTATGTCTAAACAGAAGTACATCTTTATACTCTTACACGATCCGCTGCACATGTCTGCGTTTATTCTTTTTGAACTATTTTTAGAAAAAGTTTTATATAAAAAACGCGTTTACATTTCTATCTTGATAAAGTTTGTTTTGAAAAGCAGTCGGTACGTTTAAATCAAAATTTCTGTAATACTCGACACGGGCTTTAATTGGTCTCATACGCTTAAAACGGCATTAAAATAATTTCTTTAAGAATGGTTTTTTTGCACGTTTTTGTGTCTATTTAAAAAACGAGTCGATACATCTTATTTACAGGTTATATCCGTACATTCATTATCAACAAGAACAAGAACGTATAGTAGACGGGAAAGCAGTGAAGCTTCGTGTATAGGACTAATGGAGAAGCAGAAAACAAAAGCTTGGCCTCCTCATGCCTTCGTTAATTTGGCTACACCAAGTACAAGTGACCTTAAAGCTACGACTCTAGCTAAGTAACTGTTACTTAATAAGAAATTTACTACGCTATATAAAAGAATCTTAAATTCAAGAACATGGTGAAAATTCATTTCTAAGCAAATCTTATTTTCCAGCGCCATATTTTGTAACAGTCAATGATCAAGTTTACAGCTCAGTGAGTCGTTTTCAAGCGTTTTCACACAATTCCAGAGCTGCACTAGAAAATTGCCCCAAAGGTCGGCAGTCGATAGTTACAAGTGCATGAATATGGTGTCAAGAATGTCCGTTGGTATGAGTCCTTTAGGTATTCATAGCACGCGCTATACGTTTTGCTTAGTATACGTTACGGATATCTATGACAACTTGTCAGATTCTTACTTGATGTTCGTTCGGCCGGTAAGTGTGAGGCGTCATTTTAAGTTTTTTATACAAAAGCTAGCGGACTCGGTAAACCAAAAAATCATCAAACTTCTATTGTTTAGAGTTTACAATATTATGCATATAACGTATTACGATTACACGCACAGAAGATGTATTCACATTTCAATGACATTTGGGATATGGGAAGCGATTCTATTTGAATGCCATGTTTCAAAATTTGCCTATTTTAAAAATAAAGACTTTTCAGATTAGGATTCATAGACACGTAACATATATTATATATATGCCAATTGATGCGCTTCTTAATCGTTTTTTCTGATTTAAAATTAAAAATAAATGGGTTAGGACAGTAAATCTAATCACTGTTCCGGAAAGGTTTTAGACGCTCTCTTAGTGTCTAATTTACATGTAAATTTATAGCTAGAGCTAGTGTACGATTTTATTTGACTCACTACTATTATCGTGCTGGTATTTATTTTGATAAATATAATATGAAAAAAATAGATAGAAATAAATATATCACCATGGGTATTAAAAGTCCAACAACCGAGGCTGTAATTTAGTTAAAACGTTGTAGTTGCAAAAATAGGTTTACAGTTTAAGGGTCCAATTATGAATGGCAAATTCAATATGGGATCAGGGAGAGAAATAATAAAAAATGTATTATTTTTGTGCGCACCAACATTGTTGCGTCACCAGGTACCTAATTGTCGAGATGTTGGTGTTCGTATTATCTCTTATCATCGGACCAATTATGATAGAATCGGTAATATGATTTTTAGAATGTGGACTAAGTTACGGTGAACTTTTTATATTATGAAGGTTTTGGTGTAAGGGAAACAAATCCACGGTCCCGTTGTTCATATCTCTTTGTATATAATTTTAGGATAAAATATTTAGAAAGTGATTATTATGAATATTAAACTATTTAAATATAAAACGTCAAGACACACGTGTTTGTTATAATTAGATATTTTATAGAATAAATGAATTTCAATAAGAAAGTGTTTAATTTACGTCACCGACTTAATCGGGACCTTCTAGATTTTGCACGATGGCGAGACGTAAGATGTGAATTCATGCTTATTTTAATATTATTTCAAGACATGATTGGTTTGTGTCAAATAAAAATGAATTTTATTCTAATTCTAAGTAAGTATAATAGCATTAATTTACTTTTATAATAAACATCTTAAACATTATTTAATATGTCTTAATTTCGTCGCGGTCTCTCGCTAACCACGATTGCTAAAAAGCCCACAAAGCGCGGAGGTTTATAATTAAATATAGAAATATATTCCTTAAAGAAATCTTATTTAAATGTACTTGTCTAAAGCAAAGAAGTTTTTTAGTAATACTGATGGGACTATTCTTGCAACAGTCAAAATCACACAGCTCTTTATACAAATCATTATTTGCTGAATCTGGCTATCCTATGTTAGGTGACATACCGTTGCTAAACCGTAAGGTGAGAATTTTAGTGTATTTTACTTAAAGGCTTTGAACTTCCATAAAGAGCAACAATGAGAAAGACAAAGTCAGCATATTCTTTTTAACCTTTAAAATAATTTATAATTGCAATTTTATAATCTATAACTATAACAAAAACATTCTGATGTTCTGTGAGCAGTTTTATTGACTTCTGTGAGGTTATATAGATTATATAATGGATAAGTTGTGAAAAAGACGTTGGAATTACCGAACTATATATATATAGTTCTCAGAAAAACCACTTTATGTCTATGTTGGAATAAATTTGACGATAAAACTCAATACTTTTCCTCATTCCTGGAACATAACATTTTTTTTAATGTTGAATCTGAGTTATCGATGTTTTACGTAATATGTTTACCGCTTCTGTACGTGCGGAATGAAACCATTGTTTATTCATGGATTGTATTTACCTGAATACAAAGAATTATTTACCAGGTAACTTTATAAATATTGGACGTAGTTCAATAAGTATGAAATTGTTTTTGTAGAAAAACCATAGTAGTAGTTGCGTTACAATCTTTAGTATTCAAGCTTCTATATCTGTGTCCTTGATAATTTTTCTTTCAACACATTATTCCATTATTTGCCTGACACGCCACCGAATTTTTAGGTTTAAGATTAGATTGGTTTCTTCCCTGTAAGAATATATAAATTATATGTTTATAAAAATACATTGACGGACAGGAGGGGTTCGAACGCACGACCAGGATTGATTATTGCCTAACGACTAGGCTTATTATACAAAACTCACTGCCGTTAGATGTCTTATACATAGAGCACTATTAATACCTAATATAACATAATTATTATACTCTATTGCAGTATAACATGGAAATGATATCTTAAAATATATCTTATTTCAAATTTTCTTATTAAATAATTTGAGTAATCACGAACAGCCCCGTATATTTATAATTAATAACATTTGCTTTCAACAATATTTTCGATTCACAAACAGAGTAAATCCATGATTAGTTTTCAGATATTCAGAGCCACGCGTGTGACAATCAGGGAGCATCCATACATTGTCAGTATTCGTAGGAAATATGTTCATTATCTCACTGGCTGCTTACTAACAAAAAATTTGGTTGTGACTGTGGCACACCCATTATACCGGTATACACTTATTTTGATTTCAAAGATAAAAACTTTTGATTACAAAGGTACATTGTTCGACTGTACTGTATTTTCATGGATATGAAACGGTGGGTTGATCTTTTAGAATGCATTTGCATACTAGCGAATACGCGTGTTAATATCATAGAGCGATTTTAATACAAAAATTTAAGTAAGACACGACTATCGCTATTTATAAAATCTATGTAATCGTTACACTTACGGGCAACGAAATCGACACAACTTTAAAACTGTGTTAAAGTGTATACAAGCTAGTAATAAACGTATACTTACGAACTTTGCAGTGTGCCCGTAAATGAACTAAACGTAGTCGTTGGAGAGAATTATTCAGACCGTGGTACCACATTATTGACAGTTGTCTTACTCCTCATTCACAAGAACTTTGACCCTTACACTTTAAAAGCGGATATATGTATTTTGCGGTTTTACGAAGATATTGTCATAAGGTATGTTTGTCATATTTATGTATGTCATATAATATTTCAGCCTCATTAGAAGACCAATTTTAATACACAACATGGGAAGGCCTTGCATCGATTACGTTTTAAAATATTTGATTATTAATACCTAATTGTAGAAAAGTAGCCTCGCTAGTTTGAATTTTCTTTATGCATTACTAATATTCATTTAAAATTCTACAGTTTCTTCGCTATAAACAACATGAAAGGTCGGAACAATTTTCCATTTATTATAATAAGTTTAGGCACGAATATGTTGGTACGCAGATTGTACAATATGTTTATGTTTGCATATTTTGCCATTTACAGTGTATGTTAGATATAATTATATAATTAACGATTTAATTTTGAATTATCACATAATTTTATACCGTACCATACCATAAATTACATTATAACATCAATTAATTAATAGAAAAAACAATGTTTCAATAAAATAATTATGGATAGAATTATGTTTTTTCCATGACAGATCATCGTCAAAGACTATCGCTTTAATGCCTCCAATGGATACTCTGACCGGGCAAGCATTTGTAACAGGTTGGGGCCGTTGTGATTTCACGGTATGTACGCTAAGCTAGTCAAACATATGAAAACCGTAACAGGCGGAACTTTAAGTATTTTCTAATTGATTGAGTATGCTGAAAGCTTTGAAGTTAGATGTATTAAAATATTGATTATATTAAAAAAATATAATTTTAAATTGTCTTATAAAATATTTAAATAATAAACTAAGTGTTAGTTGGTTAATTTACACGATGTAACGTTCGGGTTCAAATCGGTAACTCAAGTTCCGGGGGTGGGCATGACCATCAGTCTCCCGTCCATGTATGTTAGCAAGATTTTAATGCTTTAAGAGAAAAGGGATTTTAATTTAAAATATTTAGTTTATATAAATAACGAGGTATGAACTTTATTCATTTGCGAGTGAAACACATTGAAGCCATTTAATTAAGGACCTTAAGTCAATCGGACAAAGTCAATTTATGAGTGATGAAAACTATTGCATTAACACCGGAATAATTTCAATCAACTCGATAAAGTTTACCAGGACGAGTCAACCACAGCAGTTATCTCTATTGATACTGGATCATACATATATAGCTGGTTATTCTTTATATGAACAGAATAGCCAGGATAAATGCGTCACTCAGGTGCACCCCAATGTATATGTCCTTGATGCACCTACACATCCAAGGCACTTTTTCAAACATCGAATTCCTTCCTTAGACAATGAAATTTTGTATATTCGGCCCCAACTATATAAGAAAGAGTAATCGAGCAATTGAACTATTTAAGTTAATGCATATTATTTGTTAGTGTAATATTTAATTGGGTTTTTATTTAGGGCCGAGATCTGTGTTTACCACGGTCATCTGTTTATTTTCCTGAGGAATTGATGGATCCAATGCTGCGGTCTATCTCTTTTGTAATAAGTTCGCCAAATAATGCTTGTGACGTTTACAGACAGGTAAGTTTTGTCTTATTCAATAAATTTTAGTAGGATATATCGTGTATATAATGGAACCCGAGGCGAGTTCCATTTCTATGATGAAATTATAATAGTTATTACCACGGGATGCACAGAAGGCTGGTCAACTAATTAGGACTTAGTTAGGACGCAGAAATATGTCTACACCAGGCCCTAACACGGCAATAACAAACACAAATAAAAAAAAGAAAAGATTTTTATAACTTTGTATTATACATTTGTAAGCTTACGGACATTCTATACCACAAATAACTCCTGTAGAAGATTGCTGGATAATTTTCTTCCAGCATGACAATCACATCCATAGAGGAATGTTATGTGTGGGATATTCAAGAGATGTTAAACCAGTGGCACCATGTTTAGGGGTGCCAGGTGCACCGCTGATACTACGTGGTAAACTGGTTGGCCTCCTGTCTTGGGGACTAGGTTGTGGCTACGCACACGACCTGCCACTAATTTATACCAACATACAGCATTATTTCTCGTAAGATTATTTTCGTAAACTTTTATTGAACGATGAAAGATGTATATTGAACAAGAAATCTTGGTTATTTAAATAGTGATTTAACAATGATGTACATGATGTTTATTTACAAGTTTTGAACCTAATAAAATGTGAATTTGATAAAACGTATGAATCACAACAAAGCTGTGTAGCACAAGATTTAAATATGCTGACAATGCAACAACGCCCATTCGATTTTTAAATCACTTATTTTTTTATTCGCCTTAATTATTTTAACCGCTATTTAATTTTGATTTTCTATATTTAAATTATATTATTCATTTGTTTATACATTTCTTTTTAAAACATTACAGTGTGAATGTTTCAGTGCTAGATTTACAGACCAGATAAAATATATTTGGCATGTTATTCTACGTATGTACCTTTGCAAAAGGAGTCAGTTTCATGCGGTCAGCCAAATTATACTGAAGTTACTGATTCGTCTCTTTGTGTCAAATTGCTGCGATGAGAGGAGGCAAATCAGTTTTACACTTGAAACCTTCTTGTAGCTTCGAAGTGTTTTACAAATGAGTCAAAATAATTTACGTATCACAGAATTATTTTATGTGTAAATACACTAACTTCTTTACTTCACCACACTTACATAATTTTCTCATAAATAGTATAACATTCTGAAGAATCCAAGAGTGTCAGAAAGCTTCTTTAACTCCTTGTCCCGTGTTCTTTTGTGTCATTCGTTAAACTTCTGTTGGGTTATACAACAGGAATAGTACAGGTTTATTAACATAAATTAAATACACTTATTAAACGCCTTCTCTAAACGACTTAGCAATTAGGTGATTACAACACAAAAAAAGATCGTAACTTCAACAAATACCGTTACCCTTCACATTTCTTTCAGGTGGTTTGTTACAAACGTTAAAATTTTAAAAAATATCACCCATCAACACATTAAGGAATTATTCGTGGTAACAAAATCCTATAAACTATCAGTTTGGCTTCAAAGGACAAGAGAAAAACTTATAATGAAGCCAGAAACGCGTTTAAATTTACAACCGCTATCCATTGATACGACACTGTCTAAATTAGAAGGACGACTATATGATGTAAGAGACTTCATAAACAATGGTACATATCGATCAGAAAAAAAGGATATGTATAAGGAAATGAAAGTGAAACACGATATGCCGGCTATACATTTTTTCCTCAATAAACCCCTAAAGACAGAACCTTTTCTAAGCAATGAAAGCCTTTACGATGATATAGATTATGACTACGATTCAGACGTCGAAAATTAATGGAATTAAATGTTATGGATTGAGATTTTATTAGAAAAGGTTAATTGCTACTCGGTTTGTTGCCGGTAAATTGTTAGTGCTCTGTCCGAATCCAGGATTTTAATATAAATATGTATCGATCGTGTCAAGCAAACTTTCAATCATTATAATTTTAAATTTTCATATTTATAGCATTGTAGTGGTGGTCAGTTATTGTCAAAGTTTGTGAATCTTGAATGTACAAACTAAAAGACGAAAACCTAAAACTTTGTTTGTCACTGTTAAAATACTTATTAAAGTTTTGGATTTAGTTTTTAGACGTAAAAAATTGTGACGTTTCTATCAATTTACAAAATAAACTATATAAACTATCATTTAAAAATATTGCAGTTCTGCGTACCATTAGTTATCACTTCCGACCTGATGATGGATTTTTAGTGATATCGAAGTACTAAAATATTTTTAAATGTTACGTGGTCATGTTATGTGAGTTTACCGAAGTATACATTTTATTAAATCAAAATATGTATAAATGTTTTGCTCGAATCAGCGATCCAGGCTACTGCCACTAAATTAAATAAGTCTGTATTTATTAACAATTATCGTGTTTAAGGTGGAAAAAAATTTAATTCAACTTGGCGATAATTGAGGTCAGATAGCTTTTCAATAAGCCAATACTTATTATATGTGCGACGTTCATTGAGAGCCTGCATTCATTTAATCCTTTGTTAGCAAATATTTTATTAAATAATAGCACGTAATATAAAGTCACAAAGTCCTTTTTATATTAACTGTAATTGCATAGTCCGATAAAGTTATGTAAGATAAAAATATTATTTATTTTTTCGTGAAATCGTAGCAAGTTATATTTAAAATAAATATTTAAAGCAAATCTATTCAATAAACAATTCAAACCTGTTGTCTTTATTGAATTGTAATTTTTCAGCGAATCATTTTGGAAAGTAGGACGATATCGAGGGTAGCTTGACAACAACTTAATTTACTTATAAAGCAACTGTATTTACATAATGCATTTATAAAATTGAACAATGTTGTATTTAAAAACAGTACTATTATTTGGGTTCAGAATTCATATATAGGACGTTAAAGCCTTAAGAAGGCCATGTATGGGGTTTTAGCTGATCCTTACATCCAAATTGTTTAAATTTTGAATTAATTTTATTAAATATACTCACAAGCGTCTAAACCTATTGAATGCTTTGTTGTAGAAATCTCGTGTCTAACAAATGATGGTGTTTAATGGTGTTTAGTACATTGTTGATAAATTAATGGATAAATTAAACATACTTTTATGTTGATACTTTATTTGGTTAAATCCATTGGTACAGCTTTTCTACATTACAACATTCTTATACGATTAAATTGCATCTGGAATCGACACACAATATGCTATGTCTGAATTTTTTTTCAAGAATACATTCTAGTCTAGTTAAAGTAGTCTCACATATAATTGATAATTACTTTAAACATAAAAATATTCACGGAGAAAAGATTAAACCTACACACGAAATCATTATATTATTGGGACGTACGTTTTCAGTAATCATATAACATAAGAATGCAAAGATTTAAGGTACACAACCGGTGGCCAAGGTTGTCTAACATAAAACCTAATATTAAATAATACTTACCTAAATAAAATATTCAAAAAGTTACTAACGGAATGTAGGCAATACAGAAGCAAACTAAAAAAACTTTAGGGGAAAGTTATATAATACAATATATGATCAGTACATGCATTTTATGCTCAGACCTTAAAAATTAATAATTATCACTTAAAGTATATAACATAATTTAATTGACTAAAGATTACATATACATTTTTCATAGAAATGAAGTGAATTCATAACTGGAAATAATACTTAGAATTATAGTATCTACTGTGTTACATTAATTATAAGCAGTAGCCACATGAATGATTTGGTTATATACGAATTGATGACAGAGATGAAATTAGAAGTTTTTTCAAGAAGTAAGCGATAATTCAGCTCAGGTGCTTAAAAGTATAGACGTTTCTTCAAGAATAGCTTCAGGACATAGAGTAGCTTGCTTACTAGCTTATCTTTGGTATGATTATCATAATACAACATTTAAACACTACAGCACAATTAATTAAATATGTGCGAAACATTTGGAACTTTGATATATATTAGATATATTTATTTAGAAGCAGCCTGGACGGCGGTAAACACGCATTTCGCTCGTAGCTACAGCAATCCATTCATTCCTGGCGGAGTCGAACCATGTCAAACCCAGCGTATATTTTCCGTTAATGTTAACGTGTTGGCAATGAGAGAACCACCATCCACCTTCGTAGTTTGCAGCGCAGTGAGTGTTGGAGATGTCCCGGTCACGGTCGATGGTTGAGAACTCCATGTGGTTCTGGTATTCGAAAGCATCGCTGGCATTTCCTTTGAAACCGCTCACCTCAAGAACGAAACCTGAATCAGCATCGCCGACGGAGAAATGGTCATACTGAGCGTACCACACGCTTCCGTAGATGTCAGTCATGTCAATTCTCATCGAAGAGCAGTTGTCGGCGGTTATTTCGTGCATTGACTGAAGTCCAAGCCAGAATTCCGAAGAGGCATCACCGAAGCCCTGTACATACTCAGAGAATTGCCTGTTGAACTCTATTGTGCCGTTGTAACGTCGCTGAAGAAGAGTAGTTTGGTTATTGCACCAGGTCTCTACGGGTGATTTACCGGGGTGAATAAGGTAGATCCCGGGAGTACCAGATACATTGGAGCAGTCTTTTGGCAATTGTTTAACTAGATCTTCGTACTCACGCTCCACCGGTTGCAGTTCCTTCACTTCCCCCATCAATTCAGGAAGAGAGACGATCGTGTAGTTGGAATCCACATACGTAGCTTCGGTCTGTAACAAAATGAAGTTTTAATATACGAATATAATACGAGACAATACAGAAAACAATTTATCAAGATTATAAAATTATTAGTATACTCGTGTTAATTAGATATATTTTTATTATGGATTAATTGTAGCATAATTCATGTAAATATAATACATTTATTCTAAGTTATTGATTTTAAATTAGATACACATAATGCTTTGTATTTACTAATATACCTTGAGGATATGATCGTTGAGGCGATAGAAGTGCTGTTTAGCCGTAGTTTTCAGATCTACAATAGATTCGTTCAGTTTGTTCATATCCAGTCGCTCCAACTCGGAACGGTCAATAACGTTACTGACGCTTACAGCAATAGCCTTCACAGTCTGTTTAAGGTTCTCTTGGTTCTCCTTGATGTAGGATGTTGCAGCGTTCAACTATAACAAAGAAATTTGTTTTTCAACTTCGATTTTGAAAGCTAAAAAATGTCGTATAACTAAAACTAATTTCGAATCAGATATATGGCTTCGGCTATTCAAAAGGTCGCCGGACTGAAAATAAATCATGCAAGGTTCCACGAAACTTCCTTTTACCTGAGCAAAACTGATGTCCAACTTTGATATTTCCTTTCTGAATTCTGGTATTGTCTTATCAACTTTATTTTCGATGCTCTCGACGTCTTCTCGCAATTCAAGTAAAGATGCGTGCACTTTATCGAAGTCTGATATTTTCTGTGAGACATTTTTCAGATCCTCTTTGAATACTTTTGATTCCAAATCGTATAATTCCAGTTTGGCCGTGATGAGGTTCCAATTGGGTTCTTCTAAGCGATCGAGTCGGCGTTGAACATCTAGTAATTGATTCTGCAGGGTCTGTTGGTATGAATCGAGCTGATCTTGGGTCCGAGACAATCGCGAAATTTGGGTGTGGACCATTTTGTTATGGCGGAGTTTGTGGTTGCTTGGACCGCGGTAAGACTCAAAAACTTCGTTAGTGCTGCTCTTGTCCATTTCTTCAAGTTGTTTAGCCTTAATCTGTAAGAAAAGGGTAGCATAAGTGACAGTTCTCTTTACTTAATACTAATTAGTAATTATCTACCAATTTAATGAACTCTGATTTGCCGGCGTGTTTTGTATTTATCTTATTAAAACAGGTAAATCTTACTTACTTATTAAAAGACATAATGAAGAATAAAAGTTTTATTAATATGGCGGATAAATAAGTAAAATTTACAAAATAACGTTAAGTAATGTGTGTATTGTTACACACATTGCGACCTTGTAAATAATGTATAATAATATTATCACTCATGCAACGTCCACATTCCCGTTAATAACTTTAAGTCTTAATGATGTAAATTACTTGATAATACAGAAAATAATTTATTTTTATGCAAGTTCTGTATGAGATGAAATAGACTATACGCCGTATCTTTGGACATTTAAAACTAGTTCTTGTCATAACATACTGAACTTTACCTTGACCATATATAGTTATAACGGTAAACATGAACAAATGTCGACTTGAAAAACTTTGTAATTGTGCCAATCGTATGAGTGATAGTTAAAGATTGTACGAAGTGAAATGGCCATCTGCTGTAAATCCTTCACTGTAATTAAGAGAGCCGCCGAACTGGTTATAAACCTATAACCTTGCTGAACCGACGCTTAATTTATAAAACCACTTAACTCTTACCTCTTATATGCTTTATTGCACATGCACATTCCAATGCGCTTATAAATTTATAAATGAATATCACTTGGATTAACGTTGTTCATACAGGTAGGCAATGTGTAATATGTGAGTGATTCCATTAAAAAAAACATAGAGTAATGTTATGATTTCCGAGCCAAGTGTAAAATGATTTTTTTTTTAAATTCAATACCCACGCTGCAAAGGAATTTAATCTACAAATGTCTTGACGTAAGTCAGAAATATACTTTTGTACTTATAAAAGACTGGTGTACTGCTGATTGAATCTGGCTCTTTTATCTCAGCCTTTTAATAAATTTATGAAATGTATTAAATAAAAGCTATGTAAAAAGGATTACTATAAAGTTAACGATTATCTATTTGATAAAATGCACTGGGACTAGTGATACACAGGCTACTTCTAATTAATTTGCGATATTTGTTTCAAAATAAGTGTTGTTTGCCATTATGTATGATGATTTCCTATTTTAGAGGAGTACCGAAAGTTTTTTATACGCCGACTTTTTCTCTCGGCCTACACCCTCTGTGTTCTTTGCCGATGAGTATGGTATGTATGTACGGAATATGGATATAAATTTAATGACTTGGAATAAATTATATCTGTATCACATATTCCATAATAAAAATATTTTATTTTTATTTTGAATAATACCGACTGTGTATTTGATGCAACTATATAAATATGCCTAAAAATGTTTATTACCTTTACAATAGTTAAAAAAAGATATTTTTTAAAATATTTAATACATAATTTTTCAACAGACATTGAACACATTAAGCATGACTTATTTTTTATACACGTTTCATTGTTTATACCCGTTTAAAGTAGGCCTTAAAAGTGCTCGCAACAAGTCACCAGGTGGTTCATCTTGCATCTGTAGAGAATGAGATATAGATCCCTATTTCGAGATACGCAGTGTGGTGTTGTACGGGCAGATGTTTCGTTCAATTAATAGAAGTACAATTTATTAACATAGAATAAAACGAGATCATGGCCGGTATTTTAACGTGAAAACTTATATAAGTATCAATAACTTATAATAAAGTATAAAATATATAAAGAAATTTCTTGATATAAATTTTCTTGGGCCAAAAGGATGCTAAAGTAAAACAAAACATTTTTTTATAAATTTAAATATTATATATTGTATTGCTGCTATGTATATGTGATATATTTACTAAATCCATTAATGTAGTTAATAATTAAAGCAAAGGACGTTCACGAAACATTTACCTATTAAACGTAGCATTTCTCTTATTCAAATTACGTTAGCATTTAAATCACAATAATCAGCCAGAGAAAGATCGGCAGACTGATTTGTCGGGATTATATCCGTTCTTATTATAGGGAATTCATTCGAGAATATGTTTTAACTTATTTTTAAGAGAACTACGGAAACTGGACCTGTTCTGCACGGTCATTTACGTTGTTTACCTACAGCTGTTGCCTATTTTTGTTACAAATTCTATGACGTATACTATTCATAAAAAATGTTACGTGTTTTATATTTTCAACAAGTTTCTTAAAATTTTAATGTTACAAACGCGACCTAACAATTCAACTTTACAGCTATAATAAATTTTGAAACAAAAAATATAATTTGTTAATTCGATCCAAAACCTGTATCTGTATGTGAATTGTGAAGAAATATTCGAAGAAAATCAGTAATCTTACACCTGCCGTCGGGGACCAACCACGAACACGCGCGATTTCTTTTTATGATAATTCTTACTATCAATTACATAAACCCCTTTCGCAATATAATTAAAGTTTGAAAATTGGTATTAATTTTTTTTACTATAGAGAATCTAAAAGCCTTGATGGACTCATAAGATAAATATTCTTAAATACTCTCTAATTTCTTTTAAGTATTACGACGAAGAAAATTCTCATGTGCATAAATTATAATAAATTGAGTAGAATATTGAAACAATTAAAAAAAATAGTAATGTTATTCTATTTAGTTACATAATATGGTTTGAATCCAGACAAAAAAATACCGCGTTTCTATTTTTAAATATTTTCGATTATCAAAATCTCCCGGTAGTAACAAGTCGTCAAAAAATGTAAACAGGTGCTTTTAAATATTTAACACGACGCATATGGTTAGTGGGAATTTGCCTGGTTCGTGTGACGTTAAAATCGAATCGCGAACTTAAATGCATTAGTTCCAGGCATTGATTTTCGTGTAAATTGTCTCTCTCGGCGGGTGGTCATTTTTTGCTGATACAACGAAATACATGTATCCCACAGATATTACGTAAAAGTTTATTTTGCAAGGTGTACATGCTATTTGACGCTACTGCGGAAGCGCAGCGTTGAAAAGTTAAACAATGGAAACAAATAAATAAAGAAAAAAATACCATTCCACGAAAAAGAACCACTACATGGACTTAATATGCCACCAATAATTCCAATTATATTCAATTTGAGATTGTTAGACTAAAAAATCAATTCAACTATTTCGTCTTAACATTATCTAAAGTAAGGACTTTTTTCTTAAAACCGTTGCTGGGAATATAATAATCTAATAGAAACGTTATAAAGTATAAAGGTTTTAAAATAATTATTTGATAAAAAATAACATGAAACGTATACAAATTATTGGCAGATTCTCTTCAATGTACACGGGATTTGGTTTGTTTGTCGTTTTATGCCGCTTTTGTGAAGGTTTTGAATGGAACTTCCGTGTGTTAGCGAACCGCAAGGCACCGTTTTGATGGCATGTTTTTCTCAATAGCCTCAATTACTAATAAAAACATTTTTGTGATCATTCTTAAGGACATTTAAAACTCTTTCAGTTGCAGGTAAAAATTATAGCAAAGGAATGTGTTGTTATAGAAATGTAAAACTAAATTTTATTTAACGCAATATTCATTTATTTATTACATTATTTGTTCCTTTGAATTGTATTATAATGATACGTTCTTTGTCGTCAGAAACCCAACTTCGGTTTTTGGAATTCTTAATATTTTATATAATAATTCGTTTAATTATCACATGAATCGTGTCTCAATGTTTTCATAATATATCAAACCATTCAAATATGCCTTGCTCCTCTGATTGTAGTCGATGGGGCAGGGGTTTTTATAGAAGATAGTAATTAGTTGCGTAAGGCATGAGGTCGGTTGCCAACGGTCGCAGTCACAGACCGTAAACTACCAACACCTGTTTCCCACCGGTACGATGTAAACTTATTACTACAATAAATCAATTTCATCAATATTCCAACGACGTATAACCGTCGAAGTATATCACGTGAAACATCAAAATACTGCATCCATATTAATGCACAATTTACATTTACCTAAGAAATTAAATTCCCTGAATGGCTCCGATTGTAAATACGTCCGTTGAAAATTTATCATGAATGGTGCTGCAATACGCTTTTGTACTCAGATTTTGTCGTGAAAAGAAAAACGTGGGAATAAAACTCTTATAAACAATTAATGTTTAAGGATTTCTTATACCGAGCAATCTTCGAGTTTATTAAGTTCATAAATATTTTAATATTGGAGGATCGATAGTAGTTTATATCGTTTTGCGTTAGAGGTTATTATAATCTTAATTTTATTTGAGTATATTTAATGTGAAACCTTTCTTACCTCCTTTGAGAGTTTTCCAACGTGAGCCCTTAGTTGGGCGACCATGGCCCTCAATTGTTGGTTTTCATGTTTTAATAAACCAACTTCATTGTCTAACTTGTCAATTCTAGTCTCCTGGGTTCGCGTGAATTGTACTAAATCAGTGGTTTCAGTCAGCGCTTGTTTTAACTGCGAAAATTGTAATGAAAATATACAAAAGTTCACAAAACATGTATTTGTATAGATTTTTAAAATGGTAAATCCAAACATATCTATCACACATTCACTTGATTATAAAAAAAAATATTTCAAAAAGTGACGCTTTGTTTGCCATCGAATGCACATATTGTTGACATGGACATATTTTGTACAATCATTTTATATTCTGAATATTCAGGGCAATAAAGTACGTACGTGTAAACAATTGAAAATAACAAATAATTTCTGTTTCGAAAATATCTCGTTGTTTTTGGATAAATTTACAGTTTAATTAAATTTTCATGATAAAGGCCAGCAACGCAATTGCGAGTCTTCTGTCAATGTGAGTGTTCATGGGCGGCGTTATCACTTAATATCAGGTGAGCTTCCTGTTCGTTTGCCTGAACATATAAAGAAATGATACGAGCGAAAAGATAATTTCTCATGCTTTCGTCTCTTTCCGTCAAAAAGTATTTTCGATATGATGAAAAGAGATAAACGAGTACTTTAAATTAAATGGATGATTAACTTTTATGATTAAGCAAGATTCTGAATGGTAAAGCAATTTTCCTCACCTCATTACGTATAACATGAAGATGCCTAAGAAGTGTAGAACTATTGATGCTGTTGCTTAGTTCATGCATCTCCATTCGAAGCTCGTTCATAGAAGTCTGTGCCCACTGCAAAGTCACTTGAGAATTTTGGTCTTGGTTGTTGGTCGGAGCTGCCTGGTTTTGCCTGAGAATTAAAAAAAATATTAAAATCTTATAGATAGAAGGAATTGTATATGTAGCAAATTACTCACTTAAACTCTAACTGTAAAATCTACTAAGGTTTTCGGTATTAGAAACGTCTGCCATAATAACATATTTTTACAACTAAATTTTGTAAATTTAATCAAATATTTGAAACTATAATTTCTTGAAAGCCTCAAAACGTTTATGAGCTTCACTTGAAACGAGTTCACAGTTCAAAATATATTGCGCTTTTTATCACAAGCCTTATTATTCTATAGCTTCCAAGTTAAAAGTAGTTAATACGTGCCTTTAGTTTCACATTATGTACAGAAACGTATACGGATACAGAGTTACCTAACCATAAACAATTTCTTCAATTTACTTGAACCTATGGAAAACGATGTTAACTAGATGTAGGTAATTCAATCAAACGGCATCCCTGGTCTGGTCATCGAGTCACGTATCATGCAGTTCAGTGCAACAAAATTTAATTTCCAAGTAAATCGCTTTTATCCGTCACGTACGCCTTATTGCAACTGGCTTTTGAACTTTGTATTCAGTAAAACATGTAATGCACCAATGAACTCGATAGTTTTAATATTTACATACCCAAAGTTCTTGTAGGGGTACATCGTAAGTGATATATATCTGTATGTATGAATTACCCAAGTATATGCAGTCTGTGAAAAAAAGTTGATTCATTCGAAACTATTTTATTAATTGAATGTCTTATTAATTGTAAAATTATGATTTTTATAAATATTGTTGCAACAGTAAACTTTATTTGGGCATACTGTACACCTAAATTTACTAGTTCCTGACCACATACGAGGGGTAATTGCAACGAGTCGCATAATTTCTCAAATTACGACTGGAATTCTCAATATAATATGGCATAATACCACATTGGGGCAAACGTTGTTTGGTGATTAGACATTCGATCGACATAATTCTGAAATCTGACAAACAACGATTATTTCACTGGAAATCGAACCTTCATCATATGTGTTAAGGACTAAGCAAGCGTTCCAAGCATGGTTCGATCGTTTAGCTAGTTTATTAGTTTGTAAGTTTGAAATATTATAACAGTATACCGCAGTTCCGATTACATTCCAACATATGTATGTAGGAATGTATTACATACATATGTAGCCACCCTAACGGAACAGGATATAGTGTTATGCAAGAACGCTTCTCCGAGACCGTGTCTCCTGCGCACCCTTGCACAGAATACAGTCCGTTACGCATTTGTTATTAAATACCTCAGCTAATCAATATCGTATATAATTATTTCCCTGAACGCATGACGAAACATTAACAGACCATTTTGGACGGTAGAAATAGTTATAAGGATCAAAATCAATGATAATACAACACGAAAGCTCTTTTAATTAAGGAAGTGATAAAAGGAAGAAATCGAGGTCATTAAGGTAAGAATTGTTAAAGTGCTCTTTTTGTACAAATTTATCTATGCTAGGACTAGTTATAAAAATAAAACTAATTAAAGTTTTAGAAATATTTTCATGTTTCGTAATACTAATCAATCGTTATTATTGTACAATTTTTGTTTTATATTTGTTGATTGAAGTTCGAATTTAACGTAAACAATATATTGAGTATTTGCGAGTTTGCACTCGGGATAATTAAACCGACCTTTCATTAAATAAATTCGAGGCAGGGCAACGCAATTATTTTATGCGCCTGTAAGAGTATTTAATTAAGTTGCTTTTGTTATTTTAAAATTTCTATCGAAACTTTTTATTTTTTCATGCAACGAATTACTGACCGATTAGGCGATATCTGTGGATATTTCAACTCTTTTTACTATTAACCAAGTAAAATAAATAAGATATGTTATCGCGAGCATTTTAATCTAATCAAAATCCGAGCCTCAATTCCGAAAATGAAGTATATTTGAACTTTTTAATTCGATTGATGCATATACCTTAAATTGTACGTAAATAGTAAATGTCTTGTAAATAATTTTACTATTTATGGCTCTAACTTGTTTATTACCAAATAAAAAAATATTTAACCATTTAGAAACTATTTATAAACGTTTAAAAAAAGGTACATCTCTTTTTTTACATTACAGTAATAGTTTTTTTAATAAAACGGTACAAAATGATTAGTTCCGAACTAAGGTTATATCACGTTAAGCTTTTAGTTTCAAATTAGTTCGGATTCAGCCACGCGGTGAATACGCTATTTGCAAGCCTTTCAGATCTTGTCAAACACACTATCCACTGAAAATGTCAATAGTCATTTCAAATTAAACTGAAACAAAATGCATAATGGAAAATGTGGTACAGTTGTAATAAAGAATATAGAATTAATGCTTGCTATGCTATGCTATGCTATTTAAAGAGTTACGATTTCATTAATGATACTTCATAGCGGACCCGTTTAGAATATAGAACAGTTATCTCTTTGAACATGTTTAAAAAAAAACAATACTTGATTATACGAAAAAATCACCTGTGCAGCAATAACCGCGTCTAATCGCGTTTTATTTTAAATTCAAATAATTTCGCAAGTCCGCTTTCTTTGGCTAAGGCATTGTACTAATGTAAGAAATATTTTATACCTTTCTAGATTGCCTTAAAGCGTGGTTTTGTTGTTTAATGTAACGTAAGATTGAATAAATCGTAGAAAAAACTTAGTCCTAAGCACCTTGAATTTTGTAAGAGCAGATGTGAATACCATATGCAGCAGATGAGGGCATTAGAAAAAAATAATTGACCCTTACATCACGCTCACGTCAACTAAACAAAAATTCAATGCTACGTATACATAAGGTTGAAAATGGCTTGGAACAAACCCTAGCTTACCTTTTATAAATAATTTAACTTTATTCATGCTCTACATTTCGAAATTTGATATATCAGATCGTTAGATGATAAGGTTGAAAGTTCCGTGGCTGCCACGTGGCGAAACAAAAAATTCTAATCTAACCAAATGTTGGATAGAACTTTGCACCTGCTGTTTCTATTAGAAATTTGTTTAGAAATTTTTTAATTGGGCTCTTCTGACCGTTGAATGATAAAAACTTAAATTTAAGGGTCTGGTAAAATGGCGGCTGCATAATTTCGAAATTCAGTTGTTTTAATAATATCTAATTCTTCATATGATAACTAGTTTACGAAGTATTGATCATTTCATACCATTTCTTATATTTTTATTCTACTCTGATACTTACACTCTATTCTAAGGATCTTATTCTCGTCAATGTAATATCATATATACAATTATTTTTTAACACCAAAAAAAGAGTCTTTTCCGCGCACACGCCGCCGACCGGATGTGTGTTCATAGCATAATATTACTTCCTCTAGGGATATAAATAAACATCCCATTACAGCCAGATGTTCCCCCCAGCGAGGAGTTTTTTGGGAGTATTTTACAAAATACGTCCCGACCGTCACCGGTTTTATTGAATGGACAATTTATAGACAATTCGCATGTAAGCGGTGATGACCTAGCACTGAATCAATTTTTTAATATAAGGACAAGGACAAATCCTATTAGATTGACGTTTTTGACATTGTAATAAGAAAGAAAGGTTAAAAAGTCGATGGGTTAACATAAATAGTTAACTTAAAAGGAAAAATATTTAATTTCTTCTATACTAAAATCTATTTTACGCTTCAAACAAATAAAGCCTACATCTACAAAACGATTTTATTTATTTTAAACGTCGGTGCCATTAAACTGAGAATAACACAACTAAATAAAAAGAGAACTGATAGGAGCAAGCACACCTGGCGTATGAATGGCAAGAATGTTAATCTAGGTTTATCGATAACCACTTTTAAGTATTATTTCTTGTCTTTTTTATCTTTACCGAAATAATGATATTTTACATTTATGAAATTGAAGTAAATAT
The DNA here is from genome assembly GCF_905147105.1 of Pieris brassicae. NCBI lineage: Eukaryota > Metazoa > Arthropoda > Insecta > Lepidoptera > Pieridae > Pieris > Pieris brassicae. The sequence continues at coordinate 5,588,887 of NC_059680.1, forward strand.
AAAACTAGCAGTCTAACTATATAATAATAGTCTAACGATATAAAATATATTTCCTTTAAATTCACCATCCGTTATAAACATCTTATTAATATTACACTGTCTTTTCGAAATATTCGAAATCAAATACATTTCTGCTACGTCGCTCTGATAAAAACGTCCTTTTGAAGCAATAAGATCTCTCAAAGTAGTTTTGTCTTATTTTTAAATGTCTGCAACGAGTGCTTCAAATATTGGACTAAAATAAGCTACATAAATATTGAATGAATGGAAATTGGTAGGATATTCGCTCGTCGCGATTTCAAAGCGGACTTAATAGCGTATTGGTGCGAGGCGCGAGCGTACATTGATATTATATATGTATATGCCGCTATGTATCCACAATATCAAAGATAATAAGATAAGCAAAACAACCACAAATATTATCATATTTCGGTGCGATGTTGTTTAGTGTCCTATAATTCCACAATGGAACATATACGTTTGTGATCAGCGCTGGAAAATGATCGCTGTGTAACTCAATGACCTGCAATTCATCACCAACAGAGGCTTATTACTTAACGATATTAATCGTACACAAAATTTCATTTGTGAAATTGGAGAAAGTTCGAATTTGTTAAAAAATTTCCCAGGGCGCAAAAGCACCGTAACTCCCAGAGGAGGGCTAAGGAATATCGCGCTGATCTAATGCCCTGGTTCGCGACGAGGGCCTCTTATCACCAGTCTCGAAACACCACTTTCACTTAACAAAGTTTTGTATTACGACACGCCTTGTGCAACTTCATCTTGCTATGACTTGGAAAACCCTCTAGAGCATTTATATTTAAACTTTTCCTACCCTTTTATTTTTATTTCGACTCCATTTCTATACACAGCTAAAGAGCCAGAATATCGCGTTACATAGATTTTAAAAAAATATATATGAGCTAGTCATTATATGAGTAAGGAAAATGTGTGCATAAATAAAACAGTGAGAGTATTAGAATTAATCAAGTTGGTTGGTTATGGTCGGATAATATCATACGTTTGAATAATAATATTCACCATTGATATATAAATTTTACAAACAAGGAAAAGCTTTTGCTTGGTTGACATTATGCTTTCAGCTTTGGCAATCTGTTTAATTAAAATGTATTTCCAGCTCCGTCTCAATACTATTACTACAAATGAAATTGAATAATAAAATATATTATTTATATGTGCGGACTTTTTTTATGCTTCGATTCGATAGTTATTTTTAACCGTTCAGTCAAGTCAAGATGAAATAAAACAATTAGCTCTTTGAACGTAGGTTAAGTTATGAGATTAGAAGTAAGGTAAGTTTATGAAATACCTCTCAAAGTAAGAAATAAAAACTCATTAGAAAAGCCTCTATGCTTGGACATTGCAAGTAAATTTAATCATGAGCGCAGGTGCAGTAGTTAGCGTGTTTAATATAAATATTGTTACGGTGACATCGCTTCGTATGTGCTATATTGCTATGTTTATTACAAAATGTTAAAATCTATAAATGATTAAAAACCAGCAGGTGTTGTTTTTTAATTGAAAGTGCATGTAGATTATGCAAATTACTAAGAACCAAAGTTCCGTACGGCCGGTATTGAATTGGAAATTTTTATAACTGCTAAATTATGAATAATTATGATTTCCAATAATTTAGGGAGACCTTTGGCCTCAACAAACAGGGTTACATCACTTTAGGACAGATTTTTAAAACAGATTTAGTCGAATGGTTTTCCAAAGGTAAAGGCATATTTTTAGTAAGTCTTCCGTGTGAAAAAATATCAGTGTATACATATGTGGATTTGTGATAAAAGAGCTGAAATAAAAACTCCGACGCAAGGAAAGTAGATAGATAGCTACGAAGTTTAAAGAGACAATAATTATAGTAAAGGCCAAATGATCTGATATATAATAGTTCTCCTAACTTTTAAGCGTTTAGATGTCAAATCAAAACGTTGCGCTTGAATAACTGATGATACATATCAATATCAAAAATGTAAACTGGAATATAGAAATGTCTTTAAGAAGTCGCAGATGCAATTGGCCGTCGCAATGACACAACAAAATATAAACTCCATTATACTTTATATAAAGTTCAAATAAAAATTAGTTTTTATCGTTTTATGAAAAAAAAAATCAAATTGACGATAAAATTATAATATTCTTTAACTATTTTCTGGAGCACTTGATAAAATTATAAAATATATTTGGTAAATCGCATGTGACAAATAAAAATTCAATAATGTCGGACTTACTTCAATACGTCAATTTCTTGTTTTAATCGGGTGACATCGGACAAATGCATGGTTTTCAGGATCTCAATCTGCTCAGCCATCGCCTGAAGCTCCTTTTTAATTTGGAGTTCGGCTCCATTCGCAGTCCATAAACATAATAAAACAACACAAAAGTTCAAGCACTTCATCGCGGTAAGTTACTTCGGCGCGGTGGTTAATTCAGAGGCGTACGTCCACCTCGGGCCACTCTCGCTACACGAATGCTCCGCGGCACCACCACAGCCTTTATTATACACTTGGGGGCTGCGTTTGAAGCGCAGATGCGTTCAACAGTTGTTGAAGCCTGAAGCGGCGAAGCCTTCATATGCACCAATCACAACCTTATTGACGCTTCGACTTGTGATTCGTATCGGAGACGTTATTATTTAAATACGTCAATTGCGTCGCCCGCATTATGTGCAAATGTATATTTATGTTATACGGGAATAACGTTACCTTAAGCTCCATATATCAGGAATGCACGTAGAAATATGCAATAGGGAAATAAACTGTGACGTACTGTGTATAATAAATACTACTACAAACTTGTGGCATCGAAGAACCGCTATATATAATTTGCATTAACATCTTCAAAGCATTATTAGCATTTGTACACGAATGTGTAGAATTTCGTTTTACAGCAATCAATAATATTAAATTGAAGAAATAACAAACGCTGATTACTCAATGTTTAAACAAATAGAGACAGAACAAATTTAGCTTAGTGGGCCGAACGAGCCCACTTTTTCAGGTAATCCTGGTAAAAACTTATCCTGGGAAACGGGAAACTTATCCATACTAACTGGATACAATATACACTTTAAAGTCCAATTATCGGTTTTCAGCAAATAAAAGCTCAGCTATCAACAAGCGATTACTGTAATCCATGCGTGTAGTGGTATAATCAGATATTGTTATACTATATGTATGCCCGTTTGACCCTGTTTTATAAAAAAAAATATGTATAATAACTGGTAGTGTTGGCCTAGTTGGCTTCAGTGTGCGACCCTCATCCCTGAGTTCGAAGGTTCTATCCCAGACCGTGCACCAATGAAAATATCTTGAGGAAACCGGCTTGCCTTGCTTGGCTAGGCTAGGCTAAAACAAAGGCTTGTGCTAGGCACAGGAAACTGACCATCTACTTGCCTATTATATTGATTAATGACCATGACACAGATACAGAATACTGAGGTCCAGACCCAAAAGCGCCACTGATTTTTTATATAAAACATATGCATTCAACCGATGTAGAGTAGTAATAAACAAGTATCGTGATACTATTAAATGGCAACTATATATTTTATTACTGATAAATAAATAAAAAGTAAAGCCCTCATTTGTCTCTTTTGTCAATACGTGTTTACAGTTTGCGGTGAGAATGATAAACGAAACACGCAAGACGGAATATTGCGTTCGTTTGTGATTGTTAAACACGCTCAATAAAAAATTTACTAAATACTTTGAATTTTGCGCCGTAACCCAATGCCGTGAAACCAATAAAGACTGGATCACCAGAACCTACATGTAAAAACCAATTATATGACATGTGGCGATTTTTTGTAACTATTAAAATTATCTAGATTATTTTTTATGCTAGCATATTGTGTACACCAAGGCTGAGGCCTTATTGCATGTGCCAATAAATTTTTGTGCATGTTTGTCTTTTATATTTTTGAGCGACTTTGTCTTGCTTAAGTGCCAATTAGGGTTTTCCTGAGATTCTAAATCATCGGATTATACGTACCTTCTGTGCATTACTAAAAGTGAGTCCAATCAATGAAGAAAATTATGAAATTGCAAGTTGTGTTGTACACAGATTCAAGAGGCAAGATTAATTATTTAAGATATTATTGTTGTGTCTAGACTTGTAAGCTTTACTTCCCACGTAACAGCCAATAAGTACAAATAATCAGAAAATAATTAAAGAATACATTTCTATATTAATACAATAACATAAAAATATATTCGTTTTTTTATACAAACTAAAACACTAGTGCAGTGGTGGTACAATATAAGGCTACGTCAATAAACGTCAAACTTAAAGTTTCAAGACCGGCTAGACATTTTTTTCTATTTTAAGTTTGACATTTTTGTCAGCGTTCGAGACGAGGTTGTGTATTGAGTAAATTAGAATATGGACTATAATGTAAGTATTGATAGGTGTAGAATATTTGACATTTCCCTAGTCAATAACCACGACTCCCCACATACGTCAAGCCTTATAAGTTAAACATAATTCTCAAATTATTGGGTCTGACATCATGTAAAATTCTTACTCCGCTAGCGTAGCGTAGCTATCAGACATAATGTGCCTTGGCATGCGAAATTACTGCGTGTAAAATAATTTTAAAAAGAATCAAAGTATTAAAAAATGCACAATTCAAACAAAATCGCAATACCCCAATTACATAGGAATTATTAAGGCTGAGATTACTTAGCATTTGGCATAACAAAATCATGGTATTTTAAAGCTTTTAGTTAGCTGGATAAAAAGCTTTTTCTTACAACGACAAATTTCTTTTAAGAGACTCCATGTCGCCGTGTCGTTTAGAGCAGGCCATGTCCTCTAAAAAAAGACCATACTTTGATGTCTAAATGGTCTGAGGTCTGGGCTAGGTTGAGGTGCAGAAGTGAAAAAGTGTATTGCTTTGAGGTTTGACAACATGATCCAAGACTGTATCTTGATACACTTTGGCTGAAGTTGTCACTCCTTTTTCACAAAAATGTTTTTTTGGGACTCCTTGATAAGACACACCCCACCAAACCATCACTGATGCCGGGTGATGACCGTTGTACCTTTCCGACCACTTGAGCAGCTTGTTTAGAACTGTGAGCGTACATTTTATCATTTGACTTATTGTAGTATTCTTCAATCGTGAAAATTTTTTCATCGGTAAAGAGGATATTTCTGTGTTTTTCATCTGCGTTTCGCGACAGAAGTCGTTGTGATCGATCCACTCTCTTTAATTGTAAAGATTGGTTTAGGGCACGTCCTGTATATCGACGATAAGCATCGAGCTTCAAGTCATGTTTTATAATACGCGACAGAGTCCTAGCGGTCTTCCTTTCCCGCGATAAGATTCTTTGCTGCCTAATGGGGTTTCGACGAATTCTGGCTTTACCAGCTTTGTAGTTCCAACAGCAAGCGGCCACCCCAATCGTTGATATTAAGCTTTTGAAGTTTCTGGAATATGACTGACTCCATACACACTTTGTGCAAGGCAATGATTTTCAGTAGTATTTTCTTTAACACCCCATTCGATGCTGAATACGAAGAAATATTTGAAATTGTGCAAAATCGAAAGGAGTTTTTAAAATAATATACGTGTTCCAAATTCAAAATAATTAAAAAGTAGAAAATCAAAGTTTTATTTTTAGTATGTAACAGTATTTATAGCAAGACTTATATAGAGAGTTATTATTACTTTTAAATTTCCTGAAATGAATTGAACTTTCCACATTAAAAGTATACACACGTCGCGATACGTAGGTTTGTTATCATTTAAATAAGGTACTATATAATCAATTATATAACGAATGAATAAATCAGTGAGGAATTTAAATATTTATACGTCGCGAGAAGTTTGAACAAATATATAATATCAGACTGTATTATTGTAACTGACGGTTCTTACCGTTACCAATTTTCATTTAAAACTAGACTTACTAGACTACCTTAGTCCACAGATTATAATACGTTTTTACGTAAATATAGATTAAGATGGTGTCTGTGACATATACAGATTAAAAGTAATATGTTTTTTACTCCACTGGCGCAGGCTACATACTAAGTTGTGGACGCAGTCGGCAGAGAGCCTCCGAGACTATAGACACCGCCGATGAACAGTCTGCGTTGCTTGCCATTGATAATCGGCCACATAAATCACATCTATTTTAAAGTAAAAAATCAAATGATAAAAACTTTATATTCTTTATTATATTAAAAAAGCTTTTATGTATTAAGTCATCTTTATATAGGCTCTCAAAATCACCAAGGTCATGTCATTAAAAAGCCCCATGTGTTCCAATTTTGAAATAAAAAACGTTGTTCCTAGTGACATATTTTCGTTATCCTATGCATTTACATTTCAACTAGTCCGGCTTCATTAAAAACTAAAAGGAGAGCTGTTTAAAATTCGTTAACCTAGTTGATATTCAGATGGAAAGGGAGTATGCCTGAAAGCTTCACATCGCAAGGGCACTTTCGTGATGAGTTGCATGTAGGTTCTTTGTGCTACATCCAATAAACTCCACTGTCATCGCGCGTCGCATTACTTTTTTTACCAGTAAACAAAAGCATAATGAATTGCGCGTCATAAAGTATAATATGACATAATCTAAAGAATTATACTATTCTTATCTCTGTTGCGCGTTCTTTATACTTGCTTCTGGTGTGAAGGAAACATCGCATATCTTAAAACTCAAAAATATACGATATTTGACAGGCACACAAGGCTTGTCCATAAAATACATGTCGCTGAAATGGATGTAACCTACGACCAAGACCCCCTTATAAGCTTAGAGCGCCACGCTCGTTTTTGAAGATAAAACTCAAATTATGAAAAAAAAATCGCTGAGCAAAAACCATTTAAAACTATTGTGTACTTCTTAATGATCCCATTTTAGTTTTAAACTACCAGTAAAATATTTTGTATAATCGTAAAATGGTATAAAGTATAAACATATAATTTACACTGTAGAACTGCTATTATATTGAAAGTATGTTAAGTATAACTTTTTAGATATCTTTGATTGGTAATCATTGAATAGAAAAAATAAATCAGTACAAAAGACTTCAATCGAAAAATTTTGTTGATAAATTAAGATCACGTCAAATCATCACAAAATCTAGGAGATGGAAAACTGTCTGCTAGTTACAATAGCACCACAAGGGCTTAAAGATTAGATTAGAATCTAGGTTAACTAGATCAATTGCTACTTATGCTTATCCCACAGTTTAATCTTCAGAGCGATGATACGACATATAAGTTTAACACTATGAACAAATTAAACTTGCGACATATGAAACTTAATCAATTTCGCTCAATATTTCAGATTAAGATGGTGAGGTCTCTAAATTAAAACATAGTAAATAATGATTGTGATCATTTGTATTGTAAATAGTGCAGTTTTCAGATATTAGAAATCACCGAACTCATAAGTCTATATAACTATATGATAATAAACTTATCATAAAAATCTAATGATGTTACAGCACTTAATCCGCCTAAGACGACGTACACCTTCGTGTTATGTTTTTACAGTTTAATGTATAGTTTTTTTAATTCTAGCACTCAACACACCATGCTGCGGTTAATTCAATAGAGCTGAAAAGATATTCGATTTAACAAGACAATGCTAAATCAATTTTCAAAAGGCCCATTTTCGCCTTACTATAATACGCACGTTTCGCTAAATGAAAACTCCACTGAAATTCAATATTTTTCGCGAATGACGGCAATATGTTTTCGTTCTAGCTTGCATATTGAAGAAAGAACGTTCACAAACAGACATGGTGGAGAAAAACAAAAAAAAATATACTCATAATATTTTATGCGGTAATCAAACAATTTGTTTAAATACACAGTCAAACCTCAAATCTAAATTTCAAAAACTCCGAATACTAAAATAATTATAAAGCCTTTGTGGATAAAATTTCAGTAAAAATACATATTCGTGCACACATTTGACACTCAAGTCGAGAAGGACGTGAATTAGGGAAGTGGGACTTCAATCAGAATTTGAGTCGACAAAAGCTTTCATTCCGAAGAAGCACTGCACAGAATTAATAACTCCCATTTCAGTATTATTACACACGAGTAATTCGATTATTTCTATGTTTTAATTATTTATAGTTGGAGAGATAAATAGGATTCTGATGTCATGAAGATAATGACCCGATTTCATTGTGGGATATTTAAGATTATTTGAAGACGATAATCATGAATAAATGATTACTTTTCCCTTAATTAAAAAAGGAAAGAAACCTTTTAAAAGAATAACCGAAAAGTAATACTATAACGAGAGTTTATTGCCAGTTCTTCTCTTCCGTTCTAAGCCCTTGATTTAAGAACTGGCAGTAAATGTAACGTTAGAAGCATTTAGTGTATATTTCTTTTTTATTGACGTTCATAAGTTTACATTGTGTTACCTATATGAATAAATGATTTTTGACTTTGACTAATTAAATATTATCGTTCACTTATTAGTTACCTCCATAAAAATCCCACTGTTAGGTAGAGAACAATGGCGCAGTTCGTTCTATATCATACTCAATATAATTCTCAGAGATTTGTCATATCCAGTCAATAAAATATGGCGGCAACTGTCTTGCCAGGTGCATTTTAACAGATACTCTATAATTTATATAAAGGATGAAAATATACCCCACATTGGATATGCGAGAGCTTTTTAACATAATTGAACCATGCATGACACATGTTTTATATGTTTTGTATCTTTGAATGCAGATGTTCGGACGGAAATTAGGGCTCATATTGATTGTGTATCGTATCACTACAATTATATCGATGTATTCATATTGTTACAGTCTGTGGCACGCATTTGACGTGAAATTCAGAGGACCTGAATTCGTCACCTACTTGCTAACAAAAATTATCAATAAAGGCATGCCTTTCGGGAGAATAAGAGAAAGGGCTTTTAAATAATATAAAGTTCATAATAATTAATGACTCTCAAATATTTTTATAAAACTAACAAGGATTATTAGGTACGACGTTTTGCGCTAACCTGCGTAATCATAAATATTAATTGAATATATTTATCCTATTTACTATTTAATCCCAATCGAAAGTTGCACCGTATCCTTAGTGATTATCATACAGAGCAAAGAAGAGGTTCGGGATTCGATATCGGCAAAACAATAATGTTTGAATAGGAAGTATACAGAAGGCTTATCACCCACTTCCCTTAAAAATCCTTAGAAAACTTACATTGGCCAGTTTAAGGTCCTAATTTTATACATGTGTTTTGTCTAGTAATTTCTTCATATATCCCTGTAGTTTTCCTAAATGTGCTCTCTATTTTATGAAACTTTCTTTAATTGTCAGCTGCAAAAGTAGTCTGGGTGTTAGTGATTATCATTGTAATTGTCATGCATCATCACTGTTTTGTAATTTTTTACCGTAATATTTGGTAAATATGATGTATCGAATAATAAAATATAATTAACTTACAGGACTAAACTTATTATGTTGTCTCTTAACGGAAATGATGTATCATATAGCTGGGTACACAAGGATTCTAACTTTTTATGGTTTTAATAAAAAAGCATTATAATTACTACCTTTAGAGTAAAGACAAACGCAAATTGTACACCTTTACAATGTACTTTCACCGGCAGATCTTGGAATAATTTTAATATTGACAGCACACAGCTGGCACTCTTGAAAGCATTAAGATTAGTGCGTGCCGCGTGCCTCTATACTTTTGGCAAAATACAATGTTATTAAGGACAGCTGCAAGACACGTTCCTATTAAAAAATGGACGCCTACCTGAGTTGACTTTTGATTTCAATACATTTACGGTTTGGGTTCATTATGTTGGAATCCACGTGCAATAACATTATACATTTTAGTTGGATACTTAATTTAACTAAAAGTTTATTATTTTATGAAGTTTTGAGTTCATGAATTATTCCAATAAATAGTGTAACATTTTAAAATAATAAATGTTTGAACTGTCATGGCACAGGACAATTAAAATGCAAAACCACATCAGTCGTCGCCTTGTTCTAAATTATTTTATTCTTTATTTTGGTTAAATGGTTTAACTTAAAAAAAACGAAAACGTAGGTTATTAATTAGAAGTGTAATTTCCAAGCATAGCTTCAAGGTCCATCTGATCTAGATGATTGAAATGTCAAATGATTCAGATGTTTAACATTTGATGAAAATAGTTTCCAAGGCAGCCGACTAGTCAGCTACTAATATGATTAGACTTGTGTAAATTTTATATAAATAAATACAGTAAAGTAAAAGTGTAATCAAAATTATGAGGTCCTCAATTCGTGGTAAGTCATAATACGATTTTGAGTAAATTTGGCTTCATTAATGCCAATGTATCAGCGTCATTCAACACATGCTCATTTCTCGCACATCTGTCCTAAGATACGCCAGAGCACCTTTGCCGAGTCCCGCACGGGCCTTTCGCATCGGCTGTGTGCGATGAAACTGTATGCAAAAACCGCAAAATATTTTATACAAAGACTTGAAATCTATTAGTGTTATGTAGAAGTACCAAACAGTTTTTAATTAGTTAAAAACGTGTTGTCACGTTTGTATATTCAGAAAGTAATGTGATAGTGATAAGGACAAAACATTTATTATATACTTAAATAAGTTTTTGTCACCCTGAAAAAAAGTAATAAAGAATTGTGACAAATGTAATTGAAGTAATGTTAAAAAATTATCATAGTTGTCAATACCTGCATTTAGTAAAGTAGAGTCAATTAATAATGCGACATCTGTGGTGATGTCACGGATGTCAATTCCAACTATGGAAAGGATAAAAACTTTTGTCGATAATGTAGGTTTTTAATAAGGAAGTCGAGCTCATTAAAATATATTAAATTCATGTCGATTGCAAAGCTTAGAGCTACCGAGCTGGGAATTATTAAATCTCAGAAGCATTATCTGGTTCCAAACAATGTACTTATCAAGAGCTACGACGTATTTGTTATTGAATATTGCATAAATCATTTCGTTTGATTTGCTTCCTAATAAGTAATGTCAAGCAAGCTGAGGATCAGAATTCCTTCAAAACTTAGAAGCCAAGCACCGATGGCGGTCGTTAACTGTAGTACGCGATCATTATAAGTAATTAATGTTTAACAAATATCTTGTTATTTTGGACAAGATGGAAAAGATACGTACCCACATTTTACTATTTATTTTATTTATTTATTTACACTTCGTTACACTACAAAATAAAAATAAAAACTAACATAATTAAATCAAAAGGAGGGCAACTGGCGGCCTTATCGCTTACGAGCGATCTCTTCCAGGCAACCACTGTGAGTAAAGAAAAAAAAAAGAAATGTATTAAATAAGATAGGCAAGTAGTGCAAAAATACATGTAATACACAGTTATTAAAACAAAAACTAAACAGGAATAAAATATTAAAGATACATTAAAGAGTAAAAAGACACATAAATCACGATAATTTAAGATAAGTCTCACGTCAGTTAATAGTTTGCAAGAAAGTTAGGGATACGATGTGGACAGGTAATGTTTGTACAGAAGAAATTTACTACAAATTTAAAAGAGCGTTAGTTTATTTGATTAGACATTAGACAGTTGTCATTGCATTATTCAAAAAGGTCGTAGCACGCCTCAATTGTTCAAGTGAGTTACGAGTGAACTTAAGAAAAGCGTGCAACTATTCCAGCATACCCTTATTTTTATGGAAGCCATAATAGCATTTTGAGTGTTTTTGGTACCTTTAAGTCGTCTGTCACTATATCTGCGCCACTCAACCACATGCTCGCACATCTGTCCTAACTGCGCACCTTTGCAGGGTAGCGCACGAGCTCATAGCATTGGCCGGGTTTCGATCAAACAACGTGAAAAAATCACATAAATCTTTTGAAGACAATTTATCAACTCATAATTTTTTTAATATTGACAATTTGATTGAAAGACTATTTTAATTTTTATAAATAAGAGAAATTATTATAAATAAGTATAATAAATTAAACGTGCCAGTTGTAGGACTACCAGCGTCTAGCTGAAGTTGCTTCTAAATTTCTTTGGATGGGAGAAATCATTTGTCGCAAAATAAGTATTATTTTCCAGTTAATGTTTTGTTTTTGATTCACAAAGTTGTACATTGGTAAATAACAGAAACCCGTTAAACTACATTAGTTATTTGGACAAACGATTTCTGAATGCGATTCTCTAACAGTTTTATTTTACATTTTTATTCACGCTAATATAAGGGAGTAGGTCTTAATGATCAAGGAAACCATTCGTCCCAAGGGAGTAGAAACCAATATATTGTTGTCATTTTAATTGTTGCATTAAGTAATACATAGTATCATTTGTACGTTGACGATGTACGTCGCTTATAAATATATACATATAACGATTTTAAAACTTTACCTAAATAAATGCCAAATTTCATAATACAAATATGTAAGTAGTTTACTAAAACATTAATGTACTTTTTATTTAATCAGTTAGTATCGGTGAGGTACCAGGAAGTAACGCACAATGTTTATCACTTTAAAGTCCTTGGTTCGTTTCCTAGTTAAACCAACTTTCAAGAAGACTTGAAATCTACAGAACAAGTTATAAAGTAAGTTAGTCTCAAACCCCACTAAGAAGCACATTGAAGTGTTAAAAATATTTAGAGATATTGATCGAGTCTACACGTCTTATTATTAATATAGGAATGAACCACGTAAATGACTTTGCTTGGTAGAATAGATAGTAGTTTGAATAGGCTTCCTCATTATAAGAACGACATTACTCATTTCAATTAAGTATCGTGAATAATATTCAATGATTATTGTTAATGTCGTTAAGCTAATAAATATAGCATATAATTATTTAGCTTTTGTTTTAGCTGCCGTCACGAACTTCGTTTCACCTAATATGGTTTTTTTACTTTGCTTACCTTTCTTGCTACACACCAACATATCATACATATTGCTATGGTGCATGTTTGATGACTGTTCGCTTTTCCGGAATAAAAACCTAAGTGTTCAAAAAACTTAATTTTTTGTTTTAATTTCTATCCATAAAAACCTTTCTAATTTTATTTTAAATTAATTACTCGAATTGGTCCAACTCCAGCCGTCTTCCAGTTTTTCGCTTAGCAACATATTTTGCGATTAATTTTTTTTACATAGATACAGAAAATAAGTGTGCATATTTCATGATTTCCACTAATCATATATTCATTCGTCATTCATATTTTTGTGTTTCATTAAATTTAGATCTAAGTACTTAAAAGATTAAGGGTTATTAAAATTGACCACTATGCAACTTAAATTGTAATATGGAACTAAAAACAATCTTAACTTCATCCGTTCTACTGTAATAACTAATGCATTTCAATGTTTAATTACCAATTAAAAACAGTTTTCGGATTGCTTTCGCCTGCCATTCATATAGCATACATGTGGAGGCATAATCCATCTAATTGGAATCGTCAATATTTGGTATTTTCCGCGGATTCTATTTTACAATTATCACTATTGTGTATCTTTCATAAACCTTATTTAAAGCGACAACAGTCGAAATCACCTAGCAGAAAGATTATGTCCTACTAATCCATTCCATCTGTAATCTACAAGCTTTGCCGAAATTTGTATTATAAAAAATAACTTTCGATTCTAAAATATTATAATAATAGTAAACAATTTAAGTAGTCCGAACCTTACAATTACATACAAGCAATTCGTATAGTCTAGGAACTTTACTTGTTTAATTGCCAATAACACGTAGTGTTTACCATGGAGAGAGTGTTCAGAGTTGTTCGGATTAATACCTGCAGCTGAGTTTCATCATCGTTTTTCAAGGCAATTTTTGCCGCGCACCACCGCTACGTGGAAACAGCTGCCCACTGAAGTATTTCCGAACCAATTCAACTTATGGTCCTTCAAGAAAAGGAAACCAATTCTTAAAAAGCTACGCACTCGCGAGCCCTCAGGTATTGAGAGTGTCCATAGGCGGTGGTATCACTTAACGTCAGGTGAGCCTCCTGCAAGTTTGTCCCGTTCTATAAAAAAAAAGTCTTCACCAGTAAATTAAGAGCGTTTGGCGAGTTTTAAAACTAATTACCACGTCACGGTCAGTGAATTCAACGAAACTTTGTTAGCGTGGATTATCCTAATACGATTTATATATATACGCATGCATAACAAGTTAACATATGGATTTATTTTGTACAAATTCTTTAATGCCAGTATACATTAAATAATTAATGCATTTTATATGATTATAACTATTTGTATTAGGAGGATGGTGAGGCAGAAATAATACAGGTATTATGATGTCATCGTAATTATATAAATATGTAAAGATCAACAACTCTTTCAACAATCAATCGGTTTGCATAGAAAATGATTTAACATTTTTTTAAATGACTGAAACGTATCATTTATCTATTTTACTTAAAAGTTATATTTTATAGGCACCGCTCTATGACGACATAGATTTTAAGAGAATTCCAAATACAATTAGTCCTATACTAATACGTGCGCACAATCTTACGGCTAAGAGGCACGCCTTGGCCTTAAAGAATAGAAATTACCAAGTCCCACTAGTATAATAAAGCTTCCTACCAATGAAATCGCGAAAGGAACAGGTGATGTTGTAAAGGAATCTAGTCCAAAAGAACTAGCCAGTCCACGGCATAAGTCTGGCGCTATTTAGGCGATATGGACATGTTTTGAAAATTTTACATCTAAGCAATTAATTGATAAATGTCGTTAAATATGGCTTGATTGTTTTATATACTTTAACTTATTATTTTTTGTTTCACAAATATACAAACGTGTTTCATAGATCCAACTAGGTCATAAACTTTTATATAAGTAGTTTTTCTGCCACTCAATATTTTTTTTTTTTTTTAAATAATATTTCATTCAACAAATGTTTGAAGTAATTAGACACAGTTTTACCTAAGAACGTTCCAATAAAAGTAATTTTCATTGTTATTTTTAGTCAAAATAAAATATACAAACAAAAGTATCGTAAGTATAGTAAGTAAGTATATCGTGATTAATGAAATATTACTTGGTAGACAAAGACAAATTTCCCAATAGTTATTTAAAACCAGCAAATCTACGTTTTTTTACGTACACCTACATATATACATATTAAATTATTTTATTAATGTACTCACTACTGATATTATAACATAAAGCAATGTTACCTCATTCACTTTAAGTAAACGGAACAATAACTCTTTTATAAATTGATAATGTCTGCTCTCTGCCGCTGAGTACATTCACTTTCTCATCTTCATCTACCGTTATTGTATTATTCCCGAATGTGTTTAGGGCCTACATGATCTTTCAGAACTAATAAATTCCTTTAAAAATCGTAAAATCGACTCTAAATTAACTAAAAGGTATTGATAAACAATATTGCTCATTTATATTTTAACGTATTACGTACCTACTTAAGTACTTTTTAGAACAAGGAAGTGATAAAATTATTTAAAAACACAGGATAATAATATTTATAATTTTTCTAAATATTGATATTTATGAAAATTATAATATTTATAATTATCATAAATATCAACAATCATATAAGAACTATACAATATAATGTGTAATGGTTTCAAAAATTGGTCTAAGATTTTATTTATACTACTACAATGTATATGTAAGTTATCAGTAACAGCAACCTGTACATCGATATCGCTGAGATCGCGGCGACACCTGCGCCAGCGCACCTGCCGCCCCTGATTCGCCAAAACGACCAGTCGGACGCGTCACCTGCCCACCGTAGATACTCTTTGTCGAATATTGATTGTCGATTTACCATACATATCTTAATAGCTTTTTGAAGGCTGTTTGACTCCTGTTCAACAATTTCATATAATTTGCGAGGTTGTTCTATTCATATTTCTATATTGGAATATATTTTTTTTAAATCTAGGTTAACTTTATTAAAATATTTTGAACATGCATTATTCTTTCTCAATTTGTAACGAATGCCTCAAATACTTCAACTCCATCTACCAGAAGCTAAGTAATTAGCACTTTAAGATTAATCGTCGAGAAAAAATACAAAAATTTCACAGGTGAACCTAACAAAGTTATATGATCACGAAGTAATTAAGACCCATTTGTCGCCTGGTGAGGCAAGTGTAATTAGGGCTGTATAAATTATTATTAATGATATACACTAGCTATGTTTTAATTACATAACCAATTTCACTTACTTTTCTTTTATAGAAATAACATTTTGGAGACGGACATAGCTCATCGTTAACGAACTATTTTGGCCCAAATTAATTTATGATTTATTAATAGTTGTTTTTTTGAAAACAACAACTAGTAACATAATAAAATGTCCTAACTTATTTTCAGCTAATAATAAGCAATAATTTGTGTATTAAAATGCACACCTTCTAAAATATCAGTGGAAATATCTAAAAACACCTGCTTATTTGACCTTGTGCTTTATTTTATATGTCGTATGTCTTTCAACTAAAATAAGATGGAATAATAATATGTTTACATTTGTGAGAACCCTATATACTTATCACACACGGTGGCAAGGTTTTGAGGCGCATACGGTGAAGCCTTTCCAATATAAGGGAATTAAAAAAAAAACACAAAAGCTGATTTGAATTTTATTCGATGGGACGGATATTTATAGCAAACATACAGATAAAGTTCACTAAATTAAGACTATTTTTTTACAAAATAGTGGATTGTTTTCTTTTTAAATACTTATTTCTAAAATTTAGTTTAAAAAAAAACAAAAAATTGTTCGCACAATTCACATTGACAATAAAAAAAGATTGAATTAATAGAACAATATATAGCTGTTTTTTAAACAAAAACATAGATTGAATACCTCGCGTTAAGACCAAGTGTTTTTAACTTATATTTGTAGTACTGCGCTCTAATGTACTAGCGACCTGTTCTGGTTTCTCAGGACATTTATCTCGGAAATAAATACAGTCTCAGTAACTTTAAAAAAATGTATCTCTCTTTTTAACATTTCTGTTTTGGAATAGGATCATAGATTATAGACTGCACTGCAGAATACTTAGTGATGAAATAATTTATTTAAAAAGCCTAGTACAACTTGCTACAACGAGCTTTCTTGAACTTAAACCTATTTGGACTTAAACCAATAGCAAAGCTTGGCCTGTTTTGTTTAAATTATGTTATTAGTTTAATGTTTATATTAATAAGTTTTCTGTTGTATTAGTTTGAAGTTACTGTAAGATTATAAATAAATATATTCTATTCAATTAAAAGTAGCAATTTTCCTGATCCTGATTGACATGACGTGACATATTTCCTCGTTTTCCTGAGGCCGTCATTAATATAAAATGTAATAATAATGCCGTCATATTCGTAAATATAAAATGGATAACATCTTTCTGACTTCTTGTTAATTTGATAATAATACATTTTATTACTCATAAACGAGGTATTTTCGTTGTATTTTCAGATGTGGAGTTCTGCGCTTTTTCCAACCCTAAAGGGTGGATCTTCGACCAGTCTAACCATTGACTGACCGAGAAGATCTCGCGAATTGTTACTGTGTTTGAGGGTACCCATAAAGTAATCGTACCAAGTCTAGGATTACAGGTCTCGTTACAGAGTGAAAACAATAAAAACATCGAAAAAATTTGTAGTCATTAATTAACACAATGTGACGCAAAATTTATTTACAGTGAACAATAAATCTACCGTTTCAAATAGTTGGGACAAGAACGACTTATAAATATACTATAAGCCAACATACAAAGGAGACAATTAGTATTTTTTGTAAAAATCCTGCAGTATATTGCAAATGTCAATTATGCCAAATTCCTTTTGTATACATTACAATGGCGAAACATTCTTTAGGTATTTACGGCTTTACGTACGTTTACGAATAGGGATTGCATGTTTTCAGCCTTCCAAACCAGCTGAGCATAGGAATATGCTGTTGACCAAATGCTTGATTTATTAAACGAAAACGTTCTGGGTTCGGCAAAATATTTTTTTCTAGCTGAAACCTCTTGTTACTCGTTAGCAGGACTTCATTTACAATTATAAATGAATAATACGCCAAGTAACCATCAGTGCTCCACGCACATAGTCAACCTTTGGGTTTGAGGCGAGATTAATCGCTTAGTATGACTCTCCCACATGTCAAAATATTGAATTTTTACCTAAAATATCTACCTAATGTCAAAATGTGCAGAGACAAACCCTTACATTGAAAATAGGTGTCAAAGAAGGATTCAACTGAAAAACCATCAGAGAAACAGATGCTGGATTATAAATTGTTGAAATTATAAACGTGACATATTTTAAATAATTACAATGCTTCCTCGACCAATGATAGTTTTGGATAATTATTTTCTAAAATTATTACAATAAAAAATTCTAGTCATGGCAGAAGCCGCCAATTCATCTCCACGATCCATGTCCATTGCTGGGGCTAGTAGGAGTTGATGCGTTAGAGTCATTATTAGAACTGTCATGTATGCCATTCTCCTGACTTTTGTCCTCATCAGTGGGACGTCTACAGAACCCGCAATGACCCTTATTTATGAGCTGAATCTCGAAGTCTTCCATGTAGTATAACTGCAACGTATGCAGTCAACCAATACATATTTTTACTACATAAGTCATTAACTAAAAGTATGTAATAAATTGAAGAATTAAAATATATCGTCATCATATACAGGGCGAAGAGTGCATCTATCACTATTGAATTTTCTCATTATATCAATTGATAGTTTCCAACCACATGCAATGTTTAGACTGTGCTAATGAACACTTTAGTATTACAATGTTCACAGTAAATAGAAAATACGTACTACCGAGTAATTTCTGGAATCCTCCTCTAGAATAAACTAGGACACAAATAATAATAGTATTATGTCCTAAAAACGTCTGAATATATAAATAATGAATTTCGTGTTTGTAAATATTTAGTAAATAACTTACATTCTGGCAGTAATCGCATGATGTGACAGGCAACTCGGGTAGCATATTTCTATAGAAAACAGGGGAAAGCCCGTTTTTCTGCAGGATCACCACAGCAGAAGGATTCAGTTGGAGTAAAGCCTTTCGACAACAAACTACAACACCGCTGTCATCATCCTGCAAGAATATCTTTTGTAAAATTGACTTTTGACGTATAGCAAAAAATCTCTTATAAGGCATGATTCATAGACAAGGCTCAGTGCTAATTATGACTCCCGTTTGTCAAATTCGTTGCAATCTTGACAGATAGTCTAAGTCACGTTTCTAAATCTTAACCTTTCCCTCTTCTACATTAAGGTCACTGATTTAGGCGTGCAAAGAACTTTCCGCATTATAATTCGGTATGAAGGCGTCTTAGAAAACATCTAGTTTTTTTTAATTATAAACTAGCAACAATAATATTGTTATCAACACATGAAACTCCATTGTAAAGTTTAGTAAATTACTTAAGGGATGTGACAGTATTCTCAAAAGATTATACCCTTAAAATCCAATTAATAAAGAGAGTAAGCCTAACAATATAAATTCTATATTTACCTCGTCGGTCTTATCTAGGAATGGATCTGACGAATCAATTTCGGGGTTTATTTTAAGTATCTCCACCCCATCATCGCATTTCTCTTCGGGTAAAAGCATTCGATCTATCAAGTCCATGGCCTCTTCATTTGTAATACCCTCAGCTGGTACAAACTGTACTAAGGGCAGCACTTCTGTAAAACAAAACATGTTGACAACGTCTAGTTCTTTATACAAAACCGGGATGAGAACTCAGGGTTACGAGTACTGACTGTAACGAGTGGAGAATATGAGCCTAGGAGGCTGTTGTACACGCGCGCAGGATGGACACGTGGTGATAGCTGATGATGTGGAACTATATAAACTGTCACTCAGGTAAAGCTGTAAACTATGTTGGTTGTTGCAAAAGTACAAGGCCCGTGCAAGACGCGAATCTACGGTCATGTAACCGAGACCGCAATAAAGGAAAAACAATAAACAATTGCATCTACAATAAAATATATGAAGTAAGAAAATTTACTAAATAAAAACGGCTTACGAAAATTAGAAAATTTCCGATCATAACCCACCGTAAGGAATCGAATGCGTACGGGAAGTGGGAACTATGATCCCCGTACACCAAAATCCAATACATAGCCATGTCTCCGGATTATACCCAGAGGTTAATTAATAATAATTGACCTCATGGTACATAACTGTGTTGAGCAGTGCTTTAGTGATAAGTGCAATTGTCAATGGTCGTGAATGTCCTCGCTGGACACACATATTTTATAAAATAATATTTTTTTTAGCAAGTTTACGCTACTATAGACATGGACTAGGCAATAGAATTCATTTTGTCTAAGACATGCCATAATCTGGAGGACATCCGATGTTTACCTTCACTTTACGAGCTTTAAATGTCATTATAATTTTTTGTACATTGTAATTTGTACACAGACTCGCACGCTTAAGCCATTTGGCAAACACTACCCGGTATATGGTACATAACAGTGATAATA
This sequence comes from Pieris brassicae, assembly GCF_905147105.1. NCBI lineage: Eukaryota > Metazoa > Arthropoda > Insecta > Lepidoptera > Pieridae > Pieris > Pieris brassicae. The sequence continues at coordinate 5,609,381 of NC_059680.1, forward strand.
AAGAGAGTAACTAGCGGTCATCACAGTTTCAACACGAAAACACACGATATACACTTTACTAATAGCAAGAGTAGTTTTTGGAAATTAAATCACTTACCATGAGTTGCCAATGAATAGGCCATCGCGTGGTTGCATCTGGGACAATGAGTGGCAAACATTGGCGTATGTCTGCGGCAGCGCCAACACAAAGGTGCGACTTCTTCTTCGGGGCTTTCGCTTGCGCCAACTAAACCGCCACTTTTCAACATCAGGAGTTCTACACTTTCCTGTTTAAATACCTTTGATGAATCTAATTGCTAGCATGACGCCCGTAATTAGGCACTTTTTTGACATGGCCCACTACGAATAGATAAATGAAGTTGGTACTGTACTAAATATCGATAGTTTAGTAATAAATTAACAAATCTATTAAGTATGATTGCTTAATCATGTGTTATCATTTGTGTTCCGCCATTACCCTTTCTGAGGTTTAAGTAATTTGGAAACCAGAACAGCAGTGCTTTGCGACATTATAAAATTTCTTCTATTTAACATAACATTGATATAGTTTTAAAAACGCTATGCACCAATTAATCGTATGTTATCTTATTAATATGTATATTTTTATAAAAGTATATTTTGTCTATTAATAATAAACCAATGCTTTCGGACTTTAAATTTTTATAATTTTTAAATAGCTTTCCGTCAAATGTGATTAGATTCGGGCATAGCTTTCGAAAACATTATCCACGACTCCAGTAGGATGGCAATCAAACTATAGCCACAAGAGAATTGAATGAGATTTGTATGATAAATAAAGTCATGTGTCCATGAATATCATTCAATACACAGTTAAATAAACTAACTAAACCATTCTTATCAACGGTTTACGTATAATATTCAACATGCAATTTATGTACAAACTGTTTATAATATATAGTATATTCCATGATGAACGAAACTCATATTCATAAAGACTTTATTTATTATCAATATTACTGTTATATAAAGTGGTTTAAAAGTCAATAAAAACAATCGACAATCACCAGAAGGCAATTATTATTTTATTTAAAATTTGGAACATAGGTTCGTTTACTGTTTAAAAAACTAATATTTAAAGATCATGTCAATGAACACAGAATACATATATACACGACGATCCGGCACATAATAAAAATGTATACCTATATTCGCAATGAACAAAACCCTGGTTTATCGATAATGTTTACGTAAATGCACAAACGTATTATATTCAAAAGTTTAAAACAAGTATTATAACGACAATTTACGTTACCTTGACTGAAACTGAATGACTGTCCATAATCAAAAATTATAATATTTTCAACACTGAAACATCCTCCCTATTTGTTTTTGCATACATAGCTCTAGCAACAGTTACGTAAATTCTATTAGAAATATACTCCTACTACAACAGACGCTACTTTTACACAGCATTATACATCTGCTAATTAAATTCATAGTTTTTTCAGAAGCATGACCACCTACTTGCCTATTAGATTAACAAATAACCATGAAACATATATTTGAGGCCCAGCCCTAAAAAGGTTGAAGCACTTTTGTTTTTTTAAACGTGTGAAACATACCTGAAACTTTTGTGGAATTTGTAGGCGTAAAATTTTATCCAACATCTTTCGAGCTAATAAGTTTGCATTCAACACTTTTGCCTGTTTCGCCATGCAGAGGTATAGGCAGCTGGATCCAATTAAGGTCAAAATAATTTTTGAAAGTTGACTTAACCTAAAGGGGTAAATCGTGAATATTTAAATAGCGGACACGACAGACGTTATCTATAATTTATTTTACAGCAAAACATTAATATGCTCATTTTTTTATAAAAATTACACATGTAATTTATAAATAATATAAGACACCATTTATACATTTTCTGAACTTCTACGGTCAAAGATCAAATTTAACCAAAACGCGTTCAGCCAATCCCGAGTTTTAGCGATTCTCGATATTTATAGATATCGTGTAAATGGTATGAAAACTTAAAAATATTTATTAAGAATAATGAAGGATAGAAGTTTATTGAAATAATATGGAGGAAATCATCAGAATATAATCGAACACACCAAAACAATGTGTGGTTTATAGTGAAAAGGAATTTAAAGGAAAACAAAAAAAAGCAGCACACTCTAACTATCCATTAAATATCTTAAAACGAGGTTTTACCCCGAGTAGATAATATTTAAGACAGCAGTGGTTTACGATTCCAATTGGACCTCAAATCGCCAATTTATTATACCGTATATTTTTAGCAATAGGGATTTTATTTTACGGTATACACCGACCCTTGAGGCGGTTTAAAATCCCACTCGTTTCATGTGTTTTGTTTAATTTTTAATTAAATATGTTTAAAAAAAAGTGTTTGCGTTTGATTAAAAGCTTATAAAAATTATTTGAATATCAAAATTCAGAATATATAAAAATAATAAATAGCTTACATACATACATTAGTAAGTGAAAGTACAACAGTAGATAAGAAACGTAACGACTTAGAAATCGAATAATTTGAAAGAAGTGGGGACATGACAGTTAAAAATTTCGTAGGAAAATCAACAAAACAAAATGTGCTGAATAAATGACCAGAGAGAGATGCATTTTTTTTTGTTGTTGTTTAATAATCATAATGATTTTATTTGTTTAATTGCGTTAATGTCATATCAATTGACTTTAACATAGTCAATAACTAGATTATAATTACGTATAGGTACGATTTTGTAATTTGTTTTACGTGGATATACATATCAAATACAAATTAAAATAAGTATTATTATTTAAGGTAAATCGTTATCTGAGAATATAATTAACAAGTCAGTCGTACGGGCTTGTGAATTATAATCTCTGATAAATATACTTAGTGCTAAGTCTCTGAATTATACACTAAGAGAATAATTAATAATAACATATAATTATTGAGCTCACCGTACATAACTGTGACGAGCACGATTAGAAAATTTTGTATATTTGTAACGAATAACTCAAAAATACTTTCACGAATGATGTATTCGTCATGTCTTTTTTTTATAAAATAAGGGGCAAACGGGCAGGAGGCTCACCTGATGTTAAGTGATACCGCCGATTATGGACACTCTCAATGCCAGAGCGCTGGCGAGTGCGTTGCCGGCCTTATAAGAATTTGTACGCTCTTTTCTTGAAGGACCCTAAGTTGAATTGGTTCGGAAATACTTCAATAGGCAGCTGGTTCCACATAGCGGTGGTACGCGGCAAAAATTGCCTTGAAAAACGTTCAGTCGTGGAAGGTCAGACGTCGAGGTGATACGGGTGGAATTTTGTATTTATCTATGTCTTACAAAGGCTATATTTATTTAGATAATATTAAAAAAAAAATGTCTAATCGTGCATTGCAGACCGCAATTCGAGTACTATTCGTTGAGATATTATATAAAAACTCATAAATATCTTCACTGTCTTCCGTAGCCAGACGGGCAGACAATTTTTGTTATAAAAGGATACAACATAGAAATCCCAGGTGGTGGATCTCCATCTATTAATGCGAGTACATATCTCGCGGCATTTAGTAGTGCGTCTGGTTGGCTGAGAGAGAACGGCTCATGGACGCATCGGTGTACGTTGTCGTACGCGTGATACATACGAGCTAACCGGTCATTGTGCGTATACTGATGCAGCAGTGTACTGCGATCCCTGTACGAAATGTTTGTAGTCAAAGTAGATATGATTTTATATCTTATAGTAGTTGCAGTAGCAATAAAGAGCAGTATTCTATAGGCTTTTGTTCGTTTATTCGAACCTCGGTTGTAGACGATGTGCGCATTACACTCACTCGTACGGTGAAGGAAAACCTCTTGAGGAAACTGACATGACTTAGACACAAAGTCAACAGCTTGTGTTAAGCACAGAATGCTGATCGCCTACTTGCCTTGGCATATATATATATATATATATAATTATTTTTACAAATAATTCCATTTTAGTTCCAATATTTATGAGTCAACTAGATGATGTGACATCCTCGCTTGCGTAAAATGAAAAGATCTTCGATTATTCCTCAGAACCAGGAATATTTTTACGAAAACAGACTATGCCATCATTAATCGAAATCGGCTAAGCGGCTGCAGTGTACAACAGTTTTACATGGGAAATACTTTTAACAAATTGACAAGTACTTATTACCAGTAGGCATTTATATTATTTTATAGGCACACAATTCTAATTAAGTTTCTGAAAAATAAAAGTTTTATACAAGGTAAAGTTCACCTTAATATTAAGCAATAAAGTACAAAAACTTTCACGATAGCTCAGTCACTAACCTGTCATCAGCTATCTCCAATATTTGAGCCGCGAGGGAGTAATGCAAGAACCCTGCATCGCTAAATCTCTCTTCCATCGCCGCGTTACGTACGAGCACGTTGAGAACACGTATTGCCGTCTGAGTCTCGCCAGCCATATAATATGCTGTTATTAAATAAATATATACACAATTCTTTACCTAGTATTATAAATAAAAATGAAACACAATGTGTTGCTACCAATGCGAGTAATATTTTAAAATTATTTTCTTGAACTCTGAAAAGATTTCCCTTGTTTAATTTAGTTATATTTATTACTTAGGGATTCATTCTAGAAATGGAAACACTCTGTATGGTGTAGCATAGCAAAATGTTACATATGTTGGTATGCACCTACTAAAAACGTAGACTAAGTAAAATAATTATATTAAGTCGAAACGAAGTTCACCCCCGGTGAAGATAGTAATACAAAATAATTTATTAAAGCTCAATCTGGTTATTATTGTGTAAATTATAATATTGTCCTACATAATATTAATAGGTCAGGTCAAGGAGTAGTCATGAAAATACCTAATTAGAACACACAGTTCCAATGGTGTATTTGGTAGCTCTAAATGCGTATCATCAAATTAGAGATATTTGGTGACCAACATGTTCGGAACACAAATATTAGCTTAGTATTATAGTTTTATAACTATTTCTTACCCACGCTTTGTTTAAATTCGTAAATTTTATACACAAATAACTTATTAGATATCTCATAAATAACACGTTCTAAACATACAATAAAAGAATTTAATATGTATTATATATCATTTATATTTAATGATACGATACGGAGAGCTTATACAAGAATTTGGAGGGCAATCAATTATTATATATAGGAGATTTTTTTTTAAATTTGTGTAGTAACTATTTAGATTTGATAGAACAGATGGCAAACGTACGGGAAACTCAACTGAAGCTACGTGACACTATTTGGTACGGTCGTTTCTTAAAGGACCCTTAGTCGAATTGTTCCAAATAGTAGTTGTTGGATAAATAAAATAATGATATGGAAATAAATACCTCTTTGGGCTTCAATAAATTTATTTTCCTGGACCATTTGATGCGCATAAGGTATGTAGACATCTTCCTTGCATTCTGGGTGTTCGCGTGCAAGTTCGAACGCGCGCGGCCATTCGCCGGCGGTCACGACCAACTGCGCCACCCTCCTGTTAATAATAAACGACAATTATATACAAGGGTTGCAATGCTTTGACAGTATCTGTTAAAAATCTTACGGCCCTGGATTACAGTACTAATATTTATTAGTTTATTTTTTATAAATACGCTGCGACATCTACAATCAGCGGTTACAAATCACATCCTATGACGTCACACCCTGTAATGCGCTTAAAAAGTTATACCGTAAGACTTTAGCCAATGGGTAAATGGTAATTCGGCCGGGCCGGGTAAGACTGGTTGACGATCCGCTCTTTAGGTTGGAGGTACAGTATGCTCCAAAGGTTGAGTGCTGGCTTAGCCCTGGGTTAAGTCAGTTCTGTCAAAAGTGCTGCCCAAGACTGATCACGCTTTTGTTCTAAGCTCAATGTCCTCAGCCCCATATAGGAGATATAGGACTGTAAGTCAAGTAAGTCTCTACACTATAATTAAGATATAATTTATAGTTATCTTATATTGTTGACACGATACTACTTCTACTCTTTGGTAACGTTACGCATTGGTAACATTTTGCTATATATTTTGTATGTATGTGATAATTTGTAATGTGGTGCAACCATTTCAACAAATATGCAACAAAGATGAAATCAGGAGATGGTAGATGCTAACGAACTTTGGGACAGTACCAGATCAAGGTATCTCCATCCTTTGAAACTTTTTATCAAATTGAAATACTTGATTCTAATCGTTGACTTAGTTTCAGATATACATATTATTGTTCTTGGAAATATATTCAAACAACTTCACATACATACCAACTGGTTAATTAAACCCATTTTTTTCTAGTTTTTATTTGTATCAAAAATATTTCTATAACATTAGTTTGTAAAAGGTATAAAATTACCTATAATCTCCAAGGCGCTGGTACACATCTGCAGCGGTTGCATATTCTTCCGTAGTCACCAACGCTTCAGCTAAGTACCGAAGGGACTCACTCGAGCCCTTGTCCATTTTACGAGCCAACTCTATAAGCCTGGTACAAATAATAATTTTAATAGTGGAGCCCGAAAAACGCCGTCCTATACGTCTTACGTATACACACGTCTTAAATATAAATAAACCATTTTATAAAGAAATTCACTAACAAAAAAAAAATCATCGAAATCGGTCAATCCGTATTATATATATGTAAAAATACTAAAACTGATACAGACTCCTCGGCTAAGGATAGGGCTACTAGTATTTCCTTAATTCACTCATAATTTATATATATATATATATATATATATATATATATATATATATACCCTTGTAATCTATTTAGTTATGTTACTTATACAATATAAAATGAAACTATTTTTTTTTAAATATGCCTAACGGTTATAGAAATTAATAGTTAAATAGTTAGAAATAAATAATATAAACAAAAAGAAACGAAAACCCGTCAATTCCAGGTGTTGCTCAGGTTCAGAACATTGCTCAAAACCTCATACCTCAGAATAAATGGAAAGATGATATAATTATTGAAAAGGAAAAATAATAACTGTTTATTTAAAGGCCATTAAGACAAATAAAGCGTCGCCTTTGAGTAACCGAATAAACATCAATCGTAAATTTTAAAGTGATTTTTTTTCTATATAATCAGTTTAATCTACACTAATATAAGAAATATTTTCCGCCAAAACAACAGGGCTAATTAATAAAAAATCACCATAGAACCGTTATCCTTGATGAACATAGTCTATAACTCTATAGCCTATATAGAACAATATCATATTTTCAAATAAGTTTGGGTTCCATATGAGATTACTATTGTCTAACCCATGTTATGAAAAAGACCAATAGTAATTCCTAAATCACGCAACTATTCACAAAAGAGCAAGAATACTACAGTTTTATAGACGGCGATCAATATCTAGACAAAAGTCCGCGACAAGTCTCACAAAAAAATATTATTTAAGTCCATTTATCGAGAAAATCTGTATGCTATAGAACATCGTGCTAAAACCACAGCTAGTTTTTATATAAATTTACTTTTATATGAAATTATATTCTGTGCCAATTTGCAGCACTTACATATCCCGTTTCCCGCTCTCAGCCAAAATGGCAACCGCGTTCCGTACGTCACCCGCGGCGAGATACATCTCAGCCGCAGCACGTGGTTCGTTGACACGACGCGCCCATTCCGCACGTCTACGTGTCAACGCCGTCAAACTTTCACCTTCGCTGACAAACTCCTGAAATAATCGGAAAAAATCAGCAAAAAACTTTATGCGTATTAAGTATATCCGTGCCAATTCCACTTAATTTCTTCAAAAAACGAACGTACCAATTTTTAAAAGGCCGGCAAGGCACTTGTAAGCCCTCTGGCGTTAAGAGTGTCCATGGGCGGCGGTATCAGTAAACATCCAGTATTCTAAAAATAAAAGTAAAATAATTCTAGAAAATTCCAACTTCTGTGAGCTACAACGAGTTCAGAGTACGCTGAGAGTTCACATTTGCGATGTACTTAATAATATTGTTACATGAAAAGGCCTGCAATTTGGAAATTTGGCGCCGTTACTACATGTGCCTATGACTAGAACTATTCTTATAAAAAGGTCACATATGCATTAAGCAACAGACCTTTTTCACTATCTGTTGAGTTTCTGAGTTAACTGACAATAGTTCTACTTATTTAGTATCTATATTTATAATTAATAAATATTTTTTTGCTTGTTTTATTGACGTCTGTATTTCTCTTAGGAATTTGGTCACCCGTTAAGACTTAAAAAAAACTTTATCTATTCTTTTACACCGCATTATGTACGGAGACATTTCTGTATATTTTCAATCATTTTAAGGGTTCATGAATATGTACTATACAGTGTTATATAAAAATAAGTGTTTTGTGATAAAAAGTATAAATTTATTTACCTGTGCTTTTCCAAACATACGTAGATCGACGTACATATCGAGGACTTTCTCAACTCGTGCCAAGCTTTGATACGATCTTGCCGCTTCAGCATATCTTCCTCTATATGCTAATACATCTCCAGAAATCACTGCTTTACTCTCACCACTATCGAGACGTTCCTTAAATAAAATAAAAATAACGATGTTGATGTGGACTGGATTTTTTCAGTCGGAATGAAAAGTACAAATTAGTCTTGAGAGATTAATTATCATTTTTAAATTTAAATTTATATAACTTATAATTTTTTTTTAGCCTGGCAATCTCTCCAAATCGGTCATAGAAAAAAAAACAAAACATATAACATACCTGCAATTGATCGATAAGGTTTAAAAAAACAATATTCTCGCTCCTTTGAAATGCTTTCCGAGCAACTTCGAATGCTAAATCTTCTAAAGCAGCATATCCAAGTCTCTCCCAATCTGATGCTGTTATCCCGAGACATGCCACGGCATATGCTTCACTACAAAAAATGTTTTTTTATGGAACAGGAATTACTAAAATATAGCAAGGGGGCCGATGGCTGACCATGCGTCATACTCGTGAACGGGTACTACTTGTGGTGACTGGTCGGACTTGAATTTGTGAATGCGGTGATATCAGTTATTTCCACTACGTATTTGCGTGTTGTTCCCACGATAATAATAATAATTTATTGCAAGAATATGGTAAAAAAATGTGGTACAATAGTAATTTCGCATAGTCTGCCATACAATGGCGCGCAAATTTGTCTTTGAAGGAGTTTCACATTTTACATTATTAGTCATACTAATGTATGTGCATGGTCCTATTTGACTATGCCTACTGCTTTTAGAGATTCGTAAATTTAAATTTAAATACTGAGTAGCACCACAAGCCGTCGACTTTTTGGGTTTAAGCCATTTTCTTTCCTCACTATGTCTTCCTTCACAACAAGTGTTAAATGTGCAAAATCCAGTCGAACCTACGACTAGGGATGAGCCAAACCAATTTTGGCCAGAGCTTAAAATCATACTATTATGAAACAGTTTTGACATATTAGATTTAATTTAAAAAACAAATTACTTGAACATCTTCTGTTGGACGTATTGATGAACAGCGTGAGACAATGGGACATTGATGGACTGCATCGCATTTGATTGGAGACAAAAGACACGGCCTCCCTGAAATATATAAAATTCGGAAAAATATTATTGGCTTTGGCTTGGCTTTATATAAATATATATATCAAACCCCTTGCTTCCATTACAACAATTTTGCAATTTCTAAAGAAAACTTCTACTTTTTATAAAACCAAAGCCGTTATAGTAAAATGTGTTTAGGATTAATGTGTAAATAGAAAAATAAATAATTTTTTACGTTTACAGCCTGATTAGTCAAGAAATTAATAGTCGATGTGACGTCATCAAAAGCTGAAATGTAAAAACTATGCCTATTGTTTTGTAATGTTTCTGTAAACTGACCGAACCAAACTTCAGATTATTAACTAAAGTAATCACCTATCTCTTTTCTTTACAACATAAACACAATTTGACAGAAAGAGATGAAACACCATAATTTGAAGACAATTGCATTGAACTAATTTTTACGAATAAGGGGAATTTCGAATAATAAGAATGTAACTAGAAATGACATCTTACAGCCGTTTTAACACGACACTTCCAATCGTTTTCCAAACTATCGGTAAAACAACTGATATGAATAAAATTTTAATATGAAATCATAATTTTTGTACGTAAATCATGTTTTTTTCTCTTTAGCCTGTAGCGCGGGAAACACGCTAATCAACTTTGACTGGACAAATTACAAAACGTCATCAACAATCTGTGCTTAACACTACATATGTGTGCCTGACATACACACACACCCTTCTAACACTCACTCACACACGCGTACATTCCCTCTCCCACTATCACACTCACATACACACACTCCAACATACACCCATACAACTTTATTTCTACTAACTAGTTGACTGCTTTGTTTTGTTTTACTTTCCTTGTTTAAAACGTTAAATTTGTTTGCCTACGTACATATGTATGTACTTTTTGTTACCACTCAATATCACTTTGCTGTGAATGGAAGCCTGGTTATCCATATCACAGGGTCCTACCCAGTTTGGAAACCAGTCTCCCAATACCTTCTCAACTGTAATCTTATTTATTGTTGTAAATGTTATATGGGAGAAAATAAATAAATAAAAATATGACGTCATACCCTGGAACGTGTTATTAAAGTTATTCCAACCGCTAAGGATTTATACCACAACTGAGCCTTTGAGGCCAGGAAGTCGGAGGAAGAGCTGAACCTTACACAGTACACTTGACGTCTAAACGAAAGCGTTTTGTATATTCAGGCTTCCATGGTTCGATTTTTCGATCTCATTCACGACACAATTGGCCGTGTCTATGTCGTTTTATTTATGATTTGAATAATACATACATATATAATAGACAATACACAATAGCCAAAAACGAAATACACATTTAAACATAAACACAGCTGTTACTAAAATATTTTTTAAATTTATTAGCATACTAAATTTACTTTCTTGTATTTTTAATGTAATCTTTAAAAATAGACTTTATTTTTATAAAAGACACTATACCTGGAAGCCCACAACAGAGCCATTAAGGGGTTGTGTGGCAGCCGGAAAGTTGCCAGCTTTTATCGAAAGCAGATCGCCGCCAGACAAACACAGCAAATCGTCAAACCATAAATTCCATGACACTGATGATATATTTTCCTCCTAAAAAGTATAAAATTAAATAAGCGGTAGCTGTAACTTCTAATTTATTGCCATAAACTGTTACATAAAAAAACATGCTCCAGGTTCCTAGTGTAGTATAAACTGTATTATAGGACGCTTGGACTCTCCAGTAACATTATATAAAATTTCTATGTAATCTCGTTTTTGACATACGGGAGCACGCGCTAAGTCTCAATTCTGAATTTCAGCCATCTTGCATTCCCAAAACGTTTCCAATGACAATTCAATTTTTTTTAAGGAGGATACGGGCGGCCTTGTCCCTAACAAGCGATGTCTTTAGTAAGACAAAATAAATACTAAGGGTAAAGTGCCAAAAAGTTCATAACTAAATCCGAAAATTAAAATTATACATAACAATGTAGTGTACATTATATAATTACAAATTAACATCTAAATTGTAAGATTTATTAAGACAGCTTTTACTGCAATGTTATTATGAAAATATATTTCATAATTAGATTCATATGTTAACAAAAAAACTTTTATTATTTAGAATTAACTAGAAAGGTCCTTCTTAACTTTGGATTGGTATTTTGCAATGTAGAACAAAACCCGAACCACTAATAACGTACGTAAATTCTCTTTAAAATAATTAAGCAGCGAAAGGCCTACAGATTTTCATTACACTTTCCAGTAAATGTAATTGAATTCAATCCACACTTACAACATACAGTAGTTCAGCTGAGGGCAATGAATACACTCGACAAACGGAAACTTCGTCTACAACAGCCAATCTCGTCCTGGAAACATTAATGTCAAGGCACCGTACACAGGCCGGAGTCGTCAACAACACGTCGGAGTTGCCCGTGCTGACTTCAACTTGCCATATCTGAAATATTGCGATTAAAAATATTACTAATTTTTAACTTCGAATACTCTAAACCAACGTTTCCCAATCGAGGTGTCCAGTTTGTTTTAAAAGAGGGTCACAGTATGTCGAAAAATAATAAATACAAACTACATATACGTACAAAAGATTCGTTAAAAATAGCGCGCCTGTTATATTAAACTTTTTGGCTTTTTCGTGGGGCGCGACATGAAATTTGGTTGAAAATAAAAACTAATTGATATAATAGTATAACATTTTAGGTCTATGCCTGTAATTTCTTGATCTTATTCGTGATCATTGATTTTAACAGACAAGTATCTTAAAGTTTTGGGTCTAAGCCATGTCCCGGTTTTCTCGACGTTTCTTTACAGTAGCGAGTGTTAAATGCGCACATAGATAGAAAGTCCATTGGTTCGGTAGTACTAGCCACTAATCCAACCATGCTCAAATATAATTAATTAGAATTCCTAGTTCTAGTAAAAATGTCTATATAACGAGTGGAGATGAGCCAAAGAGGAAAGAAAAACAAAGGTGTACAAAACCTGGACACTTGCTGGTATTTAAAATTAGTAAACAATTTCACACCCAAATCAAGGAATGAGTTACGTAATCTAAACTTTTGAATATATGATACATTTTATTTGAGATACTTAAATGCGCCTGTATATACATAATAATAATTTATTTATTGTAAAAAACTCGTTACATAACTGAGAACTTCAGGAGCCTGACTTTCCAGACATCTAAGGTAAGTTAATATAAATTTACTGATACTTACTTCGCCATTTAGAAGACCTAAAAGTAATACTTCTTGGAGACATAAAGTAGTTACTTTAACATAACGGATTGGTGTTGGCATCTCCCACGATATTGGAATATTTACCCCGACCATCGTCAATTTTGTGTCCTGAAATTTTAAAACATCATTTACCTATTTGTCGGCGGCGGTGGTTGGAGTGATATTCAGATAAATGAAAGTCTTTGTTGGAAGCTAAATGTCAACTGTCTATAATCGTTTATAAAATAAAATTAATAGTGAAGTTGCGACGCTGAACTAAGAAAAAACTGTAACATAACTTAATTATGGGTTCTTAAATGATCTGTTAACTATAAAGAAAAGTATAGTCGACATATCGGAAATTATTGGAAACGAGAATATTATATAACAATTTATGAGTGTATGAAAAACTAAAGAGTAAGTAGGTATGTATGACCATGCCTACCCAACCCGACTTCACCATCCACGATTGCATTGTATGTTAACCGCTTATCATTCATCCGTTCTACATGGAACAGCCATCTAAGCGTTTCGTTTCGTATCACTACGTCCACGTTTATACTACAGTAGAGTGTTTCACTATGGCATGCTATCTCGCAATGTTTCCACCACATATAATTCTTAACGCTCTCATTACAACGCCATTTATTTTATTTCCATTATTTGTATGCCATACCACACAATCACTACTGTACGTTAACGATGGGACAAGCACGTATTTTAAACCACATTTGAGATTTCTTGGCTATATATAATGGAATACAACGCCATTTACTCTATTCACAGCATCCACTCTTCTTTCTATACGGTAAAATATATAGAAGTACTGAATCAAAATATATTTTGCTTATTTATCGAAGAATAACAACCGTCAAGTTCTGAATTGCAGCGAATAAATCAGGTTTTAGTTGTAAAATATATAAAAACTTTGAATTTACAAATAATATATCTTTACCACAGAAAGGTAAGTAAGACCGCTGCCGTGGTGTTAAGTGACCATCACTCATACTGCCATAATGATCGCAAGAATTGGTCGAGTCTGATTGGAAATGTTTTAATAGGGAGCTGGTTTACATAGTGGTGGCGCGCAGCAAAAGTGCCGTAAAACGCTTAGGTGTGGAACATCAGACTTTGGTGGTATTTCATATTATTATATAATCTGCCTCATTAGCATAATTGAATTATACTATTCAGCGATTTAATTATCTATTTTAATAGTGTTCAGAACAAAAATAAACAGCTTTATATTCTATTTAATAATAGAGTTAGCATAGATAATCAAATGTTGCATTGTCTCCGAGTCATAAGAATATATAATCTGTATATCACACGGAATTTTAATATTCAATAATATTAAAATTCCGTAAAATGCCAATGCATTTTTATAACTTTACACTGAGGCTGACTTTTGGATACAGTACAGCCTCGTTTATAAAGTTATTCATTAATATATACCTTCCTAGCCGCGACATACTGTCTCACGATATGCGCAACACAATGAGTATCTGTTGATATTCTATGTACAAATATTTGGTAAGAACCATGTACACAAGATGAAGAAAAAAAAGAAATGAACACATGAAAAAGTGTACCACAATTACGACACTTTACATCAACATATTTTTATCATTACTGACGTGACAAAACTGGTCTTGCATGTCTCGCGCGCATGTGTGCGTGCACGCAGGTATCCTGGGAGTGGTACGTTAGTCAGAGCTTGTTATAGGATACCCATATGTTAACTTTTTACATTATTATTGTAGTCGTAACAAAACATTAAATAAATTCACTAATTTAAAATGGTGGTTTCATTTATCTACTCCATTATTCGTAATTACGCATAAATGATATTACAATTTTATTAATATATTAAAAATTGCTCCAAATCATAAAATCTAATAATTATCTGTCACGTTAACAATATTTTAGTAATGATATTTTTTATATTTGTTTTTGTTTAAAATGAACATAACGTTTTAAATGAATTTTTAGACACAAAACTTATATTTATATATATGTCAATTTGTGCGTGTATTTATAATGAAACTTCTCCTAAACGGCTGGGCCGATGAAACGTTTTATGTGTGAATTATTTACATTTACAATTAGATGTTTTTTCTGTATTTTAAGACGCGTGTACAGGGCAACATTTATCGGCTTCGCCAGTTATTTATAAATTAATTGTACAAATGTTACCTGACAAAGTAATAGTGAGTCACTGGTAGCAACTAGTAATGAACATTCAGCCTTCTGCATAAGTTTTTCTTTCACACGATACATCATCCCGTCTGGACCCGATTGCTCATAAATCAACACTCTCTCTGGTAATTGCACCTGAAATGATATAGAAATATTTAAACTATACACTTTTAATGCACTAATAAACCATTTTACCGTATTAGTAAAAGCCTTTAACTCGTCAATTATTTGAGCAGAGTATGTTTGACAAATTTTGTTTGTACATAGCAGCAGAAATAATAGTTAAGTTTTTAAGTTATAAATATTACAATTATTGTTTGGCATATATGTACGTTCTACGTACGCGCAGCGCTGTACGCGTAGATTAGATGCCTCGCGGGTCCAGACACGGAAGGAGCACGTACGCGCTCGCCGGAGTGCACTGATCGCAATAATTGATTTGTATACGATCGACGAGAATAGACGTACGTATAATACATACACCACTAAATACAGCCTAAAATGACTTTATATATTCCCTTTGTTAGTTCCAATCCATATATTCAATGGTGCCGTGAAAATCAAGGTTGTGGTCAAGTCTTGCCCGATTGTCCACAGTGAGATAAGTTGCGCGCTATACCTTTCCGATACTTATATCTTTTTTTGTGTGACCCGTATTAGACTAGAACGTCAATCTGAATAAAATCTAGTTTCAGAAGCTATCAAACCATGCTTGTCATTATTGACAGCGCTCAAGACTAGATTCTGACTTGAGATAATAATTATAATACGGACGTTAATGTTTCTTTCTTTAATAAGACGCTTCAGTTTACTGGTGATACTTACTGCTAATCTATGTTTATATATCGCTATCTTCTGTACTTTATCATGACATTTAATTCTCACTTTTTTCCCAGTTGTAAGGTGTTGTATTATAACGTCGGTCATGTTTTCTCTGTACGCATATTTTTCACGGTACAGACCATGTACAGTGCTCAAAACAACTTGGTAGCACCATAGACTACCATCTTGACAAGCTAGAGCCTATAAACACATTGTTAGCATAGAAAAAAGTCTAGATATATTATTTCTTTTTAATTCCTCATTTACTGAGTAATAAAGATGTCAAATGTCAATGCATTTTCCTTAGTCTTATACCATTTTTATGGCTAATGTAAGCGACATATGTGATACGGGATATTCATTTAATTACAAATAATTATAATTGTATTACTAGATAATTATCTAGTTTTCATATAAGATATGTTTATTGATATATATATAACACTAGTGAAGAGACGTTGTACTGTACACACGTCTTAAACAATCTAAATCATTAAACAATCCAC
Source organism: Pieris brassicae (assembly GCF_905147105.1). Lineage (NCBI taxonomy): Eukaryota > Metazoa > Arthropoda > Insecta > Lepidoptera > Pieridae > Pieris > Pieris brassicae. Next base: position 5,625,655 of record NC_059680.1, read on the forward strand.
TCTCAAAAAAAAATCGTTTCAGCCGTTTAGGAGTTTAACGGACGGATTCGAATTTAAAAAATATCTCTTCATTCATAAACAGAGGGTAACCTACCAAAGTATTGAACGTTGGTGACGGTGTTATTGACCAAACCCATTCGTGGTCCGTGGTCACTACAGATATACCCTCCGCGGTCAGGACTGCCCATCCACCGACGCCCCCAACTAATATCAATGAATCCACTACTTTCACGGACAACGCCGATATACCTGTAAAATTTATACATAGCAAGATATAAAATGACGTAAGAACCATCGCGGAATTTGAAATCGCAGCAGCGCTAAATTAGATTTTTTCTTATGTTCACAACACATTTTAGTTCGATATACTAATTAATAAACGTTGGCCTCGTGGCTTCAGCATGCGACTGCCAAATGATTAAAGTAAGGGATGCAATCTAATGCCAAGAACTATAGGTTCCTTTTAGACAACCCTATATTATTATTACATCATATGAAAAACATAATTTGTATAAAAAATGACGCGTAGAAAATGAAAAAATATATTTGTTCGCTCAGAAAGGGATGCAATCTGATGCCAAGAATTATAGGTCCCTTTTTGGGACAACTCTATATTATTATTACTTCTTATGAAAAACATAATTTGTATAAAAAAAATGACGCGTAGCAAATGAAAAAATATATTTGTTCGCTCAGAAAGGGATGCAATCTGATGCTAAGAACTATAGGTCCCTTTTTGGGACAACTCTATATTATTATTTTTTCTTATGAAAAACATAATTTGTATTTAAAAAAATGACGCGTAGCAAATAAAAAAAATATTTGTTCGCTTATCCGCGCCATAGCCATGTCAATACACTTTTCGCACAAGCTCCAGCTATATGTAACATAACAAATAGTGGTTTTTGTTATTTTGTCAAACGCCATAGACAATGTTACACAACATACCATTAACAGAAACAAAATCTTGTCATTAATGAAATCAGTAGTGAAGCAATATACAATTTTAAATAACGAATATTGGTACAGTACCACACTATTACTAGGAGTATATACATTTTGATTTATGACAGTGAGCATCCCATCTCGTGCCTTGTTTTGAGATTAATCCCGAAGCGTAACATGACATGAACGAAATGAAAATATAATCAAACTTTTATATTGTAAGATTCCCTTTTGGCCCTTTAATGGGAAAACATAGACACCGCAACAGAAAACAAGATAATATAAGATGAATATTTTGCCTGTTTCAATAATTGCAGAGGATTAGAATTTACGCTCTTCTGCTATAAAAACTAACAAGACTCCTTAAGAGGAATTATAAGAGAAGTATTTCAAATTTTACTGCGAGATTAGATAGATTGAAGTCATAAAAAAGAGATGGATCTAAGCAGTTTTCATAGTTTTTGGAAAACTACCCGAGATCTCGCGACATTGTAATTCTTAATCCTACATTAACGATCTCGGCTCGATATTGCATTCCCTAAATCCAATATTATATTATTTCTGTTTATTTTCACATAATACTACTACTATAGAGACTCAGTATGGGTTTGTAATACCTATATTTCTCTCCTTAGCAACTTGTTGACCGAGCATATCATAAAATGACAATGTATCAGTCCAGTCTGCAACTACAAGTGTATTTTTGAAGAATGCTAGAGCCCAAACAGCAGCATCTCGTTCTATCCTTTGAAACTCATCTCCAGCCTAAAATATAATATGTTGAAATAATTCTTACATTGTTCAATGAGCTAAATGAGTACCAGAATTATATTCTATATTTAGTTAGGTTTAACTATCGTCAAACTCAAGTGAATGAGGACTTCATTGTGCATATTTTCATAAATATTTATTTAATAGACAAGTAGGTGAATATAGCGTGTGCCTTTCAACACTCATTTATTTATTGTATAAGTGATCTTAATATAAAGGAAGTTGTTGTGGTGGAAACACAAACTGTGCACAGTTTTTCTATCCACCAGGACGTCGAACATAATTAAATCATTAACACACATATATATATACTAAGGCCAGTGACATATAAACTGTAAATTTATAACAATCAAACCATTCAAACGATTTAAAATTGCACGTAAAACGTCATAAACAAATCTAAACACTGACGCGCCATAGATAGCCGACGCAAGAAACCTGTTCTTGTCGAGAATTCTCATTCACATACGTTTTAATGACGTATATAGCATAATTTATAATTGTTTGACTTATGTAGTATTTTTTTTAATTTAAATTTAATATTGATTCTTGTTATATTAATAAGAAGTGTAGCTGGTATCGAGTTCATTAAATTTGGAATAATGTAATCTAATGTTTTTTTTTCCCATATAAATTATTGTATTTGGGTAATAGAAATTCGTTTTTTAATTTTCTACGTGTTGAATAGTGATAGTGAGTTTTAATTGTTTTGAGGTAATTTTCTGTAAAGTAGTTTTCATTTAATAATCCTAGTTGCACTTTCTCGTGTATAGGTATAATTTTGAAAAATGCAAATTGCTTTCTGTAGTCCTCTTTATATTGTGATTTTAATTTTATGGGAGCAATTGTTTTTAAAAATACGTATTTGTATTGCAAATATTTGATTTAGATAAGTATTGCATGTTCTCCCATAGCTTGAAAGTCCATATGTTATAATGGATTCGGCTAGTGCTTTGTATAATAGTAGCAGAGTTTTAAGAGGTATTTTATTTTTTATTAAAGTGAATTTGGCAAGTATCGCTCTTAGCCGATCACAGACAGAATTAATGTGCATTTTCCAGGACATTCGGTCATCTATTGTAAGCCCCAGGTACTTATGGTTATGAACTAATTCTAAGGCGTTGCAGTTGCAGCTTTTGGGGTACGAGTTATAAGAATGTGCACATATATGGTTGTGTAAGATTAAGATGGGTGTACGTGAGCTTAGATTGTGACTAGATCGGATATGCATGAACTTTGTTTTGTTAGGATTTAGTACAAGTCCTACGTCGTGGGACCATTTAGCCAATGTATCGAAATCAGATTGTAGCTTAATGATAATTGTTGTGTGAAATGAACCTCAAGCTTAAAAGCAATTAAATATGTGATGAACTGCACCAAATAGAGATTCCACATACCAAACTATTAAGTAAATATACTTACTTTATCCCTTAAAGAAACTTTTCCACTTGCCAGGCCTATAGCTAAATATTGTCCATTCAATGACCATGCACAGCTTGTAATTCTCCCTGATACTTTTACTTTTTGAACTGCCTTAACATCAGCAGACCAGAAAGCAAAATCTGACAATGCACATGATGCTAAGTGGTATGTCACTGGATTATATGCCAGACATTGAATCACTTCACTATGGCTATAATAAAAAAAAACACCCATTATTCTATATATTTTATGTTGTTGTTATTTATTACATTACATACACTGTAACTACTTTTGTTTTTTCTTAATCAAACATATGTTAGATACAGGGAGGTATATGTCTCTTTTATTTGTTTTATGTAAAAAACATTTTAAATTTCATGTTTTAATGTGTTACTTCATACTTGGTTACATGTACGTATTATATTACAAACTATGACCACAACTTTGCCTTAATGATATATACAATTATTACAATAACTATATTGTTTAAATAACATATTATAATATGTTACTTTTAGAATCATATCTTGTTTATCAGCAGTAAAATATAACAATGTAAAGTACATTTAGGTGTAAAATCAAAAGCACAATTGCAATTACAATTCAGTAAGACAAACACCTAATTATGTTCCAATTCCATCTACCAGCTACTGACTTTTCTAAGTTGAAACTTAAATAAACATAACACCACAATGTTGAAGAATACTCACGAATACTTGAGAATTCCCTCCATTTTAGAATTCCAAATTATTACATTTTTATCTGCACCACCACTAGCAAATTTTTTACCGTCGCTGCAGTAATCCACTGAATGTACTGGTCCTTTGTGGGCTTGGAGTAATTGAACAAGTGCCCCTTCCTTAGGGTCATACACCATTATTTTCTCACCAGCACCAACTACTAGTTGTGTACCATCAGGACTAAAGCATATTGTTTGCACACTGAAAATAAAAAAAAGGGATACGCTAATCAATTATAAAAATCGTTGTGTCGATTTTATCACAACGCTACAATTTAAGAGTACAACATTATTGTTATTATTTTAAAATATAAATTATAGACACATTACAGGCTAATATCAGTACACTTGCAGCATTACTATAATTACTGATTTTAATAAAGTAACTCACCTGGAGCACTCGATTTTATCAACTTCGTGGATTTTATTAACCCACTTCGGTACAGTTCTCATTTTGGAGCTCAAGATTTATTCCATCTTCGAAATATCAAAACTACTAACTTGAAAACTTTACAGAGGCGTGATAATAATGTATTGATTGCTTGTGATTGCGCTACAACTCAAAATAAATTCTAATAATATGCATAATTTAATTATATTCTAATAAGTGTAATATCGATGTTTGGACTTCGGTTAAGTTTGTTGTGTTTAATATAACTGTTTGTACTGATACTGTTGACATGACAATTGACAACCAACGCCCTCCCCCCGTAGTTCGGACCTAATTAATAAATTAAATTTTACACGATACATTAAATTCCATAACAAAAAACTAAGAAAAAACTAGCATAGAAATTGTGCTGAAATATAAAAAAAATCACTGCACCATACTAATGTATGCTAAACACAAAAATCTAGTTTTTTACTGGCTAGTATTGACTTTTGTCGACATTTAAAAAAAAATTAAATCGAGCGGTCACAAATTTTTAATACAGTTTATGATTAATGCTTATTTCAGTTATTAAATGACTTGAAAACGTTTACAACATGCAATACAATGCAAAGAAAGAAACTGCACTCGTACTTCTCCAATAACTTCCAACAATTCCAATCCTGACGTTTTTTTATGCAAGTTCAATGCCTATTCAAAATCCGTAGCACTGATAGTAATCTCGTAGTAATTATCGAGGAATGTTATATATTTTGTAACTACACAATGTACTGTATTTAATGATACCTCTACTTCATAGTAGCTTCGAGAAACCACAGCATTTGCTACAATAGTATTGGAAGTTGCAGAGACGGGAGCAGTATTTTTTATATTTTTATGGAGGTTCGATGACTCTCGATATCCGCAACATCGAGTTCACTGTCAAGCAAGAAATCAAGCATATGGTGTATTATTTATATAAGGTAAATGTTAGTCGGACTAATATGGATTATATTTATAAACAAACATATTAAATATTTTTTTTAATAAATAATTTGCCACGAATTTGGCAATGTAGGCCGCGACAATCATGCATTTCCTTATTGTGAATTGGCCGAACCATTGACACCAAGGTGCTATCGATGCCAACTTTATCAACTTTATTTTTTATGGAATTCTGAACTTGTATTAAGTCCATAAAAAATTTGACGATACTTATTATGTTATTTATTTATTATATATTTATTAAAAAAATAAAAGTATGGTGACTGATATATTGTGTAATTGTTCGTATAGAATCTCTTTAGCAATATGGGGGGATCTTATATAGCTGACTTCCGTACGTCAAAATGAAGTAGCCTTTTTGTTGTAGTTAAATTAAGTATTACAGCATCCAACACTTTTGTTTCTTAACCTATTAGAGCCCCTGATTCCTATATTGTTTAATTAAAATTAATACTTGGCTACACCGTTGGCGTTCACGGTAAGCATTGGTTTTGTATTTTGTATGATTCACTAAACTAATTTATAATAATTTCTGCTTACTGTAAGAAATTAGTAATTGTAATCAATATATGTAATTGATTCCTTATTACATATACAGCACTTAAGAAATGCATGATAGTCTTGCAGCTACGTAAACAGTTTTTATCCTATTATATATTTAAACTTTAATTAATCCAAAGGGCAGTTATAATCTTTTAGGTCTGGGCCACATTCGGTATATTCTCCTGATAACAAAACAAGACTGATAAAAAAATAAATATACTGAAAATTCTGGCTATATAGGATGGTGTTACAGAAATTATTCATCATTTAATCTAAGAAAAGAATTCAATCATTGCGAAGTTTTACTCAAATTTATTTCGCAATAATAGTGAGAATAAGATTGTGTAAATTTTATATTTCGGAACTTAAACCGGAAATCTTGAATTGGTATCGGTAAATAACGTTAAAACGAATCACTATTCGTTGTGTTTAGCCATAATCAATATACACGCCACTTGCTTACTAGATGAGAGGGAAGGGGAGTAAGGATACGTAAGTTACCATAGTAACGAATGCGTCGACCATACGTCAGAATAGCGGCTTCAATATTAGGTCCTTACATATGAAATTGGCGTTTTGTATGGGAGGAACAAACAGTAGAATTTTTTTAAATATAATATATTTCATTAATTAAAGTATGAACCATTGTTTTCTATGCACTTTTGCCATCTCATAGGTAGTTCATTGATCCCTTTACTTAAAAAACCAGTCGGACGGGAATCAATAAAATCTGGCGATTTGGACTGCCCCATCAGAGTTAAATTTTTTCCCTTGCAAGAAGTTCTCCAAATTTCGAAAGAAAATGGTAATCTGCTGGAGCAAGGTCCGGGGAGTACGGAGGATGTCTTAGACATTCCAATTGAAGCTCTTCTAATTTGGTAGCCGTCTGTTGTGCACTGTGTGGTTTAGCGTTGTCGTGAAGTAGCAGTGGCGTGGAGCGATTGACCAGCCTAGGTTGTTTAGCCGCTAGCTTTTCCATCATGCTTTGCAATTGCTGACAATAGACAGCAGCCGTAATAGTCTGGCCAGATTTAAGAAAACTGCAATGAACAATACCGGCACTAGTCCACCAAACGCTTACAAGTAACTTTTTTGGGGTTAGTTTTCGCTTGGGGCAGGATTTGGCTGGCTGGCCAGGATCCAACCATTGCGCTGAGCGCTTCCGATTATCGTAAAGAATCCATTTTTGATCACAGGTAATGATTCGGTTTAAAATACCTTCATTATTGTGCCGGTTCAGTAATGTAACGCAGCAATTCGTGAGGTACCCACCTTTCAAGCTTTTTAATCTTCCCAATTTGCTTCAAGTGAATTAAAACAGTTTTATCACTAACACCGCAGCCTGCAGCTAACTCGGACGTGGTTTGCGATGGATCCGCTTCCATAATAGCCTTCAATACTTCATTATCGACTTGGGTCTCAGGCCGTCCACGGGGCTTGTTCTGCAGGCTGAAATCTCCAGAACGAAAACGTTGGAACCAAAAACGAACTGCGTTTTCTTTTGCAACATGAGCGCCATACACATCATTCACCCTTCGAGTAGTTTCCGCAGAACTAGTGCCACGGCGGAACTCGTGTACTCGTAAATAATGCGATACTTTAAGTTTTGCATTTTGTAAAATGAGTGACGCAAACAGAAAAAAACAGAAGAAAAAAACAAATGAATGACGGTCATCGAAGCACTAATACATGAGTAAATAGCTGTATAAATTTGAATTGGAAATTCCTAACCAAAGAGGAGGTATTTGAGGTCAAAGAGGCCAGTACGACAAAACGCCAATTTCATATGTAAGGACCTAATATTTTATTTTGTCCCGAGTTAAGTTCAGTGACGGTTGAGGGAGGAATGTTCAAGTAAATGAAACTCTGTTTGAAGCTGGGTTTCAACAGGTTTAATCGTTTAAAACATGAACTTATAATTGGGGTTGCGTCGCTCACAAAAAAAAATTGGCTTATTTAAGAGATCTTAAATCTAAAGTGTAGTCGACCTATTGCACATTATCGGTAATGAGAATTTTATTCTACAATTTATGAGTGTATGAAAAACATGCACAATTATTACTAAACGTTAACATTATATTTATTGGCTACAAGTGTAAGTTGATACCTAACATTTGGTTTACGCTTCTAATTATTAACTACAATTTATATGTAACTAATAATTGTTATTTGTATTGCTCGCGTGAGTGGCGCTTCGCAAACTCAGTTGGAGTGTGCGCGCGGTACATCCAAAAGTTGAGTCTTCCGCCTCAGGTTTTTATCCGTAGACCCAGTCTCTCCCTTATATCCAGATTATGAACCCGACCCATAAGTATCCTAGATAAATACACTGACAAAGCAAGCTCTATATAAGACATTTTTATCAAATCTATTTTTTAAAAGAAGTGTTGTTTGATGATTTGCTATTTTAAAATTACCGAGAATTTTTTACTCCGGCTTTTTCTCTCGGCCTACATCCTCTGTCTCCTTTGCCGATGAGTATAGATGTCTACATATTTAAATTTAATGATGTGGAATAAGTGATACTTGTATCTTATGCTCCATAATAAACATTTTTTTAACAAGCATGTTACCTATGCAACTTCCTGTATACCAGTATACTTCACATTATCTTAAGTTAATAGAGAATGTATGTATGTAAATTCTTTAAACCCAATTGTAAGCTAGGTTTCGTTAATCCTGGCCATAACGTGGTCTCTTTAGCATATCGGCTAACTGTAGCTCTGTGGAAACATGTTCTACTATAAACTCTCCATTGCGAACACGTTCTCTAATGAAGAAATATTTAAGTTTAATGTGCTTAGTGCGCTTATGGAACTCACATATAGCGTGAGCTTTACAGTTGATTCATTGTCTAACTTCAATAATGGACTTTCGGTTTCTGTAGGTTGGCGTATTAGAAAATTGAGCCATAAAATTTTGTTGTGCTGTTGTTAGCTCTGATTCAGTAGATGAGATGGAGACAGTTGCTTGTTTCTGAATTCTTCAGCTAATTGCAGCGCCAGAAAACAAGCAAATCATTCCAGACATTGATTTCCCACTTGCTGGATCTCCACCATGATCTGCGTCACTATAACAGATGCGTGTTTTTTAAATAACGGAAAATGCGTTTTACCAACATAATATCCTTTTTGTAGATGAATCAGGTTTTCTAGAAGCGACACCTACAGCATATGATATAACACGTCGGGTGTATGCCAAAGCATCTACTGCTTATCGACTGCGTATCGACATACGAAAAGGTTATATTGAATATTGATATTAACTTCCTCTTCCGTCTCAGTTTCTTTTATTATTGGTGTTGGTGCTTATTTACAATTCGACATATTTTTCTAAAACATTTCTTGTGTAAGCTTTGCATATATGTTTTCAATTGCATAAATTTTCCCAATTCAAGAATGTACGAAGCAGATTCAATTGTTTTTTTTAAATTTGGTTTGCAATTGCTAAATGAATTTATTACATATAGCATAAGAACAGAAATGCAGCGGGCATTCTACAAGTCCATCATTTACATAAAGGCCAATGAAGTGTTTTGTTCACCTTTATTTCTAATTTGATATACCTATAATCCCACTTCACTCTGCCGGAATCCAGATGTTTGTAAAAACTCAGCAAAACATGAATTTCACCAACGAGGAGCTTGCTTGAGTCCATATAAACTGCTTTTCAACTTGTAGACTCACTTCGTGTTATCGGAACAGCCTTCAGGCTGTCATATAAATTTCTTCCTTTACTATATAGGAAAGCGCTTGAGACATCGAACTGCAATAATATCAAATTTTCTATAGCAGCAACTTCAAGTAGAATTCGTGCTGTGGTCACTAACATAAACATCTTATCATAATCGACACTAGATATTTGGGATTAACTTTTAATTACAAGTGAAGTTTTGGACCTTTTAACGGAACCATCAGGATTCATATTAATTTTTATACCCATTGTAGGTAGTGTTTTTCTTCCTGTAGGTAGATTAACCAGTTACCAAGTTCGGTTGTCCTCTACTGAAGTAATTTCACTCAGCATAGCGTTTTGCCATTTTTCTTTATCAGTAAAATCCATCGCTTCTTTAAAGGTACAGTAGGTTTGTGAATATCTTCAATTTCTTCCTCTGTGGCTCTAAGATAAAATCATCACAAGGCTTAGGAGCTGTGATATTTGATCTACTTCTTAGTGACCTTGCTTGAACGGAGGTGTTTTCTACATTGTTATTATTGTTTACTGCTTCTCCAACACACAAACAACAAATTTACACACACAACAACACACAATTAACAAATAGTTAACAGGATCTCAGAACCAGAAAGTGTCTCGTAGTCGCTTTCAATATTTATAATAATCCCACAAACATCCCTGCAATTATTATTACTTTAAGTGCAAATTAGATTTTTCAAAAACAAAGGCCTTACTACCAAATATGTATAGATGATTTACACAGGGCTTTTTACCAACCAGTGGCGTAACTATACCATCTGGGGCCCGTGGCAATTTCTTTTGATGGGGCCCTATCAGTAAAAACCGTCACGTTGTACTCAGTTTAATTTTAATATTCTTCGAGATTTTCAGCGTACTCAATTCAATTACACGTTGTATATGTCCCACTAATACCACAATAATAACTCCTCGCTTAGGCAAGAGGAAATGATCTGTAGTAGTAGGCAAGAGGGAACGCTAGCCTAATGCGTATTGCATTCATCCATAGAACATAATCTCAATGCATTCATCATCTGTTCTCTAGCTCGGTGAAGGAAACGTGAGGAAACCTACAATGAAATTAAAATAATAAAAAATTTAGCTCGCGGCCTTTTGGGCAGGGGCCCTCGGGGGCCCGTGGCATTTTGCCAGCCCTGCCACCCTATTGTTATGGCACTGCTACCGACCCATCGTTCGAATGGTGTTTGATTTTGAAGGGCATTGTTTATGATTCTATTTGAAAAATATATGTTTTGTAGTACTCCATCAATGTATGTACACCAAACATGATTTGCAAATAGGCATTTTTTAATTTGGTTTAGCTGAGAGGGAGAAATCATAAGAATTACTTCCGATCTGCTTGTCTGTCACCTTTTGTTTCAAGGGCTATTGGATCCATAATCAAAGGACTTTAGGTCAAAGTCTTTCCATAATTTGTTTCTTACTAGGACTACCTCAGCCTTTATAACCGATGTATCATATGTTTTTTTTTTTGTTAGAGGTAGATCCTCTAACAAAAAAAACATATTCTTGCGATCGACATTTTGTGTTTCGCTTTTTTACTATCCACACTCTGCTACCATGTAAAGTTTTAATATGTTGATAAGAGAGATAGATCCGACTTAAAGGTTTAGCTGCTTAATTTTTTTATTTATATTAAAGTTTCAACTTTACATTTTTACTATTTTACAAATTACAATATTTTTCTATAAGACATTTTTATCAACTCTATTTTTTGTTAATGCTCTGTGCAATTTTGAATGTTGTAAGTTCAAACATGTAACCTCAAACCTGTGTTATGTGTTAAGTTTGTATTGTATATTCTAGTAGTAAGTACCAGACTTTCGAACTTTCTAAAAGATTTGTAATTTATATGTAAATTAAATTACAGTTAAAAAAGTGTGCCTAATCACTTAACATAAAATAAGCTTATTTGTTAATGTCTGTAACAGTGTTCCTCCAATTATTTTACATGAAACTTTAAAAAGATAAATACTAGAAAGGTTCTCATTTTTTTGGGGACATATCTGATCGGATTACTTTAATTACTTCCATCGTGGGTACAAACGCTTTTAGGGTAAAAGTTTGAATCACGACTTAATTCTAATTATGACCCGTGTACTATAAAAGGTATTTGATTTGTCATACGGGTGTTTGCGTTAAGTCTTGACTTTGAATCATATTCGAAATTTTGTAGCTCCTTAGTTAATAAAATAGGGCCCTATTTATCATCTTCAAAAAATTATTTGCAGGATCAGGTCACACACACGGGTCATGCCATTTTTATATTGATGCATTTACATTTTACTTTATGATTTTCGACAATTCCTTTTACATATTTAGTTAATAACTTGAATTTGTACTATCACCAATTTTATCACTCTTCATTGATTCAACATACACAATACAATCACATATATTGTTATAGGGATACTGTCTACATAAACATATTTGCCAAAGAATCTTTATTAATATATTTCATCTGCTGATGAATCCACATTTATACCAAAATCATTATTGCAGGTTGGTTTGTAAAATTACTAAAGAACGCTAACATATATGTTATTTTATATATAAAAATACAATCCTAAGACATTAAAAATGGCTGAAGAGAAGGTTCAAATGCGAAAGCAACTCGGTTTGCTTGAGGGAGTGGCTATTATTTTGGGAATTATTTTTGGAAGTGGAATATTTATATCTCCCAAAGAAGTTTTAGAAAAAACTGGATCTGTTTGGGGTGCTTTGACAGTGTGGGCAGCGTGCGGTGTACTTGCAACTCTTGGTGCAATGTCTTATGCCGAATTAGGTATGTATAGTTTTATAATGTAAGTCTTACATTAAAATTCATTATAGTATGTATAAGACTATTACTTCATTGAAAAGTATAATAGATAAATCATCATAGAATACTAAATTTTAAGAGATCTCTTGAGAGAGTCATATAGAAGAATTATTATTTTGGGTTTACTTCTCATCTACATCCTCATTGAGGTACTTATTTTATTTCTGATCAATGCTTGGCACTAACAGTTCACATTTCATCTATTTCAACTTTGGGTCTGGCTCTGCTCTAGCATTATATGTTCATATTTTAGGTACGGCTCTTGCTCAGAGTGGTGGTGACTATCACTATATCCATGAAGCTTTTGGACCATTACCAGCTTTTTTATATTTGTGGGATGCTAATATTGTCTTTGTGTAAGTTGCACTACTGTCTACCATCAACTCATACATAAATGAAATATCTATATATCATTGAAAGCACGTAATTCTTAAACACAATAAAAGGATTTGAAATAACTATCTCTGTCACAGATCTCACATTATTTGCAATTTTGGGTTATATCTTTATATAATTTAATTTTAAAAGTAGACTAAAAGATGTTTGTGTTTTAATTAAAATATAAAATTTCAGGCCTAGTACCAATGCCATCATGTCAGTAACATTTGCTAACAATCTTCTGGAACCTATATTTCCCAATTGCCCAATTGATCCACTTTGTCAAAAATTAATAGCAGCAGTAACCATATGTGAGTAATTTTAAGTTTTAATGTAGTATAACTTTTGTGTTGGCTAAGTTTGATATTACAATAACTATATTGTGTAATTATAAAAACATACAAAGGAAGGTGCCCCTCACCTATAATATTTATGCTTGAACTCATAATTATCATAGGACAGTAAAAGAAAATTTGTCAATTATAAACAGTTTTATCCTTACTTTATACAGAAGCATATAATCAATTAATTAAGTTTTACAGGTTTACTAACATTTATCAATGCATATGATGTAAAATTCACAACTCGCATCCAAAATGTATTTATGTTTACAAAAATTGCGGCACTTTTAATAATTATCCTTGGAGGAATAGCGTGGATGTGTCAAGGTAATGTATCAACAGGCCTTTACTTTCTTTACTGAAAACAATCCTTAGCTAAGTTTAAATATTTTTACAGGTAGGTTAGAACATTTTGAAGATGGCTGGGCAGGTACAAAAACCTCTGTTAGTGATTGGTCTGTTGCATTCTACTCTGGAATATTCTCATATTCGGGCTGGTAATCTTGATAATATATTTTATAATATTTAAATTGATGTTATCAATTTTAAATGTTTAATAGAAATGAGCACATTTTTATGTTTCCGTGAAGTAGTAATCCTTCCAAAGTCTACAATCTTTTCTGGTGGCTGGGTGAAATTACTAATTGAGTAGTAACATTCCTGACCACTTTCAGGAATTACCTTAACTTTATGACAGAAGAACTTCGCGACCCGTTCGTGAATCTACCAAGGGCCATCTACATATCTTTACCGCTTGTTACTGGGATATACCTTTTGGCCAATATTTCTTACTTTGCTGTATTGGGACCAGTCGGAGTTAGAGCAACAGAGGCCATTGCTGTTGTGAGTTGAGTTTTAAAATTTTTACAACTTTAAACTGTTGTATTCCAAGGATTATTATATCATAAGAAATTAAAAAATATTAAACTAACAATTAATATACATTTTCTTTATTATAGATCATCAGTTACAATAGAATCCATACAATAATCATTTATTATTTAAAACTTATACATTATTTATTGAAATAAATTGCATATAACGAAACTCTCCTTTTTAGGATTTCGCAGTAGTGGCTTTGGGGTGGCTAAAATGGGCAATGCCGACATTGGTGGCTATTGCTATTCTCGGTGGCCTTTCCGTACATATCATGACGTCATCACGTATGTGCTTCGCGGGAGCAAGAAATGGGCATATGCCAGAGCTTTTGGCCCATATAAATGTTAAATGTATGTCACCTATGCCTTCACTCGTGTTTTTGGTGAGTTTGAAGATTAATTATTGTATTATAAATTAATTTAAATTATTAATTTGCTTTTATTTTTTAGATGTTAATATCTCTAATAATGTTAATACCGAGCAACTTGACGTCGCTTATTACATATTGTACAGTCGTCGAGTCGTTCTTTACACTATTGAGTTGTAGCGCAGTCCTCTGGCTTAGATACAAGAAACCGGAATTAGTCAGGCCTATAAAGGTATTTATAACATAATTAAGGGGTAATTCAGTGTCGAGACTATGTAGTTCCCGTATGCCACCTTCGTTAGTTTAATGGCATGTCAATAAACGTTTAAACGTCAATACAATATAGTAATTAACCTTTATTACAATAATTAAAAACAGATGGCGCTGGCATGTCGCGAGTTAGCTAATACTAAGCAAAAATGGCGCAATTTGTATAAAAATATGTCTTAAGTAAACATCGATATTATTATGATAAATTTGTACATGAGATTGAAATTGCGCGTAAGTTATCGAATTTAAATAATCTCCCTATCTTCTTACACCAAAACAATCCTACAAATAGATATTCATAGATCTGTACTCTTTGTACGAAATTCTGGTAATATAGAGTTTATTTACCACGATCTTGTGTTTGCGAGTACAGAAAGTATTTATTGAACATGGGTACATACCCATTTATTGGCTTAATTTATTTTATCGAGATCACTCGGATATAATAAATAAATATAGAGAATAAATAAAGTTTATAATTTATTAGGTATCTCTTTGGATGCCGATCATATTCGTAGCAGTCCTCCTAGTTTTGATGATAGTTCCTGTTGTGAGTGAGCCGGTTGCTGTAATAGCTGGTGCTTTAATCACGCTCGCTGGTGTACCTGTTTACTTGGTCCTGGTCCGTGATCAACCCAAGTACTTGGCTGATGTTTCTGGTAAGTTTACACGAATAGATACAAGAAAAATAACAGATTTTGTGATCTCCAACAATGCTTGTATGACTCAAAAACTACTGGATCAATTTTGTTTACTTAAACTTATTTTGTAAGCATACTCTGTTACGGAAGGGTTAGAAATTATAAGTATCCCAGGCTAACCCAACCAGGCTAATTGTGATGGACATTATATTGTATATAATTTTTTTTACAGTGAAATTTACTCATGTCTGTCAGAAATTATTCCTGACTGCAGTTGAAGAAAAGGATGAGTAAGGTGTCATACGCTTAGCGTTACTTGTAGCAGTTTATACGTAATTGAAGTTTTCGTGTTAAGGACAATCGAATAATTTTTATTATATAAAAGTCATGAAAGATGTTCACTGAAGATCTAATATTTATTAATCTTCAAAAAGTAGGGATTTTAATTAATTAAGAACGTATTAATACACAACTAAAGTTTTGTAACCTCTTACTTTTGCCCTTGCACAAGAAAACAAACAAAACACGATATAGAGACTCGGCCAACGGGCACAAACGGCTACGTATTGATTATAATTGTTAATAAAATGTATCTTAAAGTATTAAATGGAATCTCAAATTTTTACAATTATGTTATAACTAGCACAATCGCATCCAGCATATGCTCAAAGTTTTATAAAAAAGGTGATAAAAATCCTCACATGACAATAAAATGTCACCCGAGTATAGGCCACACGAATTTATCAGATCAAGCGGTGTAGAAAGTTGTGTTTGTCTTATAACTTATCACAATTTACTCAGTGCCTTACAGAGTAGGAACATTTTTATCCAAAAATGCAGTAACAAATTCAGGAATTAATTATTAAGAGCTTATACAATTTTCATACTTTTGATACGCGTTTGATAAAATCGCAAGGCGTCAAAAAATTCTGTCACATCTCGCGTTATATGCCAATTGTCAGCCGTTAAATTATTTCTTACGATAAATTAGCTTAGCGACCCACAGTGAGTCTTGATCTCTGAAACTTTAGGACGCCACCTGATAATGATAGATTAAAATTATTTAAAAATGCAACACAGATTTAAAACTTCCCGAAAAGATAACAATTGATTCTATGAAGCAGGGTAAGATTCAGAGTCGAAGCCGAACGCGAACTATGAGCGATTACCTACTCTAGACTTAAAGTCATACCTTATGACCTTTTTTACCGGCTGATTGGGTGCATGGTAAAATTTAAATGTGTACTAGAGTAACCGTTAACATGGCGGTGTGAACATAGCTTTATATACCTAAGGAAAAAGTTCCCGTCATAAATAGATAAAGGATACAATTTTTATCAAAAATAAACAATCTACTCTAATGTTAACATTATTTTGTGTGATTTTATAAAACTGCTTTGCTTAGATTACTTTTGAACTAACATAGTGGCACTATGGAATTTATAAATACAAAATTTCATAGAACTAGCGCGAGTAGGTACAAATTGTATTACTTACAAGTATGATCATAGATTTAAGCCGAAGTTTGAGGCTATAAATTATTTTAGGATTCATAAAACTTTAATTAAAGTTTCAGGTATGTATTTAGATTTTTATTGAGTGCCATTGTTGCTGTTTCCGTAACAAAAATGTGCCAAGTTTGTTGTTGTTTTTTTTTAAATTAAATTATACGAAATAAAGCTGGATTTACCATGTTTCACTTATCCTTTCATCGACTTTTATTCCGATGTGGACCGAAGTTCATAGCCAGTTCGAAGTTCAGTTAAGTTTCGAAGTCCAGCAAAACTGGCACTTCCACTTCTTTCATTCCTTAAGGGGATGTGACCATTTTTTCAAATTAGGTATTGTGGCATCCAACCCTTATACAGATGACAGGTGTTCTAAAACATTAAGCGGAAAAAGAAACAACGCCAGACCAATATAGTTAGGGAGCTGGCGAGCATAATTTCTATTTGATCAGCACACATGGCAGAGAATTATACCCTAAGAATCATGAAGGATCTCGTCTGCCACCATGGTGACGCTGCGTTGTCAATTTACAGAGTTTCTTAAATGTTAAAAAAGGTGGGTGATATTATGTGCACATGTCTGCCTCTGGGGCTGATGATAATCCTGTAAACAGGCAGGCATCCAGGGCTCTGACTTTTGGAGTTTTAAATTTGTAAGTTTTTTTATGATTTAAAAATCTCTATATGAAGTGCACACTTGAAGATTAAAATTGTTCGATTAAAAACAATGAGGACCACGGAAAAATAGTCCGCCAGCATGTTAACTCTGCGTTCGCTATTGACAGCGTTTCAAAAATTAAAAAAAGTGCTATATTATGCGCACATATATGTGCACATAGTCTGCCTCTTGGATTGATGATAGAATTTCTTAAGAAAACTAAGGTACTAAATGAGGCAGACGTCCAGGCCTCTGATATTTCAAAGGCCATTTGAATTTTGCGGTATACCTAACTTAGTTGCGACCTTTTCCGTATTGTGTACCTGAATGTATATGGTGTATATACAGATACATATCGTTGTTAGAAGTAAATAGAAAGAAACAGGAGACAGTCTTCCGTTTTATTTTGCTCGCTTTCTCTCTCGCTCTCAGGCACTTCCACAAGGACGTCCCGAAAGCGTACGGCTTTATACACAGCAAAGATTTCAGAGCGGGTTCTCCAAAACGCACATCACTAGTTTTGTAGTATTTAGAGTAAGTCGATTCACCGAAGTTTTTCATAACACATAATATTTGAAGATATCGGAGCGCTTTGAGCAAAATGTGCGATTTGAAGTGCCCTTGATGCCATGAATTTCAAACAGTTATACACCTAAAAATCAGTGAGCAAAATGTCTGCCAAATGTTTTTTCGTATCCACGGATTGATAATGAATCGAATTGGCGCAGTGAGAACCGTGTGCAAATTACTTAGTAGAGCTTGAGTCTGCCTTTTCGATTTTCTTCGTTTCCAATATGTTTTTTTAAGCAACTTTAATCGGCCGCGAAAACGCAGCGACGCAGGATCTTAATTGACTGGACCAAATCAATTCGTACTGACGTAAACTGCAATCTACCTCGATGTGAAAGTATTGCAAATCATACACTCAAATGCTCACCAGCTCCGTCACTAATACAGCGATGGGCTGACGAGGTCAAAAGGGTAATTGGAAATAAGATAGGGTAGAATAAGTTGGAGGAGGCCGTTTCCCGGACTTACAGTAGGAGAGTAGCAATGCAGATGAATAAAATTATTATTAAAGACCCTACAATATTATAGACATTTTCGTTTTTGTGCTTATAACTTATATTTGTATAAAAAATAATTGTTTCAAAGTAAAATGCTTATCATAGCAATTATTTTTAACAAACCAATTAGGTCTTTAGAGAGACTTTGTTTGTGAATGTTGTATTGCTAGTTGTGTGATATGAATAAAATAACATTGTTTGTATTCACCACAATATGGATTTCGAAGGTAAGAAAATCGACTACGACTGGCCTTTCGAATACGTCTCGAAATCAAAGTATTAATTTAGGTAACTTAATAATGTACACTTATGAACGTAAAATAATTCTAAGTTTACATTTAAGGCCAGTTCTCAAATTGACAGCGTGGAACAGACGACAAGAACTGGCAATCATTCTCCGACACTCTTTTAAATCCAAGTTCATCACAAGTTAAATCAGTTAATTATTATAATTAAATAAAAAATAACGAATAAATAATAAAACCAAACGTTTTACCATTTACCAAGATACGAGTATGCACTAACATGTGTGTGGGGGGACGCATCGACCTCCTCGCCATAATATTCCATATGGGAGAAAGACAACCCGACGCTACTACAAGCTTCAAAAATTCACTCCGTACATGAGAATTTTTCCGAGAATTAAGATTATTTAAGTAAATTAATTTTATTAATTAACAGTAGCATCAGTTGACAGTTGTGGATCAAACACAACGCAAACCTTAGCTAATATGGGATGGAAATTGCGATTTAATATCAGTTGCATTATTCCACTAAAGAAAAACCATAAGAATGCTATGAAAGGGAGTGGCGGAGAGCTTCTTATCCAGTTCTACTTGTACACCTTTATCTGAGCAATAAATAACATTGTTTTGCCTTTCAAAATAAAATTACATAATGAAAAAATATTTAGACTTATTAATAACACTACTGTGGGGTACGTTATAATCAACGCGTATATTGGAAATGCTGTTCACCTAATAATCGATCCGGGTTCAATTTCGTTTTACATTACGTTTTACGCACCTAGTGCGTGCAGTGTAGTGTTGTATATCTTCGCTATGCATTCTGTGCATTTCCTAAAAATTATATTGTTTTGTTCAGATTTCAACGTCCCACTTAATTATCTAAAATCACTCTTGGCTTGCAGAGCGATGCCTCTCGATCACACTTCAGCAACATGTCACATGAATTTACCACCCCGAGGGATGAAATAGGACCGATGCTTCCCGATGAAGGTTTTCAGGCTTCCACGGTAATCGCGGGGCTTATGCCAGATTCATTTGGGGAAATGTTTAATTTCCTGGATGGAGACAGTTTTGGCATTGGTATGTTTTAGATATCATATTCGCTTAACTATATCAAAAAAAATGGTAATACAAAAGTGAATTTCCTGATTTCCATAGAGTTGTAGTATGGGCTTAGACAAGCAAACAATCGTGTTAGGGAACGTTTCTTGTTGCAAGATGATATGATGTTTATACAAGATGCATAATTATTACAAATCAGAATAAAAATACATCGTGTCTATTTAATGCTTACTTAGGACCGATGCACGAGTTCGTCTACGGATGGCAAGCGATAGTGAATACAATGAGTATGAAGAATAACGTTGAAGTTCGCAAACGAGCTGGATTGCAAAGATTTGCTTTGGCGGGTATTAATGGGATCACTTTGATTTCACATATCGGTGCAACGGAGATTATGATAAATGGCACTAGAACATACTGTTTTGGCGGTGTTTCGAGGCCTCCAGGGCGCAGGAGTGTTATTTGTAAGGTAACTCAACGCTCAATATAAAATTAATACAGGTAAAACGTTAAGTATATAAATAGTTAGGAAAAAATCAACAGCAATGCGCTTGTCTTATCTTGTCATTGTTAGGCAACCTTAATGTCTAAAATATAAGCATTTTTTTTTCACAACGTTTTATCGTCGCCGGACATTTCTCCAATAAGGTTAGATATGGCGATGCACTTTGCCGAATAACAACCACACGTACAAGGTGAACACCAATCATAGACACAATGCGTAATTCCGTTTGACCAATCACAATCAAACGAAACAAAAAAAAATGTTTTTCGTTTTGAATTTTCTTTCCGTATGTATTAAGACGTCGAACTAGCAAAGCTTACTAATTTCCAGGGTACAATGTATCAAGAAGGGCGGTTTTCATGTAAAGTGCCGTATCTACGATACCCCACCGTGTTAGGATACAGATATTGTATCGACAAGTACGCCGCTGTGAGCTCACTAGATGGAACCTACAAAAGTAAGCAATGATTGCAAATGAAATAATTTTAGTTTAATGACCGTTTAAAACTAAATACTTTGTAACCTTAGCGAGACTGATAGTCCGGAGCCCAGCTACGATTAGAAAGTATTACCTCCTATGAAAAAGTTGACGGCGTGTGTAGGCACTGAAGGTTTGATCGCCTATTAGAAAAAAAACAAATAACCACGAAACATATATAGAAATATGAGGTATATAATAATATAAAGTGGTTTGTGTACAAAATATAGAAATGCGATAATGCTAATTTACAAATAAGTAAATCAAGAAAATTACATCCAAACCTTTTTTATATGTTTAATATTACGACAACAACGGAAAGAACGGAAGCAAACTGTTGTAACTTTATTGCTATAGTATATAAAAATGTATGTCTTATGTCTCAATTTAATATTCTATAAATATCAGCAACATATTGTGCGCGTGGTGAATCAGTACCGAAATTTCACTACGACTACATCTGCGAACGGAGGGATGTCAAAATAAAGCGCGTCAACCTCACGGATCCAAATGAGAGATTCAATCGACGCAACCCGGTGGTGAGAAGGGCTGAGTACTACCGGGCGCCATACGATATACTTAAAGCGTGCCCTGATTGGTAATCATAAATAATTATTAGTTTTTTTTTATATATAAAACATTGCGCAACGGCTGAGGCTCTCTTAATCTTTATTCACCGGCGCCCTGACAGATGGATGACGTGTGCGTTAACCGTTTGAGTCCCAAAGAGACTGCACGCTGGCTAAGTGCGAGTGGGCGGATGCCACGCCTTCGTACTAAGAAAACTCAATTTCCTCACGATGTTTTCCTTCACCTTAGGCGTTATCAGGGGTACTTTTAAAAAAATATTCCTTCGCGTATTGTGAGCCCCAAACATCTATTAAGTATTAGCAAAGCTTATCAGACATCTATTTCAGTTTCTAGCCACTTTTGGGCTTCAGACTGTACCTTTGATGAACTTCCCAAGCTTTCAATTTAATAACATTACTCTAACTAGGTGAGCCTTGACGCTAACAAATTAACACATATATAATACCAACAATTGTTAGGTATGGCTGTAACCTTCGAATATCACCAGAATCCCTTCATCAGGATATTCCAATTGGACTGTTGGACGCAAATGGGACCGCTTTTGTGGGGCATGGTGGAAAATATTGGCTATCACTATATTACACTCAGGTATACCACTACATAAAATAATAACATTGTACATATTGATCTTTCTAAATGCACAAACGGTTTAAATAATCATCAGTTTAGTCAAGAAACACAGTTTCGGCCCCGTAAATATACGCATACTGTTTCATAAGTATTTTCAGTGAGAGTTCTTATATGTAAGAACATAATGTCATGATTCGTCGAATGTATAACTTTCTTGATCTATGTTTGCGCTCATGATGTCTTATGTAGAAACATTATTGCGTACGCTGCCCAATAGTCCCGTATTTTATATATCGTTGGTAATTTTTACGAGGCCTCGCTGGTAGTAGACACAGAGGATGGAACAGTATGTGTTGTTAAAGCAAGTGAAAACGTCAAAGTGGTATTGACTGTATAATAAATAAAACACGTAACTTACTCCGTGTAAGTAAGATACAAATAAAATGTATTATAACGATATCGAAGGGAATACTCATATTTGGTCGTAGGAACCGATAGTCGTAACAGCCGATGACGTTGTTATTAAGTACCTAATACATACTTTTACCCGCCGGGACCTTTAATTTTTTTGTTCTAAACGATGTCGTCGTAAACGGTTATGACTCTATATATAAAACAATAAAAATAAATTTTACAAAGGTTTTCTCGATACTGCTCCACTTGCCTCCCCTCCGCCCACTTGACTTGACGGTATATTCGACGGTGCTCTAGACGAAATTGTGATACGAATGTCATTTGTATAAAAACTTTTTAGTTATCAACATATGCAATATACTTCCAAGCACACGGTGAATACCCTTGGCAGTCCAATAGACCAGTTGTTTCTATAGACAAAGGTAAAGTAACATATTTTTGCGTGTAGTTGCTAAGAGTAATTTACGAGAAACCTAAAAATTAACAAATACAATTGTGGTTGTAATTTATGACTTTTTCCATTATGATGACAATTGAAGGGCAACATTTTCCCGCGTAAAACTTGAATGGGTAACCTTTTTATTTCATCATCTGTTTTGCTACAAAAGCTTGAAAATAACCTATTATCTAGGGACCACTAGATCAAATCTATAAAAATAATGATTAGTCTCAACATTAACCATGTTAGGATTGTGTTTTGTATTGGAAGGCACAGAAGTCAGATCACGTAAATCCTTTAAAACATTATCAATAAAACAGATGCTGGCTAGTGCTTGAAGGCTTTCTAACTAAACAATTGCGTATAGGTGGCATCTGGGAACAGCTACTCAAAGCAAACATTGGTCCAGACATGAATTTACACTACAACCTTAATGGTATTTACAATAGATATCCAGGAGGTGTGGTTATGCCCGACATAATGAGGAATGAAGGACAGGTAATAAATAGCTTGGTGTTTTAATCAGTATTAGACAAAGAAAACCTCTGTCATTTTCATATTCATAAATTCGTCTTAATCTTTAAACACAAGAAGAAAATATGCCAAAATCAGGTAACGGCTTCTTCTGTTATATTTATCGCACAAATAAATTATTTGTCAAAACTAATCTCTGGAATATAAATATACCAACAATGTCAATTGCCAATTCGCATGTGTGTTTAGCTATTAGCAAGTAGTGCGCTTAAATGATTAGTATGAATATATTTTTTTTAATTTAGGTTCAGCCAGCGAATTTCAGAACTGAGACACGAGATGGTGCACCCGAAGAAATCATTTTGAACTCGCATCTCCCAGCAGATAGCTCTGGTAAATTTAATAATAG
Organism: Pieris brassicae; assembly: GCF_905147105.1. Taxonomy (NCBI): domain Eukaryota; kingdom Metazoa; phylum Arthropoda; class Insecta; order Lepidoptera; family Pieridae; genus Pieris; species Pieris brassicae. Next base: position 5,649,284 of record NC_059680.1, read on the forward strand.
ATGTCAGATGCGGCTTACTGAATATGTTATACATGGGTCAGATTCCTAAACGAAAAGCCACAAAATGTGATATAGCATTTTGCCTTTAATGTTTGTAAGGAATAATAAATAATATATGAAATCACAGAAGTTATTCTACATAGGTATACTACAGGCAGATTTTGATTAATTGGTAATGTTTATAATTTACTTTCAGGGGGAGACGGTAGTTACAAGTTTATCCACGATTCACAGATACAAGCAAATTTTGAACATGGAAAGAATTTAAAATAATTGTAAAAATAAGTAATAAATCATTTTAAAATTACAATTAATTTGCATTTGTTTTTTTTTAAGAACCCAAATGAACTTAATATAAAGGCAACTAATACAGATTATTCTATATTTTATTAATGTAAAACCAAATGTCAAAAACTTGTTGTCATTATTTTCTATAAACATATATGTGTATAGACAATAATTAGATATATTTGAAATAATGGTTTCAAATAAAAATACCCGTCAATATGAATAATAAAATGTTTGCAATCAATATGTTTTCCAAACAACCTTCGTTTTATATAGGTACTCGCATAGAGTAAGTAGTATTAGATACTCTTTTATTTTTTTTCATAATTTTCACTTAAAGGCCCGTTTTATAATAAAAAAATATGTTTTTGTTATGACAGATCACGATGATAACAAATGGCGTAATAGATATGGCACACTTTTATCAAGAAACTGAATGGACCGAAAGGCCAAACATGACATACAAGTCGAAAAGCATTAAATGCGATAAGCTTAGGTGCCATTGTTAGCTATCCAAAAATAATTTGACGCAAAAAAATCTGACTTGACTGTATTACTTGTCATATCCACTATCAAAGCATTAACCTTAGCATATCTGGAAATTAGAATTAATTTTATTGTGACTTCTCTTTCTTAACGAGATCAAACAATTAGAAATTATTATTCCTACTAAGAAAGTAAAAAGTTTGTCCCACCCTAACTCTACCTTGTGATGGTAATCAATTGGGAATCATCATCATATCAGCTAACAGACGTCCACTGTTAGACAAAGGCGTCCTCCATTGATTTCCTCAAAGAACAGCAACTGGGAATAATTTTACCTAAAATGGTAATTTTTTTCCCAACGCACCAACACAGTAAACAACTATTGCTATTTCAAGTTCGGCCATGCCTTCTCTATCTATAGGAGCTTTACCTGAACTATGCGAAACGCCCTATGCGCATTGGGATTTGCTCGGTGCACTTAGTACTTGCCTTGTGCCTGTGGCAGTGTGTACTGTGTTGACATCTTTATAAGAATTGGGCAAGTTCCTATCAAAAACCAAATTCTTTGGAAAATACTCATACTTAAATAGCTATATTGCTTTAGATCATATTTATATCAGATTAATAGAAAACATGTCGGACTGGGATTCTGATTGTGACGATGACTATACACAGGTACAACAAAATAGTGCACCGCAGGGACAAAAATTCCAATCCAGAGGAAATCATTCTGGCAGAGGGCAAAGAGACGGTCAGTATTCTAGAAATTTTACTACAGCACGTGGCAGAGGGTATCTTCGTGGTAATAACAAAGTCATATCAATACCCTCAACTAAAGTTGGGCGAGTGATAGGTCGAGGAGGATTAAAAATTCGCGATTTAGAATATGAGAGTGAAGCCAAAATAAAAATTGGCAATTCAGCAGGTGCCAACACAGATATCACGCTATTTGGAACTGATTCTGCGATTACAAAAGTTGAACAAATGATTAAGGATCTTACCATTGATAAAGAGGCGTCTAAAAAACAGAATGTACAGTCAGTTTCAGGGACTGCATCTCAGGATTGTGCAAGTGCATGTGTATTTACATATGTGAATAGTGAAGGGAATGAAGTTATAGATTTGGCTAAAGCATCTGCTTATGCCGATCAAGTACAAAGAGAAAGGTGGGCTGCATTACCACCTATTGTCAAAAACTTTTATAATGAGGATCCTACAGTTGCAGCCATGCCTCCAAATGAGGTTGCTTATTGGCGCCTGTGTAACTTTGACATTAAAGTAACAAGAATAGGAGAAAACTTGGGAGTTGAAGGAATACCAAATCCAGTGTTGACATTTGAGCAAGCATTTAAAGATTATCCAGAAATACTGGATGAAATACGTAAACAAGGATTTACAAAACCTTCTCCAATTCAGAGCCAAGCTTGGCCGGTTTTACTAAAAGGAGAAGACATGATTGGTATTGCACAAACAGGAACTGGCAAAACTTTAGCCTTCTTGTTGCCTGCTTTAATTCATATTGAAGGGCAGCCAACACCTAGAGACAAGAGACCAGGGCCAACTGTACTTGTTCTAGCTCCGACCAGAGAATTAGCTATACAAATTCAGAGAGAAGTCAACAAATATCATTACAAAGGTATTAATAGTGTATGTATATATGGGGGAGTCGATCGGCAGGAACAAATTGATAATATTTCAAAGGGGGTGGATATTGTAATTGCAACTCCTGGAAGATTAATTGACTTGATCAAAGCAAATTATATAGATGCTTCCTACTTCTCATATATTGTATTAGACGAGGCAGATCGAATGCTAGATATGGGCTTTGAGCCTCAGATCCATATTTGTTTTTTGAGTGTGAGACCTGAACACCAATGTGTTATGACATCTGCCACCTGGCCCTCTGCTGTTCGCCAGCTAGCTGACAAGTACATGCACAATCCTGTATATGTAAACGTCGGGTCCCTGGACTTGGCAGCAGTGCACACAGTGACCCAAAAAGTAAGGGTTGTTACGGAAGACGAAAAAGATACTATTCTCCTTGACTTTATACGTAATATGGATCCTACTGATAAAGTTTTAATTTTCTGTGCCAAAAAAAGTACAGCTTCTGATGTTACAGCAGAATTAGCATGTAAGGGATTTTATTGCGAATCATTGCATGGTGATAGGGATCAAAGTGATCGAGAAGCAGCTCTAGAAGATATGATGGATGGAACAGTCAACATTTTAGTTGCCACAGATGTTGCATCACGGGGGATTGATATAAAAGACTTAACTCATGTTATAAACCTAGACTTTCCACTGAAAATTGAAGAGTATGTACACAGAATTGGGCGAACAGGAAGGGCCGGTAGGACAGGGATAGCATTGTCTTTAGTGACAAAATATGATTGGGGAAATGCCAGTGAATTGATAAAAATTTTGGAAGAAGCACACCAAGAGGTTCCTAATGAGTTGAGAGAAATGGCTGCCCGTTTTAAAGCCAACAAGTCCACAAGGCAACATGGAAGAGGAGGTCGTGGGAGAGGAAGAAGACCACGTTGGTAGATTTTAATAGTATGTTTAAGATTTACTAGGCACGGCATAGTTTTATTTATTTATTTTCCTTTTTATATTTTTTCTCTTGTTCCAGTAGTAAGTTTATTTTTTATTTCTAGATTTGAAATTTCTGTCAAATTGTTTCTGTAATGGTTTACAGATTTTTTAGGAATGAAGTTGGAAGTCTATTAGAAGAGGTCATGGCCATTATAATTATATACATAAGAAATTCCCACCACATGTTTAAGTATTCTTAGGCTAATTTAAAGTTTTAAAAATCTCATTTGGGAAGGATGATCCAAACATAATACATTTTTGATCTCTAGTGTAGATTTTTTAAATAAATATGCTTTGTATGCTACACTTGTTTTCCTGGTCTATTTAAATGTAAGTATAAAATTTATAACTTATTATTATTTACTAAGACTAAACACACCTTCAGTCAGTTTGAGAACAATAAACTGTTAGATTTTTACATATGTGTGTTTAACTCTTGTATATCAAAATCATAGAGGAAATTAACATACAAGAATCATATTTTCAAGATTCAAGTGTTTTAAACATAGCCCTAAGAGTATGGGTAAAACTTCAGCATTTCTTTAATAAACCTTAGATAGGATTTAGTAAATCCTAACAGGTGTTCACAAGTGAAAACTGCTGAATAATGTATTCAATGTGGACTGTTACTCAATTAACAATAACATTGGATTTGCTACCAAATTCAAGTGCAAATGTATTAGCCAAAGGAGGAAATTCTGTAATTTTATAGTCTATACTTATAAAGATCTGAAAGTGATGTATGAGGAAAAGGATGAGGAATTTATGAATCATATGGTAAAAGTGTTGGACAAATTTTGTATGGAATATTTAAATAATAAACTACTTAATAAATATATGTATAAGAATTACTCATGACTTTTATTTTACAATTCCATCTTTAAAATTACATGGCATAACACAAATAAATAAAAAAAAATTAGTAATAATGCCACATAAAACTAATTTACATCACTTTTTAATATTTTACATGTTTATGTTAGACCGATAAAATGGTCAATATGCCAATATGCCAAAATTTACCCATGTAACAAATATATTCCCAACAGCAGTAGTACTTATACCAAAAAAAATAGTCATCTCAAAATCAGGTTCATTTCTGCTTTATTTAACTAACACCAAAATAAATTTATCCATTACACTGATGTTAATGACTTGGCTGCCCCTATAATCTAAATGATATGCTATTGATAGTAATGTAGAGAACAGCAAATTTAATTTAGAATTGTCCTCTTAAAATGTATAAAACAAAACAGATCTGGCATCTTATAACATATCATCAGAGGAAAAAATCTAAATAAATGTGGAGTTTAGGTTGATACTCCATTTGAAGTGGATAGTCGTGAGGTTACCCAGATTTCCTGGTCTAGACTGGTCATCAGTTCAACTTCAACTTGGGAGTCAGGAACCTGACAAAACTTCAATGGTATCTTCGTGTACAGAAGAAATATTAGTATCAATCTCTGTTGCAGATTTTGATAGAAATACCAGATTTTTTCCTAGAATTCCAAATAGAATAGAATGTTCCAAACATAACCTCGAAGAGTTCATAAATTTAAAATTACATCTTATCAGAGTTTTTATTTATTTTATTAAAGTATTCCTACAGCTACTCATTAAACAATATTCCAACAATTACATTATACACAAAAGCCAAAAACGGAATACACATTCAAACATAAACCACACTTTTATCTATTTATACAAAAAATATAACTAAGTCATACTAAATTGTAGATTATAAGTTCTAAAATTCATTGATCATTATAATAAATATTTAATATCAAGGAAGAATAACAAAGCCATTATTAATAAAAGATTATTTTTTACCAGTTTTTTTAAAATATTTTTTTAAGCATTCTTTAGTCACATTAAATATGCTGGTAATTTGTGTTATAATCTGAAGGTATACAATTCATGGCTGAGTATAGCAAAAACATTAGGTCGTATTGTTTACGTCTACATTCAAGGGTTTCAATACCAAAGAACTTGCAGGAATCTATGTAGCTACTATACTTTCGGAAATCCTGAAACTTAAGAAACTTTTTTTGAATTTTGTCTATTGCTTCAATGTATTTCTTGTAAATGGGGGACCAAACAATTTTCTTATGCGTAAATCCTTAGGAAAACTGTGATTTCCATTATTATCACAACCGATTGCTGCGCAGCGAGGCATTTTTGAAGAAAAAAATCTTTTATCTTGTTCAATTACATTTTGCCATTTGTTTACAATTTATATGGGTCAACTGTCAAGCGATACCAGCGCTACTGGCAGCTAAGTTTGGCAGTTTTCTTCCCCATTGATTGCGCAGTGTGAACATTGTAACGCCGAGAAAATGCATATTTAATTATTTAAAACTAAACTTAGTTTCTGATTGGTAATATTTTAAACATTTTAACTTTAACTTCTCCCGCCCACTGAAATATTTTTTCTTTACCAACAAAATACTTTTACGTTCACGTTTCGTTATTATTTGAGTTACCAGCCATTTATTTAATATTTAGGTTGTTATTTTAGATTAATTGGTTCTTATTTGGTTAAAATAAAACTGCCTAATAATTCGTAGAGAAGAAGTGAGGATGGAATGTGTTCATTTTTTAAAACTGTAGATTTATATACAAAAATTATCCTTCACTGGCTACTAGTGGTAATGTGATGGCAAGATGCGAAGGGTGCGTAGACGATAAAATCGCGGCACGGCAAAAAGTTGGTCCTTTTCTGCGCGCAACCGTCGAAGCGTACGAACGTGTTGTCCTCAGAACAGTTCGATATCGTGGTCTTACGATAACGCCAATTAACTGTTCTTTTCAGAATATATTATTGTTTCATGACGATAACGTTTAACAACTGTCCTTGTCAGGACACATCACTGTTTCATTACGACACGTACTAATCACCTACAAATAAATATAATAATAAAACAGACTAATTGACAAAGTTTTTTTATTATACTATAAAAACGTAAGTAAAATTAACATGTTTCTTAAAAATATAGAGAATTAATTTTGTTTGGTGGCCAGGGGGCTTAGACAAGATAGCTTAACTGATGCAAAGCAAGCAAGCTGGAAGAAAATGCATACGATGGATAAAAAAGTAAGTGCTCTAATGCTTAGGTTCACGTTTTTATGAATCCCGGATGTATTTTTGTTACACTAGTTACGTGCCGGTTTCCACTCTAGAGGGTAGGACTCCATTTTGTAATGTAGCATATTAATTTTAAGCATGTGCTAATGGTTCTTAATTACACTTTAGGTAGTATAATAACACACAAGCGTGAATTGACGGAAAGAGCACATCTGCACATGCAGCAGTGGTAACTCCTAAAGAGGTAAACATTTTTACATACCCCAATATGATGCTTGCACGATACCCGAGTTGTTTACTGGCAGACATGAAAACCAGTCGTATTCAGACCATCTGTTAGCCGAATTGCCCCATGGCTATAACGTTGGTTCATCAATGAAAAAATATTTAATAGCAATCAAATACATAGAAATTGCCAGAGTGAGAATTTACCTATTGATAGACTTGTGTTGACTGACAGTACTTGGAATGGCAAAGGAATATTTTCTCATACAATGCATACACAAACTTGACTTACTTGACTTGACTTAATGTCCTATAACCCCTAGGTGGGGCAGAGGGCGTCCACAGTGAGTCTCCATCGCGTTCGGTCTTGAGCCTCGTGTTTCACCTCGCTCCAAGTCTTTCCGGCTCTCTTTACCTCGTCCGCAACTGTTCGGCGCCAGGTTTGTTTGGGACGGCCACGCTTCCGCTTTCCTTGCGGATTCCAATCAAGCGCCTGCAGTTGCTCGTTAGAGATCTTTTCAGGCCAGTAGATGTTCAGAATACGGCGAAGACAGCGGTTAACGAAGACTTGGAGTCGGTGCGAGATGTGTTTGATGACCTTCCACGTTTCACACCCATAGAGCAGCACAGATTTGACGTTGGATCCGAATATTTTAACGTTGATTCGACGCGTCAACATCCGTGACTGCCATATAGGCCGAAGTTGTGCAAAGGTTGCTCTGGCCTTGGCAATGCGCGAAGTGATGTCCTCTTCTGTACCTCCAGCTTCGGACACGACGCTTCCGAGGTAAACAAATTATTGAACGCTTTCTATGTCCTCTGCACCCACCCGCATTGGGGTGCGATTCTCAACTCCAACACGCATTTCTTTCGTTTTCCGGGTGTTGATTTTGAGTCCCGCAAATCCCGCCTCGCGTTCCAGGTCGTCCAACTTAGATTGCATGTCGCGGTGCGTGTGACTCAGCAGACAGAGGTCATCGGCATAATCCAAATCTTCTAAGATGTTGGTTAATCCCCACTCTATTCCGCGACACTGGTTCTGATGTATGCGATCCATAATCCCGTCGAGAACAACCAGGAAAAGTAGTGGCGAGAGTAAGCAGCCTTGCCGGACGCCTGCGTGCACTTGAATATCGTCTGAGACGAGACCATCGTGAATCACTCTACAAAAATAGTTCCTATAGCTGGCCTTAACTAGGTTAATTATCTTTGGCGGGACACCAATGTTAGAGAGTCGCGACCATATGCTGCTCCATCTCAACGTATCGAAAGCTTTTTCGAAGTCAACAAATGTTAGATAAATCTCTCTCTGCCATTCTGATGCCTGTTCAAGAATGATACGAAGAGTGTTAATTTGGTCGGTACACGAGTGGTTAGGCCGGAAGCCAGCTTGTTCTATGCGAAGGAGAGGCTCGACGGCTGCAGACAACCTGTCCAAGATAATTTTGCAGAAAACCTTGGAAGGGGCCGAGAGCAAGGTGATACCTCTCCAATTACTGCATTGGCTTAGATCACCTTTTTTGGGCACAGTAATAAGAAGGCCCCTATTCCAGTCCTCCGGAAGCTTCTCGCTGGCCCAGATTTTCCCAATCAAAGGTGTCAGCGTGTCGACGGTAGTAGCCAAGTCCGCTTTTAACACTTCTGCGGCTATTAAATCAAGCCCTGGTGCTTTCGTAGTTGCCCTTCTGCTGTTACGATAATATGACCGTCTTTTGATTTTAGAGGCTTTTTATGCTGACTTATCTTTCCTCCCAAGATTTTAGTCGCTTTATACAGTTCTCCCATGTTGCCGGTGTTAGCGGAAATTTGAGCGTGGTCAGCAATACCGTCAACCCACAACCTTCTGTCCTTTCGCGAGCTGCGATAGATTTTCTTACGAATCTCCCGATACTGCTGTCTGAGGTCGGCTTGTAGTAGTTCGTCGTTGGTTCCTAGCAGTTTTAGGTGGAGTTCCCTACGGTCGTTTATCAGCTGCCAAGTAGCTTGTGACATCCACGCGCGAGTGCTTAGTATGACAGAGAGGCCAGAAGAGCTGGTCTCTGTGTAGGCTACTTTGATGCGTTTCCACTCTCCGTCTATTGAGTCATCGTCGGCGTGAAGTCCGGTGAAGCGGTTACGAAGTTCAAGCCTGAACCTGTTCAAAATTTCAGGATCTCGCAGTTTAGTGATGTCAAACCTTCTTCCAGCTCTACCAGGGGCACCAGCTAGTCGCGCAACTGCAATCTTGAGTCGCATTTCAGCTACAACCAGATGGTGGTCGCTGTCAATATCAGCGCCTCTTCGGTTTCGGACATCGAGGAGTGACGAGCGCCACTTCGAACTGATCGCAAGGTGGTTTTTCGTGGAGCCATCAGGGGAGTTCCATGTGTACTTATGTACATCTCTATGAATAAAAAGTGTCCCACCGATGGTCAGGTTGGCAAAACTCTATAAACCGTTCACCATTCTCGTTCCGTACTCCGAGTCCATGTTTGCCCATGTTGCGCTCACTGTTACTGTTTTCGCTTCCCACTTTTGCGTTAAGGTCTCCCATGACGATCACATTATCTTGTTTCTTAATACCTTTAAGTGTGGCATTTAGAGCGTTGTAAAAGTCATCCTTGATGTCTTCCGCAGACGTGTTGGTGGGAGCGTAATACTGCACAATGGAGATCTTCCGTGCGCATGAGTTGAAGCGGGCCCAAATGATTCGGTCTGAGATCGGTTTCCAGTCCAAAAGACTTTTCTTTGCGGAGTTAGAGAGGAGGAAAGCGACGCCATATTCAAGGTCGTCATCCTCATTTTCCTTCCCGGAGTATAGAAGAGTTAGGCCTTTGGACGTTCTCAGTTCGCCAAAACCATTTCTACGCACTTCACTTAAACCAAGTATTTGTAGATTATATCTTATCATTTCTGCTTCTGCTTGTGCTAGTCGAGTGTCGTTACTTAGCGTTTTTATATTCCAAAAAGCAATTCGTGTCCGTGATTTAATGCAAAAGGTAAAAGATCGGTCCGGTTTCTCACTGTTTCGGTTTCTTGAATCGTTGGTTTTTCAGGCAAGCAGGAGATTAACCCACTGTGCCCTAGTCTGATGCCGCCTTTTGCCCTGCATCCTCAGCTCATCTGCAGCTCTAGGTAGTGGGCACGCGTGAGCGTGGCTGCAGTAGGTCCCAGGGTGGACGACTAGGACTTGGATGACTCGGACTGGTCGGGTTTCTGCTTATACTAGTGTTCCACTACGTAACACAGCAGAAGGTTTTTTTTGGCTTTTTCTAGGCAATGCTGACCTCACTCCATCAGCGATTCCCACCAACACCAACCCCAAATTCCCATACACAAACTTGTATTACAAAATAGTTTCACACTTTTAGCCTCATAAAAAAGGTAGACCACATTGGTATCTATCAACAATTGTAACATCGCAGGATTTTTGTAAGAGCTACACATTTGTGCATGGGGTTGTGATAGAGAATATGTAACTGAACTAAGATTCACGGTTGATCACGTGACCAAAGAAGTATTTGTATGATCAATCATCAACGTCATACAAATTCGTTTAGTTAGGCTTTAATGATTTCGCCGACACATGAGTCTGTCTCAAGCCCCTGGGCGTAGTCAAGATGCCTTAACAGTAGTGTATGTAGGAAGTTGCAAACTAAATTTCTACATACACAACCGTTAAGGCATCTTGACTAAGCCCCCGTGCCGACAAATATGGCGATCTGTCAAAATTGACAAATTTAGTTCCACTTTTAACCGTGGGAATAGTACTTTGTTAGAAGAATTACCGTGGTTCTCACTAAATCTTACTCTTGTGTATATGTGTATATGATATTGATCTGTTACAAATTTTACAATTTTTTTATTACATTCGATTTATAATGATGAACTTTACAATAAATACTGTTCTTAAGCAAGAAATTTCTAAGATAGACCATGTGTTCCTGCCTGCAGACTTTCAGGGGAACGTAAGCCAAATAAGGTAAGATATTGTAATGAAACAATACAAAAATATCGATCCTTCGTTTCACTCTAGGAGTTGGGTCTTTGTAATTCTACTTTTTATAAGCTATGACATCGTATTTTATAATTGTGCATTAAACATCTTAGAATTACAAAATTTTATCTAAACTAGGTAATGTCAGGCATTTCCCACCCCTTTAAGGCCATGTTGAAATTGATGTGATTTTTTTATTAGGTCAGAGGTATGTTATATGTTTACATTTTAAATATTTCGTTTTGATGTTTTCATAAATATAATAAGATGTTAGAAAAAAAATTGTTAATGTGAGCCTTTTTAATTTAATGCTTGTGTAACAGCTATAAAGCCATTAACGATTTTTATGAAGGTATTACAACTATAAGGATATAAAAAATAATAGTTTTAGAAATTGGGTTAAGAGTTATTGATAGCTACTTTTTTGTTACTATTATTAAGTCATAAAATTAAATAATACTTAGAAAATGAATTCACTATGAAAAATAACTGGCTGGGACTCTACTGGGGTTTATAAATGTACTTGAAAATGATTTATTATGTGTATATATAATAGCTGTCATGTAGAAAGTATCTTTGGAAAGTTACCTAAGTAAATAAATTACAAAAAATAACTAGTAGCTCACTTGAGATCTGTCTGAATTAAGAAATTGAATTAATGTACTAAAACAAATCAAACATTAAAAAAAGTAATAAATGTGCATTGACTATTAAACGCTTAATCAAGGTTTGGTTATGGCTTCTAAGAAAAAAATCTATGATGCTTTAATTTTATATTTAATTCAAGTTTTACCTAATAATTTTATTCAAATTCTGTATTATGTGTTGCGAAATGTGTTATATACATTATAATCAATATGCTTGGCTACACTGAATGATTGTAGATATTATGTACAAGCAAAAATGTTTTAACAAAAATTATAACTTACTAGCCGGGGTAATGTCCATTATGTAATGCTTTCCCAAGCTATAATGCACATAAATATTACAAATTTAATTTAACCAGCATGCATAACTTCACAATCTATTATAACATTTTTATATACTATTTGGTAGGGGTTGGCATAACCTACAGATTTTCGATGGTTGTTGATAGTTGCAATAACCTCTGTTATAGTATATAGTAGTAATCATTAGATTCAGATCTGGTGCAAAATGTTATTAGTTATACATAAGAGTTTTAAGGAAATAAAAATCCCTCAGAGTAAAGACGTTAAAGCCTTTGCAGTTGATAGATGTAATAAATGTCAATTTACCATTTATCTTCAATTAGTAGCTTGATTTAGTTGTTTTAGTTATGATGCTTTACACCCTTGATAGGAGTTTGAATTGAAAGTTGCACACACATATTTTTGCATTTGTTACTCTGGTAATTTTTCTATTTCTAAGTTGGTTATCAGGCGTCACAGACGCCAAAGCTAAATCAATAACTATTGAATAATCATAATCATTTCCATATAACATTCTTCAACAATCTGGGGAATATGCAATATTGTAATATAGCTTTTTTATAAAAATATTCAAAAAATATCAGGTTAGTGCAGGAGTATTTGAAGAATGTTGTGAACTGGATTGGAGAAAAATCTACAAAGGCTCAAGGTCTTAGCAAGACCTTAACCAGCATGGATAAGCTGCGTTCTTCAGAACATATTTTGTATCTTCTAAAAGATGCTGAAGGAAATAAGTAAGTATTCTAACAATCGGAAACAAATAAAAGAAAACTAAATCCCAATCTTCATGTTTAAAATATACATTTATTTACAAAAAACTTAGAGTACTAATAAGGAACAATACTAAAAGTAGTGCAAAAATGCATACATAATGTGTCAGTTTTAGAAGCTGTACTTTTGTGCCTTAGTTCATGAGAAGTGTTATGATGTGTTACAATGAAAAGGTGTATGTAACAAGTTTATTCTTTTTTGGGGTGTTTATTGATTAATATATTTTCTTACCTTAAAATATTTTATGCATACTAAGTATTCATTAAAGATTTTTTGGTCCCAAAAGTTTTTTGGGAACAAAACAGGTTTACAATGATATTAGGACTTTTATTTTGTATATCATTAAAATCATAAATATGATTTCCTTGGATCATGGCTTGTAACTAATAAAAATGGTGGATGTAAATGTATTGTGTTGGTAAATTAAAACAAATTTTCAGTGGTTCTGGACAAGTTATTGGCATCCTTAAAATTGGTGTTAAAAGCCTATATTTGCATGACGAATCTTTGAAATGTCACAAAGTCAGTCCTCTATGTATTCTTGATTTTTATGTACTTGAGGAGTGCCAGAAAATGGGCTTCGGGAAGAAACTTTTTGATTATATGTTAGCTGTAAGTATTCATATATTTTTTTAATATATATTCTATTTACCGTACCGTACTTCATGTCTTCATGTCGTAAGACTCTTTATTACATAGTAAAATCGACAGCCATTGACGACGACGACTTTTTGATAATAAAAGTTATGGCTTGTAACAAATATTATTCATTTGGAATCAGGGTCTTTTATTCAATTGGACATGTTAATAAGATATAATATAGTATTAAACACAACTTTACTAATTCACTCAAATCAATAACGATAGAATGAAGAGATTTCTGTTTCTGTGTTGTTTTGTGAGATTTGAATTTTAAATTATAATATTTATAATGAACACTACTTGAAGCATGGCAAATAAGAGTAATTTTTATGTTTGTTTAATGTGTTTTCTTTAACAGGATCAATGCATTACAGTCGACCAATTAGCCATTGATAATCCTTCCCAGAAATTTGAAAATTTTCTTCAAAAGCATTATAACATTGGAAAGTTATTGAGACAGCATAACTGCTTTGCAGTGTCTGCTAAATTTTTCGAGAATGTTCCGTCAATGTAAGTTTAATATTAATTTTAAACATGAAGCATATATTAAACGATAAATACTGAGGCCAGCCTAATAAGACACCAATATTTTTGAAATTATAACTTGGAAGTTAGGTAGAATGATATCTAGAAAACTTCTTTAATTATGAATCTCTATGTATTTATAGATAATTTTTAAGAAAAATTTGAACGCAGAATCTGCTAATTGGAAAAAACATTGTTGATTTTGTGTAACTTATTGTGTATGTTGAAGAAAATACATAACATACATATTATCTGTATACGGCTATGCAAGTAATTCCATGTTGAGTAGACAGGAATCATATACATTAGTATTTCCCAACCATAAATTAATTATGAATAAATTCGTGTCTATAAATTTAATATATAATAATTATATTTAAATTACCATAAAAGGACTTGTTTCATGTCTAATGGTTGCAGTAATCCTTTCAGAGACGACCAAAATAAGAGATTGCCACACAAGGATATAAACAAAGCATTTAAGACGTAACTATATAACTTAAATCTATCTAATACTAGGGTCGTACAATAAAAGTGATAAATAATGAGAATGACGTAATCTTCTATTAAATGTTATTTGATTTTCGTCTTAGTCACCTTTCAGGTTCATTCAATTTGTATATCTTACCTAATCTAAAATTCTCCTAAAACTTCCTGAAGAGATCGTGTAACGATACGATCTTTAAATTTATGGCCCCTGAAATGTGTGGAAATGTATATGAAAATAACTTTGAGTAACCAGTAATTATTGATGATGTTTATTGTTTAATTAGTTTGAAGCTAGCATCTTGAATGGCAGCCATCGCAACTTTGCGGGGGGTTTCTTGATGAAACAAAACAATTGTTGCGCGTTTGCCACGTTTGCTTGCGTATAATCCTTACGCAAAATCCACGTAATATTGGCTCCATGATCAAGATGTTCAATCTTTACCACCCTTCGGATATCCTACAAACTGAGACTAAGAATATGTAAATTTGAAGATTCCTTAAAAAAACTAATTGTATCTGTTTTCAGCTATATTATCTAAATTTGACAATTTCCTTCAATGGAATTGTCTCATATTTATAAATAATGCATTGCAGAATTAATTCGACTTCCGGGCGATCTACACCAACCCTAACCACAGTCGGTCGCTATGCAGCACAACAACCAGCATCATCAATGAATTGGGTGAGTGTTACACTAGTTGTGTGCTAGGCACCTAAGATAAATCGGTAGTAGCTTGGCGTTGTAGTATTTCCAGATAAATGGATCAAAAAATATTTTTGAATTCGTTTATATTATTAAACCGTAGTTCCCTGTGTCACTGTTTAATTATTACTCAAAGTCCCACAGTCATCACATTCGCACGCTTTCATTTCATATTATGGGAAAAATCGTATCAACGCACACATATATAAATAATAATGTGATTAATCATATTGCGTGCATTTCAAAGTGTACGATTTGGGTATGAATAAAAATATACTTGTGTGTCAGTGTTCCCAGCTCTTCCATAACAAAGGTAATGTTTTTTAAATTACAATTAGTTTTTTTTTTAATTTATGCATTATGTGACAGAAAGCAATGCTGTATAAATAAACGAAATTTGTAAAAAAAAATTGGTTGCACATACCACATCATCTTCTGAAAGTTATAGCTTAATGTAGAAATGTATAAAGCGACGTCAAACATGCAGAAGAAAAATTGTTAGTATATTATAGTATTTTTTATTGATTTAGGTAATACAATTTTACATTTATATTATTAGGTCCTTACATATGAAATTGGTGTATTTCGTACTGGCCACTTTAATCACGATGTTCTCCTCTTTGGTAAGAAATTCCAAATTCAAATTTGTACAGCTATTTACTCATGTATTTGTGCTTCGATGATTGCATTCATTTGTTTTTTTCTGTTTGCCTCACTCATTTTACAAAA
The DNA here is from genome assembly GCF_905147105.1 of Pieris brassicae. Classification (NCBI taxonomy): domain Eukaryota; kingdom Metazoa; phylum Arthropoda; class Insecta; order Lepidoptera; family Pieridae; genus Pieris; species Pieris brassicae. The sequence continues at coordinate 5,664,751 of NC_059680.1, forward strand.
TGGAAAACTTAAAGTATCGCATTATTTACGAGTACGAGTTCCGCCGTGGCACTAGTACTGCGGAAACGACTCGAAGGGTGAATGTGTATATTGCAAAAGAAAACACAGTTCGTTTTTGGTTCCAACGTTTTCGTTCTGGAAATTTCGACCTGCAGAATAAGCCCCGTGGACGGCCTGAGACCCAAGTTGATAATGAAGTATTGAAGGCTATTGTGGAAGCGGATCCATTGCAAACCAGATTAAAAAGCTTGAAAGGTGGGTACCTCACGAATTGACCGAAGCAAACCGGCAAACGCGCGTCGACTGCTGCGTTACATTACTGAACCGGCACAATAATTAAGGTATTTTAAACCGAATCATTACCTGTGATGAAAAATGGATTCTTTACGATAATAGGAAGCGCTCGGCGCAATGGTTGGATCCTGGCCAGCCAGCCAAATCGTGCCCCAAGCAAAAAAGTTACTTGTAAGCGTTTGGTGGACTAGTGCCGGTATTATTCATTGCAGTTATCTCAAATCTGGCAAGACTATTACGGCTGATGTCTATTATCAGCAATTGCAAACCATGATGGAAAAGCTAGCGGCTAAACAACCTAGGCTGGTCAATCGCTGCACACTACTGCTGCTTCACGACAACGCTAGACCACACCCTGCACAACAGACGGCTACCAAATTAGAAGAGCTTCAATTGGAATGTCTAAGACATCCTCCGTACTCCCCGGACCTTGCTCCAACAGATTACCATTTTTTTCGAAATTTGGACAACTTCTAGCAAGGGAAAAAATTTAACTCTGGTGGGGCAAATCGCCTTCACAGATTTTATTGATTCCCGTCTGACTGTTTTTTTTAGTAAAGGGATCAATGAACTACCTATGAGATGGCAAAAGTGCATAGAAAACAATGGTTCATACTTTGATTAATTAAATATATTATATTTAAAAATATTCGACTTTTTGTTCCTCCCATACAAAACGCCAATTTCATATGTAAGGACCTAATACATAGAAATTTAATGTTAAGTTAAGTAAGACTTACATTGACACCAGTTCTCAAGTGCGAAAAACGGAAGAGAAGAAATGGCTGGCAACTCTCAGTCACTATATATATATAAATAAAAATCGAAATTAATAACCTAAAAAAAATTTTTTGATAGATATTTGATTGAACAATACTTGCTAAAAATATTCTTAAGGATTACAACTTCTTATAATTGCTTACTGCTTAGTACATATGAATCAAAGGTACATGACACAATGATCAGTAAAAGTTTAACTAAGTATAAAAGTATACATAAGGAACTTATTTAGAAGTATAATTATTAAATAAGTTAACACCGATCCTGATTCCCTACTGCTGAAGAAATCACCCATAATAAAATATAAGATAAAAAAATTAGGAAAATAATTTAAGAAATTAACGTGCAACTTTATACTGACCCCGTAGCAGGTGGTTCGTATGAAGCGTAAACATTAAAATCTAGAAAGTTTATATAAAATACTAATTATCTTTTCACAGGTAATTCATGGAGGCGATAACACGCGGTGAGGATACATTCTATGTATTTTATTTTTGGGCTTGTTTTGTTGCAATTAAGTAATTTTTGTTTGTCACAATAGATACTAGAATAATCGAATGTAACGAAGGAATCAGCCGTTCAAGACAACTCTACCTTGCACGACTTGATTTAACCCTCCATATAGAATGGCTGAAGCCTAAAGTTCTATGGGCAGATGGAAAAAACTCAATACAAATTATCGTAGACGTTAATTTTTTTTTAATTTATACTATTAATAACCATAGAAGTTTTTGATATTCATAATTTTATTAAAAAAAAGCCCTTAAAAATAACAATGTGTTGATGGTGGTGCATGAATGTGTGCATGGTGGTGAATTAATTAGTAATGTTACATGTATGATCCAAATTGAGATATATTTATTATAATTAATATGAAATAAGGGCTTACCATGAGCTATTATTGTGAACCTATTGACAACTTACACAGATGCATCGCTTATTCATACGGTGACACCGTATAAAGCTTTTCAACTGGATTGTTTAAAGACAGTTCATGGTAGGCATCCTGGTTAATTTAATGAAAGCACGGCGCCAGTGTTACTTCCAATTGCGATGTTAGAAGTAACAGACTAACTAAGCGGCTCGATCTGTCAAACATCATTTTGTATTTTGAGGATTATTCTTGGTTTGTAATTAAATTCAATGTTATTTACGAAATGTTTATTTTTATATATATATGTATATAATTTTATCGAAACTTTCTCTGACTATTAAGCTCTTTATAGTTTTAGAATGATTTTTTTTGTAATTGGAAAATTCATGCTGTATATGATCCATATATAATTTTTATAGTACGTTGCACTATATCTAGCAGTCGATATTTTTATTTACGCGTCACTGGTTCGAATTAAGTGCAATTCTACGAGAAAATGAAATTTCCAAGTGAGTGAGTTCGTTCTTTATCAACAATATTTAAGTGATAATAATAGATCCCAATTAAAATACCCATTATGAATCGGGGTTTTCTATATAATTATTTCGTTAGATATGTTTTTTCGTGTGAAGTGGAACTAGCCACGATTTTTGGTTTAACTTTTTGTTGCCTTATTGACTGACGTTTATATAATTTTTTTTATTTATGCTAAACTATATTGATATTGTAATGAAATGCAATGCAAGCTACTAAAATATTTGTAGGTATAATACGGAGATTCCAGCCAGACCAAAGATCACAAGTGAAACGAAGGCTGATCAATCACCCGTTATTGATGAACTAAAGCTTATAAATGAACCGGAGTACACAATGAAAGCTCCCGAAGCAAAGTACCTCGAGAGGCCGTCGTCTCTCGAAGTACGTCCCGTCTCTCAACAGATCAGCATTGACGTAACTTCTCATGGTACAATGTCATCTCACCCTACTCCATCCCTTACCAAGGACGGCTATGTCGATTTGAAATATTACCATAACAAACTGTGGTAAAATTGCGGCAGCTCTAAGGGCTCCATTATTGTCGTTTCATGTTTAAATTTGAATCTAGTAGATATAGCTTATTATAAGGTGTAAACCAAAGCTTTTACGGTAAATCGTCTATTCGTTTCAAGAGGAGTAATGCTAGCTACCAGGCTGTAGAATAGGCTACAAGTAGTTTTCTCTCATAAAACGTTATATGTCTACTTTTTTCGTTGCGTGAGTAACCAATACTCTGGCTCTATTAGGTAGACTGAAAAGTTCGCAGGTTGTAGGCGTGTACATACATGGCATAATAGTTATAAATTAGTATGATTTTTAGTTAGCCCTTATCATTAAATGATACCGGTATAAATTTGACAACTATCGTCATTAGTTTATGAGATATAGTATTTTGTGTAACGGAATATTGTTTGTTTAAAAAAATGGATAAAAAGGAATTTCGCTTGTTAAGGAGCCAAAGCTTGTGCTAATGAACATTATTCGGACGTACGTGGTTTGCTAAGTTTAAACGAGGCGAAATGAGCACAGAGGACGCCCCCAAAGAGGCAGTTACCGACGCAAGCATTAAAAAATAATTTTAGTTAACCGAAAAGTGATGTTGATTCAGATAGCTGAGAGCCTCAAGATATCAAAGGAACGTGTTGATCATATCCTAGATGAATATTTGTATATTCGAAAGCTCTGTTCAAAGTGGGTGCCGCGCGAGCTCACAATCGACCAAAAACAATAAATTGATGATTCTGAGCAGTGTTTGAAGCTGTTCAATCCTAATAAATCTGAATTTATTCCACCATATTCTCCAGATTTGGACCCAGCGACGTTTTCCTGAACATACAAAAAATTAGAAGCCCAATTGGAGGATGAAGACAATTCGTACTGTAAAAATGTTTCGAAAAATTTTACACCGCTATAATCGTATCGCTTTCGAAGGCAACTGTATGAAACAATCAAATCAAATTCTATAAAATTACAAATGACCTACGAACTTTTCAGCCCACCTGTTAAGTCTATCTAATAATCATTAAATTTAATCTATGTTATACCGGCGCTTGTTAATGAATAAGTTCACGAGTATTAACTGCTTCTATATCGGGTACTAATTTATGTGGTAACTATAATGTTTACAAATCAATTGCACAAAGTATTATTTATTTATTAATTTAATCGATGTTGTTAAGTATTAATAAGTTATTAAATTTTATATAAGTGGCTTTAATCGATTAAGTTATCTACAACATTCCCATTGATAATATTGTGTTACGGATCTGAAGATTTTATCGAAAGGATATTTTAAAATGCTCAAATAATATTCAAAATGTTGAAATTTTAGGCCAAGTCAAAGTTGATAAACACGTTTTGGGTTTGCTCTTTTATGTATAATTTCCTGGCACCTGTGATAAATTTATATTTTGATTAACTTATAAGTGCTATGTTTTAATTACGAGTACTAATGAAAAAAGTACGGGATCAACAGTAGTCACGAGGCATGTTTACATTATTGTATTTAATAAATATTTTTGATTTGCAATTAAATTATTATTAATAATTTTTGTTTTATTTATCCAAAAATTATAAAACATAAATGTAAAAAAGTCGAAATAAGTAGAAAAGTAACATTTGTCTCATCTATAATTACGGCATTACAATACCTCGCCTACCTAACGAGGCGCGCTTCAAGTTTCATAAGAATATGAGTATGAATAATATAGGTATCAGTAGGGGTATGTGATCACCTTCTCTTTGCCTTTACCGTGTGTAACACTTGCTACATGAGCATATCGAAAGAAAAAATAAATGTGCGAAGAGACTACACATATAAATTTGTTTTTGTCTATTATAAGGTTGCATCTTGCTTTTTTAAACAAATTACTAAGCTATAGCGATTGGTGGCTGCACAAAGGGATTTAAATAACTTACGCTATTAGGGAAACTGGTCAAAACAAGCCTCAAATGGCTTATCTTTCGTTCGGACCACCGCATTGAATTGGAAGAGCGTACTCAAATTCGCTAAGAGGTAACGAAGACTAGATAGTGGATTTAAAAAAAAATCACCAATATGATTCTGTAACAGGGTTCATAAATGAAAATACAAAATTAAAGAAAACCTTTTATTTGACATTACAATTTCAACCTTTCGCATGTAATCAATTACTATCTTTGGATTCTATTAGCTATAATGATAGAGAAGTAGAGATCGAATGGAACATAATATGTAGAATCACCATGAACTTGTAAGCAGGAATAATTTTGTGTAAACGGTACTTCTAAAATACACAGAGCAATAAAGTCGTAATCATGAGTATTTAGTCCTGAAAATGAGTTCATGGTAAATTTCTAGAGCATTAATACATATTAGTAGCTTAGTATGGTTAGGACTTGTTATATATATATATAAATTAAATACAGATTTAAATAATGGCATACCTCGTTGGTCATGGTCATTTTCTAAATATATAAATAAATATTTGTAATTTAAATTTAATAGCTGTTTAAAAACATTTTTATTGTATAAACGTTACATATATGACAAAGTTTATTGGGACCTGAAATCTCGTCAATGTTAAACATATTTACATTCAGCCCTGTAAGACACAGAATTGGGCTGCAACAAGTAAATAAGTTACTTTTACCAGTGCTCACGCTATTCTAGTATTCATCGTTATATTTCCAGCAGGCAAGCTTGGGAAGCTAGGGTGAGTAATCAATAACGTGCATATATAAAAGAATATTATAATCAATGAAAACAATCAAAACAAGTTGCCAACCATACTAAGACCATACATTAACGGATAGTTAAAACAATTTGTTTGATGAGTAACGAATCGTTTATGTAGCTATAACTCTAAGTGTACAAAGCTGGAACTACTATATACAATGTGGTTAAATTTATACAGCCTTATTACAAAACGTAGACTAGATATTCTGCGTTTTATAATAAGGCCGATAAGCCATGTGTTATATTGAGGTGTTAAAAAAACAATATATATTTCAAAAATCAATTCAGCACATTCAAAAATGTTTGTAAAATAAATGCATAATATGAATAAAAATAAAATATATTTTGTAGTTCAAATAAATATACATAATCCCATCAATATAACACACATGATATATGTTCACAAACCGATCTTTATATTTGATCACTGGTAAATAACTTAATATAATTTTAGAAAATACAGGATATTACAACTTCTATAGAAAATATACGTTATTATAATTAAATAGACATTGAAGTAGAGTAATATAGGCGCATATCTCTGAACGCAGTCCAATTAATATTCATACGCCAGCTTTACCTTACGTTAAAACGACTTTTGAACTTACAAAATCAGTAACTTTGTTCAACTATTTAATGCTTGTGAAATGCAAAATCGTCAGGTTAAGGCTTTTAAGAGACAAACACAGTGATCTGCGGCCAGATCTAAAGGTATTTGGGCCGCTAGTTGTTTTATACGTCTCATATATAAATATCAGTACCACCAGGGCGTACGACTAAGTATTTATTTATTAACAATTACAACTCATTTCACTGATTTCAACTGACAAATAACTTTACCGCTATATTTCACTTTTATAAATACCGGGTATCTATAAATTCAAAAGGCGTTTACACATAGCACACGCCCGTCATAAATTCGTATATTGAGCTCACCTTCGGTCCAATCCCATTGAACTGATTCAGAGTGCTCCAGATAATTATATTACACGCAAATGTTCCAGTAAATAGTCTCTAAGGCCGAACGGCATATACGGTTAAGCGTTATCTACAAACTTACCCCCTATAAAAACTAAACGGTGCCACAAGCGTTTTAACTAGAACACATCTCTTTTCAATACAGCGCAAACACAATTACAGAGAAAGAGACAAAGGTAGTCTAAAGAGGTCGCTGATTTAGTTTTTATTACGGGGATACGAATACTAAACTTATAATAGTGATGTACGCAAATAATACTTACGTATCCTTACAATTTGTAATAATAAAGACTAGCATATCCTGTTAAATAACGTTTAATATAAATGGTTACCTATATATAGTATTTCACCTAAGATACCTTAAATAATTTCGTTAAATATAATGAAAAAGGAAAAAAGAACACCTGTTGAGCATATTCCGATTAAGAAGCCGTATCACAGCACGCTAACTTAAATAGAAATCTTATATTAGCTTGACCCGGGGTCCAAAAATTTTTTTCAAAAATAGGCCAACCAACGGTCCACGAATGACCAACTTCAAAATAATAATGACTGTTGGTCCGAAAACACTTACTTAATATACAAAAATGCTAGAGCGGTAGGAGGCAATAGATAGGAAAGCGACAGGAATGTATGCGGGAGTCGGAAAATGCTTCTATCATATCACAGCTCATTAATTGTGGAAAATCGTGTTATAATAAATTTATATTGACATTGGAATTAAAGAATTGAATTCTAAAAACGCAATCTTGTTTAAAAATGTAGTACTGGTGAAATATGTTTTTGTTGTAAATGTTACAACATGAAAATCCACCACAAGCGGGCTTTAATAAATATACTGTCTAAAACAATTGTCAATCATTTTTTAAATGAGCTGTGTATGAACCGCGAACGAGCCGAAATATTGTTGAAAACGTAAAAAATCCCAAACAACATTCGGTGAGGCTAAATGCAATCACTAAACCTACTTACTATGGAATGAAACGACCTCGAAACTACAAAATTTAGGTCATTCTCACTTATTATAAATTGAAGTGTAAAGCTCGTCATGTCGGCCGCCGTTTTAACGCTTCCGCGACGACGTGATGTGCTAATTTAATTACTTTTTTGCGTCCAATAATGTGAGCTTAGGCCAGGACGCATAGACAAGTGAGTGCGAACTGAATCTGGCAGTATACATGGCAGATGACAGTTCGCAATTGTCTCTGAGTTTTAGACTTTCAAGGCCGTGTTTCTAACTTACTTAAAGAGTATTTGCGACTCCTCAACACTCCCAATTTTTGGCACAGAAAATAATCATACTTCATGAACTTATTGACTTTGACGCCATTGATATTTTGAGTCTATTATGCAGACAAGGGCGTACCTAGATGCTAGTATATTTAGGAGCCACTGATTACGAAATCCGCCATCAGAAAACTATTTCATGCATTCTCGTTATTTTATCACATTTATGTATTTAAAAACGTGGAAAAAAATGACTCCTAAATCTATAGCAGTATCTATAACGTTGGCGCATTTTCATATCTGTAAAGCCTTAAGAATTTTCCAGTTACATTGAATTACAAAAAAAATGGTTTTGATTAAATTCGCGAGAACTTGTGTGGTGTTTATGTCGCCATAAGATCCAAGTGAGTATTTTGTTGACAATCGAAAATCCTTACGCTTTACATCAATAAACACCTAAAAAATAAATTTAGCGCCCTTCATATAAATCGTTTGCAACTACAAAATCATTCACTTCAGTCTTTACAAAGGAATATGTTCGCAAATTCTAAATTGTTAAATTACATACATCTTGTACTAATCTTTAATTTTGTAAATCATAACCTTTGTACTAAAATACACTATAACTAAAGAGTATTTGCTGGTAATTAATATGAAACGGGTGTCTTTGGTTGTTATCCATTTTATATTTCGTTACGATAATGCACTGACGGAAATGTTATATCATGATAACTAGTATAGTTAAATTGTAACAACTATCAGCAACATTTATTTCTGCATTAATTCTGAATTATCATAATAATATTTGATTTGTGACAATATTTTTTTTTGTGTTAAGAAATTGTGATCCAGTCATAAAAAAATTCCGCATTTTGTTAATGTTTTTAATAAACGTGTAAACAGACATTTTGGCAGAAACGTTGCGAAACAAGCAATATAGTTTGCCAAATTTACGACTTGAAGTAATAATAGTATGTAAGGCTTCATGCCTTCGTGGTTTAGTTTATTCATTGCGTGCATGATCCAGGTCAACTTATATACCTACCTACCTATAACTTTTATGGGCAGGTAGGTAGGCACATATACTGCCTAAAGACTGACACAGAAATGTGTTTATTGTCTTCTCTAAACAAACACGCATGTTTCAATTATTACACATTTTAAATAAAAGTTACTTCCGAACTGCATATAGCTGAAAGTCTTAAGGGAGACATTTCTTAAGTCTTAATATTATCTTTGAAAATATTAATACTATAAAATGAAAAAAAAACTCTCAATGCATTTGTTAATAATACAAAATATAAAGAATAGTATAGCAAGTGTTGCTTGATGTGATGTAATCAAGTTGCAGTCGAAAAAAGCGAATTTATCTGAAAATATAATTTAACTGTTACAATGTAAGTTGCTGAAACTATATAAAATTCGATTGACGTCATAATCATTAGAGAGTGCCTATTGACATCAGAAATCTGTTTTACAAAGTAGACCGGCGGAAAATATTGAGGCACAAATAGTTGGAGCGTTTTTATTGACTTAGAATTTAGATGACATCAAATATTAGGTACCATTAGACATTTCTCATATAATTATACATACCTATGCACAATATTAGCGAGATCCCTGAGTGCTTGTTCCACTCCATCAGCCAGGTGATGATGATGAGGCGCCGGTGAAGCCAGAGCTCTGGCCTCACATTCCAATCGCGTAGCGGCAGCTCTTAGCTGCACGCGCAATTGTGGTGCACACCTAAAAAGTATTTATCATCAACTAACGGGTCACTGAACTTTAAGTGACCTTTAGTTTTGCCCCATGTGCCATAACGAAGCTCAAATAACAATTTTGTTTATGTATGTATTCAATCAAATTGAAGGAATATCCCAAATATAACAAACATGTATCCTACATTTTATATGTCCTGATGGAGTCAATTAACCGTTGATTTTTATTTTTTGGTTTGCATTGCAATTTCCTCTAATACGTATTTTTTTTGTTAATATTTAATTGGTCCATAGTTTGGAAACATTAAAAAATTAGTTTGCTACCTGCTTGATAATAATATTATACATATTTGAATAATATCAAATTAGAGAAAGATGACCTGCTTTTTTGAAGTCAGTTAAAGACACTAACCTGCTAGCAGAAGCTGCGGACATACACGCACTGCTTAGGCGTGCAAGTCGCTCGGACGTTTGAAGACGCCATAATGATCCGCGACCGCCGCTTCCGCCACAGCCACGACGAACCTAGAGTATATTTGATAACCATGAAAAAATCTATATCTGTAACAGTCATATAGTTTATCTTCTTATAGTTATATAAGATATATACTTCAAAAAGTCTATACCAATATACCAATTGACGAAATATTTGTTATATATTTATAATTTCAAAGTTTAAAAAGTTTACCTCATTCGTGCAGCATTCCAAAGACATTCTTAACGCAGCAAGAGCGTCGTTATCCTCACAGTCTGCATTTGCAGACAGAGGAGTGGCATAAATACCACCTTTTCCCAAAGGCCGACCACGAATTGACGGCTTACTAGCCACTGCTGGCTTATCATCACGCCGAGTTTGCAAACTTCCACAACGGCCTAGCCCTGACCTATCATCAGGAGATCCATCTTCACTCTCATCTTTTGGCTTCATTTTAGGACTCAAGCGTTCATCACTCTCCTTACACTCCCATAGCTTCTTCAGGCTACTTATGCTGCCCGTGCTACGGCGTTTATCATCTTCATCACCACCACTCGTATCTAAAGATCCACTCTCGGACCTCTTCTTATCGGAATCATCACTTTTACTCGAAAGATCTTTTCTAGAATCTTCCGGAGAGTTCTCAACTTTCTTTGCTTGGCCGTTAGTAGAAGGCGAATTGCTGTCGACTTTCCGCAATCGTGATTTAAAATCGATTATGGATCTGCCAGATTCGTCAGAATCCTTTGTATTGTTTACTCTGTTGGTCTCAACCTTTTTTAGTTGCGACTTGAAGTCTGTGTTGGTCTTAGTGTCGAGACCAGGTTTTTTGTCAATATTATTGTTGTACGATGTCTTCCTGAGACTCGCTTTGAGATCAATTGGGGAGACCTTTTCTTTTGTCTCGGGTTTGGACTCTTTCTTGTCACCCTTTCGGAAGGCTTCCATATTTAAGCTCTCCGACAATTCGGAGACTAATCTTGTGACGGGGTCACCGAACGATGTGTGCATCTCGAGGATTTCATGAGGAGGTGACTCTTTGAGTTTCTGTTTCTTCTTGTCGGCGCGTTCTTTGATTTCCGCGACGAGCTTCAGCTCGAGCATTTCTTTCATGATTTGTTTTGCTGGTTTTTCTTCCATTTCGGTGGGTGTTTCTAGTCTGTCCGCCGTGTCGGTGCCGGCGTTGCAGCAATCTGGTGGTGGGGGCGGTGGGGGTGGTTGCGGTGTGTCTTCGGGCGGAGGAGGAAGGTCCGGGGGAGGAGGGGGAAACTCTAGTTCAGCTAGTCTTGGTCGGGGTTTAATAGGACTGTTGGTGAATGATCTAAGAGGGGGAGCCGCGCGCGTCGCTCTGGGCGAAGCCGGCGTAGGGGCAGTTACACCTCCCGAAGAATTTGATCGTATCATGTGGGGTTGAGATCGGGCAGTTTTAGGCGATAGAGATCTAGCTTCATCTTGTTGGGATTCGCGAGGCGAGCTCGGAGCGCAGGGGGCGCCACTTTGACGAAGCGACTCCAAATAGGCTCCAATGCGAGCGCCTTTTGGAAGTGTTCCGTAGCGATTTATTGCGCGTTTCACGTTCTGCACTTCAAGCGCTGCTACTTGTACACCCTGCTGTAATAGTAGATAGATATTTATGTTAGCCCTGTGCAATATCTATATCAAATATTCATAATAAATAAGGCCATAAAATAGGATTCAAACTATGTATACCATATACTACGTACAGACTGCCTAGGTATTGATATATAACGCACACAACCGCCTACCATTTATTATACAAGTAACAAATTTGTAAGTTGTAGAACATGATCTTAAAAAAAAAATTACTATCTAGATTAAACTTAACGCAAATTATTACTGATAAAGTATTAAAAAAATTGTTTTCATTGTTAATCAAAATAATTTCAATATATAAACATACACATTAAAGAGAAGTTACTGGAAAAAAAACCTTAATAAAATCGCTATCTTTCTGGCTAGACAAACCAACTATTTGGTTCTATGAAACTATTGTTGTTTTATCACCCATGTTTTTACAAAATAAATAAACGAATAACCTTAGGGACGTCATGCGATGTCTGATGTTGATGTGAAGGGCCATGGCCGTGGTGGCGACGCTTAGGCCTGTGGCGATGTTCCGCTGCGCCCAAGCTCATGCCTACAGCGCCCGCTGACTCATCAGTATCTGGAGTTGCTTCTGCCAAAGACCCCTCCGATGACGCCTCACGAGCCCCAACCCGACCCCCACCTAAATTCAAGAGCATTTGTCAAACGTCAATTACAACTGTCAACTGTCAATCTTGACACCACGAGAAAACATGTCCCTCGAGTAACCAGACATAAAATGAACGTGATATGATTTTCGAAATGATTGCACGAACACTAAAAATCCATACAAAACGTGTTATCTACAAATATCTGAAAAATTATAGTATTCTGAAAATACGATACAACTACGATTAATGGATACTAAATATGAAATAAAATCCTCAACAGGTCATCTAAAAACATAACACAATCTATGGAAACAATATAAAAAGCAGCACCTACGGCTAATAGACAACGAAAAGACTGGTAAGGGCAACTTACGCAAGACATTTAGTATAATTTATCATTCATTTCTATAATCATTGTGTAAATCGACCTTAAAACGCCTCACACCCCATCCACAAACATTAGAATAAAATGAATTGAAAGTCACGCAACTCTATGAGAAGAAACGAAAGATATAAGATCAGAAGCGACCTCTAGATAGGTTATAGCAAAATTAAACCGAACCGTAACTTCGCAACGCCAAGTGTCAAGGACATTTAATTTACTATAAGGTGTTTTTGATAAAAAAATAAGAACATGATTCATAGGTAAATAAGAAGCCAGGACGAAAGCATTTTTATGCAATATGTATATAGTTTTATTTTTAAACGCCAATTGTTTCATATGTACATAGCACTTGACACATGGCAAATTTAATACGTAAAAATATTTTCATTCAACTAATTGAAACATTTATAATTATTATTTTATATAAATATTATATAGAGGTTGACGCACCAGTCTTAAATATATTTCTATCATTAAAGCGTTGACAGATATATATGCCTTCATTACGTTTGCTTCAAATAATTTTACGAATCGAATCTTTCGTTGCGAAAGAAATATTCAATAGATATTTTAAGTACGTACATGTATAAGGCCGTTACAATTGAATAAAAAAGTCATGAATGCCTCAACCTTTATAAAATGATGTAAAATACATAAGTAGATTGAACCACAAGGCAAAATCACTTCTACCCATTGCGTATACTTACAAAATGTTTGACCCTATCGCTATACACCTGAGCGAGCGGACAAAGACAAAAATGCTAGTTTAAAAGATGCATATATTAAATATATCTTATTATAATGCTTATAATAACATGAGGCATACATGAAATAATAATTATAAATATGGCATATTGCATTGCTTGCTCTGAAGTCGCTCTGGCAAGACAATCCGCAAAAATAAAGGTAATATACAGCCAATAGCAAAAGCGGTTGTTAAAATAATAAAAAAATATATATAGAGGTATATTCTCAACCCTAAATTGCATCCAATGGAGTCAAATAGGAGACAAAATAGGCATATGATCATAATGATCGACAATTTAATAAAATATATGACGTTATGTAAACGATGATCGTGTACAATGATAACCTGATTGCCTGTAGGTAATTTAAATAAGGTGACTGATCGGACTTGAATTAGTTAATTTTGACTATGTATTTGCGTGTTGCTCCCACGAGAATGTAAGTGCGTGCTCCTATTTCACCATGCCTCCTGCTGATTTCATGTGGAACATGGTGTTATGGTTGCAGCTCCTTACAAACGTTGTGTAATACAAAACAAAACTTTAAAAGAGTGGCGGATAGTTTCTTTCCAGTTCTTCTCTTCCGTTCTACCCTATTGCTTTGAGAACTGGAGTAAATGTAAAATTAGAAGCATTTAATGTATAATATAAAACGTGGACATATCATGTGTCATTGAGAAAACATTACATCACGATTTATCAAGTCGGGCACGTTGAAATATTTACATAAAAGTTACATTAGACACATATTCGGTAAGTTCGTATACGTTAATAGAGGATAAATATAAAATTTATTGATTAAATTACGACATCTATTACAGATGTGAAATTTTTTCTCCTGCTATACTGCCTGTACGCCTAAGTGTAAGTTAAACTCGTCAAGTTGAAATTAAGAATAGTGTTATCGCATTGACTTGATGACTACCAAAGACATCTGCGTTCGAAAAACAGCTTCCTATTGATTGACTTTAGTTACTATTTGTCATTTGAATACTCAATCGGAAAGAGGAAACGAACATGCCCTAGATCCAAACATCAGAAAGTGCAACAGAACAGTCTGATGTACATTAAGACCTAGGATTGTATTAGCAGCACACATAAAATGTCTTTAATAGAAAATTAGAAATATTTAATTTAATAAATACACCGAGACGAATATATAACGAGTTGAACATTTTAAAAAATCAGCACTTCGCAAAAAGGCATTCTTCATTTCTTTCACTCAAATCTGACAGTACGAGTGGGGCGAGGTTCCAGCGGCTGTTGCATTGAGATTATAAGGATCAGCCATCTATGTCTACCGATCTCATATTATATGTCAAGTATAGAATCAGTCATAAAGATTCGATATGATTTATTAAAAATATCCTTTTATCTATACATGATACGGTACTAAAACTAGAAGTGAACAATTTCTATACTATGCAAATGATACAGTGTAAAAATTGTGCTTTCTACTTGTGTTCTGTGAACTTTTTGTACAATATTAGAAAGTCTTCAACATATGGGTTAAAGAATCTATATAATTCTCGTATAACCTCCTCCGAAACATGTCTAGAGTTGGTTCGTGAAGATTTTGTTGGATGGCAATGTTTGATTGAGTGACATTAATACTGTAATAATCTTTATATAGCATAACACTATTTGCTAGGTCAGCTAGTTTGTATATAGTGATAGTGCAGTTGTACCAAATTAAATAATAGATAATTTATCGACACATATTTGAATAGAAATTATAATATTTTCTATTTACTTTTGACGTTATATTCCGCACTTGTTTAGTGCCTTTAAGATTCTTCACAGTGATGTATTATTACTACTATTTGTATTACCACAGCGTACGGAGTTGCCGTATGCACTCACAAACATATATAAAATATCATTAGCTATTCACATACAAGATGCCGATAATAGCGTAAATAATTTCCTTTTTTGTACTAATTGACAATTTCCAAATAAACCTATGTAATTTACAATAAACAACACTTCTCACACTTTTTATTTCGAAATTATTATTACTTACTTAAAACTCAAAGACAACATTGTTACTAACACATTAATTAGCGGACTGTATCGTCCGATAAATAAAGAATATTATTATTAAGAAAAACACATTTTGAACGGATTAAAGCAATAATAATACGTAATTATTATTAAAAACTTTTAATTATTTACATAATTCTAAATTTAAAATTTTTTTTTTAGAATTATGTAAATAATTATAAGTTTTTAATAATAATACATAGTTTTTCTTAATGTATAAAAGCTATTTTAAAAAAAAATATTATTATTGAATATAAAAATATACATTATTTAGTAAAGAAATAAAAAATGTGACAGAAAGCTCGGATCGGATTTATAGAGTAATAAATCCGATACATAAATCTCACAATTCTGATCTCTAAGAGGACCGATGTAGTTCTTGAGAGTCCGAAACATAAATATACATATATATCACGATTGAAGTCAGACTGGCACTAAACAAGCCTTTCGTTAAAGTTGTATTAGGTTAGACAAAAACTTACCATTAAGAGAAGCCAGCCCATCGTCGTGAGTTTGCTCCTCAGTTGCATACTGCGACTCGCGAAATGAGCTGCATGATGACAACAAACTGAAAAGAAGATAAATACAATTAATAAGAAAAAAATATGTTTTCTTTATCGTGTTTTTTATATTCTCTTTAATACCATATTAACTATTTGAAGAAACTGCTGTTACCAGTAAGGCCGCCCATTTATATAGCTTGAATTAATTTATTTTACTCCTGTTTTGTGTTATTATGATGTTAAATTAAGTGTTACTATTTTTTAATACTTTCATTAGGGTGACCTATGGCGTAAAACCAGTTACTTGTTTGACACTTCTTTTCACAGATAAAACTAAAGGTCTTCCAAATTGTTAAGGTCATAGACAAAAATTTATGTGTACCGGACGCATAGCAGTGTTGCCCGCGTGCTCGTGCTTCAACGTGCGAACGTATGAACGAACGAAAAGATTCGAAACCCAGTTGTGCACAAATGGACTTTTACGTGTGCATTTAACACTAGCTCGTAAGGTGAAGGCTATCATCGTGAGGAAACCGGCATGCCTTTAACCCACGATGGCGTATGGCAAGCACGGAAAGCCTACTTGTCCATTAATCAATAATCACGAAAATTATAAAGAAATCAGATCTATAAATGTTGTAGCGCCACAGATTTTGCCTCAGAGATTGAAAACCTATAGAGACAGGTCGACACGTTTAAAATACGACTTCTCTAAATTTAAACGGAGTTAGACAACTTATGTTTACCTGGTACGTTTGGGTGGCTGCGGTGCCTGCTTGCCGCGCCTGTTAGTCGGGCGACGCATTTGAACGCCACGATCGCCTGATGCCTGCGCCCCGATGCTCCCAGCCTTCTTCAACGACATCTGAGGCGTTCCGGTACAACCCTCCTGGAGCTGCTTTTCCACTTCTGAAAAAATATTTGCTTTAAATGTACATAGATAAATAAAGCAGTCGTTTTAGGAATTTTGTACTTGCTGCACTACTATTGAATCTACACTATTGTCAAGTGCATTATTTAAAAAACTAATATTTAAGAAAACACTTTTTAAACGGATAGAAGCTATGTATTATTATTAAAAACTTATAATTAATTACATAATTTTAATTTTTTTCCGTCGTTTCGCGTGCTTTTCAACGCACGCTTATAGCATAGCTTCAATCCGTTTAAAAAGTGTTTTCTTAATGTGTAAAAGCTAAGTTAACAAAAGACAACTAATATTTGTGACGGGGCATCCTATTCACATACACATAATTGAATTTCATTATTTAAGCATGCAATTATTGTTAATTCATGTTTTAACTTAAAAATCTCACCTTCAGTAATAGAATTATCTTGGAACATGTGCTCCAGGGCGTGGTGGATTTCGCGGAATGATGGGCGATCGGATGCATTCCACTGCCAGCATCCACGCATTAGCTCGTACACAGCGGCCGGGCATCCGGGAGGGCATTCCATGCGGTAACCCTATGAGTCATAAGGGAAAACTAAATATATTGATTGACCAAAGAAATGGTGACTTAATTTTCAACGCTTGAATTAATTTATTTATAAAAACCGAAAAAAGCCCCTAATTAATTTTAAAAAATCTGTTTAATTGTATTATTTTAAATAAAAGTAGTGTTTCGTCTCTTTCTCTCAATTTGTTTTAACAACTGGGTATGTAACTGGTTCAAAGTTGGCATCAATACTGAAGCCAACAACAGTAGTCTTGACTTTAAGGCATAATAGTGTCTTCGAATATTCAGTTTTTAAATTTATAAAGTTCGTCTGCGATCATTATTTTTTTGTTACCCGTTAAGATTATGCTTTCGTTATTTAGTTAATAAATTAAATTTGTTTGGATCAATTAAAAATTGTGTCATCTAATGAATGTTATTTTTTTAATACGCCCTTATATTTTTATTAATATATAATAACTATTAAGCCGTAATGGCCAAGTGGTTTCAGCACGTGACTCTCGTCCCTGAGGTCGTAGTTTCGTTCCCCAGCTGTCTATGTGCGCTCAACTCTCGCTCATACGGTGAAGGAGAACATCGTAACGAAACCAGCATGCCTTAGATCTAAAAACCCTGGCTGGTTGGTTAATTATTTAATAAGAAAAATAATTACCACGAAACAGATACATAAATCTTAGCCTCAGACGTTTAACGTGTATATTAACCCATCGTAGAACACGTCATGACATTTTTTTTATATTGCAAGGGTATAGGTATATGTATATTTACGTAACCATACAAGGAGCATGCAATTGACTAAAAACCCTATCTATAATATATAAATGAATCGCAAAATGTGTTGGTAAGCGCATAACTCTACAACGCCTGGACCAATTGTACCAATTCTTTTTTTTAATTGTTCGTTGAAGGATGGTTTTTACGACGAGAAAAGTTCGAATAATTTTCGGGAAAGCCCTATAACAGCCCTTTTCTTTTTCCCATACAAACGTTTTGTAAATAAAATGTACAGTCAATTTGAACTTTATTGCTATGCAATGAAG
Source organism: Pieris brassicae (assembly GCF_905147105.1). Lineage (NCBI taxonomy): Eukaryota > Metazoa > Arthropoda > Insecta > Lepidoptera > Pieridae > Pieris > Pieris brassicae. The sequence continues at coordinate 5,683,244 of NC_059680.1, forward strand.
TTCATATTAAATTACAAGCACTCACTCAAACAAATCGCGTTAAAAAAAGGATTTAATTTTTGAATTATTAACTTAATATCCCTATCTGATCAAAATTATTTGAAAACATACTAATAGGAAAATATATCAGTGAGGCACAGAGTTTTTAAATATTTGTCACTTTTAGGTTCCCACTATCCTTTTAGATTATTTTCCAATCAGGTTTAGTTGAAGCCCTCTAGCAGACATCCCAGTCGTGGTTTTTTAGTGGGTCACAGAAGAATGGCCAAAGTTCGCTTGTGCCGAAATTTTAATAAATTCAGATTAATATAGGATACGATTTTTTTGATGTTCAGTAGTGAATTATTATTCATATAAAAAATATAACACCGACTGTAGCAAACCTAATTTCATCTTAAAATTCCTAAATCTTTACAATACAAAATGTCATTAGCGACAACGCCCATAAGGTGCTTCTAGGGTTTCTTAGATTGTATCGCGAGAATTTACTAGACTCAGCGCTTTAAATACCTCAGTAAGATAAAGTATCATTGCAATACATTCAATAGGCTCACGTTGATAAAGTTTATATGAAATCACTTGTTAAAACTTAATATAAAAAAAACATAAATAGCAGCATTTGATTTTGTAATCGAAACACAGAGGGTTACATTCCTAGATGTAAATTTGAAAAATAAATTGAATTTTATGCATACTTAAAAATTAAATATCGCAACCTATCTTAACAAATGAGTCGATCTTTCTTGAGTTGTATATACGACGATTATTTTGTGTCTGGAAATTATTATTTCTATTATTTTAAGATGTACGAGTTCTTGTTAAATAAAATGTAAATATTCTTTAGGATTAAATACACTTTTGGAGCAACAGATACGAAAATTACGGCTGTTTCCTTGAATGGGATGAAGATATCTGGCGCGGCGCCCTTTGCCATTTTAACCATACCTACTATAATCATAATATAAACCGGCAACGTATCTTGTTAAAATTGTCAATGGGAACTAACCATTGTATTTTTACTACGTTATCGTTGTTGTTAGTTTTAAAAACAAATAAAAATTACTGCGACCTAACGGCATGTAATTCATAATTTGCAAATGGCTTAGATCCCTTAAAAAATATCAACGGCATAGACTACGGTTCAGATTATAATTATCTACATTTAAAAATAATTAGAATGTATTTGTAAAATCTTATCTCCATTATCTAAAACATTTAGTAAAAAATAAATATTAAATTTTTTAGAGACTTTTAAAGAATATTTACTATAATTCAGCACAACAGTTAAAATGTTGTTTACATTACCATTGAAACCGCATTCTCTTTATACAAAACAATAATTTGTATACAAATTTCGTATAGTTTATCAAATGAAATCGCGATATTGATAACAAATATACAACTTCTATGCATGTAAATAACATAGATACATGGTGTGCGGAACGTTTAAACTCAATAAAATTAGTTTTAGTTCAGTTCAAAAACAAATTTCAATACGTCGTTGTGCTTATACTACTCATTTAGTCATTTTTATATTATTTCTTTTCCCCTACTTCTACATAATAAATATTTATGATTTTAATTATGTGCGTAAAATGTAATTTTTTGTCATATAAAATTCTATTATTTACTTCCAACAGATCTCAATGGCTGTGAATGGTGAGATTTTATTAATTTCATACCGCGACCTGATGCAGCAAATATACATACCATTGTCGAACAAAAATGCTCGTTTGGTAAAGGAAGTAATTTTGACAAAAGTAGATAATGGCGTGTCTTAAATCCCAAAAGCCGTAACCTATTTATGACGAAAATTATAAGTGACAAAACATGCCAACATCTCAGACCAAACCCTATAAAGCGATGCGGTGATTTTAACAAGTATGGGAATGCGTAACTATAATCTGATAATATTATTGAAGCCAAGAAATTTTATAAAACAAACGAAGATTGACTCGATAAAAATAAATCAGCATGTATAGGCATTTATGTAGGCAGTCGTCATCCGTCGTTCGTATAAACGCACCGCGATACCATTTCTAAACCATTCGAGGCTTGGAACTTGAGGTGCGCTGGTGAAAATGTCAGTGTTGAAAAATTCTATTATTTACTTCCTACTCATCTCAATGGCTGTGAATGGTGAGATTTTATTATTAAATTCTAAACCCGAAATTACGTACGATTAAAAAAAAACATGAATATATCGATCGAACTAACATTGTCGAGATTAATTTAAATACATGAAATGCACTCAAATAAATACACGAACTGTTATATTATTTAAGGTAAGCACAAAAAAGGCAAGCCGAAAAAGTTTTTAACACCGACCGCTAAAGGCATTCAATGTTACAATTGCCTATCTTTCGACCATCCCGGTTGCTGGGATCCTGATCACCCTGATTATGCTAACATTACGGTAAGGAAAATTATCACGAAATTTACATACGTGGCTGAAATATTCTTACAGCGACAATTAGCACTATTAACACTGTATTAAACATTAGCCAGAGTCAGTTTGCGACAGTCGTCTTCAGAGTTTTTCTTAATTAACAAACTTTCCCTACCTTGTAAATTATGTGCCGAAATTAAAAATAAGATCCCAAGAAGGTGTTAAAAATGAAAAGCCACAAAACATGATTTTTCTATTTGAGTTTTAATTGCAATAGTCAATAGCAGTAGAGAATTTAAGTATCTTAGTCTAGTCGCTAGTGCAGTAAGCACATAAAACTACTTTTCAAATGAATATTGTAGTTTTAAGATATTTGTAAAAATATACCACCAAAAAGGAAATAAATTTTATGTTCACAGGTGCCAAACATAGACTGTTACATCCCAGGCATGGCGTTTCTATGTATCGTAATCACTTCAGAATCGGCAAAATTAGGTACGTATATAAATCTAATTGCATTCAACAAAATACATTTTTATATATAATCTTTTCTAGTTGAAACCGGCCAAGAAATCGGTCCAGTCAGAGCCCGGACGTGTGTACCAGCGAAGGATTTCTCGAAGAAAACCGTTTCATATTCAATGTGCAGCAAGCTTAGCAAAGAGCTGTCTGCTTCCGAAATATTCTCAAGAATCGCCGTAACGAGACCACAGTGCGCGCTTTGCAAGAAACATTTGTGCACGGAAGCATCTCATTGTTAATCTTATAATCTTACAGATGGTTAACTAAAGTTAGTGTATTGGTTAAAAAAAATACGGTCGAGTAAAATTTTGTAATCGCTCTGTATTGTTTGTAATACTAAACGCTTACATCATTGTTTAACAAACGATGAAGTAAAAATTCACACGAAATGCAAAAAGTCGAATTTGTTTTGAAACTTGAACCTTAAACGGTGTGAACCATATTTGGTTCTTTTTTATTATATGGTTAGTCCATTTTTAATTTTGTTTTAGTTTCCCAGATGTTTGATATTTCTGTCTTTCGTTAATGTAATTTAACGAAAATTGTCAAATTCCGTAATAGCTTATAGTATTTAGAATTATATAAAGTAGAATATTAATTTATATAGTTATGCGGAAATATCTTATTGTAAATAAATAAGTTATTTAAATAAAGTAAACTGACTGTCACCATAAACTGATCAGTTAAATATATAAATTATTATTTACCTATATTTATTAAGTACCAATATATGCGTGGATCTCAAAATATCTGCACCTTTTAAATATATATTTTAAATTTCCGTAGTTTGTGAACAAACATTATGTAGATTATTTTGCATTACTAAGTCCAAAAATTGTTATTCCGCCTCTCACGGCACTAGACAGACATACAACAAGGAAATTGGCTGACAAAGGCCGACATGTAGCTGTCGCAGTAAAGTAGTTAAATCAGAGCGTTAATTGAAACTCTAGGCAGTTAATTAAAAATCGATATTCAATCAACTCGCTAAAGTTCCATCAGACAAGTGAGTGAACGAAACGTTTAACGAGTTTCCTATAAGTCAACAAGACTAACCTACCCATTTACAATAAAGCAAAACATGGAATTTCCAAGCTCACAGTTCTTCACGATCACACCGGAATAACAATAACAAATGAAATAATCATGGCGGAGTCTTGTTTTACATTGTTAATCAACACGCTGGCTTTCGGTCAGACAGATAGTTACGACAGACGTTTTCGACGCTGCTTTATTTAAATCAACTAGAGACTGAACTGTCTAGAGATAGAATTAACTGTCTTATTTAACTACTTTACTGCGACCTAGCTACCGTCTTATCATTTTTAACCAACCAGTTCACGCCATATGAGACTTACTTTGCTTCTGATATTTTTCGTATATTTTTTGTAAGCTTACAATTGGGCCATGTTTAAAAACAAAGCATTTTCAAAACGATTATCATTTTTACTGATAGCTCTTGTCTTTCCATTAGATTTGTGTATATTAATTAAAATGTAACATTAGTATTTTTATTGTTTAAAAAATAAATAACAAAAACAATTTCAATACAAATCACAAACTATCGTTGCATAATAAAATATTGAGAATAAGAATTATACCTTCTCAAGCATGTGGTAGACATCAGCCAAGTCAACGCCGGGGTATGGTGACATCCCGTACGTCGCAATCTCCCATAGAAGTATACCAAAAGCCCAAACATCAGATTTGGTGCTGAACGTGTTATACGCCAGGCCCTCTGGAGCGGTCCATTTTATAGGGAATTTGGCACCGGCGTGGGCAGTGTATGTATCGTCCCGCATCAGACGAGCCAAGCCAAAATCGGCCACCTTCACCAGGTGATTCTCACCGACGAGACAGTTGCGGGCCGCCAGGTCTCTAAAATGATTAAGGATTCCTCGTGAGAATTTACGAAAGACCAAATAATTATATGCTCCGTTGACTTCTACGTCGTCTATAAACATTGATCATGTTCTAAGGGAAATGTGTCATCAGTGAGTTTGAGTCAAGGATTTTATAAGAATAATTTTACAGGCGATGTAAAATTAATAAACAGATTTTAATATACTTAAGGTATATAATATAAGCGTTTAATACTTAGCCTCTTAGGGCTACTGGTACTTAGTTTCTTTTTTTAATATAATAGTATGAACACCAGCCCAAACTATATAATTTATATTACAATGCAAGTACAAATTATTTTCCCAGAAATATAGAAATCAATTCAGAAAAAAGCAAAAGAGAGATAATTTTATTTATTCTAAAATAAAACCTAAAACATTACGCCTTTTTACCTGTGAATGAAAGATCGGCTCTCGAGATAACTCATACCCGAAGCGATCTGCGTGGCCATGTACATGAGTACCACAGCATCTATATGGTCTCTATTTCCCGTACGAAGGTAATCAAGGAGATTTCCCCTACTCATGAATTCTGTGATGATGTAGAAGGGCGGTTCACGTGTGCAGACTCCCAAAAGTTGGACTAAATTCGGGTGTCTCATCTCTTTCATAATGGCGGCCTCCTCGAGGAAGTCTTTTAGAGCCATAGTATCGTCCTTTAAAGTTTTTACTGCGACCTGTTGAATAAAGGGGCCTATTATATCACTACAATTATTATATAAAGATTTTATACAACTGACATTTGATTTCTTTAGGGCCAAGTCTAAAACTGTGTTCCAGTGACAAATATTTGACTTTTAACATTAACAAATACAAGGGGTATTCAATAAAGTGATAATGCGATACATTCTCCTTAAAAAGAAAAAAACAATAATACTGGCAGGCACAGACCAGATATTAGATATAATCATTATAACGAAGCAATCAAAACTCTTTTGTTTAAAAAATTTATTCGTTTGCGTCTTGTGGGAACGAGAAAACTGAAGTTCGCGCCGTAATGTTTGCTTGAACGCCCCTATCATAGTACCATCCCTAGTTTGGGTGTAAATGCATTTCCACCTCAGCAATCAATGTGCACGGTTGGTAGGTAAATCACGTATTTCTAAAAATCCTGAACAAAAGCAGAAATATGATTGACACATCACCATACTCACGGTCATATTACACCTCTTCCACGCCGCTTCATACACGTCTCCATACTGGCCACCGCCTAACTTGTGCTTCATCACAATATCCGTACGATCAATTTCCCACTCGTCAGGTGGGGCCAGAGGAAACACAGTTGGTTTGTTTCGCTTTGGCGCAGGGTACAGCAATTGGGTGATAAGACCATCGCCAAGAACCGAATGGTGATGAACTAGTTCGGCTAGTGTCCCAAATTTGGATTCTGACGTCACATACACCTGTAATAATAACATGATTCGTATTTTAAACAGGCTTCAAAATCCCAAATCCGTATTTCTTTGTGTGTAGCTTTAAAATTTTGGGATCATTCTGTTAAGTGATTGATTCCTCCCTTTAGTAAGTGTAAGAATACGTTCGGATATGGACAAGCTACTCCAATTAATATTAATATTTGTTGTGTCATCATTCTCCATTCCATAACTCTCTTATACCTCGGGACTAATATGTTCGGCAAAATGGGCGAATCGCAAGTTTTGACTAAGTACTGACCACCAACGTTCCAGCTTTACGCTACACCAGTTTTTTCTCATTAGAGAAATCACAGCCATTTTATATTTTTATAAATCAAAGCTAGTATACGGCAGGGACAGACGGTCAATATATATCGTGATCAATGTGATCTCATCAAATTTATTGATGCGTTAACGCTGCAGCAATAAATATTGAGCATATTGATTAAAATCTAGATTTTTTCTGATGCTTGACCTGTCAGTATTTTTTGACTGAGTGTGTGTGCGTATTGATTTGTGTGAGAACTCAGAGTAAGATCACTGTTTTTACAAAATGTACTTACGTAGAGTATTTTTAGGTTTATGCTTGTTAAAAAATTAAGTACATAACTGATTACGCAAATTTATTTTTTAATGAACTTAGCTTAATATAGCATTAAGGTAAGTTAAACTTTGGCCAGTATTATTTGACCTTACTTTTACCGTTCATTATTACGAAACACGTCTACTCCGAAGAATGATCTTATGACTTACTGAAGATATTGAAGTTAATATCTTTTGAAAGTGTAGTACGAGCAGTTGATTCAATATATATTGAGAGCCAGTATCGTGATAATGGATCGCGATATTTAATTTTCCTCTTACCCCTATAAGAGTTCCTACTTTATCTAAATATGTATAAACTGCTTTTCCTGTCTTATGTTTTTCATTCAAAAACTGATAGGGTTGCTAAATTATTTCTTTCCAGTTCTCGTCAGTCTTTATTGAACACAGTGTAAGATAAAAGAATCCACGAGTAGTAATGATTATAATAAATGTTTATTTCCGGATGGTGATGCATATTTGTAAGTTTATTGAATTTTTTGTTTTAAATTATAATACACTTTAATAATGTTAATGCAGCCGTAACCCAGTTAAAATACACGAACAATTTCCAATTTCTCTCAAAAATCACCAATGATAAACAAATGTAATCCAATGGGGCTTCATTAATATTCACTATTCCAAGCGAAGTCTGTTTTTCTTTTAACTTTTTCGCCGTACAAAAGCTTCCTGTTACAACAGTCAGTAGGTTTATAAAAATCTCATTTCTACAAGATAACACACGAGCATTGAGAGCTGTTTTAAATCTTAGCAACGTACGCATGTGTATAGAAGTTTTAAAGGAAAACTTGTTCCACTGCACGTTATACAAAAGCCGCGAGGGAATAAAAAGCTTATTTTGTTACAGCGCGTCAGCCCTCAGGCTAATGAAAGCTCAGCTAATAATGTAAACATCTTAATTAAGAGAAATGCGCGTCAGATTGCTCGAACTAATTAATTCTACTTTGCTTGAAACTTATTTGTAATTTGATAGTCAAAGCATTCTCAGTACTAGGATTAATATTTACAAGTTTTAGAGGAAAGTTTTGCTTGTTGCAGTTGTTTGAGATCTCATTTCCTTTAAACTTTTAGTTTAAAATTAATATCTTTAATAAACTTGTTAAATAGTACAAGCAAAGGGTGCTTTGAAGACATACTATTCAACTTTCAACGTATATACATTAATATATTATACATCCATATCACTATATACTACTAACTACAACTAAAACTAAAAAAACTATTCGTCATATAGAAAACGACTCTTAGCAACGTAGTTCTTACTTCGAAACACATGCCATACATATCCGCGATATTTCCCTCATAAACGTATAATGTTAAAGCATGCAGGGGTTGCGTCATTAATTAAACAGACTTCTATGAAACGAGATCTAGACATATAGACATAGACACAGTAATGGTCGCACTTTTAACTAGGCGCGACCCTTTCCTACGTTCCCCTCGATTCACACGGACTTATTCGATCCATGCTACAATCCTCGTGTTACCGACGCCTAATCTAGGTACTTAGCTAAGGGAGTTTTCGTATACAAGGTATTAAATTGAACCCTTGTAATTAATACCAAGCCTTATATTTACAGTGTTAGTGATTTCACACAATATTCGATTTTTAATTCACTATAAGTAATGTAAAATCTATTTATTAGTGATAGGGCTACACCTTGTACGTTATTGACATATATGAATCAGAAACTAACTGAAATTTGATCAAGAGAAAACACGAAAAATAGTTTTAGTTTAAAAACACTCACAGTGAGTTTAACAATTTAATTGCTTCTTTTAGTACTGGTAGAATTTGAATTTAGGTGGTATATAAATATCTGCATAGCTTTACGTTACGTGTACGTAAGTGACCCATTTTGTTTACGGTCAGTGCTGAAGTTAATAGTAAGACCAATTTTTTTTTTGAAGAAAACTTAAGAGTGAGTTTGAAAAGATAACAAAAACTGTCAAGTTTGTGACTAGACTATGACAACTTATAACACAATAGGCCTACAAATATATAAATTATAACACAAAACACCACCTACCTTTAACACAACTAGTTAAAAATAATTTCAAATTAAATAATATTGTATCCCATTTTTACTTCAAATAAAAAGGCCTCTTATTTAATAATAAAACGAATTCAAAAATATGTTACTGAGATAAAAATTTGGTTCAAAATTAAAAGCTTTTCATTCAAGTGTGTATTCAGTACAGCTTATTCAGGTTCCATTTAATTTACAGCGAGAGTAATAAATAAAAATTAATAACGCTCAAGCTATAGAGACATTGGATTTTATACAACTTTGTCGTAACTATATTGAGGTCTTAATTAAGCTATGTTTTATATTTTTTAAAGTTCATTATATATTTAAGGTGTGGTCTAGGCGTTCGTCGAAACCTTTATGATAATATTTTGGTACGGCGATCGAGGAACGCCTAGTTACGGTTTATAAAAAAACTGGTGTTATTTAAAATAGATTGCAGCGTAGTTAATAGTATAGATACTGTGAAGAGCTCACCTTTCCATCGGAGTCTTCATTAATGCGGTAGTGGTACACGCGTCCTTCGTATCTTAAAGAAATGCTCCTTTGACCAGGACTCGATTCAGACTCACGGACCTGTAACATTAAAGATATTTTTTATTAAATGTATTGTATAAAGACCAAGGCATACAAGTAATTAAAAATTTTCAGTTTTAGAAATGCATATGTTTTTGGACTAATATCGAAAGACCCTTAAACTTTCATCTTTTTAGGCAACGAGCATAATGACTGAAGTATAAATACAAACCCTACAAAACTGAAAAAATATATATTATATTTATTTAACATATGTATATACAAAAGTTATATATTTAAAAAAATGCACTTTTCAACTACATTATACTCATGCAAATATTGGGAAAAAGTAACGAGTATTAATGTAGTTTTATTGGTTGTATTAGAAAAGATTCACCGTTCACCATCGAATATTCAATAGGTTGTTTGAATTTCTTTTCGTTACCGAGATGCAAAATCTTAACATGAATATTCAATTCGGAAAAATGCGGGCAAAATCCAATTGCTTTCAAAACCAAACCTAAAATAAATCAACTGCTGGCCTCGCTTGATAAAATCAAAGTGCAAGTTGAGCTCAATCTGTTTATACCGAGAGTTCAGATCCGCGTCGAAAATATTTCAGTAGAGTTCACGCAAGTAATTAAAACAGGATCATCCTGGATTCGCCCACTTGAACTTTGCATGACTCTTCACGATGGCGTCGTTAGTATGAAGACATACTTTTTTCTAAATTTTCTAGTCATTTTAAATTTAATTTAAGAAGTTGCTCAGTCTTATATATCTACAAATGTAATAACCGGCAATGACTACGTTTTTGATAAATATTTTGAAATTAGCACTTACCACTATTACGTCCTACTTCAATAAAGATTTTAGGATTGATTTAATTTAATTATTATTATATATCGTTATATAAACCGCAATGAAACTTAAACTTCCTCGTATGAGTCAGTCTATCTAGCAGTAATTTAAGCTTATCGCATTCAGATAATGTGAGTGTACCTAACATTTTAAGAAGGTTCAATTGATAATAAGCGAAAATCGCCGAAGATGGGCAACAATCACAACAGCGAGTGCGAAGCCTTTTTATAACTGGTATCATTGATTCTTGAGATTTCTATTAATAAAATATCTGCCACAACGTGGGTCATGGCGAAAAATGCCTTCTAAAACAATCGATTGTGATATGGGACGACAAGGTGATACGGGTCGACACCTTCAAAGTCGATCCAAATTATTAATAAGAACAACTGTACTGAACATATTCTGTGATATGTTATGTAAAGAATAATAATGAGGGAGTCGATATCTCTTTGCAATGTAATTTCATCAACTAAAGGTGAACGTTTTAAATTACACCAGCAAAGAATTAAAAATCGAATCCTAAGCAAAATCTGCTTAGCATAATAAATAGATTGTGATTGTTTTTTTGTTGTTATGTTGTTAGGCATAATATATGTGAAATTACCTTTCTTGTGCTTCTTGCACAGATATGTATAATTATCGTAGCATTATTACTCAAAATAAAACATAATATTTTTTAACAATCCTTGTGGAAATATAGGAACGTGAAACAACTAAAATTAAGTTCAAATATCATTCACTCAGGCCTGGCTATGAATTCGGAATTGTTCATAAGATTAGGATTTAAATTTACCATTTCATCACCACGCTTTCCTATGTCCGATTAAGTACATAGCCTCAACACTTACGAAACGCTTTTTAAATTAGTTATACATTAACTAATCAATACGGAAGAAGGTTCGTAGTAGCAATAGGATAATGAATATGAATAAAACTTACGCCGTCTAGTTGCAAACTTTATACGTAGAACTCGTTACTTACAAAGTTGCTTTTAAAATCTATAAGATGTTACTTGAGTATAATTTAATATAATTATTACTTAGTACTGCGCTTATTACTTTGCACTTAGACAAACTTTGACACACGATGTGGCAAATATCATTATTACTTAAGGGAAACAACATGATCATTCGTCGCGTCGTCTATTTTGAAACGATATATATATACATAAAGTGTTTATAGAACGCCACTCAACCGTAAACAGTAAAATGTACACCTATATGAAATAACATAGCTTTCCATCGACAAGTTCCCTACGTCCCTGTTGGACACAGGCATTCAAGTCGACGGTATTGTTTCGCCGAGACCTAGTTTCACCGTAATGGCTTGTTAATACTCTACTTGGGTATTTAAAAAAGGCAAAATGAAAGCGTTTTAGAATATAGTCAAATATTTAGCAAATTTAGAGTTAGAATTTATTTCGGATATACCTCATAACACGTAGATTTTTTGAACACAACTATGATGTTATAATATTTGTTCCAAATGATAGATACCATTCCGATAAATATTTTGGGGTTCGAATCCGAGTATGGTTAAGGCTAAAACTTCACGTAAGTTATGAACAACTTTATCTATTTTTTTAATATAGTTCCGATTTTCCTACTTCCTTTTAATTTTTTTTCTGAATAGACACTATATTATTTCACAAAACTAAAGACTCATCACATTAATTTAGACCTTCAACACAATCACACGTACGATGACTTATATTAACAGCAGTATAAAGGATAATTCGCATCCGCTCAGCGTTTGCAAGGAACGTTGGCATCAATGCGTCGGGAGTAAGTACTCGAGATCGATCCACGCTTCGAGTGTCCTCCAACCAGTTCCCGGGTGTCATGTACACTCATAATTTTACTACACATACCTACTATTATACGTACAAATGTGTTCTATTCAGCTATTCGTAAGCCATAACCACAATAGATACTGATTAATGCATTTGTATTCATACAAATCCGAACTAATCCCGAAAATGTTACGCCGTGGGTTAAACCATACTATTCCACGCTTTATATTATCTTATGATCGTACTATATAAACGCAAGGGCTGTATATATAACACGCGAGGATTCTTAGTTACGTGGTAGTAATTAATAAATGATATTAACTTATTTAAGAGATGGTAGAGCTATTTTTAATAAAAATCATCGTTATACGAAACGAACGTGAACGAAACATTTCCGATACTGCTAGCCCAGTGAACCAATAAAGCAATAATACCCCGGAGAATCAACTCAACCATGTTGATACTTATTACTTACAGGGGATGGCTCGATTAATACGCTCTAGGAAATGTTCTAGACGCAAAACGAGATCCTCTTGTGAATTGCGAATTCATGGAATTCTCTTAACAAGCTACGCTCCATGTAAATGTATGGTTCCTTTTCAGCGATTTGTCGCTATTTAACGTTATCCTATTAGCGTACATCTGTATGCACTAGAGTGCAATTCGTGTTTAAATGAAGGTATCATATAAATTGAATACCTGATTTTTTTATATATTTAATTTATATATATATAAACGAACATATTCTATAAGTTGAAACTAAATAAGACCTATACCTAAAATTTGTTCATTTAATTGTTTCCTTTAATAAATTTTGGAGATCGTGGTTTCAGACTGTTTCACAGGAAGCTAAACAAAGACCAACTTATATGGACTGTGCATGTTTAACGACGGAGACATGATTCAATAGCATCAAGAAATACTTACAAGGAAGCTTCCGTTGATCCCCGATGATAGAAGATACTCAGCCGCATTACGAGCAATGGGACCGTGGTACCACGAGTGCTTTTCCAATGAGTTGACAGGTGTGACATAGTTACTAGGCACCCATCCCACACCGCCGCCCAACGTGTGCGCTTCACACCACTCGCCGCTTTTGTTGTAGCTCATTATACGCACTTGTTCACCTATTAATGAAGATACTATTAATTAATAGTATTGTAAGTACAATGGCAATATAGTATGGCACGTCAACATACCAGTACAAAAGCAGAGTAAGTAGCTAAGAGCTTAGAAATGTAAAACTAAAGAAAACATGATAGAGCGTTTCGGTCATGTGGCATTCGGATCGAGTCACGCGTCTGTGATGGAACAAAAGATGCCATAAGGCTTCGGCAATACTTATTGCATTGTAACCTAATGTCTCCTCGGAAATACAAAATAATTTCGTATTTTAAATTGTATTACTTAAAATACATTTGCGTATTTGATAACATGCCCAAGTGTTGTCATACCGAACTAAAACCATGTTTTAAACTTTTAAGGTATTGTATTCGATGCTGGTACACGATATTGTTTCTTGAGTTTTTAAAGGCTATATATATGATTATTGCTATAAGGAGCCAGCACTGCTAGTTCTTTGACAGAAGTTTAATAGGATCAGTGTCACATTGTACTCAATACTATACAAAATGCAGTACAATGACAAACAATGACCTCAATTCAGTTGGATAATAGTGTATCTGCTTAAGAATCACTAAACTTTGTTATTTTTTTAGCAATAAAAGATATTTTTTCTTAAACTAAGTTCGCTCTGAATATTTAATAATTGTTGGGTATTTTACGGTAATATTCTATTGGGAAGTTGAATTTCACGAGTCACGAGAAAATATACTAAGTATACAAATTACATGAAATATAAAATCAGCTAAAAAATCTTTTTCTATTATCAATCGATAAAGGAAATATTTGTAGCTTTAATGACGAGTAAGAACCAAGATATGGTGTCATAGCTAATAGATATTTAATAGTTACAATGATAGGCATTTCTTTTTCACACATAGAGAAACGTAAGAAACGTAACTTCCGTAACGTCACGTACTTTAGTTAAAGCCCTCACTCATAGGACCTCTTTTAGTGCTTTTAGTTCCTGGGCTCCAGGCATGAATTACATCTCTATGTAATAATAAGGCTTATAACCTACAAACATACTGTCCAGAATGTCTATAGTAACAGTAAATTTTGCCGCAGTGTCTTTATGTCGCGTACTTTGTCATTAAATTTAACTAAAATTTGTTTTGATTACCGATATAACATAACTGTTTCTGTATAGAACTTATTAAATTCTATATTATTAAAATATAGAATTACGTATATAATTATTAAAACCGCCACACAAACTGCTACGAGCCTGGTAAGACGTTTTCGTGCCTCTAGTACATCAAAAACTAATATATATTTCCCCATAAAAGTAACTTACATAACCTACCTTTCTTCAGGCTCAGCTGATTTTCTCCACCAGCCTGGAAGTCGTAAAGCGCAACGAAGAGCTGAGGATCATCTTCTTCGTGATGCGCCAATAGATTTTCTTTGGAAGTCCATCTAAAATACAATAAAACTACTTAAAGGAACTCATTAAATAATAGATTATAGTGAGTTCATGTTATTTTTAGCACTTACATTAGATACCGTCAAATATGCTGACACTATATAATTGGACCATTACTACAATTTACCCTATTTTTCGTATGTGGATTCTACGTAGTGACTTTCGCATTTTGTGGCAGCATAAGATCATTAGTGATACAGCTCATCTATCATACACTTTATACGGTCGCATAGAAAGTTGTTTGAAATCTATATTTACTAATTAACATCATATTACGCAATTTTTGAATTTGCTTAGTTTTATTCTGCACGAAACAATTTCATCACCTACATCTTGCCTTTGAGTTCATTTGAACAAGTTTTATAAAAATTACACGTTGAACATGATCAACACATGAATAGGCCTATTAGAATTATTTTTACATTCTAATCTAATCGTACAGAAAAATCAGTTTGTGTGTGGTGTGATTCAAAAGTCTTATTCCAGTGTTAAGAATCACATGCTTAACCAAGTAACACATAAACAACATTCCAAACTTTTAGTGTTCCACCAAGTTATATATTACGCACCTAAATATGTCTTCGTATAAATATAGATATATATAATAGATAGCATCTAATTAAAACTTCTAAACTAACTTTTTATAAAGTCGTATATTATATTATCAGTTCTTATCAGATAACACTATAGCGAATCGGTGTGTAGCGAATCGGAACCAAGTAACCAAGGTCAGTAACTGCAGCAGTTAATATAATAATATTAAATGGTAAATATCTACGAAATGTAGTTATATCTCTTCACTACAGTATCAATTATTTTTTATTTATAGACATACTTGACACTTATAATTCGTGGTAAATAATAATAAAAAAAACTCACGTAGTAACCTTATAACCTGGCCAGCACTTAGCCAGACAGTGATTAAAGACGCATTTCTTCGGATTATAAATCATAAATTTATCACACAAAGAGATTAATAAGTTGATTCCTACGATAAACATAAGATGGGTTGGCTAATTTCATTATTCCTATCAATTTACCTAGTACCACTATAATGTAATTTAACTTACCTGTTCGCCGAGTCCAATGGTTGTGGCAATGCTGGTGCAGCTGCCTCCCCATCGGGTAAATCTGGTATATGGGGAAGCGGACGACTTTGCAGCAACGCTTCTGAAACGAATAAAAAGCCCCAAGTTATACAGAATTCCAAAAATAGTATATTGAGTGACGCAACAGCATGACATCAAGATACAAATCAAATGAATTAAAAAAAAAATATTTATAAACAATTTTATACCTAGCATTGTGACCCAAAGAGTGTCTTGGCCTCCAAAACGAGGATTTATTTTAATTAATAAGAATATTTGTTATTTCCATTCAATTACGCAAATTGATATTAGCTCAAATCTGCGATGTAGTAAAAACTATTTCAAGAGTCTATGATTTCACAGTGCTTCAGTTGCAGTTTTTCAGAGTGCAAAAAAAATAAAAAAACATATTTTAAACGTAATTATAGCTTTTTTTATTAATAATAAAAGAACTAGGCTCAAGACGCAAAATACAGTCGCAAACCGCAAATACATATAATAACAAATCGACGTGTATTTTTCTTTAATTCTTCTTTAATGCTTTCAAGGTTAATATCCTTTTATATAAATAAACTTATCAATTTAATATACATTTAATTCTCTTAATAGGAGACTGACAACTTATCATGTAAGTTAACCTCCTGGCAAAGTCCTCAAGGAAGAATCGTAGACCCGCTGGATAGGACCGATACATGAAAGTTGTATTTTTAAAACAATAAATAGTTATTGTTCATCATCTTTATTATTAAGGGGACCTATTCCAAAAAAAAAAACAATTCTAAATAACTAAAGGGTGTCTCAGTAAGAGTGCATTTTTTTATTTTAAAATAAAACCAATTATTTTATGACAAAGTTGTGATATTTTCATTGTATGGTAAAGAAGACATGTTCCGATTAAGTATGAAATAAAATATTCGGCAAATGACAGGCTGTTACGCTTTTCATGAAATTTCCATGACTTTTGCACAGAGATGTGGCTGTAACGCACCGATGACGCGTTGGATTTCCGATTTATTTCGGGTTTATGCGAGTCACTTCTTATGCGATTCACTGCTGGTTTGAGCTCCTCATTTAATCTTGTACGCATGAAGATGGAGGTTTTTAGTTAAAATTCGCTGCGTAGTGCTTCGTGAAATTTGAAGTTATTGAGAACGATGTCGAATTGATGTTTTCGAGTTTTCGGCGACACTCTCGTTTCAAGCAATATTTTCAAGAGTCCGACCGGTACGTTGACGCAAAGGATTCTAATTATTCACATTCATCAAAATTTGACCACTCTACGAAACGATACATTTGGTGCTCTTTCTCCGCTGAAAAATTGGCTAAGTTTGCAAGCGGTTTCAGCGTAAGCGTCCCCATTTTTGTAATGAGTTTTCACAATTATAACGCATTATTCTTTCGGAAAGCGCACCATTTTTAATAATCGGAATAAACAGAGTTGACAGCTGTCAAATTTCAGAGTTGCAACTTGAATGAAGAAAAAAATTCAAATTTTAAAAAGTGCAATCTTATTGAGACACCCTATATAATTGTAATACGAGCGATAAGCGACTCTTTTCACATAAGCATCTCCTACGGCGGCACGCGCGGCTAGCACTCTTATCAACAATTGTAAACAATTAATTTGGCGTACTCGATGTCCATTTCTTAGAACAATGTAAAATAAATATTAGGTTACAAAGAGATAATCGAACTCATTGAACAACTCTATGAATCATCCATCTTATAAAATTAAACACAAGAACGGTACTCGTATTTTGTTTATTTTATTACCTACCATTGTGTGCAGTAAGTTTGTATTTTAGCGTTTTATACTAAATTAAACATTTTGAACCAAGATTAATTGAATCTGTTTATTCTATGTCTTCATTTGTCTCATGGTAACACAACGTTCCTTTTTGCCCCAAATCTGTATATGACAATGAGTGTGTGTCAGAATATCAGCATATAGGCATATACCGTATTAGTTTATACATATATTATAATTCTATAATTAAATCATCTTTTTGCGATTTTTCTACTCATTTATTATGAAACATACGTATAAATATCTAAATAGTCAAGTTATATTCAATAAACCAATATGGTTTTGTTATTTTTCAATCTTTTCTCAATTATTTCCTTGTATGGTACTACTACACTACACTTCCAGATTTTAATGTAACTCATTTTAATTAAAAAAATATATCCTTCACTTGCTTTTGAATAAAAGTATAGTAACTTCAATTAAAAAGTGAGCGACTAATCTTGACGCTTAATACGACTCCAGACTAGTTTATAGGATAAAGTTGGATAAGACTGTAATCGAATAGAGTTAATTGCTAGATTAGCTTTTTAATTCGGCGAGTCTTTCAATCTCCTTATAAACTGAATAATAACTAATTTTATAGCGGACGAGTCTCGAGTCTTGAATATTATTTGTAATTTGTGTAGTTAAATGAATATATTATTCAGGGAGTAATCAGAGTTTAAGTCCCGATTATGAATGACTGCTGTATATCCAAAAGTCAAAATTGTACTTTACTTCGCGCTAAATCTTGATTCTAAATGCCCTACAGTTAAGCAGCAAAACAGTGACATCACAAGATCGTTGATGGTGATTTTTCAACATTGATGCAAAATGTTAGGAAAACCAAAAATATAAAATGTGTGATTGAAAGTAACAAAACAACAAGTCGATGCAAGTAAATTCAACAAATTTAAATAATGTTCTTTTGTAATCTTAAATGGGACAAGGGGTCTGTTCAATTGGTTTAACACGCAATCATCATCTTGAAGGAACCAAGGCAGCTCAAGATCTCCGAACCAAAACTTGGGTGGTCACGCTCTTTACATAGCCATTGTAATATATGTGAAAATCAGGACATTATAATCTATACTGTAACCAGAACCATTTCGACACTTTAATTAGTTTATTATGAAACATTTAGTGTTTGCGGGTGTGTTTTCGTATCGTACCAATTAACTTGTTACCCACAATCAGTCAGAAAAGTTTTATGATGCATTTGTTTTTTTCTTTTAATAATTCACTTAGGCAAGGAATAGAACAATCCTATACTTGAGAAACTTTTAGTTCAGTGATAGTTAGTCATTCATTTTCAGCCATTTTCTGAGATTGGAAAAAGTACACCAGACATTTGGAAATCGTAAAGCAAAAAATAATTTCTGCGGCCTTATTTATTAAACAAGTTATTAACTAATGGGGAATTAAATTTATGTAAAGAAATTTTATTTACTTACCTACTGTAAGAGATAATTTAATGAAGGCCTTCGAGGTGTAAATAAGTGAGAGAGACGTAAGTGCTTGTACTAAAAAATACTTATTACAATTCTTTACAAAGTAGG
The DNA here is from genome assembly GCF_905147105.1 of Pieris brassicae. NCBI lineage: Eukaryota > Metazoa > Arthropoda > Insecta > Lepidoptera > Pieridae > Pieris > Pieris brassicae. The sequence goes on from NC_059680.1 coordinate 5,702,257, forward strand.
GAAAATGAAGAGTACCGTAATATGGCATTCAAAGTACAGCTATAACTACAACCCGGTTGCTACTATAATAACCAAACGGCATTGCTTGTAACGCATATGACCAGTTTGGAGATCTAGACCGTAGACGGTGAAACACAAGGACACAATGTATTTCTAGAAACAAGAAATTCGAAAGACAAAAAACCGTTCACAAGACGACCCTGGAAGAAAACTTGAAATCGATAATGCATCGGTATGACTCACAAATATATCTGTTTCACTCATTACTTCTGTTAACAATAGGTGGTTATAATTCTGTAAGTATATTGTATATACATGATTGCCCTAGAGAATTTAACTTATAACCTTGATGTTCAGTTATAATTATTTGAATAACGTACAAACTAAGTCAGAACGGGGAACAATACGGGTAAAAAATACATCGTTACATCATTAAATATTCAGAACTGAAAGTTCTTATACTTACACTCGAATTGGCCTCACATATACTCACTTATTAAAATAATATTTCGTATTTCGTTCGTTATATGTGACATTCAAAAGCATTATTAAAATAGTTAATAATTATTATTATAAAGGCGTATAATGGCTATTTCCTTTTAATACCTCTTACATTCTTCATTAAGTTTTAATATCGATATTTAACGGCTTATGAACCGCATCTGTCACGATTCAAGCCGTAAAGAATATTGCTCATATGTAATACCTACACGAAATGTGAGAGTTTAATTAAAATCAAGTCACACACGTTGCCAGCTCGCCCTCGCCAGTCGCCACATATGGCCACCGCGATGCCTTGTCGGCCGCACTCCGTCACGTGACGACGCTACTTCAAAATGTACTGACAATCACTAAATATAAAGCAGACACGCACGTGTTTAACTTCATCAAAAATATTACAAATACACAGAATTTCACAGAAAACTATCATCAATTTATATTTATACATACTACTTAAAACTAAAATTATCAATAAGGCCAGAAAGTGGCCTACTTTCTGATGAAGGAATAAGAGAAGAATATTTTTATACAATCGATTAGGCTCCAAATTAAAAAATAAAACATCTCATTTTCATATATATGTACAAATAAATTTGAAGGATTGAAGATGCATATTGATATAGAGAATATTAGAAAGGTATGCATTGGCCCTTAAGAGATAGTATATATTTATCTTATGCATTAAGATGGCCGATGATTTTATAATTAAAACTTTTCTATCCGTCTTGTAAAATGATTACCCGTTAATTCAATGCAAATTTATCGGACCTTGAGACAAGATACAGCTGGCGTACGCGACGTAATCTTGATATGATAAATCATTCACATTCGATTTCTATTTACATTAAATTTCGTTCAGTAGACTTTACACAAAAATCAAATAGTAAATTCCGTAATTTTGTATTTTCTAAAAGTGTAAATGATTGTGGCTGGTCCGCTGATACATTGCTGGTTTCAGATTAAAGTCGACCTAAAAAATGGCAAAATCAATATGTGATACTCAATAATGTGTGCGAAAAGCGAGAGAGGAATGTCAGTATCTCTACCAAATATATATGGTATACCCTGCCTATACTATTAAGGAACAGGCGATAAATGAGTATATATATAAATGAGAATATGTATAAATGAGAACAGTGAGTTAAATATAATATAAATAACAGTGACAAAATTACTAAGACACCGCGAAGAGGTACCGGTATAGCAATTTAGGTCAAATCAAAAATGTACGATACGTGTGTTCTTCATAAATCGTTAATAGCTTAACTACATCCCGGGAGAGATAATTGATATTAAGCAAATTGATTTGCGATGTAATAACACAATGTCCTTGCATATTGTTTTTACTGCTGTGGCCATCAAAGTCTTAAACCATGTATTGGTTAAATATTTCAACATGTTTAATAAATGAAAGATACAGTCAAAACCGTTACATAACAACATACCGGTTATATTGACCAAAATCAAATGTCCCGGATGAATTCTATTGTATTAGGTACTTAATAATAACGTCATGGGCTGTTACGACTATCGGTTTTTGACCAAATATAAGTAGTCCATGCGATGTCGTTATAACAGATTTTGACTGTATATTTAATGACATATACACATATTCGTTCGCAAAAACTTAATTTCTGAGACTTATTAATAAGCAGAGTTAATTAGAAACAAAATACGACTTAAAAAATACATAGAATTCACATTCATAGAAATAATTCTGTGTAATTTACATTGCTTTAATTAGTCCTAAATTGTTTTTCGTGAAATTTTCAGGATGCAGTTAGTTGCAAGCTAAAAATGACAAACTGAGAGCAACGAAACAGTTTCATACATTTATTTAAAATATGTTCCTATTCCCGTTCCAATTGATTATTAAAGTAATATGAATAAAAAAAATCAATAATCACGAGCAAAGCTAATACTAATTACAATTTTTTATGTGATAACTATATTAAGTACATCGCGTCGTATGTTCAGAGTCACTGTTCGTGTAGTTTCATATACTTGTCTTCAAACCTTTTTTATTAATTTCTTTAATATATTGTACCTTCACGGTTATATAAGAAATATTAATAATCGCCTAGTTTGTCGACGGTGGTTAAGCCGCGACTAGACAAGATAACTAACATAAAAACAGTACTAATATAATATTATTATATATAATATACGATGATATTATCATAGTATCAATACTGCTAGGATGAGAAGTTAACTGGTAGTGTGCAGGAAAGAAAGTGGTTGTAACATCCGCGTGGGAACAGGGAACAGGTTTTGTCCCAGCCTCAGTGTTATATTTATACATAGTAATCCTATAAATATTATATTATTTAAAGAAGTTAATGTCATACAGCTGATAGGATTTTTGTGTGATTGAACACGTTAATCACAGCAACTATTAGTCCTAATTGAACAATTATTTCTATGTCGTAGAGCCCGTTTATCGAAGATGGCTACGGGAGGAGCAGTCTAATATATATATCAGACTTCGCTAGTTATATTAGATCCTTACATATGAAATTTCCGTTTTGTATGGGAAGAACAAAAAGTAGTGTTTTTAATAGAATGTATTTAATTAATCATGGTAGGTAAGTAGGTCATCATAGGTATTTATTATTCGCATAAAGCACGATTTGGCTGGTTCGACTGGGTTCAGCCATCCGATTATCGCATCGCATTTAAAACTCCTTTATTATTGTGCCGGTTGAGTAAAATAACGCAGTAGTCGACGCGCGGTTGTCGATTTGTTTCACTCAATTCGTAAGGTACCTTTCAAACTTTTTCACCTTCTCGTTTTGCTTCACGTGGATTAATACAGGATTAATGCAGCACTGGTGCCACGGTCGAACTCGTACTAGTAAATAACGCGATGTTTTATGTTTTCCATTTTATAGAGTGACGCAAAGAATAAAAATTAAATGAGTCATGATTTTCTAAAAACAAACCAAAGAGGAGATATTTGAGGTCAATGTCGCCAGTACGATAAGCGTCAATTTCATATGTAAGGTCCTTATAGTTTTTATTATTTCGTGTGTGTAGCGATCGACAAACTAACTTTAAAACCCAAACAAAATTGCTGTAGTGAAGCAACAAAAAATTAAATAAGCAATAAAACGATTTCCCTTAACCATTTGCCTTTGTTGAAGAATTGCGGATTCAATTTCCAGTAGAATAAATACATAAAGCACAGGAACGGAAATGGTTTATAATAGGCATGGGCCAGGCGTCTTTTATATAATAATCCTGTTATAACGATAAGCTGTTAAAGCCTATAATAAATCCTATTCGGAGAATTTTGATTTAGACGTAACTGGCGTTTTTTCCACTTAACTTCTATAGTTTCGTATGGTAAGGTATGGCTCATGTCACAAATCATATAAACTAATGTTTATCTAGTCTAAGACTAGTAGTAAGATTGGTACTCTATTAAGCTTTATCTGCAACCAACTTTTCGATACGACGCGACGTGAAAAAATACACCTAAGAGATAGTGATACTAGTACAGTTAATACAGTTGCATGTTAAAAATCTGTATGTTATTACTTACTAACCATACTTATTGTATTGGCTATATTGTAATAAATATAAAATTAATAAAATATATATATATATATCTCTTGTACTGCACAGTATTTACCGTACAATATATAGTAGAGAAAATATTTTTACAAAACCTTCATTCAATTTGTTTTCATTATGATCATTAACTATACCCTTACATTGAGGCAGTCCAGCAACCCATTGTTATGACTTATGATCAGGCACCTATTTATGCGTGCGTTCAAGGCCGTTATCCGCTCGTAATTTGCACTGATATGCATTTATATCGGAGGCAATACACCACAACTTTTGTATTGTCATTCAATTATATATTGAAATAAATATTTAATTTTACGTCAATATCAGCTGATGTTACACGAAGCAATCACAAAATAATAATATTATTATATTTACTAAAATGTATGTATGTTTGTGATTTTCTATTAAAAAACGTGACTTATTATGTGGCAAAAACAAAAGATATCTTATTCCAGCGAAAATAATACCTAAATGCTGTTATCAATTTAGAGTGGGTTCATCATCATAATTTTTTTATGTTAGACCATACCATTATTTGCCACCGTGACTAAGGGTGAAGTCTTATTGCTAAGCATACTGTTTAACAGACATACTGTATTGTAAAAATGCAATTGTATGCAAATGGGCTGGTTACTTACTAGTTTGAGGTATTTCAATTTGTATATCAGATTACAAATACAGCTCTAAATAACAAAACTGATTAAAAATGGATATTATACATAAGAAATATGTAGTTCCTAAATAGCAAATTTTAAAATTTTATTACTTTAAAGAAAGTTTTTCATTTTCCTCAGTAATATCCTTGTTCCATAAATATAATTTCTTTTTTATTACAATTTACTGTTCCTTAGTAACTGAGTATTTTGTTAAAATAAATTAATATTTTTTTAATGTATACAGTTGAGTGTGACCTTATTACTACAATCTTATCACATGATAATGTATGTTATATCTACTGATATGCATTAGTTACTGAATGGAACTGCAGAATACAATTATACAAAAAAATCAATGAAACAATATGTTTCCAACAAAGTATTTTCAATTATAATAATAACAAAGCCCACAAAGCAGCTTATAGCAAGGTGTCAGAGGATGGCAACCTTGCTGGCCTGAAATCTCACAGTGTTCCAGTGATTAAAAGCCGCAATGGTGAAATGAATGTAGAGGCATTTAAGACCCTTAGACAATTTAGGTTAGTTGAGACACAACCTTATTTTTAAGACCAAGTAAAAATATTGACATAAGTTTACAACACACTATCCACTAAACCTCCATCCCCATTACACCAAGTCACATTTTATATTTTTCAATAGTTCTAAATTGGATACAGGCCACCTTGAGCTGTAATGTATGCAGGTCATGACACTATTAACAGAAAAGAGGTGATCATTCCCATGCCTAAACTGAACCATGATTTTCTACCATCTTCATTGTTTTCTCAGGAACATAGTACCTAAGGAATAACCTAACATCAAAATATTAAAAAAAAGGTTAAACAAAGAAATTTCAAGTTGGTTTGTTGTAATTTTGAAAACAAGTAATGCGCAAAGCCATCTTAGAACCTCAGAGGCCTTCTAAAATATTTTATATAGGTATATGCATAACATAAAATCGCTTTGCAAAAGTGTCAAGCCATTGCTTACGCCAGCATTATTATATATACATATATAAGTGTAATATGTAATATGTATAGAATAAATAGAGAATTAATTATTTTATTTAAATAAATTAAACAAATGCAGGCATGAATATAGTTGAGAGTTTTTAAGACCTTTGTTTTGGGCACCTGAAAGACTATTAGGTACAAAAAATCCTGAGAGTGCAAGTTGATGATCACTTACCAGCATGTAACAGCACAGCATAACAAGCAGTAAATCAGAAGCAACAAACTTTTCCTTAAAACATGATTTTAGTAAAACTATAATTAGTTTTATCATAGTTGTATAATAAGTAATAATAGTTGGTTGTTATTATGTTTAAAGATAGGTTTATTTCTAAACAAAGACTTCATGTGTGATGAAATACTACATGTCAATTAAGGAAATGGTAAAACCTCAACATCCCTATTTAAGTGATTGTGTTACCTTATTTGTTTATTTGAACAAGTTCTTCAAACATGTACAAAAATTATAGACTTCAAGTGCCGTTTTCATATTTTACTCATAATGTACAGTGAGTTTTACATAGTAAAAGAAAAAGACCACTTAATTTTTTTTTAAAGACCGGTTCAATATTAAATCTATAATAATGACTCACCACTATGTTCAGTGAATATATTTGAGCCAAGCATACGGGGATCCTTTGGGACACGGGGTTTATTCCGTGTTGAACGAATTGAGGCGCCGCTCGCAGAACCGCGTTCTTTGGCCTGCTGGGCCCCCATCGTGGCTGTTGGGAGCCACAACCCTCACACCGAAGCCCGTTCGCAACACTCGCTCTAGACACTTTAATTCAATAACTAACGGCAATTACAGCGAAACTTATATATAAAACACATTATGAATATTAAGTTAAAATATTATAAATGGTCCCGGTAATTACAGTCTCATAGGTAACACACAAATATCAGGCGTCCGAATTCAAACATATTCTAAAAAACATTACCGGATACAATCACTGATACAAATAACACTACCACCGCCATTATGTGTAACTGACATCAATTTGACGTCGATTATTGTTTGTAAGAGAATCCAATAGAGGCAGCACCATATCGCTAACCATAGAGTTAATATTTCATCGTGCAGTCGTGTCAGCTGTTGCATTTGACAGCTTTGCGTCTGAGTAAAGAGGGATATTATTCAATATATGAAGTGGCTATAGCCACGTGACTTGTTTTGTGTCATGTTTTTAAGTTTTGTTAAAAAATGCAAGTAGTAAATAGTTTTACTTAATTAAAATAGGTTTAACAGACTATTATGACCTCGTGAATAACGTTTATGTTTTAACATAACAGCATTTTGCATTTACATAGTGCGTCACTTTAAATTCATGGTGATCCAAAGGTTTAAAAGATCTGTATTTTGCATTCATATCTGAAAGTATGAGAGCAATAGTCAAATAGACGAAAGAAAGTCATGTATCTCATAACTATCTACGAAAAAGTATCTACCTTTATCTCAAATACACCATTTATGACAACGCGTTTTCGTTGTAAAAGACGTGTTTTCAATTATATTTAGCGATAAAACTAACTCTAAGGCATATTTTATATATTATACAAGTTATTACGATAGTAACAAGAAACATACTTAGAACAATACAAGAAACATAATATGTCATAATTTTAAAATCTCCCGTCAAATCACCTCATCTTACATTTTGTGGGCACACAACCATACATTGTCCTTTAAATTGGTTAGTACTTACTTTGTTGGAATGTTGGACTTACTTTAGATACTTTATCTCGGTTAGAAGAAGTGAACACATTAACTCTAAATAAGATGTTCCTAACATAATAATTTACCAAATCACTATTATTATTTAAAAAAGGTAATCAATTTAAACTAAAAAGAATATGAGAATGTTGAAAAGCTAAAATTAACCAATAGCATCGCGTGTGAAATGGTTAGGTTTACCACGTATTCTTTTTACAAACAGTTGTTATTATTCAAAACTTGATTAAAATAATCTCGATTATAGTATTTATCTTGTGCAACAAAGTTTTCCCAAAAATACTTTTTTTATCTTATATCAACAAGCATTATTCTCTAAATATCTAATATATTATATTATACTTTATATTATCTTTCGATTTCCTGTTGCGTATAATAGACACACATTTTCTATCTGTGAAATCAATAAGAACATTTTTTTTAATATTATGGCAAAAGTTTTAACTTTTAAATGCCAGTTTCAAGTAAAAAAGACATAACATTTATAAACTCGCAGGATATAGATTCAAACCATAAAGTTCGAACTGGGAATGACATCTGAAGTGAGCGGGAAATTTAAGCATCGTAGGAATTTTAAATAAAATCATTCAAGTAAAATATTTATGTGTTTTGACCGTATCAAATTTTTCGAGTGCTTTATTATTTTGGATAATACGTTTTATATTAGTAACAGGCACAGAAACGTTTTATTTTCCTTACATTATTAAAGTATTTCACTATTATTGAAAACGGCAAATGCCGATAAAAATATTTATCAATTTACTTTTCGACTTCTTAATAAACCTATGTCAATTGATTTAACACTTATGTTTTAATCTACTCCCATATCCATAAATGGTATATATATTGAAATCACTAATCGTAATTACAAAAATCTGCGATTATTTAGTAAAATCTTTCGTAAAGACCATATGACTAATATCATGCTCGCTCACTGCAATGATTGAGGTCAAAGATTTTTTTTAAATAAAGTAATAAACTAGGATTTAAATTATTTGGTTTAGTAAGATTGGTTTATACTTTATACTACTCTTAAGTATTAGGTGGTAATTGCGGTAACGACAATAGGAATGGCAAAATTTTAATTGCTTTATATTATTAAAAGGTGTATTAGCAACTAGATTTTAAATAAAAAACAAGTTAATGTTTATTTTTATTTTACTTAATTCGACAATCATACACATCTATATTTAAATACAGAGGCAACACTAATTGATATAAATTCAATTATATTTCATACAGTAGTTATTCAGCAAATTAAGTATAGGATATCTATGTTTAATTAAGTATTATGATGTATATATTCACTTGAAAGAATATTAAGCTAATAATATACTTAACTAAAGCTAATTTATAACACTGTTCATTATATTAAAGTGTACTACATAAAAATTACATATTTATCATAAAGTACATTTACATTAATGTATTCCTTTTTTCTGTTGCGCGATACTCGTCGATAGCCTCTCGCGAGTGGCGACTTGCTTGACATAGCACTAGTCAACATTCGGAGTGGAGACTTAGCGCGAAGAAAAAACTAATATGTCTTTTTCATACTTAGGGCTAGGTCTCGACGCTGAACCGGAGCTTTAGCATTCAGCTTCAGCGTGATAAACGGGGCGAGAGCTGGCAAGAAGAAATAAGAGGAGCTGCGGAGCATAATGTACCAACCAATCGCTCTAAGCCGCTCCCGTTATATCTCTACCAGTAGTCATCGTTCAATTCAACAAAAAACCAAAATGTCTAAATTAAAAATTGAAATTATTTGAAAATGAGATGAAATAGTGAAAATAATCTTGCAAAGCAGTCTCAATGATAACCAATCTTCGCCCTAATTGCACTGTTTTAACTAAATTACTCATATTCATCACAGAGTATACACAATTTGATAGAAAGATGTGAATGGCTAATACAGTTAAAAAGAGCAATTTGGCTGATATATATGAATTTTAGGTAATTTGAGAATGTACTTTACCTACACACAATATTAAAACTAACTTGATAACGTCTCATAGACAATTTATAATTGGAATGTGTGTCAAATTCTTACGGACTAATGTCAATAAATATACTATTAAGCTAAATTATATCACTTATGTATTGTAACGATTATCTTTCAAAGATTAAGAAGAGTGTTACAGACAATACATTGAATTGAATTATAGTTGGGATTATGGTTAATGTATTACACATTAACTTAATAGTAAGCCCTAAGTCCTTAACATTAAGCTTTTTGCAATTATTAGAAGTACTCTCGACTCGGGCTGTGTAATCCGAGTAAGAAATTGTATTCGTGTAAGTATTACATCACAAGGCAACGTTATAATTTAAACGTCTAAATAATGAGTTATGTCATAACGTTGTTTATGATATAAGTCATTATTAACAGGTGAAATTGTTGCAGATTTACCATACATTTGTTTTGAATTGACATCAAATACAAATAATGCCCGGACGAATTACTGCATAGATTACACTTTCTTATTACACATTCACAAACTGCACGGAATTTTTTTGTGTCCGATTCATCGATTGGTCATATAGTATACACATTATATAACTATTAATGTTAGACCTTATTTGCTTACTTATTGGTTTTATAAATTGAAAAAGAAATATCGTTAATTTAGCTTGTGTATTGTGTAAATTATTTTTTGTATGTAATATTTAGTTATCTACAAAGTATTTTTACACAGTCGTGATTTGTACAAATTGTGCTTATTTTGCTAAAAATTCATAGAGAATAGGGCTCAGCGCGAAATTTGGCAAGATTTTGGTGTGGTGAGAAGTTTGTTCAGTGACCTTTGCCAACTCACGCGCTGGGAACTATACTGAATTACACATAGTCTAAACTCTATATTAAATACACATAATGACACTATTTTCTAATAATACTAGGTACCTTAATACTGCTACTCCTTATTTTAATCTCCAAACAAAAACAAAAAAAAAACAACTTAATCTTTATTGATTTTTGCTTTAGTTAAAATTTATACCTAAACACCTATATTTGTTGTGGAATCTTTGGCACCTACTTTGGCTCTTTGTGAGAGCTATTAATAGCTATATAAAACTATGCATTTACAGCATCCCACCTACATGTTTTCAATTTCTAAACTAAGACTGACATTCTATTTTAAATTTAAGCTTAAAAAGCTCATATTGAAAATAGACTGGTCTCATTATTAAAAATAAAATTTCTAAATATCGTCTAAATTCGGTTGTTGTGTTTTACAAATGTATACACAAAATTATAAAAACGTATTAAGCGATAATTGTTCTTTGAAGGCGATATTTCAAACCAACTATGTTATATGTTTTAGCCTATATCAAATAATAATAATTGTCAGAAAAAGGGTTAAAATGGCGGATTCCCGGCGATCCTAAAACCAGTTGACTATTGCCTTATAAGATGGGCATGAACATGATAATGGCCCATTTATTACTACTTTATCCTGGTAGAGGAGCTTCCTCGTAGAAATCTGGTTCATCATCGTTGTCAATATCCTTTTGCACACCATCCAACTGAAAAAATATAATTGTTTATTTAAACTATCTTTTGACTTGAAAAGGGATTTACTTTTGGTTAGAATTTTTATAATTCTGTCACTCCTTATAAAAAATGACTAAATCTCATTTTTTTAAATAAGATCATTATCTTGTTTTTTAATACTAGATAATTAAGTAAACAAAAGCATTTTTGAGTATGCTAGTGGCGTATAATCTGGAACCTGGGTCAAATCGCCGCGAAACAATAGTTATTCGTAGGCCGAGAAGGATGTTGTGTGTGTGTGTTGTGAGCTTTTTAAAAGCTAAACCACCAAAATTTTATATTTATTTTATTGAGTGAGATCTGTAGATAATATACTATAAACTATTTCTAACTCTCTCATGCGCAAGCATAATTAAATCTCGAATTTGACTAATTAATTATTGAAAGTTCTAATATGCTATGATATAATTTTTGTTCATACCGCTCGTAATTGTAGAGGAGTGAAGAGGTAAACCAATGTCATTCTCAATGGAACCATAAGCACTATGAAAAATGGCAGAGCCAATGAAATCCTCGACGATTTCACAGCATAAAGAATGCAGATACCCATAATTTGGATACAAGTAAACAGATGCATTTTCATAGTCGGCACCTGTAAATTAACATAAGTTACTTAATATCTCAATTGATTAGTACATAGTACACTCAATTTTGAAGGCCGTCATTGCAAAATTCTCAACAACATTATGTTAAATTAATTACACACCAATTATCGACTAATTCAATTTCATTTTCGTATTTTTTTCATTTATCGTCAAGTTTACAAAGACATGGTCGCAATCCATGTGGTTTCTTTAAAAAAATAATTTACAATGAAACATTACTCACTCGTCTAACGTAGGGTACTTGCGGGTGATGTTTAACTGGTTTTAGAAGTAAAATGGCTCTTTCCCAAAACTGAATTCCACCTAAAGCCGATATACCCATGTACAAGAAAACTCCGAATAGCACGGCCATTGGTACGAGACGTAGCCAACCCGAGGCAAGCACAGACACTCCCACCATTATCGCTACTATCAGACCGGTCAAACGTTGTTCTGAAAAATTGCAGGTGTAATGGTTAAAATTCGTATAATAAATATAGCGAAAGAGAGACAGAGTTATTGTCAGTTCTTCTCGTCAGTTTTACGCCCTGGATTTCAGAATTGGCAGTAAATGTAAAATCAGAAACATTCATGCTTTTAACTGACATTCATAGTTGCCTTTGTTAAAAACCAACCTATTTATTCTACCGTTTACCTATTTTATCCAACTTTATCTTGGCTACGGTACGACCAGCTAGGATTGTATTACTACTTACTATAATGATTGCTTGCACTTTATTTTTGAAGGTACTTAAACATAGGGTACATAATACGCTAATCAGAAATGTTGGGGAGACTGGGACTGCCAAAAACCACACTCGTGGAAAGCGGTAATTGCTAGCAGTGCCGCAAGCGCGTACAAGCGTACGTGTTGACACCTGAGTCTGATCTATTTCTGATTTTACAAGACTTATTCATAGTTTGTTGTAGAATGCATGTTTTCTAGTTTTGTTTTGGTAAGTTTTCTATTGCCTTAATTAAGTGACTGTTAGAATAGAAAGTAATAAAACAAGTAAATTTACCTTTAACTTCAACAATATGTGGCTTATCACCGGGTGCATGGGTTGTGGACATCACTGTTAAGGCTGAAACGTGGCTAACAGATCGCACTGTAGCTACACACTGCCACGGTGCTCCGAACATTCCACAAACTGCATTCACTAACGACATAACAACTATGTCCATGTGGAAACCGCTGCCTTTCTTCAAACGGCGCTCAGGTTTATCAATAATTAACCTATTACAAATTCATTATTTTATTAAAAAATACATACATTTAATTAAAAATACAAAAGCATTCGCATCAATATAGATTCGCAGAGCAATTAAACTAACGCACAGCAGTGTGCCTAGCAAGATTACGTTTAGAGATGAATTAGTTGTATAAGTATGGCAAAAAGTTAGTGCAACAATAGCATATATATTATGATAATAATGCTTGACACACAAAAACTTAAATTATGAGTACTCATATTGGAAAATATATCATTTTTGTCTTACTCCGCAATGTGCGTTTCCATGAATACGATGATGTAAACCATAAGTGCTGGTAAAACCATGGCTCCTATTGCCCAAATAGGAATGGTCTCTAGCCCTGGGTTAAGAGGTACAAGCCAGGAACGATCAGCTGTAGGACTTAATCCGTCTGGGACCTTCAAGTTTTCTGTCCAGACTGGTACAATTGCAGACACACCCACCATAACAATAATAGCGATTGGGACCCCGAAATCTCCAAGCGCACGACGTGCCTGAAAAATGATTAGACATTCAGTCCTTATGAAAAGGTCACCAAAATCTGAATCTTAATAGTTATATTATAGTAAAATAAGCAAAACGAGTCTAATGCCATACTCGTGAGGTATCATTAGATTTAACATCGCTCCCAATGGAATACTTGTACTACGCTAGTAGTTGATACGTACACTACGACCCAAAAATTTTCCGTTCCGGAATATGCGAAGGTAATAAGCGATTATAAATGTCGAAAGAGTCAAAATAGTGCAGAAGAGCGCTGTGTTTGGTTGCGGTGATATAAATTGCTTTGGTGGAGGTAATGGCGTTGTGATATTTGTTAAACCATCTGTAATAAAACACATACAGAACATTAAGTAATTACTAAAATAAACACTATTTGATTAACATGTCTATAGTCAAGTTATTTCTTCAATTTGGTAAGAGAGGAGATTCAATGATTTCTATACCCAACATAAATATAAGTCTTAACTTTGCAACATTATTTATTTATCTTTGTGTATCACGTAAATGCAAAGCGAATTCATATAATTTATTTAAACTTTTCTGTTATTATCACTCAATTAAAAATTTTAATTTAAGCGATTACTGAATTGGCATATTATCTTACAAAAAAACTTTAAAAGAGTTCGAATACAATTTTACTTGGTCATGAGTTTTACAATAAAGAAATAAGGTTACTGAACTCAAAATTAATCATCTAATAAAACAATAAATATGATATATACATCGGAATTTCGTACCTGATAATGTAGAATTGATAATTGGCGGAGAAATTGTTATATTTTCTTTCTGGCAATAATCGTATCCAAGTGGATGCATTCGATACAAGTTAATGATATTTGTGATCGGCTCTGATATAAATATCATAGAAATAAGGAACGCAAAAATATCTTCCGTGAACCTGTAAATAATTTTTATCATTGTAGCACGAGCCATAAGTGGCACTTATTGATAATTGTTCATCGAAATAGCGCAATAAACTGAAGTACTTTGCTATAATGCTTTATTATCATTTTATTGTAATCTTATTTATCAAATGTGCTGTTGGGAATAATAGAAATGTAAAGAAATCTTTGTTTAGGCCATTATACCTAGGTAACTCTGAAAATGTTTAGAAAATAAACAACGGCTTAATGTAGAAAGTTGCCAATATTTTTATTGTTATTCGAAGTAATATCTGTTCCTCTCTACACATATTCGCATTCGATGGAACTACTGAGAAAATCAGCGGGGCCCATTCTTCCTTAGGGGTCTCTTCTATGGCATTTTCGTAGGCTTTCACCGCATCTACAGGGCTCCTAAAGCGAATACCTCGAATTTTATCTTTAGTTCTTGGTAATAAATGAAAGTCGCAGGGCGCCAGGTCAAGACTCTATGGTGGATGACTCATTATCTTGTCGAGATAGTTACCTACCATAGTCAAATATTCAATAGTCCGTTTTGCGGAGTACGCTCAAGCGTGTCTCAAACGTTGACCAAAGAATGAGGCAATCATATTTTTTCCTTGACTTCTTCCTTTCTGTACCTTAGTTGGCCGATCCTCGAAAGGAACCACCCACTGAGCTGTTTGTCTTTTGGTTTCGGGCTCGTGGCAATATATGCAGCTTTCAACACCTGTGACGATGTCAAAGGTGTTGAAAGCTGTTGAATGTCATGTTCACAGCATTTGAGTCGCCGTTGAACTTATCTAACATTTGGCGACACCAGTCCATGCGACTGTTGTCTGGTGTTTGTGGTCGACGGTTAAAGTATGGTCTGGTACAAAGTTTCCTGACGCATACATATTTGTGTAATATTTTTTGAAGTTAACTCATACCAATGCCTAGGCTTGCCCGTATCTACTGATAGGTCACTTTCTTATCTTACTATCTATCATGCGTCACACAGCACTGATGTTATCTGCAGTAGTCGCTGTTAAAGGAAGTCCCTCACGCGGATCATCATTGAAATTGCTACGTCCACGCTTAAACTCGTTAAACCAATTGTAAATAGTGGCACGAGATGGGGCTTCATTAAGAAAGGCTAATCGCTGCCCATCATAGTTTTGTTGTTGAGTAAGCCCACAACGAAAGTCATAATAAATCATATACCGAAAATTTTTTCGCGTTAGGTTTATTCTCACATGTAACAAGAGTTTTAGATTTGCCGCCAATTCACAAAAGCAAATGACAAATGAATACAATATGCTACATTAGGTTACCCAAGAGTTCTACAATTAAAATTCCAAAAAGTTTTCATTAGCAATCTTTCTAACTGGCCAGTTCTAAACATTTTCAGTATTACCCACGTAAGCTCGAGTATTTTATTAAATAACATTTACGATTGTGAAAGATTTTTTGCAATCGGTCCAGAAGTTTTTATATTAATATTAAAAAAAACAATCAAATATAATACCTAGTACCTAGTATCATCATATTTCTGCAAAATGATGAAGTTATTTAAACAGGAGATTATTTTTTAATAGCTGGTTATTAACACTTTCGTACGTTAATTTATCTAATCTTTTTAATCGACTTATTATGTTAAATTGGAATTAAACGTAATAAATCAATGTATAAAATAATAGTACAACGAATGGAGGTATATATAAAAGTAAAACTCGCCTAGTAATTTTCTTGACAGCCACACTTCCCTCTAAAGATGCCACGAGGAGGGCTATTACGATCATCCATAAACCACAGTACATCCGCGCTGCTAGAAAGTCAAAACCGTACGAGTGACAGAAGCTTGAAAGGGATTCATCCAGGAGTAAGAGTGGACCCGTAGCACCTGTGATCATCATTGGTTGGCCAGCAACCAATGCAAAGAATACGCCTCCAACGGATGTAAAAACCTATGACATATACAACATTTAATATATTTTACAATGCACTGCTAGTCAGAAAATATTGATATATTTTTTGTATTTATATAGGCATGAATAAAGTTTTCTATGAAAATTATAGTCTGGAGGTAGACGTGTAATAATCGGGACACATGTGTACGGCAAAATAAACTGAAAAAACTTAAAATAGGAAAATAAACAAGTGCTAATTGTGTAAATACACACTTTGTGGTTCACATTATATGTAATATAAAATTTGTCATAGATACATGAGCAATGTGATAAATCGTTATTGATAAATAAATAGGTAAGTCCGCAATTCCTTATCCAAAGATAGAATTTGTAGGTAGATATAATATCTTTACAATAATCAAAATTATATAATTTTTGTTTTATATCAGACCATTGATAAAACCAAGGTCACGTACCAAAGTTTCCGAGATTCCTATAGTGTTATACGTCTTTTCTGCTAGTAAACCTCCAAAAGTGATGGCCGATGACAGTGCAGCAAAATACATAAATATAGCCCCTGCTGCACACTGGCCATTTAGGGCATCTCGGAAATCCGAAACATAATGCGGATAACGTCGTCTCATATCTCGTATAACTCCTGATAATGAAAAAGTTGAATCAATTTTAAATGCATCAATGACTAGATTTTTTTGTTTAAAGTCAAGTTGTATTATAATCACATGCACTTAATGTAAGATACTTCAACGATAATAAAGTCGCGTTACACACAATTCTGCGCCTGTTCTATTAATCATTATTTATTTTAAGCAGGTTTTTTGATCTTTCCTATTTGCAACGCACAAGGAAGTTTTAACTGAAACTAAATAAACAAAAATGTTTGACCAGCACTGCTCTTGTATACAATGTTAATGGTGATTGTTATAACATTCAGTAAAACCTTTTTTAATAATTAATTTGTAAATATATGAGCAGTGTTCGCCGAGTGGCTTCAACGTGCGACTTTCATCCCCGAGGTTCGATCCCAAGCTGGGCACCAATGCACTTTCGCATGTGCGCATTTTATATTCGTTCGAATGGTGAAGGAAAACATCGCGAGGAAACCGTCTTGCCTTAGACCCAAGAAGTCGACGGTGACGTGCGTCAGGCACTGGAGGCTAATAACCTACTTGTCTATTAGATTAACAAATGATCATGAAACAGATACAGAAATCTGAGGCCAAGACATAAAAAGGTTGTAGCGCCACTGGTTTATTTTTAATTTTTAAATAAACTTACCTCCAAACAAACGTCCCGTTTTAGATAGTGGATCATCAGGCTCCTTATCTGGCGGCCCACCACTTTCAGCAATTAATAATGCTTTCTTCTCCTCAATTGGAGAAGCTTCTTCTGTTGTTGCAGTTGCAGCACGCTTCTTTTCTATCGCATCGCGTTTACGGCGACGAATCATTTCACTTTTAGCTCGTAGTTCCTCGAATGGCAACAGAGCTTGTCGCTCCCAATCACCCGGTGGTAAAACAATTGAATCATCCAAGAACTCATTTATAGCCGATAGAAGCTCGTGTCGGTCTTCAGCTTTATATGCAATCGAATGAAAGGTTGGATTAGACATAAGTGTTGAAATTGATCGACCAACTTCGTGGTAATCAAGTTGCGCAGTTGTTGGTCCAAGAAGAATGAACATGAATCGCACTGGAATAGGAACTTCCGTAATGGAAGGCATGAGGATGCCATGAGCCAGTCGAATAAATGCAATGGTGGGTTGGTCAAGGAACCCGACCGCTCCAACAAGAACCGTAGTAGCTTCCGCATCGTCGGGGATTCTTTTCATAATGGAATCATTATGGGGACGTCTTAATTTATCCTGAGAATCTACTGCGGCAGCTGCTAGATATTCAACTTCACGTGTATCTAAACCAGCCGCTGACGATTTTTTACGTGTATCCAATCGATCTCCTATAATCATGTGCGTACTCTGCCGACGTTTGAAGTCTGACAGGTTCTGTAAATATAATTTATGAATTAATTGTGTTATTTAAGTGTAGTAAATTGATTTGATTGCTTGTATTCATTTACACGTTTTTTACACATTAAAGAGAACACGCACACAAATCGTTTAAGATTTCTTATTAAAAAAAATCGGACTTCTTCAAATTGGTTTCAAGCAATCTATACATATATAATCTAAATAACTATTTATACGTCGTGCAGTCTAACAAAATAGTAACATGACTTTGAAAAGCCGTTCAGAAGCGACTACGTGATAGATGGAAGATCATTAATATTATATATCATGTTTCACACTAGGATTGCCATTTGCTAAATATATGGTATTTCATGGTGTATATGATATTTGTTAACCGTGAGAACTATAATGTAATGGAAGCAAAATATCAACATATAGGTACGTTAGCACTCAGGTCGTCGTGCGTTGACTAAACAACTGTAATAACAAAAACTATTTCCAGAATAAAGAATTATAATCGTATTTCCGGTTGTGTTCCTTAAATGGTTTGAATTAATCAAAGAACGACAGCCATGTTTAAAATCAAAGGGGATACCAATATTTTGAATATGACAATGAAACTAAGACACTGCTACTCGAGGATATGGGCGTGAAATAGGTAAGGGTCACGCGCACAGGAGTATTCCGTACGATAAGATGAGTGCTGTGTCTTCGGCAGGACCCGGTGGTGGAGCAAATTGAACAGCGAATTCGTCCACCCGGCCCAGGTGGACCCAAAGCGCTATCTTCTAACCACAGCGACTGCGTACGCGCAAATTATCAAATTATACCATCCTGTCAAATTTATTAAAACTTGGAACCCTAAAGTCTAAGCAGAAAGATGTAAACCAGATTTTAAAAACGCCCAGTCATACAATTTTTGATAGGTTCGTTCCATAATTCATGCATATCGTGTCACCTTAATCTTAGATAACTAGCCATGACAAGTAGGTAATTCCAAACAATATTTTATTTCTACATACATTCCTATTAGCTTATACAATTGTTGTTACGATGATCTTATCTCGTGCAAAATTAAGATAAGATATTTAATTTTTTATAGAAAATTGACGACGTATTTTACGTATTGCGCATTGAATTTATTTAGTACCTGCAAACTTGTGTAGGAGGACTGTTTTCGGCCACTTATAGAAAATCGGAACTTCTCGTCATGGACATGTTTGTGACGTAAGAGAAGCGATCGCAGCACCACGGCCTTATCATCCTCTGCTATCAATCCATCTGAGAACATGCGCTCAACCACCCTGTAATACATCAAAAAAATATATTGTAATTGTTCCCTACCTGATTATAAATGTATAAAGTGTGTTGATTGTAATTATTGTACAAAAGCATGCATTAAACGTAAGCTACCTATATACGAGTAAGGGGTATAGTAATGTGAATGAAATTTCTAAAAATCATTCCTTAGTGGAAGATGGTCTCTCTGTCATTATATCTACAGTAAAAGTTTTGAGGTTGTCTTTCTTTAACTGTATAAGGAATATATTAAATGTTGAAAAAATGAGAAGATTTTAATATCTACTATCATGTCAAACACTGATCTGATTTCGACGTTATTTTTTCGCGCGTATGTAATTTTTTTTAAGATAGCGGGCATACGAGCCTATGGGGTGGCCATAAAGACAGTCATGCCATGCGTTGCCGGCCTTTGAGGTTTCAGAGGATTCATTAGGTTTCGCGTATTTTTGGGTTACATTAAAATATTACTTTCATTAATACTAAAGTATTTAATATTTTAAGACCTGATAAAGATCTTTAAAGATAGGATACATAATTACATATTTTAATGCTATAATATTTTTGTTTTCATTAAATATTTTTTATGATCACCAACAATAGCAAGTGTATCGCTAGAGTGTTTACAGTTCTTCTGGGAAAAGAGCGCTCTTTTCTTTCCTATAACTCTAAACCATCGCTTTAATAGAACTAAAGATTGTTGTTTTCAACCATTTGTTTGCTCTATATTATGTCATTATAATGGTAGTCTTATTACCTGTAAGCAACACCAGGTAGATCCTTTTCTTCAAGGTCAAGCAGCACAACTCCAGTCTCCAAACAACGCCTCAGGTTCAATAAAGAATGGAAAGAAAGAGAGGCAACGTGAGGTTTACCCCAACGAGCTGATCCCTCTTCCAAATCCTCTTCATACTTGATCCAACGGGCCGTTTCTTTCCACTCCGAGTCACCATCTTCATTGGCCAACAACTCATCGAGTTGAACGAAGACCTTCGTGACAGACATATCGAGTGTTACTGCCAAATTACTTCCTTAGGAAACTTTTATAAAACTACCTCTATCTCGTGATTTGGATTTTTTATCAATATCGCTACCAGTTGATATCAATTTTTTTTATATCTAACATAGATTTAGATAATACCTAACTACTAATTCTGCGGATGCCTTACCGAATGAGGACTGTGGTCCAATAATTTCTTGTTGATGGTGTCAGTAAATAAACTTTGCATGGTCTTGTCTCCACCATCTTTTCTGCTGACGTGGACTGTTGAACCCTACAACAAAGAAAAACCTTGAATTTAACTGACTTGAAATTTTAAACAACTATAAAGTAATATTAGGAACGATAAAGGCAAAAAAATACTTTTAGTTATTACTATAACTTTTTTTTATGGTATATCACAAGAATACATACACTACGAATAGTAACTAATAGAACTTTTGGAAAAGTCATCTTAAATCCAGAGATATCAGATTACAATGTTACATATATATGCTATGTTTTGCGTTGAGCTGGTATTCAGTAAGTTTCCTATCTTTTAAAGTTAATTCGCGCGAGCTCAATTAACGTTCTATATAAGGTATATTTCGTTCCATATAACGAATAGCTAAAACTGTGTGTTCTCAATTTTAATACGTGTAAAAAATATAAAGAAAAAGTACCCTTGATTGAATTTTATGACGACGCAACGCTCTAGGTTCAACACTGCGGTGGCTGCGAAGGTCGTCTTGATCAGCCTCAGGTAAAGGTTCTTCTGTTGCCGAAGTTAGGGCATTCCTTTCTCCAATAGACAGACTCGGTAATAACACACCAACTCTGCCTCCCTCTTGCAAGGAGTACTTGCGGAACTTATGCGGATGTAAGTGGCGACTATAAAAAAAAATTTCTTTATAAAATAATCATAAACCTCTGATCTAAATGATTTTTGTTATGGTAGCCGGGTTAAGTTTTATTACAATGTTCACGATGTTTTCTTCTGTTCATTAGCACTTGATAATCATTATCAAGTGCTGGTAATATTTGAATACATCGTATATTATTATTAAAAAAAAATCATATGAAGACTATTTATTTATATTGAATACTTCAATGTCATGAAACGACTAATACGTTCCTAAACTCACGTTTTCCACATTTCCTCACTACGGTTTAATTATGCTTTACTAAACATATATGGGGAACAGGAACAACATTATTATTTCACTAAATATACGCTTGACATCAACATTTTCACGATTTTTATACATACAAATATTCTTTTAATCATAACGATGTTCAGACAACAAATGGAGATCGCCTACGTTTGAATTTACAATTGTTACAACTATTTATACTACTTTATCACTGCGATGAACGACAAACGAGACTGAGTTACATCAATTCTATGTACCATTTTATTTGCAAACAAATGAAAAAATTTCGACCATAGCGTATTGAATGCTTGTAGAAGCTCGGTTACGATCACGCGAAAATAAATTGGTTCATTACTCTGACAATACACTCCCTTGTAGATTATTTTTTTAAACAACTGGTAACTTCCTAATTTTAATCTACTACGTTAACAGCAACATAAAATTCAGATCTATAAAAAATACAAAAAGTTGGCATTTCTTCTACGTTAAATGGGTCCTTTACAAACATGCGACATTGACAGTGAATCGGTAAGTAATAATAATAATGTTTATTTGCCACAATATTCATTTTACCGGTTTACATGCTGCAAGTATTTATCATCACTACCTCAAATGGCTGTGGATGACAAATTTTCGGTTCCGTTGTGATCAAGGCTTTTAGAAATTTAGAAACAGCTATTTTAATTCCTATTTAATTTGACTGTAAATACCTAACTATTATTAATGTTCTTATGTTTTTTTTGAATGCCAATTTTTAAGATATTTATGATTTAACTGATTTTATGTTTAGACATGTTAGAATGCAGAGCCTGCGACACCTTCATAAATAATTTTACAAGATCTGTGATCTTGAAAAATTACTCACGCGGATTTATTATATATGATTACCGATGCAGTGACCACGTATGTCGTTGAAATACTATAAAAGTATATTATATAGCAAACGCCTAGATTTCATATTTTACATTAGGTTATTACAACATGTCTATTATGTTTGACAATAATAAAACGAACGATTTGCTAATAAGTTTATACATTTACATACCTTAATACAATGCAATACAATCACAAAGAGACTTACTCAATTCATGGAAATAAAGTAATAACAAAACAATTGTTTATATCGTACATCAACTTCAGAGCATGAACACATTTATAATTATTAATATAGCTAGGAATTAACATAATAATAAATCATAGAATTTTATTTGGGCAAGATAAATGGAAGTGTTGCGCGAGTTAAGTTCGGTTGCGGTTACTGAACATTGGGGAAAAAGTCTTTTCGCATTATATGAACTTTTCATAAAATCTCTTTGGCTATACTATTTGTATCTGGCTGGTTTTGGTATCATTAAAATTTTAAATTTAAAAGAAGATAACTCCAAATTAAAAATTAGGAAAATGTGTGATTTTTATTTATTTTTCGTACTGTCAAGATAAGTGAATCTAATGAAGAAATTCGTTACATTTTAAAATTCTACTACAAAAAAGTTAAAAATAAAACGCAAGCCGCGAATTTTTTTTGCGGTGTTTTATGGTTTAAGCGTTTTCAATCCGGGTACACAAAAAAGTCTAATGAGCCGTGTTCTTATTTGTGATTCTTTATTACGACCATTGGTGTAACAATAGGATGGCAGGGCTGGAAAAATGCCACGGTCCTGCGGCCCAAGAGGGCCCCTGCCCAAACTGGCCGCGAGCCCAAAAAATGTTATTTTTATTTCATTGTAAATGTGTCCAGGTTTCCTCAGGTTTCCTTCACCGAAAAACTAAGGGAATAGATGATGAATGCATTAAGATATTATGTTCTATGGATGAATGCAATACGCATTGGGCTAGCCTGAGGACTACAGACCATTCCCTCTTGCCTAAGAGAGGACTTATTATTGTGGCATTATTGGGTATACAACGTGCAATTGAGTACGCTGAAAATCTGGAAGTTTATTAAAATTAAACTGAATACAACGTTTTGACTGATAGGACTCCATCAAAAGAAATTGCCACGGGCCCCAGATGGTATAGTTACGCCACTGATTACGACGTAATGAAACCGAACCTTTTTCGAAGAAGCTGATAACTCGTGATGAAAAGTGGTTCACGTACGACAAGAACGTGCGAAAAAGGTCTTGGTCAAAGGCCGGTCAGGCTTCAAAGACTGTGGCGAAACCCGAGTTAACTCGCAACAAGGTGATGCTGTGTGTGTGGTTGGTTTGGAACCACCAGGCCAAACCATCGAAACTAAACTCAACTGCGAACAACTAATGAGATTAAAGCAAGAAGTTAAGAGAAAGCGGTCGGAATTAATCAACAGAAGGGGTGTGGCTTTTCATCATGATAACGCTAGACCTTACAGATCTTTAGCCACTCAGCAAAAATTAAGAGAGCTTGGCTGGCAGGTGTTAATGCATCCGCGTGTAGTCCTGACCTTCAGATTTCCACCTGTTTCGGTCTCTTCAGAATTCTTGGTACAAAATGGTACCTACATACTTTAGTTATATGTAAATAAACTATAAAAAAAATGTAAAGCAATTTTTTCTCCAACCTATTATGTTGATATGACTATTTGAAGCTGGGTGTCAACTGACTTTAATCGTTAAATATATGAGCTTATAACTAAATTAACAAGAAATTCATGAGAGAATATGAGATTAACAAAAAACTAACATGATTATGTTATTAAATCTTAGTTACACTTCAATATAAAAGTAGCTAGTTGTAAGCTATCGTGGTCTGATAATATAGTAAATTCTCTTTTTAATCATTTAAAACGTTTTATGTAAATGTATATTTTAGAATCTTGTCTTAAATACTTTAAGAATTATATAAAAAATAACGTAATAAATATATAATCGTACCTAACATATACCATTACTTATTATATAATTATTCCCCTAAAGCATAAATATATTGACAGAAAGAGAGAAAATATTACTTTAGGTAATACAGTGCTGATATTCATTTCCTCAAGCTGTTAATGACCATAACATTCAATGGTACTAATAATCACCTCCTTCGGTCAACTTCAATCGTAGTGGTTCAGTTAGATATTAGTCGACATAATACTGTTTCGGATGAAGTAGGAAAAGGGCGAAGAACGAAGAATATGTCTTGCTCCATATTTAGAGGTTATGATGATAGAACAAATGATTTCATTAGGCCAGGATACCCTGAAGGAAGATCTTTATTTTGACCGTCTAAAAGACCAACCTCCGCTAAACTAGTTATCACGAAGTCTATCAAAAATGTTTCTCTAGGTATGGAACTTTACAGCCTTTGTTAATATTTTTTATATACCAATTCAAACTGTAAGCAATCTATATTATAATAGATATATATATATACCGTACTCTTTATTTCAGTTTAAATGAAGTTATCAAACAAAAAAGAGGCAACTGTACAACGTTTTGGCGGCTCATTTACATGTCAATACATTTTCATTGTTTCTATATATATATATATATATATATATATATATGATCGATTCTGATAATATTCGAGGTTACGAAATTAAGGGCTTAACATTGACTCAAAAACGTTGTAATAACTTGACCTGCCATAGAGCAAGGACAGACGCAGCAACCGCGACTGGTAGGTGGCCGGAACGTGGTAACAATTCGATTATCAGTGAAGCGCGCAATCTACAAGTATTTATCTCGATACAATTATTTTATTATTTGTTTGAGAGATATAACCACTTTACACGAAGAGTTTCCTAAGATCATTGTGCCTTGCAGTTAAAACTTACTTCATAATCCGCTTGTTTTAAATTGAAATAGAGGATGGAAATGTACGAGATTTATATTCATGTATAATTTGTGATCTATCAAAAAGAAAATGGCTTCCTAATTAACGTTGTAATGTAGAGAAAATCTCACATTTCTGCATCCATTCTGACATATAGACATAAATTCTAGACCTTTGTGGTTGCCTAGAAGATATCGCTCGAAAGCGCCATAGCCCTCCTTTGAATTAATTATGTCAATTGTATTATATTTCTGTATGCAACGAAGTGTTATTTAATAAAATAATAATTGTAGTTATTCTGTGCTTATTTATTGATTACTTATTAAAGTCCGTAATCCGTTCGTGGAGGTAGTGGTTTCATTCATGTTGTCATCGGTAAGTTAACATATCGCAATGTACCGGATACAATTACACCATATTAAAAGTCAGTAATCGATAGACTTCACAACACAAAAATATGTGCATATTTCATAATAATAACTATGTAAAATTTCACAATTGTGATTTTAAAAATTTGAAAACGGTGGATCGTACTCATTCAATAAATTAGTCACCTCCACGGAAATAGTGCCATATTATAAAAACATTAATGAATATCATGTCATGTAACTCACCGTTGATGCTGCACCTCAGAGGCGCGAGAGTACGTCACAGGCATCTTTCAGAAATTCACTAAAATATCAGCGTTTGTTTCAAGGGCGCAAAACGACCGCATCTCCTAAGCGTTTTTAGACGACAAAAAAAACTAGAGTTGAAACTATTTGAGCAAACTCGGGACAATGCCAATATCACGAGTTGCTTTTAGTACTATTTTTGTCCTATAGTAGCTTCCGTATCGATGAATTTTAAAGATGCTAGCCAACTTTAACACGTAATTAGTGGTATTCAATGTAGATCTACTAACATGCGATGCGTATTAGACAACTTAGGTCGATAGATGGCGGTGGTTTAAAAATCCTACATATATATGTTTGTTATATAATTATGACAACACTGAAAGTGTAGCGCGGCCACGGCTAGTCAGAACAGTTTCCGCGATATAATTTGTATTCCGCGCGAACATAGTTACCGACAGGACAGACGGCCAAAGGCCACACATTTCTTTAGGAAAAGAGATAAATTTTACTGTACAACTTTTTGATACATATGAATGATTTTGCGAATGCCTCTAGTCCTGGTGGCAAGGCGGTAAGCCTGGAAGATTTTAGACGCTGTTCTGTCAATCCACGTATATATATCTGCGTGTAATCAGGCGATGGAAGATCCTACTTAACATGAATAGAACAACGATCTATTTAAGGTACAACATTAACTCCAGAAAGGTTCTCACGGTTAAGTAAGAGTACGTGACATAAAAACTTACTAGTGTCGTTGAATTCGTCTTTCTTCTTTGTAATCTTCTGTCAGAGAGCTTTCTATATCTTCACTATCAAACTGAACGTGGCGGTCGATGTCCTTTGCGTATATTGAGCCGGAATCCGATAGAATACCTGACATCTGAAAATATGTCTTTTTAAATATATTTTCGTTTAACAAGGCCATGTTATGGTTAGTTTAATAAGCGGATAATAATACTTAAGACTAATCATAAATAAATTAATTTAAAAAATTACAATAATCAATGTTTTTAAATATAGAACAGCGCGAGTAAGGAGAGAAATATATTTTAGCTATATTACATTTAATGTTAGTTTATAATATAAATATAATAAAAATCTCGTGTCACAATGTTCGTTCCCATACTCCTCCGAAACGGTTCAACTGAAGCTTATGAATTTTTTTATGCACATTCGGTAAGTCTGGAAATCGGCTATTATCTATCATTCAAACCCCTAAGCGATAATGTGTGTCCACCCCAAAAAAAGCTTGATATTTTTTAGGCAATTTTTATGATTTTATTTCTTTATGATATATATACCCCAATATGATCAACTCCTACTTTTTATTATAATAGATAGTTTATTTTTATTGAACTAAAAAAAATATTCCTGGAAATAATATGCAAGGTAAAACGACGTTTGCCGGGTCAGCAAGTATAAATATAACGATACTTTATCGTACAATTTCTATCAAATGAGAACAACTTATAAGTATAATTACTTAAAAATAAATGAAATTTAAATTACAAGAAACAATTTCAGTAAAGATGCAGTGACTTTATGTTTAAATAATACATACACTTATTACACCATTAGCAGCTGAAATAAAAATATTATAACTATTGTTTCTGAAAAACACCGTCAATAGTCTTTTTTTCAAACGAATACAGCTTATAAAGTTTTAACTATAGTATTATTTTGTCTTTATAAAATTGTGTTTACGCTGTGAATTTATGTTGCAGAGTTAACATTTGCTATTTTACGTTCGGGCTGTATCCGAAAAACCACCGCACGTTTAAGAGTTAGTAACAAGCAATTTTAGTGAGAGTTGTGAGCTGAGTAAAAAGGCGTTCTGTTTGGAGACAGGTACTGAAATGGTAAAATACATAAAGCCTTTACGTCCTTGGACAACCAATCGATAATTTGTACATCTGTATAACTATCTAAATTGCCTTTGCGGCTTGATAACATGGATGTAACATGGAGGACCTAGACGGACGGACCTAGACTTGATTTTCGGCGTAACAATAATTGTTTGCGCGCTATATATCAGCGCTGAAACCGAACAAATTTCGACTCGAACTTACTTCACCCAGCTTTGCTCTTGTGAGGACGCGTAATTAACCTTTCGCTAGCGAGCTAATTACGTAGGCACGAGGGCTAATTCGTAAACACAACTTGCTGCTATTAAAAAAACAACCATCAGAAGGAAGTACTTAATCTAATTAATTGTTAAAAGTAAGTGCTTAAAAGTGCTTTTAAAAATGCAAATATAAATATGCGTGTGACATTTCTCCGTTCTAGGTTTCAAAATTGCATTACGGCGGAATGGCATGTAACCAGCTGATAGTATGAAGATATACCGCATATGCTTAGGAAGAAACAGGACCGATGAAAGAGATTTGCCTTTTCCATACCCATGAGTGCGTTGTACTTCATACGACCTCCGCGGCTTAAGTTCTGCATTCACTATACAAATATAGTCTAATAAAGTAAATATTAATTCAAAGCACATTACTATAACAATGCTTTTAGTCATTTGTGTTACTAGACCCCGCATCCAAAGTGAATCAGTAACCTAGTAACTAGTACAATGAAAATAAATAATTGGACAGAAGATATTAAGGTTTATTTAGTATTTGCATTGCATTGACGCTCTAACATGATACATATCTTGTACTACTACTAATTTTACCTACCTAACTATTTATCTTCTACATGGCAATTAACCTAAAAAGCTATACCTACATGAAATAAAAATCTGAGTACAACTAGAATAATGTTTTAAGAATTTTCTTGATTTTCTTAAGATGAAAATCCGATTTCCCTATCTAGAAACTAAAGGAAAATTAATTATAGCTTCCTCGAAGTAACCTAAAGTAAGGTATATTTTAATAAGATCACTAATTACTGATTCTTGGAACAGGCTGCATTTTGTTGAATCTAGAAATAAATATTGTATTAGGTTCTTACATAAATAATTGCCGTTTTGTCGTACTGACCACCTAGACCTCAAATCTCTCATCTTTGATTTGGAGTTCCAAATTCAATTTTACAGCTATTTACTTGTGCATTTGTTTTTCGGAAACCATTCATCACCACCATTTACCCAAATTTTTGTTTTTCTTTGCATCACTCTATAAAATGGAAAACATGAAATATCACGTTATGAACGAGTACATGTCCCACCGTGGTAGCAGTGCTGCAGAAACGGCTCGAAGGATTAGTGATGCGTATGGCGGCGGTGTCGCAAAAGTGACCTGCAGGACCTGCAGAACAAGCAGGAGACCAAAGCTGATAACGAAGAACTGAAGGTTATTGTGATCCATTGCAATCTACGTCTACGAATTGAGTGAAGCAAATCGACAATCGCGCTTCGACTGTTGCGCTACATTACCCAGCCGGCACAATAATGAAGGGATAAATCGAATCATTACCTGTGATGAAAAGTTGATCCTGTGCGACGTTGATCGAAAGCGCTTATTGCAATGGCTGAACCCAGCTGAACCAGCTAAACCGTGTCCCAAGCGTAAATTGACTCCGAAAAGAGAGCGTTTGATGGACTAGTGCCAGAATCGTTCACTATAGCTTTCTTAATTCTGGCCAGACGATTACGATGAATGTCTATTGTCAGCAACTGCAAACCATGATGGAAATGCTAGCTGCTAATACACCAAGACTGGTCAATCTCTCTAGGCCACTGCTGCTTCACGACAGCGGTAGTGGTCTACACACATACACAACTCTGGCTACCAAAATAGAGGAGCTTCAATTCGAATGTCTAAGACATTTACTATACTTCCCGGACCTTACTTTAACAGATTACCGTTTATTTCGAAATTTGGATAACTTCTTGCAAGGTAAAAAACTTCTGCTCTCAGTTGAAACCGTCTTCAAAGATTTTATTGATTTCTGACCGAATGTATATATTTTGTTCGTCCCATATAAAACGCTAATTTCATATATTATAAGATAATGAACGGGAAATAATCTTCTTATACTTATATTAATATTTGTCTTTTTAAACAAATTATTATTATATGATCATAGGCCAACGTAAGACTTTCAACAATGTAATTATAATAATAACAAATGTTTGGTTAACGCGAGATTTCCACTTAAATTAAAAAAATAAGTTTTTAACAAATATAAACACTAATTTAGATTATTTACTCAAAACTGTTTGTTTACATATATAACTATAAATAATACTTTAATACTACAACTAATACTTTAAATATACAAAAAATTATTATGATAATTAAATTTATATAAAACTCCGCCGCTTAGCTGGAGTATGAGAAAAACCTCTGTCGAGTCCACTTATTACTATCTAACAATTTACGTAGCGTACGCCAATAATCACTTTTCAGACAAATTTTATTGAATATTCTTTGAGTGACTATTATATGAGCTTTCATAAATACATTACTGAATAATATAGTGTAGGTGTAAGCTCAGAAGCAGCCATCTAACAGACACGATCTCATTGGACACAAATTCATCTGAGCAATTAAATTTCCAATATAAGCACGTAGGAGGAAATCCTATAATACCTTGTTGTACTTACTTGAGCCTCAGACACAGTAGTACTGCAATGGCGTGGACTACCCGGGGAGAGCTCAGAACTATTTTGAAAATCTGAAAACATAAGAATGTTAATATTTTTAAAAAGGAATTGTAAGTTAAAATTTCACTCTGCCTGTCTCCCTGATTAGGTATTAAATTTATACAATTATTCTTAGTACTCGTTGGTTTTCATACGACACATTTAACTGTAATATTAACACGGACTTGAACTAAATAAATATGAGTTTAAAGTGCTATTTTTTATTAATTTGTCATTTAATAATTCTATAACGGTATTTAGTCTAGCTAGCGTAAAAAAATATTAATGTAACAATCAATACGCTAGTAACTTCTATCTACCTACTTGCTTATAAAATAAATGTTCAAGGCAACAGGTGTAGATATCTGGGCTGTAGTGAAACCAATGTATAATAAGGAAGAAACATTTGAAACATTATCTTTATTTTGAGATTTCAATAATCATCATAATGAGAAAGGATTTTGCTTTCATGTAAAAATCATTTTCACCCTTAACTAAAACTAGTTGGAGGTTATGAGACTTACCTATGGAAACGTTTGGATATGATAATGTGTGCGGCAACGGGGCTGCGGCATCCCTAAGGGGTTCGGTATTTTGAAGATTTCTGATGGAGGTTCCTCCTCCCCAGAGCACGCGATCCATCTCTTCATCCAAGTGGATCTCATCTTCAGCTGCTTCCTGATGAAAAAAATAAAATATTTGTAAAAAACAATACTGATGTCCAAGGTTTTGTGGGACCAGACGGATTTTTTAGTCAAACTCCTCCGATAGGTCTTGACAATATATTGTCAATATATTCTTGTCTTGTATGTCTTGTATGTCTTATTGTCACAGAGCGGGTGATATCAATCAAAATTATCAAATTCTATGAATAAATAAACTATATGTTAGTTCATCAAAAATTACATTTTTGTCACACCGCGCGATGATATAATCAAATATGTCACGACGAGACAAGTCTACAAACATGCAATTAAAGTCGAAGCTTTAATGCCTGTATCACATTAAATGTACCTGGAACCCAAATACGCAAATATTTGAGCTTTGCCTATCTAACAATTATATAAAAGTATTGAAATCTTTTTCTTTTTATACTGTGGAATCATATTGCTCCTGCAGTAAAAGAAAATATCGTTAAACCAGCACTACTAAGAACCAGATCCTAATCGTCTATAAATAAAATACTAGGTAAATTATAAAAACAGCCGTATTAAGTCCTCTATTGATATTATATTTATATATTGATATATAAATATAATTAATACATTATATATCTGAAGAATGTTTCCGGTAACTCCAAATGAATGGCTCTAAGTAAGATTTTTGTACTAACTTTTTGATGTAAACATCCAAACAAATCACAACTTCTACATTCCATGTTTTTTATAAATCGCCACATGATCACCATACAAACACTTTTATATTAAGACTTTGATCCTTGCAGGCAAATCTTTTTCTTTTGGTGCGATTTGTGAATAACTTATCAGTAACGTGTTTAAAACGCCATAATTGGAGCGTGATTATTTAGAATTAAATATTTAATTATCAAGTTCATTATTTTACGTTACTTTTTTAGGACAATACTTTGTAACACAAAATCCATTTTCGCTAAGTAAATCGCATTGTATGTTTGAATATTGATATATTTAATGATGTCTACCTTTCAAACTTTTTTAAACCGTTTCTCGGTTGGATGAATTAACGTGATTTTAGCAGGTCGCTAAAGTCATGATAGAAAACGAGCCCGCAGGGTTTTTTATAGCGTTCGACGCGTTCGGTTTCAAATAAGTAAAAATGAAGGTTTGGCTTGGGTAATAAACTGTTTACAATATTAATTTTTTTTACATATCACCCACCCAAATTGATCCGGAATTTATATGTATAACCCATAAGTAGTAGCAGTAAATAGGACTACAATGTTAAACCTGTCTATCTGGGTCGATTCACGGACATCATAAGTCCTACAAAATCACTTTTCACTCATATCCGTTCAGTCTCGCTTCAGCTTTGAAAGGAAAGTTTCAAGCTAAATATTACAGTTCGCCCTTGAACTTTCCAAGCCATGTTTTAATAAAATGGAATCAATGAGTTTTGATTGCACTGATAATCTAATTAAAAATAACTAATGCAATTAAAAGTACTTCAATAATGGTATAATATATTATAGAAGATTTAAGAATTACGAAAATAATTATTTGATTGATTGACGTAAAAGGCATCAGTTATAAATTATTTCAGAAAGTATATATACCCAATATAAAAATTTGTTCGACGATGTAATCTCATAAAAAAACCTACATCATACTTTCTCACACCCATACCATTCACATCACCCTTTGTTGTCATTCTTTTCATGTTACTTTATTATTTCTATTTCAATAACTTTTTAAATTTCTGTTCTATTTGCCTTAAGTGGTTTCATTTACTTGCCATACTTACATATGTAGTGTTTAACGCTGTATAGACAATAAATAAATAAATGATAACACGCAACAGCTTACCGCTTCCGAATAGTTCGAAACAGTAGCCATTTAAAATATAGTAATTTAATAATAACATTTTATGGAGCACAAAACTGCAATTGGCAGATAATTTTATTACAATATATTTATTTTCCAGTTACAACGTTCAATTTATTTTAACACTCGTCGCCATCCGGCTTCACTTGCATCTAGTTTATTAAATTCAATTAGATATTCTAATTTACACTAACAAAAAATGTCCTTTATTGGTCCAGTTGATTGTCTTGTATTTAACAAAATTTAATGGTATTTAATTCTTATGAAATTTACTTAAAGATGAGAACGATAGACCTCAAAAGATAATCTATAGCTACATAATAATTGATTTATTTTCGAAGAATACGATTAGTTGTTACCAACGACACTTAATTTTTATATTGAATTTATCTGTTATATATATTTGATTTGGATAATTATTCTCATTAATGTTCAAAGTTCTACATTACCTGAAAAACCGTTGCCCACATAGAACAAATGGCAGACGAAACGTGGCATTAACATTTTAAATCAAAACAGACTTTTATAATGCAGATAGAACTGAATTTATATTTTTTATT
This sequence comes from Pieris brassicae, assembly GCF_905147105.1. Classification (NCBI taxonomy): domain Eukaryota; kingdom Metazoa; phylum Arthropoda; class Insecta; order Lepidoptera; family Pieridae; genus Pieris; species Pieris brassicae. Next base: position 5,735,844 of record NC_059680.1, read on the forward strand.
GTTTCGATTTTTATTTCTAGCGATCCTAAAAGTCTACGAGACCATCTTCAACAGCTAACCGAGAAGAGACATGATCTTGGCCTAACACTGAATCCAACATAATCTATAATTTTGTCCAACCATGATATATATTATACATTAAAATCTCACAGATAGAAAAATATAGAATTACAAAATAAATAATTAAATGCAGTAAGTGTTTTTTATCGTCATAAATCTTCGTGAAAATTATAATAATAAGGGGGCAACGGCAAAATTAGACTGAATAAGGTATGTGCAAAAACTACATACCATAACTAAAACATGAAAAGAACAAAGCAAACAGAGAATTTAGCATAAACAAAAACAAAAATTCAACTGTTGTAATCAGAAAAAGAGTCCTAAGGTTAAACTAATGGTAAGTCCTCTAATAAAGAATAAAAATAAGTGAAGTAGAACATTTTAGAATGATATCGAAGAGAGCATACAAATGATAAAGAAAAAAGCTTTTAGGATAATATCAATCACGTTATAGGAAAAATATAATGACCCAAAGAAAACAAGTTATAATTTGTTATAATCAATGGTATATTTGCAGTAAAAAAATGGTTTCTTAATTGTTTATTGATGAATGTTGGAAATATAACATGTATAAAATATATATATATAAAATAGAACTTGTATAACACTGTAGGAAAAAATCTACGTAATGTTGATAAAATAATATACCATAAAACATTTGAGTATAAAATTACTTAAAATATTTATTTAATATTTTACCCTAAGTATTTAAAATCATTCATTTTTAAATTAAAATGAGCTGAACATTTATTATGGTACCTGTTGCTCCATTTGAAACACGAACGTTACACTGGGCAGTAAATAGAGGGCTTGTCTATTCCAACTACCACGGGGAACTAACGTATTTCTAGGTACGCTGCCGCAAAATGTATCGTCGAAATGATATTGCATTATGAACCAATAAATAAATGCTTTGCTAATGTTTTATCCCGATATAAAGGCATTGTGGATCATTTGCCTTCTAAATTAGTTTATATACTTACTAACTCTTTGGGTGTAAATTTCTCTTCGACATCTTTTCCTCCTTGCTTATTAGAAACGATCATTAGAAGCGCTATTGCATAGTAGCTAGTGCATTTGATTTAATTTTAGTTAAAACAAAATATTTTACGAGCCACAAGGTATCAACGTACCTAAAAAACTAAAATAAAGTTCGGCTTGCGGGTTGCGATAAAATAAATTTTAAAATTGGTTTTGTTTGTACCAATTTAACTGATTGATCGAGTGTTGGCCTAGTGGCTTGGCGCGTGACTCTCAACCCTAAGGTCGTGCTTTCTAATCACGGCTGTGCGACAATTGATTATTTTTTCGAACAATGTAACACTCGCATAACGAAGGAAAATATTATAGAGAAACAGTAGGCCATCAATGGATGCTTTTTAAGGCATCTATTAATGTATATCTATATTTATAGTTTAATTGTGAAATTGCCAACGCTTTTGGAAGTCATACTAGTTTTGTATTTAATTCTATTTAGTTATAATATTTGTAAATAATGGAAGATATCGATTAAAAATATGTTCATTATGTAGACTTCGATTTGCAAGGCAATGGCGACAATATATTGACTTTCGCAGTAAGAACCAATTGTTCAAAAATTATAGCCTACGTCGTAATGATTATTTTAAAAATACATATAAGATAGGGGAGAGAATTTAGATACTTATTTAGGATTAGAAATTATATTGTTAAAGACACAAATGACTAGGAAAAGGGTAATTTAGTTTTTGATATGTGAAGTGATATTGGTGAAATATAATATAAGGAAAATCTATAAAGATTTCGCCTATCTGAAAGAGACATTTCAGCTTAAATATAAAACCTTTGTAGTGATAAAATACGTGGGCCGAACCGGGAAATACATGCTTAAATCCGAAAACATAATAAGGTACTCTTACATAGAAAATTTACATATATAAAAATCAGGATTCAATAAACAAAATTATTGGACCATGGCCTCAGTGAAAAGAATATTAAGTAAAGGCAAAAAAGAGGATATTTTTAATACAATACAAAATAGTACAAGCAAGAAGTAGACGAAGTTCCCGTGAAGGAGACCACATTTATGACTTATCTAAAACATATTCATTGCAAATAATAAATGTTAATGTAATTAAAGCAAGACAAAATATGAGACATTCAATGTTTTAGAAATATAACTGTGAATTTATTTTTATTTTTCATTTAATAGCTATCAATAAAACGTTTTTTAATATTGTCCTAATCACTGTTTTCATGTTTTAATTGGTTTGATTTGTTCCATTAGTTTTATCTACATAACTATATGTGTTATGTATTTTTGCGCTTCTTGCTTACCTTACCTTATTTAATTTAAAAAAAATCTCACAATGTTTTTTTGTAAGAGATCGCTTGAAAGCGACAAAGCCGCCACTTGACCTCTTTTTCTATTAATTATGTCAATTGTATTACAATCAAAACCGTTTATATTGACCAAAATCAAAGGTCCCGGCTGAATTCTATTGTATTAGTTACTTAATAACAACGTCATCGACTGTTACGACTATCGGCTTTTAAGACCAAATACTCGTATAATTAGTCCCTTCGATGTCGTTATAACAGATTTTGTCTGTATATTTCTGTACATGCAAAGAAGTGTTGATAAATAAATAAGACTAATTTATGTAGATTCTTCTGTCACTGCAATTTTAACTTCATACTTAGAACTTTTTTTATGTAATAGGAGGGAAAAGGGCAGGCTCACCTGATGTTAAGTGAGACCACCCTGCCCATGGACACTAACATTGCTAGAAGGCTCGCAAGTGCGTTGCCAGCCTTTCAAGAATCGGTACGCTCTTTTCTTGAAGGTCCTTCAGTCGAACTGCTATAAATATACATATGTATGTAATTATATGTATAAAGAACCTTATCTCAAAAAAAATATATTTTCAAAACATAATTTGGATTTATCTAGTTGTTGTACTATTTAATTTTTAGGAGGGCTGAATATATCTTTCAAAATTTCTGTTCCAAATCGGTCAGGTCAATACTTTCTTTTGTTATTATTTAAAAATAATTAAATTATTTTTCGTAAATATTTAATGACGTAATCGGTTTTAATAACAGTTTTCTTACATCGTAAGCAAGCAAAAACATTGTGTGTCTCATATTTATTTACCGAATAATTTCGCATTGTATAAGTTTAATTCATTCGAACACTTTACTAGATTGTGACAAATGTAGGCATAAGACAGTTTGTGCAGATGAAATCTGTACACTTATTACGAGATTTATATTTAAGACTTCGTTACATTAGTCTTAAATAGTTCTTTGAGTCAATATATCCTATTTTTTTAATTGATTAATTAAAACTTAATAAGTTCTAGTACACAATGTTAACAGTACAGTACAGTAACAGTTATTATCAAAATAAACTTGCCGTTTAGTTTCATTTAAATAAATGTATCGTACTGACTAAATTTTGTACCTGGTTCTCTGTTACATTAAGGCTATATTAATATTTTTTATTAATTCTACGAAAAACTTTGTTTACAAAACACAACGTTTATATATGGAAAAAATATAAATTATTGCCCTTGTAGAATGCAGGTGCAGGTATATGTACCTTAATTTACTTTAAGTGCGTTTAATAGAACTATTCAATAACCTTTGTAAGTAGAGCAAATGCATTACATATAAACTCATATGTCTAGACCACCTTCAACTAGATTCTAGGAGTATTTTACGTATAAATAGGATTTGTATAAGTTTTTAGAAACTATATCTATTACTGCTATTTCATAGTAGTATAATCTACTTCCGTCGTTCCACAAATGAGCTTTTTTAAAGGCAGCTTTTGCCGCGCACCACTACTATGTGGAACCAGTTGCGCACAGAAGTATTTCCTAACGAATTCCACTTAGGGTCCTTCAAGAAAATAATGTACCAATTCTTAAAATGCCAGTACCGCACTCGCAAGCCCTCTGGCATTGAGAGTGTCCAAGGGTATCACCTAACATTAGGTGAGCTTTGGCTGTAAAATATCAAATTAAACATTCATAATTGCAATTACCCGCCAAAGTGAGTAAAACCCGCCTTGCTTTCCAAGGCAAAATGGCGTCGCACCAGTCCCTATAACATATCACGCCTGTAAACACGTATGCAATGATTATTATTAAAAGGCGGTACTTATCATTATTAAGTTATGAGTTATACATATGAGTAGTATTATATTTCTATCAAAAAGAGTCTTATTTCATTGCCAAGGCCCACCGACAGAGGCTTCTACGCCATGTGAATGTTGAGGCCGCCCAGCTCCTCGCTCCTCTATGTCATCTATATGTGTGTATAAGACTACTAACGTTTCAGTCTCAAAAGTTATGATTAATTTTGTATTGTTAATCTTATTCTATATATATAGTTAATCTATATTAACTTAGTAGATTTTAAAGGCTATATTTTCAATAATAAAGGAAAATCATATTTCTGCAATCATTTCTCTGCATTATTTAAATAATTGTTTGGATTGAAGTAATTTTTTTTAAGAAAAGTCGTCGGCGTCAATTCAAGCTTTAACGCATATAAATGCTTTTTTATTACATCATTTGTATAAGTCGACGTAACGAGTGCTTTACGGTAGCCGTGTTTAGCGTAAGTTAAATGCAAACGCGTTGCGTTTTAGTGCATTTGAGTTCATATTTATTCCAACAACACTTACAAGAACCTATAAGGTTAATAAACGGAATTTTGTGTTAAATCGTAGTACCAGTAGTTTATTATTGTTAATTTAATCCAATTTTTCAATGTATATAGTTGTTTTAGTCATATTTCGTTGTATAATAGCGGTTTAGTAACGGTGCAAGGCAATGTGTTTAAGGAACAATTGCTAAGGCATAATTAAATAAATATCTCTAAGATAAAAGCTATTTAGAAAATAATAAACAAGAAAACGGACAAAAAAGTTAAATGACACTGACTATTAAGACTTCGCAGAACGCAGTAGACCTCCACCTTTCTTGATTTAAAGAGATTTTCACAAATCCTGACCTAGGCTCAAAACTCTTCACCCACGAAACTTTCACCCAAAAAGAACATATTCTTAGTAGCTTCAATATGTATATATATATATTGAAGCGTTTAAACTATTTAACTTACAGCATTTATATATCTCTGGGGTATAACTGTTGTTAATTTACGATTAGTTATGATATATAAGCTCCGAGTTAGATGTAATTTTTATAGATCTATCGCTTTGCAGTAATTATAAGTATTATAGTAATATAACATTAAATAATTACTGTTTCTCTGTCTGTCTATCTCATTCAGATGTTGATGTTGAAATAAACCTAGAACTATAAGGCCTTTGATTATATATTTTGTACCTACCATGAAATATTGACGGACTCGCACTTAAAGGACAGGACCCAAAAAGTGATTGTCAACAGAGTCACTTCTTCAGAATCCGTGGTATAAATCTGCGTCCCGCAAGGATTTATACTCCAGTCTTAGTCTTTTTTAGTTCCAACTCTGGATGGACTCTGGATTATGTAAACAATCCTATCTCAAGTACAGTTTACTGGCTTAATGTAAATAAATTCATGTTAAACTAAAAATAACAAAAAGATTAATTTAATTATTAATAATTTAAAACTTGTGGTGTAAAGTGAGATTACCCTAAAATTCATGTTTCATATCGGTTCGGGAATACCTCTACTGACAGCTAGAATTTCGCAAGTAACAGATGAGACTGAAAATAATTAAACTCAGTTAACATAATTCAAAAGAGAAACCTATTTAGTTTCTTGGCTGTTTATCCAGTGAGTAATAAAAGACAAACAGATTGTGCGGTGCGTACGATTTTGATTAGCAGTAAAGTTGTATAGACACGCGGTGGTGTTACGTCCATCTGTCAAATCACAATCGAACCCAACGTTTCGTCTTTTGTTTTCTTCTCGACCCGGGCGTGTTGTCGAACAGGCTCCAAACTAGTGATCGAATTTAGACTCATTGTATTACTTACATAATCAGTGCATTAATATATTACGATGAATTATATACTATGGTAATTATATTTAAAGCTCGTTATCCTTCAGTGTCGGCCATTGGAAAACCACTTCACCGCTTCCGACCGACCTAATTACGTTCCGATTGTTATAAACAAGCTGATCCAGCATCGGGTTGCTGAATGTCTTAAAGTGTGCATTACCATCGTATCACCAATAGAAAATAGTTTATATAATAATTGACATTCTAAAAAACTTCTGTTCGTGTCTCGTAACTTCTTAAGAAAGACACTTCTTCACAAAGAAAGAGACTTGCCTTCAAAAGGTCTTTCAGAATAAAAATATTGTGATATCACTGAACGCAATTCGAAAATTGGCATCATGGCAATTATGTACAGACAATACATGACAATTGAAATTAATAAAGCAACACACTTGTTAATAGCGCTCTTATGCGATGATTTATTAACAGGCATGAATTATACAGTTCGATTTGCGTCAACGCCGGTACTAAAGCACAGTTGCTTTAGTAAGTCCATAGAATAATGAAAAAAATAAATAATAATTATACAATTTTTGTTCGTCTTTTAATAAACGCGATATTAAAAAAAAACTTATGTTCGTAGAAAATATGTACAGGAGTCTTATAAGTGCAGATTTCATGAGAGCATTGAAATACTTAGTTCTGATTGATTCGAAATCAAAATATCAAAGAGATGTTTGAAGAAATAAGTCTTTAGTGAGAAGAGCTTTAGTTTGTAAAAGTTCCTCGAGCGCGCGACTTTCAATAACTAGAGGAGGATTTCGATTTAATGGTATGACCGATTACAGTCTCGTTACGGAAAAATATACAATTTGTTTTGAGAAATTGTTATGCTCCAAAACCATATTTGAACTCTTTAAAGAACTGGAGTCATATAGATAGGATATCTGGCTTCTAAACTTTAATCTCATAGGAACTTCAACTCCTTATGTTATTTATGAATAAATAAAAATTAAAATCAATTACAGTCTTGGTAATACAAGTTCAATCAATACAAGTAAAGAGTGTTATATTTAATACGCTTTAGTGCATTTAAGAATCGTTTACATTTTTACAGGACATACAGAAGTTTTTGAGAATTAAATTTAGCTTTCTTTACAACTTTTGCTTAGGAAGACATACAAGATAAATACACTTTTTCATAACGGAAAAAAGATTTTTCTTGTATTCACAAATTGTAATAACTTTATGGCTAGCAAACATGAAACGGGTCGCAAGCCACAAATCATAATTAATCTTCGTTCTTAATCCATAAATGACACTTGAATGGGATTTTGTAGTCATTATTATTTTGATCTAAAAGGCCGTACCTTCAGGAAAAATTTCAAGGAAGGTTAGTTACGAATAATAAATAAATACAAATTAAATCTTTCAATAGGATTTCTTTCTCAAACTATTCTATCTTGTTCGTAAATCGCCAATGCATTCTACGTGAGCCTTTACGCTGTCTAATCAGAAGACCTAGTAATGTTTTCATTATCAACAAATCTCAGACCAATACAGGTAGTTTTGTTATTGGTCTGAAGAATTCAATTTTACGATTGACTAAAGACACAACATATCCATTTTACCAAGTCAAAATAAATCGAAAAATTCTAACGTTTTGTATTTTGTATTACATTCTCACCTAAATATGCAATTACAATTTATGACAGGTAATATAAGCAGGTCAAATAAAGTAACGCGCCTAGGTTCGATTTTTGGCCAAAATAATAGCAGATTGGTAGGATTCCCTTCCCTATCGTTAAAATATCATGCAATGGGACTTAGAAATTTATTATACCTACCCCATTAACTTTGGTTTTGTAACTTAATAAATATGAAAATGATACAATTTCATATCAAATTTCAAGTGCAATTTGTGCTAATATAATATTATTCAGAATGGACCGTGCTGTGCGGGAGCCAGTCCCAATCACTATTTGCCGATAACAGCTGTAAAAATATTTAATATGTAATTTACCAATTAGCTTAATGTAAATAGAAATAGTTCAAATAATTAGCTTACATTTGCGCATTTTAGGTAAAACACTGCAAGCTATATTTTATGCAATTCGACAAAAATACAAACACAGGATTTAGCCTAGGGCAAATTGCACAGAGTGAATTAACCATAGCAAATATTGTATTTCCATTACTGATATTTACTCTACTTTATTTACATTAAAAAAATTGTACATTTGAATGTCAAACTCATAAAAACGCGTGCCAATTACAACGTTTGTATTTCATTGTTACAAATTTTATAGATTTTGTTATAATAAGTTAAGATGTTTTAACATAAATAAGTTATGTGTGACATTGATTACTATGAAGTTGCTACTGCTATGGGTTATTATTATTATTCATATAAGAAGTTTTATATTTAAACGAATTATTCTTAATAAATATTGTGTATCTGTGTGTAAAATTATATACACTATGATGACCAATACACTTTTTCATAACGGATAAATGATTTTTCTTGTATTCACAAATTGTAATGACTTTATGGCTAGCAAACATGAAACGGGTCGCAAGCCACAAATCATAACTAATTTGGAAAGTGACATTCGGAACTAAATCTTACCGCTTAGTATAATGAAAATAATATTCTATGTAAATAGCAAAGCATGCACAAGCAACAAGCTAACAACAAGTGGCTCCCGCAGTCTACAAGTGCCTGCAATCAATCCATTGATAACGCAGAGAATTGCAAAACATTTTCTAACAAAAATGAGTCGGCAATAATCACGTTATTCATTCGACTTTAAAGCGTTATATGGCACCATAACCAGTAAATTAAATCTCCAAGTGTCTCAAATTATCTCTTTCATAGAAGATCAGCTCTAGCCTGATTCCAATTTTCAATTGCTAAATAATGATGCGCGTAATATAATCTATATTATATCAATGTTTTTGGTTTATATTACCGTCGAAATTACAACGCTATAAAAACGTAAGAAACGTGTTGCGTTCGATTTCCAGTTAGAGCGCAGATTAATTTGTTATCCCACTCTGGTGGGCTCGGAGAAACCGATCCAAAGGTCAATCCTCTCACATGGTAACACTACGAATGTATACATTTATTTAAATTAGTTTATCGTATCAAAATAAACTTACGTGTGTACAAATTTCTAATGTACTTTAAATGATTAGAAGTAATAGTTTGCAACCAGTTATATGCAAATAACAATTTCTTCAAACAAATTCAAAGAGACCTTGTTATTTATATGAGCATGAAATTGAACTATTATCACGCCAGACGCAGTAGATAATCGGCTCCTAACAAATATTTTTTGTTCAAAACATTTTAACGTTACGTAAAAATAATATAGAATACATATTGTCTCCTACTAGCGTGTTACTGTTGTTTACCGGACATAAGAAAGTGGGAGAAGGAGCCAGAAGTGCAAGAGCTTTTTCCTTAAAACGTCCTTACGTTTTGCATTAACATTTCGACAGTATTTACAAAAGCCGTAATTGTATGAAAGTGAAATAGGTTATAACAGCTGCACAGGCGAAGCCTACATTAGGCAAAGCAAACTATTTGAGACTTCTTACGCTTAATTTAAACATGACAAGTGTGTGACAAAACATCCAATAGGCATTTAAGGCTTATATTATTCTGTTAAATATTTACGTTGATTCACATTTACGTACAAGCACGTACCTCAAAACATTCAATAAGAATCACAAAAATGTGCAAAGTACGCACTCACGACAGAAACTGAAATCTAACTCAATCACGTTTTTTAAATCAAAAATTTATTGTATTTTAACGAATACACACGTTGCGTTCTAGAGGCCTAGAGATAGTTGTCTTTACGATACACTGTTTAAAGCTCTTTATCCAATACTACAGAGAGACTACAGGGATGTAGTCATTCATATTTGACTACAGTCACAAGCACTTTAACACTTTAATCTTCCACTTGATGCTTGGTATTATGTATATAGAACTCGGTTTTTGAGTAAAATATTGAGCAAAAAAAAATATATTATCACAATATTTTCTATAATTTCATTTGGTTTTCATCGTCAAGGTTTATGACAAATATAATATCTAGACAAATTTTCTTATTAAAATATCAGACATCAAATGAGATAAGCGCATCACATAAGAACAAATCTGTCATTAAATTTAACAGCTGAGGATTATGATAAGACTTCGTACAAATGTTGTATGACCAGTGTGACAAGTGTGTCAAACGCTCGCAAAAAGTACCGCACGGATTACTTTTATTACAGCAGGGAAGTGGGTTTAGTACTTTTGCCTTCAATGATAAAAGCATAAATTAGTTTACGAATTCATGTCGGTGTTTTATTAATTAGTGAGTGGAAAATTAACTTCTTTATTGTTAGTCGATTTAAATTTCTCTTTGTAACCTTGACGGTTCGATTTCCATTCCTTTATTTTTATACATTAGAGTACGCACGCAAAAAAGATATCAATATGTTTTATAATTTATTCATGGTAAGGGCTAATTGAGTTTAAAGGTTTTTGGAATTAATTTAATTTAACTAAACGTTTTTAGTGACGATGTCGAAAGAACACATGAACGAATGCCATTTATAAGAAAGTACATCTAATTTATGTTCGTGTATTTTCAAGTTTATTTCGTAGGAATCCCTAAATCCAATTATTTACAAAACTTCCAAAACTTTCGACAGGTCACAACTGTATTCAAAATTATGTTAATAAATAAATTGTTAATGAGAAAAAATGATTTAGTGTTGTAAAAGTAGCTATATAAACTTTCTTTTTACATAAGCTACTTCGAATTGTATAATATTTAAGTTCTCTTTTCGAATACAAACAATTAATATTAATTAATTTATTTCTGCTGTTCCATTTTGAAAATTGAAGTATTAATAAATCAAAATTAAAATTTATTTGATCATGTCTACACTTATAAACGTCAATATTAAAGAAGAAAGATTTACATTTACTATTTGACCCAAATCTGGAAGCAAGACTACACTACTCACTCAAATCTCAAATTCTCTTAAAGAAGTTAAATCCAATACAAAAAAAATCTACATTATAATCGTCGTCATAAAGAATAATATAACATATATATATATACTAAAGCAGTCATAACAGACGACCCATAAGAGACAGACCTTAGCAAGTTGAGATGGTGACGTAGGTGTGTTCTCTTCGGGAAAAGGCCCTAATATACATACATAAATATTACGTTGTTATTAAACTAGAGGCCTTTTGGGTATCATATTCAACCTTTAACTTCTCAATTCAAACCACCGCACGTTATATATATATATATATATATATATATATATATATATATATATATATATATATATATATATACTGTGCTCAGCACACAAACAGATTTTCAACTAAAAAAATTGTTGATGTCTCCAATAGTTGCCAAATTGTAAATCAATCCTAAGCTTAAAATAAATAGAAATGTTTACATCATCAGTTGTCGGTTTACATAACTTGAACGTGGTAAGGTCATGAGTAAAATCTTAAAGGAAACTAGCGGTTATACAAAATACATACAGTAAACAGAGGGACAGAGTTATCTCAAAGGGCTCGTATGTAAATATATACATATGTATTAAAATTCGCTGATAAGTTCGTAATTTTGAAGTATCATATATGGCGTGTCCAGGTCACGGACTTTTTTAATTGATACTGTTACTAAATAACTTTTGTACAAATTCTGTATAAATATCGATCCAAATCGCTAATTTCACTTATTATAAAATGTTGGGCTGTTGCGTTATAAAGAGTGAATTAATGTATGGTATTCGTGTTAAACCAAACAAATTAACCTAATTTTTACGGTATAGAGTGTTTTTCGTTACAACGAAGGCCGTTATAAAGAGTTTACACTGTATATAATTCTGATTCCGTACTTAACGTTATTACTTGACATAGTTTATTTACCACCTTAATACCTATACAACTTAAATAATGTATAATTAGTATCCATGTGTCATATGGTATGGCAGTATTAATGGTCTATCATGCAATTATCGACTCTAAGGTTGTACGAATTGCAGATGTGCACTGATGGACATTTTCTATATGCGCTTTACACACTACGTACTCGTAAGGTTACTGAAAAATTCGTGAGAAAACCGTGCCTAAGAACCAAATTCCGACGGCGTTGGATATAATTCTACCCAAAGCATAGAGAAGTACTCAAAACTCTTATGAGGAAAAGTAAGGATACATGCGTCCAATGGAGACAATTTAAATATTATTTTATAACAAAATTCGATAAACGGAAATCAGGCCGTAACCAGTATTCAAAAGTTAACACAAAACAGTCATGGCCACGGGCACTACGAAGTAGCTATACTCACTTGACGACCTTAGATATAAGTCACGACCTGAGAGACATATTATCTACATTGATTTTAAAGGAAAACCAATTACTTTTTCATTACATAGTTTACAAAAAATTTAATTAAAAAATATTGAGTATTTTTGCCGTTGAAATATGATGCTTGTATATTTTTTCTGAACTCAAAGATGGAGCTATACAATTCAAGTTTGTTTTTCTTAGATACGAATATTATTTTTAGGTGGCCGTGAATAACAATAATTACGAAAATAATAGACAAAAAATACTATATAAAATGTAAGTAAAATAATTAATCATTAATATAATGATCATAAAGTTCGTCATAAAGTGGTAAAAATATACATATGGTCCAGTCCCAATAACAAGAAAGACTTGATTTTTTTTATAAAAGTTTGTGCCCAGAAAAAATATTTTAGTCGTAACGCGTACTTAACCAATATAAAGGCATAAATTTGTAATGTCAATTAATTGAACAGGCGCAAAACAAAAATATTTATTTGTTGTATTTCCCAAAATGATCATATGATTCCGGGAATCAAGTTTGAAAACATACCGAGCGATTGTCTAAAGAATCGTTTAAAGCATTAGGTTCACTATAGTTCCTATAAATAGTATCAATACATCGGCTATTGTTTCAATAGGAGCTATTTATAAATAATTGCCTTTGATTAGATACTTATAAAACTACCTCCGTAACTCCGTTCGGTCAAGTGTTCACTGCTTTAATGATCCCGGGTTCCTACCGTAAAAATCCCGTTTGTAAAAATACTACGATAGATTAGCATCTATCATAGTATTTTTAGTTAGCGGTAGTTCCCAAAGTTTTTTGAAAATTGTTTTCGGATCTACTGGTTTATCTGCATATGACTATAAGGTCTTTAGGTTGGATTGCTTTGAATTTCAGACATCATTGAAAACCACTCCTCGTTAAATAGGGATAACTCATTTTCATATCGTCCATAAAAACTAGATGTTATCTCATCTCACAATATGAGAGGAGTAGCAAACTCAAACGGAAAAGAGTGTCGTAAATTTGTTTTTTAATTTGTGTGAATATTAGTAAATAAAATTGTCTTTTTTTTAGATAATCAAAGAATACACATACGATACTTGCGTTCAGTCCTGGCTTTGCTGCTGGAGATTAATTTTATTAAATATGTGATAGATATACTTTTTTGTAGATATTGTTTTCTATAAAAATGTAATACATTACTTTTCTCTGTTGTCTTTGCTTCCGCAGCGAAAGCTTTACCCTTTGTTTAGTAGATTTTTTCATACCTTTGGTTACGGATCAATGTTTTTAAAACGTAACTTTTTGGAAATATCCATTAACCTATGATTATCAGGGACAATGTAGGATTGTAATGGTGAAAGAACTTTTCTGATCGGTCGAGTAGATTTGGAGCCATGAAAACAAAGACATTATCAAAACATTTCCTCTTTAATATTTTATTACTTTAATAATTTAATACTAATACTTTAATATTAGTGTAAAAATCGTTAGAAATTATTGGGATATCAAAACAGCATTTAGCCCGTCACATAACTTGTATTAATCCTAGATAAAATGCAAAAAATATTTTTTTGCTTTATTTAGATGAAAATCTGCTTAATGATTTCTCCGTATTCTTTACAACGATTCTCGTGGTTCCTATAAATAGCAATAATGCCCATTAATGAGCTACTCGAAAGTAGAAATAAATAATATAGAGCAATAACAGAGAAATTAAAAAAAACACGGTAATGTGAAGAAATATATGTTGTTGGGATGGGAGAGGGAGTAGCCACTCAACTACCACAAATCGTCGAAATGTCACTCCGAGAAGTCACCGGTCTGTGAGGCTTCAAAGCTGGACTGGACGATGTAAAACTGTCGCAAAATGAATGGAATGAAGGAAATTAAACCTATAACCAACCGTATTGTTCCTGTCACTGTCGTAACGTTTTGTTGTGACTACATTCTTAAAATAGTCCAGGCTTTTATACATGTGATTTCTAGCTAAGCTGTCTCGCCCTAAACCCAGGGTGGGAAATGTAATAGATGTAGCTAGGACTATGGACGTTTTGAATTTACTATTTTAATTTTTAATATTATATTCAGTCTCAATGGCTAAAGATCTTAATTGCCTCTTTAGCTAGTGGTACACGTTCTGCGAGTTTGTTTTTTATGTTATATGTTTTCTGGAGTTGTGTAATTCACTTATAACACCAAAAACTAAACATAAATTTATTACCCAGTACGAGCATCATAATTTGAAAAATGTGCTTCAATTTGATTATTTTAAGTGTAAACGTCTAAAATCGTTCTTATTTAGTCCTTATTACCTTATATATTGCATTTACGTCTTAAATTCTCAAAAAAACTGTACCCTAATTACATTAGTTTTAGTTACAAATACTAATTCTTGCTTCCATAAATATTTATTACATAAAATAATACTTCCTTTACAAATTGAAATTCGGAATACAACTCAAGTCAGATTCAGGGACAAGGCAGAGTGTCATTGGCTAAAATATGCTCACCTTAACATAGGCCTTTTATAACATTATGCAAGTCAACACGTTATCGAGGATAAACAAAAACCGTACTAATACGTGTAAATTACTAATCGCTAAAGGAAAATGTTTGTCACTTGTCTTGATTTTTAATTGAGAATAACAGCCTAGAGGGTTATTGTCGAATAAGGCTAACAGGTTAAATATAGTTTTATCATTTTACAACGATTTACTTTTAAATTTTTTATGATTTAATTATATATAAATTAGCTTATATAACGAATAAAAAAAATGTTTTAAAATTCATAAGCAATTGTCTTCTCTAGCCATTTAAAATTTGGATACTTTATTAAAATTATAATAAAAAAATAATGCGTTTATTTAATTTTACTCTATAGACATATCAAAAAAATATTTACTAAATTTTAAAAATAAAATGAAACGGTTGTAATATGAAAATGTTATAGTTGATACGAGTTACATTACAATTTTAATGAGGGTATTAAAATACGTATCTAGATGTTTGAAGCACTTCGTAAAATCAAAACTCACCTGCGGTGCGAAGCCAAGGAACGACAGTTTTCGGCGACCACTATTCATGTCGGCGAACTGTTACAGATACGATTTCATTAAATGGCGACGCAGGTCTGACTGAACGTTTATTTTACCGGCGTGGCCGCGGCGATCCGTCGTATACGACGCCGACGCAACCTTGTTCAGCCCTGCACTTACCTGTCAACAATAAACAATGCCTTGATTAGCTATAATTAAAATATACCTGACATTTTACACATGTCAACAGTCATGTTATTTAAAAAAATTGGAAACTAAACGAAATTCATTTCTTCGTTCATTGTGTCATCAAATAATTTATTTTACATTAGATTAATATTTTTTCAATTATCTATATTTAACCTTTAATAACGGCCAGTCTTGGCTGGACATGTTTTTTTAATAAGTTATATATTTGTCTAAAGTATCATTCCAATGGTGAACATTTTTGAAGTCGGTCCAACGGTTTTTATGTTTACTCGTTAAACTCATAAAAATCTTACTTTATTATAATAATACAGATTTTAACTTAGTAGAAATGATTTTTTTTAAGTCTCTGATATACACTATACAGCTTCCACGATGGTTATTTAACTCACGTGCGTAAGCCCTTCTGGGTTCGATTCCCGGTAAACAATGGCTTCGGTAATAATTAGTTTCGGCTTTTAAAATCACTTAAAACGTAAATCGTTTTGCATTCAATTTGATAAACCTAATTAATGTCTACCCGTACCATGATCTTTTGTTTTTGGAAGGAAATTGCGTAATTATTATTACATTTAGAATGTATATATAAATAAATCTGTAAGTTCCAAATATTTTTTTAAACATCTATTTTTCAAGTCAAACTTTACATTGTGAAGAACACAATTGGAATTTTCTCAAATCTAATTTTAAAATATAAACGTCTGGGAAACAGATATTTATCAAGCACATTGTGTAGTTTGCAATTACAATATTACTAAGCGAAGACATGTATCTGATTTACATAACTAAAGAATACAGTGTTATGTACAAAAATCTTTGTTCCTTTGACCTTCCGGTGATGTCTTCACAATATATTAAACATATGTTTTCATATTCCACATAAATACATCTTACCTATTCTTTCTGTAATGCGGTTTAATATTATAATCTATAGAGGTTTTCATGGTTTGATTTGTAACGAACATTAAATGAATGATTAAAAAAATGCCTGCCTGAAAGCGAATGTGTTCTCCTTTGTTTCACCCTCTCTTCTGCCATGGCATCGGTGTCGTATATATTTTTTTATTGACGTCAATTTGTTACCAATTCCCTTTTGTCGCTTCACTTAAATTCTAATAAAGGGTCATATTAAAGTGCTAGGCGCTTATTAATTTTTCTAAGTGAACATTGTCATCAGTCAGTGTGTTCATTTTAAACGAGGACTTTGCCTCAGTAGTCAATTACATTTATCTCGGCGATCTTATTTCAATGATACACACAAAATTGACAGTTAATTTTTCATTACAATAGCAAAATAATGTGTTGAATGTATTTATCTAAAGCATCTTGCCGAGGTCAACCAGGCAATAAGTAACTAAGAAAAACTAAGACTTTTAAGAGATATTAGTCATATGTATAAATATAAACACAATAAATTTATTATTATTTTCTATAGAATGTGTGTGTATTGGTAGTAACGGGCACGTTGTCTTTCAACTACAATTGCTACAAATACTGACTCTGAAAACAATTGTTGTATAAGTATAACCCTTGCTAATGGACTGCGGGTAGATACGCGGATGGCAAGGGTTTGACTAGTTAAAGTACCCGCAAATTTAAGGACGTACCAAATAAGAAATATATTTTGGGTATGTAGTGTATATTTCCGTACTTATATTTTACTATCCATAAAAAAGAAGATTAAATTCTTATAATAGTATGTTGAGAGCTAACGGAGGTGCAAATATAAAGACAATACATTGAAGGATATATATTAATTAATCCGACTTCGTTAAGCACAATAAAATAAAGCTAATTATTTGAATAGGTTAAAAATGATTAGTTATAATTACAAGTAAACTATTTTTAGTTCTATAAAGTCTTTATTTTCTATATAAACACTTAAATAAATGTGTGATGCTATTTTGTTGCAAACCTTAAACCTTAAAAACCACCAACTTAAAGGAATTGAAGCACAAACAATATTAAAAACGAATTAAACTACTTAATTAATAAAAAAATCTACGAAAAACATTATCAACACGATAAGCTGTTAATTATACAGTTTAACATTTAGTCGTTTCATAAATATTCGCTTTTGTTGAAGATTCGTGTGTTACATACATTTCTGTGATATACAGCATCAGGGCTACGTTTTTAAAATTTATTGACGAATATTTAAAAATCAAATTGCTATTGCGTTATAGGTAAGTCCAAGTTCCGCTAGGACAACAAATTCATGGGTTAAAAATAAAGTCACGGAAATGATCCATATCTCAGCATAAAATCTAAACGTACTCTACAACTACTACTAAAAATCTGAACGTGAATTCATCATTCATTCGTTCACCATTATAAATTTATCAACACTCTTCGGTGTCAGATTAGTCGTAGTAGTAGTATATCAACTTCTTAATTTCCATACCTGAATGAATTCCTTTCTATCAAGCATCGTGCAACTCATTTCTTTCAACAACATTATTTCTACGCCTACATCTTTATCTATACAATCCACCCACAAATAATGTATATACCCAACGCAGGGAGTTTCGCGACCGAATTTGTTGATACTGCCGTACAGAAACTGTGCTAAATAATATAATATATCATTAATCTGCTTGATGAGAATGACCGCAGACAAGATAACTTTATATATCGTAGCTGGATAGTAAAATTTACACAACAATTTCATGAAATAGCTAGACCATTCAATCGATATTAACAGGTAAACACAAGGTCAGTCACAATAATGATATTATTATCGTTTAATTACCATAACATTGTAACATTAGATTACCGTTAAGAGCCGGTGATGGACTTTATGTAACGCCTTATACCGGTAAACATTCAGTACAGGCTAGAATCTGATATCAAATAGGTGAAAAGGTGACTAAGTGTACGGATTTTTTAATTTTAAAACAAACACCAGTTAGCTGATATCGGCACTACAACAAAAAAAATATCTAAAATTGTCGTGTTTTCGGACGCCTTAACATGTGTTTTGGTGGACCACGTGTGTACGCAGGTGGCTCACTCGTCACCTCACCACCCGCTCCTCATACTGCGACAGATAAAGGTCATTCATACATAGCATATCTTTATAAGGGTACCTGTGGTTGCGGTTTGGTTCCTATCAGCAATTTAGCTCATCAAGAAACATGAGATTGATGTAATTGTTTCTTGACACAAATGAATTATATTTCAAACGCCATTGTGGTTATTCAGTGTGAAAGGAATCTAAATAAAACAGTTGGTTTAATAGCATAGACTATAGTCGGTGCTTCTTGGCCGAAAGGCCTAAATTGCATCCTACGGGTAACTGCAATGACTTCGCAAGTGTATCGTCGGAGTAAGGTCATACGTCCAATCCTATGTATATCCAATAAACTATTTAATAGTTAAATAATCATTATGTGTATATAAATAATAAATAAATTAAACGCAAAATATGTTACACAACTCTCGAAGCACTCGAAGACGGCTGGCAAATTCGAGTGTTTTTTTGTTTGATTAAATCCTCAAACTCTGAGGAAGGTTTTTGTGGAGAAAAAACCTTTATATATTTATATGTATAAAATAATAATATATAGGTTTTAATATTTTATTTTTATAGACTACTACTAAATTAAAAAACAATATATCAAATAAGCGGCAGCTAATATTAAATAAATTCATAATTGATTTAGACAAAAGTTACAAAAGTTCTTTTACTATCACCTGGTTCCAAGTCACTCACTAATTCAAGTATTAAACTGTACCTAAGCTACCATGGTTTCGGTATATTCAGAGACAATGAGAACTTGGAGAAACTGATCGTGGTTGGATCACAGAAGGCAAAAGATTACGTGGCCGTTCACCAACCAGATGGCCCGATCAAGAGAAATACTCATTGTCCTCCATATTATACAGTATAATAAGAAAGGCGCTGGAAGGAAACTGGTGGAAACATTATCCGCTTCAGATGTTGTATGGCTGACCACACGATAGAGCAAAAATCGTACAAAAAACGGCGTTTCTTTCGCCTATAAATCGACGGCAGAGACGTCTGATGATGATGATCAAGAAATATGTTGACTTCCGATGCCAAGACCAAGATTTGTAAACTCACAAAAAAGGAAAAATATAACGTATAAATAATTCACTAAATGTATGCAGTATGTATTTATTATGTATTAGTAAAGGCTGAAAAAAATTACGTTGCTTATAAGTTAGTATAGTAGTAGTTACAATAGTAGATAGTAACATTTGGCATATCTTTTTAAATTATGCTGAAATTTTGTGTTTTTGATAGAAAAAATTGAAATATGACAAAAATATTTAATGTTCATTTACTTACATTTTACAGTTCCAATAACATCTTTAATTTACATAAAATATTTTGCATACTTTACGTTAAATATTCATTGTTTCATTTACTGAAAAATCTTCCTATATCAGTATACTCTTTGTTTAAAATAGTGTGAAATTTCTTGACAAACCTTAGACAGTGTCAGATCTTAAATTTGAAAGGAATTAAAGATAAAAAACATTGCTTTTATTTAAGATATAACATTAAATCTAACATCCTACAGATTATCTGAAATTTTAATCTTCACAAATTAAGCGAACGTACAATAAGAATTATAAATGGACTCAAGATTTTACTCCTTATTTGGGCTGAAAGTTTTTTTAAAATTAATTATCCAAAATCTATCTTAATAGCAATTATAACTTATAAATTAAATATATCTGGGTCTTCCCGCCACAAAGCGCCGACTTCATTGAATGGTGACTGTAACTCCGCAACTTCTGCTGACTCGCTTTGACGAACCTGATACATAAAACAATACGGAAAACTTAATGTAATGTGTACTTTTTTTTTAATCAAATTAATGAAGAAATAATAACGAATTATCTAGAAAACATTCTAGATAATTCCCCAATTATGAAGTCGAGGTAGTAAATAATTTACATAACTGGCATCGGTAACTCGGATGATTCAACACTACCTATTTATTTTAGCAACCTTTTGTATGGTCTTTACAGCAAATTCCAAAAAAATACCTCTTAACCTAACGTTGAACATTATTTTCTTTAAATTTGTCTCCGTTACTTTTATGCCCATAGCTTGTTCAGTGTTATACCTGTCGTATCCATACATTAGATAGTTGGTCACAACATGTAACACCGACTCCTCAGCTGTGTTGCTACAAGGACAGACAGCACTGTATGTGCATTGAGATCTCATATAACTTTTTACTACTATTTGACAAAATTATTTAATAATTATCAGAAAATTAAAACTTAACTGAAATAAAACTTAGTTAGTTAGTCGTAGGTAGTTAGTAATGTTATAATCTTACACTTCTGCGAGGCATCAAAGCATTTTTTCTAAAAGCCACTAGAGTTATAGGCCTATTTCTTCTTTCAAATGGTGCGAAATAGTCCTGTAAAAGTAAATATACGTTAATTGAATTTATTATAAATAAAGACGATAATATATAAAAAAATCAGGCTCGTCAAAGTGTATCCTTGCAATTTTTTGCCCGAAAAAACATAATATTTCGCCATGGAAAGCACAGAAGGCTGATCAAACTTACATAGAATAAGCATTTTAATAAACCAGAACAATCAGATATTTTTTTGAATCAAC
Source organism: Pieris brassicae (assembly GCF_905147105.1). NCBI lineage: Eukaryota > Metazoa > Arthropoda > Insecta > Lepidoptera > Pieridae > Pieris > Pieris brassicae. The sequence continues at coordinate 5,757,096 of NC_059680.1, forward strand.
GTGAAAGAAAAATAAATTCGGTAAGGTGCAGAGTACATAGGATTGTTGTTAAGTTACCTTGCTGAAGTATGGATCTATGCCAAAATTGAAAGGCTTTGCGAGTCTCGTGAGCAAATGCGGAGCCTTGAACATCGCGTTTTGGACCCCTTGGTCTTCCCCTTGAGACTGCTGTAAATGAACAATAAATTTTAGAAATAATTATAATAACGTTTACATCGCCATTTCAGTGCATGCCTGCGGCAGTCTCAAAAGATTTTGACCAGTCTTTACGCAGTATATTATAGTTACGCTCTCTATTACATAAATCTAAAACTTCCATGACGGGATTATGTAGACACAGTTTTATTTATTTTTCCAACACATGTCGGTTACTATCGAGGTAGAAACCTTAACAAACCTTCGTAATACAAATGACTAGTAAGTATAACATAGTAAATAGTTCAAATCTCCTGATAGTGATTCAAGACATCTAACGCGTATATAAATAATAAATCGCTTACCAACGATGGTGGGTGATACACCCATAACGATTTCATGTCTCGTTTCTTATCCAACGAAACTGGAGTCGCTTGGTATTCACTTAAAGATATTTTATAAGATGTTGTCTGATTTGCGTCGTTCGAGGGCTCCTTTGTAGCTACAAATCAATATTCAAATGCTTATAAATTTTCTGTTAAATATAGCGGCTCTGGAGAAATATTTATATCCCTGTTAGAAACAACAGGCACTTGCTTGTACGATGAAGGAAAAGAATGTTAGAAAACCAACATGTTATACGCCTAAAAATACACAACTGTCGTGCAACGGCTAATCAAAGAAACTAATGTAGAAATATGAAGCCGAGAACAGTCTGGATTAGTGCTGCTGGCTTTATTGTGATTGTAGTAATTTTTTTAATAAATAAAGTAAATATAATATTTGGAATGCATAGCACAATGTTATTTGCGTGCATAGAAAAGTCACGCAGTTGGGTCTACGCATCGAGCTCAGAACGTCAAGAATAATAATATTGGTAAATACATACTTTCCAACGTTGCACATTTGACACCGAATACAAAAAGAGCAGGTAAGAAATTAAATTTCATTTTTAAATAGCACTTAGCCCACAGTCGATTGTTCGAATGACCAAAAACGACAGTTGTTGGATGATATGATGCCTCTGTATGTTTTGTTTCAAAGTTCCAGGTAAGACAGTGCGACTGATTCGCGAAATCATAAAGAATAAGCATTGATGAAGACTATATATCCGCTCTGAACGTGGTTTCGCATCTCGTAAACATTTAGTAATAATAATAGCCTTTAACTTCAGATATTTTTACATTTAAACACGTTTCTATTTCAATCAAAGTCTTTTAGGTATCTGTGTGCTCTTTTTGGCAAAGGCGTCCTCCAAATCCTGCCATTCCTCTCGCCACTCTCTGGCTTATACCTACTATGCTATGTTTCTTATGTTTCTTTAATTTGGTCTATCCATCTTTTAAATTGTCTTCTTCTTTTTCGTTTCCCGTACCTTGGGCACCACTTTAGTACTATCGTACACCTACTCTAGTTTGCTCCACTTTTCAGTTCCTCTTGCTATGTCACTTTAGTTTAGTTATTTTTCTTAAAATTGCAATTATTACCCTCCCAGTTGGAGGGTAATAATTCAAAATTAGAGCGTACTTCACCCCCAAAGGCCGGTAACGCACCCACTAAAAATGGGTGTTTATGGGCTGTGATGACTGCCCTTTTTGGGAGTTCTGCAGGCTCGTTTGCCCCCTATTATATATAAAAAAGGCTTTATTGTTTATTTTGTCTATTCTTTTCTTCCATATATACATAGTTCCATCAATCTTTGACTCACCTGAAGCTTTGTATGGTTTGCTTTAATCACTTAATATAATCTGATAAAAAATTATAGCTAACTTTGTTGTCTTAGGTATTAAGCACCAAGGAAATAATTATTTCTGAGCCATTTATAGCATATGGTCAATTTAAAGTAGATTATTATTCTTATTAGAATTTTACTTACAGCAAATCACTTTAATACTGTAAAATTGTTTATTTATTTAGTTAATTTTAATATTAATAGGGTTGTCGAATTATTTAAAACTTGTAAAGTACATTGTTAAATATTATTACTAGTATTATTCAAATAACAAAACAACACCAAACTTAAGCATCAACTTAGCTTTCGTAAGTCTCCCGCCGCGTCTTTTGTCGTGTTTGTGTAAAGAGGCCCTTGGATTCCAGGGAGAGGCGCTTTTTATAAATGAAAAATTTAAAAACCTGACGCAGGAGATAAAAGACCATGCATGACGAACGCTGAACTACGTTGCTGCTAATAAAACAAAATATTTTTTTTTAATTTTTAATCAAAATTTTCTTTTTTTTATTAGAGCAAACGGGCAAGAGTCGAACCTGATGTTAAGTAACACCGCCGCCCATGGATACTCTCAATGCCAGAGGGTACGCACGGCTTTTTAAGAATTGATACGCTCTTATCTTGTAGGACCCTAAGTTGAATTGGTTTGGAAATATGTATTTCAGTTGACAGCTGGTTCCAAATGGTAGTGGTGCGTGGGAAAAAAATGCTCAGTAGTGGAACAACGTACGTCTAGATGATACGGGTGGAATTTCGTATTCTGCCTCGACGTCTGATGATGAAACTATAACTACCTGATTCACAAATTTTACAAATGGCCTTCTAATTCTATATAACTAAAAATATTAAATGCATCCGTAAATACTTTTAAATATTTAAAAAATAAAATAAACAACAATACAAAGAATATGACAATTCTCTTAAAAAAATGCGATGTGGCATCTTAAAATACACACATTTGACGTATCTTAGAAATGCTAAAAAATAAATCTCGTGCGACATGGAATATCAACTACCAACAATATAAAATACCAACTAGACCAGAATGTCAGTCCTGAAGTTACTAGTAAATTGATTACTTAATGAAAATAACGAAATTATATATGTTATGTTAATGTGACGAAATATTTAAAGCTATAAATAATCTTAATAATACTACAGCAGCAGGTTATATACTCAAAAACTACTGAAGTGCTAAAATTCTCCGCACACCAAAGTATTCTTACCCACCTCATAAATTTATCTTTTACACTGGCTATTTTTCCTAGCTGTTTGAAACTATCTATAATGAAACCTAGGTTTAAAAGGTAATATAGGGGATATTAGAAACTACAGACCTATAACTTTAATACCAACTTTAGCTAAAGTGCTGGAAAAACTTATGCACGATAGGTTGAGTTCTTTTTTAGGCAAATTCGATGTAAAAAAATTAAGATTTTTTTGATATGAGCCAAGCATTCGATTGCGTAGACTATAGCATTCTACTTCAAAAGGGTAGACTTTATGCAATCCGAGGATTACCTTTGGCTGGAAAGTTATCTGACTGGTCGTAAACAATATGTTGAAATCACACATACTTCCATAAACATATTGAAAGGAGGTACAAGTCTGTGGCTATGTATTGCCATAAAGGCATTCCTCAGGGTAGCATGAAATGAAATGGCGCTACAACATTTTTAGGTCTGGGCCTCAGATTTCTGTATCTGTTTCGTGATCATTTGTTAATTGAATAGGCAAGTAGGTGATCAGCCTTCTGTGCCTCAGGGTAGCATACTGGGCCCATTACTGTTTCTCCTGTACATTAATGATTTACCCAATTTGTTTAGTAATATATGCTTTCTATACGCGGAAGATATTTCAATGGTTGTGACCGAAGACAATACCCGTAACTACGAATCTTAATTAAATAAAAGAGTAATAATAATGTAACGGAATGGTTGGACAGTAATAATTTAAGTGTAAATATAAAAAACAGCAACTATATACAATTTCGGAATCATAATAATAGCATATCCAATAACGAGTCAATTGAAGAAGTAGTATCTACTAAGTTTCTAGGAATAACACTAGACCTAAATCCATACCTGGAAACAACACATTACATCTATATATACGCGCCTTAATAGCTTTGTGTTTGCTTTGAGTTGAACTCGCAAAGTGGCTTCAAAGCAAGCAGCAATTATGGCTTATCACGGCTATGTTGCCTCAATTCTGCACTATGGTATCCTTTAATGGGGAAATTCGGTAAAAATTTATTAGAGCTATTATGGGCGTTGGACTCCTTGTAAGCTGTAGACCATTTTTTTACGAACTCCGTATTTTGACAGTACGAAGTTTATATATTCTTGAAGCAGTTATGACTGTAAAAAAACATCCAAAATTGTTCAAAACATTTAAAGAAACTGGCCTTTATATACCGAGGGATCCAATACGGCTGCATGCTCCACCACGATGTCTACAAAAAATTGTTACTTCATGGCTATAAAAGTGTTAAATCACCTTCCTAGAAGCTATAGATCACTGCCATGTAATTCTTTCAAGGGGAAGTTGATTAAATTTTTAAAAGCAAAGTGCCTTTATAGCGTAGGTGAGTAATTGGACCATATATTTGACAAAGATTGTAAATAATTTAACTTTGAAATTATCTTATGTTCTTAATAAGACATTATACAAATTTATATGACATTTGCATGTCTATTTATAAAAGGCTAATTGTGCTGATATTTGTAATTGATCAATCTAAACACTGCACCACTATCTTGGCAAATAAATGATTATTATTATTATTATAAATGAAAAACTATATATTTGTAGAAGTATTTTCCACAAAATTTATTCAATTGTTAAATTTGAATACGAAATTAACGTTTTGTTTAAAGTCTTAACAAATAATTACCATAATAAAGGTTTACGTTCGTTAATAAAATGTTTATTTATGTACATAATACAAATGTGTATTTGTATGTATATAAATATCTGTATGATAAATCATACTATTGAATACTACCAAGATTTAACGCAATGATTTTCTTATCTGTTTGTAATGGAACGGTGCAGGGACGGATGGAATGATATTAGTCTTCATTAACGTTTTCTTACCAAGTAACTTACAAGATTCATTGCGCAAAGTAAAAAAAGGTTCAAATACAAGAAGTTTTTTTATATTGATTTTCTAAGTGTTAACATAAAAAATGTTATTCGTCTGTAGAGAAAAACTTTGGAAAACCTTAAGAAAATTAACCAAAAAATGTCGTTTGTCACATAGGTGACAAGAAAATTATACATTGAATAACTACTTAATTCAATATTTTAATTTTCACGGACTCATTTCCGGTTCAAAATCTTCTTTTCTATTTCCATCACATGGCGTTCGAGTACATGGTCTATGTTGTTCCTCTATTTCACCTGGGGCACATCGGCCGGCGACGCACAGACGCCTTCTGGATATTATTCCGTTCCCACATGTAACTGAACAATCACCCCATTTGCCCCAACGACTCCACACTTTATGGCGTTTTGTTAAGTCTTCTGACAAATCTGAAAAGTTAGGTTATTTAATGAGATTTCTTTAAGATCCTATTAATTTTTAAAGGCGGGTCAACGGTCCTTGTAGGTTCCGTTGCACAAATATGAATTACCCCAATTGACTCCAAGTCATTGTAATGTCATGGTAAAGCCACAGAACAACTTTTAATAGTCAAAGTTCTCAGATTAAGTAATAAATGTTAGGTTGCTATGGTATGTTCTGCTGCCACCCGGATTCTCGACCCCAGCTGTGCGCCATCAATTATTTTTGCTTGAATGAATTGTGAACATTACTCAGGAAACTAGTCAACAAGTCATAAGCTAAAACTCAAAATCTAGACAGCGCGAACTAACTATATAACATTATAGTTAGCGCCGAGTTTCGATTCCTGTAGTCCCTAACACTCGCTGTATTCAGGCATAGGCTGATAATCTGAGGAAAAGGTAGGAACAGATTCTGAAATACATCTGGTCAACTAGGGACAATTTAGACATTCATAAAGGATCGTGTAAAATAAACGATAATATTTTTTTTTATACTCTATTGACTAAATATTTGAGTCTATTCTCCAACTTTAATATTGTTCTCTTTGAAGTAGACACTCTTGGTCCATGTGGTTCAAGTGCACAGACGTTAATTAAAAATTAATATTGGCGCCTGGGAGATAGTACCGGTGAACGTTTCCTCGCTCAAAAAATAAGTATCGCAATATAGCGAGTAAATGCTGCCAGCATTAAATGTACACTGCCACAGGGACCTAACTTTTTGAATTTGTTTTAATTTTCTATGTATCCATTTTTGATTACTTTTATTATTACTACGTAGATCCAGAATATTGTTTATTACTTACCAGTATTAATATTCAATGATAGCGACGGTGTTGAAATAGATGTAAATATTTCCTTCCATTTCCAGCAAGTGGACTTGTTTAACTTACCATAATTATTTTCCTTTGCAATCAGATCTACCAGCTCTTCTATTTTAATATTAAATCTATCATTAAAGCTATATTGATCACATGATATGTGTTGGCGTATTATAACTAATAATAAAGTTGAATATGTTTGTAAATTCATTAAAAATATAATTAAAGCAGGTTCTAAATTATAAACTTGCCAAGAAATATAATGAACAGAAATAAATGTCACTACGTATAATGACGGTACTTTGATGTTTCAAAGAACATGATATAGTACCGACATATGACGTGCTTAGTCTGAAACCGTGAATAAGTACGAGTTGGCAACCAGCTATATATATGTACGTGGTGATTCGACGTATTATCGTTAAGAGGAGATAGACATGGTTATTTGTGATAATTTCATATATGTTAATGCAAAACTAAATCATTTTTTCAAAATAAGTGAAAAATGCAATATCAAAAATTTATTTACATTTTTTTCTGATTTGATGTAACAATCTGGGTAAAAAAATCTGTGCCATGGACATACTCAAGCGCGTCAGATATTGATAGCATCAATGTCCTACGTATTTTTAATAATGTTACCTACATTTATGTTAATGTGATTGTTTGTACGCAACGAGGGAGGACGTACGTATGGGTTGAAAATGAAAAAAAAATCGAGCGCGTCAGATTTTGTAAGGGGATGTTAAGTGAGCCTAAAAATCGATCTCATCTAATAATCTTACGATTTGGATGCGACGCAAACTCGCGTTATTAGAATATGCACGAATAATATGCGCGTCGGATTAAGATATATATGGTTCATCTTTATGTCCTAGACATGATGTCTCATAATCTCACGATTAGCTGGAGGGATTCACCTAATCTGATAATTAAAAAATAAGTAAATCATTTAGCTTAATTGGGAGGTGGGCCAATTTCTCACCAAACCTGGCAATATGCTCTGACTTTGCTTTAGTGATTTCCCGTTTGAAGGACCTAGAGGCTGAATTGTATGCTTTTTTACGTTCACTGATGGCCGCATCACAGGATGTCGCCCCTTCTGCCCAAGCTTTAAAGCATTAATGCATTATAAAATACTTTAAAAAATTATGAACCGGAACAACCAGTTAACCTCGATGATATTCTAAAATATTATTACATTTTTCGAATGTAAATTTTGTTGATTTTTGCATAGTAGTTTCACCACAAAATACACACTTTATAATATTACTCATAGTTAATATTTTTAGCGAATATAGGCATCATGCAGCCGCATGTATTTAAAAGAATCAACGAATCTTTACTTCGGCATGTGAATATCGTCAGTTTATATCTTTTTCGTCATCCATGAATTATTTCTTTCAAAATAAAAATAAAACCAGCCACGTTCGAGAATGGCGAGATGACGATGTTTACGTCACTTGCAAATTGTCAGATTAGTGAAATATACACTTTTAACCATGTAATTAACTCACCCTACTTTAATATGACGCGCTCGAGAATATTTAATGATTATTTTTTTTACCAATCTGATCCTTTATTCTTGACGAGCGGCCATATATATGGGGCTTATATTTGGTGGAGGTACTTCACTGGGTACAAGGTATCCCCCTGTATATTAATCTGCCACGCTGTAGTAAATCCCGAAATCCCCTTTCGGGATCCCCTACTATTAGGTGTTCAGACATATAAAATATCAGCAAAGAACGGTACGATCCGTACGATCCGAAGCGTCAACCCTGTCGTCAAACGCAAGAAAATTTTTGATTGTTCGCTCCCCGATCCTAAAATGTGTAGACTTCATTTTATTTAGAATTAATACATAAAAATTGAAAGCAAAATAAACTTTATTCTATTTAATTTTACTATTTATTTTTAAGTAAAAGTTGAATTATATCTGACCTCACAAAATTTCCTGAGGTTCCAAAATGGTTAAACCATTATAAAATCATTCCTATAAATTGCTAATTATTATTGTATAGTGATTTTGTCTCAATGTAATATTAAATACATAGATCGATGAATACATTGTTAGGGTACCTAGGTCTAGACAGGTATTTAAGCAGTTAAAATAAAACACGAATTATTATTATTATTATTTTTATTTTAAGTCGAGTACACATTGACACAGCATTTTGTTCGAGCCGCTGACCTTATGCTTAAGTTCTTATTAGGTATTTAGTTCGCGTAAGTTCAGAGCTCGAACAAAGCCTACGTCAGCCATTTAGAATTAGGTTTTACAAATACCAAAAAGAAAAAATTTAAAATCCGGTAACTACACATATATAAAATAGAATTTAATGTTATCACAATAAGACTAGATAAATAGCAATAAATTAAAATCCCCCTTGCTTGAGCGCTTCCCAATTAACTACAGGCTATTATTCTTCTAAAACAATATAAATAAATATAAGACGCGCAAACAATTAAGCCTAGTGAATCAAAGCAAAAACGGTAATTAAAAGTATTTTAGGCCCAACAGTGAATACCACTACAGCGTTTAAAAATAGTCAAAAACTTGAATGCAATTTTCAATATAACGAAAAACAATTTAATTTACGATACTAAAATATTAAAAATCAGTCCAATATAATAACAAATTCATATTAGGAATCCCACCCTTATTAAGTCAACATCAGGATGTATTATAAAATTAGTTACAACGATGGAAACAAAATATTGTAACTAATTGTATAATTTCACACAGAAGAATAGTTCAACGACTGAGCTATTGTTCTGCATGTTAGTGTCTCTATCTGATAAAGTCCCCGACGCAGGGGACGAAAGAATGAATGTGAAAGAAGACTAATAGAAGTGAGACGCTATGAGAATAAGAAAATAATTAGTTCGATAGATTAAAAAGACCTTTTTGATTAATGTGAGAATACGTAGAAAACATGATTATAGTCAAATGAATTATCGATAGTTATAGCACAAGAAAAATTAAAAAATAAATGTCCCCAACGGTTTACGGGGAAAACAAATTTGTCTCTTATGATGTCTGGCATGAGTCCATACTCATTGCCTTACTTTGCTATCAAAAAAGTCTTTATTACACCATACGGGTTGTGTAATAAAGACATCTTGCTGTGTTTGTATTTCCGGTAATTTAAATCGTCAGTAATGTAACGTCCACGATATCCTAGGAAACTCTTAACGACGACTACAAAATATTTACATTTATACAGGTTATATACATATAATTACGGTCACCTACTAAGAAGATATGAAACCTTATAACTAACACACAAATTGCGTGTTTATTTCTTGCTTACACAATATACGTAACAAGTTCTCAATCGAAATGAGATTCAATGTCTTTGTAGCAAAGGCACGGTGTGTCCGCAATCTAGTAAATTAAATTTAAAATTTAGACATTAAACTGGAGCGCCGATTCTGTATTTACATGGTAACATCGGAACTGCAACAAGTCTAAGTCTAAGTTTTGCGTCCGTCGTATCAAGCTCAAAATGTTTGGACCCAGGATGGACATCCGAGTTCGTATGTACAAGGCTCGAACATCGTACTAACGAGCCCGTCCGTAATTAAGAGCTTTAGACAACTTGCGCCGAACACTCGGCTGCAGCACAATATTTACAAAAACCCGTGACAATTGTCAACTCCACTTTGAGAATTTAACGTCACACGTTATATCCTCTAAAGCTCTTTTCCAAATCCATACAGCCAAGTAAACGACAAATAATGATAAGCAAATTTTAAGAGTATAATGAACACATCGGAAGTAGAAAAATTATTGCTCTAAGATCACTCGCAATATATTATAGATCAGGTTGGAGTTGATGTTATAATAATCTATAATACACCGAGGACGTCGAGCGACAATGTAAATTAAGTCCTGCGATACAATTGCCAAAATCCTGAGAAAACAGAAGATTTTATAAGTCAGATCTAAGCCAAAACAAACTAAATATAAAACAGAAAAGTAAAGACACAGAGAAAGTGGTGGTTAAAAATAGATTCTTGTAGATCGAATTGTTGTTATTAAATAAAAAAATGATATCTTTTGTATCTGTAGATATACTGAGAACGATGTTTACATAATTGTGTAGTGCTATCCATAACCATCAAAGACAGCAGATTATAGTTTAGTCTTCTTTACAGCCAAAGACCAGTTTTAAGTAACACGAGGTTTTACCGACATAAAATTTCTAGATTCGACCTTACAAACATACGAGCACTTAACGTATGTTTGTAAGGTATTAAATTAGCATGATCAAAGTATAATATCACAGGTCACAATACAGGTTTTACTCGAATTTATTTGCACTAAAAGTAACATGCTGAAGTTCCACCTAAAACTGGTCAATAGGTCGTTTTGTGTCTTTGATGGTTATAGATGATTTGAGGGCTAAGATGGTCACCTCAATTGTCCATATGTTTTGCGGCTCCCACACCTGAGGTTTTAGACAAAGTCGCTTTGAGTATGACCCACTAACCAAAAGGATTTGTATACATACATCCAAATTCATTTGGCTGAGTGTCACGTAAGATTCAATGCGGTTTTGTCTATTACCTTTAACTGTGTACAGTGCAGATGTGGAGGTGGTACTTCCCCGTTCGAACCTGGACTAGTTCTCCCACTTGCTTTTTGTTATTTATACAATAACGTATTCGGTCTCAAGTGAATCAACTTTAAACGTTCAACCAACTTCAAGTATTTTCTTTAATAAAAAATCGAAAATCGACTTAGGAATGTGGTATCTATTAAGAATCGTGTACTATATATGTGTATATAACGCATGATATAGGCCACAAAGCTTACTACGCAAGAACTTTCTATTTATAGCATCGTTTTGGTTTTTAAAAATACACTCGTCAACAACCAACTAAATTGACATAACATATAAAAAATTTTTTTTAATACAAATTGGGGGGGCAAACCAGCCATTTAAGTGGGTGTGTTGCCGGCCTTTGAGGGAGTATACTCTAGTAGAGTTTAACGAATTCTAGAGTAGTTTTTAAACAATTGGAGGTAATCCGGTAGGGGCTAATCCCGTTTTATACGCATCTCAGATAGCAATAGCAACGGATGTTGTCGATATCGATGTTGAACACATTGATATGCAGAAGGAACGGAGTGGGCAAGAAAACACAACCTTGTGGAACGCCTGCATTTACGAGTCTAGGTTTGGCTCCGTCGACTAGGATTTTAATGCTCCGTCCTACAAGGACATTATTCAGCCATCAACATAATCCAACAGGCAAGTCGTATGGCGGTTGTTTCGAGAGAAGCGCTCCTTGTCAAACTCTATCGAAGGCTTTGTCTATATCCAAGCTAGCGGCCAATGCCTATCCCCTACTTTCCACACGGCCCCTACGGCCCACCTAAGAGTCAGATAGGCAAGAAGTTCACCAGGCGACGTTCAAGCGACCTTAGCGAAACCTCACTGACAAACACTAATTGCTGGTTGTGCTACAGATATAGCAAAAGCTGCCTATTATGATAGAATTGAAGTTTTTAGCTACAGTGCTACAGATATAGCAAAAGCTGCCTCTTATGATAGAATTGAAGAAGAATTTAGTTAGCTTGAAAAATAAATAAGTGGTTTCAAAAGGTGTGTAGCTGGATGAGTGAAAGAGCCGTGTGAGCACCGGAGTCAACTTTCTTAAGTATTGATCGAGGGATGACTTGACTTAGGGTAAGGCCGCAGACTAGTTTGCTCGAATTGTACCCGGAATAATAGACGGTAAGGTCACCGAGTCATCGAGCGTGGATATAGACTTAAAGAGAGAGGAAATAAGCTGTGCTTCCTTTTTCGCCGAGTGAGCTATCATATCGTCCTCCCTTTGCATGAATGGTAGAGAGGGCTGGCAAAAGTTTCCCCAAGTTATTTTCGCTAAAGACCAGAAGGTTCAGAAGGCATTTTGGCGAGCTTCTCACCGATTCCGCTAATATGTTCCGATTTCACCCGTCAAAAGAAACACTATAATATCAAGACCAGACAATAATCAGTGGAAAAAACTTCAAACATGTGCAGACGTGGGAGGCCACGAAAAAATTACAACCCAAAAACACTTTAAATCACTGGAACATAGGACTTGAATGAACCAGTTCAGTGCGACAAAGACGGACGACAGACACATTGAAACTTTAACAGGTAAGTCACGACAATTTTAGTCGAGATTACGTGAAATGCAGCGTTGGTTATAAGACTCAAAATCTCCCGAACGGGGCAAGATAGTAAGCAATGTAATGAAGAAAACAATGTAAGGCAATTATAAATAAAATGATTATTCCCAAAAAACCTTTGCAAATTTCTTAGACATGCTTATATCATACAATTAACGAGTTATGAATTTTATTTCTAATTATTTTGTAGCCGTCGCAATTATTTTACTAAAACACAGTCCTACTCATTATACATTACACAGGATTTTAATATTTTGATTATTCGAAGACCTCTGTCTCCATTTTAAACAGCTAACATACAGAATTTTAATTTAAGGACCAAAAATGACAAAAATCTTTACCATAAAATATAGCAATTTGAAATTATATAGGATCTCGACTAGCGAGATACCTTCGATTACCTCCAACAACCAAGATAGTTAATCGAGTTATTTATTGCTGATAATTCAAAATCAATCAATATTATATTGTTGATAAATTTATCGTTTAGAAAATAGATAATAGAAGACAAAACTTCAATATTATTGCATTCAAATTTCTCTCTGAGATACAAGTCTTATATTAGTATTAATTTACTGTAAGAAATAAATTATTACTTATACCCGCAACATTCCTCTTATGACAAAACCGCGGTGTAATTTATTGCCAATATAATACAATTTCCTAATGCTAATAAATCTAAAGGCAACTCTGGGTTACAAATAAACGTTGGAACTTTATAACTGCCTATTCATATTGTCTTCTATAGTAACCTACACAAATATAATATTATAGACGTATTAAAAACGTGATAAAAAACGGATTTTTATATCTATATGTCACCGTTAAATTGTAAATATCGTTAGATTGTAATCTATCTCGCGAGATTATGAACTGTCGAAAGATTGTGATCCTCAACGTACTGCTTACAATTTGACGTATGATTATTCGGTAGATTGTAATTAATCGAAGTGAAACCGTCAAATTGTGAAACGGGACGCAACTCACGTGCTGATTTAGTTGGACGGCATATGTCCCGCGACACCATATTTGTTTGTTCTACGGTCTGCTATAAAGCTCACCAATCAGGGACAGCCTTCGGACAGTTGACAGTTTGACAATTTTAAGATTGTAATTTGACGGATTCACTTCGATAGATCTTCCGAATAATAATACGTAAAATTGTAAGCAGTACGTTGAGGTTCACAATTTTTCGACAGTTCACATATATATATATTTATATATATATATATATATATATATATATCTAAATTGCAGGACATTCATCACGATCACATAACTATGGAACACTGGAAATTTTAAATAGATATAGAACAAATGCAGACATCTAACGTACAAATGTCTTTGTTACAAAAATGTACACAATAAAAATAACCATTACTATAGAAATAGGATTGAATACACGATATTTAAGCACGAGCGTAGTCATGAAAGATGAGGTCAAATAAGTCAACATTTTCTTCATAGATCGCTTAGCCAGGCAAATTTTTAGTTATAGAATACACATTTATTATGAATGGGAATTTAATGCCGAAACATTCATCTTTTTATTTTTAATGAACCTTCTATGTTTGCATATACTATTCTATGAAGATATTGTATATATAAATGTATTTTTTTTTAAATTAACTTCTACTGTCAATAGGGACCACTAACGTCAAAATGATCGATATAAGTTTGCTCTAGGACACTTTAACGACTAAAACTTTAACATTTAGTATAAATCATAAGATCTACCTAAGTTTTCTATATTTATTGCAACTTTGCTTTTCACATTACTTACACTGACAATTATCCTATGTTATCCAACGACAACAATACTAACTTTAGCACAACACAAAAATACACAACAATAATTATGTAGCGATATCTTTCTAAGCGTTTAATAACAGGCACGTGTATAACTTTATGGTTACTAATATTAACTTAATTTCATTGACTGGACTGAGATCGATTTCTTTGGAATATCAATTTTATGGCAATGTATTACCGATTCCAATAAACACATCTGAATCACATTGACGCATAATTTCAACGCTTGATTTTATTTGAGCATTTATAAGAGGAAGTTGTGACTAGTGCAGCTATACGTTTATATGAACAAACTTATGAACTAATGGAGTAATTATTTTAAATTGTGATATTGTCTATTATAACGTATTTGTTGTAATTAAATCTACGTGCTATAAAAGCCTTTTTGTCTATAGACATCTCAATGCAATGAATTGTGAAAATTCTTAAAAATCGAAATAATATTTAAAATTTTACTAATGCCCTTTCAACGAAAATCTCCAGGCTTTACTACTTTCAAGAGTACTGTGAATTAAGCCAATATAAATTAATTTTAAGGTGTCATTTCAGATATACAAATATATTATGAATAGTTTAGCAGCTGAAATCCATATTAACCGGCATCTTAGAGTCGATTAATAACAGGCGATAATTGACCTGTACCGCTGCCAATTTAATCAAGCGACTTAAAGAGCAACGATTTCCCTCCCAAAACCTGGTGTGTCTTTTTTCTTCAACATCTAATACTAAACAGGGCATAGGTTATAACGACTATAATCCATGAGGTCATCCATGAGGGATGAATACAATCCAAAATTAACATCTGAGAGATATAGTCATAATTTAAATCAGTTAAATCTCGTATCAGAAATGGCACCTTACAAAATGTGACATAAATATGTACATTTTTATACATTCAACAGTTCCCAAAAGTTAGCATGTTTCGGAATTCGGATAGGATATTATTTCATTTACTGTACCCAAGAAGCAGGAACCCAAAGCGGCTCAGATTGAACCCTCCATGAGGTTTTTAGGAGCTGTGATAATGCACTTGCCAGATCTTCATTGACAATCTCCTCATCAAACATGTAGCCGTAGAGGAAGTTGATACGCGTCGACGAACGAATAATATCGTGAAACTCTTCTTCCTGAAAATTTTAAAACACTAGTTAATCTTTAAATAAAAATTCTAGCTCAAGATAAAGAAAAACCTTGATACTTTGCTAGCCTTTTAAAAACAATTAATATCAAATACGGCAGACACTCTCACTAACCGCGAGTGCTGAAAAGAATTATATTTTTATAATGCATTACATTTCCCGATTACATCATAGAAAAGATAAGATAAATTAAAGATAAGTAGATAACATAGTATTATAACGTCTCCCCTTTAAAATAAGGATCAAAAATGGCAGCTCTCAGTTAGTCTCGGATAAACATTTAAGCAGTAAAGGCTAAAAAAATAATATTTGTAAAAGTACATAAATAAATATACTTACTGTAAAAGCCCTTGAACTTTCTTTATCAAAGGTAGAACGTGCGTTAGCGTTCGTTCTGGTTTCAACCAGACGTTCAAATGACGGCGGCTTTACGAACACAATGTAGGGACGTAAGCGGGTCGTGCGGAGCATCTTCAACGCTTGCCAATGCGGACTCAAGACGCATACACGACCTGTTAAACATATGATAAAATAATTTGGTGCTCGTTATTAATTAAGTTATAATTAATTAAAGCAACGTTTGGACTTTTACTATATATAAAAAAATGTTCTAATAGAATGAACGTGCTCCTCAGAATTTAAAACATAAAAACAATGAAACCCCGCAGCCTTCATTACTTAGTAACTCGATATCACATAAACTAATCGTTATTTTAATTTCATTACCAGAATTAACGATCGTCTCCACGCTCTCCGCCGAAGTCCCATACAAATTCCCTTTGTACTCGCCGTGTTCGATAAATTTTCCATCGGCAATATCTTGTTCCATCTTCTCGCGGGTAACGAAAACGTATTCCTTCCCATTTTGCTCGCTGGGCTTCAATGGTCTCGATGTATCTAAAATGAATTATTGAATATATATGTTATAAAAGTTCCAGATACAGTTGATATCGAGGTCGAATGCAAACGGCAACATGGGTGGGGCCAAAACAAAAACAGCAGAACAATAACCGTTAAACAATACCGATTTTCAACAGAATCGACATAGAATTTGCTTAATAAGGATGTCGCATACCTCAACAAGACATCAAAACAGGGACGCAACAAGTTATGATTTAACTTGTAAGGGCTACGACGCATGCGTCAACAAAAGATGGACGATCTAATTATCGACTCGGTGCTATTTTAAACCCATAGGCACAGTACTCTCACTAAACTTGGCACTTTTAAAGGCTTTATTACAAATATCTGTATAGATCTATACAGATAAATGTCAGTCGTTACTAAATAGATATTACAAGAAAGAAACGTGTGCAATTCACACATGGTAGAAAACCTTCAACACTTTTGGTTTCAAGATAATGGAGATGACTGTAATTGAAATTTTTAAGATAAAATCAATTGTTAATTAATAATACTATTTTATAGTTAATAATACTAATCTATACACTTTTTTTACTATATAAATGTACGTAGTTGGCCCCAAAGTTCTGTCACTGGTACATTATCTTTAAAAAAATATTACATTCTATTTTTGAATGTTTGACTTGCCTTAAAACAAAAAACAATCACTTTCCGTAATTTTTCACGATGGAGTGGACATTGAAAGAAAACCGAATAGCTGTTATTGCGTTGCACCGCTGTGGGCACTCGCCTAGTACCAATTTCAAGTTGCTCAAAAATTTGAATATAACGCTTAGGTTTAACCGTACCGTAGGTACAATGAAGTCTCCAGAAAAGAAAATAACTGACCGGCCACGCTCCGCAAAAACACCAGCAGTAATCAAAGCTATCAAGGCGCAGATAGCAAGAAATGCTGTCCGAAAACGGAAGTTGATGGCTTTGCCATTGGGTGTGATAGAGTGGGCACTCGCTCACTTAATGCTCGTCTTAAACCAATAAGGCATTAGAGTTCGCGGGCGTTGTTAAATCGGAACGCGAAAAACCGACACCGTGATCCTCTTTACGGACGAAAAAATTTAAGAAATTGCAGAGAAGTACAATAAACAGAATGATAGTGAGTACGCTAGGGGTTTTGAAGAAGCTGAAAATAAAGATCAGAGTGTGCATCATGGACATCATCCATCATCAGTAATGGTCTGGTTGGAAGTGTCCTACTACGGGCCAACTGAGGTTCATTTGTTTCACATTACGATGACAAGTATAGTTTTAACTGAAGTAAAAAACAAGGCACGAATAACTATTAAATCAAACTACTCGGTTTTAAAATACCCACGATATTAAACACACACATGTTAATGTTTTTATAAACTCAAACTGTCAACTGTCAAAATTTAATAAGAATGGTAAAAACACAACCATGACAAAGAGACAAAATTACCTAACTGTAAACGGGTCTAGACACTGATGCAGGATATCCCGAGACTCAATTAGATCTGACCCCAGACGAAGTACCTCAATCGATCGCAGCATCAAATGTACTATTTATAAATACTCACTAATCAAATGAACTAAATATAAACCTACTGTTTGATGTACAGCTGCACACTATTTCAGTTAAATGCCTAATGTGTGCACGGCCCGGGCAGGGATGCAACTAGCTTGAAGCCCCTGACAACGCACCTCAGCCGATCGATGTTTATTGTCCTACCTCACACGTTTAAAAATATTTAATTATAAACATTAGAAAACACGTCTGATCACAAAGATTGATACGAAAACATTTAACAAATCTTTAATTATATTAGATTCCTAAAGTGCATGCGCGGCCCGGGCAGAAATGCATCTGGCTTCAAGCTCCTGAGAACGCACCTCTACCGATCGATGTTTATAGTCCAACCCTACACACGTTTCACAAATATTATTTAAAAACATTTGAAAACACGTCTGATCACAAAGATTAAAACGAAATAACTGAACTAATCTAGAATTCTGTTAAATGCCTAAAGAACATGCGCGGCCCGCGCAAGCTTGCAACTAGCTTCAATTTCCTAAGAACGTACCTAAACGGATCGATGTTTAAAGTCCAAGCCCACACGCTTACAAAATATGAAGTATAAACATTTGAAAACACGTCTGATTACAAAGATCAATACGAATAAATCGAACAAATCTAGAATTCTGTTAGATGCCTAAAGTGCAGGCGCGGCCCGGGCAGGGATGCAACTAGTTCGAAGCCCCGGACAACGCACCTCAACCAATCGATGTTTAATTATAAACATTAGAAAACACGACTGATCACAAAGATTGAAACGAACTAACTGAACTGATCTAGAATTCTGTTAGATGCCTAAGGTACATGCGCGGCCCGGGTAGGAATGGCCGAGTTGTAGGAATGCAACTGGCTCCAATTTTCTAAGAACGTACCTAAACGGATCGATGTTTAAAGTCCAAGCCCACACGCTTAAAAAATATGAAGTACAAACATTTCTAAACACGTCTGATTACAAAGAACGATAAGAATAAATTGAACAAATCTAGAATTCTGTTAGATGCCTAAAGTGCCGGCGCGGCCCGGGCAGGGATGCAACTAGTTCGAAGCCCCTGACAACGCACCTCAACCGATCGATGTTTATTGTCCAACCCCACACGTTTCGCAAATATAATTTATAAATATTTGAAAACACGTCTGATCACAAAGATTGAAACAAACTAACTGAACTAATCTAGAATTCTGTTAGATGCCTAAGGTACATGCGCGGCCCGGGTAGGAATGGCCGAGTTGTAGGAATGCAACTGGCTTCAATTTTCTAAGAACGTACCTAAACGGATCGATGTTTAAAGTCCAAGCCCACACGCTTAAAAAATATGAAGTACAAACATTTCTAAACACGTCTGATTACAAAGAACGATAAGAATAAATTGAACAAATCTAGAATTCTGTTAGATGCCTAAAGTGCCGGCGCGGCCCGGGCAGGGATGCAACTAGTTCGAAGCCCCTGACAACGCCCCTCAACCGATCGATGTTTATTGTCCAACCCCACACGTTTCGCAAATATAATTTATAAATATTTGAAAACACGTTTGATCACAAAGATTGAAACGAACTAACTGAACTAATCTAGAATTCTGTTAGATGCCTAAAGTACAGGCGCGGCCCGAGTAGGAATGCAACTGGCTTCAATTCCCTAAGAACGTACCTAAACGGATCGATGTTTATTGTCCAACCCCACACGTTTCGCAAATATAATTTATAAACATTTAAAAACACGTCTGATCACAAAGATTGAAACGAACTAACTGAACTAATCTAGACACGTGTAGGACCCCTAAAGAGCATGCGCGGCCCGGGCAGGAATGCAACTGGCTTCAAGCTCCTAAGAACGTACCTAAACGGATCGATGTTTAAAGTCCAAGCCCACACGCTTAAAAAATATGAAGTACAAACATTTCTAAACACGTCTGATTACAAAGAACGATAAGAATAAATTGAACAAATCTAGAATTCTGTTAGATGCCTAAAGTGCCGGCGCGGCCCGGGCAGGGATGCAACTAGTTCGAAGCCCCTGACAACGCACCTCAACCGATCGATGTTTATTGTCCAACCCCACACGTTTCGCAAATATAATTTATAAATATTTGAAAACACGTCTGATCACAAAGATTGAAACAAACTAACTGAACTAATCTAGAATTCTGTTAGATGCCTAAGGTACATGCGCGGCCCGGGTAGGAATGGCCGAGTTGTAGGAATGCAACTGGCTTCAATTTTCTAAGAACGTACCTAAACGGATCGATGTTTAAAGTCCAAGCCCACACGCTTAAAAAATATGAAGTACAAACATTTCTAAACACGTCTGATTACAAAGAACGATAAGAATAAATTGAACAAATCTAGAATTCTGTTAGATGCCTAAAGTGCCGGCGCGGCCCGGGCAGGGATGCAACTAGTTCGAAGCCCCTGACAACGCACCTCAACCGATATATGTTTATAGTCCAACCCCACACGTTTCACAAATATAATTTATAAATATTTGAAAACACGTTTGATCACAAAGATTGAAACGAACTAACTGAACTAATCTAGAATTCTGTTAGATGCCTAAGGTACATGCGCGGCCCGGGTAGGAATGGCCGAGTTGTAGGAATGCAACTGGCTTCAATTTTCTAAGAACGTACCTAAACGGATCGATGTTTAAAGTCCAAGCCCACACGCTTACAAAATATGAAGTACAAACATTTCTAAACACGTCTGATTACAAAGAACGATAAGAATAAATTGAACAAATCTAGAATTCTCTTAGATGCCTAAAGTGCCGGCGCGGCCCGGGCAGGGATGCAACTAGTTCGAAGCCCCTGACAACGCACCTCAACCGATATATGTTTATAGTCCAACCCCACACGTTTCACAAATATAATTTATAAACATTTGAAAACACGTTTGATCACAAAGATTGAAACGAACTAACTGAACTAATCTAGAATACTGTTAGATGCCTAAAGTACAAGCGCGGCCCGAGTAAGAATGCAACTGGCTTCAATTCCCTAAGAACGTACCTAAACGGATCGATGTTTATTGTCCAACCCCACACGTTTCGCAAATATAATTTATAAACATTTAAAAACACGTCTAATCACAAAGATTGAAACGAACTAACTGGACTAATCTAGACACGTGTAGGACCCCTAAAGAGCATGCGCGGCCCGGGCAGGAATGCAACTGGCTTCAAGCTCCTAAGAACGTACCTAAACGGATCGATGTTTAAAGTCCAAGCCCACACGCTTACAAAATATGAAGTATAAACATTTGAAAACACGTCTGATTACAAAGATCAATACGAATAAATTAAAGAAATCTAGAATTCTGTTAGATGCCTAAAGTGCCGGCGCGGCCCGGGCAGGGATGCAACTAGTTCGAAGCCCCTGACAACGCACCTCAACCGATCAATGTTTATTGTCCAACCCCACACGTTTCGCAAATATAATTTGTAAACATTTGAAAACACGTCTGATTACAAAGATCAATACGAATAAATTAAACAAATCTAGAATTCTGTTAGATGCCTAAAGTGCCGGCGCGGCCCGGGCAGGGATGCAACTAGTTCGAAGCCCCTGACAACGCACCTCAACCGATCAATGTTTATTGTCCAACCCCACACGTTTCGCAAATATAATTTGTAAACATTTGAAAACACGTCTGATTACAAAGATCAATACGAATAAATTAAACAAATCTAGAATTCTGTTAGATGCCTAAAGTGCAGGCGCGGCCCGGGCAGGGATGCAACTAGCTCGAAGCCCCTGACAACGCACCTCAACCGATATATGTTTATAGTCCAACCCCACACGTTTCACAAATATTATTTAAAAACATTTGAAAACACGTCTGATCTCAAAGATTGAAACGAATTAACTGAACTAATCTAGAATTCTGTTTAATGCCTAAAGTACATGCGCGGGCCTCGCCCGAAGCCCTTGACAACGCACCTCAATCGATTTTCTAATTATAATTTTATAATTTAAACATTATAATTAATATGTTCAAGAAATATATTTTTTTTATTTACTAAGTCTTGCCTTTAAAAAAAATTAAATGTATCTTTTTTACTATCACTGCTTCAATTTTTAACGATTACATTTCAAACATATAAACTATATACATAAACAACACTTTTCACAGAAACCTAAACGAGGGAATTGAGAGGAGTCTACAATTCAATTAAATGCTTTAAATGCTTACGCGGCCCGAGTTTGCTAATACATAGAAATTATTTAAAATACTAACTTCAAAGTATAAATTCCTTAATTATAAACGACTCATTAGAAAGGCTGATGCGAACAAAGTGAGACAAATCTAGAGTGCAGTTAGATGCCTAAAGTGCATGCGCGAAACGGGCGTGGATGCAACAGGCTCGAAGCCCCTGACAACGCTTATTGATCGAATAACAACTTACTGTTATGATTTATATTTTAAATATATTTATTTACGCAGCCTAAAATCTTTTTATCTTTACAATCTTCTATTAAGTATCACCGTTAAAATGTGTAAAAAGCAAGGTAACACATTACAAAAATATAAATATACACCTGAAACTAAACACTGAAACTAGCAGTAGCACTTCTAGATAAGTAATTGTTTAAAAGTATTAAGCATGAAAAATGTATTATGCATAGATAATAAAGCAATATTGAATTAATCCAAAATGGCTCATAGTAAGAGGTAATTAATGACAAAAGCATAGATAACGCAATTAGTAATTATCAAAATATATTACCGAATGATAGCGAAGAAATCGACATTAATAATTTTATGACACAAAATCACTTGAACAATAAATACTCACTATAAATACGTCTGTCTGCCAGCTCTGCCTGGATCGAAAAGGAGGAATCTAGACTTCAGTGCAATGGCCTAAAATGCATGCGCGAGCCTGGATGCTATAATCCTTTGTCCCTGACAAGGCACCTCTATCGATCGTGCATTATTAAAGCGTCATATCTCTGGGACCTTATGCATTTATGATACATCATATACTATGAATGTACCAATTTATTTGCAGATAAAAAATTTATTATTTTATTATTATTATTTATAAACTAGCTGTTGCGAGTTGCTAAATTTCAACGATAAACGTTTATAACGACGATTTTAGCTAAGTATGGTTCTTGTTTCTGCATTCCCGCCATTACTACATTCAACAACCAGACCCAATGCCGCAATACAAACTGGGTTTCGTTTCAGATAGGTTTCTCTTTTACATGGGATTGGGTTCAGTGGCGGATTTACCAACAGGCTGAGTATGCTTAGCCTTAGGCGGCAAATTTGGGACCAAAATTTATTTTTTCTACCTCATACAAATCAAAAAGATTTCTGTAAGGTAGCAAAAGAAAAACGAAGTCTTCCCTATCACTTGTCATTGTACATTCGGAAAAGCAAACTTCCATATTCTAGAGTGAAACAGCTAGATCGCCGCTCCAAAGCTGTAATCGACATCAGCGACCTCAGCTCACACTCTGTATGAGTGAAAAGAGCAAAATTACAGAAAATGTATTTCCCTCTTAACCCTATCAGCTTATACATGTCAGTCCCACTACGTGGGTAACACTGAAAATGTTTAGAACTGGCCCGTTAGAAACATTGCTAATAAAAACTTTTTTTGAATTTCAATTTTAGAACTGTTTGGTAACCTAATGTAGTATATTGCATTCAATTGTCATTAGTTTTTGTGAATTGACGGCAAAACTAAAACTCTTGTTACACGTGAAAATGAGCCTAACTGAAGAAAATTTTCGGTCAATGATTTATCATGACTTTCGTTGTTGGCTTACTCAACAACAAAGCTATGATAGGATGCGATCAGCATTTCTTAATGAAGACCCATCAAGGGCCACTATTTACAATTGGTTTAACGAGTTTAAGCGTGGACGTAGCAATTTCAATGATGATCCGCCTGAGGGCTGTTCTTTAACAGCGACTACTGAATATAACATCAGTGCTGTGCGACGCATGATAGAGGAAGATAAGAGATTGACCTATCAGCAGATACGGGCAATCCTAGGAATTGGTATGAGTCAAGTTCAAAAAATATTACACGAACATTTAGGCGTCAGGAAGCTTTGTACCAGATGGATTCCCCATACTTTAACCGACGACCAGAAACCCATGGACTGGTGAATATATGAGTATGGCAGTTGTCAAGTTAATAAGTCATCCGCCATACAGTCTCTGCAACTTTCATTTATACCTAAGAGCTACATACTTTATACAAATAAAAATATTCGAGGTATTCGCCTTTCGAGCCCTGAAGATGCGGTGAAAGCGTACGAAAGTCCCATAGAAGAGACCCATAAGGAAGAATGGGCCCACTTTCTCAGTGGTTCCATGGAATGAGACGATGTGTAGAGAGGAATAGAGATTACTTCGAAACACAATAAAAGTATTGGCAACTTTCTACATTCAGCCGTTTTTCATTTTCTAAACATGTTCAGTGTTACCTAGGTACTTGGGTACTAGGATTGGAGCCGGCGAACTGGATGGACTCTGTATAATTTTGTGCTTAAACAACAAACCCCAAAAAAGTAGTAAATTCAAGTCGATTTTTTTATTTCTATACGAATCTGTCAAATCTATCTTCAGTAATAAAAGCAGACACGTAAACAAATGTAACTCATGTATTTTATACCGTAATGACATCTAAATAAAACTAAAGATAAAAATATTTATTGAAGTCTAAACAAGTCAAAGATGGACAAGAACCGATGGACCCGCAGGCTCCTTGAATGGAGACCTCGTCAGATCAAAAGACCACGCGGTCATCCACCGAATAGGTGGACTGACGACATCGTCAAAGAGGTTGGCTCCCAGAGGATAAAGGCCAGTGCCAGTGTATTGTAGCGAAATGGACTAAATAAAAAGGCTGATGATGATGAAACAAGTCAATAACTAACAATTCTAATTAGAAATTGAAGCCTTGATTCCAGCATATAATGTGACTGAACACGCATCTTTGCGTTTATTCCCTGGTTCCATAAGCAATTAAGCCAGTGCTGCGGCAGTCATTTCTTAGGGGACTCAATGTTTGTGCATCGTTTAGAGCATCTTTTGGCCTCTAAAATCGAGCATGCTTTGTTATCTCAGAGGTTGCGCTAAAAAATGACCTGTTTTTAGCTCCTATGAAGATCTGAATGTTGGTTTAAGTCAGGTTTAGGTGTTCGCGTATTGTGACTAATTTAGTTGTCATGAGGGATGTGGTAGTTAAATTTCAAAACCACATTTCATATTATTGTAGCGTCTAAATTTAAAAACGTATGAAACCTACATACTGCGCTTGTGTCTATGATTTGTGATCATCAACGTTATGGCATTTCATTACTATGCATAACATATTATCGTTAAAGTACATGGAATATGTGGATAACTAAGAAACCCGTTTTCCCATACAAACAAATTTAGGTAAAAATCAACTCAACTGAAATCCGAGAGCCAAAAGGCAAAAGGGGGCAACCGCGTCTTTGCCTACTATTACAAAATTTCCGCATAAGCGCCGCAACGTCGGATACAAATATTGTCAATCGTCTGATGTATTTTTATTACAAATTGTTACATGTACTAAAAGCGAATAAACGTTATTGCGACAATTTATCACGTTATCGTATCTAGACGTACAAGCCGACATAGAAAAGTGTTATTTTTGTGATCAACAACAAAAAACCAATCTCGTAACGCACCCATAAGTATAAATTATGTCCAATTCATTTTCCCATATTATCGTTTTTACTAAAAAAAAAGGTCTGCAACGGTATAATGTACGAAATTAAATATTAAGTAAATAGTTACTCTCACATACACACACAAAAATGTAGCAGAAACACGAACATTCATATTATATTTTAATGTGTATAATGCTGTTTATGTATATATGTAGAATAATTAAAAATCGTAGTTCCCTATAGTAAACGATTTAACTTTTTTCTAGATTATAAATATTGTATTGTATAATTTATTATAGCAAAAATAAATGCAAATGTAGTAAGGACGCAAAGCAATCAATATTTTCAAGTATTTTTTTTTACAAAACATAAATCGGTGTTTGGTTTTAACTAAACTCTTTCGTCTCTTTTCGTCAAATAGTGTTTACTCTGTTTTGTATAGAGATAGATAAAAGACGGTAATTAAAATAGTTTAGATGTACCGATTTATTTTTTATAAGTGAGTTAGACATCACAATACTTATTTCGAAAAACATAAGAAAATAAAAACTTTTACATGTATTATGCACAAATAATGTTTGTTTTTATTTACATTTAATTATAATTCGCATATCGCGCTGCACAGCGAAGTTTGTCATAGTTTTTTTCAAATAACAGTTTAGGCACACAATAGGTCATAATAGCTCTGGCGCTCTGATTTCTGTATCTGCTTCGAGGACAATTTGTTTTTTATTCTAATATGTCCGTGTTCAGCCTTCTGTACCTGATACACAATGTCGAATTTTTGGGTCTAAGGTAAGCCGGTTTCCTCACGATGTTATCCATCACGGTACAAGTGAATGTTGAATTCGGATATACAATCAAATGATTTATTCTGTATAGTGGAATAACTTATTTAAACGTAGTAATCACTATAACTATTTTAAAAATATGGATAATAGATAGATAAATAGATACGAGTTAATAATAAAATGATAGCAGTTGGCTATTTGGTTCTGCTTCAGCCCGTCGTACGCAAAGCTATACACCGCTAGCTAGAAATTATATTCGCAAAAGCTTACATTAAAACGCCACACTAAACTGACATATTAGATTAGCTAAGTATACAAGCCTATATATACTTTACAACCAGAAACATGTATCTTCTTATATTAGGTCCAGGAGCCATGCATTTGACAATAGGCGTATAAAAAGTAGGCCGAGTGGGTCGTGCAAATCCCGGAATGATTCCCACTGGATACATTACCAATTCTTAATTCTAATCTAAGGAAACACACCCACACCCACACCCACCCACATTTGACTAGACACAAAAGAAATCGGTAAAATTCAATTAATCAAAATAAATTTGTCAAAAGCGCTAATATATTAGAAAAAATAAATGATATACAATATTCTGAAAGTAAATGAAATATACGTCGTAAATTTAATAACTTAAGGGATCGGGTATATGATATGAAAATAACCATTTAACATATGATATTTACTTTTGCATTTATTTTTCACATAGTGACGAAAACATATTTAAATACAAAATTTATAATCTGTTAATAAAGTCATATAACAACCTCCGGTGTTTTTTATTTAATATAAGCGAAGATGTCCAGTCAGATGTAGCAATTCAAGTTAAAGCAAACTATAAAATGATAATTTTAATTTGACTGATGTATCTAACCCTTTTTTGCATAATAATTATGCTTATACAAAATTAATAATGTATATATCATTAATAAATAGAAAAATATACTTTTTTTTAAAATAAATAAATGTGTTTCTTCATTCAAGTAATGTGTGAGATTTGGGAACCCTTTTAAGTAAAAAATACCTGTGTCAGGGATTCCAGCTCTTTCATAACAAACTTAATTAAACATTCCTTAAAATATTTAATTTATTTTTTGTTATTAATTTTTAAATGTTGTCAACACGCTTGAGTGCATAAGTGAGTGTGTGAGTGAAAATGCGTGAGTGAGTGAGTCAGTGAGCGAATGAACAAAGTCTGTAACTTATTTGTTTTAACACTTCAGTATATCATTGCTGTTTAATGAAAAATACGCGGTAGTTCAATTAATTTTTTCTCACAATTTGCTTAGATTAATTATTAAACGTTAAGCGTCAGTATATTTACGACCCTGATTATTAGAACATCATTTAACACATCGGTATTCATCACATCTGAACCCTATTTCATAGAAGTCATATAAACGTAGAAGTAAAAGGAACGTAAAAGGGAAATATTTATTTTAATCAAGGTTTCTATGGCTTTACCTCACTGCAGTGAGGAGTGTTGGCCTAGTGATTTAAGCGAGTGCCACTCAAACTCTGAGGTCGTGCGTTCGAATAGCGGCTATGCACCGATGGACTATTTATTCTCTCACACGAAAAAGTCACGAGGCAACCGGCATGTCTTAACAAAAAAATCCACATGTCAGGCATAGAAGACTGATAACCTAGTTGCCTATAAAAAAAATATCACGAAACATAATAGACGTTTCAAAAACGAGATTTATCGCTCTTGAGGACCGTACTTCAAAAATGTATTGGATTTACACATACGGGAGTCATATTCTCCTTTCGTTATGTTTCCGTTAAGGGTAATAGCAACACTTAAGGGAGCGTTTAAGTATTACGTCACGCAATTTTTGGAGATTCTTGACACCCCCCCCTTAAACGTGCCGTAACGTTTTCTGTATCCAATAGCAAAACGTTTCGTGACTCTTTATACCTAAAACTTACCATTATGTGGTGTAAGGTCCTTGAAAGTCGAAAATAATATTAACAATAACGCGTAATTCAATCCTCGTCCAGCATCGTAACGTTTTATAAGAGAACCCCCCCCCCCGAATTCGTTACGTAATACTTGAACGCTCCCTAATTCACTCAATATTTGAGAGTACTCACATGGAATCGGCGTGACGTACTTTTCCGGATCGGTAGCTATGAGACGTCGCCTCATTTCATTTCTACCAACACCCGGTGCCCCAACCAATACAATAGGTCGAACAAAACCCGGCCTTGGATACAATCTTGCCACTTCTTCGTATGTCGGTATCATCTCCCGATCAAAATCATCATTCTCTTTTATATCGTAGATGATTTTCTTCACTTTAGGCGTAGATTTGCAAGGAAGAAGCGCAGTCGCGTTTGGAGTCGGCGAACAAGGTGTTTTTGGGCTACAGTCCGTGTTGCCATTTGTTGGTGAACATAGAGCTGGTTTGCCTGAAGGAATAAAGTTATTATAAATCTTAAAAATATATTAAATGTTTTTATTTAATGTAGAATTAAAAAACAATTTTTTTTCTGAATAAGCAAGTATTACGTAACGAATTTTGGGGGGGGGGTCCCCTCTTGTTAAACGTTATGATGCGGGGCGGGGATTAATTACGCGTCATTGTTAATAAGTTTTAGGTATAAAAAATCACTGGGGTTGGTCATGAAACGTTTTACTATTGGATACAGAAACGTTAAAGCGCGTTTCAAGGGATGGGGGGGTTTGTCAAGAATCTCCAAAAATTGCGAGACGTAATACTTGAACGCTCCCTAAATCAGAATGTATGCCTGACTATTTGCACGTCTAAGACACACCGGTTTCCTCAGCTTATAAAAATCATACCGTCCGTAGATTGTGGATCACTTTGCCGCTCATGTATAATCCGACCTTCCTGCAAAGCCCGAGACGGTATCAAACCCGCTCTCATAACTTTATCGTTTTCTCGCCGAGCCTGCCACCTAAAATAATGTTATAAAAACCATGACTATGATGATTGTAAAAAAAAAGTTTTTTTTCGTTTTTGCTGTTTATGCTGTGTCTACATACCAGTATGCATCATCCTGAGAAACAATATGCAAGATATCGCCCTTTTTGAAATTAAGACCCGCCTCCTTACAAGGGATGTATGGATCTTCATCCGAGTTATAATTAAAAAGAGCTCGCACTCTCACTTTAGACTCCCGGGACCCACCTTTGCCAAAAGAAGGCACTAGCTTGAATGTTATTGTCCCCTCAGAATTTTGCTGAAAAGTGTATATGACTATAAATAATGAACACTTTACTTTGTATAGTGCATTTGTTTTGGAACCTAGATCGATAAAAAAAAATCGGTGCCATCAAAAAATATACAATATTAAATCATATACAAACATTTGTATGCGAGACTGTATTTTTTTGATTCTGATTTTTTTTCTGTAAATCCTTTGCAGTGCATTCGTGTACAAATACATATTCAATCTGGATATGTAGAAAGTTTTACGTACTTTATAAACGTTAATTAACATACGAAATGACTATGTTAAAGCTACTTACTAAAATATCGAGTACATCAGCAGGCGTTTTATTTTCGACACTTATACCGTTCACTTCAATGACCTCATCGCCAGCATGAATGAGGCCGGATCGATCAGCCGCCCCGCCGTGCATGACGCGAGCTATTACTATTTTACCAGTCTCCTCGTCTGTCTTAATAGTGGCACCCTGAAACATCGGTGGTGACCATCACTCACAACTTTACCCTGTAATAGCCTGTTTTAAAAAAAAATCTATTTATCTGTCCCTAATTGACATAACTAGAGTATACATATTTACGACCCGTTGAACGTTTTTAAAACAAGTAGACCAGCCATTGTTTTGTCCGGAATGGAACGTAACACTCCCGGTTATACACACATTATCTTAACTACGAAGTCTATGAAAACTGTGCCATAACTGGGACGGAATAGACTTATGGCATATTTTTTCAGAATCATCAATCTGACATTACCACCATCATCATTTCACACTTTTCATATTCAACAAAAAGTCAATACCATTTAAGCCGCATAAAAACGTGTAATCGTAAACTCTATTTTATATATAAAACTAATATATTACATATCCTTACACTGCAGCACTTATTTTATAAAGGTTTATCATAGATTTTATTTCAGTAATTTAAAACAATTTGTAATGAAATAATATTTTAATACATCAAAACATAACCTGTATAAAAAAATTATTAAGATTAAAAACGATTGATTGGACGATAAACAGCAACATTACTAATTCAATTGACAAAATCCTATATCAATTATAAATGTTAACTGTAATTTATTCTTACTGAAGTCATTACTAAACTTTTCTTTTGCAATGTATAGAATCTCTGTATACCTTGCATTATATAAACTTCTCAGCCGATTATTACTATTGTAACCGAGTCTTTGTAAGCTAAACCATTGTTGAAAAGAGTGTCCATGGAGTTTCTTGCCGGTTCTTCTCCATGAGACCCACTTTTTGGAACCGTGCAACTAGACGTTTCATAAGAGCCTGCAAAGGCCTATTTGAAATAAAAACTTTTGATTTTAAAGAAAACAATTTTTAATTTAATCATAGGGCACAATTTATGTTAGCTAACATAATTGCTTAAAGTTCTTGAAATATTGAGTTAAGGTGAATAATGTTGAATAAGTTTCAATAAAATGTATAGTCATTGCGTTAACCAAAGATAATATATAAAGCTATATTTACTATTACCCAAATATTGATTTTAAGTCTTCACAAACCAGCGTATCTAAATTACTGAAATCTACTCTATAATATGCTTAAAAACAATATTTTTAAGGGTCAGGTACTAAAAAAACTTCATAATAAGCAATCTGTATCATGTTTAACATAAAGTGATGATTAAAAAAATTTGACACTGGAGGGGGTTTGCAAACCACAATACAAATTGGGCCAACATCTAGATATAGCAGCTATAAAAAAAGAAGAAAATGTTTAAGGTGGATGAGTCGACAAAAAATATGAAGGGAATAAATGATGAAAAAGCAAGAAGTAATGATAAAACTTACCACAATTGGTTCTGCACTCAGTGCTCCACCCTTTTGATAAAAGATCCAAATTGAATATTTAATTTAAGAAAGCTACAATGGTAATGAATACTTATTTCACCGTCAAAAGCTTTGTCCTTGAAATTTAGATTTTAGTAATAAATATAAAGTACATAGAAATAATTTCTTTAAGAAGTTATAAATTGAGATTACTTTTGAAATAAGAATAAATTTGACTATAAAGATTTATAGCTTTAGTAACACATAGCTGCTATTTCTAAATGGTAACACATTATACAAATTACTTTTTATTGGTATTGTGAAAATAATTTTCTTTTAAAAAATATTAATTTTATACAGAAACATGATGATTAATTAAAAATTAGTTTTATTTTAACTGTTTATTTTTGTTTTTTTCTTTACAATATTTATTATTTAGTTTTAGTAGTAGGTGTTTAAATATAATATAAACATTATATTAATAAAACAAAAATCTAAAGCTAAATTCAAATAAAATATAACTTACCAAGGGTTCATCACTTTTAACTAATTGTACAATTTTGACAGTTTCTTCATCCTCATCTCCATCTGGAGGAATGTCTGGTAAATGTGGGTAATAATCTTTTTGAGCTACTGCATCATGTGTGCATAAAATGGCCTGTAATTAATGGGCAGAATTCAAAAAACACAATTGGGAAAAAAATTCTTTGTTCTAGAATACTACATACTATATATATGAAGCCAACAAGACAGTTTCAAGCCAATAAGGTTTAGAGAAATACATAAATAGTTCAACATATAAGAGCATAAACTTCATAGCAATTTATAACTGATTTATGTTATTGAATATTTTTATAAGTTTGGAGCCTAATAGTCTATATCAGTAAAAAAGCCAGCTTTATTGACAGCTAAAGCAAAACAGCCGAAAAAAGGTTTGCTATAACTTACCTTAGATCATAAATTAAGTTCTACCTAGACAAATTGTGGTACAAACATACCTGAAAATGTGGTTTTTGAAGTAAACTCAGGAGCTCTTGAAATTCTTTAGAGACAGTTTTCAATTCACCAAACATTTCTAAAACTTCTAAAGTAACTTGCATTGCATTTGACAACAATGGATAAAATTTGTCATCCTTTCCTTTGGCTACTATTTTGTTATGTACTTGGACAAGAGCATGCAGTTGTTTGGATTGTAACAATTCACTAAGAAATGCTACATCTTCACCACCTGACTGTACTTCCTTTAATGATGTCAACAGTCTACTCAAGGCTAAAAAATTTAATTTTAAGTCATCATAAGGTATCCAGTTTTGTTTTTCAGATTAATATAGTATAAATTACAATATTATTTTACTGAGCTTTATATTCATGATGTATAAAAATAAGTAAAATTACGAAGCAATACTTACAAGGGTCCCAATTATTATCAGCGGCGTTAGGCATCATCATCGTTAGGATTCAAATTCTTGATAACATAACAAGTAACCAATTAAATTGTCATGAATGGCTGAATTCAGAAAAAAATCATATCTATACTACATACTAGTAACATAAGCCATTTTGAATTAAAACATAACATCAGAATTCAGTACAATGATGTAGACTAATGAAATCACTCACAAATAAAAATACGTAGTGATTTTATACAAAAATACAAGCTACTAAAATGATTTTTATTAAAATCACTAGCTACAGGCAAGGACTGCAGGGGTATAAACTGGTAAAGACCATGTATAGACTATAGAGTATAGAGTTTATTGACTATACTGTCTACTTATATTATATATGTATGATTTTTGTTGCCCAGCTAGAAGCCTTGAAAGTCATAAATCAATTGCCAGTTTGGACGGCATACTTATAATTATTCTTTTTAGCACTTTTTTGACTCTATCAAGACTCAAAGTTGTAATTTTTTAATACAAATTTTATATATAATATATAGTAGGAAGGACTAAAATATGTAGCCAAATTTATAAATTAGTAAGAAATATGTTGGTCCTTTATTTGTTAAGGACATCTTGTTATCAGTGCCGATTAGCCATATAGCAAGAGTAGCAAATGCTACGGGCCCCGCTCTCCAACGTACCCGTAACCGTAATAAAAAAATATAACATAGGACTGTAATACGTGGGTAACACTGAAAATGTTTAGAACTGGCCAGTTAGAAACATTGCTACAGAAAACTTTTTTGAATTTAAATTTTAGAACTCTTTGGTAACCTAATGTAGTATATTGCATTCATTTGTCATTCGTTTTTGTGAATTGACGGCAAATCTTAAGCTCTTGTTACACGTGAAAATCAACATAACGCGACAAAATTTTCGGTCAATGATTTATTACGACTTTCATTGTGGGCTTACTCAATAACAAAGCTATGATAGGCTGCGATTAGCATTTCTTAATGAAGCCCCATCTCGTGCCACTATTTACAATTGGTTTGACGAGTTTAAGCGTGGACGTAGCAATTTCAATGATGATCCACCTGAGGGCCGTCCTCTAACAGCGACTACTGAATATAACATCAGTGCTGTGCGACGCATGATAGAGGAAGATTGACCTATCAGCAGATACGGGCAAGCTTAGGCTTTGGTATGAGTCAAGTTCAAAAAATATTACACGAACATTTAGGCGTCAGGACCACCGACATTATTGCCATGTGAAGTTATATTCCGGAAACGTACTATCCGTAAAGTTTTAACTTCCCAGGACATCCATAAGTCGAGCGGGCCTGATGGCATACCCTAATTGTGCTGCGTAGGACCACAAGCTGAATTGGCTCCGGTCTTAACGTGCCTTTTCCGGTACTCGCTCGGCATTGTCCCTAAGTGCTGAAAGACCGCTTCAATACATCCGATTTCTAAAAAAGGCGATTGCTGTAATCCTTCCAACTATGGCACAATAGCAATTACCTCCTTGTTATCCAAAATAATGGAATTTATTACTCGGCAGTAATTTCTCGGGCAGTTGTCGATGAGAACCGGAACAAACATGTAACTGAAGTCAAAAATCTGCTACTGTCGACGACCAGTCAATTATAAAATATTAGGGTAATAATGTCTACTAGATAATTGTTTAGTTCATTAAATAAAGCAGGAAATAAATAATATACATTAATATACTTTTTCCAAATTATATCAAATAACCAAACAATCATTTGTATTATTTAGAAACTATTAAATTAGCATGGTTGCATCTGCATTTCGTATCGTAGTTTAAACCTGTTATATATCACTCATCTATGGTTTCAACCTATAGGAAATTATAACATGCGCAGTAACTTAACATTTAAAGAACGCGCAATGCTTTATTATTAAGAAGGCGATATTATTTTGTGTTATTTGAACAATCTGTTTTAAGAAGAAATGTATTAAAGGAATTATTGATTAAAATAACATAGCTACTCAAAGCACTGATTCCAAAATAAAGGTAAGACAAACTGTCCTTATTGAGCTGTATACAGTAATACCGGCATTTTCTATGTAGCTATTTGACATATTTCCAAATCGGTTATCGGCTCTCAAAAACATGGCGCTGTGGATCGATCCAAGAAAATAAATAATACATAGTTTATCTATGTATCGTAACGTTATAAATAGATAAAGTTAGTATCTATGTAACGTTATAAATAGATAAAGTTAGTCAAAAAAGAGATATGGCTAATTTATTATCTGTGTATTAGGACCTATGTATTTGGTATAATATGTATAGATAGTGTGACAGACGAGGTGACAATCCGCCAAATACTGCGAATTATATTTGAAATTTGGAAAAATAATTAATAATTACTTGAATGTGAATACTGATTTTTCTATTTTTTTCTACTACCGGTTTTTAATTAGATTTTCGTCTGGTATTCGTATTATGTAGTGACCTCTCACCAGTAGTGATACTGACTTCGCGCACTGTATACTTAAACGACGAAGCACGAACCTAGTGGTAAAGTACAATATCTTTTAGACAATGCTTAATTATAACTTATACGTTATAAAATTATAGGTTTTAATAACATATTGTGTCTGTTATATTTATGATTAACATATTTACTCATACATATATAAGGTGTCAGTAGATTAATTTAAATATTATTAATTGAAATCCATTAACAATTAATTATTAGTTAAAAGTATAAAGTTTTTGATTGTATAGAACTTGTTCATAATATTATCTAAAACATACATATATTTTTTTCTCTAAAGTTTGGCTACAGAGATTGCTTATGTACCAATCCCATAATAGCAAGAAATATTAAAAGGAAATAAATCTATATAATAGGGACCCTATCATTTATTTCCTTTTAAAACTACCCTTTTCCAGAAGGTTCCTGAATGATTTTTGGTTTACATTATGTGGCCTTGTAGCCAGGTATCTAACTTTTTGTTTGAATTATTTGATGTTTGATGATGTCATATTTTAGTATGAAGTAACATCTAAATGCAAATGAATTGAATACAAGTAATATTAATGATTAGTATGTGTGAGCTATATCTATACCTTTTTACTACCACTTATAAGTATGTGTAAATCCATTTCTTACCTTCATATTTTCTTCATCATAGTATTGTGTGTATGTAATTTAAATTATGATAATAATTTAATATAATTTTTTGATTAAGCGAAAACTTGTTGTTTTGCATGAAATATAAATATCCTATAATCATATTAAACCAACCAAGACAGCATTTTATCAGTTACATTCCTGTATCACTTTTTATTTTGTATAAAAAATACATATATTGAAATAAAAAGTTAAAAATACAGTTTATAAAGCAACATTATTATATTGTTATTGTAGTGTTAAATTATTCATTTCAAAAACAATTTAATAGTAAACTTACCTCAAATGTAAAATAGAATTCATATCAGGACAATAAGACAGTCTTAGGATCATAGACAATAAGATATTTACATTGGATTGCAATTTAAGTTTTAAGTCATATTGTTGTGTACTATGTTAATTTATTAATAGAACCTGTTTCCATTTGCTGAACACTAGCTATGTGTTACAGTTCTACCCACATTGATTTTCCTAGCGCTTCAAAATGTGTTGTGACCATTATTTTGTTGAGGTGGAATTTTAAATATCCCAAGATCGTTATTAAATTCCAATAATGTCAAGGGCAATTTTGTTTCTTAATTATGATGTATAAGATATTTTTTGGAATACCAATACCAAACCAATCTTAAAAGATAAATGTGTGCTAACATAATATGACTTGAGTCTATGCAACCGAAGATTTGAAAAGGAGTTGTTTTTCTAATTTTTTCCCCGTTGTTACTAATAGTAGCATGATGTTAAAATGTCTAATTAAAACTGCCAACAAAAATAAAACTTTTTTTCCATACATATGGTGAAATTATTCTACAGAACTGTGGACTTGCTTCTGAATTAAAATATCTTGAGATTTGCTATTATTCAATTGATTGTATATGTTATTGCATAGTTATTATAACTAGTTTTATTCACTTCTCTGGTATAAACTTTATTTAACAACTTATTTATATATTTTTAGGGACATTTATTTCAATTCGAAATAACATTGATTACATTTTATTTACAGAATATTCGATGATTCTATTTATTCAGACATTGCTGTGGTGTGCAGAATACTTCATTTTCTTACCCATATCTGCGTTTGAAAAGTGAAATCGTACTCGTTTCATATGTCTGCAGCAGTAAAGTACCAAGCACCAAGCCCACAACAATGGATGATATCTGCACGTCATCTGATTTAGTAAAAGATTCACAGGAAATTATTTATAATACCACAAATGATCTAGACGTACACAATGATTTTGAGTTTTATGATTCTGAAGATTCTTTTAATCAAACAGCACAATCAACTTCAGTCTTAAAAATAACATCTGCGCATGATTCTGTGTTGAATGTAAATGAAAAATACGTTAGTCCAACAATAATGAATAAGAAACAAAGTGAAATTTCAGAAATAAGAACTGATTTTGTTGCAGTCATAGAACCAGTATTTTATGCCTCAACACCAAATAATTCTATTTTATCAGTGAACACAAATAATGACCATGATCATGAAGTATTGACTACTTCACAAGAGGCTTCTGCCAATGCAATAATTACTCAACATGATTCTTCTCGGTTGAACGCCAGCGAAGTTAAATCTTTGGAAAAAATTGATGTCTATTCGTTAGCAACTAAAAATGTAACGAGTAATACCACTAATTGTGTGGTAAATACGAAATCTGAAAAAATATTTACGGAGCTAAAAATTGAGAATAGCGATGATGATTGTAATACTAAAAGCCAAGTCTCATTCGATTCGGGAAATGAAAGGTCGAGCCACAAATATTTTATTGATTTGTCAAGTTTACCTGATTCGTCGCCTCCTAAAAAAACAAGTGAGTTAGAGAATGCGCATGAAAAAAGTAAGATTTTCAACATATTTGTCGATTTAGGTGATAAGGCACCAGTAAAGGACATGCCCAGTAGACTATCATCAGCATTGAACGTAAAAAGACAAATCGATAAAAGTCAACCAGCTCCAGAAAAACCCAGTAAAAATTCAAAAATATTGAATGCTGAAAAACGCCAATCTACATCGACCGAAAAAACTACATTGTGTAACAACTACACACTATCTGAGTTTGAAGCAATAGAAGCTTTATGCAACGACCCAAATATAAGTCTTACTGAAATAATTCATATACCTAAAACAAAAAAGAATAAAAATGAAAAAACAAGTTTGTCTCAAGAACCATTTCGAAACCCCAGTGAGCAAAGCAAACCTGCAAAATCTAAAGAAGTTTTTCAGAAAGCCGATTCTTACGTAAAATTGTCCGACTTGGATAATCCAGTGTCACAAACAGATTTATCTGAACGTCTCGAAACAGCAAATGACGCCCGAATGACGAGATCTATTCCAGACAATAACTGGAGAAAACAATATCAGTCTACCTGTGTATCGATAGGATTGTTAAGTTCCTTTCACTCTGAGAACGCATTGAGCTTAAATAGACTCTTTCCGAATTTGAAGAATGATATCAGTAGAAGTATGCCCGGGTCATTGTCAGCTAGAACATCGCTATTAAAGTCTGGTATAGTTCCAAGTCCCGGAGAGACTGATGAACCGAATATGACGTCGGATGTTTCGGAAATTAGCAGTGTCCAAAGCAGTACATGCCGCTCTATTGTTGGTAAGATTATATGTTTTTAATTGTTTAATTTTTTCGTGTGTTTCAATCACGGCGATGCACCAATGGATTTTTCTTTCTAAGTGCGCATCTGACTAACTTGTACGGTGACGAAAAACATCATAAGGAAATCGCACTGCCTTATACCCAATAAATCGACGGTACGGGTCAGGCAGAAAAGGCTGATCACCTGGTTTATTACGAGAAATAAATGAAATAGTTCTGAAGTAGTTGAAATATGAGCCAGACCTAAAAGTTTCTAGCGGCATTGATTTTTAAAACAACGTTTACGTATATATAGAACGTTTTTGTATTTAACAATCACTTTTTAACCGAAGAGTGTATGCACCATATTATTTTTCACTACTAGAATTTACGAGTAGATTCGGATACCGGGCTTGAAAATTTAGTAAGAAGATATTTAAATTTTTAATGTATGTATAGACTGTTGGTGAGTCTAGTGACTTCGATGGTTATTTTACAGTATTAAAGATGCTTGAATATGTTTTAGTATAAACTT
Source organism: Pieris brassicae (assembly GCF_905147105.1). Lineage (NCBI taxonomy): Eukaryota > Metazoa > Arthropoda > Insecta > Lepidoptera > Pieridae > Pieris > Pieris brassicae. Next base: position 5,796,085 of record NC_059680.1, read on the forward strand.
TTTATTTTCCAGAAAGTACAACAGAAGAGTCAAGTCATGTGGCAAATTTGATTGTCAATTGTCAGTCCCGTTTAGGGCAAGATTTACTTCGAATGTTCATAGAGGAAATAGCGCCGGACGTTATAGTAGAAGTGGCAGGAAAACGTATTAAGGCGCATAAATGTATTTTATCTTCCCGGTAAGTTTGTATAAATGTCGTTAATTTTATATGTCCCATCCATTTCACACAACTTTGTATCGCATGAATTATGACGAATGTATAATATAACAATTGATTGTAGACTGTTTTTTTTTTAAATTACCTTTCCATATTTTTACTTGTCACCCGTCTTATTTATCTTTTTTGTCTACTTTTCTCTCTTGTCACATATGTTTTGTCCAAGCACGTTTCAGTTTCAATCATGTATGAATTGTTTTATTTTGTATATTTCGCAGTAAAGTAGTTAAATCAGAGAGCTAATTGAATCTCTAGACAGTTAATTAATTCCATAAATTAATTAATTAATCCAATCAAGTCGCTAGCATTTTGATTTAAATAAAGCAGCGTCGTGAACGTTTAACTAACTGTCTCACCGAAAGCCAGCGTGTTGATTAATAATGTAAAACAAGCCTCCGCCATGATTATTTCATTTGTTATTGTTATTTCGGTGTGATCCTGAAAAACTGAGAGCTTGGAAAGTCCGTGTTTTCTTTTATTGTAAATAGTTAGTTTGTGTTAGGTTACTTTCGTTGCCTAGGAACGTTTAGGAAAGTCGTTAAACGTTTCGTTCACTCACTTGTCTGACTGAACATTAGCGACTAGATTGAATATCGATTTTTAATTAACTGACTTCAGATTCATTTAACTCTCTGCTTTAACTACTTTACTGCGACATATACACTGTTTTGTTTTATTATAAAGCATGCTTCTATTTTATTCTGAAGATTTTATATTTTTATTTCTCTGATTAGCCAAATTTATAGCCATGTGCTAGCAAGTTGTTTATTAATTAAGCGTTATTAATAATTTTACTATGTGTGTTTTGACTTGAAATATTCAACCAAACTAAATATATCAAGTATTATTTTCAATGCCATAAATTTAAATATTTTTTTTTCAATGTTGTCAAAAAATATCCTGTCATTTGTATAAGTTTATACAGTATTGTTAATGGGTGATTCTATTGCAGATGTCAATATTTCGCTCGTATGCTCAGTGGAGGCTGGGTCGAAAGTGCTGGAAATGTCATTACTTTATCGTTGTAAGTAACTATATAGAAATTAAATTTTCGGTATATGAATTATTTATGTCAAATGGGACGATTTTCACTTGCATTTTTGGTGATTTCATGGAATAGTTCCTTCTCCTTTTTATTCTTTTACTTTCTATTATTGTATTCTTTAATTATCTTGCTAAATAATAATGAAACTTAAAGTTGAAATGCGTAATTATTTTGTTTCTGTGTATAAAGTTTTATTTGTATATGGGATGGTAATATAGATTTTTTATTAATAAATGGTTATTCTTTTGTATGTAGGTAAACTTTGACAACTTTATTTTGTCTTCAAGAAGATCTCAGTCCCAACAGCAATTAAAAGCATTTTTAAAGCAAATTCAATATATCTTGATTCCCCAAACATTGAATTAATTAATTGCTTGAGACTTTAGACACACCATTGTAATAAATATCCGTTTTCAGATTTTCCTTTGAGGCCGTTCATTTTGTGCTGTGCCATATATATTCGGGGACGTCCGATCTTCCTGACAGTATACGCATTGTTGAGTTAGCAGCCATGGCGGATATGTTGGGACTAGAGGGACTCAAGGAAGCAATTATGGTCAAGCTTAAAGTCACTTATTGTCATAATTTCCATACGGTTAGTGTAATTTATTGTTTTATATGAAAGTACGTATGTATGTACACCTTACATTAAAATTAAGTTTTTAAGTCAAATAGCCCTTTATCTATTTTATTACGTATTCTCGGCTAATGGCCTGGTCACAACTCGTGTGGTGGGCCTAGTTGGCGTATGTACTTTAAGTACGCAAAACCTTTAAAACTACTCCTGCCCATCTATCGTCAGAGGCCAACTTATTTGTCGAACATGAACGGCCCAATATTGACACATTTAGCTCGAATCTAAATGGTCTATAGATAGGTCAAATCACAGATGCGCAAATCGATTCACCGTACCGTCTTCATAGTAAAATAGACCATACATACCAACGTCTTTTGTTGTTCATTATTTATGTGTAGCCTATGTTTTAATAAAGTCTCTCCCTTCCGTTCTATGCCCGTGATTTGAGAACTGGCAGCAAATGTAAAATTAGAAGCATTTCATATATATTTCGTTTTTGACGTTCATAAGTGTACGTTGTGTTACTTATATGAATAAATTGAATTAAATACAAGAACTTGTGTTTCAGCCGTGCTCAATTTGTATTGTGGGTGTCGTGGAGTGTTTACCGCTGTCGGCTGTGTATGGGTTGGACGATCTTTACCGCAAAATCTTAAGATGGATGACAAAACATTTCGCGACAATATGGCCGACTAAACCCTTCGCTACATTACCAAAGGAACTCTTAGAAAAATGTTACCAAGAGCATGTTGTTAATTTATCAATTGATAATTTTCTCGACACGGTGTATGGATGCGGAAGCATAGGTGAGTATATTGGTATTCAAGAAGATACTTCATCTTTTAAGCATCTTGGCGTTACTTCTATGTCCCAAAACATCTAAACTGTTGGGGCAGTTCAAGTATTTCGTAAGCAGATTTACAGCAATTTATATCCTCTTGTCACCAAAATTATAGTACATAAACGTATAAATATTTTGTAGGCATTCTCGAAAACGCATTTCGTTTTCAAGCATAAACAATATGTGGGTAATATGTGAGAATAAAGTAAATAATTACTCTTGACGTAATCACCAAATAATAAATTCATTGTACCCTATATAGTGCTTACGTTATACTTGAACGGCCCCATATGTCTGGTTCAATGATATATTACATAATCATTATGTATCGTAAACATTACACTTATAAATATCCAGGCTAAAAAAAAATATTATTTGTGTTCCTACTACTACAATTTAAGTTATACTAAAGATATCCGAAGATGAACGGGTATTTTAAATTAACACATTTAAATAAGCAATTACTAATCCAACTTTGTTGTGTGATGGTGTGAATGTGAGTGTGTGTATGAGACGTGTGCTCATATTATAGCTTATTTAGCATTTATACTATTACGCATATATTCGGGATAGATTAAATAAGTTGAGGGTAAAATAATGGTCGTTGTATGTTGTGTGCGCGGTACAAAACTGAGTTCGTTGCATAGTCGGTGTTAATGTAAGGAACGTGAAACAAAGCACGATTTCTAATTGCTGCCATTAATGTTATCTTATGTTATGATGTCGTGCCTTTGGTCTCCATATTTCTTCGTTGACTACGTAATATCCATTTAAGCGTTTGTTTGATTCTATATCATCATCTCGTTGTGTTGAGGCTCAAGTCGTAATCGTTTTTATTTTTCTTATAGTTGGCAGACTGGAAAATACAAAATGGGCTGACAAAGTGGCTCAAATGTGTCGACGGTTGGTCAACGCAGCCGCGCATTTTGCTGCACCGAAACTAGTTCAAATCCTCGAATTAGTTGCAACCGTTCCAAACGACTCAGCGCCGTTAGCAAAGCAGGCTTTAAAAGACTGTTTAACAGCAGCTATAGAATGGGCTCCACCAGGCGAAACCTGCAAAGCATACGCCTTTTTATCAAACCTAGTTAAAATAATTCGATCGAGGGCAGATCTGATTTTGAACGTGAATGGCAAAGTGGCAGATCCCGATAACCTATTGTACACAAACGCGAATAATTGGCGTTTGCAGTGTGAGAATACATTGGTCAGAGCCGCACCGCGCGTTGTTAGCACTCAAGCATTTAAAGATTTACCATCGGAGTTAAGGAAGAGGCTGAGAGAACTTGGCTGTATTGTGTATGGACATCAAGCGAACCCAACATTCTCACCCATTCCAGGAAGATATACCAAAAGCATGTGTCAAACTAAACCTTGCGAAGATGTAATAAAAAGCCTTGATATGGAACACGTGCGAAAGTCGTTCGTTCCCTACAAAGCCAAACCCTACACGGTAACCACAGAGAAAGTTAAGTGTGAGCGAGAAAAGAAAAAACCGATTTTAGTACGCACAACGCGGGCCCAAGAAAAACGCGCTATATACAATATGTCGAAGACGGGGCCTGCGAAATCGACTTCACAAAATCCATCAGCGAAAACAACGCGTTACCTAGACCCGAATACAAAGATGCCGCAAAAGAATTTTATTAATAAAGTTATGTCATCTACCGAGAGCTCCCGTAACTCGAGTCCCGTGCTTAAGAGGAATGAGAAGAAGCAAACTAAAGCAATGTCCGAAGATAGCCTTGCAACGACGTCGAGGCCGAGAACTGCCGAACCATCGACGGATTCACTTAGCGAGTCGCAAAGTAACAAGTACGGCACCTATACCAAAACAAAACACGCCTTAAAAGGATCTATCGAATGTAAGTAGTGTGTGTGTGTGTACTTTGAGTTTGTATTAAATATACATTCAAATTGATTATGACCTCATTCGCATCGATTCTTCATCGCAACAGTTCTTTATCAATTTTAGTTATTATTTTGGATAATTATGTAACAAAAAAAGCTAGTGGCGCTACATCCCATAAGGCCTCAGATATCTGTAGTTTTGTGACCATTTTAACTTCCTCATAAACGACAAGCAGATGATCAGCCTTGTGTGACTGACACACTCCATCCATTTTTAGTTAGTCTTGCTGGTTTTCTCACGATGTTTTCATAAATGCGCATACACAGAAAGGCCATTGATGCACATACGTGATTCGAACGCACGATCCTAGACAACACTGTCGACTTTAATAATTTACAGTATAATAAGTAATAGTAGTGGCTATAATCATTATCAGTCTTGGCATGGTCATTAATCATATTATTTTATAGACAACTATGCCTTATATTTTTCTTTGATATGCGGGTAAGGGTTTGATATGCGGTGCAGAATATTTGTGGATTCAAACACTCCATTTTCATCTTGCGATTGATATAAAGGCTCTGATAAGTCTCCGATACTTAAGCAGTAGATTTATATTTCAATAAAGTGTAAATTACTTTGTTACAGCAGTAACGACGCAACATAGTATAAACTCCAATAGAAACACGAGTACAAAAATACCTTTATATTCACATGCTGGATCCAAAACTGAGAGCCAATGTCGTCGTCAGTTTGCTCAGAATGCTCAAAATGAGACAAAAATAAATAAAACACAATCCAGTAGGATGACAACAAATATACCTAAACCGAAGATTTCATTCCCTGGTTCCCTCATGATGGCTACTAAAGCCAGTTCAGCTAAAATAGTGACGAAAGTTGTGAAGGAATCCGTCAAAACGAAGAAGGCGCCTAAAAAAGCAAAGGAGGTGGAATCAAAGCCAATTGGAAGATCAGGGACGTTCTTAAAGGATGAACCAACCTTCAGTGAAGAATCAAGATTAATGAGTAAATAATATTATTTTCGTCCTAGCGTTATGCTAAGCTATTATACATAAAATTTATTTTTACCGTGTGTACTATGAAATATTTTTTTCCATTCCTTATGGAAAAAATAATAGTACATAAACGTATTATTTTTTTGTAGAAATCCCCGACGAAAATGCATTTCGTTTTCAAGCAGACAATGTGTGTAAGAAAGTAAATAATTACTGTAACTGTAATCACCAAATACGAAAATCAAAGCTTACGTAATACTCGAACGGCCCCTAAGACATCAGCCAGTCTTATTTGCTGTATTATGTTTTAATATGATTATTTTCCTTTGAAATAAAAAATAAATTACCTTTATGCTTTCTGTATACACGCAATGACATTGCTATTATTTTATAAGCGATCTTGTAACGATACGTATTTTCTATACACCTATAAAGGTTGTATTGCTTAGTATATCAGATAGAAAATAAACTATTCCTGACAAGCTAATGTGTTGATTAACTCTTTAGGCTTAAATAGATCTTATAGGTTTTCGTTTATAAGATCGAAACACAGCAGCTATATAAAATCTTAAATAGTCTCATCCCCTGATATTATAGATAATGCGTCAAGAATGACTAGTCTCGAGACTTCGTTAATTAGTCTTAGTTTTAAATATATTAACTACATTACCATCGTAAGTCTATTTATTGACATTCCAGACAAGCTCGACGTTAAATTTAATTTGATAACAAATATTTTTTTATTATATTTCATTATACTCTGCTATATTGTATAAATGTATCGTATAGGCTATTTTTCTTTCTTACTTTTGTTCCATAGTATATATTTTATATGAGATTCTATAATCTTACGTACGTTTAAATGTTAACTATACGTTAAGGTGTTTATTGACATTGTATTTTAAGATGGTTAACTTAATAATAAGTGATAAATTTATAGACTTTTTTTTGACACTTTTCTGTTTTTTACTATGGTGTTACATTTTCTTTACTATTTACTTTACCATAGTTTATATTATACTGAATTATTTATACTAAACACATCAAGGCATAATTTTTATTTTACCAGAACACTAAATGTTGCTGCTTTGGTATTCTAGACATGTATTGCCAGGTACTTGTAAAAATAAAGGCTGGCCCTGGATTAATGACAAACGATGATAACACCTAAGAAATCGTTGGAACTTAATGTGTCAAGTACTTAAAACAATATATTCAAAACAATAGAAGATAAATTAGATGTATCATTGTTGTTTTTTAGTTTTTATTGTAAGAATAGTTTTTTTAGATTTACTTTTGAAATGATCTCAAGGATGCACAGTATTTAATTGTTTGGTCAAGCATCAGCCATTTTTAGAGACTATTGTTTTTCTTTATTAATAAAGTACGCTAAGCTAAGCTCTAGTAATTGTGATTATTATTCGAAGACTAAGCAATCGACAGACTTTAAGGACTGAAAGAGGTTATCGATTCAACCTATAAGTATTCTGTTTCGCATTTCTGCAATCGTTTTTACTTTTCTGGTTCATATCCAACATTTCATGTAACTTTTAATATTTATTATTTAGTTGTTAAATGTACAATAGATGTTTTGCTTGATGTTTAGTCTCGAATAAAAAACGTAAACGTGTTATTGTAATATTTATTTTTAAACAATATAAATAAAATTTCAATCACATTTTTGGTTTTATTCGTATAAGTTTAATAGTTTAATTCGATAAATTTTATATTTAATTTAAAAAACACAAAACCAATTACATTTTGTACTTAATAAAGGTTGTAAACATACAATAGGCAACCTAATCGTTGAGATACAATATTGCTTTCGCATATTGTAGTACTAAACCTACTTATATTATTATCTTCCCTGGCTATATTAATTATTAGTGTTTCAATATTTCAAGACGTTCATAAGTGCACATAGTTATCAAAACGATTAAGTAAATGTTGATTTTACTAACAAATATATCTATTTCGACTAAAGAGCAGTTGTAAGAGTTCCTTTCAGAGTAAAGCACACCATAGAGTTACGAGAAGTAAGGTAATAAATAATAAGTAAATCCATTTAAATAGTTTCTTTTGAACTAGCGAACTTGTTTCCCAACTACATGCTTCTTTATATTTTAATAGGCCAACCAAACGTAACGCTAATCGAGAAGACGTCCGTACCTATTAAGGTACGTACCATTAGGTAACAATATATTTTCTTAGTTATGATTACAAGGTTGCTCATATAAGGTCCTTACATATGAAAATACGTTTTGTCGTACTGGCCACTGACCTCAAATATCTCCTCTTTGGTTAGAAATGCCAAATTACATTTTTTTACAGCTGTTTACTCGTGCATTTGCTGTTCGAAAACCATGATTAATTTCATTTTCCCGTTTTAATTTATTTTCTTTGCTTCACTATTTATACAATGGAAAACATAAAATATCTCGTTTTTTACCAGTTCCATCGTGGCACCAGTGTTGCAGTAACAGCTCGAAGGATTGATGATGTGTATGGCGGTGTCGCAATGGAAAACACAGTTCGTTTTGGGTTCCAACGTTTTCGTTCTGGAATTTTCGACCTGCAGAACAAGCCCCGTGGACGGCCAAAGCGGATCTCAATCCATTTAAATCAAATTGGGAAGGTCAAAAAGCTTGAAAGGTAAGTACGTACCTCGCAAATTGAGCGCATCGACTATTGAATTATATTAATGATAGAAATGGGGTCCTGTACGATAATCGGAAGCGCTTATCGCAATTGCTAAACCCTTCAGGACCAGCCAGTTCGTACAGCCAGCGAAAATTGACTCCGAAAAAGTTACTTGTGAGCGTTTGATGGACTTGTGCCGGTGTCGTTCACTATAGCTTTTTTAAATGTGGCTGGTGTCTATTGTCAGCAACTGCAAACCATGATGGAAAAGCTTGCTGCTAAACAACCAAGGTCTGGTCAATCCCTCTAGGCCACTGCTGCTTCACATCAACGCTAGACCACACACTGTACAACAGACTGCTACCAGATTAGAGGAGTCTAAGACATCCACCGTACTCCCCGGACCTTGCTTGATTAACACGTTTTTTTCAAAATTTGGATAACTTCTTGCAAGGTAAAAAATTCAACATCCGCCTTCAAAGGTTTTATTGATTCCCGACTGAATGGGTTTTTTAGTCGGATGGGTTTTACGGGATCAATGACCTATAATATGGCAAAATTGCATAGATAGCAATGGTGCATACATACCTTTGTACTTTGATTAATAAAATATATTCTATTTAAAGAAAATGTAATTATTATTCCCCCTATACAAAACGACAATTTGATATGGACCTATATATGGTCTAATCTGCTATAGAATTTCACATACTTATTAATAGTGAAATGCACACTTAGTGAGATGTGTTTAATGGCTCAGAATTTTACGGTAAGTGGGGTGATTTTTTATTGTTTCTCCTAGTTTAAATTATTTACAAACAAAAAAAACAAATATTCGAAATTTCAAGCAAAAGTATTATTGACATATTAAATATTTGTTTTTTTATTTACAATTATTATACATTTCCTCAATTTTACAAAGTTCTATTACTTGGGCTTGCCGGGACCCGCCGCCCAGCTGCATGCACTAACTAGGTCATCGGCCTAACGGCGACGGCCGTCTCAAAGCTCCTCAACTCCACCTATTGTCTCTTGCGCAAAATCCGGCCCACTTAGGCTATAAGCCAATTCAACAGCATCGATCACATAACACATTTTTATAATATATATGTTATGACTTGCGCTTTATTATTTATAGTATAAATATATTTATTTAGCATACGAAAAGTACAGATATATCATTATCTCTTTGAAAAATATTTATTTTGGTAATAATGTCTTTCATAAATAATTTTCTTCAGACATCAATTTTGGAGAATTGTCATCGTCATTTATGAGAATATTTCTCAACCACTTCTTCACCTGTGACTCCTGAATTTTTTTTATAAGAAAGTCCGATAGGTCGTGAATATAAAATATTTGTCCTCGCGTTTTTGTTATTTATTGTATGAGTTCTCATGTCAGTTTTTAATTCAAAATTTGCTTTACTAATGCTTTCCTTCCTAAGCATACTGTTTTATCAATCAATCTATTTACATTAATTAATACGTATTTTATTAAATTACTGTTCTTACAAAGCCACTAAAATGTAGAGGTAATCGGAACAAAATGTTAAGCCAGTTATGTTATACATAGGTTTATGTTACTGTATGAGTTACTTATGGTCAGAGATTTTTCAAAATTTATGACTGGCTCAAAAAATCTATTTCAATCATAGTCATATAGCTTAAACTTATTTTTTTTAATTTCTAATAAGATTTCAATATTGACATTATTCTAAGCTACAGCATTGCAAATGATAAATAACAAAAATAATTAAAGGTAAATAGGTTAACGGTAATACTTAGCTACATAATAAAAAAAATCTGTGTCATTAAACAGTTTATTTGACAATCGGTGTAATTCTAGATTTGCCATATTTCATTCTATTAAAGTCACTATTTATTATTTTAACATTGTTAAAGGTTGCAGCCGTTTTAAGTGTAATAATACCTTAATTCACGTCTGAAGTAACTACTTTCCTTTGTGCCTACTAAGCATAACATTTTCTTAATATAACGTCTAAGTCGTCAAGTTAACTAAACTGGTAAGAATAAAAATACTTAATAAAATAGATATTAATTTAGACCACCATTAACTGGCAGTTAAATCTAATACTTAAACTAAAAGATGGTAAATATATGCTAGAATGAAGAGGAAATATTCATGTATGCATTAATGGTAGGCAAATAAATAAGTAGTCATAAATTAAGTCTTTTATTGAGAAAACGATACAATATAGCATAATATAACAATACCACACGGAAATTTTATTCAATTTAAATATTATTGTATTTACTTAAAGATAAACCTAAGAATTTATTACTTAATCATTATCAATCCAAGAAACCTTACCCAACATAATATCCACGACATATTCACAAGCGGTATTATAATTTTTTGAGAATAACAATATTTGCCAATGAACCGAAACAATTCTTAATATGGTTGCTTATAATCACTCCAAACTAGATACATAACTGATCTTACGATTTACATATTTTTAAAGTGCTACACCGCAGAGCTTCTACATGGTATGAATAGTTACTCGACCGACCATTACATTCAAAGCCATAATGCATTTATCACACATTCACAGGCAAAAACTATAACTACATAATAAGAATAATTTTAAATATATATAAATATATATTGAACATCGTTTCTTGATATAACCGTTATAATTTAGGTAATAATACAATTAAAACAGAAACGATGTCTCGAGTAAACGTTAAATTTTCATGCAAATAAATGTCCTGTGTTTTTACAGCATATATTAATCTAAGTGCATACTAATTTTCTCTATAGCAATATCATTAACGAGATAAGCTGTTACGGAACTGTTTGTACAGGCAGTGGCATTATTAATAACTATTGTACTTGTTCGTATGACTATTAGACATTAGTTACCAAACGAAAAACGAAACAAATGCAATATATTTTAAGATGACAGTATATTTAGTATTAGTAAACGCTTTTGCTCGTGACCACTATAAGTTCCCTGTCCTTCACCAATTTAACTTCTGGGAAACGAATAATATTTGCTTAGACTAGCCAATATTTTGGAATTTCTTAAATTTGGGCAACCTAGAATAACATAGGTTGTATTTTTATTGTATGACATTTTTTGCCAAGTGACCACATCAAATCTTCGGAAACCCTCGACACAATACATTATTTCACTTGGAAGCCTTTAACCGCGACTTCTTTCTTAAAACTTCAGAACACGTTAGCAAAACGTAATAGGAGGTTTAATACGTAAATGAGAAAGAACCACTTCCTAATTATCATAGAAAATATTTTATTAACTAAGCCACCTGTTTGGCCTTTGCAACTTGGGGCATGGTGTATTTAACAGTAAAATTTAACTTCTATTCAGGCCAGTTAAAATCATTACCCAAAAGAGTTATTGAAGTTACAAATGATTCAGAATTTGTAAAAAATATGGATTTTTTTTAAACATGAATCAAATGTAAGATGTGAAAAAATTACATCTATTAAAAATTCCTAATCTATATATTATTTTTTAAAATGACGTTAATTGATTGGAACAACCATGTTATTGCCTACACGGCATAAATTTAAAGCAATATTTTCTGTATTTAACGTTGGACAACACAACAATAACAAATTTGACAACAAAAAAACTTTGTTGTCATATAAGTTGTTACCAAAATGGTTAAAAGAATTAAATCGTATATTCGGTGTCGCTATCGATTGATCTTTCTATCCCGATAAGATGCAGAAGGTTCGCTAAGCTAGAATAAGTAAAATGAGAGTAAGAACAAACAAATTTTATTACACTATATAAGTAAAGCAAAAAACATAACTCGGAAACAGAAAATGCATCTTGTTGCAATGAATATCCAGCCAAAGCTCCATTTGCAAACTCTTCTTAAATGGTGAGGACTTTTTATTTTGCAAGTCGTCTGTTTAATGTTAATAAACATTTTCGCAGACAGTAGTTAACCATTTTCCCTCAACTCATACGAAGGCACTTGTATCTATATTAGATTTATTACAATAATAATCAAGCGATAGCGACATCTTTCTCAGTAAAGGACTAATATTATACTTAAGTGAGCTTGTCGTTCGGTGAGTTAATACAACATTAAAATTTTGTACATCAAATTTACTGTGACTGACAATGGTACATTTCAATGCTGTTTGCGTCCAAATTTAGTTAAAGGTTAATTCATTTAGCAGGGAATCAATTTTATATTTTTGAAGACGGGCAGTTTGTAAGTAAATGGAAGACATGTATGGTTTAGACTCAAAGCCTATCATGCACACGCATATGACTGGTAAAAATATTCATATGGTCTTAAAAGAATTGTTTTGAGTCTATAGTGAATGGAAGTAGTATTTATAAGTAAATATTAATGAGATTCCCTGCTAAAAACAGAAAATCACCACGTTTTTATAATCTACAAAATCTTTCAATAAAAATATTAAGGGACTAAATTCTTACTTTCAAAGTAAAATTTAGAATAATGCCAGTAGGGGTATGCTGACCTGCCACTAAATGTTTATTTTTATTGCATGGACAAATTTGGAAAGCTTAGAAAACTATACTAATAGGAATATGAATTTATAACGTAAGCATGATGCTTCTAAATCCACAACTATCTTACATAGTTAGCCATGGAGAAAAGCAATGGATACATATTTTTTGACATATGATTAATTGAAATGAAACACTTTAGTGTTGTTGTGCATTGTTTATTAATAAGATGTATCTATTTAAAAATAATAAAGTCAGATATTAATTACTTTTTAGAAATACCTATGGGTTTTTTAATATACATTACTTTCCTCCACAGCTTACATTTTGACATACACATACATCACCTAACAGGTTTGAATAGTCAAGTAATAATGTGTGCACAATTCGATTTGCATGATTAGAACACAAGTTACATTGGACAATAGTATCAACATTAATAAATATGCCCTAAAATAAAAACATAATTATAATTTTATTAACATTAAAAACAAAACATATTACCAGCAACACTGATTAAGTGAAGACGCGGTCATGGCTGCAAATAATATAGCATAAAACGAAACATTTAGTCGCATTTTAACCTCTCGACAAGCCCACCGTTCAAACTAACTGGTTCTAATTCATACGATGATGATCAAAATCACACACAAATAGAAACACAACATCCAATACGTGTAACGCGCAATGAGTTCAACAAATGCGGCACTGAAGCGGAAGTTTGCAAGATCGAAGCTGCCTTGTAATGTGGGCGTGTCTGTGGGGGTTAATCCGCGAAATGGGGGGGCTATTATTCACATGAAAAACTTGCCAATGATGATTCCCAAAAGTGCCATAGCCAGGGTGATACCTAACCATGGTACAGAGAGCTGTTCCTTCCTATCAGGGGCGTACGAGTGGCCACGTTGAGCCATGTGCTCACCTCCTACTTGTTGATGCAAACGCAGAAGCTCCTCCTGTAAATTTAGTATGGAAAATCAGTCTTGATCAGTCATGTCGTGGTAGTTAATAATGTGTTTTAATCGCAAATAGCCATTAAAAATCAGCAGTTCAAAATCGCTATGCAATAAATTTTTTAATCAATAAGAGTAAAGTTATTCATATAAAAAATAAGGTTTTTATCACACAATAAATTTATACTTTTATGAAATGGTAATGCAGGCTTTAATCATGCCGCATGCTTGTCATACTTCATAGCCTTTGCATAAGGCACTAGTTGTAAGGAAATTATGACATATTACCACTAGTTCCAAGAAAATTTTATCTAATTATTAACCATCGCTGTTAAATTTTGATGTAGAGTAGGTGAAGAAATTATCATTACTTTCTGCAGATGTAATCGCGGGCTCAATTACACGAATTAGCCAAGCTTAGCTGTATTAATTAGGATTCGCTTGAGCAGTTATAAATAAACAGTCAACTCATAGGCTGGCACACAGCATTTTTTTTTTACAAAAGTTGAAAACACAACAAATTCCATAAATCTATATACAAAATATAATAAAAAATTAAGTGTCCTTACTTTTAGTCGCAAGTTTTCGTGGCGTAGTTTACTCTCTTCCTCTCTAAGATGAATAACTTCGCTTGATACTTTTTGCATATCATTCTCAACGTTTTCGGACTTCGAGAAAGCCTAGAAAAAAAGATAATCATAAAATATTCAATTATATACAACCAACGGAAATTTGACAACTAAAAACTAAAATCAAAAGCAAATAAAATTTAAAATGCAATTGTGAAGTATACATTCTTGTAGTATGAATTAAGGAAATCGAAAGTGCAATATGAATTCTGACTATACCCTAAAAAGTCCACTTCAATTTCTGAGATGTCCGAAACTATAAGTGGCTAAATTAATTAAAAAATAAAACCGTTTTTAATAGTTTCCTATTATTTAGCTTGTGTGAATACACAAATCTATTCAATATTCCATTCATCCATAACATCAACATAAATAGTATTGTAATAATAAATTTAAAGTATAGATAACAAATAAATATAAGACAGGTAATTTGAGGTTGACAATATAACCAAACAACACAGGATGATATCAAGTCTATTACAGCAGTCACAAAATACTTACACTCACACAATATTGACTTTTAATAATAATCAGAAGTTTTTTGGTTTCAGTTACAAGAGTAAAGGAGCGCATTCAAACTTCAGCTATAAGATGTTAATAATTGCACACTTGTGTAATTAAATATCATTAAAACTACTTAAAAATCAAAATTATAAAAAATGATCCATATGTAATACGCTCATAAATAGTTTACAAAACCGAAGTACCGTAATCCTTACAGAATCATCTGCTTTCTCCTCCTCGTCTATTGCTTTCATAGATTTTGTAACACTGACTAACTCTTCCTGTAATAAAAATATTTAATCTTGCCAAAACAGAAATGTATTCACATTTAGTAGGAAAGTTAAGTTTCTACTTAAGGCCCTATTTAAAAGTGATTTTCTGGATAAATATATAAAAGGCAAAATAAAGCAAAAAACAAATCAGGTGTAATAGAGTTTCACACTATTATATTAATATTGTGATATCATATGCAATATATTTATTTTGCAACTGTTATTTATGAAGGCTAAAGGATTTCAATGAGTCATATAATTTATTAGATAATAACATCAGGCAGTATCATATGAAAAATATGATAACTAATTTAATTATTTTATTTAATAATTTTCTTTTATAAAACATAATAGTATGAAACTCTAAAGCCTTAACATAGAGAATACTACCTTAGACACAGATTGCGGTGCTGGAGGCTTGCCCTCTTCAGCTACAGCCACCAGCTTTTTAGTAACTTCATTCTGAGCTGCAGTATCACCCGCATCCTGCTTTCAAAGAACATTGAGAAAAGATTCTTTATAAATATAATCCTATTTATTATAACATCAACTATTTTATAGATGACTTACATTTGTATTGCCTTCCCGTGGGGACACAAACACACAACGTAATTTGTAATCCATGAGCTGGTTAGGATGCGTTTCCTTCCACTGAAAAAATATATTAAAAATGATTTATACCTGTGACTATACCAAATCTATGTCACAATGCTGTTTAAACACTTACTACTTGATCAATGTTGGTTTTATTGTCAGGAGCAATAACACTCTGCACCATGAATTTATGTTTATGGGTCTCATTAGGATCTACATAGAAGTGTTGTGGAGTGACTGTAATAACAAATTGTTTGATAAGAATATATATTTTTAAAAAAAAGCAGAAAAAAAACTATTGAAATGTATTAATATATATTCAAATAATATTTACTTGCAATGTCCACTTTTGCGTTGGGCTCGAGAACACCAGAGTTTGGTCGAACATAATACTTTTTTGGTGCAGTTGTTTTAATTTTGAATAAAACAGTATTACTTGTTGGATTAGTAAGCTTCATGTGAGTTGTATGGCCTTGGTCAAAAAGCCCTGAAAGATTAACTACAATACTGAATTAGGTAAACTATACAATTAAGATTATAAATCATTAGTAAAATTTTGGAACTTGGGCATTTTACAGTTTATTTCCAAACATACAAAAAATACAGATATTTACTGGTATTTATAGAGAAGAGAGTAATTAATAAGTTCTAACATCTCCAAAATAGTAAGTAGTTTAACATCTTAACTCATAAACATAAAACTATTGATTGTTTTATTCTAATAACTGGGGTCAATTGGGTAGTAAATAAATAAGAATACATTATATAAGTAATTTTATGTAATAATAATAGTAAAAACTAAACTTTAGTATGTTTATAAATAACACTGTAAATTTATAAAATAGGTTGTAAAATTTACATAGTAAGCTGAAGATTTAATAGTTATAACCCAAAAGTTGAACAAATTTGAGCTTGATTATGACTTAAACAGTGTTCTATTTTATATGTTTAAAAAATGACTAACTATAAATGAGTAATCAATAATTTATTTGAATGATTTCATATCAGTTAACACAGCTTATAAATATTATTATTTAATATTATTAAGCATCACTATTTTAGTACTAGTAAATATATGACTTGAGTAACATGTGGTATTCTCATCTAAATATGTGAGAGATAATACCACTGACCACATGAAACTCCTCTTAGTATTATACATATTAAATTTAAAAAACAAATGGATTTTGTTGTATCAAAATCGTTTATTATGACTCGACAACGAAAATGGAGAGATGGCTAATCAATCAATTACCACCCGACCCATTGCAACGTTTACGCGATTACAGTGCTTATATACCGATACAAAATGAAAAATGATATTGGAATAATTCTTTAAACAAAAAAGTTTGACAAAACCGCACCCTGAAAAAATACTGAAATCTTGAAATAGAAACTCCATTTGTCACTAGTTAACATGACCTATGTTGCCCAAGTCCCAATGCGGCTGCCGAAAACGCAGTGATTGGCAAAGTTAGTGTATCTACTTACCTTTAAATTTCAGCTCATTTTGTGGCTCTATTATTAGTACCTGGTTAGGCATTTTCTTAAATCGTTATATCACTGATAAAAATTAGAAACAGCAAAAATTTTATTTCTGCGTTGTCAGTCACAGCGAACGGAAAACGAGAAACGACCGAAATCCAAATGGCGAGTACGACATGCGCAATACGCATGCGTTCTCAATTATTCTATTTTCTGAAAAACGTTCATAGACAAGAAGCCTGTATGATCTCCTAGTATATTCAACAAGCATTTGCTTAGTGTACTTAAATTATAATTATGTTTAATGATTTCAGTTTAATTATTTAATAATATTGTAATTGTATCTTCTCGGTAATTAAAAATATTTAGTGATATCAATTTTAATGAAATTTAATATATTGAACGCAACTTTGATCAGATAATTACTTGAATATGAGTTGGCAGATATGAATTTCAGTTGTCACGATCCAAAAACAGCTAGTTCTTGTTCAGGTCAGGTCAGGGATAAAAATTCAATTTTTAAACAACTTCAAAAAGTAATATTAAAAATAATAGATTTTCTGTACAAAAAATCCTAGTTTGTGGGTTTGCTACAAAGTTATGACACTTCGATGACAGTAAATTAAATTGACACTCCACTACTATATCTGTGGTCTTCAGCTTGCCGCCTGCGCATAGGTCACTATAAAAAAATACACTGAAAAAACTTCCAGTGTCAAAATTTCTACAAAAATAAAACAAACACAGTAGAAATATAGCTTCATATATTTAGTCAATTATCGAATATCTTATATCTTGGTCTTAATAAGAAAGCGAAGTTTCAGTTTAGCCACAAACCTCGTTCAACTTATAAATTACCATTCTTTACATTTATTTTTAAAAACGTATTGTTATAATTTTTGTGTTGCATAATATGGCCCGGTAAACAAGTCAATTATAATTATGAATTATTCTAATATTTGTATTATACTGAACGGTTGCATAAAACTAGACCGCGGCTTACGGCAAACAGTTTTCTTTAAAAACGGTCATTGTTACAAACAAGGTATATTTAGGAGTTCTGTACGTTGCCTTCGAAGCTACCCATACCTTAGACAAGCTCAGGATGATAGTGTTACGGTGCTTCCATCTCCTCAGGAGGTATTTGAAATTATTTTAGTACTAGAAATAGCATAGTACAACAGACCCAGGCAATACATAGAATTTCAAAAGGACTGAAATTTAACCTACATTGCACAAGTAAAAGTAAATCATATTGTGGTTACCATGATAATTTATAAATGTTTGATTTTATTGATGTAATATAATTCCACTAGTGTGCGTCTTATTACATAAATATATTTTGGTATTTTCTAGGTGACAGCAACACTGAGAAAAAATGAATTTAACAAAGAATTCACATATGGCACTATAAAATCCTATGACTCAAATCAATTGGCTTCAAATAATCCAATTGAAGACACTAGAAGTGAGGGTCAATGTATTTTCACTCCAGGTACATACATACTCATTAAAAATTACCATTTATTAATAAATCTTCAAAGGACATCCAATAAGTGTCAGTAAAAGCTTACTTGCTTTGATATCACAACTATTAGCTGCAGGAAATTCTCTAGTAATATAATTTTATTAGCAGTTCTTTGTAAAGTAAGAATGATAATGATTAGTATAAAATTTAATTATTAATTAAAATGTGTATAGTACAACTTAATAACAATATTAAGTTGTAAATAATACTATAAGTTGTAAATAATAACAATATTAAAGGGTTTCATTTTAAATTGTCAGTTTAATAAAGTTGAAAGCTTTTACTGTGTTGACTAAACTTTTAATACGTGTAAATTATATCACTTTGTTTATATTCTTTCGGCGTGAAAATAGTATTTTTTTTGTAAGTCTTTCTAATTTCATACTTCTTACTTAAAGAAAAAAGAAAACTAACCACATATGTCTGGCTTTTACCGAAGTGTGTGTGAAACATTCACTATGTTTTTTTTTCCAGGCTTTTTAATGGGAGTCTTTGATGGACATGGAGGTCCAGCTTGTGCTCAGGTTATATCTAAACGAATGCTAAAGTATATTGCTGCAAGTCTATTATCTGTACATAATTTAGAGAAAATTAAAAAACAGGAGGTCATGGATAATTTGATAGAAACATTCAATGATAAGGTGAGTAGATTTATGTTCCTTTACCATCTTTATAGCGGCCCCATTTATCTACAATACAATTCTTTAACTAGATGATGCTAACTACTCAGAAAAATCCTATTGTTGTGGTTTGAAAGATCAATTGATATTTTATTTATCTATTCAAAGAACCAATGTTCAAATAGGTTCTAATATGTACTTGTCTAGTCCTGAAGGACTATGGAATTTCACTTAAATGTAATATTTGTTAAAATCTTAAGTTGACTAATTATTGAAATGCGGTGGTAATAAGAAAAATTATAATTTTGTTACACTTTACAGGCAGATATAGTTCAAGATTTAAAAGTGATATATGAAAAGAGTTTTCGGAAATATTTAGATGATTTGTCAAAATTGCATGAAGAAGGTGATGTTGATGTTCAAACTTGTTTGGAAAAAAGTATACTTCATCTAGATGATGACTTATCAAAGGAAGTCTTAGACCCATACTCAACCGATGGATTTATCAACCACAAAACATTATCTGTTGCATTGTCAGGTGCTGTTGCCTGCATTGCCTATATTGATGGACCTCATTTATATGTAGCTAATATTGGTGACTGCAATGCTGTCTTAGGGACTATGACTGAAGAAAATGAATGGATCTCAAAGAAGATAACCAAAGAGCACAATTCAGAAAATATAGATGAACTAAAAAGGATATGGAATGAACATCCAGAAAATGAGAGAAATACAATTATCAGACGTGATAGACTCTTAGGTGAATTAGCACCATTAAGGAGTTTGGGTGACTTTAGATATAAATGGTCAGCTGACATGTTAGGAAAGCTTGCTGTTCCTTTAATAGGTCAAAGAGCAATCCCCGCAAACTATCATACACCTCCATATTTAACTGCAAAGCCTGATGTCTTCTATCACAGACTGACTCCAAAGGACAAATTCTTAATTATTGCATCAGATGGAATCTGGGATATGATGACGCCACTCCAATCTGTGAAATTAGTTGGTGAACACATGAAAGGAAAAGTGTTTTTCAATCCACTTAAATTGCCAAAAAAGAACATTCAGTTGGGTGATATAAATGAGTTATTATTGCATAGAAAGGAGAGTTTAAAAAGTAAACCAAAAGATAGGAATGCAGCAACCCATTTAATAAGGCATGCTATAGGTGGTACTGAATATGGTGTTGATCACTCAAGACTCGCTCATTTACTCAGTTTGTCACCAGATGTCAGTAGAATGTTCCGAGATGATATGACTGTTACAGTTATTTATTTTGACTCAGAGTATCTTCGACAGTGCCCGGCTTAAGTGGTGATATTTGTGCCTATTTAAATTTATTGCGCTGTGAGTGTTTGTTTTATCACAAATTTTTATATTGCTCATGCACTTAAGTCCTCCTTTATAGAATGAAATATTTGATTTTTCAAAAGTTTGCTCATTGTATATCAGAACTTGTGCATTGTTAATTGTGTGATTTGTAAATGTAATATTTTTTGTTGTTTATAGTGTCACACCTTTGTTTAATGAGTAGTCACCTACAAGTTTCTTTACTTTATTATGGACACCTAAACTAATGTTTGGCCTAATTTCACAGAATTGTTAACATATTGAAGATTGATAAGCTAAGCTTATGCCAGAATATTTACGTATGAACCTTTAAAATACTGTTTTCAATCATGATGAAATTTTGTTTTATATTAAAAATGTTTCTTGTTAGTTTTATTCCTTGTTTAGAATTTTCCTCATTTTGTTGTTTCTTAATAATAATTTTTTTTTCTTTACAGCCTAAACTTTAAATTTTTTCCAAATCATTAACATATGTATTTATTTCTCTGGCACTTATACAAAAAATAAAGGGAATAGGAACATTTGTATATACAAAATGATGTCACTATGTATATCAATTCTTAAAAGTAAATATATGTTGACTGTCTAGATGATGGTAATTTCATGATATAATAGGTTTTACTTATATGATATTTATGGTAAATTCTGGTAATTTCGTGCATATACTACGATGCTGAGAATTATATTTCTACTCAGTGGATTCCTTTCCTAAAACTAAAAGAAATATTTGTATCTACTGTTCTGATTATCTTAATTGGCCGGAGTGGTCTATAAAAATATTTAGCTTTAAATGTTGCATACACATTAATTTTATGTTTTCCAAGTTAAAGCAATAAATACATTATGTCATTATTTTATAATCACTATTTCTATTTCCAACTCTTGCATGTTGTGGTAACATACCGGATAATGGGTGGTCCTTTGAATTAATGAGACACACTTGACAAGCTCAAAAAAGTTGTTTATTCAGAAAGGTTGTGTGATTTCATTTTTGTTTTATTAGTTTGTGTTAATTTCTTTGCATGTATATTATATACTTAGAACAATCAAACAACAAAAATGCATGTCATGTGTTTAAGATTTTATTATATTGAATATCTACCTCAACTTTAGTTTTTTTTCCTCAAAGTTATATCAATGTAAATACCATTACACAAAACAAATTAATATATAATTTGTGTGATAACTTGTGTTACCTTCTTGCCATATTTATAACTTAAAATTAAAACGTTATTTTTACTTATAAATATTAACAAATAGCATTCGTATATACGACTTTTACCGAATATATGGAGAACAGTATTATATAGTACTGCCAACCATTGCATGATAGCCTATTTATTTAAAATACATGAAGAAACTGTCATAGAGTTTGTGATAAGTGTAGGTCCTTAAAACTATAATAAATAATAAGTTCCAACTGCTAAAATGCTAACTGTCTCCAAAATAACAATATTTCTTGTATTTAGTGATTCGTCTTGTATTTAACAAAGTGAATTAAATGTATAAAACGATAGTTTAATTATTTATTTATATTGGGGTATGATCATCTTAATCTTTTTATTCCCATAAGCGAAATTATACATCGAATTGATGATTTAAACCTTCTTTGGTTTTAAGTCGATTAAAGTGCCTTTGCTAGTATATTGGTGTATCCTAATTTTATATGTCGCAGAAAAGTTGTTATATCAGAGAGTTAATTGAATCTCTAGACAGTTAATTAAATGTCGATATTCAACCAAGTCGCTAAAGTTTCGTCAGACAAGTGAGTGAACGAAACGTTTAAAGAGTTTCCTAAACATTCCTAGGCAACAAGACTAACCTAACCTAATCATTTACAATGAAGCAAAACACGGAATATCCAAGCTCTCAGTTCTTCACGATCATACCGAAATTACAATAACAAATGAAATAATCATGGCGGAGGCTTGTTTTACATTATTAATCAACACGCTGGCTTTCGGTCAGACAGATAGTGTAACGTTTAACGTTTTCGATGCTGCTTTATTTAAATAAAACTGCTAGCGGCTTGGTTGAATATCGACATTTAATTAATTGTCTAGAGATTCAATTAACTCTCTGATTTAACTACTATACTGCGACATATACACCAATACGCAACGAACGCCCACCGAGAGCTACTGAAGTTTCTTAAAATAAATATTTTGTAACAATTCAAGTATCTTTTAGTATATTACAAGTCTAGTATTTTCTTTTAATTACATCTGTTTAATGTTCAATGAAATAACATGAAATAAAACTACATATTGGTTAAAATTAAACAACGTTACCATATCAACATCTTTATTAATAATTTATAATAAAAGTGAATATTAGTAGTAAGTAAAGTAGGCAATTACTATTTACACAGAATTACTAATTTCAAAAATATAGAATGCAGCGAACTGAACTTCAAATTGTTTCTTACAAATGTGACAGATGCCAAAATTTGAAAAGAATTTACGAAATAGAACAACACAGTATCAAACAACAACTATAGTCTATACTATGGGCAATATTTAGTGATGAGAGTAAACGCTAATTGTGACTGTGTCTAATCCAATAAATCTAAGTATCGACTGAATCTGAGGGTTAGTCTACGTCAAATACGTGTATGAAAAATCTTTAGATTTATGCACGCCTTCCACAGCGAGCGGAAAGTACCCATTACGGCCTCCGCTACATTTTCATACATGCCGTCTCCGCTTTGGTGGAAGCACATGTATGAAAGTCATCGTTACCAGTATAGCGGAGTCCGTAATGGGTCCGTTCCGCTTGCAGTGGAAGGCGGGCATTAGAGTCGCTTTACACTTAGCGAGTAGCGATTAATTGATACAAAACAGCTGCCAAAATCACGGATATATAAATACTTTAATATACTTTTTACGATATATAACTGGTAATTTAGTAGAATATTTGCAAAGAGATGTATGCGATGGATAATCAAAATTACATTTCTATCAAAATTGATTTTTTTTCAGTTCGCTGCTGACAATCGATAAATTATGGAAATGTTTAACAATTATAGCATCATAGTGTCTCTGACCACTTCTAAAAGGTAGCTTATACAAATACGAATTAGAAGTTATGTATTTTATCTCTTACCTAGAGTATTCAGCAAGTAGTGATCAAAGTATGGTTAATATTGAATTTAAAAGGCTGTATGTGCCTATTCACATTTTACAACAGACACCTAACAACTATATTTACTACATAAACGCACGACACTTGAAAGTTGTATTAAAATTTCTAAGAAATTATAAGTATAGACATTTGTGGTATATTTCTTGAAATGGTTTTGTGAAAAGGTTTTAAAAATAAGCGGAGTTAGAAGCGTTATTTCTGTGTTGTCTGTTTAAGACTTGCCAACTACAATTCAAATGCAAACGTTCACTTAATACAAAGCACAGCCCGCAACGGTTATCCTACTCTAAAAAGTCTACTTTGTTATGACTTATAATGCTTGAAGCCTTAAACTTACCTACAAATTGACAAGCATTTGTTTTTTCACTTTTTGACAAATAATTTTTAAATTTCAGATAATTTCCTTAGTTTAGTAGTAGCTGCAGCAGTCCCGACGTTTATGTATAAAATTTTGATGTTCTTTAAATCCGACATGGAAACTTTGGGGTTTCGCAATACAAAATCTTAACATTGAAGTCGGGGTTGCTATTTATTTGCGAAAACAATTGCTCGAATCTCAAAACTTAATTTAAAAAAGTGCAATAAGCACCACAGGCGGTAATTTTTTTGCACGAATTAAGTAAATATAAATGCAAGTTATGTACGTCAATACTTATCTTTATTTTACTATTAAAATTCATTTAATTCAAATCTTCCTTAATGCTACCATCCACAACCTTACTCGCCATTACACATTTTAAATTTTTCTTATCCATTTTAATTTTATCCAAAAATTTAACGACAAAACGCCTTACATTAACTGTTTTATGTAAAATTTATCTTTGATTTTTTTATAATTTTTGAAGTTGGGTATAATGTTTCTAAAGTATATCGGGTTGTAAAAACCCAGCGTACGCAATATGCCAAAACAGATTGTATTGTCACAAATACGAAATACAACAATTGTCTGCCTGGATCGTAACACTTAAAAACCTAACAACTTTTAACAACAGCAATATTTGAATTAAATGCTATCTGATGACTCTGAAGTGTTATAAAATATATGATTACTATCCTATTATATCCTGAAATTGGAAATAAGAACGGTAAGTTGTTTACACAATGATTCATGATTTCATTAAAAGATTTAAAACTGTGAAACATTTATATATGACGCCAAGATTTTAATAAAATATTCTTTGTTATTATACACATATAAAGTATACAATCGATTACTGCCTTATTAATTCTTATTAGCAGACAGATAACAACTCGTTTCATATAGCAACGAACCAATCCATGCTTCGAAGGATTTTATAGACACCTAGCCCACAGCTGAGCAACAGAGAGGGTCCCTTTTCGTTTACAAATGTTTATGAACAAGGATGTAGATTTTATTTGAAATATCCAGTAAACAGCTAAATGTGTGTTTGACATAAATGCATAGTTCTATATATGATTTGTATGAGTGAATATGTTTCTATTTATGAATCGATAAATAGTTACAAAATTTGTATTGTGCAAAGCGGTTGGATTTTTCTTTTTTACGCAGTTTGGCATATCATTATTAAAAGTGCAACAAATGCTTATAGACTAATACATATATGGAATGTTTTGTACTTAAAATGTTTGTCATGAAACAGTGAATATGGTTATATAAGATTTAAGAATTGTTATCTGTGATCTCTCGCTCGGATTTGCTTTGCCACAAAATGTTAATTATTACTTTGTAGTTGACATAAATGGCATGAGTATTTTATCAAGTCCTTTGTACATAATTTCAAAATGGGTCAGGGATAAGACAGCCTTAGGGATGTCTGCGTTCACGGATTTTGAACATGCTCCGTCAATGACGGCATTGATGCTTCGATCGGCCAGAAAGCTGGAGATCTTGCATAATTTGTTGGAGAGGCCCTACATAGGCTGGAAGCTATGAGAGAAGCGCTTTATGGCACACCCGATCGAAGGTTTTCGCTATATCCAAACAAACCGCAAGCTCCTCCTCGTAGACTCATTGCTTCTGCACATATATGGGTAAGGTCAGTTGATCGACCACTCTAGATATGGCCTGGAGATGGATATTGTTAATAGCTCCTATTGTTTTGTAGATCAAGGAGGTTATGGCTTTAGGAAGATAGTTTGAGAGGATGCTATCAGAATCGCTCTGTTTATGAATATCCAAAGAAGTTAAGACTTTTTAAATATTCATGACGTAAAAAGATGTCGGAATATTTCTGGTGCAGTACACTTATTTTATGTTCTATTAACTGTAGATTTTGTTGTGTAGATGCAATAGTTATCTTTAAGTAACATAACTCCTAAAGAAACATTAAAACTGTCAAAATTAACGGAAACGTTGCTCTTTCTGTTCTCTACAAGTCATTGATTTTCGATTAACGCTATTGTTCTGATAAACTGATCCACAGAGAGGTTCTTTTGTTCTTCTGATCTTTTAAGAGGCTTTCATGACTGTTATCAGTGATTCATTGTTGTCTTAATCCTTATATTAATTATTATGAACTTTATTTCATATAACTTTAACCAGAATCAGAATAAGAGAGCAAGAGTTTTCGGATGAACGTCTAATTCAAAGAGCAATTTTGACTTTGTAAAGTGACCCAACACGTCATGGATACGACACTCTAATCCTGAATTTATAACGCTCCAGCATGGGTCTCTATTAAATACTACAAATTTAACGGCTACAAAATCATTATATTTTTTAATGACCAAATATTATATTCCTAAATATTCAATTATGTTAAACGGTATTTGCGTGTTTAAAAATTATGAATCATTTGGGGTTTTTTACGACAGAAACATTTTTGTGTCAGATGTTTTACCTTATTTTAGTAATTATACACGACCATGTCGTAATTTTTTTCCTTTGTGTAGGGTACAACACACAATATTACAGAACAAATATGGTACTCAATTTTGATCCATAAATACACCGATAACAAATTAAAAGAAAGTAAATCCAATTATAAACCCGTTATGCAAGATTAAATAATACCAAAACCTACTGTTTTTATTTAAAATATGTTGTTTAATATACGAAGCAGTCCATAGTAATGGACATTCTCATTTTGAAATCCAAAGTAGAATGCAACACGTGGCGTTAGTATTTAATTAAAGGAGAAATCCGGCGAGAGAATGACTGTCGATTAATCTCCCCCAAGGGAGAGAGCTTGTACAATGCGAGGGTCGGCCTTACTGCCCTCACGAAACTCCTCCAGTGTTAGCCTATCGTCGTGATTCTTGTCCATTTGGTCGAAGATCTTGTCGACGCGCTTTTGTGGGGTGTTTTCGTCCTCCGGTTGGGGTGTTTGACCCTGAAACATTAATAAATCTCTGTGTTTATGAATCGATAGTTAATTTGCCGCCTATTATACAAAAATATTTTTTACTGATACCGTGTTCGTATATGTGTTACGAGTAGTTCTCACTCAACAGATACTTGCAAAAAAAATATTGGTTTAGTTTCTTCTTTCTTTTTCTCCCATGCGTTCTTGAACATAATTAGTTAGGGTCAGATATGTTTTATCACTTTGTATGACAAAACATTTGTCCACTATTTTATTTGATATTGTAAAAGCGCTATTGAATAGTCGAAAATTAACTAAATTTTCGTATAAATGTATTTAGCATCCCTGAAACCCACTGAAGCTTTGTGATGTTTTGTGTGCGTGTTTTAGTAAGTACTTCGGCTAATTAACCTTACAAAAGCTGTGCATGTGTTTTTTTAACTGGAAAAATGATACTTACAACCATCTGATATATAGCATCCACTATGTTATACATCTCGTCTCGTGTTATATATCCGTCGTTGTCCACGTCATAGAGTCGAAAAGCCCCTAAAATGTTAAAGATGTTAAGACTAAAGAATATGTTTTTTATCTTTCCTTGCACACAAACGCAAAACGCAAAAACTGCAGTCAAGAGGTAGTTTTAATATTGCTTTTCCCTTTCTATAAATGCGCTCATAAAGATTGCTGTTGACAACAAGTTAAAGGTTCAGATTATTTAAAATGACGTATTTTTGTGTGTTGCGTAAATTTAACCAATTAATTTACGCTACTGTATTTACATTTTACATAAAGTTTTTTAAATACTTACAATGCAATTTTTCGTCCAAATTTCCTCTCGATGTGACAGATAGGGCTCGTATGAATTCTTCAAACTCAATTGACCCATCCTGCAAAAGTATGAAAGATTGGTTTTCTTATTTAATTATATTTATTGCGTTAGGTATATAAAAAAAACGTATGTGTACTTATGTACACGCGTTATAACTTATAAGTTATACCTCTTTGGCGTAACAAGATAAATATCTTTTCAACAATTTTATTCTACGTTTGTAGAAAAAACGACACTAAAAAAATAAAAAAAATGTTGACTATAGCTAACTTCAGGTTGTCATTTTCCCCTCACGAGCCAAAAGAAGTATAACTTCAAAAATATTATTATTTATGAAATCAGGAATAAAACTATTGAACTGTCCTTATCATTTTCGTCCTACTTAGAAAGCGTTTAATGTTATTTTTTAAGAATACTCAGTGGAAGTTTATCAAAAGAGTAGGTACGCTTCTAAGGTAAGGTAAGAACGATCTCCTGAAAATAATCATAGACCCTTAAGCTAATAAATTAAAAAAAATATTTAACTCGAGAGCCTTGCCTTTCACCTACGTATTATTGTTAATAAAAGAAGACTAACATCTGTCCGAAATCTAATTTAAGTGAGTGCGGCATATTTTAGAGCAAGTTCAAAAAAGCTCTGGTGATATTTCTTGTGGTAGAATAAAGTGTGTGTCCCACGTTTTTGTTTTGAAACCAATAAGCATACTTCGAGTTTAATTGGTATAAAAGCAATAGACCAAACAACAAACCACCTTTGGTTAATTTTATCCCTTAAATAAAATTTCTTCTTACAAAATTGAAGAATTCAATAACTTTATATTGCAGAGGCTTAACGTTTCTAATACGGTTGATTTAACATTCTTGTTAACTTTCACGAATTTCCTGTTGTGTTATAATTCATATAACGAAGGCGTAATGGTGGTAGTAAACGATTATTCATGAAATTAACTTTTGAAATGCTTTTGGGCTTTAGATGATAGGATTTTTAGGCATACTGTACAATTTCAAATAGAATCCGAGTAATAACTAGATCCCCCTGCCCCTAGTTGAGCAATATTTGTAAAAATGCAACACCAACAAGCACGATAACTTAGGCCCCACAACTGCAAATTGTTCGGTATGTCATTAAATTAAGAGGTCGCCCTATTATATAACATTGACTAACCGTGTCGGCCTGGGTTTTTGAAGATTGTATAATTAGTAGAAATTTACATAGACATTTTTTAAAATTAAAAAGTATTTCGGCTATCACTAGAATCCAATTCGTTCACTAACGAGGCCTTATGAATATTTACCACTGCAGTGTTACCAAGTTCTAGGTAAATAATGGCAATCGGTATAATTTGGATAAATATTTTACCAGCTTTGAGCTTATCTCAATACTCTGTGAAGTCATAATGACATGTTAACAGTACAATTTTTTTTAATTTGTAGCCTTAACTTATTTCCTAATGCAAAAATATCTAATTATCTCATGTGTTAGTGAATATTTTTTACAGTTAGTATGTATCAGGAACAATCTCCAGTAAAGGCCTCCTCCAGCTTAACAGTACTAAGGAAAGTTAAAATGTTATGAGAATTTCATGTGACACATAGTAAACATAAATATAATAAATCTAAAACACGAATGGGTTTATCATCATGACATATTAATTAAAATATAGACTATATTTTAATATAATATAGACTACATTCCCGATAAGGTTTATTTGCAAACTTACGTTGTTTTCATCGAAGACTCGAAATACAAGTGAGGCAAATTTGCTCGGGTCACCTTGAGGGAAGAACTGCTTGTAGATTTTTATGAAGCCCTGAAACAATTGGATAAGATTTAGGCTAGGATTTTACATATAAAAGAGCAAATGACAGAAATGGATGTTAATAATTTTGTTTCTTTTAAAAATTGATTTAATTTGACTATCAAGTTTTAGTTAATGAATTTTAAAAAAAATGTGTTGAATTTTAGTAAACGTTAACATGTCTACAAATTTATGAATAGTTTACAGCAAAATATAGTTTTCAATGTTATATAAATATGGACATTACTAAAGAAAGTATTATAAAAAATAAATGAAACACACCTGTTCTGTTAATAAGCCGTTAGGACAGTCTTTTAGAAATCCTTTGTGCCTGTAAAAGTAAAAAATTGTTACACGCACATTTCAAAACTTCATAAACGCGAATTTGTTACATATTGCCTTGCTCGGTTGCTGTACTCATAGTGTGGAATTAGGTCAATAATTTAAAATAAATATATTCATTTTTATCAAAGCAGGTAAACGTTATAATACAGAATAGAGTAACTCTAATTATCGCACACGAACTATAGAAGTGATTTTTGAAGGTAATGATTTACTTAACTGTGAACTTATTTTCCGTCCCAGCCTAAGATGTTGAATTGGAAACTCGATATCCTTTGGTAGGACAGCCTATATATAATCTTTTTATGACTAGTTAATCTATATTACAATGTCTTAGTTTAATAAAAGATACAGCACGAAATGTCGCGGTTTCAAATTATAGCGATAATTATTGCGATTTTCGTTTCCCCTGGAACGAACGAAACTAAATTAACAACCTATTTATTCTTTTAGCATAAAATACTAATTATAAATGATATAATTAAAATGTTTATGACGTCGGTTTTTATTAAAAACAGTTAATTTATCACTGTTTATAGCTCAAAATAAATTAAATGCCTCATTGAGACTTAATTAAACATTAAATAACTTACCAAAGCCGTATCTCTTTTTCGGTAACTGAAACAAGTAATATCTTTATTATAAATTGTTACCAAAGAAAATGTAAAATATTTCTAAAAACATCTGAAAGATTTTCCTGTATAATTCAGTGTCATAAATCAAGTAATATCCAGTGTACACAAACACTTTTAACAACCAGCAAAATAACCAGTGGCTACAAGCCTTGCTTAAGTTTTCTGTATGTCTTGGCCTTCTTTATAGGAAATTGACTGCCTTATGTGCTTGCCATACGTTTTCTTGCTTGCTTTATGGTTTGTTCGCGCACTAGCAAGTATTAATTGCACACATAATAAGTCGGAGTGCACAAACTCTGGGTAATCAGGTAAATCCCTTATCTTACTCTATATATTTCTATAATGTTTATTTCCTTTAATTATTATATATATATATATATATTGTTAAAATCGTTATTCATTTTAATTACAAAATAAGGTTAATTAATGATTGGATAAGTGAATATGGTATAACAATTATAATTTAAAAATCTTTTCAATTTAAATATAATGTCCTTACATATGAAATTGACCGTTTGTAGTTCTGGCCACTTTGACCTCAAATATCTTCTCTTTAGCTAGTATTTCCAAATTTATTTACTGGTGCATTTGTTTTTCGAAAACCATGCTTTTCCATTTCATTTCCCCTTTTTAATATTTTTTCTTTGCGTCATTCTATTTATAAAACATGTAATTTCGCGTTATCTACGAGTTCGAGCTCTACTGTGGCACCAATGCTGCCGAAACGGCTCGAAGGATTAATCATGTGTATGGCGGCGGAGTCGCAAAAGAAAACACAGTGCGATTTTGGTACCGACCTTTTCGTTCTGGAAATTTCGACATCCTCACAAATTGAGTGAAGCAAATCGACAAATGAGCGTCGACTGCTGAATTACATTAATTATCTGGCACAATACGGATTTTAAATCGATTACCTGTGATGGAAAGTGGATCCTGTATGATAAATGGAAGCGATCATCGCAATGGTTGAAGCCGAACCAGCATACCACGAATAGTGCCCCAAGTGAAAATTGACTCCGAAAACGTTACTTATGAGAATTTGGTGCACTAGTTCCGGGGTCGTTCACTATAAATATCTTAAATCTGGCCAGAATAATATAGATGTCTATTTTCAGCAACTGCAAGCCATGATGGAACTGCTACAAAATCAAAGAAGCTTCAATTGGTATGTATTCAATTGGTATGGTAGGCTTCCTGGACCTTATCAACTCTGATGGGACAATCGAAACTGCCTTCAAAAGTTTTATTGATTCCCGTCCTAGATATAAATGGTTTTTTGATAAAGGGATCAATGAACTACGTATAAGATGGCACAACTGTAATAGCAGCGTGGAATGACTATGGTAAATTAGTTGAGTAAGTACTAGTAAAGCTTGCTTTCTAAAATCTAGATTCACAATACTGTTTACACAATACGGAACGACTGCAAACTGCGCCCTTACTCTTAACTTAAAATAGCGACAGCAATAAATAAACCAAAGTTTTTGTATGCAATGTAGTTCAAGTTCTCTCAATATCTGTAGCACTGATGTCGCAACATTGGGATCACACGGATCAAAATCTCATTAATGGGATCGAGGTCGCTGTTTCGCTATGAATGTATAAAAAAAGTACCGTCTCGAAACAATTATGAATTGTATTTAAAGTTATGAAACTCAGGATCTAAGTAAACCCCTGAAAAGTTAATTTGAGATTACATTGTTACGATAATCAAGCCAAATCTCTTGGGCCCAATTCGTCAAAGCTTGAAATTGGGGAATTGAACTTCAAGTAGCACGGAATTCGAGGCAACTTATACTAAACACTAAGATTTAGATTATTCGAATATATTATACATATAAATATATTCGAATAATTATTGTGAGAAACTACGTAATTACAACGTTAATTAATATATATGTGATTAATGTTACATATCCTATCTATATTTTTCTGTTCCATTTTCTCGAGAAGATTTAGCTTATTTTTAACAATTTCACATATGCAGGGTATATATTTAACGTTACAGTTCGTTTGAGAACAAAATAAGCTAGACTAGTCGGATCGCTGGTCGCTAATCTTTATTTGTCAGTTAACCTAATACTGTTAAACCAACGTTACTCAATCTTCCGTGGTTAACTAAATTTAATCCCCGATATCCTGGGTTCTATGACCGCAGAAATAATAATGGTTCCGGGTTGATGGACACAGGTAGATCACCAACTCGTATTGAAGATAACTCATATATAGGTAGGTGTTTCTTTGCTACCCAATCGAGTGTTATTCGACTACTAACATTATTGAATTAAGAAAAAGTTAAAAAAATAATATTTTATCTTGTGCAGCCAGCACTGCAAGTGCATTTAAGACCGAACTCAAACCGAAGATATTTTCTATATGTGTTATAAACACTTGCTTGTATCTCGAAGGAATGTGTAACATCGTGAGGTAACTGGCATGTCTATACTAAACAATTGGCAACGTGTGTCAGATGCACAAGTCTTCTTTGACATAATGGACAATTTATACGGACAGACTAATGTGCGCCAAAACTAACAGAATTTACGTTATATTATTCTAAGCTACCCTACTTTAATAATCGCGCAAATAATCACGTATGAGTTACCTATAAGCCTGAGATAGACCCAAGGTGATTTCAAGATCTTTTCTCTATTATGCAAATCATAAAGAGCGGAAGTATACTTAATACGAGATTTATGCTAATCTATCAAACCTTTTTATAATATCATGGGGAAAAGTTTTATATAAAAACTAATCGTAACATAGAGCGTTTCAATATTGTGACAACACCACTATGGACAGCTTTAGAATAATTTTAATATCTGTTATATTGGTTAGTAAACTAATTAATAAGGATTTTTTTCTTTTAAATTGTTTCATTAATATCTTTTGTTACAGGTCATACCGTTCGTTCATTGTTTACCTCAAGGATACTTTTATTCAAGACCCGATAACGTCTTTGAGTTACCAAGAGTTGAAAGTGATAAACTGACAGGACATACCGGACACGTATTACAAAAAACTGTCTCATTTAAAGTTTCACATGAAGATCATCAGCCGTTTAATGTTTATACCGATGGCGTTTTTATAAACCCCAATCGTCCTGCTACTACTGGATATTATAGTAAAGGAACGTTGCAAAATGATAATCCTTACATCATTAATACATTGAACGGAAACCCCATACAAAATACCTACTCATCCTCACAAGACACTAACTCTTTCCTAAACAACGTCAACAACGGATATTCACAGGCTAATCATCTAAGTAAGATCCCGCCAGATATTTTAGGTGCGACCAGTCAAACAACTCAATCACCGTCAATTATAAAACATATATACTTTCACGTTCCGCAACCGGACATAGAAGAAAACGTTCGTCCGATCAAGCCACAGGCAAAGAAGACGTACAGGATTGTATTCATAAAACTTCCCGCCCAAACGTTATTCAATTCACAAACTCAATCAATAATCAAACCAAGTGCTATCGAAGAAAAGACGCTTATATACGTTCTAATAAAGAAACCGGAAGAGAAACAAACTATTGTTCCCACGTCGCACAAATTGTCAGAGCATGAAGTCGTCTTTGTCAAATATGGAGAAAATAAGGGTACAAGAACTGAGACCGTTGAAACACCACGAAGGATTCTATCTAGCTTTCAAGATCAGTCGTAATGAAATTATGCTTGGGAGATCAATACTGAAGTGTATACTGTATTTAAAATTAAGTGCTCTACCGTTAATGGTGTTGACGCATTGTAAATTACATTTCTTTGATATGTTATAAATGCTATGTGCGTATGTACCAATGAGTTACAGATATGCAATGTATTAATTGTAATCTCATATAATTTTATGAGAGAAAATATGTTTGCTAAACTGTAGATAATCAGATATTTATGTAAATAGAAAAGGTTGATAAAAAAATTGTAGTACTTATAATTAAAAAATTTAAAAGTACGTCATTAAATGTTCTTTACAATTCTATCTTATTTATTTTAAAGGGCATACTCATAAATCTTTTAAATCGCATAAAGGGATGAACCTTGGTAACTATTTGGAATAAGAAACTGAATAATAAATCTGCGCATCTTTTATTTATTAAGTAAAGTAATGTTTCTCGACTTTCCGGGTGCTATATATCAACGGTGGACATAATATTGAGTTCATAACATATTACGAGTGACGTCATGATAACTCACGCGGAATTTCGTATTATGTAACCCACATATATTATATAATTTTATGTACGCTATTGCAAAGCTATTATTATATATGCTTTATTATATTTATATCATTCAGCGTGGAGACTTAGCGAGAACTAGGCTTACCTACGTATGTGTTATTATTGAAACATTAATAAAATGCTTTTAAATAGTATTTGAAAGAGTTTTTCATATATTCGAAAATTATACGAGAACGCATTTAATACCAGCGGAATTAGTTTCCCTTTGGTATATTCCGCGTGAACCTGAACTTAGTGTATTCATAGATTCGATCTATGATAGCAAAGGCCAGATTGACAATATGATTACGCTACAATAGCGGCATACACTTGGTATACATTAGGATAATTTTAACTTTATTTTTCTTTTCTTTTTACCCAAACTTAAATTGCAAAACAATTTTTTTAAATTTAGTTATTAAATTTATTTACAAACTAATTCTTTTTTAAACCTTCCGTACCAAAATAGTTGTTTTTATCAGAAATCTGAGAGAAAGATAAGTAAGAACACAAAAAATATGTATTGCGATAGTCTATAGTCCTGTTTAGACGTTAAAGCCATAGGCAATAGTAGATTTAGTTTAAAAAATATCACATTGGTTCACGATGAACCTATGTATTTTTAAATATCAAAGAGCAATGTATACATATCAGCCAGGTCCTGTCGAGGATAAAATTATCAAGTCTATGTAATCATTTGAAAGTAAAATAGATGTAGCCCTTATATCGGCACTGTGATTGATATCAGTGGCTGACAGGGGCGATGTGAACTGATAAAGCCTACTTCCGGTGCGCTGAAGGTTAGCCAGACCCACTGAATACTTTTTAAAACTAAGCTGTAGGCCAGAACAAATGTAATTTGGCAAATTTGGAACTTTCGTTATAAAAATGTGTTATACTTATGATATCACTGACCCGTCCTTTATGGCTAATAATATTGTCAGCTCTTTATAACATTTGTCGTAGATTTTTGTTGAGACTAAAAACTTAGTTTTCCTTCACCGTACGAGTAAGTGTTAATTGGACATATATAACTATCTATTGGTGCACACTAGGTTCTAATACCCGTCAAGCCTATTATACTCAAAAGTACGTTCTGCTTTACTTATCCAAGTAATAATTGAAATATTAATAGATAAAATATTCAAATGTAGAATTTGTTTAGTTTCAATGTACAAAATTGATAATAAAACTTCCAAAATAGGAAGTAAGTACTGTAAGGGTACATTTTACTAGTAGAATAGAAAATTGCTAATATTTTATCAAGACGCCTGATACTTTCACCTTTGGTGTATGTGTATATTTAAAGTTTGCTCTATTTGAATGGAAACATATATATTAAAATAAATGTTACATATTTTCCTTATACATCGATCATGTTGCCAACTGTCTCGTGGTAACAAAATCTAAAGTCGCTAATGCATACTAATACAAGTGGCATTCTTAATTAATTGGAACATTGGATAGTTTTTATTAAAACCATACAAAAGTATCAATGAATATAGAAGTCATCTGTGGCGGGGTTATTGTAAATATTTGCTAAAAGAATAGACCAGGAGCTTTAAATTACGCAGATCTATCGAAAATGAAAGTTACACAGTGATATATATTTTCGTTTTTAGGCCTTCGGATAGAAATATTATATTATTATTCATTTCTTAGTACTTCTGAGCTACATATCATACAAATCCATTAAAATGAACGTCAACGCTACCAAATCTAATTTAGTTTTCAATTTGCTTTCGATTAACGAACTAAAATATTCATATATTAGTAATAATTTTCCATATTTTCAGTATGTAACTCCGCAACACTAACAGATAATGAAAAGACATTGTTGTTCAAGTGCACAATGACTATCGCAATCGGTAAAATCAAATCAAATCGCTAGACTAACCCAAGGAGGGTTAGTCAGCTTGTCATTTCAATACAGATATAAAAATATATAATTTTATCCTTCATCATAATAATATCTTCCATCAATTGAGTGGTGCAAAACATGATGTTTATAGTTTTTAAATCAGCTCGTGCAATGCCAACATATACAAGACGCTTCTCGCTTCGAAACATTACAATGAAATTTTGAAAATTGTTTTTATAACATAAAAAAATAATTGTAAGTATTGATTGACCAGTTCAGGCCAAAAACTTGGAAAGAACTCTTCGAACGAAGTTGAAGCCTTAATTTAAGTAAAGATTTTGCTCTTACCGCTGCACAGTTTCTGTTAACGATCTCTCAACACCACAAAGCTTTTTTATTTTCTCAGTCAGTAATTTTTAATTATACGAGAACAATGCGAGAGAACAATCCCTTGCAGTGCAAATCGCTCATCCCCACAACGAAATGCTAATGAATAAAAATATTCATACTGTTTGATACTCTGAGCTTATCTTATATGAGAGGTATAATTAACTATAATATGCATTTGAAATAATTTTAAAAATTAGCTGAGACATTATTAAAATAAATTAATTAAAAAATAGTATAATTGTTTGTGTGCTGCGCTCCTCAAGAGACTCACTGACTAAGACTGATGTTTCATGCATTTGTATTTAAGTAAGTTAGAATTAAAATGTATGGTGCTCGGAAACCCGACAAAATGTTTGTTGTATTTTGTTAGCATCATCGAAATACGCTCAGTTGTGTTCCCCTAAAAGTAAAAATTGGAACGACTGATCGGGCCGTTGGATTGTGATTGGCCTAGAGACGAGGTTGATTAATCAAAACCGAAGCCAGTTAAAATGCCAGTTTTATCCTTATCACACTTGTATACCTGCGTAAATGTAAACGGTGAAAAAGAAAATTAATTAAGAATAAGGTTCATTTGTAAAAGACAATCAGATTAGAACCACCTTCGTATCTAGAGAAACATCAAAGAATTTGTTTAAAAATCTTGCGATCTAAAAAGTAAATTCTGTTTTTGTAAGATTTTGTATGCCTAATTTAGTAAAACAAAATAAAATGAAAGTTCCGTATATGAAATTACATAGAACATACACACATAGCCCTTTTATATTCTTCTATCAAAATAAACGGTAAATATTAAGTCATATATTACATTTTTTTATTATCGAAATATTAAAAAGAACCCAAACATTGTCTTTAAACCAAACATCCGTGCTTGTCAAGTGTTTAGTAAACATTTATAAAATTTCCAGTAACTTCACTCAAGTTTGTACTGTGGACTTTGCAATGTGTGGATACCGTGAAATAACGGTAAGTCATATAAATGATTTCTTTTATAGCACGTATTTAAAATATAATGAAATCGGGTTGCCTGAAAAAGGTCGGTTCAGTCAGACTTTTAAAGTTATTTTATTTAACTATTACATTTCAATTAAAGAATTTTAATCGGGAAAATCCTTTAACTTTTTAATGGATTTAAAAAAGCCAGTAAAAGTTCGATTTATGCTCAGGGTGATAAAGCGATTAAAAATATAAATGAGGAATTTGTTGGTTGTTGATTGATAGTTGGCCGAACTCTTTTGAGACAAGTTCTTTCTAAAATTATGTAGATAAAATTATTTTTAATAGTTTATTTCTTTTGCCGTATAAAGATCATTGCCATGTTTTAATTTAATATTTAAAAAGAAATGTTTAAACAAATAGTGCTCATACTAGCTCATATATAAAATTGTCACATATATTTACACTTTTGGAGAGCCTGTTATTGTATTTGAGAAATAAATTATGTTAATCGTTTCTTGATAAAAATAGGTTATGTTATTGGATTGATTTTTCAATAATGTAATGTTTTAATTGTGCTTTAAAATAAATGTGTGTAAGAAGTGTTTGAAAATTTCCAACGATTGACCTTTGAATTTTTATTGTTATAACTTTTAATTAAAACTTCTGTACATTTCAGAATATACTCGTACTGTTTGCGTTAACGACAGCTCAAAGTTTACCAATTAACAATGGCTTTAGCGTGAAATTCAGTTCTTTATTGAATAAGGAAGAAATAAGGCCTAAAACATTTGGTGCCCTCTTCGCAAAAATACCCCAAGAACCCCGAGCTGCTCCAGAAGCTCTCAAAAGAAAACTACTCACTAAAGTAGATTTCCTTGGTGCTGGGTGTACTAACCAAGTAGCTAAAATCCTCTATCAAACACCGTTTGCTGAAAACGACAGCCTTAACTCAACATTAACTGAGTCGAATTACATTCATATCCCAATTATTCAACAGCCAGTTGAAGAGTATAAAATTTTAATAGCAGCAGCGCCACCTGATGTGAAGATTAATGCATTCGATGACAGACCATTGATTGTATATATCGTGTTTCCAAATGACGCACACACGGATAATGTAATGCCAAAAATATATTTCGTACATGAAGCAAAGGGACATATTGATATACATAAGAAGAAGCTCGATCCAATTATATTAGTTGACCATAAGAGAATGGTGACGACACTGAAGAGCAATGAAATTTCTAAATTTGTTAAATTCAGAAATAAATTGATTAATCATTATAGAAGTGTAAATAAATGATTGTTAAATTCTACAAATTTATTTCAAAAAAAGAATATAAAAAAACTTCATAAATATATTATATATATACTTCATAAATATATAAATATATTTTCAAGTATTCTAATATATAACATGAATAATATTTACAAATTAAGTAAACCAAAATTGTTTACTAATAAGAAATAATATTTTAATTAGACTATAGCTAAGTTGTTAAGTTACACTTGAAAGCAATAGAAAAAAATAAATTGTACTCCTTCGTAAGCACTATTTTTATAACAAGCGTGTACTGGGCAACACAAGGCTGCCGAACGATACAAATATAAATTTGATTGAATCCTATATTATAGTAGTACTCAAAGTAAACTTACTAATATTTCTAACAAGAACCAGACTAGTACTTAAGAAAATAAAAGAGAGTTTTTCCATTCCTGGCGTATTTAATAAATTCCCTTCGGTTATTAGAAAATACGATAAGAGGTCGAGCTGATTTGCCCTTGAACTTAAAATAACAATTTTGGGCAAACCACTCGGAATATGAAACGATATTTGAGTGACTTTTATAGGGCAAATTCAGAGTTGCAACATCGGTTTATTTAAATTGATTTAGATGATTCATTAAAAATAGTACCAATAGTCTACCAAAAAGTAACAAGCGTAAGATAATCTCCAGCTATTGTAGTAGGTGTTAGCTGCGTGTGACGCGATGTGCTTACGTCACTCGTAAGTAATTAAATAAGTAATTTTGTCTAAAGCCCCAAGTTGTTTTTAATGTTCCATACACCAGGGTAGAAAGTGTATTATGACTTAATTCGACGCTTATTTTTTGTGTATGTCCGTGCACAGCTTCGCCCGTTGACTGATCTTCTGAGCACATCTAAGGAGATGATAATGTTGAGAAAATGTTGTATAATTTAGTAATTAGTTTTCGTGATATAAATTGAAGTATCTCGTTAAACATTAATTAATTCGAAATTCTGCAGTATTCTAATATATATATATATAAATAGTACACTTTGCATCCTAAAATTTTATATTTTTGTCCCAAAATTTAGGTGCTCAGATCTTTTGACACAAGTCGACGACTTAATCAAAATTAGCTCAGAATCTGTTCCTAATACGTCAAGCTTACGTACTTCGTTAATTCGGTCGAACTGAGATGTTGTACCTGATGGGCACCTTATAGCATGCCTCGATATATATTTGTGTACTAGACATTATACAACACAAAATTAATTTTCAATTTGAACTAATAGGATTGCGCAGAGAAACGTTCGGTCAGTCAATCTTTTCAATTATTATATATGACAATGTTTTTTTACTATTCCACAGGAAATAGGATAAATAGGAAGTAGGATAGGAAATAGGAAATAGAATACTCTTGTTTTTTTCTTTATATTGTCACCAATCAAATCTTCGACTTTTTATGTTTCGACGAATTTTTCATGGCAATTTTTTATGAATATTTTTATGAGTTACTAATACCACAAATCATAGTCAACAAACTTTACTAGGGGTTTGAATAAAAAATCTAGGTTAAAGCTGTAAATAGACCAATCGAGTTTGACAAACGACGGCCATGAATTCTAAATGAATTGCTAAAACAGAGAATTGTACAAAACAAAGCTTTTAAAGTTAAATATGTTTTTTCGAACGATTTTTGACTTTGACTTTGCTGAAATAATTTAAGTTTTATATTGTCATAAAATCACGGATTATATGACCTAATTTTATAAAATTACATTATTACCTCCGAGTTTTATGTTACAATATCGCGATTATATGTAGAATGTTATATCTATAGAAAATTATCAATATTTTTGTTGATTTATCGGAAAAATTCAAAAATAACTTGGCCGATTTTAAAATTTTCTTTCAGGATTACAATAACGTAGCATCCCGTCCCTGAATAACGTAGGCTACATTTATTTCCAAAATATTTTTAAATGAGCAGTCCAAAGCCGGGAGAATCTAGTAAAATACCAAAAGGATTAACATGCACTTACTACACTAGTGTTAAACGTTTTGCATAATCTACTTTTCAAGCAAGTTAAAGCTGAAGTTATAAGGATTACGGGCTTGTTCGACGTAGTTTTACGTGTTTCACTTAAACACGATCGAATTAGTTTATGACTTTAAAAGCTTTAAAACAATATATGTACATTGCTTTATCCGTTAGATTACATTATATAAATCTATTTACTCATATTATGTAGATAATATATATCTTTAGGTCACCAGGACTTGACCGGGTAAATTGATGAGCAAGTAAAGATCAAGTCAACTATATATTTTATTATTATATCGCATATGTAGTATGTGTCATGTAGATGTAACAGCAATGGCAGCGTACAGTAACGTCAAAGCTTAGTTATTAATTTAACTGCAAAATCAAATATACTGTAAGGATATGGCAGAAAAGAAAATGGTGTAATGCTGTTCAACTTAGCTGTTACATTTATTAAAACATGGAATGCATAGACGTTTAAAAAGTATTTATATCAATTATACAACTAGTATCGTTGCGTTAGGCAAAAAACGCACATTGAGCACGCATGAAATTCTTAAGTATATGTTACTAGTTGTTGTGTAGTTCCTGTCGTACTATTGCTTATTAATATATAAACGCAAATATATTACATTACTTACATAATTAGATGGTTCACCATACCATATAATTATTCAATATTATTTTTCGAATCCATTGAATATTGCCATTACGATTAACGTC
This sequence comes from Pieris brassicae, assembly GCF_905147105.1. NCBI lineage: Eukaryota > Metazoa > Arthropoda > Insecta > Lepidoptera > Pieridae > Pieris > Pieris brassicae. Next base: position 5,838,161 of record NC_059680.1, read on the forward strand.
ACATATTTCCGCGAAATTGCAATATTCCCCTGGACTGTTTTCACTCAGAAAATCTGATCAATGAATATAATAAATTCTATGTATACGTTATTAAAAAATATTGATTATTTACTTAAGTCGAGCATACATCCGATAGGTTTATCATTCAGAATAACTCTGCCGTCTCAATATTAGCAATGCGCTTTTAAAATATTGTAATGGCTCATGAACCAATATTGGAGGGGAAAATTTATTCAATCTAAGTTTGAAAATTAAATCAATTCTGATAAGTACTAATTGAGCTAAACAATAAAGAGACAATAATGAAACCGGTTTGTATAAAGAGGAGGATAACTTGAAGGACTCAATGGAAATAGTATTTAAATAAAAGAAATCACTCAAAACAGATTTCAAGAGAACATCATGGAACAAAAGTCAACACGATATGTTTTCCAACCGTATAAGAAATACTTTATTGTCTTATTCTGCTGTTCACGAAGGACTGACCGAAGGACCGAAATAAATAATATTAATAAGTTCAATTTTAATGGCGAGTAGACGATCTTGCGCCTGTTCTCGTGGTACTGCAATTGGATGAGATTTTATCGTATATGCGTTGATATGCTCAAAAAGGTGTATCGTAAATTCAAGGGTATGTATTCAATGTTGTAAGTTTCAAATGTTACTTTTGCCCAATTAGCAGTGCTTACTCTGTCGTGTATATTATTAGCAGCGCAGTAAAGGATGTTAAGTGATTAAAAGAGATTACACGGCATGCACAGGTACTTTGTAAGTTCCAATAGCTGTAGCCAACGGAGTAAACTCAAGATTGAAGTACAAGAACACAATTGCTGTGGCTATTGGGAGCTAGAGAGTTCTGGTGCTGTTCGATACAGTTTAAAATAACGAAAAACAGATATTGTTCCTTCTGCTTGTCTTAGTATAGAAAATTCTCAAAGGCGTATATTTTTATTAAGCTAAAAACATTTTCGAAAAAAAAACAGGAATAAATAAGACACGTGTCTTGCTCTATGATAGGAGGACAATCAGATTTGCTCCTACTTTACATTAAAACAGTCATGGATGTTGACGATCGCCCTCGAGTCTGGAAATGCAGCCGAGAGATTCAGTCGCGTTACATCTTTATACTGGACCAAATCATATCCAAGCACTAGGATCCTTTAAAAATTAATTAATATTATAATAGACCTTAGCAGATAGCTTTATCAGTCAGCTTCTCAGCTTCAACGTACCAATTTATTTCTTGACAACACTTGTATTTCACTAGGGATTTTGTTGAAAAAACGTATACAAATTGCCTTGGAAAGAATTACTTGTTTTATGCAGCCTTATGGTTGGTGAACTAATTTATTACGAGTACTATAATTACGTCAGCTACTATTATTTTTAAAGATATCTATATTTTTCCGCACATATAAAATATTCTCATAAATATATTGACTTGCCAAAGTCCAAATAAGTTATTCTTTAAACTTTCTTCGCATTGACTCCTTAGGGGATAATCCGCAGATCGCTCTTATAGCCCGCTGATGCACCACAAATATCGATTTTAATGTCAGCGGCATTAGCCTACAAAATAACACCATATGACGTAATACTATGAAAATATCTGAAATAAACGATCTTTATTGTATTCTCGTCAGTAAGATGGCGTATCTTTTTCACTGCAAACGCTGCAGAACATAGCCTATTCGAAAGACCTTCTATGTGTGGGCCCCACTGGAGTTTGCTATCTAAAGTAATTCTCAAGAATTTCAAGAAACTCTCAGGTATTATCAACAACGTCTATTTCCTCATCTTTAATTATTATTTGATCTTTTTACATTTGTAGTTACAAATTTAATACATTTTGCCTTCTTTAGCTTTAGATTATTTGTATTAAACCACTGAACTACACTAGAGATGACACTGTTTACATTCTCAAGTGATGGATTTCATCTTTTCACTTTAAATAAAAGCGCAGTGTCTTCAGCAAACAGTACTATCTCCATTACAAGAAATGGTAGGCCATTTATATAGACGAGGAATAACAAAGGACCAAGTATGGAGCCTTGCGGTACACCCATAGTAACAGACGATCCCCGTGATATCGTTCAATTTTGTAAGGGATTGCCAGGTGATATGGATATCCTCTCTCTTCTATGATGGAACAGAATAGGCGCAGAACCAACTTGTCTTGTTCTCAGACATCATCAGAAAAAAAATTAATGGCGTATGGTTTAATTTTCAGTCTGACGCTGGAGTCAAACTCTGAGTTCTTGTGAAGTGCACTCGAACAAGTCAGTCACTAGATCAACGTGGCAGTTATTCTTCTACAGTGGTATCGTCGGAAATATTGTGTTCGGTTCTATAATTTTCTCTCTAAAATTTACAATCGGCTTTAAATGATTTCTATTGTTTAAATATTATTACCTTATCACAATTTTGGCAGTCAGTAAAGAGAAACGGTCCTTCAAAATTGTCTACACCTCTTCGACCTATACAGAAATATTACAATATATTTTTAAATTAGTTCGACGGACGTTGCTTTAATTTCCTAATGCACTTTCTGCGCACCACCACTATGTGGATATTTACAAACTAAAATGACTTATGGTCTTTCAAGAAAAGAGCGCATCGATGTCGAAAAGGCCGGCATTGTGAATATTTGGCCGGCTGTGTCACATCTGAATATTTGCCCTCAGTCTTGTAAAAAAAAATCAGATGAAAATACAAATAATAAGGGTTACAACTTTTTACTTTTTAAATATTAATAGTTATTAAATAAGGAATGGTGTGATTCATTCTCAAAAAAGTATTCGAGTAAGTTATTGATAGTTAACCTCTTATTCAATTACTTTGAAAAATTGTTATGATCCTTTTCCAACTCGGGAACTCGCAGATTTATGTCTCAGGTGAGAATTTGTGTTAGCTCTAAAGATTAAATGGAAAATATTACGACAATACTAAAACCATTAGAGTGAAAATATGTTCTAGCAGTTTTTTAATACATGATAAATATAGAACCAGATCATTTTTTTTGTTTTTGAGCATAAAATTGTTTTCGTACCTGCCTCGGTCATTCTTAATTAATTTTTGGTTCCCGTTGTTAAAAATTCAATTATATTAACGATTATTATATTAAGAAAAATTTATTGGATTAATTGTTATTCTTGAAGCGTGATAAGTGGGATTAGGGTCGGGGTGATTTTATTCTCCGAGTAATATATTGAAATAATCCTCTGTGGTCTTGGTCTTTGATTCAGATTAAGTATATGAAAACTTTACATATAGGAATCAAACTTATTGGTATATCTAGACTATGAAGCTAACTCTAAGCTCTTTAATCGCGAGTTATGTTAAATGTAATAAATTCTCGTTTATATGCAGAGACTTGTTAATAAAATGAAAATATTTCAATAAAAAATCAACATATATCTAATTTTTTTATGTAACATAAGGCAAACGGGCAGGAAGCTCACCTGATGTTAAGTGTTACCGCCGCCCATGGACACACACCCTCACATTGCCAGGAGGCTCGCAAGTGTGTTGCTTGTTTGCTTGAGGGACCCTAAGTCGAATTGGTTAGGAAATACTTCAGTGGACAGCCGGTTCCACAAATTGATGGTCCGCGGCAAGAATTGCCTTTAGAAACGCTCAGTTATGGAATGGATGGTATTTCGTATTCTGTCTTGACGTCCGATGATTAAACTCAGCTGCAGGTATTACTCCGACCCACACCTCTGAACATTCTCCATGGTAAATGCGGTAGGAGATCCCACATCTCTACGTAACGCCAAGGGATCAAGCCGTTCGAAAAGTGACTGGTCGTCAACGATTCCAATTGGTCTTCATTAAATACTGTCAAGCGGAAGGAGCTGGTACTGGGGAGCTCTCACCTACAGGTAAATATATACGTAGTATTCCATGTGGGAATCCTATACAAATTTGCACTATATAGAGTTACAAGCGGTGGCCCGGTGTAAAGTACCGTCTCGCCTGGCTAAGCACACCAAACTTTTTAGAGGCGTTTCCTTCCAATTTACCGCGAAACTGAACGTTATTCGACACGTCAACGTCTAGTATCCTGATATTAGCGCTGGCTAAGGAAAGTGTCTTCGTAGATAGGAGTAGCGACAAAGTGGTGGCCTGACGGCCTGGCCAGTGTAAAGAGTATCCCCAGTGCTTTCATCCGCATAGCAATGAATGTTGCTACGTTGCAACATATCATTGATATGCAGAATAAACAGGGTCGGGGATAGGACACAGGCTTGTGGGATTCCAGCATTCATGGGTTAAAGGTCGGACCATGGTCCGTCGATGACGATCTTGATGCTACGACCAGCGAGAAAGTTGGAAATCAAGTTGCACAATTGATCAGGGAGCCCATAGGTTGGAAACTTTGAAAGCAGTGCTCTGTGCCACACCCGATCGAAGGCTTTTGCTATGTCCAAACTTACCGCCAGCGCCTCTCTCTTGGACTCAATTAGCTCTGCCCACCTATGTGTAAGGTATACAAGGAGGTCACCAACTGAGCTGGTGGCCATCTAGATACCACAGAAGCTGGCTGTTAATAATTCTTAAAATTTATTTTGGACAACATGAAGGCTAAAGCTATTGTGCGATAGTTTTACGGATCAGGGCGAACGACTTTTTACGGGATCGGATGTATAGAAGCGGTTTCCAGCACTTAGGGACAATACCGAGCGAGTACCAGAAAAGGCGCATTAAGACCGGAGCCAACACAGTAGCACAAGTACGCAGCACAATTGGTGGGATGCCACCAGGCCCGCTTGACTTATGGATGGCCAAGGAAGATACAGCTTTGCCGGAATATAACTTCAGGCATCGTAGTATCACTCTGCAATAATGGTGGTGCCTTCCCTTGGTAATCCAAAGTTCAAGAGCTTGACGCAAAAAGACAGCCTAGAAGTTTACATGCGTATTAATCTGCAATAATTCTTAAAGGAAAGCTAATGTAGGACCTCTGTGAGCGTTAAGCACTGAGCCTGAGCCTGAGTTCTGAGCAAAATAAATAAAATAATATCACATTGTCGCCAGCTCTTTCACACTTCGCACAAATCCAAATGACTCAGGATCAAGTAACGCTATTTTCTCATTCACAAGGGGCGTGGAGAGTAATCTTGATAAATAACTTTACTTGTTAACACAAGACAAACTTATTTATCTCGGCCCCAGTTTCACTTGTTGTTGCGACACGCCTATGAATAACGTGTGGTTACAATGTATAGAACAGAATTCCAAAATCAACGTATATTGTTGTAAATATATTCACTGGAAAACGAACCAATTGTCTTCATGACCCGTTTCTGAAGTAAATTGTGTTTCAAAAAATAAATTGCTTGGCAATATCGCGATTCGATGCGAAATATCGAAATGGATTTTAATAAAACATTATTGGATAAAATGACTGAACACATATGTGATGTCCAGTAATCATCCAGAGATTTCTACAACTGATTCATTAATAATTTTCATCACCAGCCTGTATTCTGGCCTCCAAATTCTGGGTCTAAGCTCAGATTCAAATTATGTTTCATTAATATGTCAAAATTGGATTCTGACATACGAAGGTCATACTTACTTTTACACATGAATGCACCACTAGGCATACATACCAAACAAGTTACATTCATAATTTTCTGATTGATGATTCTGCTACTGTGATTAGTTATTGTCAACATATTTCTATGTATCTTTGTAAGAAAACTTTTGCTATCAATCTTTGTCATACAATAACTCATTTTCATTGATTTCACATCCAGGTAACAACCACATTACTCGCAATGAATGTTAAGTAGCGACAAAATTTCGAATTGCAAAATGACGCGACACGTATATAAATCAATGCGTAAACGTAAATTTTAATATGTGTATAAGCGGATACGTAAAAACCCTATTACTTAGTTAGCAATAATGATTTTATTCTGAATTTCTGAAAACAAACTTTTTGTATATCACCCAGACAGCGACATTACCCCATTTTCTTTTGTTCGCAAGAAAGTGAATGATCATCCGGCCCTCGCCAGGAGTACCGCTGGCCATATTGTAAGAAGTTGCTATAGTTCTTATAGTTACTATAGAAATTACCTACGGAATAAGGTTTGCGTGCGTACAAAGTGCGCATGTCAGTAGTGAAGCTTCTTTGGGAAACGAATTTTTAAGTCTGTTTCATATTTATACAGTTCTATAACTTTAGATTTCCCAGACTTAGAGGGAGGGATAAAGGAAGATATGTTAGGAATTTAATTGTCGCTCTTTCTCACTCTCTCTCAATCGGTCTCAATGGCTCTCTCAATTTTCTTCTACACATCGCCTGATGTGCACATCTTCGTGACGCTAATATTATTATTGCGTTTAATCCGTAAAAAATTTACCCTCATACGACAATAGAAGTAATCTACAAAAATTAACTAACTCCTATAGGCAGAATTTTATTTAATATTCGACTTAATATTTGGAAAGCTGCGATACTGTACTGGTCTTTCAGAGACAATCTAGCCTACGTACTAGAGCAAGTCCAACTATCCGAATATCAAAATTTTGGATTAAGCGAATATAGGTTGAGATTGCCTTTCTGTTAACATTTGAACTATTTAATATTGCATCTATTAAATTTACATTTAATTATAATTGACAAACATACATAGTTTGAAATTCATTCTGAATTACATAGCAGACTAAGAATCCATTTCAAGATTTGGATAGAATTTTAATACAAAAAAAAGAAAAACAGAATAGGTATCAATTATTTTAAATAATTGATGAAATCCATGTTCAATCAAACAATATTTGATTTCATTTACAATGTAAGACCACAGTATCTTAACTGTAATTTACAGGGATTCACAACTAATTAGATTTTTATTGAAACAAGTATTCGAAATCAATAAAAAACCTCATTTATGTATTCCTATTTCTTCATTGAACAATATCATTATTTCCTCAGCTCTGCGCAATACTATAGTGGATAAAAAGTAAAAAGGCTAGCGCTTATTCATCCACTGAACGATAATAGATATTATTAAGTTCTTATGCAACGGAACGACTGCGGTTAGCTTTAGACGCTAAAGACCTTCATCTGAAAGCGGATCCGTAACAAATTCAATGTCCTTTAGATTAATAGTCACGATGAGGAAAACAAGGAATATTTTGGTTAAAAGTTACATACAGTTTTTTTGTAATAAAAGAAAAATTAATGGCACTACAACCTTTTTAGGTCTAGGCCTCAGATTTCTATATCTGTTTCATGATCATTTGTTAATCTAATAGGCAAGTAGGTGATCAGCCTTTTTTGCCTGACGCACCCCGTCGACTTTTTGGATCTAACACAAGCCGGTTTACTTCACCGTTCGAGCGAATTTTAAATGCGCACATAGAAAGAAAGTCTTTTATTGCACAGCCGAGGATCGAACTTATGACCTCAGGGATGAGAGTTGCACGCTGAAGCCATTAGGCCAACACTGCTCTAATGTATATAGTTTGTTATAATTCAATAAATAAATAAACAACTTTTGGTGGCCATAGATTTCTATTTTTTTTTAAGTACACTAGCGAAGTTTTTAGTAAGGACCATCCACTAGGCTGACATTTTTGTTTTTTTATAAATTTCCATATTAGAACCTAGTTTAACCATATTTGTTAAAGTTACTATTATAAAAATTAAACACATTATTATTAAGTATCTAGAGTACTTTATCTAAAAACAGAAAAAAACTTCAAAACCTTTTGCTTTAAATAAATTAATACGTGAAATCGTATGACCACCATTGTATAAAAATCCATTGTGTGGTTTTGTGCCTTGAATAGCGATAATACAGAGCTTACTCGTATAATAGAATGATAATTGAAAATAAATTATTAGAATTATTCAATAAAGCTGTAAAAGTATTGAAATATTGGCCTTGGATATTTAATTTTTATCTCTTAAAGTGACTTTGATAGGTCATAATTAATTTATTGGTTACCTACCGATCGTGATTTAAACATTATAAACATATTACATTTTGTAAGTTCAAGTTCGCCTCCAGGTTAAGTGTTAGGCAACGATATTCCTTTAATTCCCGGTTTTACTTACCGTATTAAAAGAATACATATTTCCTTTATTTAAGATTCCTCCCATTTACGGAACTAAACATTGGAGACTGTCAGAGGGAGAAAGAGAAGTGTCATCGCTGGACAATCAAAATCTATCCTTTGGCTCTTGAGCCTAATACTTGTATTACGATGTGAATGACGATACACCATTGAAACGAAAATTCTTTAAATAAACTGTAATTACAATTTATTATAGGATACTATAGCACGGCTCCGCGAACCGTGGGAAATAGAAGTAAAAGTGCTCGTTCTTTGCTTCAAAAGCCCTATAAATTGTAGCAATAAAAATAATTACATCATTCCATACTTATGACTCATGAGAAATAATTGTATAATATGTAATTGGAAAAATTCTAAGTTGAGCAATATGCTGAATTGGGTTCTCTTAACGCCTCTTAGGTACTTTTTTATATTTTGAATATTTCCATCTGATAATTGACAAAAATGGACATACATACAAAAGGTATTGAAATCAAGGTAATTATAATTAATACGTTATGTTTATATAAAATACTCATAGGCATCTGACGTATATATTTCTAATGATTGTAAAAAAATAAAATTTGAGTGCAATGCAAGTGCGTGATTACAAAATATGTAATGATTAAATATCACCAATCCTAGAAGAAGTTAAAACTTGACGTAGTTGTTTTATTGAGTAGAATTGATGACCTTCTACTGACGCCCTGCAGCAACTGCTTCAGACTAATCACAATCCAAATACTTGAGAGGGATCAAAAGCTACAGAAAGTTACAATTATTTACACAATTTAGGCAATTACAGCAAATATTTCTAGTAACATAAGAGCAATATACATAATTATGTAAAGCAATCTTCTTAGATAGTGAGAGATATCTTTATTAAGAAACTATGATGTAGTCAGCCTTCAGTGTTGCCACAGCTGTAGTTGCGATATTTTTACGTTCGTATTTACCGAAATATTATTATAAGATTTATTCTAAATTATAGATCGATCAGTTGCTTATATATCCATAGCATGGCAAAGTCATTAAAACATTGTGTAATTCAGCCTCATCTTTATTGCTATGAGCCTTTCATAACAATAAAGATGCTTAGCAATTATTATATTAATTTATAAGTAATATATATATATATATATATATATTTAACTTTTTATAGGTTTTTAGGTGTACCTGATACTTCATCGTTTTTTGAGTAAGTAGATAAGATTAATATTTATGTATAGATCACATTTTAATCCGCCGAAAAGGAACTATCTGGAATAAGCTTCAGGTCGGCGTCAACTACGTAAAACTACTCAGTAGATGAACACGAAATGCTTGGGTAAAAATTTTCAAGGAAAATTTTTGCACACGCCCTAATTAAAGTTACGGGCTTGAATAAATTGCAATTTAAAGGGTCTATACGTACTTGGAAATTTGATGCGAAGATATATTATCTGCTGCACAACCAGGTTTCAATTACCTGACGTGTCCCTATTTGCGGAAACTAATTTTCACGATAGGTGTATAGAAATGATAAAATTCTAGAGGGATGTCCTATTTGGCCTCTCAATAATTCAAAATTCTTATTAAAACAGACAGTTTCTCACCTAACAAACTAGCTTGGAAGTTAAGGCATACAAACATATATAAATTCGGGAAATGATATTAACTGGGATCAATGTGTAATCCACCAATGATAGCTCAATAGCCCAACATAAATGGTTTTATTTCCTATAGATTGGCTAAAATTTTTATCGTTGATCAATACAATAATAACAGATTTACAATAACAATTTGAATATCTTGTAGTTAATAATCCCCGAGTTAATACAAAACTATTGCTTTTTGAAAAATTTCATTGGCCGAAGTAGATCAGCCTGTCTCACATCGTCGATTATGTGGATCTCTCAATGCCGGTTTCTACATATTTTTGCACATTACGAGCAAGTGACTGCTGAATATAGTCTATTGAATTGGGATTATTAATGGCGAGACGCTGTTTAAATTAAAATTGTTTTACTTTGTTAAAAGTATTCTTGCATAAACAGCGGAAGGATGTTTTTATGATTCGGAAAGAAACGTTAAAAATTAAATGTATGTAACATTTTAATGGGGAAATTTTTTTGCAATCCAAACATCCCTTAAGTCTACGAGAATTTTTGTAATATAAATAAATAAGATACAATATTTCATTATAATATTAGTGTAGATTTAGATATTACTATAAATATTATTAAATTATGCTTAAATTCGCCACAAGTGTAAGTGGGAGACTTTCGAAATTGTCGAAATTGAAATAAACATTATGTCAGACAGGTTTCTGGTGTAAAAATCATGTAATAATCATTAAAGTTATAAATGTTTCCTCGTTGATATTATTAAAGTTCCGTTGACTCAAATTCTATTGGTGTTTCTTAAACAAATTGCCGGTCGAAGGTTATTCCTAATAACATCAAAATATAAGAAATTAAGCCATGGCCAATACATTGACTTGTACAATGATTGCGAAAATTTTCTAAGATGAAGCATTCCTATTTGTAATTATTTTAATTACATTCCAATCATGAATACGATGGATTTTATGAATGGTTTCTAATAACCTCATTAAAATAATTGTGATGTGTGTGTCAGGGCTGGTAGTGATGTGAGAAATAACCATTTATTTACATTTCTTTTGAATATAGCACGACTGATTCTCAAAGGCGGAGACACTGCATTTCCTCTCTTGCTTTGTCTACCCTCGTAACATTGTCCATGCACAGATTCCGGTTGTGGGAGCTTTTAAACTTCTGTTCGAGTTGAACAACGTTCTATTGGTCATTTTACAATAATAATGTACTTTTTTACATTCTACTACTCCACTCATTTTATTAAATAAAATCACATTTAAAAGCTAATGCCCAATGCTTCCAACTAATCTAAATTAAATTTCGTAGTTCCATCGTTATTTAGATATAATAAGAAATCGAGATAAATAAATACTAACAGCTGTTTAGAATAACATTGATTCTTCATACTTAGTCCAATAATTGCTCGTAAATCTCATAATATGAATAAGTCTTATCGAAAAGTTCAAATAAAATGTTACGTATTCAGAAGAAAATACATCATGCAGAAAATTTGCAATACATTGATGTAAATCAATGCCTTGGAAAGAATAATGATTTATTTTCAAATGCAAAGAGGAAATCGAATGAGGTCAATATAAAATACCAATTGGTGTTTCATCAGATAGGGTCTAAATCGCAATTCTTTGAGTTGGCAGATACTCAAATAATTGTAAATTCAATAAACGAATAAATTTGAATTCAATTTTGTAAGTTTCTATATTTTAAAAGGCTATGTTTGTTGTACGTAGTTTTAATTGGATACCATGTTTCATATTATAACTAAAACAGTAGATTTACATGTATAATATAACATTAAAACTATCACATCGTACATTAATACAAAAATAATTATGGGTAAAAGCTTTACGTTTTGTAACCTCCAAAACTCTTACACATTTTGTGGATACAAACAGATAGATTGGTGCAAGGTTTGGACTTTATTTCATAGAAATCAGAGAAAGCAGCACGGACATTTAAAGATTATAATCTAATATATGTCACATAGGTTAAAAGTCATCACATGAGATTTCAAAATCATTAATCCATCTCATTTTTTTAAACTAACTTCTTCACCGATTTTTATGAAAAGTAACTATACTCACAAATTACTTTTTATCCCTACTTTTTAATAGAGATATTATTATCTTTATAGAGTAATCCCAAAGAACTAAATAAAGCCCAAATAAATACTCAAAAAATGTATTAACTTTCGCTTTTCAAATTATAAAATAAATTACAAAATTATAAAATTACAAATATATATGAAATTACCAAACGTCAAATAGTCGAACACACGTCGAATTGTAAACCTGCTCCGGTTTTACCGGTTCATTGATACTTTTTAGATAATTAAACAAGCTTTAGTACCACTTATAGAAACAAATTTAATAGCGCATGACAACACACATTTTTGCTAAACACAAAAAATGCAACTTCGAGACGATGCAAAAACCCATAAAAAATTATTTTAAAATAACTATTTAAATTATAATTAATTACATTACCAAAAATTAATTAAATAACTCACTTTATTTTTTTTAATTAATTCCCTTATCTATTTATTCATGAATAAACAATATGGTATTGTAAAAAGTATTAATTTTGTGATTTTTTCTTTATACTTAATTTTTGATACTCAGTTGTGTAACTGGTAAGTCAAAAGCTTCTGAACTACATATATCTCACCAGAAGCCAGGGACACGTGTTTTATTAATAAGTTTATAATATTAATATATTTACATATTATACCATGATAAATATAGTATTTTTAATATTCCGAGATAACCTCATTTTAGTACGTTGACATGTCTTTGACATGCCTACTGAGGGTTTTATGAAGCTAGCGACGGCCGCGCTTTCAAAGATTAAAGCAATTTAAGCAGAGAATAATGTTTTATAACGTTGAATTGCCCCTTACATAATAAAAAAGTTAAACAAGGTCTTATCTATACTGGGTGAATGGCGTTACAGTGATCTAGGCCAAAAATTTACCGCAGTGGATTGACCACTTTCACTCTTTACCGACCACACACTAATCCAATTTGACTGCATTTCGTATGCTGGTACATTCATTTTGGCTTCACATAGAGATATTTTTTAATATAGTTTAACTGTAAGAAATTTAGTGTGTAATAAGATAATGTTTTAGACAACATTCCTGGCGAGAGAATGAGAGAACGCTCAATAGGCAATCAATGATCAACTACACTAAAGTACACTAAGATAATATGTAAGGAATCTAGTTGGCTGGGATATACATTTTTGACTCTTTGAAATGTCGGTTTATTATACATCTCAGTTATTTGCCGAATTAAAGTTACAACCATTAATGTCTCAATTATACAATCGTTCGTTAAAAAATAAAAAATCTTCTTGCTTATAGTTCTGACTTTCAATTATTATTTCACTTTGAATTTAAACTTTTCGATACTTTTGTCAAGTATTCGTATACCTTAATACTATATTTTATCGGCTCGCAAGTATCAATTGCGATTTGCATAGTTCTTAATACGTATCACATTCGAACGACGCGTTTTTCGATCTAAATCGCTCACGGAGCGCTTCCAAGTTACAACCATACAAAAATATATCGTAGATTTTACGTAAGCTTCGTGCTACGGCTTCAGCTAGGTCTATGAATAAATTACATTTCCTAGACAATATTTCTACATTATTATTGAAAAATATATTAATTATAATCTTCTATATAAAGATAAGTACATCTTGTGATAACACCAAATCGGCTTTTATTAATCATGTCAATACGATTGCTACCTATTGTCCAAGAAACTTCGTAAGTGACAAGTGGTTAAGGACTGGTTTTTGTATGACACGATTGTTTATACGATATGCAGCTTATACGGTTTATATACATATTATTAAGGCTACTCTGTAATCCTTCGCCACTATTATATATTGCTAATTCCATCAAAAGATCATTTCTCTGTAATTATTTTAATAAATTAATACTGATAAGTAAATGTGTCATCAAAAAATGTTTTATTGATGGTGTTGCCATTTCTATTATTCCATTAAATTTTAAAAAATATAAGAACATTTTGAAACTCTAGTACAGTTTTAAATAATACACAGAAGAAGAAATTAGTGCAAGACTACAATATTTATTATTAAAAATAGGTTTATAACGAGAGAAGGTGTTAAAGTACAAATACGTTGTAACCTCTTTCGTATATAATATGACCTTAGTATCGGTTGTTATTTACTTTTGATGCTGTTACAATTGCGAAAATACTTGTAGTCTCTACGAAATATTGTTTGTGTTGTTATAAATTATTTCATTATTGCTTATAACCTTATTTTTCCTCCTGAATTCCTCAAATTTTCAACTCTTTTTGATGAAAATATATTTTAATACTGTGTTTAAGCATGTCTTAAAAAAGTTAAATGCGCGGACGGTATGCAATAAATACTATAAACAAATTTAAATCTACAATTTAAATTTCCGACTTAAAATCTGACTGCTTAGATATAAATTTAATTAAAAATCTACTTTCTAAGGAAGACTCTGAGTACCAAATTCAACTAGATTAGATTTATTATTTACTACATAAATTTTGCTAAAATTGCACTCGAACCGTTAAGATTTTTAGCATATTAATTTTCTTAACTTAGCCTATCAAAATCCATTAGTAACGTTATAATCAGTGCTACTAAAGATACATACAATAAAAATCCCTATACAACTGCACAACAAAAATATCCCACTTTAAGTAATAAAACAGTTGTAGCACCACAAGATTATTTATTATTATTATGTCATATAATGTTTTATTACTCTTACGAGTTTTTGTGTTATATTAATAATACTTGTCATACTAAATATAGTTTACATTAGCCCACAAATCTGTGAACTAAGATTATGTAAAGAGTGAAAGTGAATTTACTTGAACCGTAGCGATTGTAAATAAAGTAACTTTATACGCATCCAACATACGACTGTTTAATTATACTTGATCTCGTAATTATATACATCTTAAAAAATATTTAGAGAAACCTTTATCTGATCTAGCACTTATAGGTAATAGGTAATAATTTCTCTATTTGAATATATATCCTCCATTTTTTGAAGTTTTGGCAAATATGTCTTTTCTATACAAATATAAATAAAAAAATACTAATATCATCATATAGATAGGTAATTAAGCCGTAATTTATTGAAATACAAATGTCTCGTGTCACAATTGACTTTAGCGGCCGTAATAAAGCCAGATTTCGTTTATATTATAATTAATTATGTTTTATTAAATATATAGTCAGACCAGACTGCGCCGAAGCCCAAAGTTATCGTTTGGGATTTTTATTGTATGTATCTTTAGTAGCACGGATTATAACGTTACTAATGGGCTAATTTTGATAGGCTAAGTTAAGAAAATTAATATGCTAAAAATCTTTACTGTTCGAGTGCAATTTTAGCAAAATTTATGTAGTAAATAATAAATCTAATCTCGTTGAATTTGGTACTCAGAGTCTTCCTTAGAAAAGTATATTTTTAAATAAATTTATATCTAAACAGTCAGATTTTAAGTCGGAAATTTAAATTGTAGATTTAAATTTGTTTATAGTATTTATTGCAAACCGTCTGCGAATTGAAGCATTTAACTTTTTTAAGACATGTTTAAACACAGTATTAAAATATATTTTCATCAAAAAAATTACAAACGATAGACTGTAAACATGTCAACAATTAATAAGTTAAATCAAAGTTTCGGACATAGAAGATCTCCACTAAGATACAAATATACGGTTTGTAAATGTCCTAAGATTACCTAAGCCATATATTCATCAATTACAATGCGTCTCACGGCTCTCACTAAGTGCTGGGCGTTTTGTAAAACACCTTACACCTCAATCGATTTGCGACGTAACGCTTTACCCAAAATCAATTTAATACCTATTGCGAGAGATTTAATGCAATGATATATGTTTTAGTATTATCATATTGTATTGCAAAACACATTAACCCGTTATTTCTTATTTCATTCTCGTTTTTTTTATTTGCATTCTTTTCAGAGTTGTCGGTTTCTGGTCCACATTGCTTCATCCCGTCAGTTCATTTCATCGTGCATATAAATTATTAATATATTTGGCTATCGGAATATTTAATATTTATTATCATGGATATATAGGTTTGATTTCAGTTTTAAAATTAACAAATAAGTCAATACAATTCACCTGAATTTAACATTTCACTAATCTAATGTAATATTGTCTCACTTCAAAGAATACTGATTGAGTCTAAATTCATGATTGGGTTTTCTTAGACAAAATTGCTTATGTAAGCCTTACTAGCGTTAGATGAAGTCACGGACATTTATTCGCAAACCGAATACAGAATGCCCACATTACTGTGTACCGTACGTACCTTTTGGTCGCAGAGGGATATTTACGGTGAAGTTGTGTCTCGATACCAACAGATTGGACAAGAAAAAGTAGATAAGGCAGTTAAATATATTAAAGAGCCCCGAAGTCATCTTGCAAATATAAATAACGCTAGTTATGATAGTTAGCCTGACCTGACTTTGAAAGGTTGGACATTTAGAAATAGTAATACTATAATAATGTTCTTAAGTTGTATGTGAAACGATAGCTCATATCAATCACTTAATTCATACAGACTATAATAATTCTCGTGTATTAAGATATCGTACTTAAATTTAAAATTTTTATCTGCGTGGTTCTTGCTTTAAGATTAATATAGCACAGTGTCAAATGACTTTCACATATACTGTACAGTGTCCCTCACACTGGTATTTTCCGCTCGAGTACGTCGCCTGGTAATGCGTTTGGACCTTCAAGACCCACACGTCCTTTCAACGAAACATGCTAACCTAGCATAAATAACGTTTAGAAGAGCTTTTATTTAAATATCAATACGCCCTTTTCCCTGAGTTCAGTGCTGTTTAAGGATTCTGTTGGTTTTCTATAAGTTGACGTAACATTAATTAATCATTTCGTTTGCGATCTGACTTTTTTTAGGATGGATTTTATGGGTATCCGGTTGGTCCCAATCTGATAAAATTTGTATTAGGTATGTTTTTCGCCTCTAGTAGTGTAGTAGAATTTCTACGCCCATCTCAAGTTTTAAGATGTTAAAATTCAATAAGTTTTTGACATACTGTGTTCATTTTAAGCACCAAGTCTCGGCTTTAGATCTTACACTATGAGTTAGCGTATTGTCAATATATGTATTCCTAATGGTTTACAAATATATAATTTAGAAAATTTTAATTCCGACAAATAATTCGTTTCGCTTTGTCGGTATTGGAATTTTCTAAATTATATGAAGTCGCTTAGCCGCCTTAATTGTTTACTTCCAAAGCTATTACTGTTAAATTGTTTATATTGTACTTAGCAAATTTTTTGAACCTCGACAACCTTTAGGCTTTAAAATATTAATTACATTTTTAAACTTTTCCAATATAATCGCTAATATATGTTTTGAGTTAAGTGTTAAACACATTAAACAATCAATGAAAGGATATTTAATTTTACGTTAATAGCTTTAAGGATTTATAAAAGGTTTTAGTATTTATTCATTCTTTATATCAGTGTGTATGTATGCATAAGATTATGATTAAGACTTTTCCTTTGATTTGGTTTGGAAATTAATCTATTAGATATATACAGTAGTGTTAGCCTAGTGGCTTCAGCGTGCGACTCGCATCCCTGAGGTCGTAGGTTCGATCCCCGGCTGTGCACCAATGGACTTTCTTTCGATGTGGGCATTTAACGTTCGCTCGAACGGTGAAGGAAACATCGTGAGGAAACCGGCATGCCATAGACCCTAAAAGTCGACGGCGTACGTCAGGCACAGAAGGCTGATCACCTACTTGCCTATTAGATTAACAAATGACCATAAAACAGATACACAAATCTGAGGCCCAGAACTAAAGAGGTTGTAGCACCATTGATATATATCAAACGTGTCGTGACAAACAGCTATAAAAGTACCTTCATATTAATAAACCAAAATAAATCTAATTTATTCGTTTCATGGCTCCTTTCATTTTGACAGAAAGAGTATTTAATTAAAAGAATTCAAATTTTGTATTTGAACTCAGCTCGTAGTCCAGTCGAAAAGTTTTTTACGATGTAATTATTAAAAATTTATGCTGTAACTTCTATAACGACTGTGTCTTTTAATAGCGCGACTATTTAATGGGATTTTCATTACTAGTTATTATTACTTAGTAGATCTAGTCTTGAGTTTGAAATCGGTACCCGGCTTATCTCGAAGTGCTCCCGGAATCTAGAGAGCACGTTTCACCCGTCCTCCTTACATATCCACCTATACAGAGGGAGATTTCATTGTCTAGATCCAGTTTCTAGGAATAAAGGATTAATTCGGCTTTAAGAAAGCACTGATTTATCACACATTAAACATAATTTGAAATAAAGAGACGAACCTGTGTTCGCTTACAATATGAGAAAAGCCTAGTTTTGATTAACAGGGAGTGTATCGTTTCAATGATCATTCTTCTAATATAAATGTATAATAGATAGATTATCGATACATAATAAAGAAAGTTGATTGGCCTTCTAAACCTCCCACCAAAAATATAACTATTACACCACAATTTTTGTCTATGTAAAATAAGTTACAAGAAAATTCATTAAGCTTTCCTGAAAGCTCTTCTATCTAAGACCACTTAATTCTCAAGCGAACATAAGTAGTAATAACGAGTTGCTAAGAAACTTGAAGAAAGCTAAACAACCATTAAATGCTGTTATTCAGCTTTAATCTTTGTTTATAAGTAATATTACTTCCATTATTATCCTATAACATTAAAATAAAAGACATATATTTGTTCATTTTACTATCAACAAGCAACTAATTGATGCAAACCAATAAATGTAAATAATATTTGCCGAATTCCGATGAAATATTAATTAACTAGATATTAAAATAATAAATGTAGTTGTTTCTGTGTATTAATGATAATAAATAACATGAATATTAAATTTGAGCGTATGAAAAATATTAACAACATGTCTACCTACTAATGAAAAGCGAGGTATTGTACAAGTTACAGTACTATGTAAATTATCGAAAATTTTATGTAACAAAGTCGTGAACTTTTACAATTAAAATTCACGAAATAACAATAGCTCAATAATATTTTCTCTTAATAGGCAAGGCGATGTTCTTTATGAACCAAGTTCATTCGAGGCAATCGGACTCATAATTGAATAATCTAAGGAATGATCCACCTAAAACGATAACAAACCATTGAACAGGAATTCTGTACCAAACATGTGTGTATACGTATGTGCTTAACATTCGCCGTTTAGTTTGTGAATCTAAGGCATGCCGGTTTCCTCACGGTGCTTTCCTTCACCGTAAGAAATAGTGTTAAGTGCGCTCATGTTAAAAAGTAATAGTATCGAATGCGATGTTAATCTCACAAAACCTCAGCTGTATAGATATCATAATTAATTGGTTTTTAATCTTTTGTCTTCTGAGGTTTCATTACTATTACAACCTTGATTCTCGTAATTACCTCTCAATACTATTGCGTAATTGTAATTGACAAAGAAAAATGCGTTTCATTCCAAAGTAATATTATTCTGCTTTTGAAGTACTTTAGAATTAGATAGTACTTTACATATAGTTCACAAATATAATAATTACGAAACGTGCCTAGTATGATATTTCATTAAAAATATGCCTTCATTAAAATGTTCACCTTGAAATATTTACGCAATTTAGCGAGAAATTCAGAGTTCATATTAATGATGTTAAGATGGGCTGTAATCAAAAATCAAGGTCAGAATATCACCGTTACTTTTGTAACACAGGAAGTAGTGGGTTTGAATGCCAAAGATTAAAGGAACCCAGAAATGGATTCTCACAGAAATCTAAATGAGGTTCGAAAATTTGTATAGACACCGCAACATTAGTAAACTATAAAATTAAAAATCGTAATCCTACCAATCTTATTTATATAATCTTTCTTTTTTAATTCGAGTCTTTCCACATGAAACACACAAAATCTTATGGAAAATAAACCGATATGTGTTCTTGAAAATATCTTGCAGTAAGCCTCGAATAAACCAACTGAACGGGAAATACAAATGTATTAAATAGTCAACCAAGGTTATACATATGATTAATGTGCTACGTTGTGAGTGCCTTTGACCCCGCATGCCCAAACGAGCCTGCGGTTATGGGAATAAAGAAGATATTTGCATAGCATTGATATTTTCACGGCCGTATATATTTCTCGTAGTCGCTATAACAATATATTTTCACATTATGGACAATAATGTACAGTTTAATGATATTCATTCTTTTGTGAAATGTCTTTGTGAATGGTCTTTCAAAACTTAAAAATTTTTGAGTCAATGTGTTAAGAATATTTATGCAAGCATAACATTGTATTTAATTGCTTTTTTCGTCAGCGGGTTTTGTTAAGAATAAGTTATAGTAAAAACGAATGTTAGCTAGTGGTGACATGTGCGTCTGAAATCTGAGGTCCTGAATTTTAACTCGGGTCTTCGTTTTTTTTTTGATAATGCAAAATAAATGACGACGTAAATACCGTTACGAAACTGCCACGTCTAATACAAAAAACCGACACGCTTTACACATAGTACAGTACAGTACTTGTCTATACTTTGATTCGTAGGAAGTTTTAACTGTTTTAACAGTTTAAAAGTTTTAACGTACTGTTTTCTTTTTTCCTACATTAGGGTCGCCTTTACGGCTTACATATTACATAAATTATATTTCTATTATGTCATAAAATACAGGAACAACAAAGGACTGCCGTTCCTTATTAATATTGAACTCATATAAAAATTATTTGAACCGGAGTTATTATCAACGCCTCTGCACGATGCTACTCGCCATGACATACACGATCTGCTGATGTTACATATAAGTAGACCATGACATTAGATTTTTAAATAATTTTTGAGACTTAGTTTAAACTTTGGTTAAAGTAAAAACCGTACGTTATTAATATTAAGCCTCCAATGATTTCGAAAAATATTTGTTCGAAAAAAAATTCAATTGTCAATATGTTCTTCCATAATACACAAGCATTTCCTATATAATATAATCATAAAATCCAAATACTACTTACTTCACTCGTACCACGTTTGGATCACAATTTACAGAATCTCTTTATAAATAATGTTATTTTGAGCGCATTCAATGAATACAACAATTTTTCCTAACGCCTCCATGGTTCCGACTCCATAGGTAAGTGCTTAACAAAATTGCCCTATCTATACAGTCTCGGTCTAGGTTACAGTAAAACACTTATAAATTGTACAGCTTAAAAATTATAATTAAAAAAATATTATTTTTCTTATATGATGCGAGACGCACCTTTGAATTGTATTTTTCATTACCAGCCAAATGTTCAAGTTATCAAGATCCCTTTATATTTTCTAGTCTCTATTAATCCTCTACTTATTAAACAACCCCTTAGTGAAAATATCTGTATAATTTTAATTCAGCGTGGTTTTAAACAACTAAGCTCGCTAATAGTTTTCTCGTGTCCGTGCATTTGTCTCCTAGCGAAGCGGCTAAAATGACGTTCATTCTTATTTATTACAATTATTATAATAAGTAAAAATATGTATTATAATAATAATACGTTTTCATCTAGATATAGTTAAACAGAGAGTAAAAAAGTAATATATAAATGATCGTTTGCTAAACAAAGATTATGAAACTTTGACTGTGTGAAGTCAATGGGAATTAGCTCCATTATTAGATACCATTTATTATTTTTATCAAAGGCAAGCATCTGATAAGCCGTCCAGCCTAGACATGCTACTTGTAAGCGTAAAGAACGATCACTCCATCTGAGGCACGAACTATAAATATATATAATAAAAATATATATCATAACGAAACGATCCATTTTTATATTGAATGCTAAGTAGAAGAAGAAAAGAAGTTCTTCTTTCTTTCTTCTTCTAAGAAGTTCTCTCCCTTAAAAAAATAACTGACTTTAAAATGCTCTTAAAACTAGTCCAGATTGACCCACAGTGGGAGATGAGTGAACCTATACAAAAAATCCCCTATTCCTGTAAACCTCCTTGGGGGTTAGAATTCCTTTAAATTTATTGTTTTGTTAATAACGGATTGTTGGTACCTAGTAATTAACATAATAATTATGAGATGTCGTATTAAGTAACATTGGATCAAATTGCTGTTCCCACATAATATTATAAGGTATATTATTACACTTTTATAAAATGTAACTTTTTAAATTAAATTAATTTGTTCTCTATTTATCAATTCTTTTCGGTGACGAATATTGTAAAAACTATAATTTGTGTGTTATGAAATAAGTGCGTATTTACGTATTTGATTAGGTCTCGATGAAGCTTCGAGGATTTATATTGATAGGGCCTTGGAACCTATTAATTAAACGTTCAAAGTCTAGTACTATTAATGTTTTCGTTTCTACATTTTTTATTTAAATACTTTTGCTTGGTGACATGAATAAATAAATGTATACCTTAATCCTATTTATATAAGGCTTCAATTTTAAGTACTATGATAGCTCAGTAATAAATTTCTCGAAATAATTGCTGGTTTACACGGCATTCTTTTGGTAAATAAAGGGCCATTTTTTGTCTAATCATTGAGTATATGGAAAGATTCACAGTTATATTCACAGTCGTCTTTTATATTATAACTATATTTAGCAATAGATTATTATTATTATATATAATGGAACTATGATTTCGTAGTAATTAACGACTGATTTAATAAATTAACAGCAGATATACCTTATATTACTAGGTAAATATATACAGATAAGTATCAATATATTAATGATAAGTTATTATTAATAATAAGTTCATTACTAAGCAACAGTGGCATACATGTGTGTGTTTCCTTTGGAAGAGAGATAGAGGAATAGACTCGGCACAAGTGCAGAGGCGCATATTAAAAAAAATGAGTTCGCGACTTGTAGACTGCCGCTTTCCTCGCTTAGCATATAAGCATCGTAATACTTTATGCTATAATATAGTATGCTGGCAGCATCAAGGAAACTCTGACTCAGGGGCCAAACTTTTTCAATTAATTTTAGTGTTATAAATAGAAATTTTATTTATTATTTTTTACGTTGGAAAGATTGAAAATAATTAATTTTATTTAACTATTAATAAAGTTCGAAATTATGTTTGTTATAATTGTCCGAAAAGCACGTTCACTGTGTAATAAATTTATTGAAATTGTCATTGAATATGTATTAAGAAATTGACATAATGCTAATGAGCATTGCGAAAACTGGACTAAAGTGTCTTATCTTGGTTGAAGGTAAAGGACATTCACAATTCGATAAGATTTTATATATTTCATAATATGAATGACTACTGTTAGTCTACTGTGAAAATAATATTTTTGTCGCTAATAATTAAATATTGATTGATTCGATTGATTGAACATAGTTTGTATGTTCTCCAAATAAAATCGATTCAAATTTGTCAACACTTTGAATGCTATATATTATAAAAGCAGTAAAACAATGTAAAACAACAAATACAATGAAAATGGTAAGCGAATTAATAAAGACGAATACTACTTGACTTTAAACTTTTAAATTAAGATTTTTTTAAATACAATAATTTTAATTTACGGACTACCCCACGAGGCACGGCCAATGTGTGGAGAATGCGACCGGTGCTAAGGCAGCACATCGAATGCGCTCAGACCACCTTGTTGAAAAGAAAGGATAGTGAATAATGACGATAGTTGCAAGTTATAGTGAAATGTCCGTAGGGATGGAGTATTCGGTCGAGATGAGCACATTGGTATTTAAGAGCGAGTCGGTGTGGCGAATGTCATCAGTTACCAAGAGCTCACACAGCCAGGTACATCTACTGTGGATTCAGTGGTACTTCGCATCTAGCACTCTAACAGAGTATCTGTTTAACCCACGCACAAGATGCGCGCATTTGTGGTAAGTTGACCGGAAGTTTGTCAGAGCCATTTTGGCGCACTGGATTTTAAAAATATTATATTTTAAAATTCTTTCATAACAGTGAAGTGTTCAGTATCAAGTACCTGTAGTGCGCTAAATAATGCCTGATACGGGAATAAATTTTTAATAAAGCAAAAATTATGAAAACTTAATTTAACTAAAGTTTTATGCTCTTAAAGCATTAAATAGGTTCCTTAAATTGAAGTATTGGTGAAATAAAAATTAAGTTAAATCACGTCTCATCAATAATCGCATCAGTTTTTAAATGTATACTTACCATTTGATTGTTATGTGCTTAAAACTTGATGGATATAAAGAGTTCATTTGTATTCCATATATTGTTTTACATGTAACATTGCGATTCTGACCCAAATACTAAATACTTATGTTACGTAATCGATCCATTTCAAATTGTTTACCGCGTTGTAGCCAACTCGATTACGTCATCCTATAGCGATCTTCTCGCTGCATCGATATCATCTCTTGTGAGACCACTGAACATCGTAATCGGACATTGCTCAGCGAAATTATACTAATCAATTCAGAGATAAGCTGGCCAATTAATTTGTATCTTATTATCATCTTCGGTGATTTAGAAATTCTCTGACTATTTAATACATGTTTATTAAACTTATAATAGGGTTCATTAAGAAATTGACCTTCTATTACAGATTCTTGCCTGTGTGGCACTTGCCTATGGGCGGCCTGAAGCCCCACTCGGCTACAATTACCCAGCCCCTTCAAGGCACGCCGCTCCATCAGGCAGTTATGGAGCCCCATCTCTTGGAGCGATAAGAGTTCCTTCTGGAGGCCACTCTGGCAGTTCGTTCGGTAGTGTCTCTGGAGGCCACTCTGGTCTTTCGTTCGGAGGCGTCTCTGGAGGCCATTCAGGTGGATTCTCAAGTGGACTTTCAGAAGGAGGCTTCAGCAGTGGTGGCGTTTCCGGAGGATTTGCATCTGATGCCGGTTTTGGTGGTGGATACGCTGGAGGATACTCTGGTGCACCTTTAGTACAGAAGCACATCTACGTTCACGTTCCACCTCCAGAACCCCAGGAACAGAGGCTGCCCCGCATCACTCCAGTTGCTCCCCCACAAAAGCACTACAAGATCATCTTCATCAAGGCCCCAACCCCTCCTGCTCCCGTTGCCCCCATCATTCCCGTACAGTCTCAGAACGAAGAGAAGACCCTCGTATATGTTTTGGTTAAAAAACCCGAAGAACAGCAAGATATCATCATCCCCACCCCAGCTCCTACTCAACCCTCCAAACCAGAAGTTTACTTCATCAAATACCAGACCCAGAAGGAATCCGACGCTGCTATTGGTGGTGCTATCGGTGGTGGTTCCATTGGAGGTGGTCTTATTGGAGGTGGTGCTATTGGAGGTGGTTCTATTGGAGGTGGTTCCATTGGGGGTGGTGCTATCAACGGGGGCTCTATCAGTGGTGGTGATTTCAATTCTATCAGCGGAGGCGCTGGTCTTGAAGGTGGTGCATCCGGTCACGGAAGCGAAATCTCTGGGGACTTCGGAGCAAGTGGTTCTGACGAGAGTGCATCAGCTGGTCACGGTGCCAGCAGCGCCCAGTACGGACCCCCCGGCCATGTGGCTGGCCCACTACATTAAATCGAAATTGGCTCTAACAAAGGTGGTACGATAAAATTAAGCTGCTTAGCGAAATCAAGACCTAGATTAATGAATACAGATTGACCTGCCACCGGAAGCTCGTGATTGGATCTCTGTAAATAGTCATCACCACCAACCTCGAGCTTCTAAGACGTACCCCTTACGTCCGCCATTAACTTGTTATTAGTGCACAGTGTTGTTATTCAAATGAAGTATTGCGACTGTTATGTTTATGTATAGCTTTTTTATTTTTGTAATAAAAATTATAATGTAATGCATTTTGTGTTTGTATAATGGGGAATGTGTAGTCCGGAACATTACATCACTTCTGAAAGTAGTATTTCTGTCGTGAAAGGTATGCCCGGAGAGTGAGCAAGCTCGAAAAACTCCTTTCTCGTACGAATAGTTTCGATCTTGTAAATCTTTATGGAAGCATATCGTTATATAACGTGAGATATCGGGCGAGCCTCAATCTTCATGACTGCTTGCTAATGACCACTTTAATGGATCATATGCGTAATCAAACTATAATTTGGTAATAGTTAAACGAATAATTATATACAATCTCTTTCGCTTAGCGTTTGCATAATAGCTGTTAGTTTAAACGTTAAAATATAATTATGATAAAGTTATTCAAGAACTTTACAACTATATTATTGTCTCCGATTATAGACAATAGAGAGAAAATAATAAGTTTTAGAATAGGGGTTTAATGCTGTTTGGCATTGACTTAAAAAATAACGAGTTCAACCTACTTAAACATTCTTTAACCATGCAACCAGTTTAGCTTTTACATAATTTTTATACTCTGTTGCCTTTAAATAGCATCTCACTTCGTCACACATCAGGTAATGTCTAACAGTGCACGTTTGTATGGTAGAAATTACATCACATGAGATATTGATAGTGTAATAAAACTATATTTATCCTTGAAATTTACTAAACTGATTCACAAAAAGCGCGTAAATTTTTATCAAAAATCACACGACATAACCGAACATTTATTTCTAAATATTTTTGAACTCGAAAATCTACCTGTTACCTGAGTTTATATGTTACATAAATATTATATAGATATTTACAAAAAACCTTCAACGACAAGTCTCTAAAGCAGTTTAAATTAACGGTGAGTATGGCATATGTTATAATACCACCACTGTAACCATTTAAGGACATAAAAAGAGGACGTACTAAAAAAATTAAAATCGAAACTACATTCTTGAATTGGCAGGTTGCCGAATACTCAACCTACATTGAGAAATTCGCTACAATGTACTGCAACCAAAAGTATCTCCAATTCAAGGACAATATAATTCGTCGTTGCAACAGAATAATTATTTGCTGTTTTGCACTCTTAAATAAAAGATACGTATCGTAAAAATGGTAAAGTTTTGATGGTTCATAACTTTTGCCTTGTTATCTCGGAGTTTGAATGTTCTCTTTTTATGAATGAATTGTTTGCAAGTAGGATAAATTAAATATTTCAGTTTCACTCATAAAAATTGCGGCATTTCTCAGATTACAAAGAAATTGAAAAGGATCTGTCTGTATTTTTAGAAGTAACTAAACACGAGGAGTTAAATACTGAAGTTGTGATATAAAGTATAAAGTGGAGTAATAATATTAAGTGGAGTTCTTTGACCTTCTATCTATTATATTTAGTTTTTATTTCTCATTTCTATGTGATGGTGGATTAACAGGCTTTTCATATAACCTTCTCTATATTTTTGTACTATACTACGTCTATTATTTCGGGTCTAAGCGTATACAGCATATTACGAGGGTCATAATAACGAGTAATGGTGAAACCATTACTCGTTGGCCAGTAGACAGACCCGAGAAATAAGTTAAACAGAACCAAAAATGTATCTGCATATTCCGGGTGATGAAATTTTAGCTACACACATACTGGTACCGAAAACGGTATACTTCCTGTTATATATGGATATGATGTTGCTCTTGAAATTACACAGAAGCAAATAATCCCTATAGAGACAAAAAACTGTGTTAAAAGGTTTTATTCTCAGCAAATTTCTTGCTTTTTTGTTAGTCTTATGGTAAAATCCCATTGCAGGATAAAATTATCTAGAGTACATATATCAATATGTTCGTGTGAATTTATAGATATATACATAAAAATATCTACGCAACAGTTATATAAATGAGTCAAACCGTGATCATGACATGTAGTCCCTGACATGTACGAGACAAAAACATGAGACAACACCGAGTTTCGTTATTAATTTCCCTTGTAGAAAATCCCGGTGACTTTTTGTTTTGAGTTAAGTTTTTTTACTAAACAAGTGTAGTATTTAATAGCACAGAGCAATAAGAAAAGTCATAATTATTAGAGTACACATTTTACACATTACCAACTTAAATACAATTTATTGCGTTCGATTTTGACTTAAACGGACGTAATATGGCGTCTCACGACGCTTGACAACGCGTAGTTGACTAGAAATATTGTTTAATAATCAAGATCAAACTGAATGCTCCATTTCATCTTTTGGTTGACATTCTCACGACAAAGCTATGCTATAAAACAGGTGAACCGTAGTGACAGTTTATAATTTCGAACTTCATAAATGATTGTAGTGTTTTCTTTTATATAATATCATATGGAAGTATGTTCAAAGTTAATTTACCATAAAATTAAACAGCCATAAATAAATTACACCATATTATACTTAATACTAATATTTGTTTTTGGCATTAGTGAAGTGTTTTATGGAATGAAATGTATTAAAATTCGTCAAATAATTCAGACTTCTGTATTTGCCTAAAACGATAAAAAACATTAGCAGCCATTTTAAGCTTTTTGATCTGAAAACTACTGTAGTAATTTGTCGTAAGGAGTTGCGGCATGTTGTAAGCTTTTAAATTTAGTGGGGAGTTATCGTATATTTTATTATTATTGATTTGTAGCCCGTGGAAGACTAGTACAGTCCCGAATCTTGAGGCGTGAGTTCGAACCCAGGCTGAGAACTTATGTATCGTGTATGCGCAATTAGTAAATCGACGATGAATCAACAGCAGATTATCTGAAGGCCTATAAATGTGTAACGAGTGTCATCTAAATTTCTAGATGCATGTATACATACATATTTATACAAATAAGATTTGGCTTTCTCATTATATAACTAAATATGGGATCATGTGATAAGAATTGGAATATACTAATAGGCATTTGTTTGTAATTAAACACCTAAGCGGACCTTGTGATGAGTATTCGAGAATGTTTAAGATTTTTAATTAGATGATTTTATGTTTAAGGCATGTCAGCTAGTTTAGGCTGCTAGTTTACGCATATAACAAATATGCGTAAAATGTGTTTTAATAATTGAAGCTGATAGGAGATTAAAGTCTCCTCGAGATAATAATTTTAATTAAGAATAATTATCTAATCAAAAATATTATATAAACAGACGAATATTGGTTCCTGTTTGCATCTTCCCTCTATGACTACTGCGTAGTTGTTTTAATAATATTATTAATCAAGCTTTAAATTCAGGATATCTATACTAACAGGAAGTTTTTGAGGCAGGTGGTAATGCCGATAAGCTCTCCCTACTCTATTAAGAATTTTACAGGCAATTTACAAAACACAGTTATGAAATCTACATATATAAACTCCTAATAATTAAATAAATTATCATTTTACTCAAAACAAGTCTAGAAAGCTAAATTTACTCCTATGCAAATAAATTAAAAAGCAATTTGAGTAAAATATTTAGGAAGTAAATAACCTAATGACTTATGGCTTATTATTATAGGGTCATGTTACTGATGTCAAAACTATTTCCGTCCTAGCTATTCGTGCAATCAATAATATAAAATGTAGGTAATGTCTGAGAGACCTTTCCTTAGAAATATATTTTTGAAAATATTATAAACATATGTATACAAAAATAGTAATAAGTTTACTAGAACAAAACATACGCATAATATTAGTACGTAGGCTGCAATTTCTGCGTACTAGTCTACGTAATTCTTTTTGAGAAAAGGAATACTTTGCTTTAATAAAATCTCAGAGGCTCTTTTATCTCTTCCTTTAAAACTTAAGAAACGTATTGAAGAAAAGCTGTGTATAAAGGCTTACTATAATGTTAACGATTATCTGGTTGATAATAGGGACTAGTGCTAGACAGGCTACTTCTAATTAATTTGTGATATTTGTTTTAAAATAAGTGTTGTTTGCCATTTTATAAGATGTTTTGCTATTTTAAAACAGTACCGAGAGATTTTTTTCGCAGGCTTTTTTCTCTCGACCCACACCCTTTTTCTTCTTTGCCGATAAGTACGGAAGTTTGCGATACAAATTTGGAATAAGTGATACCTGTATCTTATATTCCATAAATGTATTATGGAGTATAAGATACAGTCATATTTAAAAGTGAATTTAATTTAATATTGATTATCGATATGGAATGGTCTCCGTTTAATTGTTGAAGCTTCTGCAAATGCATGATGCCTTAGTAATATATATCACAAGTAGTTTACTGCATATATTCTATACAAATTATGCATTATCCATCTGGTTCTTGGTTCATACATAATAAGTGTCGTTTTTTTTATTACGTTAGCCATTAGTTTTAAAATTATTTTGTTATGCGAGAACTAATCCGTTTAACATCTGTGTAAACAAAAACATGTTCGTAAGTCTACAAGCTAAGAATCAGTTAGCTATACCTGTTTGTTCCTTCCAAAAGTTTACGAGTGCCTTTTATGCCAACTCAGCATAAAAGATAGCAAGTACTGTTTGCTACTTCGTCAGTGTTCTTTTTGTTTTGATTGGACTTCTGATATTTGTAATTGATTTTATTAGTAGTGTGAGATGAATTAATAAAACTATGGTTTTGGTTACTTGGCAAAAATCAAATACCGTATTGTGTGTCGCTCCTAATTATAATATTAATGCAACCTATGGGATGCTTTTCAAACAAATTATACCCACTTTTATAAGTATATATTATGAAGTACAAAACCGTCTCTATAATCTCTAGAATTGTCCCCATTTTATTTTGCACGACATCTTCGAAAAATTCTACCAAATATCCTATACATAGGGTGACTCATCGCCGATTTTAAACTTCAAACACAAATTTCTCGGTAGCCCTCGTTAGAGTAGTAGCGTTCGGTAGACGACGAGTCCGGATTTTTTAATAATTTTAGCGGGCAGCGCGCACCGCGCGTACGCAATAGAGGCGTACTTTTTCGTTGAGTGAAGCACAATGCAAGTTTTGTAATAGCTTTTTAAATTTATCGTTTACGTGACGCCACTAGTATTCAGTTCATTAAGTCGTTCGTAGAAAAGTTCAGAGCGACAAGATGTTTACTGAATCATTCAATTCGCCCGCGAAGTAGATCTGAGCGATCGATTAAAATAATATCAGTAATCTTATTTCTTAATTATAAGTGAATAATACAATTACTGGTACACACGCAGTTAACATTTCCGCCTGCATGGTTGTCGACGTGACAATCACTTCGATGATGTACGTGACAGGAGAGGGAATGGCGTCAAGAAATCGAAAGTTATTCAGTTTGTCTACGGATTTTCCTTGTCTGATTCAAACACATTTGTAATCGGTACGTCGCGTCGTCACATACGTACATATTGGTCTATGTTCACAAAAAATAATAATTAGACCTTAGATGCAGAGACAACTTATATGTGGTCGCTAGAAAAATTATGTTTGCTTTAAAGAAAAAACAATCCTTTGAATTATATTAATAATCGTGTCCATTTTTTATTTATTCGACGCTTTATTCTACTACTTCTAGGAACTACTGGTACGAACAAAAAATATATTTTAATAGTCCCTATATTACGGTTGATTAATACAGGTACATATATATACACACCTTTGTGTGGAGAAAATAATTAAAAGTTAGTATAATAATATTTACTAAAGGTTAACAACTTGAATTGCCGATCTTGCGCGAGTCTTAAAAAGTTCGTCGGCGAATGTGATGCCGATCCGTAAGCGACTTTCAGTATTTTTACAGCCTGCAAAAACTTTCATGTCGTTTCGAGGGACTCTTTCATTCGTCACACTCTCCAGCTCATGCGAAGCATGAGATCGTAACAACACATCTCAAAAGCTCCGAGACGTCTTTTTGTGTCTTCTTTAATAGTCCATGCTTCACAGCCATATAATGCTACTGGCACAATGTAACAACGTCGGATGAGTATCAATATGAAAGATGTTGATACTCATGTGGCGACAACATAGTTTGTTAGATTCGAGATTATAATAATTTCTTGATGGGAATCCCATATTTCATTTGCCCATGCCCTTGAGTACTCCATACCATTCGTAAATTAATACTATAATGGTGACCTCGTGAAATTTATTCTGTTATATTAATTTTAAAAGCCATTTCCTTTTAAGATGTCAAAATATATTATTAAAAATATACTGACGTTGTTTTTGCCAAGAAGAAAGTGGATATCCGGTATCCTTATTCCACCGTCTTGTTCTACGATTGGCAAAGTTCCAATAAAATTAAGTATTAAACTCATACTTTAAATTAAAGCCAGTTCTATGTCACGTGGGTCTTAATGAACATTTACAGACTTGTCAAATATCCCTTGGTTCCTGTTTTATAGCTTTTTTTTTCATTATTCATGTAGGTTTAAGTATTTAGGCAGTATTATTCTTCCATTTGAGAAGATTTGATAAATTAAGAATATTAAATCATTATCCAACAAGCGTGCCAAGTGAACTGACGCATATCTTATATTTTCGTTAACAACGTTGTGTTTGTAATTGTTTCGCCCGGCATCGAATCCTTTAGATTTAACATGGAATACTCATACGATTCACTTTATCACTTATGTTCTTTCGATTTAAGGCAAATATTAATTAATCTACAATGAATTGTATTGAACTGAACTAGATTGCCACGCTACCTTACCATTACATTTTACAGGTATTTTTTTAATGTAATAGCAGGCAAACGGGCAAGACGCTCCCCTGATGTGAAGCGATACCGCCACCCATGGACACTCACATTGCCAGAAGGCTCGCAAGTGCGTTGCTGGCCTTTCAAGAATTGGTACGCTCTTTTCTTGAAGGACCCTAAGTCGAATTGGTTCGGAAATACTTCAGTGGGCAGCTGGTTCCACATAGTGGTAGTGCGCGGCAAAAACTGCCTTAGAAAACGCTCAGTTGTGGAACGACGGACGTCGAGGTGATACGGATGGTATTTTGTATTTTGCCTTGTATGTATTAGACCTAACAACTCTTCTGAACACTCCCCATGGCAAATGCGGTAGAAGATGCAGAGAGACCCAACATCTCTACGCAACGCCAAGGGATCAAGCCGCACGGAAAGTGATTGGTCGTCGACGATTCGAATCGCTCTTCGTTGAAGACGGTCAAGTGGAAGGAGCTGGTACTGGGGAGCTCCCGCCCAGAGGGAGAAGAGTATTCCATGTGGGGCCGAATTTGCGCTTTATAGAGTTTCAAGCGGTGGCCCGGAGTGAAGTAACGTCTCGCCTTTTTGGAGGCTAATTTAGCCTTCCCTTCCAAATGACTGCGAAACTGGACGTTATTCGATATGTCAACGCCCTATATTCCGATGTTAGCTGAGGCTTTAAGGAGAGGTAATGGTAATAGAGATGGTAGATAAGTGAGTAAGAATAATAATAATAATTGATTGCCAGAATATGGTACAAAAAGGTGGTACAATAGTAAGTTCGCATATTCTGCCACATACAAGGGCGCGCAGATTTTGCCTTTAAAGGAGTTATACATTTTACATTATTAAAAGTGTAGGCAGATCGCCCGGCCTTATCGCTACTAAGAGATTTTCTCCAGGAAACCCTAATATGGAAAAATAAAAAAAGTAATACCTACTAACGGTAAAGTACAAGAGGTTTAATTGTATTCCTTAGATTAAGACCGAACTTCGCAATAAATTTATTCAAGTAAATTTTCAATTTTCTCCCCCGTTGCCCTTTCCCTTTTAAAAAACAAATTATAAAAGATAACACACAAAAAGTTAACTTAGTGATTCCTACATGTACAACTTTTTATATTAACTTAGACTATCGATTTATTTCAGCAGGTTTAATATAAGCTTTAGTTAGTATTGAGAATAAACGTAGACTATTTCTCTTTTTAAATCCTTTACACATTTTTATTATGTACAATGTCAAATTATATGATATAAAAACTTTTTTTACTGTTATTGCTATAACAAACAAGGTCGTTATTTATGAGACTATGAATTCTCTGTTCGCGTGTGAGGGTTTTGATAGATGCCTGGTAATAGCTAAAATAGAAAACTTCAAGTTCCAAATTTAAAAATTTGAAGCAATATTTTTAAATGTTATTTATGTAGTAGCCGAGTTCAGTCTGATTTGCAAGCCGTGCGATCAAACCGTGCAGCAACGAATTTGCTTTCTATACCCAATTAACACTTCAATTGGGGTAGCCACTAAAAGGCAAAACTAGCCTAAATTCATTAGCTCGTAATGGCAGCTCCATAGAGTGTATGTTTTAAGCAATTTGTTGGCTTTTACTGTACTGTTCTATAAACTGAATTGTTTCCCCCTACAACAGAGTATAGAAGCCTGGATCCACAAGCCTTCTGACACTAAAGACCGTTAAGTTTTCCTTCCTAAATAAAGATGAGATTAATATTCGACATAAATCTGTTAAGCGATGTCAATAGGAAATTATAATAATAAAGCCCGTTTATTTCCAACCTTTACAAATATTAATCAAAATAATATACAGTTTATTTGATATATATATATATTTTTTCTCGTTACTGGATATCCTAACTTCCTTCAGTACCATTGATTGGAACCCCTTACGGGTAAAAGCTTGGAGGCTTTACTCCAAATATGGAGGAGGAATATCCATGGCATCTTTCTCCATTCCTTTCCTGCTCACGCTACTATATCTTCTATGCACCTTTTTAAGGGTTCCTCCTTCTTCCCCATTGTTAGTTCCATATAGTATTTAAAGTCCACCTTTTATCTATATCTGTGCTTCTCGTTTTATTCCCAGCTCATTGCAGCTTCTGTTATAGGGCATAATCCCTAAAATTTTCGTATTAAGCCTTATTTTTCCGCTTTTCACTTTATAAATATTCTTGTAATTTTTATTACGCTTCTTTCACGCGTATGTGAATGTAGGTGAGATACAAGGCTAGAAGTTTGCCCAAGATAATTTTTTTAGGTGAATTGCTCTTTTAAGATTTCCATCAGGGATCAAAACGTTTTCCAGCTCAGCTAAATACGTCACTATACCTCAAGTTCTGTATTTTTATCTTCGAATGATAATTGTTTACCTAGTAGATATATGTAATTTTTTTATATTATCAACTTGGCAACCAAGTGCATTTAATTAATAATAAATTACATAGTAATTCCAGTCAATTATTGAGTTAAAGTGAAATCAGATACCAGAGTATCAGAGATCAGTTATAATACGCTGTGCTGATGTTACGTTAACTCAAGTCTTCACTTATTTGGCATAACTATAGTTCCATAATCTTTAAAAAAAACTCAATATATACTCAAAACATTAAAACCGTATTTCAATGTCAAAAAAGAATACCTCCGAAAATATAGAACCTTGGTTTTAAACAGTCTTCTTCGAATAGCTCGCTCAAAAACCTTTTCGCGCTGAGTTATGCAATGCACTTTGAATTCACGATGAAAATAAAAGACGTAGTAGCCACATCATTTATCATCTAATGTAACCTTAACGAAAAGTAATTTTTATTTATGAGTTTCACAAACATGAAATTGCTTTCGTTAATAACATTGATGTCCACAACTTTGCCTAAAACATTTAAAAGTTCATAAAAACTTTGTCAATTAAACAATTTAATATTTTAACGATTGATTTTGTTACATAATTACATATATCTATTTTTTACATTCACTGAATGAAATCCCAAAATATTTTTTTGTCTATTCACTGTTACTAGATTTTCTAGCATATCGCCAGCTTGATTATAATTTATTTCGACGGACATACAAAATATGAACTCTTTACTTATTGGTATACGTACAATATGAAATATATCGCACTTATGATATATTATATGTGGACGATATTTGTTTAATGTATCTTTTTTAGCTTATAGATAGCAGCTATAAACAGACAGTGCAATGTAAAATAGGAAACTGTATGATAATCAAGATTGATAATACAAATTGTTTCTGAAATTTAGGATTATTACAAAGTGGAAGGGTCCTGCCTTCTTAACTTGCCAGTCAGCTAATCACTAAGCATTACGCTATGAGGTGTAAAATAATTTAATCCGAATAGCCTAAACAAATTTACATTTATAGGTATTCCCTTGGATAATAAAATCGCCCATATAACGTTCATTTAGTAGATATTTCACGATAAATAATATAGATATTTGTCTGTCTTGAAAGTCGGCTTTTAACGATACGGGCGCCAATTTTAATATGATAATTATTTATGTGTATGTTACAACTAAACAAAGTGGAAAATTTAAATAATTCTGCAGACCAGTTCCCTAATTAATATAAAAATATATTTATTTATTTATTAACACTTCGTTACATTACAATATAAAAAAAATAACATAATTAAATCAAAAGGAACTGGCGGAATCAACTGGCGGCCTTATCTCTTCCAGGCAACCAATATAAATATATATTTATATAAGCATTTTAAATTAAATTTCGGGAATTTCAACATGTTTATTTCTATGTTTGATTTTTATAATTCGTTTTTACAATAAGTCCTAACGTGTATCATGAATTTTATAAAAAAATATAAACGGAACGGGAGTGTACAACGTTAAGTGTACACACGTTAAGTGTAACATATATTCCTTTGTGTAGAAAAATGGCAACCTCGCTCCTTCAGAACAATATCGAAAGAGACCTGGAGATGAAAATGGGAGTCGGCCCACCATAAAGTCTTTAAAGACTTTTGTACTGACGACGGAATACGATTTTCTTCAACATTTCTTCATACGATAATTTCGACTATCCTTTTACATACTAAAATGTAGGTACTTGAATTACAATAAACATTTGATATACCATATTGTTCGTATTAATGCTTCTGGTGCTTAAACATCAAAACGCAAAGCGCGGATTACAGTTGTCTGAAATTAATCACGTAGTGGATATAAATTGTTTGTGTTTCGCTTTTTGTATCAGTTGGTGGAAGATAAAAGTAAAATATTATTTGCTTAGAAATGTTATGTTAGCACACTATTCTAGTCCATTGATATGATGCATGGTGTGTTAGTTTCGGATACTTTTACACAGGGTTTCCCAGTTTAAGTGACCGCTGCAAACTTAAACGCGAATCAAGTATCGAATGTATTGAATGCTTTATTGTATATTTTATGTTTGGCAATGAAATATTTTATTCTTATACAGTTGATTGTGTGTTCCAGGACCTCGAGTTATGTGTCTGAAATTATTCGAAAATAGCAAGAGATAGATTTCGACTGTAAACGATACTGAGGCTGAGGTCCATACGGGGCTGTACAGCCGTTGATGATGATTATTATAATGGTGTACATTAGTTTTACGTTAAGTTGATAAAAAAAATACAGTTTGTTTAATGTTTTTTAGAAGTACTACTTTTCAAGTGATCATTGCATGAGTTAAGCACTAAAATTCACCTAACCTTGACCTACCAACCTTAAGAAATACATTACAAGAATTTTTAAACACAAGAATGCAAAGCCGTATTTTTATTAAAATATTTTAAAGTAAAATCTCTCGTCAAACTCACCGGCTTACATGCTTTTTAATCCTCCATATTATGAAGTAAAACTTTGTTTAATATGCTTCTACGTTTATTACCATATCGGCAGTATCATATATGTCAACTAACATGCCAGTTTTGTCAACAGTTGAAGAACATGGAAACAAATTGGAAACGTCAGGCAACTCATAGAAAACAACGAGCATTCAAGATCCCATGATTGTGTGTTTTCTTGATTTTTCCAAGGCATTCGACTGCGTAAGGTATAGCTGCGTAGGTATATATGGAAAATCTTTAGAGAGATGGGCGTTATAAAGCACTTAGTGGAAATGATTGTCAGCCTATACGAGAAGGGAGTGTCAATGGTCAGGGAGTCCCAGGCTTTACAAACCACCAAGAGCGGTTGGGCATGCTTTTGCTTAATATCTATGGCGAATATATTATTGGGGTAGGGCTGAAAGAATGGAATGCAGGTATATTGATTGGAGGCAACAAAGTCGTCAAACTCTAATACGCAGATGACACGACTTTATTTGCCTCCGCGGAACGTTAAAATCTTGCTCAACTCACAAAATGTGGATCCAGCTGGACTATTCACACGATCAGGAAAACTGGCAGACCTTGAAGTTGTCCAAAACAATAAGGGAAGATGTGATGGGGAAAGGTTAGCACAGATGGCTTCAGCAGCAATGAGCAAATTGACTTAAAAAATGTAAAACAGAAACGTATCGAATACTATCAAGAGCAAGGTCGTTAAAATTTAAGGATTTCTCTTTTTTGGCAGAGTCGTGATACGATCTCGACAAACTGGTAATCGTCAGGAGGAGTGATGGCAGGAAAAGTTGGGGTACCCGTTGGACTGACCAAGTTAAGACTTAGATTACGGGTCTCAACATCCGTTATTATTAGACAAGCGGAGGAGAGAGCAGTGTGGACGCAGCAAATCGAGGTATCGGTTAGTGTTTTTCATGACAAACACGATCTTCAGAAATGAAGATATAGACAAAATACATCTTCCTAATTGGTAACGACCGTAGTCCACGAGGCGCCATAGCAAAAAGTTTCTTGTCTAATTCAGCTAAAGTTTTGTCAGCCTCGGGAGTCGGGAATACGAAATTAACTCATATTTAAAGCATTTACTGCGCAATAAATTGTCATTAGCCAAGCTAATAACCATTGTCATCAGACTTTATGGAGTTTGATACTTATCGTGCAAGATCGTTCTTGATTTAATTGTATGATATCAGCGGAGGATATCGAATTGAACATTTCATAATCATACGTTACAGTATAATATTGTGTATTCTTTGTCAACACATACTGTAAATAAAGCGTCGGGTAAGTATTGAGGGAGCATGCTGGTAAATATTACATAGTGAACTGAACAAAGAATTACGGTAATAATAATTGAATAGACGGATTACAGATATCGAAATAATATCAATCTCACAGATCCATATGAGCTTCCATACATTTCTGCTCGTTCAAAACTCTTGAAAAAATTATAAATAGAATTAAAAATATATTAAAATTTGTCCGTT
Source organism: Pieris brassicae (assembly GCF_905147105.1). Classification (NCBI taxonomy): domain Eukaryota; kingdom Metazoa; phylum Arthropoda; class Insecta; order Lepidoptera; family Pieridae; genus Pieris; species Pieris brassicae. The sequence goes on from NC_059680.1 coordinate 5,876,706, forward strand.
TACAAAAGCGTTTTTTTATAAAGAACGAGCAGGAGTTAATATAATGCACAAGTTATGCGTAGGGACTGAATTACTTACCACCATTCAGGCACCTACTTCAAAATTTTAGGCTACAATTGAAATGTTTTTTAGAAAAATCGGATATAACGAGTTGTTAATCTTTGGCCTCGTAAAAAACCTAGGACCTTATGATCTGCAATCGAATGTACTAGCTACCGTTGAGGCAACTGGTATAGTTACTATGCGAATAATATTCAAACTATGTATTCTTCTACGGTATGATTCCCAATGGACAGATTTGTTGCTTTTGACTCTGATTTTTGGATTTTGTTGCTAAGAGTGCAAAGTAGCTTATTCATATAATTGTACCTCCAAAAACGAACATTGACACGGCAAAATTTATTGGTGTCAAAACGAGCTTATTGAAGGTGTGTCGCTGGTAATGTACTAAAACACGCAAGCTATTCATGAATCTAGCTATCACGATATTACTTCCACAAACACTATATTATCCTTATCTCAAATTAAAACTAAAAAGGTCAGGGCTTCATTAAACTCCGGACACGGTGTTAGAACTACTCTTTCTTTTTTAATTTATAAAATAATGTTCCTTAATTGATATGATTCGAAGTCTTGCTGATACTTGAGTCGAGTGAAAATAACAACGCATTGTATTAAAGATCTAAGCCAGAAGGCAAGATGAGACTGCTTTGTGTTCAAAGATTTGCATATGTAGCAAAAGAATTTCGCATTGTTTATTTAATTTGTTTTTGAATACGCTATCATATATAAATTAAAATCATACCTTTGTGAACTGAATGAAACTTTTCAATATATATTTCATATGAAGTTAAGCCTTTTAAATTATAATAGTCTTCTACTGCATTATATTTAAAATACTACTGCATAATATTAATATTTTTAAATGATGTATTCATTTATTAAAAGAAAATTACTGCCAACGTAACGTAACAAGTTACAATTATAACAATTTCAACTTTTAGTTTTTTAGTTTATAGTTAGTTCTTTATTTATTTTTTAAAAGGACTTAAAGTAATAAGGACCAAGGATTAATCGTTATTTCAGTAATTTGTGTATTAGTGGATAATGTTTAGAGATATGTTGTACTTGTAGTACTTGAAATTCATGTAAGTAATGTTAACTTATGGTTTTTGTAGTTTCAAAAAAGTATTAGTTTGACCTGTATTGTTTGAAATTGAAATTTGAACATTTTCCACAATTTTTTGGAAACCTTGGACATATGACTTATATTGTAAAATAAGGAATCGGCAATTTAGGAATAAAATAAATTTTCATTAAAATTAGTCGAGTAGTTTAAGATATAGCAACTACGACTACGTTAATTAACATGAAATAAATTTTAATAGTTTGGTCTCTTAGCAATGTACCAGCTGGCAGAATGTCCTTGTTGTATTGTATTATTCGTTGAACGAAAATATCACCAGCTCCGGAATCACCTGTACTGTCGACCAGACACAACCTTTATGTAAGGCAGGAATAACAGATATTACATTCAAGAATGGCTGTCAAAATAATCCCAATAAATATGATAATTAGCGTGGACTTGTGTGGGTTATACGTATTTATCAAATTTAAAATAATACTATTCAATAATTAATTGCTATAAGTACTTACAGTATGTGGCGTTAGTGAGTCTGTCGATGGTATCTTGCTTCAATTTTGAATTTTTCTTGCCCATTTTTCGGTTTTGTTGATTTCTCGCTTGGTTAGATGCGGTAATAAGTCACAGAGATGTAACGTGTTACATATTACACCACCCTTGTCCTGTTCACCTGCAAAAATGTATTAGATTAGTTCTTTAAACACATTTTTAATACAGATTTTTTTTAATTTTTCACCTGCAGCATAAACAAATAGATGCGATTATTATTGAAATATTTTAATTGTAATTTTTAATTGTTTTGGACGTAAATATTCCGATATATTGCTATATACGCCCGTATTATATATTAGCTTGTCGTACTGATTTAAGTAATATTAACGGTATTGTTTATGTCCTATACAATCCCATATGACTTTAATAATTAGTTATTAAAGGTATATAATCATTCCATTTTATTTCATAAATTTTGTTTTAAAAAATCGTATACATTTAATAAAATTAAACACAGAACAAAAAACGAGGTAGACAAAGATTACTTCTAATCGCTCGTAAACGTTAATTATAAAGTGAATAGCTAAAATTATTGCTTAACTAAGCAGTTAATTTTAATAATTTAGTAGTAGTCTCTCGACAGCGTCTTAAGATAGGATGGGATGTTTGAATTATTATTCCTGTGGCAATAAAATTCGCCTTTCGACAACCGCCCATCGTTTCCTAAATACTTAAGTGGAAAGACCGAGTATAAATATATGTTGTGACATAAAAAGTTATAGCTTTTTCCTTATACGAACTTATTCATACAATGTTAGTGTATGCCACAGGGTCCACAATCCCCTATATCGTCTACGTTATAGCTGTTTTTCCATTCTCGAATATGAGCGTGGGCTACTGCGCTTGGCAATAAATTACGAATACTTGTTTGTGTATAGTAAAACGGATCCTGAGACGTGACTCTCATTTAATACAATTCTTAAAGTAATCAATATTCAGTAGATTTAATTATTGAAGTCACACACAGTCGTTGATTTTTTTTTATTTCTAACTGTAAATTAATAACATTTATCTGTACAGCGGTGCAATAGCCTTGGAATATGGGTATTAAATACCATAGTGACTTTATGTCTCATAGCGACAATCACTATAATGAAAAAATAATAATATGACTCTTATGCTTACAAATTTAATCCTGAATATGCCTTGTTAATTGTGCACCCGCGTTCAAAACAACTAAGATTTATACTCTTGGATAATATAACGTTCATGCCACTTCCACTAGCTGTAATGTATCTAGTTATATAAATGTATGCGATATTTGAACAAGTTTTAATTTTTTATGCTTAACTTTACTATTTAACATTTGTCTCGTATCGTAGATTCAATAGATTCGTAGACCTTATCAAATTGTCAAGAAAATAAAATAAAACTAAAATTATATAAACAAAAGAAGCCCCTATTCCGTGTTTAATTAAGCTAACTGGCAGAGTGGCGTGTCGAAATAATTATATTTCTCGTTTCACGAAAATATCTGCTGATACATCGTTCGCAATGTCGACAAAAACAAGCAATTTTGGGAAACGCTTATAAATCAAAACTTATGATTCTGATATTATTGAAGGTTTGTACTTCATTGTTCATATTGAAATAATACAGTTAAATCTTAATATTTCCGTTTAAAGTTAGTTTAAATAGTACACGGTTTGTTTATTATTATTCTAATATCTCTCCATTATTTTGCAAAGCTGTTAAAGACAGACGCCATGCTTGTTCCCGTTCACCCCAACACAACGAACGCGACATCTTCATTTCAAATTGGTTCAATATTTGATACTTAAATTTGAGGAGGCCGTAAATATTTACTATATTCCTGCCCTAACATAAAATTGTAATGTTTCCATATGGTCGACGTATGTATTTCCTGAAAAATGTTTTTATTTTACGCCTGGTATAATGAAAATTAAACCAGATTTAGTTTAACATAAATGAATTACGTTACATGTGCATTAAACCGTGGCATCGTTTTTCCTATTCAGATGAGGATTTAAAGGCGAAATCATAGTAAATTTCGTTTGTTTGTCAAATGGGTCAGAGGGATGCTTTCAATAACGTAATGTTCACAATATATTACCGTTCCCGCATACAAACGTTTTTAATGCTAATGATATGGAAGTTCAAGTGCAGAAACTGAGTTCACACTAAATATATATACATACATAAGACAGTGCCTGCGTTACGACACTAGGTCCCTAATTCCGATGATTTAGGTAATCGCCACGTTTATAAATATACAGCCTTGGCTCGTTCAAAGAGGGTAAGAACGCACTCTTAAAGAAACGCTGGATAACGTCTCGACAAGTGACGTTATAGTCGTACAACGCATTTTGCTATTCACTTACGTATTAGAAATGTATGATGGTACAAGAACATTGTATGACTAAAGGTTTAAATGTCTGCTTGTTTTTGGAGAATGATAATGTCTACGTAGACGCTAATTGTTCGGAGACAGGCATCTATATTTGTTAAAGTTTGCAATAACCATTTTTACGACATGTTAACCAACATATTGTTATCAACAAATTCCTCCTAGAATATAAGACTAGCTTATACATTGTAGATTAATACTTGCGAACTAAGTAACAATGAAGAACTAAATCAATAATTCTTAACAACTTTTCTAGTCACTGATGTATTTTATTCTTATCCCTACTTTATTAAGCAGCTTATTTCTTTATCGTGTAACTCACGTAAACAAAATTTATTGTCATCCAATTATACAAACTAATGTATAAAGTGAGGTTACCTTTTCTATCTTCCAGGATAAGGATCACGTACATAGTCCATCACAAACAGACACAACTTTTCAAAGGATTTTCCTTTTAAATCTGAAACGACGAAATCCACTCGTTACTACCACACAATTCAGTATAGAGCCTTCGCAATGCAATGAATACTTACGTGCGATAACATCACACCTTGTAGTTTCGAAGCCCTTTCAGATTTAAGACTAGCTTTGAGGCACCGTGTTAATATGTAACAATGCCATAATGAAGTACGATATAAATGATTATATCGTTAAAAATTCAATTTATACGGCTGGCCATTCCATAATGAGTTCAGATATACTTAGCAATCATGATAATTTCTTTGATCAAGCCAAGATAAAAAAAAGTTCATTTAATAAAAGTTATTTTAGGAGTCTTGATTTGAGGTGTATTTATTCGAAGGTTAGCATTTTCTGTACGAATACGCCCTCGGTTAGCTAGTCACATGTTCTAAAAAAATAGTGTTTTTATTTGTACGAAATCTCGTAGAAAATCAGCATATTTTGAAAATACATTAAATTTTGATATATTAGATGGCCTGAAAAGTTCATAGGCTGACACGTACATGGTGCTACCAGTATTATATTATATGACTTTTAGTTAGCCCTAACCTGCAATAGACGTGTATAAATTCGACGTGTCGTACTCTTCGTTTGTGACATAGCCAAAATATCAGTTGGCCATTAAGGTTACGGGACGTCAATGGGCATTGAAACAATATCAGTTTCAAGCTGGTAGGCAGTGAAACTTAAAAAAAACAGAAAACCGACACATAGCTGTATTTGCCACAAGCCCATAACGAATACAGGGCCTATAAAGCCAAACAATAATAGGTTCAAAAAATATTAATTTTCAATTAAAAAATAACCCAGTTCCACTACCTTCGGAGAAGGACAAAAGCCGGCGCAGTCGCAGAGCATGCGTAATATAACAAACGGCAAAAGTAAAAGTATTTTCTCTAACTTTGATTTTGTTCCCTTTGGAGTAGAGACTCTGGAGCTGTGAGATTCAAGTGGACAGGCGCTAATTAAAGATTGAAGTCAGCGCCTGGTAGATAGTGTGGGTGCCCTCAGATCAGGTGGTAATAAATAGCTTCAGAACAATTTACATGATATATGTTTTTGTTTGCATTCGAGCAATGTTGGTCTAGAGGCTTCAGCGTGAGACTTTTATCCCTGATGTAGGAGGTTCTAATCTTGACTGTGCTCTAATAGATTTCCTTTCTATGCAGTTCACATGAGAAAACCAGCAATAGACCCTAAAAGCCCATGGCGTGTGTTAGTCACAAAAGGCCGAACACCCACTTGTTTATGAAAAAACAAATGATCACGAAACAGATTAAAAACATTGTAAGTGTTCATAAATACTTAAATGATTATCGTTATAAATTTAACCACACGCTTAAAACCCAAGTTAAAAGTAAAAAGGCAAACAGGTAACTTCGCCTGCGTCACTATAATTAATGTACTTTTAAGTAAAAGTACATTATTCGAAATCCCAGAATATGCAGCCGAGGTATGTTTTTAAAAACAAACAAAAATTCAAATACTACATGTATTTTATTTCCAAACCTATATAACCAGCTGCCCACTGAAGTATTTCCGAACCAATTCGACTTAGGGTCCTTCAAGAAAAGAGCGTACAAATTCTTAAAAGGCCGGCAACGCACTCGCGAGCCCTCTGGCATTGAGAGTGTCCATGGGCGGCACTTAACATCGGGTGAGCCTCCTGCCCGTTTGCCCCCTATTTTATAAAAAAAGTATATACCTATATGGGAGAGCAACATACAAAGAACACCATCAATGTTGTGTTTTTCATACCATTCCCATTCATTGCATATAAATTCACACTCATAGTATATAAATTCACATGTGTGACAAAAATAAAGCAAGTACCTGCAAACCGGCACTATTAAATTAGTTAATATAATTTTTAATTTTCCAAAGTTGTATACGAAATTATGTTAAAAGCTTATTCAAATCTGTGAAGTTTTGAGTTAGCTTTCAGTAGCAATATTCGCTTACTAACACTTCCACGTTTAAATGAAATGAAAATTCTTTTTACAAAATTGAATATGAAAAGAGATAAATTGAAAAATGTGTCCTCATTCAACATCAACATAGGCAGTCGTTCAATAAGAGTTCCCAGTATTTTTAGGTTTATACGGTTGCGATCAAACACTAATGGAGTAGCTTTTATATTAAGTTTCACCTAATATTGGGTTTATTTGCACGATTTTTTTTACTGTTTATTCCATACTAATTACACTTTTAACTAAACAAAGTATTATTTAGTCTCTTTCAGACTAACTGTGTTTACTTTGCAATGAAAAGAGAAAGAGGTTTGGTTAAAACGCTCCATTTGAACTGATTTGTTTTAATGTATAAAGATGCTTAACTTTAATGAGGTAAACGTCCTGAATACAAATATCTTGATCTCCCATCATCTCTTAGGATATAATCCTGGCCCCAGTTACTCTCTTGACTCAATAATTTTCTCAATCAATATTTCTTAAATTAATTTCGATTCCAATAATTATGATTTCATTCAACGACGCCAAACGAAAGACGAATTAGAGAATTTTACGTACGTCAATATTGTAATTGGAATCTTTCCTCATAGGCATAGGCAGATTCCTTATAAAATACTTCGCGGCATCGCACACTCAAGCCAACACAACATCACAGAAGCCTAATGCTTTCCCATTTAAAGAAATTATCCAGAAATCTGACCAATACGTGGTTGCGCCACCACTGATATATTTAATTTAACGATTTTTGCGTAATTCGTACAAAAAAATGTTTAGTTCTATTACATATAATTTGGATTAATTTCTATTAAAATTATCATCAACGCCAATATATGTATAAACATAACGCGTATTTAAGGCAAAGCAAGCTTTTATCGTAAAAAGTAAGATATCTTTAAGAGTTTACGACGCATTTGTTAGAGAAAGACGAGATATTCTTTATCACGAATTCCGAACTAATTATCATTTACATTACGCAATCCAAGCCATAAATCTGCACTATAAGTATTCTAGGCCGAGTATTTGTTAAAATTTAGACTTGTATACCATTTTATCTTGGTGAATTTTGCTTCATTTTTATAAATATTTATTGTAATAAAATGCGTTTACTTGATTAAAATCATTCTAAATCATGGTGCCACCATTCAACAGTGAAGCCGAATGAACAATTATCCAGATCGAATCCCACTCTAAGAAGTCATATGCGGAAAGAAACTTACACGTCCAATAGCTTACTATTGGATCTCCCTTAGGAGGAGTACTCAATTTTGAATGCAGTTAAAAAGTTAGATCAATTAACATATAATAAATATATATTACCAACGCCAGCCATGACCGAAGCTATCAGGATCTTATCTGACACCTACAATCGCTCCATGGAGAGACATTTTAGGTCTCAACCGAAGAAATCAAAGCACAGCAGTAGTTTATTACAAATTTTATATTATGACTGAATTGTACAAATACAGTCGCGGACATAATTCAATTCAGCAAACATTATGGCATGGCTGTGCTCGAAAATTGGAATATAAATCCATTTTGATCTATGTTGAGTCCCTATAATAACAGAATTCACTTACCCTAAATCTAAAAGGTATTTTCTCCGTTGTGAGAAATATCTGTTGCCGTGAAAAGAGTCGATGCGTAAATAAACTTTCCAAAGAAATTACAAAGAATTTTAGTCTTTATTCTTGTTGGTATACTGATTAAAATTGGTTAATTCACTAAAACAAGCTCTGCAGGACTCACACCCCGAAGCCCAATTACGAGATGCCATCTGTGACTTCTAAGTGAACTCTTAAACTCTCCGTGACCACTCAGAAAGCTTGCTATATGTTTGTTATGATCTTCTACTATCGATATAATAAAAAGTATATTATCATTAACAATTAAATAATTTGAAAAGAAGCCATATAAAGAATGGGTATACCTAAGCGTTCCAGTAAAATAGAAAATAAAAAACATTTACACCGCGTCCTATTTAGTTACTAAATAGAATTGGCACAAGAAGGCATCAAGACATTCTAGTTATGAAGCCGTATACGTATTGTTATTTCTCTTTGTGAATCAAACAATAGCTGAACGATTGTGAATTAGGTCAGTAAAGACGATTGCATGCGTTAATTAACTTTTATCCATTGCTTTCAACGATTCTAAGGTATGGGTACGTCAGTAGTACGGATTCTGGGTGACGACTCGATACTGAGTGCATTTATCAACGTCAACTTGTGAGTTGGATGCTTATATATTCGCAGGCATTTTTGATTGCGATAACCTGCATTGACTGTATGTGTTTGTTGTTGATAGAAGTTAACTCTAGTAGCCTAAGCATTGTACTGGACAAACAACAGTATAGTACAGTACAGTACCGTTGTACAGTTTCTATTTACATTGTGGTTCTAGGACAAAGCGATCTATCCTATTTGGCAGTACACGTACATATTAATCATGTTAAACAATAGTTCTATCATATACTGAAATTACATTATTAGTGTTCGTATATATAGTTCTGCGGTCTAATCTAGTAACGAACTCGTCTCAATTCAATAATCGTAGTAAGGTAATATGTAGATACGTAGCACGAGGCTTCATTAACCAACTTCGTATTAATTATCGCTAATTAATAATTAAGCTAAGCTGTTAAAGTTTAACAGTGTTATTTGAATTCTTATAAAGTACTGATTTTATTACCAGCTCTTAGTTAAGTGACACCAACTCGGAAAGGAAGTTCTCGTTAACTTACTAAACAATTGATGACTCAGAAGTTTCTTTAAAATAAATTTTATTAATTTCGCTATTTCCCTTTCCAGCTTTTCTCCTCCTAGTAAATTAATACTTACGCTATAGAAAACTTATACATACAGGCATTTAACTAAAAACATATTCACAACAGAACAGATAATAATTATCAATATGAATTTAAAAATTATGAATATGCTTACTTAGACTATAAAACGGATAGTTTAATTGTACACTATACAATTAATCATCTATACAAGCCATTTTCTTTAACTCGAAAACACATTTTCAGGTTTAAATCCATCAACGTTCTTGATAAACTCCACTGAAGACGTATAATTGTAAGACGGAAGAAGAATAATTGTGTTAAACAAGCCTAAAAGTACTAAAATATAATGTGTAAATAAAATGATACCTATTCCCAAATGTTTTCAGCCTTCAACTGATTGAGTCAGTTAAAATTTAATAAAATATTATAGGTTCACATTTGCATGGAGCACTTAGTCAGTGCGTCGAAGGATTGGATTATTTGGTGGATCTCTATCTCAAAGCTAGACATTTACAGTCTTACAAATAAAGATTTACGCACATCGTATAAGCCTGTTTGTTATAAGAAAAATGTTACTAATAAATCCTGAATAGGCAAATCTGATGTATACAGCTGTTCTAACAACTTTTGTTTGTATGAAGACTTGTGAAATGCTTGAACAACGCAGAGGCCTAGTGTATAAGACAAAAATGGCATTATTTGATCTGATTTCGCATTTGACAGTTCAGATCAAATAAAAAATTTCACGCGAATAACACATTCAATATTAATTTAAAGTCTGCAATTATTTTTTTACGTGTAAAAAGGAGGTAACGTAATAAATTAGCGCTTAAATACATTACGTAAAGTTTAACGTATCCTATTAATACACTTTCATGGTACATCTTGTTTTTAGTCTCACGAATGCGGGAAAGTTATTTCTCCCGAATTCCACGCACAATCTGTCGTAGTCGCTTTATACGTTGACGTCACAGAAACAATAAAACCTTTGGATTAACATATAAACGACAGAGTCGGGCGTGAAACCACCCCACGTGCCCCCAGCAAAACGTCACCTACAATGATTTAAACACTTTTTTGGTACAAATTTGTTGTGCTACTTAAAAATTTACTTATAACGTGATAATTCATGTTTAATTTCTTTTAATTTTGTTTTATTCATCTTCAACAACTTCTGATTATGTATGTCTGATATTGCTAGATTGGAGCTAAATTCCGAGTTCGTTTAGATTTAGATTACGATTCGATTTTGTTCTTGTTTTGATGTCGTTGAAAATTCTTACCAACATGAAATGTAAATCAAACTAAGACATCGATAAAGAATAATTACGTCACCAAGCACTCTTAAATAAAGTGTAAATATTTTTATTATAGCTATGGTTATAACCTATTATATACTATCATAATTAATTCTCTTGTCAGATCATATGACTGATCATTAAATATAAATTATTCTCTGTCTCTAGACTTCAAAAGAGATCAATGAGTAGATACTTACTATAAAAGTAATTTATAAACATTATACCAGTCAACCTCGGCACCGAAACTTATCTCATACGATAAAGTGATAAGTTTATATGTAGATTAGTAAAAAAAAGTGCCTTTAGTTAACGTGTGTGCCTTTTACACAGTGAAATGTGTTTAACGCGACTGCCCACGACATCTGTAAAGAAATCGTAACGTCGAGGTTTAGTTCAGCTATACACCTACAATTTACGAAATATGAGAAAAAATATAAAAATGTAGTTCTTACTTAACTCTATTATATCATATCTATACTATAATACAAATTCTTAACTCTAGTTTGAGTATAGAAACGTGATTGGCCTCATATGCCTCTTCCAATCCTTCCACAGTTCCGATCAAAGCATATGTCTTTGCATTTTAGAAAGTACATAATCACTAATTATGTAGACAATAGTAATAAGATTTGGTATGAGAACGCCGAAAAACAAAGGAGGCTTCTATTTTTCCAACCATACTAGTAATGGTGATTTTTTGTTCAAAAATATTCTTTTGGGTTATAAATTTTAATTGGGTCTTGAAAAGATGAAAGTGTCAACTTAACGAGCAAAGCTAAAAATGGATTGCTTATGAAAGCTCGAACCGTCTATAGTTGCATTTTCCACATTTTCTCTAAATGTAAAACGTCAAGGTAATTCATTCATTCAGTTGCTGTTTCAAGCTATTGAATTCAGTTCTCTTCAGTGACATTTCCGCTAGCTGTTAGTTCCGCAAGTATTTTGGTGTTATTCGCAATCTTAAAACTAATTTTAAATGTTTTTTATATAATAATTTAAAAAGCTAAGTGTACATTTAATAGCTACTATTCAAATAATTTATGAACATTCAGTAATTAAATTCATCGTTGTTGTCCTTAATGGTTCCTTCTTCGGGGAAAAATCATATATCTCCCATGTTATGATAAAATATTAATATAACGTTATGCTATGAAAACCTTTCGGTTAAAATAACTACGTCGATTTAGACTATCACGGTGTTACACTTTAAGAACAACCCGATCGAAAATTGTGCAGCAGTACACTTGCTAGTACTCGGTAACTTAGATTCTAATGATTTATTTACTTCTAGTATGAGTGTTGTATATTTTCGACTAGAGCTTAAATATAATGATTCCGCATTTTTTAATATAATGGCAATAGTTTTGACTTTATGCCAGTTTCAAGTAAAACGTTGGGAAACTACACGCGAGAAAAAATAAACAAAGACACCAAAAGAAAACAAAGGGATAAGCATGATTCCGCCTTTATTTAAATTAAAATTTATTATTTAATAAAACCTTTTTTTAAAATTTTTTTTAATAACAAAAACCTTCATTTTGTCGGCATATTACATTTTATAAAAAGTAAATTTCAAATGAGATTGTTAAAATTCAAAGAAGCTTGGTGAGACAATAATCGTAACTTTAATCTCGTGCCATGCCAGTTTGGAATGAAGTACCTTTGTTCTATGTTAATCTTGGATATATTGGGAGTTTTTTTTTGCTATTGAACTTTAATAACTGCTTTTTGAGAAACAAAAAGTAGTCAAAAGGCAGCATTTAAAGTTTTTGACTATGTATTGCACGGCCATACCTTGGTTATAATTTGTATAAGTTGTTTCTTTTCTTTTTATCTGTTTTTTAGTTATGTGTGGCCTTGTTGGTGCGACTCTAAATAAATTAATATGTCCCTTGCAGAAAATATAATAAAAAGTTATAGATATAAAAGTTTCACAAATATCCTTAATAAAAAATATGGCCTATGTAAGAAATGTCATAAGTAAAACAATCATACTCCCACGTTTAACTTGGGGCTTAAACTATTTATACAATGCAAACTCCAAATACTAATGTGATGAAGGCATTGTTCACAGTAAAGCCATAGACGAAACGATATGAATGAAAAGTGTATCGTGAAGCGAGCGTCAAAGAGATAAAGGTCGGTCAATAGCGTTATTGAGTTAGGAAGCAAAACGTGGTGACTATTTAAGGTAGTATTCTATTTTTGCTTCATCATTCATGCTTTGTGCATCAGGCAAGTATCTAAAATAAAACTCGATTTTCTAAAGCGTGGATTTGTTACTCTTATAATATAAAAAACGCCCACGTCAGTACAACCTCCTAATACTTGTAGCTTAGGTTAAAGTCCGGCTCGAAGCTACATTTTGGTGAGTCGTAATAGTATGAAAGTTGTTCGCACAATATTAAAACATATATGTACTCGTTGCTTTTCTATCTATATGCTGAATAAATGATTGTTTGTCTTGATTTATGTCTGTCTGCGTGCGGTGGCTTATCACAGGCTTATCACCCACTTAGGGGACATGGTGACATTGGTTTTCATATTTCTTATATTTATATAGTTCTTATATTACTTTTATCTCTAAAAAAATATTGTTTTGCGGCTCAGTGTGACAATATTTTATCTCACATTCGTGAGAAAATACGGATGTGGCAAACCCAACAAGGGACAGAAAAACCAATAAAATTTAAATTGGTTATCATTTATGGGAATGGAGTTGGAAATTCTATAACGATCAACGTTCGTCGATGATCGTATCAATTCGAGATAGGAATATAGTCAAGTTATAACTTGTAAAATAAAATTAATCACTGTAAAATTTTATAAATACTGCGCGAGTTGGATTGTCCCATCTCAACTTAGGTATTTAGCTGGGTGTGATAAGTTTTAGTATCGAGATTCATGACATATTATAAAGCGCAATATGTGACGCAATAACGAATAACTGGCGCGTGATTGCCACTCTCTACACCGATTAAGCTTATTTATGGATTAAACAAGTATAATAAATTTAGGTGAATCTATAATATACCTATTGCTAATTTTATATGCAGGAGTAACAAGAAAACTATATCAAGAATTCTGTGGAAACCATCTTCTTAGATATGGTAAAATTTCGAATTTGTGCGTAGATTATATGTAACCGACGATTGTGTGAATAAACACAAAAGCACAAAGGTTTTGTTCACAAAAATACGACCATTAGTATGAAAGGAGCTATTTTACTCGAATCATGTTTTATGAAAAAGTGTTGCGTGCTAGCAATTTATTACCGACCACTTTATTTATGTTATTATGGCTTGCTAGGGTCAATTTATACGTATTAAGGTTACACGGATGATTTTAAGTAACGATTAGTGATAATTATTGAAACTTTAGTTAGGTTTTGGTGTACCTGCATAAAAACATAAAAACTATCGGTACTATAAAAAATCAATTAAGTATGGATACTGTTTTTTTCTTTAAAATTACTTCTTATTAACTAGATAAAAGTTTCTTTAAGCAATACAATTTTAAAATTGAAGGCAAAATTAGTAGTGATCCGTTGGTAAAACAAATTCTCAAGGTAATTATCCAGTTTCGTTCTTATATACTATAACTTATTAACTTTCCTATCCTTTTCAGTATATATTTTACTTGACAGCGCTTTTGTTATAGGTAGGGGAAAAAGTTTCTTCGCATTTTGTAAGAAAATTCACAACATTTTTTACTAGAGTGTGTTTACGTTTAACTAAAGTATGTAGGTACTTCTTCAAAAATGGTTCGGTTTCATTACGTCGTTATAAAGAAAAGTTTTGTGGTCAATTCCCAGTTCTTCAGTTACGTTGTAACTACTGATATGGCGATCTTGCTCCACTTTTTCAAAAATGGCATCCATTTTATTCATAATAGGGCGGCCAGAGCGAGAGACGAGAGATGCACCATGATGCATCTCTGCCATCAAAATTTCCGGATTGAAAACGCGCAAACCAATTTTGTCCTACTCTAACAGACACTGCACTAGCTCCATAAAAATCGCAATTTTTCTTCGCGAATTGCTTTGCATTTTTACCTTTTTTGCAGTAAAATTTTAAAATGTATCGAATTTCTTCATTACATTCGCTCATCTTCACAGTACGAAAAATAAATAAAAATCACAAATTTTCGTAATTTGAATTTGGAATTATCTTCTTGAAAATTTAAACTTTTAATGATGCCAAAACTAGCCCGATATAAATAGTATAGTCAAAGAGATTTTATTTCAAGTTCATACATACTATAATACGAAATTACTTTTTCTTTATAGACTTTGATATTTTTATTTACCATGGGACGCACCTGTACGTTGACCGAGGCAGAAGAGCAGATGGATATTAATGAACGGCTATAATAGAACAATATTTCCTTCAATAAAATTGCACAGATAATTAAAGATGGAGGTGCCAAAATTTCCACACAGCGTAAAATAACGCAGTACTGTGAAATTATTATTATGATAATACAATATAATAACTAAAATTTCAATTTCTTATACTAGCATGATCATGATGATAAGGTGAGGTGACCGAACGAACGAACTATACGAACCACCAATAATATATTTTAAAATATTAGATTTACATCTAAAGTGACTTTAAATCTGATATATCTAAAGCTCTATACCTAAATTAACCTATCATTAAAAATCTTATTGTACTTCAAGTGTAACTTAGCATACTTATTCCATTAAGAATAGAAATGTAATTAATAAAATAGTTCAAAAAGGTTTGTTCGTGATATCACAAATTGTAATAGATTTTGAATACTGGATGCGAATAATTTTACATAGAATATATAATAATTTGTCCTAGTTTAATAGACATGCGCTGAACATACTGACATTTATATTTCTAAGCATTCGTCTTTTACCTTTGTGTCAAAGAATCATTTATTTAAGCATCGCCGACATCTCGGAAAGGCGACTTTTACTATTCCTAACTTTCGTAAAAAAAAATTGAAAAATGGCATTAAATATTTGTTTCTTTGGGTCATTGGAGGTCAGTAAAAATTGAAACTAAGTTGTATACTAAAAAGTCAATATAAGATTTTTGCTTATCATGTGTCAGAGTTGTGTCTCTTAATGAAAATAATAGTTAGTAATGAGATCTTACTTGTCCAAAATAATATTTCATAGACAAATGCATTTGTCCATAGCAATTAACCATAAACAAAACAGATTGGTTAGTAGTCTCACTGTATGGAAAAGTAGCTGAGTAGAAAAATAAAAACATGTCTTTGTCAAACTGCACGTATCCTTTATACGGCACAAGCTATCTAGCATATTGCACTTAGCTATATTTGGGTGGCTATAAGACGTTCGAGAACGCTTGACCTAGTAATATAACCCACTATAAACAAATAGGTACAAGATAGACCATTCAATTACTTCGCGTATTACGAGGATCGGGTAATAACCATCTTAATTACTTCACCTTAATAGAATAAGGGTAGGGTTGATCGATAAAGTTTCAGAGCATGATAGTTCACCATCCTCACACTCATCGAAAATGTATTTCGTAGTAACAGATTTTAATTGCATTAATTCGTCGTAGAATGAATTATTATTTTTGACTGCTTTTATAACAATTTCTTTATTCATTTATTATATGGTCACGCCATAAAGGTTAAAAACACTGACATAGTTCCGAATAAAGCTCAGAAGAACCCTAAATAGTATTGCATTAGTATTGTCATTATTAGTCAATCAGTATTGCTTAACATATATCTCACGAATTGCCCTGATTGCACAGAGCTTTGTGGGGATTTAACTCCTACCCTGATAACTAAACGATACTACCAACAACAATTGAACCTAACCCGATTGCCTTTATAGGGATTGGATGTGTTGAAGCGGTCTGCTAAGCGCTTATAGCAAGCGAATACAAGCACCGAAATAGGTCCGTTAAGACCGAAGCTAACTCAGGAGCACAATGGGGGGATGCCATCAGACCCGCTCGACTTATGAAAGTCAAACAAAGTGATTACCACGTTGCAGAATATGATTTCCGGCGTCGAAGAAGCACACCGCGAATTGGTCGGTGGTGACCTCCCTTGGTCATCCAAAGGCCAATCCATTGAGGCGGCACGATGTGGGCCAGTGAGTCATCGGCCCTGTGGAATGGAATAGCAGTGGTGGAATGAAGGATTGACAGAAATTCCCATGGACAGCTTTGAAAATCGACCAGAGGGCTCGTGTCCCCGAAGGGAGGTGGGCCAATTTCTCGCAATCAGGCAATGTTCTCTGTTTGCCTTAGCGCTTTACCGTTTGGAAAGGACCTGGAGTTGTATTACTTTTTTTACGTGCGTCGATAGTCGCATCACAGGATGTCGCCACTTCTGTCGCAAATTCCCGCCTGCGGCACATTAATGAACTAAATTAAATGAACACGGCACAAAATTTGTACCCCTGGAGCATAGTGTGGTTGTTCGAGTTGCGCCCCCTAATATTTGTGAAGTCCACGGCGAGTGAGATCGATTAGTAATTGACCTATGTTGGTTAAGAAGCGCAGAATTGCAGCCTGTGCGTCCACCATCGGATGTTGAGTAGGATTCTTCACCACGAGCACGTGTGGTACCCCCCAGGGTAGTTTCTGTTTGTTTTGCACCTTCATATTTTATGGAGAGGGGGGTTGGGCCCCGGGAATATTTCTCACCGCACGAAATGCGAGTACCATCAAGCGAACCTATTGCATCACTTCACGTCGGTTTTCTGAGAGGCAGTGGTACTTCCCCGGTCATGTCTGCCCATTTTGCTTAAGCCTGAAGGCAGCTTGGCACTCCCACTAGGAAGGGGTTGACTGAACAGTGGGCAGAAAGGTCGTCACGTCCCGACGCCGGAAAAATAGAGAGCATTAAGTACTAGATTGGATAAACTGGTGGAACTCTTTATGGATTTATTAAAAAAACAAGATATATTTTATTACGCCCAAGAATATAGACTGATTAGTGTGCTGGTACTTAATGGTATCACAGAAATTCCAGCCAACTAACTATTATCTATAAATACTTATCGCTTGCATTAAGAATGAAACTATGTACCTAGAAACTCTTGAATAATGTTCAAGAACTTTTTCTTTATTTATATTATTATATTAATTAATGCTATATTAAGCTTTTAGGTAATATATACACACCATACACCGGTAAGTATGCATCTACGGCGTAGCAAACGTTGTACAACACTTTTAAATCTTTACCGAAAAACCGCGTTATATATCTTCCACAGCCCGCTTCGTAAGACACTTTCTTTTGCGAACTAGCAAAACTGTGGGAAAGACTCCCGGTGGGGGTCTTAAAAGGGATATACTACCTCCAGTTGTTTAAAGTAGGTGTATAGACCCCCCTCAAAGGCCGGCAACGCAGTCACTAAAAATGTATGTCCATGGGGAGCGATGACTGCCTTCTTTGGTCGTCCCGTACGCTCGTTTTCCCCTCTGTAAAATATATACTATAAAATATCTATATATTAGGTCCTTACATATGAAATTTTCTTATTTCGTACTGGCCACTTTAATCACGATGATTTCCTCTTTGGTAAAGAATTCCAAATTCAATTTTGTACAGCTATTTACTCATGTATTTGTGCTTTGATGACCGTCATTCATTTGTTTTTTCTTGTTTTTTTCCTGTTTGCGTCACTCATTTTACAAAATGGAAAACTTAAAGTATAATAGTATTTACGAGTACGAGTTCCGCACTAGTGCTGCGGAAACGACTCGAAGGGTGAATGATGTGTATGGCGGTCATGTTGCAAAAGAAAACAGTTCGGTTTTGGTTCCAACGTTTTCGTTCTGGAAATTTCGACCTGCAGAACAAGCCCCGTGGACTGCCTGAGACCCAAGTAGATAATGAAGTATTGAAGGCTATTGTGGAAGCGGATCCATCGCAAACCACATTCGAGTTAGCTGCAGGCTGCGGTGTTAGTGATAAAACTTTTTTAATTCACTTGAAGCAAATTGGGAAGATTAAAAAGCTTGAAAGGTGGGTTTGACTTGACTGAAGCAAACCGGCAAACGCGCGTCGACTGCTGCGTTACATTACTGAACCGGCACAATAATGAAGGTATTTTAAACCGAATCATGCAAAAATGTTATGAAAAATGGATTCTTTACGATGGTCGGAAGCGCTCAGCGCAATGGTTGGATCCTGGCCAGCCAGCCAAATCCTGCTCCAAGCCAAAAATTAACCCCAAAAAAGTTACTTGTAAGCGTTTGGTGGAGTAGTGCCGGTATTGTTCATTGCAGTTTTCTCAAATCTGACCAGTCTATTACGGCTGATGTCTATTGTCAGCAATTGCAAACCATCATGAAACGGCTACACAACCTAGGCTGGTCCATCGCTCCACGCCACTGCTACTTCACGACAACGCTAGACCACACACTGCACAACAGACGGCTACCAAATTAGAAGAGCTTGAATTGGAATGTCTAAGACATCCTCCGTACTCCCCGGACCTTGCTCCGACAGATTAACATTTTTTTAAAATTTGGACAACTTCTTGCAAGGGAAAAAAATTTACTCTGATGGGGCAGTCCAAATCGCCTTCACAGATTTTATTGATTCCCGTCCGACTGGTGTTTTTAGTAAAGGGATCAATAAACTATCTATGAGATGGCAAAAGTGCATAGAAAACAATTGTTCACACTTTGATTAATTAAATATATTTTATTTAAAAGTACTTTTTGTTCCTCCCATACAAAACGCCAATTTCATATGTAAGGACCTAATATATATTGTTCGTGCTAAACGTACTGAATGTAACGGCAAACAACGGGTGTTATAAAAGCAAAATAAATATTTCATTGAACAGGTATCCTTGAATACAATATACTTTTTTCTACAAAAATAATAGCTTAATTCTGTTTTAAAAAATGCTTGATTTTTCTTCGTTACATGTTATGTTTTTAGATACATTAAAAAAATGGAAATGGTAGAATTTTGAAAAATGACCACTACGGTTGAGGTAGTTTATGGTACATACATATGTATGATGGAAAAATGCATTTATTATTTTGTAGTCGTCAACAGAATATTAAATGCTCGAAAGGTCAATTTAATACTAGTTCTTCGAAAGAAGCGATTTTTAATAGAATATTCTATTACCTAGCAATTACTGTCAAGAAATCCAATTCAATTAATAATTGAGGTCTTAATAATCGATACTAATATTTTGAACAATGGGCAGATTTTAAAAATTATCGTTATCTATTTTTAATTCTATTAGTTTAAACTTACAAAACCAAATTTTAAAAAAAGAACCTAAGATTGTACATGAAATATAAGAATGAAAATCGTTCGAGTCATTTGGGAGGAAATTTGATGCGTTTTATAATTCATTCAAACATCACATTTATTGAAACGGAGACAACGAAACAATTATGAAACATATATAGATATGTGAAAATGACATCACAGATTCATCTATTACCTAATCCTCTAGGCTGAAATATGGGCTGATATGTCAATTACTGTAATATCCACAAACATAATTTGTTGATTGAAGGCAGATTAATTAACTTGTTGACTTAGCATTCTCTCTATGATCAGCGAAACGAAATTATTGAATAGTAATAGTACACGTTACTCCACCAGTGTTTCAGTGGTGCCACCACTGTAGCATATTTAGATTCGACTCTTAGCAAAACGACGATTGTTTTAGGCAGATGATTGCAGTAAAAATATTGCCTTTAGTGTACACTCTTATATCCGTTAAAATAGACTTATTCATTCACAAATATAAGAATTAGATAGATACGATTTTACGATTAAATAATATACATCCAGAGGCACCAAAACCCTTATTCTTGGCCTGTGTTGCATCCGTTTCAAGTTCATTTGTTGTTTTTAACAGACAAGTGGGTGATTAGCTTTCAGCCGACGAGTTTATGGCTCTAAGGCATGTTAGTTTTCTCACTTTTTTCTTCACCGTACGAGTGAGTGTGAAATGAGCACTTAGAAAGTCCTTTGGTGCCCGGAAAACAACGACCAAGAAACATACGCGCACGCGACTAGACCAACACTGTAATACAATAACATAATATGTATCACAGGCTGTGTATTTTTCCTACTCCGATGCAGATTGAGTAAGGCTTCAATAGGATACTACTTGAAGCTGTACAATTAATTATTAGTACACAAACTATGTACTTGTCGCAATGCAGATGCTGCAAGCGTGAGATAACGACTGTTAACAAAATCTCGCTTTTACAAAGTTTAGATATTTGGAAAGTGAATACAGTTTCGTTATTTTAAGTTGAAAACAATTATGTGGTCCAGGGGAATGTCTTTATACAATTGAATTTTATATAATTATTTTTCATTATAGAGGTAGAATGTATTTTAAACAGTTTTTACCAATATATAGGATGCGGTGATAAATTACTGACATCGGCGCTTTATAGAGAAAACAATGTGAAATTGCATACAAAAACAGCATCACTTTGGAAGTTACAGTACAGTTACAGTTAAGTAACGGTAAGAGTTATAATGGAAGACCTATGCTTTATACATAAAAATCATACACAAGAGTCATTTTTAAAACCGCTCCCTTCGACCTTTGAACTTATTTAAAATACCATAAGTGGTTTTAAGGGAAAATATGATAACATGAAACTCGACTTTACTATTGAAAGCAAGACTAAAATAAATTGAATAGAAAAAATCTATTAAAGACTTTTCCTACCTTACACGAAATTAGGAAAAAGTCGTATTTCTTATCGTCCTATGAGTATTTTCTTAATGCTCTCAATGGTTTGTTTTTAGAAAACTTATGTCATTGAAGAACTTTTGCGAATTTCGATGTTGGTTATAATATGTTTTTGTTGTACTATAGATTTAAAGAGAAAAGTCCTCTTACAATTAATGAAATTCTATAATAATGTTAATAGTAATAAGGTAAAATGAAATAATTTTATTATTTGTATTCATGTGTAGGATAATAAAAACCTTTTATTAAACTTTATCTAATTTAACTTTATTTATCCAATTTCTGTAAAGTTGCATATAGGAGTATATCATTTTTCGAAAAATAAGGTCATCAAGAAGTTTCATTTCTTACGTGTGTACACTAGTATGCACACATTTTAATTGATAGTTAAAATAAATATTAATATTTTGTTAATTTTTGAAGATTAAAGAGCTACATTCATGTAGGAGATTTTTTTGTCAGACTTGACATGACAGACCTGCTTAAATAGGTCCTTGTATGAAGTAGAAGATTTAGAAAATACAATCATTTTACGATTAATATGGACTTACATATTTTCGATTTGTTAGTTACAACATAAATTGACTACAGGCCCATTAATTCTAATTAGAAGGTTATACACTATTTCATTATTTACATTCGGAGATAGCTATTGAGTGCCTAAAAGGGGATTACAGTGGTTTTTACGTTTATCAATTGATTGAGGCCTTTGGCCTTTGGTTAGGTATGTTAAGTTAAACCAAAAATATTTCATATATAGGTGTGTGATGTAACATCCCTCAATTTTAAAGTCGTCCCGACTCGACGTTTAGGTATTATATGGCCTGCAATGTTACAAATTAAAATTACAATTACAATTGCTGTAAATAAACACGTCTTGATCCATTAAAATAATTTTTAATAATTCTAATCAAATATTGTTTTCATTTTTTATTACATGAAAAATATTACAACTCGACGGGACATATATGATATAGAATGGCCAAGTACTTAGGAGATATCATATGTAAGTAAAGGAGAAACCGATAACTCGTAATGAAAAGATTCTGAAGGTAAAAGTCAGAAACGGTAAATAGCGCGCATTATTCCCATATATCAAAATCTAATATTTTTCATACACGCAGGAGTCATACTTAACACCAAGTTTTAAGTTTGAATCTGATCCTGATTATGGCTGAAATATAAACTTTCCTGATTATATGAAACAGTAAAATCAAGTGAAATTCATAAACAGTGACAAATAAACGTGAATGTTTCTAGATTTCATGCCAAAAAGTTACATGTGTATACACAGTGGCCGTGAACGAAGTTGGGTAATATTTTAATGGAAACATTAAAGGATCGTTATTTCTTCTATACTAATATGTGAATATTTACAATACTCTAGATATTGATAACGCTCTAAGTACGGCCGTAGCCTTTCTCGTGCTCATTCAAATCAAAACTATATTATTAACATACAGAAACCTTAATAACTCCCGGAGCTGTATCAGGTATAATTAAAACAAGAAATATTTCTTTACTACGGTATTAACCGTTAAATATTGTATCAGAGACTTAATGATAGTCCGTTTGTATCTCCTAGAAAGGCTCAGAAGGGATGGATTTTTCCTCGCAATGCGGGTCAGGCATCATAGTATGATCAAACTTACGTATAGATTTACGTTCATGACTCAGAAAGGGTTGTAGCTGTACTGATTCATTAAACCAAATTACATGATCATTAAAACATCGAACGTCATTTGTTTCTAAGATACAGAAATTATACATGTTCCACTCATTTATAAATCAATAGCCAGGTGTTCTTTCACATGCATGGGAGTTCCTTCGTGTAATTAAAGTGTCATTTTTAATTTGTAGCGGTGAGTATATATAGAGTAAATTTTTATGGCGTGTGGAGGGTTAGTGTATTACGGTAGGGTGTGGAGGTAATCACAGTCCCACATTAAGTCCAGCAACCGTATCGCGTAACATTCACTTCAAAAAAAGGAATTTATAATTATAGACTAGATATTGTATGGTTAGTTGATAGTCTCGTTTCTCGTCAAGTTAGCTTTATAATTTTCTATTATTAAAGTACGTAGTAGTGGCTCTTCAGATTAAATCCGTGATTAGATTATATCACTTTAGATTAGATCGTGATTAAATTTTTATACTTTAAGTCTTCAAGGCTAAACATTCACACCTCTCAGAACGACGCCATAAATACATTAATATTCATATTTGCCTATTATATCTCGCCCACACAAAGTTAACATTAAATGTTCGCAGAATGTGCAGTCGAATATGTTTCACGTTTCAGTAAGCATCATAGCTAGTTGCATATAATTGATCCAGCCTTAGAAGGTATTTAGAGGGAAAACCAGTGGCGCTTTAAGTCTGGTTTTGGCTTTATTTTACTGTATTTATTTTTAATTGGCAAGTTGGTGATCAGACTTATTTGCCAGACACAAACAATTTTCTACAGCGTAAAAACAATTTTCAGTATATTGTATAGCTTTCTGAAGTTGGGCATAACTAGAAAATGTTTTCACGTAGTTGATTTATAAGTGTCCTTTGTTTGAATGTAATTAAGAACCACCGTGACTTTGCTTCTTGATATTGTGACCCATAAAAATCTTTGAATTTAATCATAAATAAAAAAAGTATACTTGCGGAACAATTCTCTTGTGCTATGACTAATTAGACATTTTAAGATGGTTTAGTCCAAACTTTAATATATTTTAGAGATACAAATAAAGGCCTTCCAAACCGCACTGTAACGCTTCTGTGCTCTATCCACAGCTGGCTTGTGTTCAGATCGTTACACCAACGCCTTAACTGACGTTGAAAAATGTACAGCATCCTCGATATTGCATGAATATCAACATCAAAGGTGTCAAGCACATAAGTGTTATAAGAACATGGAAATTGCAATGCTTTTGTATGAAGCCCTTGATCTAGGAAGCAAAATATACTAATAAATGTCTTGTGTATTTTAGTAAATTATTATGCCCTTTAAGAAGAAATATGATATCGAATCTTCATCATATATACCGCATTCGTAACTCATCTGCCCGTAGTTGGTATTTTTTACCAGTACTAAAACAATAATTAATGTATGCAATCTATGGGCGAATAAAGACAATTATTCGTCACACATAAAAAGCGCTAATGATCTGGAACTATCTTATTATATATTTTATACCAAGTAATACAAAATTATCTATTTGCGTCTGTGGTTAACTGGCCTATATCGTTAATTGGAGTTAGTTAAGATTTGGATATTATAGGCAACTAAGTGATCAGCCTTTTGAGTCTAATACTTGTAGTTGAACATTAGGTTTTGTTTATATGATGCAACTTCATAACGGCCTCACACCGTTTTCTCAAGTGTTAATTGCACGTGAAAAGAATATTTCAAAAAGCCGAAGGTCAACATAACAGCAGAGTTATGAGTACATTAACCATGATTTAAAATATATAACTTTTGATATTGTGAAACTAAATTTTACTCAGACAGAATTTATTAAAAGCATCAAACTCCGTAAAAGTCCGTAACTCTTTTAAACAATTATTTTATTATACTAACAAAGAACTCTGAAAAATTAAAATGGATTCTAATAAAAATTAAGTTGGGAACAAGTCGGATTGCGAACTTAATTTTGGGGCCATAATGCTCGTTCAATTTCTTTCGTCGCAAAGTTTGTCCCTATTAAACGATTGACGAACTATCCAAATATTTAAATTCACTTCAAAAATTCGAATAATACTCAGTACCAGTGAATAACTTTGTAAATTTCGGGGAGACATTTGTCGTCTTTACTAAGTTTTGTACAAATAAAATCTGTTAACGAAATTTTCGATCTTTGTGTCATTGTTAATTAAGCAGATGTAAGAGAAGTAAATTATTTTATATTTATATATTTTTAAAACATTGGCACTGTTAATTTCATCGCCAGAGGTATTGAGTAACGTATATGCTATTAAGCAGTGTTGACCTAGTGGCTTCAGCGTGCAACTCACATCCCTGAGGTCGTTGGTTCGATTCCCGGCTGTGCACCAATGGATTTTCTTTCTATGTGCGCATTTAACATTAGCTCAAACGGTGAAGGAAAACATCCTAAGGAAACCGGTTTGCCTTAGACCCAAAAAGTCGAAAGTGTGTCAGGCACAGAAGGCTGATCACCTACTTGCCTATTCAATTCACAAACGATCATGAAACAGGTACAGAAATCTGAGGCCCAGACCTAAAAAGGTTGTAGCGCCATTTTTTTATACGCGCTATTTATATTTATACCAATGGCGCTATAACCGAGTAGGTCTAGACCTCAGATTTCTGTAACGGTTCCATGATCAACCTTCTGTCCCTGATACCTGCCGTCGACATTTTGGGTTTAAGGCGGGCGGTTTCCTCACGATGTTATCCTTCATCGTAAGAGCGAGTATTATATGCGCAAATACATAGAAAGTCGATTGGTGCACAGCCTGGGATCGAACCTACGACTCCAGGGATGGGATAATATTATGTATTATCTTTTTTGTATCAGTTCTTACTTTTAGGCTTGAATTACATTAAAAAGCAATGTATGTAACATTCTGTGAACAACATTGAAAAAATTCCCTTCAAATACCTATTTAATGCGTGTTGCGTGCTGTACCCACGAGAATGTAAGTGCGTGCTACTATTTTACCATGCCTTCTGCTGATGGGGACAAATCTTTGTTTTTTATTATGATTAATAAACAATTAGTTACTTAAAGATGTCACGTGGAACACGGTGTAATGGTTGCAGATCCTTACAAACATTTTTAAAACAAAGAACTTAGAAATATCCACCATTCTTTTTAAGCAATATGTTATATGTATTTCTTTATTGACGTTCATAAGTGTACATTGTGTTACCTAAATGAATAAATGATTTTGAATTTGAATATAATATTTTGTGCTAAAATTTAATGGTTCAGAAATGTGCTAGCGGTTTTAGTACATTAAAGAATGTCAATATGAATTTTAACTTTCCGTTGCGTTTGTGTTGCGTTTTTGGCATCAAAGTGTGACGTATCGGTAACGAAAACTACAAAGAAATGTTTGTGACGTTCATCATAAAAAACGGTAAAAGTAAAACATGTTTTAAAAATAACACCCACTATGCGTAAGTTTGCAGCCGCACAAAACGAGCTTATAACATCAAAACCTAAAGTTGGCTCTTATTTTGTAACTTCTTATAGCGAGGCCATCCCGATCCCAATAATGAGGTATTGTTTCGCGTGATCACAAGGTTGCGACATCAGCGCTACGGATATTGAGAGAATTACATCGAACTTACAAAACATAACGACGGAATCGGTTTCGCTTTCGCCATTGAAAGTAACAGAGTACGGGCGCAGATCTTCATAAATTGCGAAGAGCCCACTTAATCACGTCTGCTACTAAAAAAGGCAACAAGTTGGTCCATTCTTTTAAAGTAACGATGCTACAGAAACAACACTGGCACATTAAAAATAAAACATTTTGCGTCTGGGTTTAAAAAGACACTAATAAATACGATCTGATGTCAATAGCTGCAATTAAGGAAAAAGTTATGTTACTATGTGGTAATGTTGGGGTGAATAATGACTATGTATTTATTGACACGAGTAAGATACGCCTTTAATACGTGTTATAAACAAATTGATGTAATACTGTTCTGTCTGTAAAAAAAATAAATAAGCAAGCAGCTTTTTTTGGTTGCTTGTTTATTTGTTTTCCTTTAATATATTGCTTATGTTCTAATGTATTTGATGACGACTTAACGGCATGAAATTTACAACAGAACCATAAGTCCAATCTGTTTATAGAAGTTTTAAATGTACTCACGTAAACCAAGGATAATATTACAATAAGATTAATTTCATACAAAAATAATTTCTATAAATATGATAATGTAGCGGTTACATTCATTTCAAAGTTTTAATCGGAATTTTAGTCGACTTTCAAAGGTATTAGGGTAAAACTATTGACGTGATTTTAACCGCAACGGAAATCAAATCAGACAAGATAATCAGATCGCTGACTGAAGGGTTTTACACCATTTTTACTTACTGAGAATCTACCCAGGTCTTTTTGGGTGCTACTGACCGTATTTAAATGTAATTTGTAGAGTATTTGACAACTGTTTAAATAGCTTTAAAGGTACTTTAAGCAAGGGAATATATACTGTAATGTAATTTTCAATGTACAGATACAGCTAATACCGCACAATGGTTCTTTTTTTAAGCAATCTATTGCAGTGAGGAGAAAATTTCTTTTATTTTTCCTATGTACATTTTTGTATGAGTGCTAGTTGTTTGCAACAGCTTTTTTTATTTTTAAGTAAAAATATGACAGAAAGCAAACGGGCGTTATATATACGAATTTTATGCGTTCAACCAAAAATAATTTATAGGTGTCGGAGTCAAATATTGAGTTATGTAATTGCTAATGTAATATTTAAATCATTTACGTCTGGATTGTCTGGAACTACTCTTAACGGCATTTACATAATTTTCATCTTTAATTTATGTCTTTTATCTGTTATTATTTGTGATTTAAATAAATTGTTCATTATTGCGATAAATATCACTTAAGCTTTACAAATCGTTATAAACACGTCCTTTACAATAATTCATTTTCAGCCAATTTATTATAAGTCAACCAGCTCATTACAATATTTTTCGATGAAAACTGCCGAAAGCTCTGTCAGTATTAGTATTTATTAGTTTAGCCTTATCGTGTTCATAAAAATGTGGCCTATGATGATGATATATAAGGATCTATTTCAATATATATGCGATGGACTTATTCACCCTAGCTACAGCGTAGCTGTATACAAAAATGTATAAAGATTTAACTGAACAGAATTACGTCCAAAAGGTGTACATTTTGATAATTAAAACAAATAGATATGGTGAGTATTTAAAGCTCAAGTGTATTGTGAAAGCCTACGAAAACAGTTGCATACAAATAGCTACATTAGCCGCAGTGTGGGGAGCTCACCCCTCTACAAAGGCTCCAGTGTGACTACGTTTTAAGCAACGCTGAGTCAATATCGAGATATCGAGTTTTTATGTGTTTTGGCCGATGTTCTGATTACTGTTTAACAACTCGATGAGAGGTACTTTGAGTTTCTCGATTAAATATGTATACTTAAAATTATTTTTGTTATCAGTGGCATTATGACCTATGGTATTGGATCCAGGATTCTATATCAGTTTTCTCATCTTTTTTTCCATATAATATTTTCGGGTTTAAGTTATGCCGGTTTTTTTACATTTCTCTTCGCTGTTGGTGCAACTGTTATTCGAATAACATACTATGAGAGAAAACATCCGTTCCGATTCGTTTTTAAAGTCCCCTAAGAGATATTTAAAGAGATAATGCAATTTTCGAAATGTTTTATCTAAATAAATGCTTCTTTATATATAAAAGATAATATATTTTTAGTATGTAGACAACATGTTAAAAAAATTGTATTCCTATTTATTAAAACTTAGAAGAAAGTTGGTATTTTTATGTGAACTTAAAGTAATATGTACATTGGCAAAGTTCTACTGCGTAAAATTAACTTTTCTGAAGCGCAGCTGCAAGACTAGAATATTAATCATAATTTGTCTGTTGTGAACCTTGCAAGGTTCGTAGGACAGAATCGTTAAAGTTGTGGCTTTTGGTGAAGATGAAAAATTAAAACATATATAAATTAAGGTTTTGCATAGAAAAATTAAACAACATGCTTAAAGTAAACGAACGCCCTACGCCTCTCTCATGAGACCTTAGGATTTTTGCACCTGTCAAAGATGATAGGCAATTGCCTAATTAGGTGTTCATCCGTCCGTGTCTGACACACATCTATTTCGTGCTGGTATGGTGTACTGAGCAAGTGATATTTCCTCAGTTGTGGCTCAAGCCGTATTATATAATACAGCGTTATTTCAAATACATTTTCTATGCGATAATGGCTGACATCTGCCACTATTACACCGTATTGTGTGTTCTGTGCATTCTGAGAGTCAAGAATATTAAAGTCTGCTAAACTGTGTTTATTATCATTAATAATTTATCCATATAATCGAACAGGATTTGTGTCAAATAGTAAATGTAAAATCAAAAGATCAAGTCCTAAAAAATAAGTAGGTAGGTAGCTTTTTATAGGTATATGCAATATTGAAAATTTGGCCTGACTAGTCCGTACATAAACGTTTTTATTTACAGTAATAGTGTACATTAAATGCGTATACGATGTAACTACATTTCAAATAACAATGTAGGTTCCTCATTTCAAGTTACGAATAGTTAGAATTTATGTTGGTGTACTATTCCAAATTCAAAATTGTCTATAATTCCATTACTGCTTGAGTAGAATATATTGCCACGTTACCAGTGGTGTAGCGCAGTCGTATACCCTCTTGTTTGACGCGATGTTCTCGTTTTAACATGTATGATTGTTGAGGGAAAATAAATGCATTTTTACCTTAACTACAGAGATAACTTATTAAAATTGATTATTACAAATAATGAGCTAAAAAAGTCTAGAAAATTATAGTGGGACTTTTGTTATTCTATTTTTTTAGGTAAAGTGTTTTCTGAGAATGTATTCAATTAAATAAAAGGATGGGGCTAATGACGTAATAATGGGGCACCTGCTTCAGACCAAAGAAGGTTCAGGCACGTTCCTACACATTTTTCATATTTGACAAACGATTGGAGTAGCTAAATGTCAATACTTTTATTTTTCATTAGTAATAAAGCAACAGACCAAAATAGAATGAATCGCAATTCCCATAGTTCCAACAGTTAATATACCATATATTGCAAAAGTCTTACATCGACCAGGGGGTTACATAATATAATTATGTCACCTGGGATGTCATGTTCGGTCTTGTTGGATATTAAAAAAAAAATCTCGGCTTTCGTAAGTAGAGGAACTCCATCCTCACATGACAATGTAATTTTTTTGTTAGATCTAAAACGTGTTACCAATCCCTGAGTCCTTACTTACAGAAGCCCCTTAAAGACTTGAGCGAGCACATATCTTTGTTTGGAGCCATGTGTGTATCTAAGTACAAAAAGTAGAAAAACATGAGCATGGAGTTATAAAGGCCAAAAACAAATTATGGATTCTGGCTATTATTAGTTCAATTTAGTCAATATTGTGTCATCCGATATTGAACTAAATTAAAGATCTGAGCTAAAATCCAGCTTCATTCAGTCAAGTTAAATGCCATTACTTATTACCTTGTACCTACAGAGAAAAATCAATTACAGTTTGTATAAGATTGTTTTTCTTCGATACTATATCGAGGTTAGAAAGAATTCTAAACTAGGTAGAAGTTTTGTTTGTAAAAAAAGGGACATTTTAATGTATAAAAGTTACAATATCTGTATCAAAAGGTATGTCTTAAAATACTGTTCTGTTATCAATTACTCCACGCTATGTTTTCTTTGTCTATATGATCAAGAATTATGCTCACATACATTTTTGCAGAGCCTCATAAATTCGGGGTAAAGAATCGCTCGCTTAGCCACTAGGGTACACTGTTTGCTGGATTAGTATTGTGTTATTTTGAACTACCTTATCTAATTTGGCTTTTTAGGCCTAATTGTTTTTACAAAGGCAATATAAATGATGCAAATAATATTCATATGACACAAACAAAATCGTTATAACGTTTTAGCCTCATCCGGGAATTAAACCTAAGAATAATCACTAGACCAATGAGGCGGTTACCTCTACAGTTGATGTTAAGCTTTCCTACTCTTAATAAAAATACAAGTCTTAGTTAAATAATAATTATCTTGGGTACGCTGCTCATAAACACATTTTATGACCTTTATCTGTCAAGCGCTTAAGATTAAGGGTATAAAACTGCTAATTTCAGCGCTTAAAACGACAATGGATTTAAGATTTGCGCTGATAAGCAATGGACTGAAAGTAGTCGCTATTTAACTGAAATTTGTTCCTAACGCATCAGAAAATGGGAGAAGATAGGAGTATCATAATACCGACAGTCCAAGTTGACGCTGTGAAGTCTAAGTTGCCGATTAGTTGGCAAAGGTTCTCTAGTATTGAAGGTTCTCACATTGGGTTGCTGCACCAGGGAGAGCAGATAAAGTATGTAATCTATAAGAGTCTATACAATATTTATGACATAGACGAGTGACTTACTTAATTGGATACCTGCGATGAAGATTAATATAACATTAAAAGGAACATAAAAACTTTTCACTACCATGTGATTCATTTTTCAGAAACTATTCGGCAATTAATTTTAGTAGCACTGCACTTGTTCGTTCTTGTCCGCTTTACGCCCTTGATTTGAGTAAAAACTAAAATTCTCGAACAACTAAAGGTATTTGAATGAATATTTTAACTTTATTAGCTTTTACACTAGATTACTGTTCAGATGAACTTAAAATAGCCTTTTGCGATATGACAAACACATCGGACACAGAAATAGGTCGACTCAGTTCCGAGTCGTTGAGCGCGCCACCGGAGTGTGTCCTCCACAAACCAAATCAACTTTATATTGAACCCTTAGCTCTACTTACGACGAATTTTGCGTCCCCAGGATAGAATGCCGGAAAAATTAAATTATATTGCAAAGGAAAATGGAATGCAAACATTATCGAAGGCCTTTATTTAAACATGAACGAAAATTTTCTAATTATCCCTAATTCCAATGAAATAGTTATATGTTTTGTAATACTAGCAGTTTTTTATTTATCAATCTTGTTCACTTTTATGGCCAAAGCAGACATTATTAATACAATTACAAATTAATAATAATAAAAAATACAATTTAATTATGAACACAGATTCACTAAAAATCTAAAATTACAATATGACAATGTTATCAAAGTGTTTTTAATAGCTCAGTAGTACGATGACTTCTAAAATTCTAGATTCTTCCACGAATTCTAAAATAATAGATAATAATTGATCCCGTTAAATGCAATAAAAAATATCGTAAATCTACAATTTTAACTGAACCTGTATCACTCGTGATTAACAAATAATAATATCATTCATACAACTATGAAATAAAAATTCAAAGGTAGTTCTAACTAGTAACTACTTCTTAAAGGTAAATCGGACGAGAAGAAATGACTGTCAAAGAAAACTGTCCAACGCTCTGAATAATCGCGAAGTTTGTTTTGCATAATCAATGATACTAAATCAAGCAATCATCGTAGCTGCAATGTTGAGTTCTATCATTTAAAGTTTATTAAATGAATGAAAAATGAAATTGAAAAAAAATGTAATTCCCTGCTAAGCTTAACGACTGATTCATGAATAGTTTTATCTCAAGACTGTTAACAATAACAAGGATTAATTAATACTTTTATCATTTGTAAGAGTCGCCTTTGCAAAGTTGTTAATAAAGGATTTACGAAAAGATTACGTTTACGTTACTTTACTGAAATAAGTAGGTGACGTATTACAACTATGTTTTTTTATATGTCGTAAAGGACTTAACAATAAATTATGCTATGTTTTCTTATTTGTACTAAACTCATATTGGATCAAAAAGACTATTTAAGGCAGATTTATAGCATTTACAATTATAAAATCATAGTATGTGTCTTATTACACTTTTTGAACTAAAGAGCTAATTTGTCGCTCTCCTTCAAGTCACGTTTTCGTTATGATGAAACAGATACAAGAACTAAAATTGTAATTGGACTAATTCGAGTTGTATATCCCATGTTATATTATAGTACATTGTAACGATGCCGGAGATAAGCAGGAAATAAGCACAGTTGACGATTTCACTTTCAAGAAATTATCATTTTATTGAACTGTATTGTATTACAGTGGCTTACAGAAATAATAAAGCTGAAGAAGGAATCTACTATTATTAATTTCGAACTTTTATGTTTTATGTTAGTTTTGGAAAATGCAGAAATAACCATTTCTGTGTTAAAGAAGATTTATAAACTGGTTAACCGAAGTAATATTTAAAAAAAGGGGCGCTACAATCTCTAGGTTTTGGGTTTAATTTTCTGAATCTTCTCCGTAATAATTTTTTTCTTAATTCACGAGAAGGAGCCCTCTATGCCTGATACACACCGTCGAATTTTAGGTCGAGGGTATGCCTGTTTTCACGTGATACTTCACTTCACCGTACGAGTGAGCGTTAATAGCGCACTTAGTAAGAAAAATACACGGTCGTGATGCGAACACGACCTCCGGTTGTTTTTTTTTATATCCTTGTATTAAGAAGACGTGCCAGAGCGATTTTTTGAAAACGCTAAATCCGTTTTAATATAACGAATTTTCAGACCATAACATCTTAATATTTCCTAAACTGTATTTATAACATAAACATAATTGCTAAGTATGTTCCTTCAGTCGGGACATGCTATCATAGGAATATAGAAATTGGTGATAAATAGTAGAAAAAATACCAAATGACTAGCAAAAACCACCATGATGTCATTACAGGAAGAAACCTATTTCGATAGAGTTGCTAGTTTGACTTAGATTAATTAGTAAGATTCAGAAGCACTACTTAGCGTAAAGTTTGACTAAAGTTCGTCATAAATGTATTGGATTTATAACATTCGCGAGTCATAAGTCAAGTCTCGTATCTTTATCTCACCCTCCGTGTTTCTAAATGTTGACTCTAAATTACATGTCTCTCCAATTTTAGTTGAATTCTTTGTAGAAATTAAAGAGTTTTCCGAACATTCGCCAATAATATTACGATTATATAATAAAATGTTACGGTTGAAAAAACCATAACAATTTATTCATAACATTAGGATGTAAATATGTTTTGTTTGCTATTAATTTTAATTTAATTAAATGATGGAAATAGAATATAAGACATTCCTAAAAAAAATCTTTACAGAAATAAGAAAAGGTCAGAAACAGTAAAAAAGAAAGTAGTTTAGTAATATAACCCTATCACAGCACTATATAAGTACGATATATAGGTACATGTCCACTCCAGAATGCGTCAATAACCATATCTGACTCGATCGATTCAACACTATTGAATCGATATGAACTTGCACTGTTCACAAGTTGAAATTTACTTAGATTAAATTTAAAACCACAAACAAATTTGAAAAAAAAAACAAAATTAATCACACACACTGTACTGTACTCAAAAATTGTCCAATTCCAAAAATGCTGGTCAAAACCGCCTTTTTTGAAGCAGGTTGATAACTGGCCGGCAACCAATGAGAAGAGGGCGTAGAAATAGTCGGCTAATACTTAATAAGTGATTGGCGTCAGAGGAAAATACAAGAAGTACATTGACAGAACTAACATTAAACTAAGAGAATTTCATACTTTCATCTACAGCATCTACATACGTATTTTTTCTTTTTCTTTTAAAACTTTTCTACTTTACCTTGGAAATTCGTTTAGTATCAGCTTGGAAGGAATAAACAATCCAATGGCAAGTATGAAAAGCTATAAAGATAATGCAAAAAGCCTCTAAAATAAATCATAAATATGTGACATCATTACGACGGAGATTTTCTACAGACGTGTGTGTGTATGTGAATTTTGTCTATTCTTCTAAATATCCACCAATATTATACTAATGTTTTTTTTTCAGATTTAGCTCGTTCACCTACATTCTACTAATAATAAAATAAAAACTCAAGGTAGGGTAGTTCTACAATAATTTTAAAATTACATGAAATTGGGCAATGCTAGTAATGCAAACTTATTACCTCTGAAAGCATTATGACATAAAATTCTCCCCCTCGACAATCTTTACGATACTTTTTATATATCTTAAATTCACTTTTATTCCTACCAGAATATTAAATATAGTATTTTTATTACTTGAATGCTTTCCGTGAATAATAAAGATAATCTTTTATCGGAGTTGGCGAACAAAATATATAGGTTCAGATGAGGCAGGGATGTCACCTCCTAAAATGAGTCGAACCCGAGTTGGCTGTTTTGTCCTATAGTGATAGGATTTATATTTAACTAACACCTATGTTTGACAACATACATTCTCATCAATATAATAATTGTCATAGATGTATACATCTATTATATTTTAAAACACAACCTGTTATAAATCTAAGTAATTATAATTTTTTGACAACGCTCTAGACTTAACTGGAGATAAGTTGCTTACTAGTGAACACGTGAGACGATAATAGCTTTATTGTTTATACTAATTAGTAACTTAGAGAGTAGGCCTCCAGAGTCGTATTATTTAGTGTAACAACCCTGAACTTCCACCATAATGATAATATAGAGGTGGAAGTATGTCTCTCTTGGGGCTAAGTAGATATGTGTAACGCTGCGCTGTGTTTTTGCCCAACCGTATATATCCAAAATAATATGAAAGCTTTACGTAAAACCAAGGAACTGCACGCTTATTAACCAATACTGCTACGACATTGTGTGAACAGAAGTAAAGAAATTCACGTAAGCAAATATATAATAAGTTCAACACAGTATCATTTTTTTATTAGTATTTCAGTCTTATAAGAGTGTAAAACATAAACTTACAACAATATAGGAACATCAGTATTTTTAACACAAAATGTCTCATACATATACAGTATTTTTAGGCTTTTAATACCATATTATATTTTTATATTGGTTTTAGTTAGTAGTAAAGTTTTATTTTACGTTTTTGTTTATTAAGTGTGATGTGAACCACAAAAGTGGTCACGTGTGTCTGTATCAATAGATTTTTTAAAATAAATGTATATTTTATTAAGTCTTAAGTATAGGTTGGAACCCCATTTTGGGTATAAAATATTGATACCCGCTGTTGTTGAATGTTATCTAGGAATTTAGTCCCTCTGAAAGGTGCAACTAATGTTTCTATATTTACATTAATTATCGATAGTTATACGTTCAAAGTGTATATGCGAATTTTATATTAAGATGGTGATAAAATGCTAGTATTTCTGCCGCATACAGCTAGTAAACCACCAGTACCTACTGAGCCCTGTGCCTCAAAATAAAAGCTAGCATTTCCCCTGTGTCGTTAAATTTGATTCTAACCGTCGTGAATTCGATGTATTGTTGTGATGTAGTGTAGCGGATTAACTTAGAAATGCTTAGTACTTTATTCATTATGGTTGAGGAGAAGCATTCGCCTGTTATTGGAGAGTCGTGATTTTATGGTGCATCTAATAACTTTAGTTTTGTGTGTGGTATTCTATTTCTAAGGCTCGTTAAAATGTTTCGTTATTTATTTTATTAATGTTATTGTGTGATAGTGGCCTTGGTATGTACTAAGGTTTTATACAATATATTTTAATATTATATTGTTGGCTGCGTGTGACTTTCAATCCTGTGGTGGTACAAACTGCGGTATGGTCTTTTAGTTGGTTAGTTTCGGTGAATATGATTCAAATATATTTATTTTATTCAATAAAATATAAGGTAAATGTCTGAAATATACAAATACAAATATGGATTTCATTTAATCATCTATTTCAAGATCCAACTTTGATTTTAAATATTCTACTCGTATAGTAACGCATCATACGTTACTAGCGAAATTGTAAAACAAAACAACATCAAAATCAATAGTAAAAGCATTAAAAATCGTGTTTATCTCAATCACATTCTCGTTAACTCACAAAAGAGTTACTTTGCGCCTGTTTCATTGGTATTTTTTGTAGTGTGTGTGTAGCCCTCTGCCTACCAAGCCAAAAAAGACTTATCATTTCGCCGCGAATCGAACCATTCACGGTTGCGATGAGATATAATTTCTAAATTAGAATTATAATTATTTAATCATGTCAAGTACATTTTCGAAAATCTTAGACTCGTACTTGAGATAAACAAACAGGAATAAGGTAAAGTAATCAAGTAATCTTAATTACATTTTGTAGGAAAAACTTGGAATGGAATGGAAGTCGTAAAAGTTAAACGATTCTGTTACTAAATCTAACGCATTCACCCAACGAAGCCATGGATCGAAGACGTGTGTAGGCGTGACGCTATGATTAGTACGTTCGCAAGTGATTTCGATGGTGAATATGTAGAGAATTAAACGAAGAATATAACCCTTCCGATGTTGACAATTTATGTTAACCTCATTTTAATATCGTCGCCTAATATCAGATATACAAAAGGCGCCACACCGCCATATCGAGAACGGTATTATGTAGTGAAATTATATTTATTTTAAACTTTTTTCTACCATTATAGTAATTCGATAGAAGAGAAAAAATTATAAACCCTTCATGCATGCTTCGTACACCTCTGAGAAAGGTAGTGCGCGTAAAAGTTATCGTTTCCGATGTCTAGGTTAATCGGTAAAGTCACATGCCCAACTTCTCTGACACATCTGCATTGTGTCCCCAAACGTAAGGATTTCAAAAAGTTACCGACTACAAGACCTTTGGCCCAGTAATATCGTTGGTATCGTCGATATATGAATTGAAATTAATACAGGCAACGATAAATTTTATATTATTTACAATTGATCCATTACATAAAAATATAACGTGACTTGTTTTACAAATGATAAATGACTTCCATTTGAATATTGTTAAAGGGGCTTAGCCATTTAATGTGTATTCGAGTGAAATCATCCGCCCGCGCGGTGAGCGGTTACCGTCTACTTGATGTAGTTAGTTTAGAACTACTATATCTTATATATCTTAACTATTATTTTATAGGGCTAGTTTATACGCAGTTCATTAATAGATGATTTTGGATTATTTGCTAAATGTGATATCGAGTGGAGGTGTATCAAACAATATGATTTTAACATAAATAAGTTAATGTAAATAATAGTTCCAACGTGTCTTGGAACTTGGCAGTGCAAAGATATATTTCAATTACTATACTTCGTGAGGTATATCATATGAAAAAAGTTTACGTGTGTCATAAAGGTTGATCACCTTATCTAGTTAAACATTTTCTGTGCAAACCCATAGTCTTAATGCGCAAACAAAGCGAATTTTTCTGCGGTGGCAGTTTACCATGATTATCGTTAAATCTCATGCATATTTAAACGTTAAGGGTCCAGTCCTTTTCCGTATAATTTAAGATTGCTTTGACTTTTTCGGTTAAAATATATATATATATATATATATATATAGCTCAATTTATATATATATATATATATATATATATAAATTGAGCTGCAATGTTAAATATAAAGTTTTTGATAATCCTTTACAGTATAATTTTAGTTTAATGTTATTTTTGAAGGGATTCAATTTATATCACCTTTCTTTTATCTAATAAGATATGTAAGGAAGCAAACCCCCTGGGTGGGAATTTCTGGTTATAAAACAATTTGTTCTATAAATGAACAAGCTGTTTCAAAATGTCTTTATACCTTATCTAAGATATCCGTTTACGACCCATTTCAAATAAACGTGAAGTCAGCCCTAAATTCTTAAGGATAAAAAGAAGTTGACCCCTAAACTGAACGGCCGTTATTGATGTGATCAATCTATGTTAATGTTTCGATAAAACCTGCCTGAAAATGAAAAATCGATGAACTGTATTCACTTGTTTATATAATCTTTTAAATAAGGAAAAATTTTGAACTTGTATCATTACCAAATAATAATAATATAAGTTGTATGTTTACTTTGTGTATAATATATTTATTAATTATTGAAACAAAAATAATCAGTTAGGTCGTAGGTTCGTGCCCCGAACTTGCACTAATGTACGTTCTGTCATTGTGCGCTCTAATACACTCTCTCCAACGATGAAGAAAAATATCGAAAGGAACCCGTATGTCTCATATAGAGACATGTGCTAGAGAGAAGAATAGATAGAATAGATCACCTATTTGTCTATAAAAGGTATATGATCAAAGAAAAGGTTGCAATCGAAAACCAGGAGTTGTACCGTCACTCGTTTATTTATTTCAATTAAGTTCTCATGAAGCTCTTTTAAAAGACAGATCATCCCTTTAGATAGAAGAGTGAATACAGGTTTGGTTTTTATTCTAGACTGGACAAGTGTTTGTAGAATCACTGTGCCAGAGAACAAAATTATATTTTGGGATTATTATACCATTCTTTTTATTTTGCATACTTTGAAGCAACACGAAAGTTTTCATAGCTACGCTGATACTACAGCACGCTACGAACTCGTAGCAACCTCGTAGCAAGGCAAAGTACCGCTTACGTCTATCTGTTTTATTAGGGTATAAAATAATTACTTTCTATAAGTAATAAACAAAATAAAAAATAAATCAATGACGCAACAACCTTTTTAGGTCTGGGCCTCAGATTTCTGTTTCTGTTTCATGATCATTTGTAAATTGAATAGGCAAGTAGGTCATCAGCCTTCTGTGCCTGACGACGTTTTTTTTTGGTCTCTAAGGCAAGCCGGTTTCCTCACGATATTTTACTTCACCGTTCAAGCACATGTTAAATGCACACATAGAAAGTCTATTGGTACACAGCCGGGGATCGAACCTACGACCTCATAGATGAGAATCGCACGCTAAAGCAACTATGCCAACACTGCTCATTTATAAGTCATGGTACTCCAAAGAAAAAAAACGGAGCTTTATGGGTTTTGGTCTCATATCATTGATAGTTTTTGTTTACATATTACGGGAGCGAATCTCTGCTTTTACGCTCATTAGAGATTTATGTGAACTAACGATTTTAACATTATAATCCTAATAATTATTTCGACAAACATATTTCTATCTATTTCACTGAATAAATTATTTAAAGGTGATAATCAGACCTATGCTAATATGAAACAAATATTACTGTTATGTCGGTAATTCACTTTAGCGAGTGAGCATAGAAAATTCTATCGATAATGGAATAGCCAAAGTTTAAATGGCATTTAGTTAACTTTAGTTAAAATGGATCTTCGTTGTAAAGTAAACATGAATTTGGCTTGAAAGTCGTGACTGGCGAGAGAACTGTGCTCAGCATTAAAATCGAAGAACGTATTTCCAATGGAGTGTTGAACTTTTCACGTCATCCAACTTTACAAAGGAAAGCCTTTTAACGTTCGAAATGGAGCTTCGATTGCCAATAAAATACAGCATCACTTATACGTGTCATCACAAATATTCCGTAAATGGCATCATAATTAGCGAGTAACTAATATGTTTCACCTGTTGTCTTTGGTATCTTAAAAAAATGTATGTCAAAGGGTTCAAACCATATATGTTTTTGTATATAATTTATACAAAAGATATCCAAGGGCTTTACTGCAAAAATATATCGATACAGTGTAAGCGTATTTGCTTTTGGTTAGAATAAATAACTTTAATATCTCTGGTATATTATTAAAGGATAGAAGAAAAAACTACAAATTTCATAAAAAAAATAACAAAGTTACACGGAAATGTACTTGTCCCTTGCGCCAAAGTTACGGGACAATAGTGAAGGTTCACAGTTTATTGGTAAACACGAAGTCTACGTTATACTTGATTTTGGTTTTATATTCGACAAGCCAAATTCATTTTGTCCCTTTCGAAATAAATTGACTTTTTCCATTGCCCCAAAACATTAATGTACCTGATCAGAAACGGAGAAAAATTTGGTACCGGCCAAGTTTTCCTTAATGCAATACTATAGTTTCGTTCTCATGTTATTTGAAAACTGAAACTAAATAATCCATTAACCAAGTATAATAAACGGCTATACTTGATAAGGATTCTTATATCTAGAAGATAAAAAACAGCACAAATTCAAAAAAAATATTTAATTAGGGTGTAAATTTAGGTTTAGTATTAAAAAAAAACATATTTATCTTGCTTGAACAGCTAAATAATGATCGAATGATCGGTTGTGTAGCTGTAGCCTGAAGCCGTATCTTCCTCCTATGTATCCACTAATTACAAATAGAAGGCGAAATTATAGATAGACTACAAACAAAGAAGTTAGGTTTGCAAACATTTCATCTCAGAACGACAGTGCATAACATACATTTATTAGCATCAGCAAGAATATGACAAACCTTAAAACAAATAATTCATAGTAAATTTCGCAAACATTTTTGTATTAAATTTATGTTTACAAGTCCCCGGAGGAATGTACATTTTACGTTGTAAAGCTCATAACAACATATTCTGCAGTTGCATTTTTAAAACGAACAATTCTTGACTGTACACATCTTCAAACATTAACGAGTGTTATATTTCACTGAAAAATACGAAAAACAGAATAGTTGTTTGTTTGTCTTAAGTTTTAATTGCTTTTTTATCGTTATCGTTTGCAAACTCGAAAGAATTTAGAATTGTCCAAAATAAAAATATTTGTTTCCTTTTAGAAGAATAAAAAACAATATGTTATAGAAATATAATAAGAATACACAATTTTCATGTCACTAAACAAATATTTGAATTAAACAAACAAAAGAACCAACACATACTTTATTCTTTTAAGTTTGGTGTGCCCGAACATACGTAGACTGCTCATAATATTACTGAAACCTGTTTAATATTAATGGATACACTATAAATAGCAACTAGTCGTTATTGATTATTTGGTATATTTAGCAAAATTATTCATATTTGCTATGCATATTTCCTACTGACCCTTCGAACTCCGCCCCGATCTTTGAGCAAAATATTTAATGTATTTAAGGTATGAGGGACGTAAAATATCCCTCATAATACGCTTAC
This sequence comes from Pieris brassicae, assembly GCF_905147105.1. Lineage (NCBI taxonomy): Eukaryota > Metazoa > Arthropoda > Insecta > Lepidoptera > Pieridae > Pieris > Pieris brassicae. The sequence continues at coordinate 5,918,578 of NC_059680.1, forward strand.
TCGATTTTTAGGATGTATTTATGATGACTTAGGGGTTACGTTTAAGTAGGCTATTTTTTATCGCAGGGAATCAAATTAATTCAAAGATAGAGGCGGTACTCTTCGCGATTCCTGGGTTTACTAAGTAAATTGGGTAATGCTAATTGGTTTCATTCCACCCTTACTTCACCCCATTACAATGCACGCTTTTGCTTTTTAAGTTCCCAATTTTTTATACACAATATAAAATATAGCGAGTGACTGCATAATAATTTTGCATTAATGTTTAACTTCACTTAAGTACGGTTAAGACCAGGCTATTACCGCCCACAGACTTATTTACTTCACTCTCTCTACAATATTCTCATTCTAAAGCACCTGCGATCTCACCAAATTGCCTCACGTTTGTCTCTGTCTCACAGTAATTTTATCTCGTACTCACTCATTTTTTGTATGGTAAATGCGGTAATTTTCATAAATTATCATAAAATTATTCGACTAAGAAAAATAAGGTTATTAATAAACTTGTCATTTAATATTTCATAGTCATGAAATTTTATTTAGCTTAACAGTTTTATATATTATCGCACAGCATACTTATAAAGCAGAACACGTTATATAACCATCTTGAAAATGCGTAAAAAGTTCAACTTACCGGCTCCGCTGGTGTCGGTGTGAAGTTTATAGCGCGAAGCTGCAACGGGAAAAATATATAAGGTATTTATGAAGGTTCCGTACGAGTGACGCGGTTGCGGAACTGAGAGCTCGTCAGGAGCGTGAGGGTAGCACAGGTCCGTTGCCTGGGCCGCCCGACTGAGAATTGGCGGCGCCCTCCAGGGCAGTGTTGCCAACTCTCGATTGGGAAAGTGCGCTGAAGAATCAAAAAGCGCTATATTTGACCGTCGTTCTGTTTTAAACGGCTCTTTTTGTGCAGGTTATACACCATGATTGTTATTCCAAAGTAGATCTTTTAAAAACAGGTATGTTAGGATTTGATTGAATTATTAATAATGCATCACAACTCTTGACGACCCAAATAAAGTTTTAAATTAAAAGCAGTCTTAGATTAAGCGCAACTTTTTTTGAACGCTGCTGGTTTCGAATTTCCTCTAAATCCGGCGCCAATGGCGCTGAGTTGGCATCAGTGCTCCAGGGTTATATAACAGACACAGCGCAGCGGCACCCCTCTCCTCGCTTTTAGGGAAAAGATGAATGAGGAAAGTTTCCTAACGGACGTGAGTCCATGGAACGCACTAAAATTCGTGGTTACATAAAATCCTATGGCACATGCGCGATGCCAACCCACGCTAGGTCGAGATAAGATGCATCTTGAGAGTATACGCGATGATTCCTTAATATATATAAGCCATTTTATTTGAGAGTAAGTCTTTTTGTTAGTCCTTATTGTTCCGATGTTTTAAAAACAAGATTATTTATTGCTTCTCTCCGACTTTGAGCCTATAGGAGCTACAGCGATTGGAAGTGCTATGTTTTATTATTTCGATTCGCTTTTTTTTTCTTTTTAATCATACAATCAGTCTTTGAGACTATAAGTAGATGCGTTGAGTGCTTCTTGACGTATTAGGCGCTACTCTCAGTGGAGTCTGCCTATTCTTCCTTCTGCCTCAGTCTGTTGGGTTGTCCTGGTCAAAAATGTCTGGCCGTCCTGAGCTGTCCTAGCTGTCCTGCTAGCTGATTGGGGTGCTATTGAGGTCTTAGTTTGTAGTTATAGTTTTGGAGAACCATGGGGTATTTGATATTTGCTTGAGTATGTAATTTTGAGCTCTTTGTATTATTATTATATTTGAAGCACTAGCAGATCCTCAAAGCTGTATTCCATATGTCCATATTGGTTTTAGAATAGTTTTGTATAAAAGCAACTTATTGTCAATGGATAGTTTTGAATTTCGTCCCAGTATTTATTTATTTATTCATTTGGGAAACAAACAGAAACATCTCTAAAAGTATAAAACAAAAAAGAAATATAAACATAGAATTAAAACATGTATATAACGTATCCACAAAAAGTTTCACTGATAAAAAATAAGATATAAAGCAAAACAAAACATGACATGACAGCAGAATGTTATTTAAGTAGACAATACAATACAAAATATTTAAGTAGACAATACAAAGTTTATAAATCAGGAGAACGACAAATATACTAGTAGCCATAATGAATAAGAAAGATACAAGGTTTAGGACTTTAATAGTTGTTTTAACCTATTCTTAAATGAAGCAGTAGAGGAGTGCGAAAAAAGATCGATATTAGTAGTAGCCAGTAGAGACCCTTGTATTTGTGGTTAATTTCGTCACGTTTTGTGTAAATATGTTTTTTCCAGGTGATTCTGCGGTCTAAATGCATTCCTGAATATTTGACTGTATTCTGATGTGGTAATTGGGTGCCATTTAGAGTGGGGGGGGGGGGGGGTTAGTCTTCCTTTTGGAGCGTGAAAGTAAGTATTCGATTCGTATTTATTATTATATATTACTTTCGATTCGTAAGGTGGAGAAATGTTTTCGTCGTCACATGTATTGCATTAAAGATATCAAGACCTTTCTTGGAATCATATAACCTATCATAATAAATTACTTTACTTACTTGTAAGTTATCTTTACAAAAAATCACTACAATTATTATATTTGAAATAAACATACTCAAAGTTCTATATCGAACTTATAAAAACAGAGATTTTACTTTGCAACTTCACTTTAGAAATAATACTTATCCATCTAACTGTTCGCCTTTATACTTCCTCATAATTTTCCCTTTCACCTTTTATGTCCAAGACTAGCTGTAGGCATGCGTCTGGTGACTTCAAGCACTTTTCATTATCATAGGAAAATTTATTAATATTTTATTTATCAAGTGTACTCATTGAAGATGTAAGTTGGCACCTCGTAGATAGTAGCAGTGACAGTGCATAAGTATCGCAATACAGCGAGGAAATGCTGCCAGCGTTAAAGGGACCACCATTTTTAAATTTGTTCTATTTATTACTATGAGAGTAAGAAATGTATAAATTTGATTGTTATGTTTAGGTTTTCATTAATAAAGTATATGTCTCATCAATTTTAAAGGATATATATTATATCATTGTTTGTCGGGACTCAAATGATTAGTTGCGTGATAATAAACTGATTCTCGGTCATTTTATAATTCATCTATTCAACAGTCACCAATTCTGCAATGCATATTAACGCCTCGAAACGCTTATAACCTAATTAAGATCTTAAAATATGTATAATATTTACATAGTGCTTAGATAGATTAAAGATTAATTAATATGTATGCCTTGTATGTGTAGCAACGAATACATAACAATTGCAATAATTAAATTGATGACGCCGGACCTAATATAAAACTTACTTACTTACTATATACCTTGGCAAAAACCAATATAAAATATAAATGATAATATGATTTCAATCAAATTACACAATCGTTTTAAAATTTAACCTTAATTCAATCAACCAAGATTTAATTTCCATTGAATAAATCTTATCCTATATATATATATCGTCCTTATAGTACCGTCTGTACTATAAGGACGATAGATAGCATTTGTTTATTCGATGAAGCTTCTACTTATGCCCTAGATGAACATTAACAAGGCAAGTTATCCGGAAAATTAATGGATAAAATAAAACTTATTTAATTCCTTATAAAAAAATTAAGTTACGTTTAATTAAGTTTCGTTTATAAAGGAAACCCAAAAGATAGTAACTCACTCAGTTTGTCTTCTCGAACAAAGGACTTGTCTAATCCAGTCCACTTGTTGTTATAGTATTCTTAGCTAAATATAGTTCGTATATAGTAATTTTAAAGGCATTCCTATTTACATAAGAACAAAAGAGCCGAATGGCACAGTAATCCATGGAACAAAGAGTGAGAATACAAAAGATTACATCATTAAGGTCAATTTGTGCGCCCTTTCAAAATAGGTATAATCACACCAATTAGCGCCCTGTAAGTGCCATCTAGACCAAATAGTATTAAACGCTATTTACAATTTAGCAGTCGCTCTATATTTGTTATTTTCGCGTTATCTATGAACTGTATACGTACTTATGGCTTAACCATTAGATAAACAAACAATTAAACATATGCGACGTTTAACTAAGTCGATTATTTCTACGACAACGTCCCGTAAGACTTTTTAAACAAATTATATCCACATACAAATTTACTTTATGCAATTAGGAACTTCATTGAAGAAACGAGGAATAATATAAGCTAGTGAATAATATTTCCTATCGTATACATAAGCCAGCCATCGGAACTATCTAGTTTTTGTAGTACAATAGAATTGTATTTGGTGGATAAGCAACCTGTAGTTAAATTATAAATAAAATATACAAAAATCTACCTTGTGGCCATGGCCATGGTCGTGTTATTAGAAAGAAAGAATCAAATAAACAACATAAACAAAAAATAAATATATATATGGGTGAAACAACCTGTAACAGATGTCATTTCAGCAGTGCAATCAGTCAACCACCTTCCTAGTAGGAGTGCCATGCGGTTGCTTTCGGGCTTCAGCCAAATGGGCTGGCACAACCGGGGCAGTACCACCGTCTCACAGAAAACAGGCGTGAAGTGATTCAATGGGTTCATCTTATTGTAATCGCGTTTCGTGCGGTGAATGAGACTCCCGCTAAATCCCTTAAAACTAGTAACAGGTTTCGACTCAGGCTCTGTTTCTGCTACAGATTCCCTGCTCGAAAAGATCCCATCCGCTGAAATCGTGATACTTGGTGACTCTTAAAACACACTCCATTCATCATTGAAGGGTAAGGGAAGGTCATTTGAAGGGAAACGCTAAATTAGCCTTTAAAAAGCTTGCTCAGCAAGGTGAGACGGTACTTCAATCCGGGCCACCGTATAAAGCGCAAATTCGGCCCCAGGTGGAGTACTGTTCTCACCTCTGGCCGGGAGCTGCCCAGTACTAGCTCTTTCCACTTGATCATATTCAACGAAGAGCGGTTCAAATCGTCAGCGACCAGTCTCTTTCCCATGGAGTTGCAGAGAAGAGATGTGGGGTCAATCTGCATCTTCTACCGCATTTACCATGGAGAGTGTTCAGAGGAGTTGTTCGGATGAATAAATGCAGCTGAGTCTCATCATTGGACGTCAAGGCAGAAATACGAAACTCCACCCGTATTACCTCGACGTCCGTCGTTCCACAACTGAGCTTGTTAAGGCAGTCTTTGCCGCGCACCACCACTTTGTGGAACCAGCCGCCCACTGAGTATTTCCGAACCCATTCGACGCAGGGTTGATTGGAATCTCTAGAATTTTCGTTTCAGTCGTCTCAAAAACTATGAATACATTTTCATAAATTAATGTTAAAATTGGCTGGGGCTTACAAAACATATATATTTCAATATAGTTTTGAGTTTAAAAAGTGTAAAAGATTAGAAACCGTTTGAATATTCAATTTTTTTATTACATAACTAACTGATCCTAAACTTTTTAATATCCTCTGTTAAATGATATGATCAGCCTAAATATGTTAATAAATGATAGGCGCCATCTACTAATATGTATTGTTACTAACAAGAAAGTTGAAATAAAATCTAATTATCAAAAACAATTTAACTTTGTCAAAGACATTTGTATTGACACTAATTTTATTTATTCGCGCCCCGATCGTTATTTCACTTATTGTTAAGGTGCTAACTCGGACGAACGTTGTAGTTAAGACGTTTTAGGCTGGGTTATATTTCATAAAATAATCAACGACCTGGCCCCAGGGTATATTGCATTTAATCATTATCCGGTAACTGATGTGCATGTGAGTGTTATTTTGTGTTCACGAAATAAGTTCAATAAAAAATCTACCTTGATCGTGAGTGAGCCATTTTAACTGTCACCATCTTAAGCTTTGAAAGACGACGACCCTATCGCTAACCTTGTGTTCTGGGCGATCTGTATCCAAACACATTTGAAATCGCGTGATTCAAAGTAATTTAAAGCGAATCACCTTTCGGATGACGTACACAATACGGTTTACCTAAAATCACACAATGTATAGGATTAAACACATATTCGTCGCAGCATTTCAAAAGGTAACTTCTAAATATGAAATTATTTAAATTATTATTTCTAGCTGTATTATGTAAAATAAAATGTTATGACGTTATATTTTACTTTGTAATGCCATAACGTGTTTTTGTGTAAGTAATGTACAGGTGTAATGTATATTTAAGAGAAATTACAAGCAATACTTTTATATATCTAAACTAAAACCCCGTTTTCCTATTGAAACAAATTAAGGTAAAATTTGTCTCTAATTCATTTACAACTAACCCGACAGTCAAACACTGTAATGTCGCGTATTGACGTGCTAGTTTGGTGAGGTTAAAAGAATACTTAAATTTTAATCATAACAAACTCAAAACATAAGTTCTTTTTAAAATATTCATGATTGTCGTTTAAATAATTGAATATATACCTATGACTTAAAACTAAAATTTGTTGTTACCTAACCTTTTGATACATTTTTGAAAGTGGTTATTACAAATAGGCTCCGAATTAAAAGTACCGGAAAAAAATAACAATTCTAGAATACATATTTAAAAAAAAGACAAACATTTACATGTTTACCTTAAGACCCTAATGTGTCACAACTGCATCACCTAATTTTTATAATGCTAGCACTATAGGCCTACTCATTTTAAAGCATACGGATTTTCAATAGAAAACTGAGTTACTACTAAAGTTACTACGGATAAAAAAAATGATAATATTGCAATTTTCAAGTACGAATGGAGGAGTAGAGATCAATCCTAGTAGCTACATCTGCTGATGACGTAATTTTGGAAATAACGTAAAACATAAAACTCAACATTGGAATTAAAATCGAGACAGGTTTTGACGTCACGGGTTAAGTGTGTAGAGAATTTTTGATATGAAAGGCGCTACATGAGGGCCATCTAGTTTGTGCATGTGTAACTACTGAAATGTCGCTAGAACCTTCGAAATAAGTAACACGCACATTGTACGTAGTGGTGCTAGGTAATAGGTAATACTACATTGCAATTTATGTCATTATTATACATGTAATAATAGAATGAAACATAATATGTTTAATAGCAATAATTATAGTAATGGGTATAATTTAAACGTTTATACATATTCGAAATTCAAATACTGCGTCAATAACATAGACAAAACAATATATTATCTTTAGCTAAATGAATTATCTGACATGAGTAGAAGATAACAGTTTAGATATCGTTCATAAAGTATGAACGATCCAAAAAAAAATATTTTAAGTGGATGACTCTTCCTATGATGACCTAGCATTTATACAATTTCGAAACATTTTGACGTAACGAAGAATAGATTTTTTTCATTTCATATTTTAGTTTGTAAGTCAATCAGATTTGCTGTCAGTGTGACAATCTCAGTGCAACTCTCAATCGGTTGTCATACGTCAGTCTGACAAACGTCAAAGATCACATACAGCGACCATCACTAATAAAAAAAGTAGAAGTGCTGAAATACAAATCAAAATATTATAAAAAAATCTCTAAAAAAATACACACTTAATTTAAGGTATATTAACAAACTTTAGTTCACAGACGTAAGTGCATGTATAATGAATTTGAACTGTCAGAAACATATATGTCATTAGAAAGAGACAAACTTTATCTCCTTTTCTTTTTCTTTATCAAAACACTCAATACCTTCTACCCTACAATCTACCTACATTAAATACTATAGATATACCTATTACCTACATTGAAAAAAAATCCTCTATTAGATATTCATGTTTCTGCTTTCTATTTATTGTTAATTCAAGAATATAATGAAGAAACCTGAAGTAAGTATATAACTTATTGATTATAATATAGTTTCAAACTTTATTTCAACGATTTACGCTCTTTAACTGTATCCGGTATTTTTCTGTTGTAATTAATAAAGTAACCACGAATATTGATATAAAAACATACAAGCTTCTCAAACATAAACTGTCAATTGCTTAATAAACGTACATACAATAATATATATGTTAAAAAAAATAATTTTAGAAATCGCATCATATTAAATGTAACAGCAATGTTAAGAATTAAGAGATGTTCTTGCATGTTCAAGTATGAATATAGTATTTAAAAAAATTACATAATTATTGAGCCAATATCATTTTAACTAGGTAAGCAAGAGTAGCACGGAAAGTAGTTCTGGGTCCAGCTCTGGTTCCAGTAGCAGCGGATCTAGCTCCACCAGTTCAGGATCAGGTTCCAGCAGTTCAGATTCAGAATCCTCTACATCAGATATTCAACCAAAAACCGAACCAAAATCACCAAAACAAGGTCCTTCCAGTGAACCAAAGAAGGAGAAAGAATGCAAGCCAACAAAAGCAGCCAAATCTAAAAACAAATCCTCAAGTGAAGTAGACAGGTCAAAAGTACCCAGTCCCAAACCAATGCCGCAAAAACAAAGAGGTGGAGCAAAAAAGAAAAATGCAGCTAGCGTATTAGCTAAGAAAAAACCAACAGCAAAAGCTGCAGGGGCCAAATCTGGAACGGCAAAAGCTCCAAACCGAATAATCAAAAGTGAAAGCTTGTCCAAGAAGAAGAGTATATTTTCACCTGAAAATAGCTCGGATTCTGAACCAGAGAGCAAAAATAAAGCTAAAACTGGATCTAAGGCACCAACCAAGGCCAAAAAAACACAAAAGAAACAAACTGAAGAAAAAAATGTTTCACCTTCAAAAACCATTGAAAAACCATGTTCAAGCTCTAAAGATAATGAGGTTAGTGGCAAGAAAAAAACAAATAAGTCAAACACACCTCAAAAGCTTGCAAAGAAAGTGCCAGAGAACAAAAATCCACAATTGTGTACGTCATGTCCGTCATCTGGAGATTCTGGATCATCAGAAAGTGAGAAAGAGATAGAAAAGAAAAAAGATTCAGCTATAGCCAAGCCTCCTAAGGTACAAATTGTTTTCTAATATTTTGGGTATAATTCATTACTATTTTCTTTGTTTGTTGTTTAAATCACATACAAATCCTCTCTTAATCACAAATAGTTTTTCTGAGCCTTCTAGCAGTATAAAAATACTCAAAGTTATTTAAGTGATTTTAATATATGAAAAGCTGATGGATGTTTGGTATGTTGTTCTTGTATTAATTTAAACTTATCAAGTCTGGGTTAAGTAAGGACAACTAGACATTGATTTAATAGTGACAGTCCATAAAATAAACAACTTACTTATGCTACTTTTTCTATACAAATATAATTGCTTCATGAATAAAAAAATATGTTGATCAATAAATTTAAATTAATTTTTTTTAACATATGTATGTACAATCCCTAGAATCAGTCTTCCATATATCAATAATTCACATAGTATCGATATAGCCCTTTAGGTTTTTAGGAAGTATATTACTTTGAGCCTCTATTTAATCCTGGATAAATTATTTTTATTATTATTAACTATTTGCTGAACCTGGTATCATATCCTGAAAAACATATGTTGTAAGCATACCATATAAATACAGTGAGCTCCGGCACTTTGAAGTAATTGATTTAAAGAGGTTGATCAAATATATATAAAATACATTATTTTAATATCTTATCTATAACACTTTTTAGTTTAAGTCAAGTCAAAAAAGTCAAATGTTTAAAATACTTTTTAATAATCAATAAGTAAAATATTTTTTAAATCAAATGTATGATTTTTTAATTTGTGTGTGATTACTACCTAGATTAATGCCTAGGGGCGCGACTCACAACTCGGTGATCTTGAGTTCGAATCATGGTTGTCCAATGAAATTTTCTTACGTTGAGCCCATATTATGATTCCCTTTACGTCAAAAGAAAATCGTAAAATAAACCGGCACGCCTCATTGCAGCATTTAATCGACGGTGTGGGGCAGGCTGCTCATTTTCTTGCCTATTAACAAGAGATAGATAGATTATTGACACTACCTGTAAGAAAGATATAGAGTTGTCAAGAAACAAAAAAGGGAACAAATTGTTTTTATTTACCCAATTAATGCGCGACCTTGTAGATTCATTATAAAACATAAATCTTTTCCATATGGTTGTGTTTCATATCAGCAAGACGCCCAAAAACCTAGCACAAGCCGCGAAGCAGCTGAAACAGTTGGTACTGTGCCGAGGAAGTTAACGCGTTCGAAAACCGCTCGGGCCTCACGAATGGCAAAGCTCAATCCGTCAGATTCTGACACCGAATCTGATGCTGAAGGAAAAAGCACAGGAAAGAGGTAACTCATATTATGCTTTATGAATATGTGATAGGTAGCTCCTTCACCTATTGCCAGTACTTATTTTTATTAGTACTAATCAATAGAGTTATATATAGAATTGATAGGGTCTGCATATATATATAAGTTCAAGGCCTTGTAAAAGTAAATGTATTTCCAGTAAAGAAGATAAAAAGCCAACCAAAGCCCGAGTGGCCCTGGTTAAGTCTCCAGTCATCCCATCTCAACCAACAGTTCCCTCTGAGAGAAAGTGTCCAGTTAGAGGATGTGACTCTACTGGACATTTAGGTAACATTATTCATTTATTCGGCCTTATTTTAATACGTGAACTGAAGATTGAAGAAGAGGCTGTTTGTTGTTGTGTTTGTTGCGATGCTATTTCCATATAAAAAGGTAAAGAGGACTTTAATATGGCTGCTGTCCGTTTAGTATTGTTGGTCCTGGCAGAATATTCCTGCTTTGTATATTATTCTAACTATTTATTCAACTGTGTATTTTGTGTATGTAAATTTTCATGTTGTGGTTAGATAAATAATATTCTTGCCTATTTAATTAAAAAGCAATATTTTCAGGCGGAGTAGCGGATAGACACTTTACCTACGACGCTTGCCCCGTCTACCATAACGTAACCGGCCCCTGGTGCGTAGCTGCGGCAGAAGAACGTAGTGCTGCAGCCACTATTGGGAAAAAAGCTAAGGCTTCGATGACTCACCGACCACGAGCTATGCCCACAATCGATCAGCGTGCCTATCAGCTCAAAATCAAGGTGAAATTTGTGTTTTATTTAAGTACACTTACAATTGGATCGTGGGTACGGAAAAGAAATTAATATAAAATATATGTATTTATAAAAAATAATTAACCGTACCAGTTACCACGAATTTTAACACAAACAATCCACACACACATTGCCAGTGTGTTTTATGAGTGTTTATTTGTTTTATGGTCTAAATGTCTTCGCATATATTATTTACAAACAAGTTGGTGACTAGCCTTTTGTGTCTAACACATGTCGGTGTGTTTATCTTAATATGTAACGGTAACAGTTTAGCTTAATAAAAAATGAAAGCTATATATGTTCCATTTGCGACATGTGTTTGGGATTTGCAGAGTATGCTTTTTTTCAGGATTTGCGAAGCAAATGGAAAGGCAATGACCAAAGAGCAAAGTCGAATAATGAAGACTACAATGAAGAAAGGGAGCCGGTCCTCGATGGATTTGCGCCGGATTACGATCTCAGGCTATTCCGGGATGCACAGGCGCTGGCTGCTGTGAAAAAGGAGGAGGGATTGGACGATATACCAACGGATAAAGGGACTAGGTTTGTGGTACACAAGTTGTTCAATAGTGACCAATTTAAGGCACTTTCCCGGATTTTTTATTTCAATGTACAATGCAATAGTCGTTTGTATTACAAAATTATGACTAACATCAAAATTCTTTCATGTTGCTGACAGATCTAGTTAATAGTCGCGCGCCACGCACCGCTTCGCGCTTTGTACTCGTACTTCACTTCTAGAAATGTAACTATCTTTTGTGTAAACATCATAAAATGATATGCTGCTATGTATGACTTTAGTTATTTATATATTCCTTGTACTTTTACAAAAAAATGCATATCTTTTGCATTATAAAAAAGCCATACTGTGTTTTTCACGTTGTTTATTTGTGATAAGATGTATGAGAAATATGTTTTGTTATAGATTTAAATTTAATGATATTCTGAAGTAATACGACTTTGTGTCCTTTAAGAAAAAAGCGCTTTCGCTATAAAATTTGTTCATGTTTCTAGTATACCCATAGAAAAAAAGCAACCCCGGTATTACGCCGTTATTCTATAACTTCTAATAGCGGTCGCAATTTCGTTGGTTCTTACAATATCCAATTGATGTCGCAGCTTTGGGAACGCCTGGTACAAAAACTTATCTTGGAATCACTTCTGACAAAGCATATGCTGTATGTAAACTTTCTTGGTAAATTCTACCAACTTTGACACTTCACTTCAGGGGTCACACAACCCTTTGCTGACGCGTATAATAGAGCTGCTTTTGCGTTTGTATCATTCCGATGTGAACTATCCAGTTTTTATTGCGCACAGAAAATTTGTAACGACATTTCAGATATGTGGTGATGGGCAAATATATGATGGAGGTCCTATACCAATCTCCATATCCAGGAGCCGCGGCGAGGGTGCCGCGACTTTTCGTATGCGAGTTTTGTTTGAAGCACCAGGCTTGCGAGACCGGCGCAAATCGACACAGAGCTAAGTGCGTCTGGCGACACCCTCCGGGGGATGAGGTGAGATTTTCCTTACAGTCAACCCTAAATCTATACTGTACTGTTATCGTCATCTCTTTCGGTCAAATTGTGTTTACCCTATGCTGAAGAGAGACCGCTGAGGTTCGAATTAACGATTCTGACCAACAAGGCCGATCACCTCTTGAATCTCTTCTCAAATAAAATACTTGGCTGCATTGCACCTTTTATAAATATTGAATAAAGCCTCTTTAGTTCCATGCTGTAAAATTTATAGTTATATAAAGATATTTTAATTTATATTATGTCGTGTTCTGAAATATAGAGCTATTAAATACCTCCTCTTGAACTTACCATTTGGATCTGTTCTTTGCTTCCTCCATCCATTTCTCCCCAGAAACCTTTATGATGTCGTCAGCCCATTGCTTTTGTGGCCTTCCCACGTTTCTCTTTACTGGTCCTCCATCGGGTGGCTTCGGCGGTTCATCTTGCAATGTTTTAATTTCAATTGTAAGGCGAATAAGCGCGTCAGTGATCATAGTTTTCGCCCTGATATGGTATTCGTATTTTGTGACTCTTGTGCACCTTTTACAGTTACCAATATTCCGCCACGTAATCAACATTACTACACACCTTATGTTTTCTTATATAAATAGAGTGCTAATTCACTTATATGTAGAGAAAATTTATTAAGAACCGTACAGACCTTTATTACTCCGTTTACAACTTAATTTAATTTTTTGTGAGAAATAAATATGTTCAATCGTAATGTTGTCTTGCTCCTGGTCTGTTTCTTTATGCTGGCTTAAATAAATAAATATAATTACGTTAAACAGACACTTCTTACATATTTATTACACTGTTCAACAATATGAAGTGTGTTTGGGACAGATTTACAGAAAAGATTCGCTTAGCGTATGGGAAGTGGATGGTCGCAAGCAAAAGCAGTATTGCCAGCAACTGTGCCTGCTCGCAAAATTCTTTCTCGACCATAAAACACTGTACTATGATGTTGAACCATTCCTCTTCTATGTGATGACTACGGCTGATGGAGAGGGTTGCCATATCATCGGATACTTCAGTAAGGTAAGCAATACATTGTTGAATAACACAAAATACATACCAAGTCCGTATTAATCTAAAGAAAGAAAGAAAACTGACGTAACTCTACCAAGAAATTTTAAATCGTAAAATAGGTTTTTAATATTTGTATGAAACAATTTCGTATTACGCTAATGAATGACTAGAGCCTAAGATTTTTATATATATTTTTTTTGTTACAGCTAGCGGTGTGTGTGTTTATATATTATATATACATATATATTGTAATTTGTAGAAAACTAGGATCTGCCTTTTATGCTTGTGTGTTTTTGGGTCTTAGACGTGGTTTGCTAATTGTATACGCAGGTATGAATTGCGTACGTCGAGGTTCAAACGTCGACAATCATCTACTAGCTTATACTGTCCGTCATTTAAGCATGTAAATAATTATGACTAGACGTAGAAATCCCTTGACGTAGAATCTATTAACATATTCTGTGAGAAAAAAAATCTATTTTTTTTAGGAAAAGAATTCTTTCCTGAACTACAACGTCTCGTGTATACTAACATTGCCTCCCTATCAAAGGCAAGGTTATGGGCGACTGCTCATTGATTTTAGTAAGTATAGTACCTAACTGTTTTGTTTGGAAATATTTCGGACTACCCTTAATCAAAATAATTAATCAAGGTAGGCTTATATGACCTTAGATTGCATCCATTTCTATGATCACTCTTCTTTGACACGTGCTATCAATTTTTTTTTGCCTACGACGGGTTTACCCAAGATGTTTGCCTTCACCGTAAGAGCCACTTGGTCAACCAGAAGTAGGTAAAGTCTATTGGTGCACAACCGGTTCGCTAGGGTTTGAGGGTTGCTTAAGGCACTCTCCCCAACGACAACGACTGCTCTACCCTCATAAAACAAGAAATTCTCTCCTAGGCTACCTTCTAACGAAAGAAGAAGGCAAAGTTGGTTCACCGGAAACCCCTCTATCGGACCTGGGTCTCATCTCTTACCGGTCCTACTGGAGGGAGGTGATCCTCAACCAGCTGTGTATTGCCGAGGGACCTGCTCTTAGCATACGGGACTTGAGCAAGAATTTGGGCATAGCGTCTTCGGATATTGTGTCCACTTTGCAAGAAAGAGGACTTATGAAGTATTGGAAAGGGAAACATATTGTCTTGTCCAAGGAGGTAAGGGTCCTATGTATGATTAAAATATATACAACATTATTGTAATAAAGGTCGTATTGTATTGCTTCGGTAGACAGAAATGGATCAACGTACATTTTTTTTAAAGATTAAAAAACACATGAACGCACATTTAGTATCAAGATGATTTCTGTTGAATTATTGCACTGTTGGGACCTCAAATCATAACAGTTCTCTCTCCGCACAGACTCCTAACAATTGCCACCATTGAAGTATATTGTTTCAATAAATTATGTTTAATTTACCAGGAGGTACTCAAAGAAGCCTATCTGCGTGCAGCCGGTGCACGTTCCGTGGACCCCTCCTGCCTCCGATGGTGGGGCCGACCGGCGCCGCGCTGACCCCGCGCTCGGCGTACGCGCACGCGCCGAGAGCGAGAATCGCGAGAGCCGGGCCAGGATCGCTCACAGCCGGGCTAAAGGATAGCTCAGTGTACGTCGGCACGAGGCAGTAGTTTAAAGGAACCAAAATTGCGAATTGTATCAATACTCCAAAGGTTATTACTGCCAATTTCATCTAGTGCCAATGAGAAAGATGCGGATGGACCATCTGTTGAAGTATTAGAATAACAATTTCTTGATGTTAATCTATGTATGGTAATCGAATCTCAATGTTATGAGGGATATTGTAGGTACAGTTGCGTGCATTAAAATTAATGGATTAAGACTTAACTTCGTATTAAGCCTTTTCGCCAATCTTTTGAACAACTGAGCCTGTTAAAATTAATAGAAAACTCACGTGATGTCGCGACTGTACTCCTGAATAGATGTTCTTGTAATTTCTGAGCGTACGCGCTCTTTACAATTAAATTGGTGTTGTCAACTAAAGTTATAAAATCTATATAATCTGGTTTATATAATCCTTTGATGTATTACCGTTAATATAGATGTTAAATTTGAAAAATCCTGTACTACATTTTTGATGTCTTAATAAAGAGTAATTCTGAACTAATTGTTGTATTATAAAGTCCCGGAAATACGCAGAAGTCGTATTAAAGTGTACTACTAGTCGTTTATCGGGACCTCATTGGACCTAGAGCAGTGTTGGCGTAATGGCTACAGCGTCCGACTCTCATCCCTGAGGTCGTAGGTTCGATCCCCAGCTGTCAACCAATGAAACATTCTGTCTGTGCGCGTTTAACATTCGCTTGAACAGTAAAGGATAATATGAGGAAACCTTAGACCCAAAAAGTTGACAGCGATTGTCAGGCACAGGACAACCTAACCTAACCTAATTGCCTAGATTGACCTGAAATGACCACGAAATAACAGAAAACTGAAGTCCAGACCTGAAAAGACCACAGGTTTCTTTTTCTGAGCATTAAATATTAAAGGACTACTTTGTGGTAAATCCATATTCGTGTCAACCCTAACTGAAAATGAACAAGCATGCATCATGATTTGAATATTAGGAATTTCATTCACGAAGCAATAGTTAATTCGATAATAATAACAATATAGGAGTCGCAAATCAGTCGATATCTACCAAGTCGTGTTCCGTTTACAGTTTTCATTTGATTAAGATAATAAAAAGCCGTGAGCGTCAAAATGGACGGTCACTAGTCGTGTAATACGTTAAAATGTAGTTTAAAAATCACTTCGCTTCTATTTTATTCCTACTATAAGACATTTGCGTCCTTAGTATATTGGGAGAACCATAATTTTAGTGACCGTCCTGGTAGATTCCTAATCCCAGGTATTCGGGCGTTGTTGCTATGACTCGGCGTGTCTTAGAAAATATAATTAACGTCTCAGCCACCAACTTACATTTGACCAGCATATAAAGTCATTATGCCCTTCACAAGAGACCTACTTTAATGAGATATTTATAAATATTCAAGCTTAAATATCATGACTCTACTAAACAGTGTACATTGTCTTTTGGTGTTTAAATTGCAATCTTTAAATACAAATGATAATTGGATTAAACTGGGAAGTGCGAAACAAAAGCCCAAAATATGGCGCCTTCGTATATGGTCTAGTGAAATAACCTAAACCATTATAATTTCCTACAAATATAATAAAAATATATGCGAAACAGAATGCTAAGTTTTTCTGGGTCTTTTGTCGTGTGTTTTTTCTTGTACCATATACTTGTTCAACAACAATCAACACAGATTTAAAAACTTCAAGGTTTATGATTTGCGTTGCGAATAATCTAGTAGATGTCAAAATTACGATTAGCATACATGTATTGAAACAGCAAGACATTTTATTATTTTTTATTACACATAAAACACGTATTAAACCCGCATATGAAAATACAGTAGTGATTTCAGTAGACTCGAAAGAATGAATACATCTCAACTTATTATAATAACTAAACAAGAAAATATTTTTAAAAAGTACGGTAAAACCTTGGAAGAGACAAAGTGCGGGTGTCATGTTTCATAAACACCGATAAATAGACACTTATAATAAACATCTAGATAATATGAGCATTTTAATTATAGTCTAAGGCTGAATTTCTTTGCTCCACAGATTTTCCACTCACATCTATTTACGATCTCTAAATTCCATCTTTATCAACTCAACCAAAATGTCAAATTCAGCCTCTACGGTTACAGACACATAACACCGAGAGATTAAATATAATTACTAATTTAATACTTGAATTATAGTGGCTTTCAATATCTTATATATCGCTGTTTCTTAGTCCTTAAGATCTAATAAATGCATCTTATCTGGGTTGAATAAAGTGGCTTTCAATATCTTATACATCGCTGTTGTTCATAGTCCTTAAGATCTAATAAATGCATCTTATCTGGGGTTCCATGAGAGAAACTTTAAAATTGTTTAACGAGATAACGTTCTAAATTATGATTGAAGCTACTAAGAATAATACTGCTCTAGTACGACAGACACATTGGCGAATATTGCCATAAATAGACGGGCAACACGCGCCCAATGCACGACGTTAAACATGTATGACACTGGATTACACTTCATAAATAATGCTGACTAATGAATTTCAATGTCCAATATCTGAGATCAAATAGGTTTCCATCTCTCTCCACCAGACCGTCGCACCAAGCTAACCCATTATCGCGCACAAATCGGACATTGCTTACATCTAACATTTAGATATAATTGATTATATTGAACTACACATCAAAACTACACATTTAGTAAATATCAAAATACTGATTAAACATATCAAAGTACTCAAAGGAAGGAAGTTAAAGGCGTAGGATAGGGAAAGGAAAAGAAGAGTAGAGAAGAAAAAGGGAAGGCGAAAGGGGAAAACTGGTGCTCCCGTTTGGGCCAAATAGGCTGGCTTCGTTGGGAGGGTGGTCGCGAACCAGGCGGGCGGAAATTGCCCTTCCACCGTCGGGTTTAGTCGCCTCTTACGACACCCTTGTGTCCCGACATGGGGTCGAGGTTTGTATTCTTAGACCGCCTCGACACGGTCACGGCCTCATTAATTACTTCTTACGTTAGAGCTCTGCATGTAAGAAATAATTAATAAGGTGAGCAAAAAATGTTCTTATACAATTGTTAATACTTTACCAATCCTTTGGTAATTTTATATACTGATAGTTGGTTTAATAAACGCATACGGTCTGTGGTTATCACAGATATAATCGAGCTTTTTCTGAGCATTAAATATTTACAGTCAAACATGAGTATCATAGTAGAAAATTCTCTTTAAAATACTTATTACAAAGAAGACATTAAATTGCAATTTCTATAAATGCCGCTAACTCAAGTTTAGGTAACTGTGTTAAAGTTTAGCTTTTAGTACTTATACCGATACAAAAAATGTCTTCTTTACCTTCTTCTTCAGTAACACAATATTACACGACCATCCGAGGTGCTACGCGGGCCTTGGTAGTTTAATTTTTATCGCCCTTACTCATAAAATCTCATTCAATGCTCTATTGTCTCTGTCAAATTAAATTTACGATTGCGTTACGGTGTAATAAGATTCGTTTTTTGTGATCTGTGATACATTGATTTAGTTTTTACAAACAAGAGTTATTATTCCGTCTCTAATACTATTTACATAGTTGCATTATTATACAATAAGTATATGTTCAATGGTTAATAATACGATACATTTAATTGCAATAAACTTAGATAATAATTCTTTGTTAAACAAATATAAATATTCATAGAGCTCAGCTGTAATTGGATCTAAAATAGAATATATATAGATGTTATTTTTAAGTACATAATTAAATCATTTAAAAATTGAGCGTTTATATAATTATTAATTTCAACAACACTATTAGGCTCTCAACTATAAAAATTATCAACCCGCCCGTTGCATACTTGCCTATTGTTTATATCCACAAGTTTCAAGCCTTTTTAAATATTTAATCCTATACATACAATAATATAAGTTTATTTAAAGGCCTGTATTCAAAAACGTGTAAAGTGACAATCTAATCTTGAGCATCGCCATGGTAAAAAACGGTTTGCAATCTTAAGATTAGAGTTGAGTTGGCTCACACTCGGGTCACTAAGGTTCGATTTGGAATACAGGCGATGCTAAAGGAATGTCAACCAAGCGATTAAAAAAAGCATGATTAGGGTAGCAATTGCTATTTTTTTAAACAAACATAATTAAAACAGGAAGACTGTTGCCAGCTGACTGTCTTTTGAGTTAAAGAAGTGGCATTACACCTACCCTCGCCGTAATCGATATTATGCGTAAACAAAAAAAAAAATAAGTGAATTTTGAACTGAAATTTGGCATTTAACTTACTTGCTAGTTGTGCGTTGGAGTATTATGAATACTTCTACTAAACCTACGTAATAATAAGCATTCACTGCAAACTCTAAAGATGTTACATTGCTCTTTAACTCATAGCAAATACGTTTTACATTTCCACGAAACTGGATCTACATTCCTTTTCATTGGTGCCATATGGACAGCCATTGCAACTGAACTATGCAAACAATGTCACTCATTACTTACGGACTGTTTAACATACGGTATCGATTTCCATGTAGTCGAACGTGAATCTTGCTTATTACTACAAGAACGATATTATCTATATACAGGATTATTTATACAATTTTTTAACTTAAATCGCTTTAAAATGCCGATTTTTAAGATAAAGAATATTTTATATATCGCGTATTATTTCTAATTTATTAAAAAAAAATGTTTGATAAACCTAGGCATTACATTTCCCATTAAAACCGTTCTGAAGATCTAATATAAACATAATTGAAAATTATGATATAACGACCGTTCGATAACAAATTTGGCACAACTAGAATGAAAATCACAACATAAACAACCTTTATCTATTATTATTAATTATAAAAAAAAACTTAGGAAATAAAAAATGAAACCAAAAATAAAATATCATAATCAAATTTATTAAATAACAAAAATTAAAGTACTGGTAAGCCTTTCGTATACAAGGTTTACGAATTAAATGTCTACAAAAATTAAAATAAAAATTATAATGCAATAATGCCAAAATACGATAATTAAATATATTTGGCAACGTAAAAGCTAAAACAATATTTTGTACCTAAAGAAGGGTAAAAAATAAGAGAAAATTGTTAAAGATTTTTAAAAAATGAAATAAAATATAATATCGACACAACACAAAATATATCTTATTCTAATTGTGCGTATCATTTCTAACAATATTTTAATTTTTTTGTTTTGATTTTTTTTTTAGTTTTTTTATAAAAATCTACAATCTATATACATACTATATAGAAGTTTAATACCCTCTCATTATCTATATTTACATTTGTATTAATAAAAATAATTGGAAGACTGCAATTAAATCATACCTAAGACATATTATTAGGTCAAGTTTGATGAGAATGAAGTTATAATCATAACTGAAAATAAATTGTGTAGATAATTGAAATAAAATCTATGAAAAGGAAACAGCAATAGTTTTTAACAAATGCTTTAAAACGCTTATATGTATGCCATAAATTAAAAGTCTAGTAATTTTTTTTCAATGTGCAGCAGTTTTAAACTTTAGCCAACATAGAAAACCACCGAAAATAGAAACTGCAACGCTTCTAAAACTTACATCGTTGTACTGTTCTACTATTTTGCGGAGGTATTGATTTAAGCAAATGCATGAAGTTATTTAATAAATAACAAATCGTGCTTAATGTTTCTTAACAAAAAAGGAGCCAAACTAATAATTTCTACTTCTTTTAAATCTCACTATTACAAGGCACAAACAGACGTCACTCACTCTTAACATTCACTGTACAAAATATTATTCTGATTCTAAAATATATTCTGTCTAATAAACTACGAAAATATCAGAGAAAAAAAGGATTTGCTCACAATGCCATCGTAAATAAAACTTTAAGGCCAAAATAAAGCAGATCGATTTCGAAGTTTAGGTCATGTAGTGTATACATGAAGCTATGCTATAAAAAATATACTAATTCATTTGGTAATGACATTTGAAAAAGAATATATATTATCAGTAATTTATTCTCTAATCAAGTAGGTTTGGCTCCTATTTTGTGAACAAAAACGTATCCCTGTATATCCGGGACCATATTTAAAAGGCCTATAGTCTCACTATATTCTCACTGTTTTATTAATTTAGCTAACGGAGTATACAAATTGGTAAATAATAAATTGTTTCCATAAAAAAATCGAGTCATTCATTTAAATGATGACATGATTATGGCGGAACACAACAAGTAGACTTTTGTAAATCTCACTAACTTTTATACGAAATAGAAAAATTGGTCAATATATAAAAAAATATTCATTACATTTAATTCATATTAAATGATTTACGAAGTTTATAAGGGCGTTTAAAACTTAAACCTAAACTTTCATCAGCCCAAAATTGTAGTTTTGTAACAAATTTGTATATAATGATTATAATTATAAATTATTAAAATTCTCGATTTTTTCATAAACCGTGAAAAACAATATTGGTCGATCGGCAATCTTTTATCAAGATCTTTGTTTTAAGATTCGGTATGTTAAGTAACAAATTAATATGTAAATTTGTCAAAAAGCTTCATCAAATTTGAAAATGGGTTTATTGTTATTATAAATTCGTTATAATCGAAAAATGGAAATTTATTAAATTATAATTATAGTTCAGTTAATAGTCACAGGTATTTTACAACTGCTGATCCTGTTTAGGTGATAGATATATAACAGATTTGTTGAAATGTATGAACTACATTCAATAAAACAAATTTTAAAATAATATTAATAAATTGTTTTTAGATGTTTAGCGAAAAATGTTTTGGTTCCGAATATTTATAATTGTGCGTTAAGCCTCAAGCCCGAACCATACACTAAAACATATTAGGCGTCATCAAACGTATATTACACTCACATCAGTCCACGAGTCGTGACGCTCTCCCTCACATACGATATAGTGCACAGTTTAATGTATAAATAAATCATTTTTATTTATACATTTCTTGTATACTTTACCGTAGACGGGATTTAGTCATTGTTGCACACTACGAGAAGCCTCGGCGTCGCGTCGTGTAATGTTAAAGGCTTCAGTTTTCACAAAGTCAACCGTTTTATAATCGGTACGCGATTCCGCAGAAAACGATTTTGCATTCTTGACGCGTGCGCTTTCATCTTGTTCCTAAAGAAACACTTGCTTGATAAAATACAAGTCTTTTTGTAAATGAAAAATTCAGTGGGTAAAATATGAAATCACCATCAGCGTCATTAGCAAAAAATTATCAGTCCAAATTGCATTGTTATATCTTATATCACCTGTCTCTTTCCATCGCAGCTTATACACAATTGAACAGAAAGAGACGACAGTAGTTTTCATATTTTATTTAAGACAATTCATTGAATAGCTATAAGATTAAATCGTATAAAGAAGAATGTAATACACATTCGTCTCTTTCGGTTATATTATATTTATATTGTAATGATAGTACTGAAAAGCGCTTTAGTTAACAGAAATAACGGTGCAAATTGATTTTATTGTATACATATATCTAATACCTTGGAATTCGTTTTGGGAGAAAGATCCAAGTCAAGATACTGCAACGTATCCGATGCTTTGGCACGCCTAGTCGAAGTGTCGGGAGGCATTGTCAATAGAGTCTGAAAAAAGAAATTAAATTTAAAAAGAATTCTTGCAATTTCAAGACATTTGCACTTACTTAATAATAATAAACAAATTATTATTAAGTTCCAATCCAAATTCTACAGAAACAGTACACACTTAAATCTATGGATTTTACGGTCTTTTTATGGTCTTAGATATTCTAAAAAAATAATATAAATTTTTACTTTGTGACTCTCAATGAAGTTAATAAATTGCTGAAATAATTGAAAACAGACGACGCTGATATGTGTAAAGTTGGGTAACGCTAGATATGGCGCTCTTTACGAAATTTCAATTCCAAAAAATATTAAGAGGAAGTATATAATAAGAAGGTTTAAAACGTTATCGATAATTTAATGACCCAAAATCATACATTTATTATACAAATTGCGCCATCTATGCTTAGATTATCAAACTTGATCCATCAGCGCCATCTATGTTAAATACTGTAAATCCCATACAATGAATTCAGTCAACTTCATTACAGAATTCATCTTTGGAATTGCTATAGAATTACAGAGTAATGCCTGCCTTCCACTGGGAGCGGAACGGACCCATTACGAACTCCGCTCTCGTAACAATAATTTTCATACATGTGCTTCCACTAAAGCGGAGACGGTATAAAATCATCGTTACGAGTATAGCGTATAAGTGACTCTTTCGTCACTTTCTGTCTCATATAGTATACAAAAATACAAGCCAACCATACCCAGAGTCGTTCATTAAGATATAAAGATCTAGATTTACCCATCGGCAATTAGGAAAATTAAAATACTGACGACTGTGAGTGAGACTTTTAGTAGTATATCAATTGTTTCTTACCTGAGCGGCAACATGATTCATGTGACAGATGCCCGTACTACCAATTCGTGGCTTCAATGCCCTGTCAACTATCGGCGGCAAAGACGACAAATTGCAGTATTGCTGTAAAGACTGAAATTTTAATAACATTTAAAATACGTTCAACGGGTTAAACTTAATCTAAATATGTTTTGGTTGCATAACGCTTTGCAAATAAATTTACACTTATCTGCGACAATCAGTACATTGACGAATCCCTGAATCACGCTATCTAGTGTTTCCGACTGCTGACTATAGAAATCTTTCGACAACAGCCACTGGAGCCTTCAAAGCTTCACCCTTTAGATTGTTATTAATGATAAAATTGTCAGTTTTTTTTCAGTTTAGACTGTAGGTGTAAAGTAGTTAAGAGTAGTATATGCATCTACAGCTGTACTCCACAAGCTCAGCGAGCTTATCGCGCAACTTCAATAGCTTTTTTAATAGACTTAAAAAAAGACAATATATTTTGTTATAAGTGGTTTCGACGTTTACAATATGCGTTTTTTTAAAACGTTTGAACTGTGTGCTACGATACGTAATATTAAAATCGATAAGACAAATAAAATTAAAGTTAAGTGAAAAACGTGCAGTACATGACCAAACCGAGTATAAAACTTATGGCAGGCCCGGTATTATTATTGCTAATATTTAAAACTCTAGTTTACAATTACAATTAAGTAATATGGCACGCACTTATTTAAGGCTACATGAACAACAACGTAAATCTTGTTTCACAATCCAAGTAGTTTAGAAAGCTCCACAGAGATGGCGCTAAAACAAACCGAGTAGCGCCACCTAGGTCTTTCAGGAAGTAGACACAAGGTGGCGCTTTACGCCAACGCAATTTGTTGAATATTTTTAATCATATCGATATTTAATTTATTTGCATGTGACAATATGTATGAACTTCCTCGAGTTTCAATTTTAATTTTAAATACGATATACAATCTTATTCCTCAGCTTATATTTACAGCACACAAATTGCAACTTTAATAGAATTCCTACACCCCATTTTGATAGCGTGTTTTAGATTTAAAAGCGAAAGCATTCATTGCATTGACGTAAAATACTTGTTATTATCGACAAATGTTTTATTTCTCTACAAATGCAAGCATATTTTATATTTTCAAGCCCACCTATGTGGAAACAAAATGTTCTTAGTGGTAATGTTAATGGTAATTATGATCATTTTGCATCAAGGTGACTGTTTTAACCGACTTCAAAAAAAATTCACTTAGTTATTACTGTTTTAAACACATATTACAGAAATGTATAGAATATATTGAATGTTCGATTTGTTTGAGGTCGGTCTTTAATAAAAATATTTTGTTAGTAATATTAATTGTGTCGCGCAAGCAAAATGTGTTAGAAATGTTAGTGAACGGTATTTACATTGTGTCTTACATGGGTGAGGCAACACGCGTTATCATCGACCCTTGGCCGATAAACGACCTGCTGCTCTTGTGACATTCTTCGGGACGAACGAAGCCAGGGGAATGGGGGCTGAAATGGTATTGCAAACGACTCTTTTTTTCTGTACGTGCATCAAAATAACAATGTAAATGAATAAAAGTATAAATCCAGACAAATATTTTGGCCAGTCAGCTGTGTAGACTTTGTTTTATAAGTTCTATCACCTACTAAGAATGTTAGCAAACTTCTCCCAAGCCCAAGTCTGTCTGGCCAAGATACATGTCGAGACTAATATTTAAATTGATAGGTTGCTCTAAATTTATTAATCGAATAATTAAGAAACTTAAAGCCGTATAATAAAAATATAGTAAGGCTACATCTATCAGTTAAGGTATTGCTCATCAAACGTGTCTAGCGAGTATTTTTACAGCGCAGTTATATTTTTTTTTGTGTGAATGTAACAATACATGATCAGTAAATTACGCCCATTTAGAGGTTAATTTTTATGATTATAAACCCTTACAGATGTATCGCCTTCCGGCTCCTGTATCTTTGGTCCCTGGAACGATTCTCTATGCTCTTTACTGAAGCCGAAGCTCTTCGGCGGCCGCGGAGGTACCGGTGGCCCTAAAATTGTTGAAATACTAATTAGGATAAAACTAAAAATCTAGGATAATAAATTTCATTAAAAATATTATTAATAAAAACTTTATTTTAAATTTTCTTATTAAAAAAATTCACACATTTGTACCGAGTTTGTGTACCCTACATATAAATTGTAATATTTACCTTCTTCTGAACTGCCTATTCTTTTAGGGCTGCTATGGGGCTTCGCCCTTTCTCCTTTGTTGAAACTCGAAAACCTCACTTGAAGTCTGTCCCTGATGCCACTCCCAGATGCTCTCAAATTAGGCCTATTCTCATCATCGAGCCCCGGTCTTACGTAAGATCTAGCAAGTAGCCAGGTATCCGGTATATTACCGTATCTCGCTGTAAATAATAACCGGAATAATATAATAATAACCGGAGCAATAAGATCTACTTCTTGCACGACCAAATGCAATTAAACGAAACAAACCATCATTTTGTATTTCGTTTCACCTAATGTACCTGCTCGTACTAAGCTTGAATGTACCAAAGGAAATAGAATATACTTTCAACCCACTTCAAAGAAAAAATTGGTAAGTTTCCTCCTTTGAGTTTCTTATATGAATAGGAGAAGTCAGTTCAATTGAAAGAGATATTTGTATCAAAGTATATTGTAGCTCGCTTGGAATAATTTAATTTGAAAACGCCTACAAATTTGCCCACCTACACTAATACATACCTATATTAGAATGACTAGCATTGAGCGATTTACATTCCTCGTCGCTTATATTAGATTCATTTTCAGATAAGTCGACATTATTTATACGAATGTGTGGATGGCTTAAATACTGTGGACCTTTTTCAGGCCCCTCGAAGGTTGACTTAGCTCCAATTACTATATTATTAGGATCGAAGGTGAAGGAACTTTGGGAATCCTAAAAGCAAATAATAAGTACAGAATAAAAACATATGCAAGCCTTCTCTATGGCGGACTTTCATCAAGCATACCTACTAAGGCGGCTGCGTCAGAAAAAAAGTTTCAACAATTTTCAAAAAATTCAATAAGGCAATATTTCAAATGATACAATACTAATTCTGAACAAAACTGTGAAATATTTAATATTCAGTTAATATTTTTCAATATAAGTTTTATCACCGCTTATTACCTATTTGGTAATATTATTTTTACCTAAACAAAAAAAAACTATTTTTATTTGAAGAAATCGCAAGCCGCCTTATAGAATAACGTTAATATGCAAACATCGCAATACAAACATCACAAATAGCGACTATGACTACTTAGCAGCATAAAAATCATCTACAAATTGGTCAGAGTACTTAATTAGATAATTTGATATTAAAAATGACCAGAGTCGTATAATCTCCTCTGGCCAATTTGCGGATGGAAGCTCAAGAAAAAAAAAACGTAAAATAAAAATAGTACCGCGGCACGGACTCCTGTTATGCATTCAGATATCGGTATATAAGGTCCTGTACCCTCCGAAAATTCATACTGATCATTCATAACCGTCATTGTGCTGTTTTGGTATGTACCTATAAAATAAATCGTATTCCTCTTACTCGTACTCTTAGGATGTCGCCTTAGCCCCATACGCAAACAAACAACATTTGCAGGTGAACTTCGCATTCGCTTTATACCGAAATTAAATCGCATGGAGCGAGGAGCTAGGAGCGAGGGGCGGGGGTGGCAGGCAAGGCACGCCACCGATAACCTACCCACTAGGGGGCGTTCTCATACCACCCGGAAGAGCCCCTTCCCGTCGCGATAGCAGTTCCTCACACCACTGCTGCGCTACCTACATTCCCACACCAAATGCTTCGTACAAAGACAAATAATACAGAAAATCACGACAAATCAGATATAAGGAAATACATCAAAACATAAATGTAAGTTATAAACATCAAAACGGAAATGTTACACACCAAGAACAAAGAAAGATAGAGAAAAGTTTTACATTTGAACTTACCAGTGCCGGGAACGACGATTTCGCGCAATTCTTCACTTGCAGTTATAACTTCAACAAAAGGTTAAACGAAATTTTAAAAAAATGGAAATCATTGGAAATTAAAAACAAATCGAAACAAATTTATTTGATAGAACACACAAAGGATTGGAATATCTAAGTAAATCAATATAATAATATGTTTTAATTAAACTTGTTTAACACTCGACACGTCTTGCTTATGCGACTGTTCGAGAGCGAATGTTTCACCTAGGCACCGGGCTAGATGCGCATGCCGGGTGGCTGGGCTCTAGACATAAAGGGATGAGGGCATGTGGGCGGTAAGGTGGGTCTCGAACATTCCATTTACGGGAGATAAATTTCCAGAAAATTATGTTCGAAATAGAACTACGTAGGTTGATTTGCTTTCAATATAAGTTTTAAAAGCATATCCAATTTTCTCGAGATATTATTGTCAGGTTCCTTTGACGTGGCGTCTTGAAAAAGCTTTTATATCTATCAAAGAATACATAAAGATGACTTGATATGTTATGACATTTTAGAAATGCCAACAAAAAAATATTAATGTTTTCAAATGTGTGGTAATAAAAATATTTCTTTAATATTTTGCGAGAGAATTTCATTCCTAAATAAAAATATAACAAGACTATATATAGGGAACTTATCTATTTGTTGTACTTGTGATATGTATATATCACATGATGTCATGATATGCACATATAATCTGTATATCTAAGGTGTTATTTGAAAACATTTAAACATTCAGGAAATTATTTAAAATTTGTAAATTAAATTGAATTAATGGATAGCTGCGCGGAAAACAGATTGAAAAAAATCCTTCATTAGGAGTTCTGTCACCGAAAAGAGTAGCAAGGGATGTAATATGGTTGAATGTTCAAAAATGGCAAATATCTCAAGATAAAACGAGATACTTACTAAACATAAAAATATTTTTCTCAAACGCCACAACATCCGCAGGTACCACATTAATAATTCATTATTCCGGGCGTGTATATGTGAACATATGTAAGGTGTGTATATAATGTAAGGTAGAATAAATGCTTATGCAGGATTTCAGTATTTTCATGACCCTCTTTGGCTTGATCCAAATCCCGAATTGTGATTGATCAGAAAATAGAATTAAGTTCTACTTGTCCTTAGTCCATGTTACGTGTCCTAGGATTCAAATGGTCGTGTTTGTATACCGTATTAACGTAACAGATTTTGTATGGTATTCCGTATAACTCTTAGCGAGTGGCTGTACCCATTCCTTGTCTTGGTGCTTACTGGTATCTACGATAAGCCTAACCCAGCCTAAAGCTGCTTAAATGTCAAGTAACGCTCTTACACGCCTAAACTATCCCTACAGATAACAATACCCCACAATTCAGTTTTGCTTAGAATTAAATGCAAAAACGAAATATATACAAAATGGTTTTACAAACAAGAAAATAGGTAAACTAAAACATATAATACAAATAAAATAATTTTGCAAAAGTTGTAACATGATCCATGTTGCTTAGACATTTTTAATATGTGTATTTTATTTAACAAACAATTATAAAAAATGAATTACAATAAATCTTGTTTCGAACAAAACAATAGAACAAACAATAAATACACATGCAAAATTAGAGAATATATAATTTGAAGAAGATAGAATAAGTAATAAATAAATTATTTTTATTTATTACTAATGGTATTTATGATTAACTACATAATAAATCAATCAGTGGCGCTCCAAATATTTTAGTTGTGGGCCTCTAATTTCTAAAAATATCCTAAAATATCCTAAAAATAAACAATTGCAATTTGTACGGATAAAAGATGGACCACCGAAGCCACATGGAGGGGATGTCCAGAAAAAAGAAACTTGGGGAGACCACAAAACCAATGGGCTTATACCATAATTAAGGTTTCTGGGAAGAAATGGATGGATAAAGCTAAGAAGCAGATCCAAATGGAAAGTTCAGGTAGACTTTACCAAAGAGTATAAAAACAAAAGTTTAATATGTAATTTTGAAGAGTATGGAATTAGAGTGGCTGTATTATTATTATTTATTCATGATGATTGTTTTTAAGTGAATCACTGCAAAAAATAAACTGGTAGCAGAGATCTCAATAGTATCTAGTATCCAAGGCTAACATGTAATCTATGGTTATCATAAAATAAAAAGTTTACTGTTTTTAAACAAAATCACTGCTGGTCTATAATTAAATTCAATAACTCTGTATACCATACAATTTAGTAAGCAAATCAACACACTTAATAAATAAATGAATAAAAGACTTACTTGTAACAACTGGTTCCGGAGGTGTGCTTGTAGCCCTTAAGCCACAAACACGACATATTGCATCAACCCACTTTTCCATATCCGCCTCACAATCTGCTTCTAAATGATATGTTCTTGATTGAGTTTGAATTGAGAAAACTGAGCCACGTATTCGAGGATCCAGTATTCCAGTACTGTTACGAGTCATGTGCAAACCAGCATCAACCTACCATATGTCACTAAATATTAGATTGAAAATCACTTTAGTTAATCATTAATATAAGCGCTATATTAATGTACATCAGTACCATGACTATTCTAAGATTTTTTAAATATTATTCTCAGGACAAAATACAAGTATATAATTATTTTCAGGACAAAACTCCCACAGAAACATTTAAAATTGTGGAAATATGATAAAATAATCTAAATAATCAAACTTACATTTAGCTAATCTGCACTATATTTTACAAACACTTTCCATAAATTTAAAATATAAAAATCAAGTTCAAATGAAATAGATGAACACAACTAGCAACTTTAAGTATAAAACATAGAAAGACAAATTGAATATCATGCAAAGTAAAAGCATATCATATTATATAGTTTACATTAACTTTACTGGGAATGTAACTAGTACTGACAATGTCTGATGCAGGGTTATTTGATAATTGCCAAACAAACAATTTTTTTTACTTTCAATTAAATAATTAACAGTATTGGGTAACAATGTTCTCTATTTTCTTAAAAGAAATTAAGCTACTTGCAGTTTGTTTGATTTATAAAAGCATTAAAAAGGCAACATAAATTAGTCTAGATATAATTGATGTACTACTTTTTTTGTAACAATGCTCAGTACTTTTTAACTAGTTCTTATTTGAAAGCGTTACTTGCCAACAGGTCTGTAAAGGGTAGATATGTATTCTTTTCATATAAGTACAATATTATATATTATTGAAAAATTAATTAAGTGAATAAAATGGTTTTATATATAATAACTAGTCTATAATTCTATTTAGTAAAGAATTTAGTTTTTATTAACAAAATATTTTAATGTTGTTAATGATTTCCTACATCTGTTCCAATATATACAATACACACCTATATAAAATAATACTTTATACATTTAAATTTAAACATCAACAAAATAAAAAAATGGTATGTAACCATACAAAGTGACATGCTTCCTGCATAACATAAGAATTCATGCAAACATACCAACGGAGAATGGTTACAACTATTGATAACATTCTTACTCTTATATGTAGGCACTGTGAGACACTCTTATATAGTTTACATGCATGTATCAAATTACAATATTCACTACACTATCTATTCAATCAAAACTGGTGACATGACACTCATTATGATTATTTCCATCAATCTGAGGCTACTACTATTACAACCTATTGCTGCAAAGAAATATTTAAAATCAGAAACTTACTTGCTCACAAAGATCAAGATTTATGGAGCCCTTTAAACGCCGCCTGTTTCTATCAGAGTAGTAGTCTAGGAAGTACTGCCCTGGTAGTTCACCAGATTGTCGCAATGCAAACCATCTTCTCCGCCATTTCTGAATACCACACCATTCGAATTTAGCACACATCAGGTAAAAAGATGAAAATAATAATAAAATCTAAATAGTGATCTAATATAAATCATGAGAGAAGGCAGTCGCTAGGGCTTATTTGTAAAAAATCTTGGCACTTCTAGCCCCGTAAACTATACTTAGTAATTTTGTTTGTTTACTTACTATTTTAAAAATTCGTCTTGATGGTGGTGATTTTGTTAACCAACCCTCAAAAACTATATTTCTAGACATTATATTTTTGAATATTATTCAATGAAATAAAGTGAGTCACAACAAATTTTTATATTGAATACGATAGATTCAACTAGCAGGCAGACACTGGCTGTAATTTTACTAGATGACATTATTGACAATTTACAAGACCTGACATTTTGCTCTTCAAATAGAATATCAATTCTGTAGAGACACACAGCCAAAAAAAAGTAATGAAATTTTGAGCGTTGATTTTAAATGATTGATAACGAATTTCCATTCCAATAATTGTCGTTTTTATCCTTTTGAGGTTTATAACAATGGATTCTATACAACACCCTTCTAATCCTCAAAGCAATGTTTCTAAATTCACTGGTTACGATCCTGATAAGTAAAGACAAGAATAATATGTTTAAAACATTAATTTACTGTTTAAAATTAAAGACACAGTGCTTATTATATTGCAGATATGCTATTGATGATGTATCACTAACAGTGAAGACGAATGAAAGTTTGACACCAGGAAGGCCCCCGGTGTTGACGCAACAAACAGTTGGAAAATTCCTTCAACCATTGACAAGAGCTTTAGTAGAAGTACCACCAAGGTTTGTTTTAAAAAATTATTAAAGTGCTACTTACCATAAACCATTCTAGCGATTTCTTTTATACTGGTAATTGGTACATTTACTGGGCATAGAACATGAGGCAATCTCCTCATCAATTCTTTTCAACTTGGGCCTTTTGAGTAGAGACATTTATTTATCAAAATTCATTGTTGCTGGTCAATTTAAAAATGTTGTCTAACGAAAAACCTATTTGCAAAAAAAATATAGGTTTTTTTACTATCGCTATCAAATAGGAATATAATTATAATAGTCTTAGGCATACTACGCAATTTTTCATTTTGTATTTATTCGTGTAGTAAGCGCCTTATGGATATTATAATTTTAAAGATTAGTGATTCTGATCGCTTAAATAATTCTCTTTGATACCAGGATGTATATTGATACAGTTAGTTACGTTTTCAAGCAATTGTGTTTGATAAGTTAATTCCTGCATACCCAAAAGTACACGATTACTAAATTTTTGGACTGGATTAATATTAATTACCCAAGCTTTATTGTAAATTAAAAAAATAATAAATTATTCATTACATACCTTTAATTCACGTCCTAATCTGTAGAACATAAAATTCTTCATCAGCTTATACAAATGCATCATATACTTTTCTATTAGGCCAACAATAGACGAATTACCCGATGCTGTAATAGATAAAATGGTCAAGAAAGACAAAGCTTTCTGGGTTGATAAACCTGGC
Source organism: Pieris brassicae (assembly GCF_905147105.1). Lineage (NCBI taxonomy): Eukaryota > Metazoa > Arthropoda > Insecta > Lepidoptera > Pieridae > Pieris > Pieris brassicae. Next base: position 5,951,558 of record NC_059680.1, read on the forward strand.
ACCAACGCTTACACCTTACACGATGCGTATTATAACTATGGCATGACAACTGAAAAAGTCTTACCGCGTAAGTTTGATCTCTTCGAATATATTATGCACTCGAAGTTGACCTTTAGAAAATATAGAATACAAAGGCAAGAGCATCAATGTATAATATCTTGTAGGAAACTTACAATTTCTCATTTGTTCAGCGCACCAAGACGTGTTCCCTAGGTCATATCAGTATGACTTGGACTGCGTTCAAGATCGGCGTCAGCATGCATGTGACGAATTCAAGCAGACTGGAAAACTTCAGGTTGTTGTTCCATTTCAATGTAGATTTAAATCACAAATATTGTTTTTCATTGTTGCGATCCTTGCGTTAGGTAAAGGATATAAGAATATTAAACGGTATATACGGTAATATATGGGCGATATGTATGCAATATGGTGCATCTTTGTCAACAGACCTTGTATTTAGTACCTTTGTCTTTTTGTGTTTTATATTGAATTTGTTCAAAAGTCTTTGGTATGTCATAAAGCGATTGATTTCTCTGTACAGAATATAATTCCTAGTTGTTAATTAGTGTATCTAGTGTATAAAAACTTAACAATCCTCGAAAGAAAATTAAAATATCCTAGTACATATCATCTACAGTTTACCATTATAAAAACATTCAGATGTTTTCTAAACTTTAATTTATTTTTACAGAATGATACACTATGTCGTGATTGCACGAAGATGACCACCGCGGATGTCGTATATCCAGTTTTAACTCTGGAACAAACATCGGCTCAAAAACGATGGAGATACTATCCAGATGTATCTGCTACTCTATCTCCTCAAGAGATAAGTGTTATGATGCAGGAGTAAGTACTCTACCTATACACGTCGGTCCTCTTAACAGGAACTATACTCTTTAGTGAACGTAAAATAATATGTACTTACTTCAAATACATATCGAAAGCTTCAGCGTACCGTGGTCATATGTGGAACATCAGAGACATTAACCTACATTATTCATATAATAATTGTTAATATATAAGTTTGTGCAGAGTTCACTGATGTATAATAAGAAGAAGATAATAATAAGTCTTCATATATTCATCCTCTTTTATATGAAATTACATTTTTTGTTCTCATAAACGTCCAGTATGCGTTAAGACAGACGACAAATATTCTTAAAATACTCTTGCTCTAAATATAATTAAACTTATAAACAGTTCGGGAGTATATATGCAATTATATTATATTAATTATAATTATTTTCAAAATAGCATATTTGTCCGGCAGATTGTTTGTTCTACCTCTATCGGTGGAACTGGTTAACGTTTTGTTAATTACAACAACTTCCCTAATTCTTCTGTATTTTCCCAGTCTCCTTTATTGTACAGTTATCATCAATGTTAAATTTATCATACGTTAAGTTAACGATGCTATAATTAATTATATCGAGCGGTGACGCCGACGCATCCTGAATTATAATAAAAGCAATATGTTTATTTTTGTATATTAGATAAGTCCTGGAAAATTACAGTGTAATATTTACAAGTATTATATTATAAGGTATGCCGTTCGAATCAATACTTTCTTAATTATTATACATTTGGTTTTGTTATTTAATTTATGGTTTTGTATTAGGTAACTAAATAATAATAAAAATATTTAAGTTAATGTTAATTTTGTATCTCCGTTCTTATTAATAAATTAATCTTATTGCGCTCTGCACTCTTTAAATTGAATTTACCTACATTTTCTGTTTTTAAAACTGTAATGAAACGCCTTGTAATCAAAATTGTAATGTAACAGAACAGCTATTGATTATTAGTTACATTTGGTAACATTCAGAGTCTAGACATAGGCAAAGTATCTCGTATGTGCAATACGTGTTTGTTTTTATTAGCGAAAACAGTGTAGTACAGTTATATTAGTAGGTAGTCTATGTAATAATGAATTGCTTGCAAATTATATTTATTGAATTCTTAAAAGCATTTTAGATGAGATTCTACGCAGACAATCTCGTGGGCAGTAAATAATTATAAGGATACCTTACGATCTAGAGACAAGTCTTAAGTTTTAATTCTCTATACCATGTTCTATGATTTAGATGTTTGTTTATTTCAGGATAATATTTAGAGGTCTGTGAAAAACGTCATGTATTTTGAGGAAGGAAAGTCATACGTAGCGCCAAGTTTGGACTATGCATCTTAGGGCTATCTCTATCTTTATCAGAGTCAATTCTACAGCCTAAATCTCTTTTAGTAAATATCAAATTACCTTGTACTAACTAATACTTCTCTTTCAGTGTTGGTCGCCCTTTCCAGAACGAAGCATGTAACTGGTATTATGAGCATTATAAACCAGTGAAATATCCTTGTATTATGAGAAAATTCTCGAAATAACCGCAACATTACACATATTATCCAATTTAAATCATCGTATTTTATGTCTAATTACATTTTTTATTGGAATCAGATTATTAAATATTATTATTATGGAATTGATACGAAATTAAATACAATGAACGTACACACGTGTTTTATTGATTTTTCTATATAAACTCGAGAAATATTATGTGGATACATGTACACCGTAAGGTTACCACTCAATTTATTTAAAAATTAAAGTATTTCTTAGAGAAAGATATGTATTGTTTTAAAAAAAACTACATTTACACCGCTCTCATAGTTGTGGTACAATGACGAGAGGCAAGACATTATCGTGGATAGTAATTGAGTTGATAATAAGAGCCGGAACAGGAAATTTATGGTGGCGGTTGTTGAAGAAATGTTTAAATAAATGAAACACTGTTCGAAGCTAAATGTTGAGAACAAAACCTTATAACTAACAAAACAATTAGGGTGGGATTGCGATGCTGAACTAATAAAGATCTGGGACGTGAGATATCAGTACTTAAAAATAAGTGACACACATATCTATCTATAATGAAATTAATTTTTGTCCGTTTGTCTCGCCAAAACTCGAGAACACCGAATAAGCTAATTTTGATTTTTAAACGTTTGTAGAAATATGGAAATGTTTAAACGGTAAGAAATGTGTATAATATATGATAATAATAAATAATAAAAAAACGACATAGAAGATTAATAAGTAAATGTAGTTGAGGTATTTATAGACTGTTACTCTATGAGTACATATGTACTTTGTACATAATTAACTCACAAACAGATTTTGATGAACTTTTGTGTGTATTTAGTTTTACAATTATTATTTTTTAATGAGCGACCTGTTTGTAGGATAACGTCTGTCGGGTCAGAGACGGAAAGAGAGTGTAGGTAATACAATTGATTTTGACATATAACATATTTGGTAAAGGTAATGTTATCATATAATTTATGCATGAATGAAAACTAGAGCTTAGTTATTACAACCAAAACTGACTGTAGTTTACGTTAATGATTAACATTTGGTATGAATCGCTCTTTATTCTTAGCTAAAATATTGTTGTAAATTAACTAATGTTAGGTTACATAACTCGCCCCACGAATTTATAATGGTATTTGAAACAGTCGAAACATACTAATTTAATATAAAAAATTGTTTTTATGATACTCTATATTCTGCGAGGAAAGCTGTTTTATTTGATACCTATTGGGTAAGTACAAAAATAATAATATGCTATCAGGTCGCGATGCCATCTCGGATTTCAAATGATTATGAAACGTGCATGATATGTAAATGTAATTTTCATAGTGTGCATTGTTCATGTATTATCATAACAAATAGGAAAAGCTAAATAAAACCCTTTAAAAGGAAGTTTACGTTAATTTCAGTTGATATGACGAACCTAAAACTAGCTTATACAGTCTCTCGATAGCAACAGGGTGTGGACAAATCTATAAGCCAGCCACCCGTACCCACACTCTACAGTAATAAATCAATGCATTCGAGACATGCGCTCAATGCAATGACGCAGTTGTATGCACCTACATCCCTTTCAGGGTAAATCTGGGAGGTGGGTTGGAGGTGGTTAGTTCCCGGTGCCACCCAGCTCCCGGCTTCCCATTTACATATATATATATATATCATAGAACTCGAAGGATTTTTTATACATTTTGTGTTACCGACACACAATCAACTGAGCTATACAGTTGATGAATTTTAAGTATATATGATGAAATGTAATCTTTTATTGAACAAAACTAATGAAACATAAGGTTTCGTTTTTAAGGCTGAGGACTGTCCTAAAATTACTTTCAAAATCTATACATTAGATACACTTGAAATCTTATGTAATTTATTGTGTTTCAATTTTTACTATGTTAGACACTTCCAGCCTTAATTTCCGTATATTGATGGGACAACCTCACACCCCTGTAACTCCTGGTCATCGATAAATATTTGACATGCGCTGAAATTGACGCATTGCAGATAAAATTGCATCTGCGTCTTATCTCCGGAAATGAACAAGGTTAATTATTGCCCTTTGACATTTCATCCCACACACAAAATGTTTCTATTTATATTAAGCCTTGTTTTATTTAAGGTTTGTGTCCCCTAATATTCCTATTAACTAGCACTATTTAAGTGGTCACAAATCGTAATATACTATTTAATCGTTGCGGGAAGATATGCATCGCTGAATGTACGCCACAGAAAACCCATCTATAATCTATAACACAATAGAAACCTTTAACTATGCCGTGATATAGAAGAAGAAAAAACAATAATTATTATAAAATATGACAGAATCATTCTTTTGTTAACTTCAAAATTTACAGAAATATGTTATAAAACTGAAAATTTTAAAAAATAAACTCCCATCCCTTTATTATTAACAATGTCGAAAAACGATGACAGTCTCTTCCTATTGGAAGTATTGATAGATAAAATTGTATTTGTTAAAAGTCCTTGTTTTTCAGACAAAGATTTTAGAACATGTGTTAACATCGAGTGCAATGGAGTTGAGCCCTTAGAAGTATGTGATGATGAACCGAATGTTGGGATTGCAAGAAGTGGTGGGCCATTCGTTAAGCAATTCAACACAGGAAAATCATGTCTCTTTTCGCTCAAAGAAAGTGATATTAGTGCTGCCATGAGCAAATTTCCTGTAAAAGTAACGGTGTATAAATCGCTTCCATGTGGTTGTCTACCAACAAAAATAGTTATGGGTGAATGTACAATAGATATGACAAAAGAATTTGTTGAAACAAGGAAGAATTTCCTAGAAGATCCAAGTAGTGTCAGCTATCAAGCATTGAAGGACTCATTTCGATTCGTTGGACCTGACGGTGATGAGACCGGGGAGATTGTAATGTTTTTACGAATATCCTGCTTCGGAAAGTTGATCATAACTTCATTTCAAGGGGCAAGCGGTGGCGCTCCTAGTTTGGGGGGAAAACCAAGAGGAAATTCAGGGCTTGTAGATAGGTCGTGTACTCCTAAAAAGGACTTTCAGTCAACAGAGGATCCTTGCGTGTGTGGTGCAGCGAGAGGCCATGGCGGGGCAGGTGGTTCAGGTGGACACACTTGCACTGGAGGTGGCGCCGTTTGTCCTCCTGGTAAACTAGTTAAATATTTTTAATAATTTTATGATCAAGTTATTAATAAAGTTTAAGTTTAATAAAGTGTCATAGTAGATACAACATTTTAAAACCATTAACTACATTTTAGCCCGAGATCCTTACAATACTATGCCGTGCGTAGATCCTGATGATCCTTGTTATTGTTCTGGACCTAAACCTGCTGAAAAACAAAACATGGCCTGTCGAAACACTGATCAATATTGTTTACATGTTCCTAAAGGTGAGCAGTCAAGAATTTAAATACTATGTACTTTTTATTAAAAAATATATTTGTAGTAAGCACTAAAATTCAACAGCTTATTGTTACTCGAAATGTATAAAAACTTTAGGTTCAATAGGGCAAAAATATGCCCAATACATTTTCAACTAAACTGTTAAACTGGTAAACAGAATTTATTAATGACCAGGTCGCACTAAGCAATTTGAAGAGATAGGGACAACACTCGGTGAAAATGAGCTTAAGATAAAAGTTCCTGCTAGTGCATCAATCATCAAGAAAATAAGTCAAACGCATTGCGCTATGCAATGCCCTTTCAGCACAAAGTCTGCTGATGGTGGACCTTGTGAGCCCCCGTGCGGGAAAAATCAAATAAGTCTAGCACTGCCGAGTGAAGCAATCTGTTGCCGTGGAGCTCGACCAGCTGACACACAATTCACCTGTACAACAGAAGGGTGTCTTCAATCTACCAAGCACGGTACACAGGGCACCATGGCTCGTGGTGACAATCAACAGGATCTACCTAACAAAGATGTATATGTACTTAAAGTAGCTAAAACGGCACTTCAAGGTGATAGGAAATGTAAACTGGAAATAGAACTGGCGACTCCAAAGGCGGCAGATAAGGATCCGCCAATAACTAAACAAAATACACGAATTCAATCTGACCTTGACTGTGAATGTTGTGTTAGACGCATTAAGAAACAGAAGACTAAAAAGAAGCGTTGATCTATCCAAAGTTTAATATTTTACTTAATATGCAATATTAACATTCAAAATTTTAACTAACAAATTTTATTTTAATTTTTAAAACGTCTACATAATTCATACGTTTATACATTACGCATTACGCAGATTGCTGCCCGACTGGGAACAAAGTCATATTCCAAGTACCAACGGATTCTTGTGGAAATGGACATAAACAACGTGCATATTTTAATTTTACATCTGACGGTGTTGGTGACTTAGCGCGAGACGAACCGGGACATCTAATATCTCCTACCGCGGAAAATTACCCAGGAGCAGTTTATGACTTTCCAAAACAAATAATAAAAATTCGTGTCGGTAAAGTCATAGAGATGCCTAACCGAAAGTCAAAATTAGAATACCAGTTTATCACTCCTGTTGAGACGAGAGAAAAAGTTATTCCAGTAAAAGACACGCGTACAGCCCAATGTGTGCCAACATGTCCCGACTGTTGCAGAAGGCATTGTTAATATAAAAAAAAAACTTTGTGACTTATTTTACTGTAAAATTTTGATTAAAATATTGATATTGCAAGTTTTTATGTTCTTATTTTAAAGTAGTATTAAGATTTTTTTATTTTTATATATTCTTACAAAGAAATAAAATGCACACATTACCGTAGGTGTCCTGTCGAGCTCTCTATTCTACCAAGAACTGAACGATGAACAAATAAATAAATTACTCACACACAGCAGCGTGGAAATTCCTTTAGATAAATGTAATAAGCTTATGAAAGTGTATAACAACGTATTACTTTTACCGTCCTGGGAAAATAAGATACTAAAAACCTCTAAGATGTCGGCTCCAATGAAGTTATTATCTGATGACACTTCACGCACTTATACAAATTCGAATTTGTCCTACAGCTCCTTGACGAGCACCTGTTGTAAAAGAAATACAGAAGCTTGTTATTCAAGAAGTTCATATAACAGTTTTGATATAAGGAATTATTATGAAGCAGAAAGTGCATTTGGTGCAAGGGAAACGACTGTATACATGACCCTTTTTGATGAATACTGTCCTAGTAAAAGTTCAGGTACTCAGGCTACAGCACTTATAAACAAATGTTTTCAAGTTCGCAGCAACAATAACTCCTACGATATGAATTCTGACCAGTATTCCACCTACACGATGTCAACTGTACCGCCACAAGACAGTACTCGATACGTTTCAGGTACAATGAATTATTCAGAAGTTTACTTTTTCGGGAGAAAGAAAGAGCCAGAAAAGGGGATGGGAGGAAAAGGATCTAAAACAAAACTATGTAAAACTGGACAACCTCCATCTGCAGCTAGTAAAAGTACAACTACCAAAACGACACGATCTAAAGACCAAAGTACTTGCTCATCTCAAACAAAACGGAAATTGGGCGCAAACACATCAACAGGTACTTATAAATCTGTTACAATAAAAGACGATAAGCCTGAAAAGCCTTGCCCTGCTTTGACTGCATCAAAGGGGGAGATGATGGCTACTGTATCACATATTAAAATAGGACCAAAGGAACCTTGCCCCGTGCATGGTAAGGAACCGTGTCAGGGGCCAAAGTGCATTGTAGCATCTTCCGGAGAAAATTCAGCCCCTGTAAAGGTTACTACAGTTACAAATGCACGAAGAGGCGTTTTTGAACTAGTTATTAGAAGAATAACAGGTGCACCACTAGCCAAAAATGAACTTCTTCTTGAATGGACACCCCCACCTTCCCGTCCACCTCCTTGTGGATCACCATGCCCTATACCATGTACCTTTTCAGGACCATGTAGACCCTCAAAATGTAAATTAATAGTTTGCAAACCATCACCATGTAGGCCTAAATGCTGCAAAAAGAAACCATGTGGACAGCCGTGCCGACCGCCATGTAAAACATGTTGCAAGACAAGCTGTTGTGGAAAACCTTGTAGCTCTTGCGTTCCTTTTCCACCGCCACCATGTAAGAAGCCCTGTAGCCCTCCATGCTGTAGATTACCATGCAAGAGTTCACCTTGCTTGAAGCCATGTCCAATTGGTCGTAAGCGCCCACGTAAGTCGAAAAGTCAACCGAAAATCAAAGCGCACAAGAAACATCAGTCCCCGTGCAATAATAGAGTTAAGGCATGCCCTGTAGTAAAGTGCCGCAGCATGCCTGGATGCTGTGCCATACCATTACCATGCCCACCAAGAAAATGCTGCTCAGTAGCCCCATGTAAGCCGCCCAAGTGCTGCAGAAGTAATTGTTCATCCTGCTGCGGTTGCTAGATCTGCAAATAGAAATAATTCAGTATTTGGTATATTATTGTTAATACATTGCTAGAAACTGTTTTGTATTTTTATTTATGGAATAGCAGCTCGACATGACAAAGTACTTATTATTTAAAATACACCTTTATTTATTTTTCATTGAAATATTACGTGCGTCAATTAAGAATAAAATATATAAAATTAGAGCTTAATTAATAAGATAATTTTACTAATAACATTTCAATGTAATGGTGTAATTAGAATAATTGGATATAAAATATAAAAAATACGACTTTCAATTAGGAGACTATTTCAACCTTTCACAATTTACAGGGAAAACAAATTGTATTTATATTTCTACAATAAGACGACCTACGCAGTATCACGAGGTCATTTCTACTTGTTTATAAAACGTTTACATTATTTATTCGTATTAAACATCTTTGTTATAGTGTATTTTTCTCTTACAATAAAATGTTTTATCATTCGCCTAAGACTACTTATGAAAAATTATTAATAGCACGCTCTGAATTGAGCCGCGATGTTTTTAGTGGACGGGACTTAATCAATTGTTATTATCTATGAGACCACAGATAATAACTATTTATTAATACATATACAGAAGTCTGCTCTGTTATGTGCTGTATAGAATCTTTACAAAGTGTCACTGATGAATCAAAATTGGGAATAATACAATTTGACATGCATTAAAAGTTATAATTATTAATTTCGGCCCTAAAAATTTATACAATGGCAGCTAAATTAGATTCAAAGGGAACTCAAGTACAAGGTAAAGCTAAGTTGATGGATAATGCGGGGAAAAGAAAGGGACCATGTCCTCTGTTGTGTAATATGATACCAACCAATGTACCGGGACCTGGAGCAGCACAAGTAGTACTTCATCCGAAGAAAGACGTATTTGTTCTTAAAGTGAGTACAATAGTTAACTAACTAAATATAAACAAAAAAAGAGTCGATACAAGCTCTGTAGGGCTGGCATTTCTATATCTGCTCGTGATTATTATTATTTTTTCTAATGGGCAAGTAGTCTACTGCGTCTAACACAGTCTTTTTGGGGTTTCAAGCTTACCTTACATTTTTCTTTGTCGAATGAGCAAGTATGAAAGATATAAGACCGGCTTCAAGTACTGACTGAAAAGGAAAAGAAATAACCATATAAATTATTACTACCAAATAAAATCCAAAAACGAATTCATATCTGAAAAACTACTTACTACTAAATCGATTTTGATCGAACAGGATCATATCGATTTGAATTTTCCGAGAAACTATCATATTTACGTATACTGTAAATACAACAAATAAATCACGTGTTCGGATGGCTAAATAGATGGCATTGTATAATTCCAACAATATCACATACATCGTCAAACTAAGAACCCCATTTTTTGGAGTTGGTTCAACATACTTTAAATAACTATAGAAACAAACTATTATTAATCTTTACAATGTTATAGCTTTATTAAAACCATAACCGTGAAATTTTCAAAAATTATTCAAATATTCATTGACAATATTTATACATAACCCTTGTTGAATCAGAGAGGACAGTTTTACATATTACATACGTAGATTAAAGTAATATATTCGGATACAAATGATTAAATACAGGTAGCAAAAATTGGGCCGAATGGAGATCGTCGTTGCAAAATGGAACTGGAGTTGGTGACCCCAAAGGGGCCCGAAAAGAAGGCACCAGGGCGAATCGATACCCGAGAGACCCAATGTGATCCTGAACCTTCCCCGTGCTGTTGCGCAAAAGCTAAGAAAAAGAAAAAATAATGCAAAATTGATTCAATACAGTAAATTAAATAGCTTTTCAGTTGGGATTATATTATTTCATAAAACGATTTTGTATCTCCAATAACACCCACGGCTTATAAGAACCCTGGAGTCGCTTCATTACGTCCCACTTGTATAGAAATGTTTTTAATTTGAACTCGTCAATTTGATTTTTAAAAGCTTTTTTGTAACGTCTCCAGTGGGTAGATCCACTCCAACGCAAATCTGCCATAATGGTTGCTTTTATCAGTTGGAATGCTAAATCAATTTTTAATTATAATTTGCCGAAGGCCTTGAGCCCTCACTGCCCTTAGAAATATAACTCGACTTAAAATACTAATATTCAGCTTACCGACAAACATATATTAGTATATATGGCTTGATCAATACAATGAAGTAGAAACATATTTGTATGAAAACTTGTGCAGCTCTTGGAAGTATTTGGAACCTGACGAAAATGCGTATGTTTAGCGATTTCTTTAATACAAATACGACGTAAAACGGAGTTGTGGGAGTCCACTACCGCTGACTTAAGCCACGTAGGTTATTACAAAGGGGTCCAGCCCTTTGTAACTTCTAATAATGACAGCGAAACCGATCCCGACATTTTGTACGTACTTTCGATGTAAGTATGTATGTCCTTTTATTATTTGTTAGAAAAAAGCATTTATCTTCTATCATGGACTGATAGAATACGTGATGAGTGTAAATAGTAAACTTGTGTAAATAGATAAAAGAGCAGAGATATTTAGTATTTCCGCGTGACTCTGTCTATGGTTCATATCATTTCCATCCTCTTTTTACATTCTTCACATGATTGTCTATACAAAAACGTCTTGTCAGAGAAGTATCATGGCGTCATTACCTCGAAATTAATAGTTAAATAATATTTAAACCACTTAAATTCTAATCATGGGCAAATCTGGAGGGCCTACGACTCGTAAGCCGTATGAAGAGATTGGCGCTATCTTTAACGGAAATGAGGTAATGTATGAACTCGGCGTAACCCACAATCGAGTATAGGACCTACTTATAACCGACACACGACTGTGTCTGCTCCATGCCAATATTTTTGACGACTCTTTAAGAAAAGAAACTTCAAACAACAAATGTACGACTTGCACAAAGAAATGCTCTTTCTGTAAAGGATAATACATACACCTTCGCTTATGTTATCTAAAAGTTCCTAACAAATGTCTAGATACTATTTCAAAATTACAAATCGTAATTGGTACTTATTGTACGTTTTATCGAAGAGACTAACATACTGCCAAATTATCTTAATTTAATTAATAATAAACTGTTTTTTTTTATAAAGGTTAAAATTCGTGTTCCGAAAAGTACTTCAAAACCTCCGAAACTGACAGCGTCCCAGCTGAAGTTGCAAAACCAATGCACCTGTGAAGATAATGAGTCTGTCTGTTCTGAAACCTGTGGTCTTCCAGGTCAAGGAGGCGCTGGAGCTAACAGGCTTAATTTCCAGGTACTTTTTCATGCTGGGCCCTTGAGATTTTTGTAGTGGCCAGCCTTTTTGGAGGATGGAGGATTTTTTACCTTTATACCTTGCAGGTATTAGGTATATTGAATTCAATACACTGATAAAGATTGCACCAAACGGCTCTTATTTGTATATAATGTGTCTAATAATAATCAACGGCGGTACAACTTTTTAAATCTAGCCTTCGATAGATCTTTTTAAGTCTAAGTCTTTATTAAGTGTTTTTTTTTTATTTTTATATATTTCTTTTTCTCATATATTTTCCTTCACGGCATGTGTTGATGAAAAAAAATGTTGGTGCACGCTAGAGCTCCAACGCGCGAGCGCAGCGTTGAGAATCGCACGCTTAATCACTAGGCTTACACAGCATATATATTTATGTAAAACAAATTCCAATTTACGATGTAGTCTTTTTACAATCTCAGGAGTTTGTTCGTGGAAAACTTGGATACATGATATACGATGGTTCAACATTGCATCGTGTAATATGATCAATATAAATAAGTACTGCTGTATTATTACAGCAAAAATAAAATAGTAGCTTTAGATAATACACCTATATTTAAATAATGCTGACCTAAGTACAATTTTAATAATAAAATATTTTATAAATTTCAATATATAGTCATCAACTTATCCTTTTTCTTGGTAATGTTGATAAAAGCATTGAATATGTAATGTACATAATAGTTTATCAATATTCCAAGAGGCAAATTTTACATTTTTATTAAACATACCTTTTTTAAGAGATGTTCGTCGAATGGAATCATCTATTGTGGACTATACAGGAGCTGTGCATGGATATAAAATAAATTTCGATGTAACTGAATTATTACAAACTAGTAGTAGTAGTCGGAAAATAACATTGCCACAGAACAATGGGAAAGCGAATTATTGCAAGTAAAAAAGCTAGGAACACCTAGTTTCGACATATACATGTATGGTAGAAATATACGTGTTGCAGCGGAGGCGATATCGTTCTTCAATCCAATTGACTGCTTGCTTGGACTGATGTGTTTCACTTCATTACAGATACCTGATGATATATGTGAAGCAATGACCAAACGTACTGCCTTAAACTCTGAAGTAGTGTACAGTAAGGCTGAGGCTCATGACAATCTTTGTAACGTATGTAATGTCACGCCTCAAGATGCTCCAAAAGGCGTCCAGGCACAAAAAGTTCTCCACCCAGACAAGGATGTGTTTATCTTAAAAATTGGCAAGCAGACTGATGAACCGAACCGCACGGGAAATATTGAGGTAAAAAACGCTTACATAATATATAACTCCATGTATGTCAGTATTATAACACATAAATGTTGACAATTTTTTAATATGAAATCAATTTCGTTGAATTTTATTTTTTATAGTATTAGTTGACACTTCGTTTATATTTTTATATTTAAATCACAAAAGGTACCCCCCCACCTTAAATATAAAAATTCCTCATATCCTGTAAATGTTATTGAAGGTATTTACAAACTTATATCTCTCATCGTTGAAGCAGCGTTCGTAAGAAACGTTTTCATTGGACTGTCTTTTCTCCTTGTTAAATAAAAGACAAACGAGTTTTTGTTCTTTCTTACGACCTTATCAATATAATAAGTAAGCGATAAGCTAGCTTTCAAAATCCTTCAGTAATAGAAACCAACACTTCCAGGCATTAAATCTTCTAAACTTTACCTTTGAACAAACATGATCGAAGTTTTGTTTTAATAGTTTAATATAATTTGTATCAATAGGTTGAACTGGTTACACCACGCGCTCCCGCTAAAGCGAAGCCGGCTGCGCATTCATGTAAAGAGATTCAATGTGAGGACCAAGATATACCCTGCTGCGGTCCGTGCAGAACCTGCAAAGCTGTGGTGCCCAAGAAGCGGAAGGGCAGGCGTCCTAAATGTTGCTTTTAATTACAAAGATATACATGAAATATTTTTACGTTATTAAAATTATGAGTCCAAATTGGTTATTTATTAATTTTAACATCAATTCCGAAATACAAGAAGATATTTGTGATAGACTGATTGTAGGCTTCAAAGATGTATATTTATATTTCGGCTGTAAGCAGTAGTTTTGGTATTGTGCTATGAATAAGTTCTAAACGTTATGAATCATTTAAGAGTCGTTCATTTAGAGATTAACGGAAGCTGTTGACTCTTTTTGGATGGACCAGCCAATGTGGCTCTACGTATAAAGTTTATTCTTAAACAGCTTAAGCAGCTTTAAATTTCGTGGCACATACATTTTCGCGATGTATTTGAATCTCTATCTCTAAAGGAAGATCCACTAGATTCACCCACGTTTTGGTTATTTATGTTGAACCGATTCAAATATTTTTTAACGAACTCAATAAATCCGAAGGTTATTAATTCGATACCTTACTTTCTGGAGTGAGTTCAAATATAATTCCGCAGTCCGTAGCCATATTTGTGTGGTCGAGGAGTCAAATTAATCGTACTTGCTTCGACTAGACAGGATTTTGTAATCGGCTCCATAGTTTTCGAAATAATAAGTGAAATGCCTTATAAAAGTCACCCACCGCCGCGTTTCGTATATGTCCCTGCCAACTACCTTAATTAGCCGTTCAATTAACAGCCTAGCCTTTTAACTAAACGGCGCCGTTTACCTAACGGCCTGAAAGATATTCAGCCGTAGCGTTTGTTGCAACATTTAATAATCTGGCTGGCTAATGCTTAGGCCATTCTTACGATAGTCATTATTTGGCAGAAATAAAAAAGATGAAACTTTGATTTTTGTCATATGACATAAAAAAAATATTTCTTTTAAAATTAAATTGCTTAAGCCAAATTCACATTGTTATTGTCACTACACTCTTTCATTGAACAAGTACAACAAGTTGTTTTTCATGAAACTGAAAACACCATCTAAGTGGTCGTTTGCCAATGCCATATAGACAGTTTAAAGACTTTCGTTTCGAGTTTGATAGTGGCAGAAAGTGTAATTAAATTTAAATTAACAGGCTAAGCAAGTGATGAAATGTCATTGATCCAAGTCATTTGCCTCGCTGTTTGATCAACTGGCTGTACATCTTTCATGCCGATAGTTAAACGGCGCCGTTTAGTTAAAAGGCTAGGCTGTTAATTGAACGGCTACTTATGCTAGTTGGTTGCGACATAAAGCTGAATGAAAAGGTTTTGGATTGAGCAGTGGAATTTATATAATAAGTACACTATATATAGTTTAGCGATATGGTGGAATGTCTCACGAAAAATTTTAAACTTCTAAAGTTCATCTCTATATTGCTATCTCCAAAAATGCTATATTAAACTATAACACCTATATCAAAGTTGTCAAAGTTCATTTTAGATCAAATAATATAGCGAAAGAAATGGGTGTTTTTTTTTTGTTGTTTTAAATAATAGATTTAGGTATATTAAATTAGTATTGAATATTATGAAATATCGCGCCTTCGTTATCAAAATAAGTCTATTAATATTAAAATAACCGGTTCCTTATTACACATTCGTAAATTTGCTTACTTATTGATTTGTTATTATAACTGCAGAAATATACCAAAATTATTTTATTAAGATCGAAAAATAATTAAACCACACTTTTGACAAAAGTTTCATGAAAATACCTTTTTATGTACGAGATGAAAACGTCACAATGGAGCACACTGACGTCTTCCCCCACACCCCTTGTATTGGGAAACATTTTGGAAAGACCTTCATTGGCGTATTTAATTCTCTTGACTAATGAAGAGAAATAAGAAATGTTAGTAATTCTATTGAGTGCAATTCTATTTTATATTAGGCGACATTTCTTGCTTGCGAAGGAATTTAACTATTACAGGTGTTACTATTATTATATTGCTGTAGAATGTGTAAATACAATGCCGTAGTCCTTCACCTTCCTTTTTTCTGAAATCGCCTAAAATCTCG
Organism: Pieris brassicae; assembly: GCF_905147105.1. Taxonomy (NCBI): domain Eukaryota; kingdom Metazoa; phylum Arthropoda; class Insecta; order Lepidoptera; family Pieridae; genus Pieris; species Pieris brassicae. Next base: position 5,967,471 of record NC_059680.1, read on the forward strand.
CTTTTTTGACAATACTTTATATATAATCGCTGTTACGGACATCTGCTTTATGCAAGAACTAGTTTTAGGCGAATCGCCGTTTGTGCCTTACATACTAACTAAACGTTTTTGCATGCATATTGTACAATAGCCTCGGTAGAATGCGAAAACGATCCCGTAAGTCTTCTTATACGGTATAGCAGGGTAGGTATGTGTCGAGCCTGTTATGCTGTTATGAGTGGCAGAGAGGATGTCTGTAAGTGGCTTCTTACATTTCTGCGTATTCTAAGTTAAGTTGAATAAGCAAGTTGCATTTTCTCTTTGGTTATAAAAAATATGGTATGCCTGGAAGTCGCTTTTTAGGAATATGCCGAATTATGTAACTAAGAATAAATAAATTCGAATGAAAATTATTTTGCTCAATAAATGTTTATTCAATAAAAAAACAAACTATCAAATGACTAAATTAAATATTTAGACGTATTATTTTGAGGCTTCGTTTGAATTTATAGCGGAATAATTACATGTTGTTTTCGTGTTAGTAGAAATTAATGTTACTGACATACGGTTCACTGGTTACATACAGGACTTAACAAACAGGAATAATTAATAGTTGGTGGAATAAAATATTTATGTATAGAGTGCGAGATGTGGGTATAGCCAAGAGTTATAGTTAGCTAAAAATGTATAATATTTCTGTACATGTACTGTGCGAACGTGGATGGTGAAATCGGAATGGGTAGTTGATACCTGAACCAAATCCAAGAGGTACTAGAGAAGGGACACGTTAAAAGTAACCATAACTGACGAGCATGCATAGTAAATGTCATGAAAGTAGAGAAAAGAGATGGGCACGCGAGTACGTAGCAAGTGGAGACATATGATCTCTGCCTACACCTTTAGGTAGGGAAACCGCACACCACCACCACATGTAGGAAAAAGTGTCATAATATTTTTTCACATTTATTTAATATTTAGCAGGGCTAATAATTGGTGACCCGCGAACAGGCAACAGCCGACTGTGGAAAAACTTGATCATAGAATATTAGGTTGCAACATGCAGCCTTTAGGGACAGCTACGAAAAATTATGTATGCTCGATGTATATTTTTTTTTGAAATCTGAACTTATTAGATACTAAGAATTATTCCTAAAAGTCTTGGGAACTGAAATTTGTGGTCTTAGGCGAGGTTTTATCCACATTTAACCGAACATTTTTAAATTAATGACAAATAATATACACTGGCACCATCACATTTGGACATATTTACCAGTATTGGTCACCTCTTATTATATGTACCTGGACACTAGTTCAATAACTAAGTGTACTAGCGTTCAGACCCAGCTTCGAACGGCTCGATTTTTATTTTATAATATGCAATATACATAGTATCGTTGACGTGTTTGTAAATATTGATGTCTTCAAAAAACCTTAGATATTTTTTTCACAACTTGTGTTCCATTTCCACCTTTCATATGCTATTGAAATTTTCTAAAGCCTATGTTCATCAGGAATAATCTAAGATTATAATGCTGATTTTTTTTTTCAAATCGGTCCAGTATTTTTGGTGCCTATTCAATACAAACGAACAAATCTTTTCTCTATAATATTGATGTAGAAAATTTATTTTATGAGTTATGTAAAGTGCCATCTATGAATTGTGTATCAAAGTCGGCTCTTTTAAATTGCCTTATTGAGAAGTAAGACTTTAACATATTCTTAGTTATACCACAAGGGGGCGCTCACACCAATTATGTGTTACAAATTCCGGAGCTATAAGAAATTTAAAGTTAAAAGTACATCAATTTACCAACAGAGCGGAGGTGAATCGAAACTTCTATAATAATTAATTACTAGTTTCGTTTTTTAATAGTTAATAACAGGCATATACAGCCATTTCTTAGTACATATAAAAATATAAAATAAACTTATTTATTTTATATAATTCTGAGTTAAATGTTTGAAGTGATTATATATTTTTTGTTTTAAAGGCACTAGAGACTCGTATATACTGGTGGTACTGGTAATAAACTTAAGTTAAGTTATTACTTATTTAACCAAGGGGTCAATTTATTATGTTGGAGCGCATACAGAATAAATTTGCACGACATCTCTATAACAGACTGTATGGCGCTTATCCCTACTATCCATTAATGTACCCAACATTATTTGTCTTAGGGATGGTGGGGTACAATTAATTGGAAACCAGACGGGACTTACAGTTGGCCTACTACATAATGAAAGACTTGAGAGGTGTCGTGTGCAACCCAAGTGTGCTCCAAGAACTGGGTTCCTTGGTACCTATGGGATATGAGCGACGGCGAAGGCATATGTTATTGTTGGGCAAGAACCAGTCTGTTGCACAGATCCCCCCAGGACGTTGCGACTGCTGAATGCTGTCTCCGGCACTATCGATTTATTTATCTGTTCCCAGAGTGAATTCACATTAGCGATATTGTGTAAATTATGTGTTTATTATTATATACGTATTTTATTATATTTTAATTATTTAATGTTTCTCTACATTATCGCATTGGCATAGGCTAAAAGGATAATGTATGTATTTCTGTAATAAATAAAAAAAATATAAAATCATATCAACGGGATGACGGCGTTTTTAGGCATATGGCGGTTAAGAGTCTCGATTTAGAGTCGATAAGTGTATAAAGCAAGTAAAAACTTCAACATAGCCTTGATTGTACAATAAATAACACATGTAAACTAATAAGGTATTAAGCAAAATAACATTAATTAATACATTATTTATAAAACGGTTTTATCGATTAGGCGGGGGCCTGGACTCCCGCGCATTATCGTGAAACCCGGCCTCACCGTCAATATCTTAGTGAAAACAATAATGAAATACATATCGTAGTCGTGATAAGCAGTAATAAATAAATCCTGCGGTTGCCTTAATATTGTCAGATAATCATTATTTACACAATGATTATAGTAAGCACAATAAGTGGCGTTTTAGCCAATTTAGGATGATACAGTAATATTACAGCTAAAAGCCAATGTTAACGTCATGACGATAGTAAGCAATGACATGCATTAAATTTGGCAACAGGTTTTATTATAGCTGGAAAAGATTCTTCAAGACGCTTCATTTTTTTATCGTTACCAAGAACTTTAATCAAGATATTTAATTATCAAGAATTTTTGCTCATACAGTCTTCCATTCTTTTTTTTTAAGATGTTCATACGATTAGGTGTTTCTGCGATTTGTGTTTAACTAATATTTCTAATGTAAGTAATGAAAAGAGTATTTAAGTGTTAGTGATTTGAGTAGGTATTCGATTCGTTCGTACTTGGGTTCTGGTCCTTCGTTTTGTTGTACTGTTCATATTGGGGAGATGAGTTGCCATAAGGCAAAATGAATGGCGCAGTTTGTTTTGAAGTTAAATAGGAAAAAAACGCCCATATTATCAAATTTTGTTTTTGTTCCCCTAGACCCAATTTTAAGGTAAAATACCGCTCTTTTAAGTTCAAACAAATATCTAAGGTTTATTAATCTATAATATAACACTTTTTTCTTAGTCAGTCACCATGCCGATTTAGAAATGTAGAAGTAGGATCATCTTTCGTTAAATACATGTTGTTTTTAATAAAAAGCCGTATATCCCTTATTTTATTCCCTTTATTATATTCTTTAAGAAGTGTCTGGTAATGTGTTTATACACAATGTGTGTTTGGCAACGGTACCTGTGTTTAATGAAAGGTCCTCAATTAGGTCTCGTTATTATTATAATGATTTAAAATGAATGACGTCAAATGACATATTTGAAATTTAAATGTGGATTGATTAAAAATGGGTATCAATGCAATTGCGTCGCAAAATTCATAATATTATGAAATCTTATCAATAGCCACAGTTTTCACAACTGGATAAAACTATTTAAATTATTGTGAGCATCACAAATAAAGTAGCAATTCTATTTAGTCCAGCATACGTTTGATTCGTAAGAAAATAATTACTTCCAGTTGGACACAGAAAGTGGCCTACTCGCTTTACAAAATGTTGAATGAAACAGTCACAGAAATATGTCTGCTTCATGCGCTTTATGTCGTTACAGGTTTTCAAGCATTGATTCTATTTGACAGCTATGCTGAATACAACAATTTTAATACCTATTAATCTATAAACATAAAATTTCCGAATATATTTGTTAATTAGTGTATATTCAGTAGTTCTGACTCGATAAGTATTTATTCACCCCTAGTGAGAAGAGTGATTTTCATCCTCTTCAATTACTAAAGAAATTTTTTACATTATAAAAACGAATGGTACTATATCGTTTGGAATTTGATACCCTCAAGGCGTGCTTATGTAACGCTCTCAAGGCCGCTTCACACGGCGGCTCTTCTCTATTGAGACATCACCTAAGGTATTCTAGTCCTGGTGTTGAGACTCAAGCACACCAGGCCAGATGACACGACGGTAGTATGCAGGCGAGGACCGACTGCTTTGTCCTATGAACATAATAATTTAAACCATAAAAGTTATGCTGAAGATGCCGGCCATGTTCGTGCATTGTTATTTAGTTATTTTACAAGCGTTGGACACCAACCACACGGTTATAAAATAAATACATATAGTAAAAATATTTAAGCAAATCATCACCATCATATCTTTAGAGAAAATTCGGCCAATTTATCGCAAATCACAATGAAACCCGTGCAAATTTGTGAAGAAAAGTCTGACGCAACATTTTACATCGCATCATCATTGAAATCCGCCAGTCGCTATATCGGAGCGTACATACACTATAGTCTATTTATTATCAAAAACCTGTTTCACCGGTAAAATAATTTCAGATGTCTATTTAATTATGCCTTAGTATAATTACAATATTACCATTGTTTATATACATTAATTTGTTATCCTACTTAAATATATGGGTGGAACTATTAAGCAATCTCTTCTAGACGTTCTTTCATTTTACAAGCATTTATTGTTTGAAAACGTAGCTACACGTAAGAATTATTTTTAGTAATTAAACGTTTTTAAATAACACTCAACTTTCGTGGAGAAGAACTAGCATGTTCAAGGCCTAACAATGATCTTATATGTCAGGTATACGTATAGATTTTTCAGGTCCTAGCTACTTTAAAATCTATGCCTATCGAAAACTGATTAACGGAAATAGGTTTCTAGGACAGTTAATAAAGACAAGAGACGGCTAAATTATCCACGATGAGTGCGCTTGATATGGGAAATTAATAGTCCGTGGATTAACTACAGGTTAATTAAAACTTTAATAATGTACTATTTGACATGAATACTAAAACACTGATAGTTTTTATGAAGGTTAGTCAGATTGTATAAACTTATGCCAACATGACAAAATGCGATTTGACTTGCAGTACTTATTATTATTACAAATATCATTCAGTAACACTACCGAAAAGGAAGAAATAGAATGCCGAGTGAACATTGGATGGAAAAGATACTGGAGTCTAAAGGAAATTCTAAAAGGCACCTTCCCCCTACATCTCAAGAAGATGGTAATGGATACATGTATCCTACCGATTCTAAACTACGGCTGCCAAACATACTACACAAAAATAAAAACAAAAATAGCTAACTGTCAGAAATGTATGGAAAGAAGCATAGTGAATGCAAGAATACAAAAAATAAGAACTAAAGATATAAGAGCCAAAACCAACTTATTAGACGTACATCATCATACTCGTACACAAAGTGGCGATGGGCAGGACACCTAGTGAGATACAAGGAACATGGTAAGGCGAGGAAAAGAAAAAGACGCCACCCGAGGAACAGATGGATCGACGGAATAATTCAAGTAGCCGGTAAAAACTGCAGCAGAAAAGCAAAAAATAGACAAGCATGGAGTGAACTAGAGTAGGCCTTTACCCTACGTGGGGTTCCAATAACTTTTTTTTTTTTTTTTTTTATAAAATAGGGGGCAAACGGGCAGGAGGCTCACCTGATGTTAAGTGATACCGCCGCCCATGGACACTCTCAATGCCAGAGGGCTCGCGAGTGCGTTGCCGGCCTTTTAAGAATTTGTACGCTCTTTTCTTGAAGGACCCTAAGTCGAATTGGTTCGGAAATACTTCAGTGGGCAGCTGGTTCCACATAGCGGTGGTGCGCGGCAAAAATTGCCTTGAGAAACGCTCAGTCGTGGAACGTCGGACGTCGAGGTGATACGGGTGGAATTTTGTATTTTGCCTCGACGTCCGATGCTGAAACTCAGCTGCAGGTATTAATCCGAACAACTCCTCTGAACACTCTCCATGGTAAATGCGGTAGAAGATGCAGAGTGACCCCACATCTCTACGCAACGCCAAAGGATCGAGCCGCTCGGAGAGGGATTGGTCATCGACGATTCGAACCGCTCTTCGTTGGATACGGTCAAGTGGAAGGAGCTGGTACTGGGGAGCCCCCGCCCAGAGGTGAGAACAGTATTCCATGTGGGGCCGTATTTGCGCTTTATAGAGTTGCAAGCGGTGGCCCGGAGTGAAGTACCGTCTCGCCTTGCTGAGCACACCAAGCTTTTTGGAGGCTAATTTAGCCTTTCCCTCCAAATGACCGCGAAACTGAACGTCGTTCGATATGTCAACGCCAAGTATTCCGATGCTGGCTGTGGCTTCAAGAAGAGTGTTTTCGAAAAGAGGAGTAGCGACAAAGGGTATTTTTTTCGCGGAAAACGCGCAAACTTGTGTCTTCTTGGGGTTAAATTGGACTAGGTTTAGTCTACCCCAGTCCGAGACTCCACGTAAAAGAGTTTCGACTTCAGACACAAGTTTGTTCCGGTACTCATCGACAACTGCCCGAGAAATACCTGCCCGGCCAGTGTAAAGAGTATCCCCAGTGCTGTCGTCCGCATAGCAATGAATGTTGCTAAGTTGCAACATGTCATTGATATGCAGAAGAAACAGGGTCGGGGACAGAACACAGCCTTGTGGGACCCCAGCATTCACGGGTTTAAGGTCGGAACATGCTCCGTCGACGACGACCTTGATGCTCCGATCGGCTAGAAAGCTGGAGATCCAGTCGCATAATTTCTCAGGAAGCCCGTAGGCTGGTAGCTTCGAGAGCAGTGCTTTGTGCCACACCCGATCGAAGGCTTTCGCTATGTCCAAACTAACCGCTAGTGCCTCCCCCTTGGACTCAATTGCCTCTGCCCATCTATGAGTAAGGTATACTAGAAGGTCACCAGCTGAACGACCACGACGAAAGCCGTACTGATAGTCGCTAATCAGCTGGTGGCCCTCTAGATAACTCAAGAGCTGGCCATTAATAATGGATTCCATTATTTTGGAGAACAAGGAGGTTATTGCGATTGGGCGATAGTTGGATGGATCAGTGCGATCGCCTTTTTTAGGGATCGGATGTATCGAAGCGGTCTTCCAGCACTTCGGGACAGTGCCGAGCGAGTACAGGTACCGGAAAAGGCGCGTCAGGACCGGAGCCAACTCAGGAGCACATGTACGCAGCACAATTGGAGGGATACCATCCGGCCCGCTCGACTTATGAATGTCCAAGGAAGATAGTGCTCTGCGAACAGCACGTTGCTGGAATGTGATTTCCGGCATTGAGTTATCACACCGCGAAATCGCCGGTGGTGATCTCCCCCGGTCATCCAAAGTCGAGTTGGACGCAAAGAGACAGCCCAAGAGGTCGGCCTTCTCCTTCGCAGTGTGGGCGAGCGAGTCATCCTCTCTGTGCAGCGGTGGTATCGATGGCTGACAAAAATTCCCTTGTACAGCTTTGGCGAGAGACCAGAAGGCTCGGGTCCCAGAAGGGAGTTGGGCCAATCTCTCGCCAAATCTGGCGATGTGCTCTGACTTTGCCTTAGCGATTTCCCGTTTGAAGGACCTGGAGGCTGAGTTATATGCTTTTTTATGTTCGCTGGTATTGGCATCACGAGATATCGCCGCTTCCGCCCATGCATTAAAGCATTCTCGCTTTCGACGCGATGCCGCCTTGCAAGAACGCTTAAACCAGGGCTGTGACCTGCCACCGATCGGCACCGCAGAGAATGGAATAAAAAGTTCCATGCCCTGCAGAACCACTTCGGCGACAGAGGCAGCGACGGAATCTGGAGCTTCCGACGAAAAGCACATAGGCCCCCAAGGGTAGGACGCAAAGAAAGACCGCATCCCATCCCAATCTGCTGACCGATAGTGCCAAATACGACGACAACCCGAAAAACGGGGCCGAGGAGGGCGCGTAGTAGGCACAGTACTCCGGACCACACAATGATCCGATGAACCCAATGGCGGGTCAACAGAGACTTGATAGGTCTCCGGATGTGAGGTCAGCAGAAGGTCCAACAAAGAGGGTTTATGACCATCCACATCTGGTATTCGCGTAATCGCAGGGACCATTTGTGACAGGTCGTAAGCTAAAGCAAAGTCGTGAAAGGATCTTCCCGCGTGATCGGTGGTTTCCGAACCGAGCCAATCGGCATGGTGAGCGTTAAAATCGCCAAGTATCACGATTTCAGCGGTAGGAACCCCTTCGAGCAGGGAATCTGTAGCCATTTGGATGTGCTCAATGAGTCGCTCAGTTTCGGTATTTCCGCTATGGGACCTATACAGGCATGCGTAGAATCGCGGATGGTCATCGCAGTCTACGCGCAGCCAGAGGCTAGATAGGTCCCTTCCTTCAAGCGACCCGAGGCGACGAGAACAGATATCCTCTCTGACGTACACGCAAACTCCCGCCCGCGGCACAAATGAATGTTCCAATTTGTACCCCGGGTAGGAGAGGTAGGAAGTATCAGCCGGGAAGGATATCTGAGTCTCAGTAAGGAAGAATAAGGCCGGCTTCGCAGTTTCGAGGTGAAAGTGAACCGCGTTAAGATTAGAGTTGAGCCCCCTAACATTGGTAAAGTCCACTGAGAGCGTGGAAGGGGATGCCTTCGGTAAATTCTTCCGTTTGCCCCGAGATCGAAACTTATAGTTTTTTGAGCAGTTTTTGCCCACCCCAGAATACGAAGGGCAGCCTGTGCATCCACCACCGAATACTGATTGTTCCGATGATGGACGCTCAGAGGGGGATTCTCCACAGCGGAAACGTGTGGTACCCCCCTGGGGTAATCTCTGTTTAAACTGCATCTTCATATTCTGGGGGAGGGGGGAATTGATGGGCTCCGGGAGTCTCACTCACCGCACGAAACGCGAGTACAATAAGATGAACCTATTGCATCACTTCACGCCGGTTTTCTGTGAGACAGTGGTACTGCCCCGGTCGTGCCTGCCCGATTGGCTGAAGCCCGAAAGCAACAGCATGGCACTCCCACTAGGAAAAATTTAAAAAATTTAGTTTTAGATGAATACTTATTAGATAAAAATGTTATTTATTGTTGGAAATAAATAGGTTTTATTATTATTATTACTTATAAGTAAACTATTCAGCGTCGTTGAAGGGAATACGTAGTTTTTGTCGGTACATAAAGTAGTGCAAAGAAACATTACATTGTATGGAAGATTTAGGAGGTTTGACGTTTATCGTGACGTTTTGGGTGACATGGAGTTTACATTGACCCCGGGCTACGAGTGGTCACAGATATTTATAATGAGTAAGTACCAGAGATTAGAGAATTGTGTTTTGGTAAAAAATCATGCTACGTGACCTTCGTGTAGTAGTAGTAGACAGTTATGTACATGATAATATTGACCATGACTTAGTTCTTATTAATACTCAAATATATAAATAATATACATTAGAATACTTCATTAATATTACGCTTAAAGTTAAATAAACAAAACAGGCTTTTTACTATCGTATCTACATAATCTATTAATTAATATGATAGGATTCCTAATCGTTATGTTTATAAAAATACTTATCATAAAAAATAAATAAAAAATGTATATCAATCCGCTTACATTTAGTAGCTTCGTAGGTCACGTTGCAGGATATACATTATACAGTATTTACAATATTCTTAACCATAGTAATAAAAATATATTTATAAATAGAAAATTTAAGCTATTTTAAAAAGTTTGGTCCCTGGGGAAAGCTGTCAAATTTGCACTTGACAACTTATTCGTTGATGGAAAGGATACTATACTTTCCTGCTTTGAGGGAGAAAAGCACCAGTTGCAGTTTGTAATAATTACAAAATATATTCGAAAATGATTCGTCACTGTGACTAGGTAAATCAGAAAGTAAAGAGACTATCTATTTTTATATGCCCTAGTAAATACTGTGCCAACTGACACAAAGGTAAAATATATATTATTTTTATTATATTTTTGAGTGTGTAATTAATATTCACATAGTGTAAAATTATAACGCATTACTGCCTGCGAGCCAACTCACTATGAATATTTAATTATATTTTGGTTCAATATATTGATAATTTCATTAGTTAAGCTTCAAGCTTTATCTGCGAGTGTGATTTATATTTTGTACACTGAACTATGTGATGCTTTGTTCGCATGGGGATATGTCTGTATTGCATATATGTTACTCTAGAATAATGTTTCGTCACCAGCAAAAGAATTCTCAGAATCGGTTACTTCAAAGATAATTTCTACACCTAAGATGCAGATAAGATAAATCTATACTGAATCTCCGAGATATCTTGATTACAGCCTAAGTTTAAGATGTCGAGTCGCTAGAAAGCAATAAGATTTATTTTTAGAACGTTTTATGAATTCTGAAACGTAATGCAATGACACATTTATGTACAACAATTCAAATATACAATTGTGTTAGTACAGCTTAAAAATCTAACTCATTTACAAAAATACTAACAGTGTAATTATAAATGCTTCAACTTTTAAACAAATTCCCAATTCAAGGGCGACAGTGAGGCAGAGGATGGAAAAACTTCAATGTGATATTGACTGTACAATACATAAAACTAGTAACAGTAATAAAAAGATAAAGATAAAGAAGAACAGTAATAAAATTAAAAATAAAAAGTAATTTTTGTTAAAGAAATTGTACCGCAGCTTTAATATCAAAGATAATTTGCCGTACAAACATTCGTTTAAATTTTGTTGGTAAATACTCCCTATATAAATAAGTCCTGCTCAATTATATATTTCATGCAATGTTATTTTATTAGAAATTCAGCGTCAGTATGACGCCTAGTTTTTGTATTTAGCGCCTGCGCAGTACGCTATATCCCCAAAAGTTCCACGTGGCGTTTTGCAATGCCTAGGGATGGTTTACGGGATATCGCGCCTGGCAACTTTTAACGTGCCACAGACCCGCATTGCTCCCGGGCGCGGTCGAGTTGAGAATCTCAGCCATTCAACCCAGACATTTTATGACGCAAGAATTGGTCCGTCTTACTCAAAGACTGTTGGTGTTACTCGAGTGTTTCCCTTGCGTATCGCTTGCATACGCGTCCAACTCATACTGTACACTACAGTGTACAACAATCGTTCAATGCTCATTCCGCATTTAACCAAGGAGCGTGTAGGTCGCGTGTATCTCGCTATAAATATAAACACGTGTCTCAGTGAATTGTTCGTATTATAACCTAAAATTCGTAAAGTGATTTACGTAGAATCTAGAATTGATTCAGAAGAAATAGGTAAGTTTTTTTATGATTGAGTAAAGTATTAATTACCGTTCCCGGTGTTAAAGTTTCACGCGGGTTTTTGCCTATTCTCACTGCATATGGCTCATATCGCTTGTGAGGAAATAAATGTCAATTATCTTGATTTTGTTACAACTAACAGTAAAATTCATCCACTGTTTGATATTTTTTACCACGGTTTTTCAGATAACGATATATCTACCGTAAGTTTAATTACCGTTTTTACTGATACAATTATGACCTACTTATAGGAAAATACTACATTTTTTACCGACGTTAGGTCGTAAGTAAAATCGAGCAAATATCTGTACATTAAAAATATTATGTAAAAAAATAGCAACTAATTCACTAATAATATATATCATGACACTAACTCATCATTGATTTTTTAATGCTTCGTGTCACTTTTGTACTTCCTGTTATATAATCAAATGTTATATACTTAATCTACATAAGTAACACTGTCCTATTTAATATGGAGATTATATTTGAATAACAATTAGCCGTGTCTGCCATGGATTAGACTGATGTTTTTAATTTACGTGTACCTATTCATTATACGCGCACAGGAAATAAAATCTTAATTGTATATTAATACATTTTAAATATTTCTTATTGTGACGCGGTGAATTATTGTAATTATGTTATTTGATTTTTCTTGACATATTATTTTGTACGTTTTAATTTTATTAAAAGGGTTAAGCGCATTTTTGTGGTTAAACTTTTTTATACAGGAACGTTATCAAAATCGAAGTCAAAATGGACAGGGTGTTTATAAACTTTTTAATAACACCATACACTGTGATAGAATTCATGCCTTTGACCTTTAAACACTCATACATTATTAAAACACTGAAGCCTTTTAAAAACTATCGGGCTTCATCCGTATTTTGTTCAATATACGACACTAACATTACGTTAAACTCTTTCTGGATAAAAGTAACTTCAAGTATACCTACCTATTTGAAACTACCTCTGTATTTATTTTATCTAGGTACTATGCGTGGTTATAAGTACGTATCTTAAAAACTACTGAACTATGTTTATTTATTTATGTTTGTTCACAAGTTTTTGAAATTTATGAACAAGCTGAATAGATCACAAACTGAAACGTTATTCAATTCTAACAATACATACAGTTTAAACTGTTCCTTTTTTAAAGTCGGATAACAGGCCCTAAGTTTCTCTTAATCAGGTTCAACAGACACAATCAGTAGGTATTGTGTTACGCGAAGCGAGCCGTGGTAATGTATAAAGGTACTTGTTTCATTAAAATTAAAGATGTGACGAATTTCAACTTACGATAGCCATGATTAATCCTTCGATTTCGTATGCATTTTTGAAAGACATAGTTCTCTCAATATCCAGCGTTGATATGGTAACTGAGATCGCACCTTACAAAAACTTAACATTGAAGTTGATGGCAATATCTTCCGCCATTGAGAGTAACATAGGAACGGCAATAGCCAGGTGTAGGGTCTGTTGGTGATAAAATATAGAGAAAATATGTCGGAATCGGTAACGACCCAGGTCCACGAGCAGGGATATAAAAAAATGCTTCATTCCCGTGTCGTTGTTGTATATAATCTTGATAAATGAATTATTCGACATAAAAGTATTTTTTACGAACTCGTAAACTAAGTAACTCGTAACTCAAACCAAACAAACATTAGATTTATAATATAACAGTATATATTATAGAATATTCAATGTCCTTTACCGATATAGTCATTATTTATCCAATCAAGAATGACTTTGTCTTGTAGTTGCGGTTGCGAAACACTGCGGTTTTGCGATGTTTTAGTATAATCCTTAAAAACCGATTAAGTATTTTATTGACGGGTATTCTATCTGTATCTTATCTATTTAATTAAAAAATATAGGGGTTATTAGTAAACGTTATCCCGTTAGGAGTGTCTATTGGTGACAATTTGTTATAACTTTAACCCCTAATGTAAAAGTGAACTATTTTTCATAATATTTTTTAGTTTTAACATTTATTAAAAAAGTGTTAATTTAAACCTCATTGATAGAGAGAGCTAGAAACAAAATATAGTCAGTGAGAGTTTAGTTATATTTTTACCCGATTAAAACAAACTGAAGGCTGATCAATTCATGTATTTTTTGCATATGCTCATGTTTGGGTTAATACTAAGGTTATGTGATGTTGGCTATATAATTTCAGGACAATAAGAATACAATACGAAACCGTTCTTCAGTCTATATAATTATATAAAAAGAATTAAAATATATATATAATTAAAAAGGAAAGAGGTACGTCGCATTGGCTTCTCATATAGTATATATCCAAATTAAGAAATAAATAATAACAATGATAATATCTGTTTTAATTTAAAATGTCGTGTAAGTCTTTTTCATTTTCTTATTTTATCATATCATGGGCCGACCGTATTTGGTAGACATGATGTTTTGACTTTTCATTGTTATTTGAAAACAAAACTTAGTAGTTCTAGTTCTTCCCTATTTTGAAATTCGTTCTATAGTGTTGAAATATATTTATGAACTATCTCTAATTCTTTAGAGGACCAATTTGCTTTGCAATTATAGTAACATATAAAGGCTAACCAAACATCTCATAGACGATATAACGGTCCACTATTAAATGTCTCAAGTATTAAGTAGGTAATACAAATTTGTTCTGACACTCAACAGCTCAAAAAACTTTGAGTGAAAGCAAATTACAATGACTAGTTTTTAGCTGTAAGCTATTATCTTATAAGTTGTATTTTAGTTCGTCTACTCAAACCTGAATAGAGTTATTTTAACTTATAAACGGCAACTCAGATAAAAAATTAAATGCAATTTATGCGAACTTTTTTACTTACCGTTAACTCTTAGGTTAAGTTCAGGGCCGAGACTTAGCACGACACTGCCTCCCGTTTGGCGAAAACGCCAGTTCTGTTACAAATGAAAATATTTTTTTTAAAAGTAAAGTAGTATTAAAAGTTATACCTACATATTAATTAAAGTCTCGGCAAAAAATAAAAAAATATTCTATTCGAAATGGCCACCATTGGCTTTTATACAAGCCTTTAATCTGTTTGGCCACGAATCTATGGATTTACGCACTGATCCAAGGCAAATTTCGCAGCTGCTTGCTTCAAAGACTTTTTTTAAGAGACTCTTTTCTATTTAAATCGTTTATAACAGGCCATGCCCTCTAAAATGTTTGGGTTAGATAAGTTCCAGTCTTCAGGTCTTATAAAGTCTGGAACGTTGGTTTCAAGCCAGGCTTGAGTACTTCGCGCCTTGTGACCAGGTGTAGAATCCTGCTGGAACGTCCACGGTATTTTTTTTTAAAAGTGTATTAGTATAATATAAGGAGGCGATTAGCGAAGAAGCCATGGTGACGTCGGGTCGGAAAAGCTCACGAGGGTACTTGTATCGGTCCGGAGGCCTGGAGTCACTCGGCACGATGTTCTATGTAGAACTATTACCTTTAATACTGTTTTTAAAGGCTCGCAGGGATTGATGGAGGTGTTAGAATGACAGATTCGATTCAATTACTATATACTAGATAGAATTTTATATAATCCGTAAAGCACGGTTTTATTTATTAGGTATATAGTTGTCAGTCCTGAACTTATAAAACTCAGATTTATCTTAGGGTTAATGAACTTAATTTGAATCATCACGAGTCTGTATCGCAGCCTTGAACGCGTTGACCTACTTTAGCTTGGTTTTTATTTACCGCGTGTTACCTACCCATAACGTAGAGTAAGTATTTTCGTGAATTCGCGGTAATTGATAACGCATTGTGGCAATTTAAATATGATTATAATAATAAATAGTTATCCGTCTACGTTATGTGATGGGTCCGGCTTACAGCGATTGCTAAAAAATAATGTAGTAAATTCGCGTGAAAGAAGTATTTTTAATGTGTGGTAGTACTACAGTAGTTCACTTAAACCGAAAGACAGTGGAGAGTGGAGGAAGTTGTCCGGCATTACTAACACTTCAGAAGAACGCGACTGAAGAGAAGAGATCTCTAACCAAATTCAACTCATGATAGATAGTAATAATCAATAAAAAGATAAAAATAACAAAACATTACTATAATTTCAGTTTTAATTTTTAATTCTTTTAATTAATATATAATAATAGCTACGTTCTTGTGAGTTAAGAATTTATAGATTGCATGCTAAGAAATGTTCAGCCCAACTTTTACATAACTCACTCAAGTCCTAAATTCAAGCTAAGTACCTACTCACGCCTTACAAATTGAGGCCATTAAATTCTGAGAAAATCAAAAGTTTTTATATTTTGTGACGATTGTCATTAAGTATAAAAACTTATTACATATATACATTTTACGAATAGATTCAACAAACATTCCCTAAAAATCTTAATATAATGCGGAATATATTAAATAAATTATGTGCATATAATCAAAATACGATAGTAAACAATAGTTGTTTGATCTTTTTACTGGGTCGTTGATATCATTAGTGGTTAAATATTGACGTGACGTAATTAGTTGTAGAAATTATTGATTGGCGCCTTTTAAGGTAGGTAACAAATTCATTTATTCATTTCCGTAACACAATGTACACTTATAAGCGTCAATAAGTAAATACATATTGAATGCTTCTAATTTTACACTTACTGCCAGCTCTCAAATCTAGGGCGTAGAACGGACAAGAAGACCTGGAAATAAACTCTGCGCCACCCTATAATCGCCAATTTATTTGTATTACACAATGTTTGTAAGGAGCTGCAACCATTACACCATGTTCCACGTGACATCTTTAAGTAATTATTAGTGAATTAATAATAAAAAAAAACAAAGATCTGTCCTCTATCAGCCGTAGGTATGGTTAAATAGGAGCACGCACTTACATTACCACTATAACATTTAAATTACGTATAGAAGCACAAGAAGACTGCAACCCTATGCATTTCATTTCAGTCATTTTCGAGAAAACGACGCATTATAAAAGGCGTTTTGTCGCCAGCCGATTATTAAGCGGGTAGAGGACCACTATAAGTAATCCCAATCCCAATCATTCACTACCATTAATATCAATATTAACAGAACATTGTTTGAGATTAATATGTGTTTTGTAGAACTTATAAAAAATCAGCATCGAATTGAAACAATTATCAATAGCCAATTATAAGTATTATAACTTTCCAATTTCCATTTGTTGCATTGATGTCTACTACATCAATGCAACAAATGGAAATTGGAAATGGAAATTACATTTACTACTTAGAAGCGGAACGAATTGAAGCAGCGTGAATTTATCGTATTACCATTGAACGTATTTATTTTATTAATATTGACGATAAAATATATTTAAGAATATTTAACCCAGATTTAGATTTTGGAATCAATTTAATGTAATGATCTCAAATATAACACTGCTGGAAATGTTATTTGCATTTCCTTTATAATTAAAAAATAAAGTGCCCAATAGCGCGAAGCTGGTCCGCTAGTAATTTAAATACACAATAATAAACATCTTAATGTGATAAATTAGCTATAATCCATGGACACCTCCAAATAAGAATTTTCTTGTTACCTTGGCCAAGTAGGCGAAATCACATTAGCTATACGTTTAAATACACAGGTTACATGCAATTGCTATTAATTATTATCAATTATGTATATACAGCATTATCTGATATATTTTTTCCTGTAACCTATTTAATTGCGTATTATATTATGAGTTTAGAGTCAATCGTATACTTTATACAGGCGACATGTAAGAATATTTAACCAGTTTTATTTTTTAAGAATTATGTCGTTGGAATCAATTTAATGTAATGATCTCAAATATAACACTGCTGGAAATGTTATACTAAAAATTCAGAATTAATTGTTATCAATATATGATGTCATATCAGCGTTATAACAGGCGCAGCACTATAAGCCACAAAAACCTAGATAATTATTTGTCGTGTTTGTTTCAGCGGCATCAAAGTAATAAGGCAAAAGTTTTAATAACTTTTTGTACCAAAACAACACTATTAACATATCTTCTTATAGCAAACATTGGATACGAAGTCTCGAATTCGTTTCTTAGTAAAATGTATAACTATAGCAAATTTATATCTTAGACATGATTGACTAATTTGGTATCTATTTAAATTATAAATTTAAGTGAAAAATTATTGGAGTATTGAAGATGATTACCGAGTTTAAATAATTATGAATACATTATGAACGAAAAAAAAGTTAATGCCAGCCAGCCAGCTGATTAAGTGGATCTAATTTAATAAAAAATTTTAGTCAGTTAGAGGTTTATAGGATTGCTATTTAGTGCCCTTTAATAGTATTACATCGTCTAAAATCAGACATACTTTTTAATTATAGGTTTGATTTATGTGTTAGACATAACGTATGAACTACGAACATATCATATTTAAATATTTCAAGATATATATTTATAGGTAATGTTTATGTGACTAAAAATCATGTTTATATATCCAATGATACAACAATATTTACTTCACTTAAAATTTAAATTTTTCATAATTTTCGGTTGTTGTTCTTATATGAGCATTGTCGTACCTAAGGATTTTCCCCTCCTACGAATTTAGGTTAGGTCTAGCCTAGAAATTTAAAAAAAAATATATAAAAGTAAATAACGTACTGTAATAAATTGATAAATTCTTAATATCTAACAAGGCCACCAACTATATTCTACTTATTATCTGAACCGAATCAAGAATAATAAATATCCTAAAAATTACCTTACAGTTAACTATCAGTATTCATCAAAAATCATTAAATACGTATAAAACGTATACCTATTCTTCATTGTTGTACTGTGATTTGATTTTTTGGTGAGTCTCTTATATTCCTTATCTTAAGACAGCAATTATGAAGTTTATCGTAAGATAGCAATTATGTCAAATATTGTGACAGTAATGAAAGCATATTAATTATCTATGTCAATATTGCAAGTGGCAAGAAATATATTGCATATAATTTTAGCTACTGTATTATTACGTTCGGTCGAGTACTTGCTTTAAATACCAAAGAGACAGTTATGTATGTGTCCCATGCACTTTATGGTCTTCGTATAACATTAAGTTTTAAATTTAAAATACAGGCTATTACTTGAACTTGTCCACACCAATATAACCTTGACATACAATAATTCTAGAATTATGATAATATGGTTAATTATTAGCGAACGAGCCGCAATACTTATACTCTAGAATTTAGATGAAGCGTTTGTTTGTGAAAAATATTTCTGTTCATAACACAACCTTCCTCGAATCTTCCGTTAAATAATAATAATGAACGTCTGGCTGACGTGTAAGTTCTCAAATTAAATCGGATGTATCCGCAGGGTTCAGTATTTATAAACGTATTGGCAAGTATATCTTGTAAATGTGTCGGAAAACGGAGTGTTGTTTTACAGTATGTGAGTCTCTAGTCATACACTATATACTAGGCTAGATTTCGGGTAATTTTTAAGAGTTAAGCGCGTAATGCCTTTGCCTGAAAGCTGTCGCGTAGTTCATTTTTATAATTAGTCTGATTATATAAAGTCTTCATAAAAGGTTAATTCGTATCTACCCATTAATAACCTTCAGTAAATTGTATCTTAAATTACAACATGCAACGATACAGTTAAAAATATATCCAATTAGTATAGGAAAAAAATCTAAAAAGGGCCTTCCTTCCTATGGGATACGACCGGGAATGGCCCAAGTGTAATTATTATCTATGTTCTATAACATAGTAGTGTGCTCGGAGTGCTTACATTTAAATTGTCTGTGACACGGGAATCCAAACGACGCATATACAAAATTATACGTGTCTATCAATTACAATGTAAACAATATACCATAGAGGCGAATGAGTATATTAAAATATTATACAAATCATAAAGTAAAACGATAGTTAGGTATGAAAGATGTATTCACAATACACATTCATTATTTGTAACACATTCTTACAATTTTATGAGCGTCCTCCGTTTGCACTTAAATATTTATTGATAAGTGTTAATTATATTTATAGTGTCGTGCATACTTCATTACTTTATCTGAGTAAATTAAATAAAATGATAATAAGGATAACGCTTACGACGTTTCAAGGACAATTATACTAAATGAATGATTTTTAATATATATTTAAGTACCTTTTAGTAGTAATTTATAATATATAGTTCATTTTTATCGCCTAGCGAGTATGACTCGTATGTCTAAATCGTATTAGATTTCACACAAGTAATGTTATTTGCTAGAAACTGCTACTGTGCTGTTTTGACCGAGCTATAATTCATATTAACTATAGAAGGTGAGGCAGAAGATTTGTGTAAACATAATAATCGCTATTACAGAAGTTATCATAGATTTGAGATGTCTTAAGAGTACTGACCAACGTGACGAGGTGTAATGTAATATTCACATCGAGTATGTTACGCTGTGTTCTAAAATCGGCGTAATAGGCATGTTTGAACTCGATATTCTCCAGCCATTCTCAGGCAAGATCCGAGGTTATATTAGGATGTTTGACTGTAATAAATTATTGTTTAATCCAAATTAAAAATAAGAAAAATATATAAAATATATAGTTTTTTCTTTGTTCAAGAAATAATAACAGTTTTGTCACGTGTGTGCGTGTGCTCGAGACGACTTTTTACAGCGTAACACTCAATTCTCCCTAATAGTAGTGCAAACTGCAAAAATGCTCGCTGTGTAACATCACACTCATAACGTTGGTCAGCTTTAGCGTACGGTTCAAACTGATTCGTACCAATTTACAAAAAAAAAATATTTGAGCAAAATTATTTTAGCACTGTTTCTTATGCTTGATATTTTAATTTGTTTTTTTTAAATTCTCAATTTTCTTTTATTATGTTGTTTATTTATTATTAGACAATGAAGTGCTTATTAGTTCTTACCAACATGACTTCCGTACGTGAAAAATGTATTAGATCTTGACATACGGGAATCATAACTTGCGCTAAATATCGACTTAAGGCAGGTTTCTTCTTAAAAACACAAATTTATTTTTCTTATGATGTGTATATGTTTACTGAGATTAACATTCCTAGGCAAATGTTGTCGGCTTTAAGACGTATTTCGTTTCAAATGCAATTCAACACTTAAAATATCTGTTCCTTCCATTACATTTGTACTTTATATTAAAAAGTATATTTTACTTATATTATTTGGTTCATGGTGCACATATCAAACCATTGGTATACCAATAGCAATAGCGGTGTAGACTTGATGTTATGCTTTTTTGTGCTCCAAGGTTGCGACATCCAAACTACGTATAAAGAGAACGATGGGAAATGCAAGCAAAAACGTTAGGACTGATATAGCGATAGTTATTGGAAGTACACAAATACATACTGGCACAACGTTGTGGGCCGCTAGGCTTACACAGCGTTTATTTATTTACAGTATTTAGTAAAATTATTAGCATAAGTCAAAATGAATGCGTTATTCACGCGTCTATAAATGGGGGTTTATTGAAAGGGTTATCTAAGGCGAAGAGGACGCGATTAAATTCCGCATAAACAAGAAATTGTCATAGATAAGACCATTGAAGATTGTATAAACCGTAAATATGAAATCTAGGACAAACAAATACTGAAAGGTAAACTTTGGTTAGTACAAAGGCTATTTCAGTGTTTTTTTTTTTGCCTATTGACAGTTTAAAAAGTACCGTTGTACTTCAAGCAAAATTACAGCGAAGTACCTACAAGTAATGTAAAAACTTTCAACGCAGTATTAGACATTTTGATCATAACGCAGCACTTTTTGCTAATTTCCGCTCTATTCCGCATTGACAAATAAAGTGTTGTCAATATAAGCAATTTCTTTACTATTGCGTTCTTACGCCTTAAATATTTCACAATACATAATTGCAAATAGCCTACCATTTTCTTTGTCTTGTTTCGTTTTTTTATTTGGTTTGTTAATTCCTCTGCACCTCAAGAGACATGTAAGACTTGACTAACATTATGCAATTTATTCAGAGAGCTGGGTGAGGTATACCCACAAAGACCACTTCGGGTAGTTTCAATATAACCGCATCAAAAAAGCCTTCGAGA
Organism: Pieris brassicae; assembly: GCF_905147105.1. Lineage (NCBI taxonomy): Eukaryota > Metazoa > Arthropoda > Insecta > Lepidoptera > Pieridae > Pieris > Pieris brassicae. The sequence continues at coordinate 5,989,033 of NC_059680.1, forward strand.
TCGGAGTACTGTAAAAATAATATGTATCTATAATTATTCCTGACATCAAATTTTAATGAAATATTTGTTTTTATTTAAAGTTTTGAGGTTTATGTCTATTTGCGAAATCCGTTTGAGAAATAATCGCGTTCACATAATAAAGAAGTCTTCTTAAAGAAGAGAGAGAGAAGTGGCTGCTTCTACTCATTTTTGCAAAGATAGGCACTTGATAAATTCTGTTACAAATCAAAATACATTTTTCGTAATGAAGTAATGTAATATTAATAAAATGTATAGCTACATATTTATTAGTCTCAGCAAAAAAATAAAAAAAATATTGTATTCGAAATGGCCACTTTTGGCTTTTGTAGAGGCCTTTAATCTGTTTGTCCACGAAATTATGGATTTATTTCCAGCACTATTTACAAGGAAACTTTCGACACTGCTTGCTCCAAAGATTTTTTAAGTCGCCGTGTCCTTTAGAGCAGGCTTTGTAGTTCTAACAGCGGATGGCCGCCCCGATCTTTTCTGGTCTTCGACAGACGGAGTGTTGTTGTATCTGTTGATAGTACGATATACGAACATATTACGGAATACCAGGCATTTGAAGTGTTTGGAATATTGAATATTTCAAATTCGAGTGGGTGTCTATGGGCTGCGATGACTGCACTTGTTGGGCGTCCCGCAGGCTCGTCTGCCCTTCTATTATATACAAAAAATAATTTAAAAAAATTAGTGACGGCTCCATACCCACTTTGTGCAAGCCGATTACTGCAATTCTATTTTCTTCTATTCTAAAAAATTTATGGCGCAAAATCGAAAGAAGTTTTAAAAATAATATACATGATTAATAATAATATACAAATTCAAAATACAAATTAAAAGTTTAAAAAAAGGAAAGTTTTTATGTAACTTTATTTATGGCCACACTAGTTATACACCTTCCTTTCCTGTGGGATCGTGGACTTACCGATTCGACGCTGTTTCTTATGTCATATTTTCTAAGCAGTATGCAGGCCTACCTGATTTGCTTATTTGTGATATTAGTGTCTAACTGAATAGAAAATATAAAGAAAACTGTAAGTATATGCACTTTTTCACACAGCTAATGATTATACAGCAGAAGCTGAACCCTTGCAACAGTCTAAAAACAATATTGTTCTTTTTCTGTGATATTGATTCAGATCAGTTTTGTATAAATGCCTTAATACGACTGATGAAGCTTGTTAGACGGAATAGGTAAACAAACTACATTTGCAATAAATTAAATAGTCTCCAAAACACTTATCCGCTCACTGCTAAAAAACTTCTATAAATCTGGCTGCTGAACACATCTTACACGGAGGACGAGGATTTCGCATATAGAGATAAAAGTAAAAATTTTAACTTACAAAAAGTTGTGGTAAAATTTTAAAATTGTAAAAAATTTATTACGATAAAATTTGTAACATCTGATAAGTGATGTTTCTAATGGAGGAACTAGGAACCTTACAATTGTAATGCATAATTTAACTTATAATGAATTAGAAGTTGAATGAATGTTGGGTTAATGTCGCTAAGATTAAATATCATAGTGGAACAATATTATTAATAATATTGTATAATAATAGTGTTAACACTATTTAGTCAAAAATAATTTAATAGATACTTATAAGGTGTTACGTTTTTTACTATTAATGCAAACTTTATTACAGAACTCATTCTTATTACGTTCCGTAACTGATAAATTACCTACTTAATAATTTTTAACCGTAAATCTTGTTTGGATTTTTTAATAAATTTATTAGATAAAGTCCTACTTTAAATAACAATTCTGTCGCGTAATATAGTCATAGATCAAAAGTTCACGATCGTTAAAAAGATTTGAGATAATCAGTATACAAATAGTTTTCAATAGATTCGCACGAGGCTGTAGTTCGTTTTAATTATTCTATTATACAACAGACAAATATACGTCTCGGCATCTACTTTTTAAAGTTATTTGTCGGGAACTATACCCTCTCCTATTAGCGACACATAACAGTATCAAAGATCGCTCGTATCAGCTATATCAATGTCTCGTGTTTCGAATAACAAAACATTCCTGTCAAGTGAGGTGAAGATATTGCAACTTTGCACTACTTTGACACGTGCGATCTAGATTCTATATTAAGATGTTATTATATGTACTTTATTTATATTGTTGATTATGACTATTATAAATTTAGAAGGTGTATGCATTTTTAAATTAGAGGCTTGCGAACGAAAATGTATTTGCAAATTGGACGCAAGGTGAAAGGCAATATCATGAGGAATCCTGCATTAGATCAAGCACGTAATTAGATCAATAATCATCTGCTAGCCTATGATGAACAATAATTATGATGCTGATGCATGTCTTCCCCATGTAGCATTGGGTTGGAGTCAGATGTTGAATGTTGTAAAACGTTCTTGAAAAACGATGAAAGTAAGCCTATACGTTGCGTCAGCCGCTTGTGCGATGTTATTTTACTAATCTACCGCCAAAGTTGCATCATGTTCATTATTTTTAGACTAGCACTGAAAGACGATGAAAGGACCACCTATATGAAATTCGTGAATTCGGATAATGGGAGAGATTTCGAAATATGGCAAATACTTGTTTATTTATTTCCGTGACTTTCTTTATCAGCATTACACTAGCGAAGATTTGAATTAAAATGGCCTTGCGTTTATGCGAGTTAAAAATAAAACATTAACATAATTTAATTATTTACATTACTCGTTACGAGCATGTGTGTAAAGTCTTTTTTCTTTAAAGTTCTAGGAGAAAGACTTGGATTCGCGAATATAAAGCTTTCGGTAGACGAACCTTAGTTTTAAATCACATATGACTGTTACAATACTACATATATATATATGCGTTGTATAATGCACCATAGTCTCAGGCAATACAGATTATATTTCAGTAACATAAAACGCGCGCAGGTAGCTTTTGTCTAAGGACAATATAACAGCATTGGTAATTAGTATTTCTATGGTATAACTGTGCCGGATATAAATTAAGGCTAATGTTATTCCTCTTTGCGAGTCTATGGCAAAATTTATTCTTGTAGGTCTAAAGGGTTATTCTCTTTATATCTTTTAAATCGCATGACTTTGAATTAAATTAGTCCTCCAATATTTGTATGGAACATCTTGGTTTTGGAGTCGTAAGATATCTTGGCAAATTCTACCCTTACCGTTTTATTATATTTACTTATTTTTAACACACTTCGAAACCGATAGAGGTGGTTATAAATTTTACATGTATTTCTTTAATAAGTTTGAATGTTATCAATTGTTCAAAAGCTTTCTATGATTTAACCAACCTTGAACAGACTCAATCTTATTTCGTATGATGTGGTAATTAATCAATATTAAATAGATAAATATAGCATTTATTAGGTTTTAGAACCAAAAAAGAAATACAAATTAATGTGACTTCGTACTAATTACATAAATCGTATTAATAAATTTATTAGATTTTCAATAACAATATTAACGAAGTTATGAAAATGTACACTAATTGTGAATTCTTGTTTTAAGCATGATGTCTGCTAAATATGACCTGCAATATCTATTGGTTTACATTTATTTTTCTTGCTAAAACTTTACGTTGATCCAATTTTCTCAACTTCTCCGATATTTTTAATGATAAGATTCATAGTTAACGACGACATATGGGATATGGTGCATAGGTTTCTAGGATATAAATTTTGTGTCTTACTCGTCGAGAATCAATAAAAAAATTAATTATTTAAATAACGAAGATGGCGATAGGGAGGCAGATTCGGGACTGATGTCAAGCTTCTGTACCCAGCTGAACTAAATGGTGATGGTGATTACTTAGTCTAGCTTATTAACCACATTATAACAGTCTCTAGATATAGAGAAACATTGATATCATCCATACTCATCTCTCATTTCCACTTCACTAATTCATTCACTTGTATAACTTATGAGATACGCACTAGTAATATCCTATTATTTATCGTCATTAATGCTGACATCTTTTAATGCTTATAATTCACGTCATTCATCCATGGTCATCCCATATTTAGGACACGCAAAATGTATATTATTATCGCTCTGTTCAAATTAATTTAAATTATTCCGGTAATTAAAGTTCAAAAACTCTTTGCTAATTTAGCAAAAAAATAAAAAAAAATATAAATATAAACGTATTTTTTTATAAATACCTCATTGAGTTCTAATAATAAACAAATATTTGCACAAAAACACACCCACAACCTCAAGATTAGTTGACATTGTCTTAACCTTGAGATGACGATTTGGAAAGAATCATTGTAATGTTTCATTGAATCGTTATTAACTTTCAACTATAAAAATGATAGTTGTTTGAGCCAAGGCTCTAATGTTCTTAAGGAAAAGAGACCTTTTCTAAATTTCGTCAGTTCAAATTTACTTTTGTTTCAGATTAACTGGATCAACTTTAACTTTTAAAATGGTAAGTTAATTGGCTGTATTAAAAATAAATTCCCAAAACAATTACGTAAGTTGAGAAAACAATTTCAGTTGGTACATGGATGCGTGAACGTGTAAAATTTAGTATAGAAATATATTCCCTAATTATTACACTTTGCATGAATATATAGATAGATTTACCTGCTACAGACATTAAAATTCCCAACAATTTACTACTATCTTAAACCCCACTGGAGCATAGATCAGACTTTCTGCCTCCGTAATAATTTACCTAAGGAATGTAGTAATAAAATTGTTATTTAATAATAAACTTGCACACTGACTTAGCACGCCCTGGGCAAAGGAAAATCAATTCATTCTGTGTCATTGTATTTTCTAGGATTCTAACGGTGTGCCGCCCGCTCAGGAAATGGAGACGTTTTTGCCTCAGAACGAAAAAGGCAAAGAGGTCGAAGAAAAAAAGTAAGTTTCACTTTTTTTAATAGCTCGTCATTTTAATCAGATAATCGAGCAGATCCTCGTCATTTTAATTTAAAAAAATCATACACAGTGACCCTCCCCAACAACAACTCGAGGCATAATATGTATTGGGATACTTTTAATGTGTCAGGTGATCTAGCAGTATCAGATGACATTAAAGCGTTATATGACCTAAATCGCTTATTATACATAGAATTTAATGTTAACATATTAACATACTTACGTATTATAAGAGCAAATGTAACTGATAGGCTTCGGGATGATAAAGTGTATTTAGTATGGCCTCTCCTCCCCTCTAGTTGGTTATAATTATCATGGCTGAAAATACAAATCGATTTTACATGAATCACTACGGTGGTTTTCATCTTCTGAGAAATAATAAGGGAATAAAAACTAATATATACACCATAAACGTACCGAAAATATTAAGAATGACATTGAATAATCATACTTTATAGATTTTACAATTTTTTAAAGCAATTTGCAATTTTTGTTTCCAACACAACTCCACCAAAGGCCTTTCTTATCTTACATATAATATGGTTCACAATCGCAATCTGTCTCCGGCTTCTCGTCCACATTTGAACACCTATTGTTCCGAGTTTATTGACACCTCTATCCCAACTCCAGAGTTTAATGCAGGTTTTTGAGTGACTTTTGGAACATTATTAATAGGTAAATTATACATAATTGATATCATTGTAATTCTAATAATATTTATAGATACACCCTGACAAAAGATGCAGAATCAGGCGAATATGATCCATTTGATGAAAGGCAATTAGAAAATCCTACTTCGTAAGTATTTTTGAGAATTATAAAGTTACTTTAAGCTAGCGATGTACAAATCCATACATCTAAGAACGCCAAAAGTCCCATTTCTTTGGTCGTTTCGTTGATATTTTTTTACAGTTAGTCTTGTGAACCCAAAGTCGTCGGTTTGTGTTTAACTCTTAGATACAGAGCCGAGAGTTAGCACTGTGTCTCCCGTATCTTAAGAACGTTGGAATTGACGCGCGGAAGCCATTATTAACGTATATGTATGACGTGTAGGTTTGCTCAGAGCAAGTGTTATGTGCACGTAGAAAATCCATGATGCAAATTGAATTCAAATCCAACTGGAAAAATGACTGGCACGACGCTTGCACATTGAACCAAAACAAGTCTATATTTTAATTGCATGTTTAATTATAAATCACCATTCTTCCGATTTGTGTACCTAAATAAAATACGTAACCACTGATTTCAATTACGGGAACAAAATACGTTGAATGATTTTAATTATCTGTAATCTACGCAGTTAGTTTATTTTAAAGAAACTAGACTTCTATCATAACAAAAAAATAGGATAGTTTCCTTGTTAAAACGTAAGCAATAATATTCTATTATCATTATAGTCAGCGTTTGTTAATACCTATAACAAAGTTTTCCTTACAATTTACGTATAAGTGTTTATCCTTAAATATGCTGATATATATAACTAAACTAATGTTAGGTAACTCTTACACTTCCTTTTTTTCGTTTGTTTTTTACATGACATAAATACGGTGGCAGCCCCAAGGACATGCGACCTTCCCCGAAAAGATCCAAAATGGGCATCGTTAACCTCCCCTTTGGGTTTTCAAAAAGCGGTTATTAAAGAGCAACCTGACTTGCCTCTAATTATATATGCGGTGTTAAGTAAATATGTATTTTCCATACTAAATCTTATACAAGACAAGTTGTGTATATTTGAATATAATTTATTAGTAAACAACTTAAGAGTAAATTGTAATATGTATTAGGATATCCCGTAACTAAATAGTAATAAAAATCACCGCGAAACGCGATTACGCTTAAGGAATCGGAAAACAAAGATACAAAAAAATATTCCGGTTTTGAATCAGTCTACCAACCATCCTGTTCTTTCAAAACTTTTACGAATCGTAACAATTACAACTGTTATTATAATCATCCGGACTTAACGAAGAAACGAACTTTTTTTTTTCATTCAGTTCCATCTTAAACTAAAATTCTTTACCGTGAGGCGAAGCCTAGTACACAATGGATTTTTTCATGTGAAAATATTGTAAATTTATTCAACTAAACATATGTGTCTACCTTCTCTGGGAATTCCAATCTCAGCAGGCTTTCAATTTTTTAAATCTTTTTAGTCCCACGGATACACTCGCCCATCTGCTCAAAGCTTCACTTGGCACCGGTATCTTGGCTATGCCCAAGGCGTTTTCGGCTTCTGGATTAATAGCAGGAATATTCTTCACGATTCTAGTAGCGGTTGTATGCACTCACTGCGCGTACGTACTAGTAAGTATCTAGACGATCTTATTCATGAACATATAACGCTTAATAAACAAAAATAACATTAATTAGTTAGTTTAATTACCTTACTCATTATTATTTTATTTCTTAGCTCGCAAAAGAATATACGTACATATTAAAAATTTCATGTAAATTATACTTTATCAGGAATACAATCTTTATCAATAATTTATTTGTTTGATTACGAAAATGCTAAATCATGTATAACAGCACCACAGCGAGTATTGTTGTCGAAACCTTTTTACTAAACTCGCAACTCAGTTGGATACTATATACTATTAATGCAAAATCTATTGTAATGCGATATTTTAACTGCAATTTATTATATAAACTATTTCTGGCGAATTTAATGTCATTGCGACTTTATTCTGCTATTGCAATCTTTTTTATAAATACATTTAAATTTGTATCACATCACTTCTGCTATTGCAATTGTCTATTGTAATCTCTTTTATAGATACATATATATGTATATCATATCACTCAGGTCGGTATGATATATAAAATGATTAAATGAATTATTTTATTTATTGCGCAGCGAATTATATTTCGAATAGAAGCGAACTCTCAAGTAATATTTTTAAAGTAAACTTTGTAATTACAGATTAAATGCGCTCACGTTCTCTACAAAAAGACGAAGAAGCCAGCAATGAGTTTCCCAGAAGTAGCAGAGGCATCTCTACTGAATGGTCCAGAATGGGGAAAGAGATGGGCGTATTCATTTAGGTATTCCTTCTCTTTCATATTATAAAAAATAATTTATTTTACGATTGGACCACAACATAAAACACTTCGATACAGACAACCTTGAAATATTATCCATTTCAATTCCTGAAAATAGATCAAAGGAACTATCGAATATCTAAAATACATTAAGCACAAGGTTAAGTTCACTCCAGTTACATACACACCAGTTAGTCACATTAGAATAAATTATTGTTTAAAGACCATACAAAAGAAGCTATGCTTTATTAGCTTTTACAGTACATCTACCTCCTCCATGGCTTACAAGGCGTATAACCTGGGCGGGTTAAATTTTCATTTAAATGACCCGTCATCTGTAGTCACGAATACCGACAGTGAAACCTATCCCGAGGATTTTTTATGCAAGTTCGATTTAGTTTTCACTCTTCTTTGTAGTTATGTAAGCGGTTTTTTCAAATAAATATCTGTTGCACTGATGTTTAAGCAATGAGATTACCCAGTACCAACACTTATTGTTCAGGTCACTGTATAACTTTTTTATGGTAAAATTTTGACATGGACCCAATTCGAATTTTACTTGTACTAGTAAAATTTAATTGATATAGTAACGAATACAACTTCTCTCTTACAGAATATTTATTTTAACCAGTCTTTTCCTGACGTATTTTGGGACCTGCTCCGTGTATAGCGTTATCATAGCGAAAAATATACTTCAGGTACGTTAATTGAAAACTACTTAAAAAATATTTACAAGATCAGTACTAGCTTACAATCTTTCGAATAAGATTATAAATCATGTATTTTTTTAATTGCCGTAGAATATTTCGTAATTGAACTCGTATCATTTTCAAAGACATATAGCAAAATTATTTTATTACAGGTTGTGCAGCTATACATAAAAGGAACGGAGGACTTGTCAATACGAATAATCATATTATTACTGCTGATCCCTCTAATATTCATGGTCTGGATTAAAAACTTAAAGTACCTAGCTCCAGTATCGATGATCGCTAATTTGTTCATGGGACTTGGACTCGGAATCACTGTTTACTTCTTAGTGGGCACTGGTGAATTGAATATTGGCAAGGTGGCCCTTATAAAATCACCCGTAAAGTGGCCCGAATTCTTCTCTCTGACGATTTTTGCTATGGAAGCTATTGGTGTGGTGATGCCGTTAGAGAACTCAATGAAGACTCCAAAAGCCTTATTAGGCTACTGCGGTGTCTTGAACAAAGGAATGTCTGGAGTCACCGTTGTGTACATCCTTCTTGGATTTCTGGGATACTTACGCTATGGAGAAGATGTAATGGACACGATCTCTTCTAACCTGGGACAGAACCCTGGTGACCCCAAAGTGTATGAAATGTAAGTTTATTTTTAATAACTATAAATTATTAAAGTATAGTAATACCATTTCTATAACGGGCTATTTGACATGATTTTAAAACCATTTCAGTTTATTTATTAGTGACTTTAAATATTCCAAGTAAATATTTATAATTTCAAGAAACCGCTAAAACTCTTCTCAAGATAAGATGGCATCGCACCAGTCTCTATAATGCCTACGTTACAAGCATGGTAACTATGCCATGTAATCATGTAAACAAACGTCAAGTTTTTACGTGCTAATTATCATTCTTACATTACGCAAATATATATATTTTATATAAAATATAAGTGTAAAATATATTTACTATATTTGTAATTAATTAGATTATTTACAAGTTATTTTAGTCAGATTACGGCATACTAATATCCTTTTGATTGTCCCTTATCTATATGCAACTGACCTTAAATTGATTTTCAGTAATCAGTAAAACATGATTCAGATTCGTTATAATTTTAAATTGTGATAATGGTGACCGTCGCCTAACTTAAAATTAGTTTAGTTTATATATCTTAATTAATATATTTTTATCTCCTTTCAGCCTTGCCCAAGTGGTCAAAGTGAGCATTGCAATTGCTGTCTACTGTACTTTCGGCCTCCAATTCTTCGTGTGCATTGAAATCATGTGGAACGCGATCAAGGATAAGTTTACCAAGCGGCCTGATTTCGCGGACTATGTTATGAGAACCATCATGGTCACACTCTGTGTGAGCCTTGCGGTTGCTGTACCATCTATTGGCCCACTTATGAGTGTAATTGGAGCTCTCTGTTTCTCACTTCTCGGCTTAATAGCCCCGGCCTTTATTGAGGTCGTCACATACTGGGATATCGGATACGGCCCGTACAAATATCTAATTTGGAAAAACGTTTTTGTACTCATATTTGGTCTGTTTGCTCTAATATTCGGTACTAAACTTGCAATCATAGGAATTATCAACGATAGTGCGTGAATAGTTTAAGTTGTGCACTTTATTAGGATAATTGTATTGTGTGATAGTGAGTAATATTTTAACTAACATAGTATCGAGGTACGCTACCATCAGTGGTGCTATAGAAATGCTAAAGGACTTTTCTAGCATCGATTCTAAGCTTCAAGTTGCCTAAAGTTTTTACTAGGCACTATGGTATAGTTTAAGTTAGGATATTGTGCATGAGGCGTGAGATGTTAAAGTATGTGAAAATTTAAAAGCATTCCGGAGTATAAAACAGTGAGATTTGCTGTGCTTGCAAGAACGCATATTCGTTTGTTAACGGATTTGATATCCAGATGAATGTTTCGTTACCCGATTAGCTCAAATAATTTATACAAACAAATTGTGAGAAAATCTAGTTAATTACCATCAAATATGCATTACAAGGTCGAAAGTCGAAATTATATTTTAAATTGTTTTTATTATTTGTTATCGTGTTGCAAGAAATTGTTTTGAATTCCGTCAAGTATACAGAATAATTATTATATTTACCTCCTTATTAATTGCATGGTCTATTGAGTAGAAGAATTTAAATGCAAGATATTTTTGTTTTAAAGTTATACAGGATTATATTTTCTTCGACAGCGTATTTTGGCCATCACTAGAAATGTATTATTCACGTATACATAATGAATTTGTATTTAATTTCCTTATACAACTGAAACAAAGATAGATAATGTTGCAGTACAAATTTGTTAAAAAATATTTTTATTATGATCAAAATATGTTGTTTAAATGAAAATGTTGGATATTATAATATAATTTCAATGCATTTATATGGTACATGTACAAATTAATTATGCTCAGTTCATGAGGTAAATACTTTCTTTTTATTATTTTGTATTTATATTATTGTGATAATTGGTGGAATCTTAACACAGATTAGATCTTAGTGCTCCAAGCTTATCTGATCTGGTGAGGCTCTTGCGGTATTGTCAGTTGGATATGTTTTTGGCACTAAGGTATTGGCTAATTATGCGAATTCCTAATAGATTTAAACTCATCCATGACATCGTGATTATTGGGACCGATAATGTGTGCCTTGAATTTTGGGGTATTTTATGTAGTACTAGAGTCTAAGGAGATTAGGTATTTATCCTCAATATTTAAAGTTCCTAAAACTTGTAGAAAAATTAATGTTTCATCAGGTTTATTTTAAGATTCCATCAATTAATTTTGAATGATTCATTTTTAATCAATTTTATGTAGCAGATTGTATTTTGCTAATAGAATGCTTTCATTTAAACGATTGTTTTAATGTAACGCCCAGGTTCTGTAAAGTACAAAACGTAACTGCTATGAATAATAATGTTGTCTTAAGAAAAGTTTCACTACTAAATGCGACATAGCAACGCTTTTGTTTTGAGCGTACAGATTAACATATGCCGATAGTTAAATTGTCCTTATCAGTGATCAGAGGTCTACTGAAATCGTTTATATTATGTTGTCCTTTGTAGACAACGACACCAGAAAGAGGTCACAAAATTAAGATTTTCATGGCAAAGTTGGTATGTTATTGATGGTAATGGGGCATACACATTTATTACAAACCTATTTTTAACATACATTCCGAAAAATCCATTTTATAATCTCACTTATGGCTTCCTGATAGGACTGACTATACATATTTTAGACTTTCTAAAAATTAAAAAACGAGGAAAATACCAATTTTTCGAGTTTTTTTGTGTATGTATAAAATTATTTATCCAATATATATTTCTCAATTTCTTTAATTGATATAGGTTAGCACGTAGGTGATCAGCCCGCTTTTTGCCGATTATTTGGTTTGGCATCTTAACGTTTCCTTCCTTCTTACTATACCCAAAAAAGTGTTAAAACTCTAAGTACGTCAAAGAGGTAACACTGGGAGACATGTTTTATTTAATTTTTATTCTTAGGATATCTTAACGCTATTTTTTTACATAATAGGAGGGCAAACGAGCCTGCGGAACGCCCAAAAAGGGCAGTCATAGACACCTATTTTAGTGGGTGGGTTGCCAGCCTTTGAGGGTGGAGTACGCTCGAATTTTGAAGAGTTGGAGGTCGTATCTCTCAGGGAAGATCCCCACCGGTAGTCGATTTCACAGTTCGCTAGTTCGCAAAAGAAAATGCCTTGTTAAACGGACTGTGGAAATTACACCGCGGCAACACTGTGCGGCATTGCGGCATACCACAAGGCCGCATTCTACAAAGTTAAAAATGTTGCACATTGTGGCAAGAACCGTGCTGCATGACAACACCTTGCGTCATGTGGCAGACCGTCTCAGCTTGTATCCGGCCACAATGGATTCCATGCGACATTTTGCGTGCGTCAAAACGGTTTGTTTTTGTTTTGGAAGTGAGAATTATTGGTCACGGAGTGGTGTAACTAAAAGTATTTAGTCTTTAAAATATATATATAATAAAGCTGCTGCTAAAGTTACTTGATCAGCCATGGTGTAACCCCGATCAAACAAGTAACACTCCATTAAAAGCATATTGCTTTCTAACACGATTCTTAGAACTAACAATCAACATGTGTCAGATACAACGCTGATCACCTACATCTATATGCAATCTGAGGCCAAGACCAACATTGGGTTGTTACACTTAGCTATTATGCTTCCGAGTAATAAAGTAACGTGTGAAGAATCTGTTGGAAACCATCCTACTTGGTTTATGGACGAGTTCAATTTCGCTGTATATGGGTAAGTTGTCAGCCCATTAATCTTAGATTATCATAAATAATTTATGGCAGGGGGTTTAATAAAACGAATATTGAGAAATTATATTTTATTTTAAACTTTGCCCGCTGGCTACACTTCCAATAAAGCTTCCTGATAGTGTGCACTTTGTACATACACAAAATACAATATAACTTTTAAATTAAATAAACTTGAGAAATCAAAATCGTATCAACGTATAGAGCGAGATAATTCATTTTATAAAAAGGGTTCTACCGTTGGCTTCTCTAAGCTAAATTCGGGCAGTTTTAGAAACTGATAATAACTATAATCATAAGTAGCAATTACGATCGGTTTTTGGATAAAGAACCCGGGCGAAAGGCAAAAATCTAGAATCGTTCAGAAACAAATTAAATTTCATTGTATGAGAGAAAATATTAAATTTAAAAGTTTACATTTTTTTATGTACTGATTTGTAAAATAAAACGATACATATAGATAAGTCTTTCATTTCACCCAATTATTATACACTGAAAAATAATGTTTTAATTCTATGCAACAGCATATTCTAAGGAATATAAGGAATTCTCAATTACATTCAGGTTAGTAAAGGTAATATATTTTTGGAACCGCAGTTGTTTCTATAAGGACATTGCCTTAAAAAAACAAACTTACTTAGAGACCATGAAATATTCCAACGGTAAAATAATATATGGTAATTTATGTATTTACTACATGGTTTTTATACCTTCCTACCTTAATACAATATGTAAGCTTCAACCTATGAACCTGTAATGTCTGTTGGCCTTCGCTGGGAAATAGATAATTAGCCCTTATCCTCTTAAAAGAAATGAAAAAGTCTGTTTGAACAAATGTTTAATGAGTCTGACAATCGTATATGCCGAGTATCGTCATAGTAATCTTCAGCATGAGATTCTAAATGTACTTAAAAACTAAAAAAATATGAGAATTACAGATATATACACTATTAAATAATTTAACTTATAATTAAACTTACTAAAACTTTGTCGAATCATCCTACAACTAATTAGTGGCATTAAGTATAACCAGATCATTTAAAGAAAAATACAAAAATAAAAAAAGTTTAATCTAATACCCTCAACCAAAACAAGTGACAAGATTTCCTTGTTTTTCAGGTTTGTTAACGAAAATATAACTTCAAAATAATGTAGTTTATTATAATTTCGTTCTATAACTTTGCAAACGTCAAATGTCCTTTTAAAATCATATTTAGTAAAAAAAATATTTGTATTTCATATCTCACTTCGCGTGTCGCATTAATAGTATGGCTGATTGTGCCGACAGAGGTCACGAGAAGAGCAACCAACGGATAACGGTCCAGCTAAAATCTTAATTCATATGAACACGTAAATTTCTTTCGTTCATTATAATTGAAGGAGAAATACTTAAATCTATTTACTATTAACAATTTCACTGAACTACGTCTAACTGCACAACATTGTTTATTCGTCCAAATTCGTACGGCATAAGCCACAAATTTGTATGACTGGTTTATCACTGTCTATAACAAACGGAGGCTTATATGATATGGAGTCGACGGTTATATTTGTATTAAATATTATTGATTTGTTTAAGGCTAACGGAAGACATCCTAGGCTATCCCTCTCATCAACTTTTCGTTCATACACGAATTTATCAATATAAACACAGAATGGTGAGAAATTATGACAAAGACGGATCGATGTGTTTAACGGAACAGCATTCCGTTACCTTATAAGGTATGCCGCGTGCCTAAGTGTGTTGACCAATTAAAATCAAACGAGACGCACCGTTGTTTCGTTATACACTATCGCCACGCACACTGTAAAACGAAAAGCCGACGTTTTCACGACGCCACAGGTCTTTTTTCAATTCTCAAACTCTATCCTGAGTTTTTAGATTTTATGAATAAGAGGGCGTGATCTGTAGTCCGACGTTTCTTAGTAACAATACTGACCAACAATTTGTATAGTTTTGGCTTTTTAAGTAAATCACTCAACCATATTGATAAAATTGAGATTCTTCTAAGTGAGAATACCGATACCACCATAGATAAAAATCGCTAGCCAGTTGAAACAAAACTTATCTTTGATTCTCGAATAGGGTTTACGACAACGATAGAAGGATCGTGGCCAGCGTAGAAGGTTTATTGGTGTAAAGTTGAAAGCTAAGCCCTGTTGAGTCTTCTCTCTTTGTTTAGTAGGTTTTAAATTCTAGAGATATCCTTATATGCATATCGGATAAGATAACTTTTGAATAAACGATTTTTAACTTCAAACAATATTTGCATTTTGACTAAAGCGAAAACGTCGGTGCTGTAAATTAAATACATACTTTATATAAATTGTAACTGTAACTATAAAATACAATATATATTGTAAAAAAACTTCCAAAGTGACCTCGAGAAACTGTTCTATAATTTATAGTTTTCTTAAATATATGTGTCGTGTATAAATAACTTCTCTACCAAAGTCTGGACTAAACTGTAACAATATCGCATTTATATGTGTAACTGTAATATCGAATTAATATTATCTTTGTATATAATAATCTTTTGTATTTGTTCTAGCCATCTAATATCAAAGCTATTGATTTGTATTTGCGTGATTCGTTTGTGACGACGAAGATACTTTGCTACGAGTGTTACCTATTACGGTCTACGCGTTTAATAATTACGAGATTTTTTCACTTCATTTGATTTGCAGATACAATTCAATAGCATTTATTACGTTTAAACCAGTTAAGGGCACACAATTACTCGTTTATTTATACGTCAAAAGGTCTGCAAAATCTTACGGAGGTGTTGTTAGCGCAAAAACTAAATGGCATCTTTAATTCATATCAGAATAATGCACAAAGCATTCCTAAATATAAATATGATAATATGAGCATATGGCTTTATTGAAAAAATGCTCTAATTTAGCCATAGAATCGATAAAACTGTAGTTAATGTGTGCCCTTAACACAAAGTTTAGTTTTCAGAGTAAGGCGTTTCTATTGCTTTTTATAACTATATTAAAAGAGGATAGAAGAGATTGTGACTGGGTCTGTACTATTATTTTTTTAGAAAATCGCAAAATATTTTAAATGTTTCGGCTGATTGTTTTAACGCCGAAAACGGCCTTGTTCACCCTCATAAAAACTAAGTTTTTACTGTTCTTTCATCACATCATAAGCGCAATGCAAAATACATATTTAGCTTAGTTTTTACGCGGTAATTGGGATATTTTACTGTGTAAAATAAATGTATTGACCTCTAACTCACTGCAAAACAATAAGAGCAAGAGGAGAAAGATACGATTCCATACAGTATTAATATTAATACAATGGACCTTAGGCCGCAAAGTAAGCATTTAGTATCCTATACCTACAGAAAGTTGGTTATGCATACAAAATTTAAATATCTATGTGTGCAATTCGCACAAACGTTGACTATTTACAATTTCTAAAAAAGAAATTTATACGTAATATACACTTAATTTAACAGTTATACTGATATTATTGCGTTTCTCACTGAATGGTTAGATAGATTTCTAATATTGAACGATAAAATTTCAACAACTATTATAAATCTACAGAATTCTCTCAGGTTTCTAGGCCAAGATGGCTTAAATAGGTGCATATAACAAACGTTACGTACTTAACACTTCATGGCGTGAAGCTATTGCCTAATATTTGCTGCTGAGCGACTATAGAACTATAGTAGTGGTTTAAAACGAACCAAAACCGAGGATTTTCACAAACTCTCGCTTCTACTGCGCTGCTTTTAAACATACACAATTAGTAAAAACAGTGTAGAGTAGTTTTTTATGACAGTGGAATTTAAGCAGCGTTTGAGAAATCGCTTTGCAATAATTTTGACAGCCCTAGATGCAGAGGTTTACCACCAGCTAAGTTTACTGTGCCAAGTTAAAATGTAATACTTGTCCACATGTTTATATTTCATGTAATGTGTATAAGATTTGAAATTTTCGACAATGACACAATCGTGGTTTCAATCATCTGTATTTTAGATCAGGTTATGTAGTCAGTGTGAAAAGAAAACAGTCGTGGCAGCTAAGATTGAGTTCTGGGGATTTAGACAACATTTAGTCGAAATTTAAATTGACTAATCCCTCTGTAGCATTATTATACTGACAACATTTTTTGTCTTTATAGTACGTGTAATCCATATTTAATTTGAAAAAGCTAAAAGAATATAATTTTTGTAAATAAATGATGCGTAGCAAGATTTATATTAAATCGCATGACCTATTACATGTTACAATAAAATTGTAATAATTATTCGATATTATACTTATGTACATTACAAAGCATTGTATATTCCATAATATAACTGGCTTGTTAAGATTTTCTAGGCTTAAAATGCCATGACACGTTTAGGTTACATCTGGAAGAAAAGAGGAATTGGTTTCAAACCCAAAATAAGACTGATACGGGCTAGAATTCCCCATCTTCCTGCATGGAGTAAAAACGTAGACCATCTTGGCTCAAAGAAGGCAAATGATCGATGCTTTTGGGATGTGGTGCTGGTGGCGAATGCTCAGAATACCGTGTACTACGAAGCGCACCAATACACCGATCCCGACCCAACTCCGCATACGGACTCGCCTGTAGTGCCTATAGCGAATTATATACTATTTCGGCCATACAAAGCGCAGAAGCGAGGCGTTGGAGAAACTGATCGTGGTTCGTAACACAGATGGCAACACATCACGTGGCCGATCAAGTGAAAGACTCATCGTCCCTAAAACTGTACACTGTCATAAGAGAAGCGCTGGAAACAGATAGTCCGCTCCAGGTGCTTCCTTGCTGACCACGACGCGACGCTCAGACGATGAGTTGCCGATCAAAGAGAGGCTGGAAATTTTGGAATACCTTGATTGATGCCTTGACCCTTTGAAATGTTGCGACTTTACAATTGTGGCAGAAAGAGAAGAAACAGTTTTATGGTAAAATGTCAATTTGGTCAGGATTTTTATGAATAGGTTTAAGTGTAGCTAATTGAGATCAGGCTTTGTAATATTATGGTATCGTTTTGTTGCGAAATTATTAAAATCCTTGAGCGGCGAGAGTCTATCAGAAAGTTATGGCTTGCGTATACTAAAGCAGTAAGCATTTTGTGACCTTTAAGTGACCATGTCTTATTCTGCATTTAATTTAATAATTATTAGTATAGAATACCGAATACTCATATATCGGTGTAATGTGTTTTATTCGATGCAACGTATGCAACAAATTCGTCAAATATTTCTTTAACTTTTGTTTTTTTTAAATATCCCTAACCTAAATCCGCTTGTGGTTACACTGTAATGAAACACAGAAAGTTATTCATTTATAACGGAGCTTACACAGATTAAGTTTTAAAGGGAGATAAGATTTCCAATATTGTAATACACTATTTTAAAGAACTTGGACGTAATACTTATGTAAAACAATACTGGCATTATCGCGTCACAGTATATGGAATGAACGAAATTTTGCATTCTTAAATTATATTGAACATTGTATATAATTGTTATGCCACTAAATGAACGCGATCTGTATATAATAGAAGCCTTATTTAATATCATAGATTCCCGAATGAGACTCGATGTATCTTTGTGTGATAATACGCCCGGAATCGACTATCGGTGTTAATAATTCTTCAGATGGCACTTGAATTCTTATAGTATTCTCAGTATTAGTTGAACCGTTCGTAGCATAAAAACCTAGAGAGGTGGGCTTCTGTACATCAAACGACTTGTATTTCGAAGGACTCACGGGCCGTAAGTGGGATGGGCTGGCGGCTAGTGGGCTATAAGTGACGTGAATACGAACAACGTCCTCCGATGTTGGTGAAACTGAAGATGGGTGTGGGCTGCCACGCGGCGTTGAATGGACGGTCTGTCTAGGCGTAGACATAGCTCTTTGGATGCTTAAGCCGCATATCCCGGACCTGTGAAGAAGCATGGTAATTAGGCGACAGTCGGATCGAGGGTTTAGCTAAGCTTTCAGTTCGCAATAAACCTGAGCAAAAGCTTATGGTTAATGGTGTAAGCTCTGTATAGCAAGCTTTAGCCGATGGAAACATATCCGATGTAGCTGCGTGATAAAAATCATACATAAGTAGTCAAATATACAACTTATTAAATATTTCGTTAAATTGCATAAGGACGTTATTATATATCTGGTAAACATCCCAATGACTAGCACCGGTACTGTAACTTCCTACAGCGATAACGATCCCGATGTTTTTGTATATAAATGTCCGTAGCGCTAATGACGCCTCGGGATCGCGTGAGTATTTGTATACTCAACATTAAAGTCGCAATTGGGGTTACAGAGCACCGTTGACTTACCAATGCAATATTAATTTGTAAAAAGGCCCTGATCGATATATTGAAATACCAGTCAGAGAACAAATAGTGAGTTGTTTGCAGTCAAAGTCAACGGCTATATAGTTGCATTCTAAAATGAGTGAAGGCACGATAAATAGTATCTCTATACCAAACGCCTAATTTAATGTTTTAACACATATTATTTTTAGTTTGATATTACAATCACTACGATATTTTATCGAAATAAGAGACAAATCGCGATTTTTAAATGAGGCACCGTAATTATATCGTTCGGCAGTTGAAATATTTCGAGATGAAGCTAAGTAAGTATGAACTGTTAATCCAACACCAAATACAACATAAATTTAATAATATAATGAATAAACGCGATTGCTTCGTTTAAAAAATTTGAATATAAATAATTTACTTTGATTCAATGTTTTTCTAATAGTAAATTGACCAGTATTTGAATCAGTTATTTTTATTACATAATAACCGAGTTAATTTCTTGATAGCATTTTATTTTCGCCTATGGACAATCCAATTACGCGCGTTCACCCAAACAAACTTTAATATTTGTATTAAATGAGATAAGAACTTGTTCCCAAATACCAGTTCCTACTAAAGAGAGATTTTTTTATAGAAACTCATATTCATCCGCTATATCACCCTTTGGCAGTCGTTCTAATCTATAAATCCATTTGGGTTAATAACATTTATTTAACCTAAAATATTTTCATTGTATTCTAGAGATATCTTTTATTTTGATATAAAACACGGAATAAATAAAGATATCTGTATTGAGGCAGTGGCATATCTCTACAGCATGTGATTAAACAATCATACATGAAATGAAATATATATGCGGCTCTATGGCATATATGGTTCTACGATAGGCTTATCTTAGATTTATTCCGTGTGACATACAACTCAATTTATT
Organism: Pieris brassicae; assembly: GCF_905147105.1. Classification (NCBI taxonomy): domain Eukaryota; kingdom Metazoa; phylum Arthropoda; class Insecta; order Lepidoptera; family Pieridae; genus Pieris; species Pieris brassicae. The sequence continues at coordinate 6,009,264 of NC_059680.1, forward strand.
AGTGAACTGTGTCACTAGCAAATTGTCTAGGTCATTGAATCAGGCGTTTGAGAGAATGTTCTGTTTCAATGGGCAGGGTGACGTGACCAACCTCCCCTGTACGTGGGCAGTTCCACTTCGTTAAGACACGGTCTTCTTTGAGTTTGACCTCCAACTCTGCCATCGTGCCGCTTTGTAACGTTCCTTCTGTCCCACCTTAAGCGTATTCATATGATATAGGCTTACGTAAAAACATGCTACAGGCCTCAAAGAATATGAATATTTGTTTGCAACTAGATGATAGGTACAAATAAATAAAACTGATTCAAGCGCGATTCATATTACATTAGAGTCGAGTGAAGAGAACACATCAGCGATTTAAATTCGCGTTTATGGTTAAGTTTCGTTTAACTGTGAAGTGAAACCTATTCGTTGCGTAAGCATTTTACTGTTTGACATTTAAAATAATGTATATTAAATAAGAGAGTTAGGCGTGTATAAATAAATTACACACTTTCAATCAATATACAATTGTATTGACGACTATGTTTACGGCTCATAAGATAGAAAAAGTTTAAACAGCTTAAACTAAATTTTGCTATCTATACGTGCATCACAATATCAAAGTGCAAAACAAATCAAAGACAACTTTTTAAAACAACTATTGTTTTAAGCTTAGGTACACGTCTAAAAACTACTTATCTTTTGTCATTAGATGAAATATTTACTCCGACACATAATGTTATACGTTACGATAACGATTGATAATTCAAATAAATTAGGTTAAAAAATTGTTATCATGTGTTTTCGTTTTACAATATACACTGAAAACTCCATGTAACATCATTTGATTTAATGACAAATTCTCTTAATCCATCAAAATTTCTCAACTTCTCTTGCTTTGTTACCAACAACAGTGCACTCCCTTACTAAATAGCGACCACAATCTCATTAAAATAAAGCAAGTAATTTCGATAACTTCTAGTTCTACTATATCTGGTCTGTAGGTACTTTCTCTGAACAGTATTCATAAAGTGTCGTAGTTTGTGCAAAGACTGTACACCAAAGCGAATAAAATTTAAAAACATTAAAACAATGAATATTTGAAAATTGAAAGCTTTTAAAAGTTACATAACCGTTTAAAAATAACTCTGATATAAATAAATAATTTTGAAGCAAAAAGCAAGCAAATACAAAATAAATATATTTATTGCATATAAATAATAAAGCCCGCAAGATAGGTAAATAATTTAACAACCACAAAAGTCTTAGGACTTTTAGTCTCACGTAAAAGGAATTGAAAGCGGATAAATGAAGAATAACTATAGTATAGATTTATAAGGAACTAAACTTTTTTTAATGTAAAATATTCGCCCAATACTAAGGGTGGGCATAGGAGATGGAGGTATGGAGAGCTCGGAGGGTTTATGAGATTGGGAGTAATCTCTGGATCTACTTAATTCTTTTGAAAATTATTCTACCAGTAGAAAATTATTTGGAAGAGTTGTTAAGTATGTTGTTAAATATTAGCCCGAAAAATGAAAACGGTCGAACGAGAACGTTTCAAACAATGGGCTGAGACAAATATGATTGTATTCAAGAATGTAGAGATGATAGTGATAGCATGTCTATCAAAATAAATATAAATGTCTTTTAAGTGAAACACTACTGCATGGAATTTAACTATTTCTACCAATATCTACAATGATTCACGGGGTAGGTTTAGGGATAAAATCTTCAAGGTTTACGGGTCACGGTTGCCTAACCCGGACGGGGTACATAATATAGTACTAGTAGGTAATACTTCAAGGACTTTTAAGTTGAATCCCTGTTTAGCTAGGAATTTATTTGCTATCAAGAGTTCTCGTTTTTATGGTCTTAGTTACTCACACAATATTAGTGTGAAAAGGTCCGCTTTGGCGCACAGCTATCTAATCTAGCTCTACATAAAATCTCACCCATCTGACCCGGTAGCGTCATCGCTAATGTTGCTATGCGTATCTAATGAATTCTCTGGCGCGTGGGACCGTCCACTTGAGAAAACACTCAAATCCGCGGTACTGGTTACACTTGTGTCCGCTAGAGAGCGTCTTGATCCAAGCACAGATAATGAGTCTTCACAACGGACGCCGGCTACCGTGCTGTGCTCTGAAATTACCATTCACTTTCCTGTAAACTATTATATATAACAAGTCTTAAGATTCGTGCTATAAACCTCAAACTACAATTGTTTTATTTATTATCGAGTTCTCTTAAAAGTATAACAGGCACAACCAGTTGAAGCTTACAATACGTCATTTAAAATCGTTTCAATATTGCTTCTTTATTAAGGGCAGACATTTCAAAACGAATCTTTATATGGCTTTCTCATAAATGGAGGTGATAAATAGTTTTAGAAGTGATCGTAATCGTTAACCATGATTTATTACGATGTAAAATAATTAAATATTTGATTTAATAAAGTTAATTTTCTTATTAACAAGCTAAGTTATAGGTATGTTCAAGCGAAGCTTTCGTAACGAAATTAAATTAGGAGAATCGAGGCATAAATCTTTGCGTGGCTTATACGGGCCATTTTGCTCGTTTATTTTAACAACAATAACTGACTGTTAGGGATTACTGACTAATGGGAGTCATTATGTTCTACAATACTTGGGGTTTTCAATTCAGACACAAAACGACAATTATTAAATGTTTTCGTGATGCCGTAATTGTTTATACGTTAAAAATGTATTAATGACAATTCAGGTCTATCTACCAAGCGACACTATGAACATTATTAAACTGCGACAAGTTTTGATATTTTACATTTGAATGAAATAAATAAATGCTAAGTTTCCACAAACTTAAATCGCAATTAATTTTAATATCCTATTTAAACAACTGGGTTTTAATATGTACTACAAATGGTAGATATTTCTAAACACTCCCACAGTAAATCTACCACTCGTATATGCAACTGGGTTTTTGAAAAACCCAGTAGTCAAGGATTTTGTCAACGCATCTAAAACATACTCAACATGCAGGCAAAAAAAAGAAGAACTTACCAAAGCTTAAACACGTACAATTTTAAGCAACAAACTGTGCATCATGCTCATCAAAAAGAAAATCTCTGCTCTATACCAATATTTTTATTTAAAACAAACTCATTTTTAATTTGTCTTTTTTTATTAAATAACTCGGAGGTTCGAAAAGCGTACTAGGGGCGAGAATATTCATTGACGCTTGAGAAGTATGGAGAGGGAGCTCACATCTCTCATCTGCAAATAAACATCTTTAGCGAGCACTCGTTACGCCTAACTTCTAAGTTTTAATTAACATTATTTCCAAACAGGATTTGTCATTAATTTGTGTGAAAAATGAAATCTCATGCGTTAAGTAAAAATTTTATTATAAGAACTTCAACACTGTACCTATAGGTACATTAAATATTATATAAGTTCTTAAATACTAATCGTGAGTCTTGGGGGTGGGTTTATATTGAGCAGAGATTTCCGAAAAGCGCGAATGAATAACATGAAGTCTTAGTTTATTTGTTAGTATGCGGTCCGCATATTCTAGACGTTAGTAAACAGTTAATGACATAAACCCACCTCCATATAACCCACACCATGCCAGTGCATATCATGTATCACCCCCGCAGTTATAACTTGGGATTTATCATCGTCGTAGTTTATCCTATTCAATATTCAAAATTTCTTTTTAGGCTCGTCTACTTTAAGCAAATGTTATAGTAGCAAGTCCTTTCAGTTAATACTTTTGAATTAGGAATATATCTCTTTGTATCAAACTCAAAATTTCGATGATTTTATTATTAAAAATGAAAGGAATGATTAAATACTAACTACGTAAATAAATCGGTATTTAAATTGAAATAACAATATTTCCAGTGTCTTTTGCGCCGTATCATGACATGCCGGACATTCCCGTTATTTGAGTGCGGAGGTAACATGTTTAACCCACAGTGATAAATGGAATGAAACAAGACTTGGCAAGCGAACAATAGACAATTTTGTGTGAAACTTAATTCGATACTATACAATAATTAACATGAACAGTAATTGCTAATTAAGTTTTAAGATGGCATAAATAAAACATATTTACATGCATTTGAGTACTTAAACAAAACAAAAAAATATCGTGTAATGGCTTCGATTCGTACTTATAATCTAGGTGGTTAAAGAGACCCTGCTTTTTATTATTAAGAACAACGCCTAATATTATCGATGATATAGAGTTCAACCTTGTATATTTAAAAAATAATCAATTGGCACCAAATACTGCAGCATGTTTATACATTCTGATTGAGCCACGCATTACATTTTTAAGTATTCTGCTACATAACTTTGAACACTTTAAAAGCCTACTTCACCCCTTGGCATGTCATTTTCTCTTACTTTATAGATTACTTTAAGTGGCTCTAGCTCTCGACCTAGATAGTGAAATGTTAAATCATGTCAAGCGCCCTTTATTTTGACACAGAATATAAGACAAGATAAGCTTAAAACGAGAACGAAGGAAGTGTATAAATTTTCTTTCTAGCCACAATTTGCAATGTGATTTTCATTTGTACTCTAAGAATGATCACAATATGTCGACACATTAAACGATACATTTAATAAGTACAAACATGATTTGCAACCATTTAACTAAATACTAATGAACTGCCATTCGTGATCACTTAACAATAATATCAACTAATTTATATCATGCAACTGAGTATCTCGTACGATCTATATTCCTATCTACAAAAATAATATAATAAGCAAAATTTAATATGATGACACACTATTAACAAATTAGTGAGATTCCCATTAGAATATAATATAATACATTTAGAATGAATAAACTGAATTATTGAACTAATTTAAGTTTTCGATTTTGACGTACGCTAGTCATAGTTAGTTGGTCTCGTACCCTAAATAACGGACATGAATTGCTTTAAACCTATACAAAAAGCAAAGTTTCTGTTTTCGTGTGCCACCAAAATTAAATTAAAGATGTGTGAATTTATCTGAGTTTAATGATACTATTGAAGATGCTTTCGATGAAGGTAAAGACGCGTCTAAATTACCTGAGACCGTGTCGCTTTGAGACACCCTGAGCTCCTGTAGTTCTACAGCTGCTTTTTCACGTCTGTAAAAAATCGACTACATTTATGGCAAAATATGTGTCATTTTATTGAAAAGTTTTCTTTTAATTAACACGCTCGTTTTCTGATTTTTCAAAACTTGTTGAGCGACCACATGGCAATAGGAACAGAAAATTGGAGCAAGAAAGCTGGTGCCCAAGGTACAGCAAACGAGGATGACAAATTAGAAACTGGATAGACCAAATTAAGGAAACAGCAGGTGGTGGCATGGCAGAGTGGCTCAGTGTAGAGAGGAATGGCGGGATTTGGACCAGGCCTTCACCAAAATAGGGCACACAGAGATAATTCATAATAAGCTGTTGTCAAGAACTAGAAATTTGTATTCATAGTTGACAAATTTAATTAATAAGCCTCCTGTTTATAACTATCCCAGCTGCTAGAATTTGTAAGCAACACTATTTACGGCTTAGTCGCGTTAAATGTTGAAAATAAATATTAGTTTTATTGATCTTTATATGTAAGCTGTTTTAACAAATACCTTTTTTGACTAATACCCGAAACGATCCTATCGAACCATGAAATATGTTAAAGTGTTAACAAGTAACCCACAAAAAAAGCACAGAAACTGTTCACTACCTTAAAATCACAGTAGCCCTAGCGTGTTTCTCTGTATCAGAGAAATTTTCGGCTCGCTGACCAATTTTGGATTTTTTATCCGGCTCAATGAAAACTCCAAGTTGCCTTTTAGGTAACTCATTCGGTGGTGGTAGACCAGGATAGTCCAACTTCGCCCGCTTCAATTCTTCCATGGATCGCTCTAAATTGTAGATAACTATGTCATCTTCATAACCAAAGTCTTTATGCAGTTTCACCTAAAACACATGAGAATCAGATTATGTTTTTCATTGTTTCTATGTTGACCATAAAAAATAATGAAATTATTTTTCTCACAACTGTTGTGTGAGACAATAGTTATCTTAATGATTTTTTATAACAATTTCCTACAAAATTAAATTGTTGAAATGATTCAAAAAACTTACTTGAATGTAATTCACAATAAGATCCATATCATTTAACTTCATAATAGCCTTTTTGTGAAGCTTAAGAATTGTATACGCCATCGCAGTTATAACACGTTCCCCATCAAGTAAAAATATATCCCAAACTCTCAAACATAAACTGAATGGTACACGTTCCACAAAACAAACAAAATACCACTTTAAAGAGTATAAAATGGCATCCAGTCCATACTTATCAAAATGGAATTTTAACTTAGGCATAAACTTTGTGAGTATCTTATCATGGTGCTCTAAGAACCTAGTTAATTTAGGGAAACCTTCAATATAAAGTCCATGCATGTTATATTTCTTATCTGACAGTAAAATAGCTAATGCCCAGAATGCATCCTCTTCATCCATATACATAAGTAAAACACCAGCCAATCCAGACATTCCTTGACAGTAACCAACTTCAGTATTGTACATGCTATAAGCACATAGAACATTGAAAAGTGAACATTGTTTTTCTGAGTATCGTTCTCGATAGAATTGATGCTCACGAAACTGCCTGTTTACATCTGAATCTATTTGTCTGACATCAGTCGACCAAATTTTAGCTAATTTCAACATTTCTTGATATTTTGCTGGGTTATCTGATTTTACTCGATTTACATCTAAAAGTTTACACCATATTTCAATTCTTAGAGAATTTGGAATGCCTTTATATATTCTTCTATGTAATTTTTCCCTTGTAGCAGGAGAATTCCAGGATGCCAGCATCTTAACCCATTTCTTCGCCCTTTCGACTTCAACATTAATCTTTTGAGGCGCCGTTTTTCGTGGCAAACGCTCATCGTGGATGAAACCATATCTGAAAGGAAAACATAACTATTTTATGGTGAATGAATCACAAATTCTTTACATTGTGATAACTAAGCTTTGATTCATGCTACTGGAAGCCTACTTACCTAACTCAGAAATAACACGTCAGATCTATCTTATTTTACTTAATAAGCTACCTTCTGTACAATTACAAAAAGCTACAGTTGTGAATCCAAATTAATATAAAATTCGCTATAACTAATTATTTATAAAGCAAAATCGCAAAAGCTACTAAATTTTTATTCAAGGACACACATTATAGTAATTGTTTTTTTTTTAATTTTGTCTTTACTTATTTCAAGATAAAATTAAAATTATATGTTCATTCTTCCAAATTGCAAGAAAACATTACATTTTTCACTGTCATTTTTAAGCCATACAAGAGAGAAACCTTCCGAGACTTTCAAACCAAAACAATTAGTTCCTTAGTAGAATTTGAATATAGCATCTAGAATATAAAACATAATAGTCAATCATAAATAAAGCTAATGTAAAATTAAAAAATATAGAATGTCAAATTGTGAGACATATGGTTAAAGAAAGTATGACACTTTCTCTTTGCATATCTCAAAACAAGTATTTCTGCTTTGCATGCAACACATTATGTACATGTTATATAAGACAAAAGGAAGGAAGGATCATACAAAAAAATTGTAATTACAATAGTCAGTCAATTTTAAATTCCTTATTTTAACTTAAAGAATTTAATTTTGCACTTACAGAAGTTTAATGGAAAATTATTAATTAATTTTTCCTCATGGTAATTTTACTATAAGCACAAAAATAGACTTCGCTGCGCTCATAAAATATGCAATATATTTGGATAAATTTTGTTAACTTGGTTGAACAAATATCAAATACAATGATGTATGATAGCATATTTAATCTGGATGTTATTGAAACAGGTTAACCATGAATACATGAATACATTGAAAACTTTCCAGGTTTTCATGAGATTTGACAGTATAAGTATTTCAATATTTCCAGACTTATATTAATTCTTAATACGGGTTCAATACTTAATTTACATTAACTATTTAAATACTTAACAAACATGAATAAAATAAATAATGAAAAAGGCCAGTTACAGCAAGTAATCACTTACCTATCAGTTTTGTGATAGTCCTCGAACTCTGGATCTTCCCACGGGTCGATTTGACCGACGAGATTCTCTCTGCCGCGTTCGTATCTCTGAAAGATACGCTCCCGCTCCTCGGAAGCCCGTGCCAACAGAGCCTCCTCATTCATAACACAGGCTGACTTTGCAGTCGTGCCGCATACCGACTAAACCTAATACACTATCACTTAGTTCTTCTTAGAAATTCGCAGTAAACATACATCACTACATGGCATATTCGATTATAAAATTATGTTATTTAAGGTGTTTTCACGCCCTTTATCTAATCATGTTGGTCAACAGGATACGAGATAAAGGCTCAGAAATACTCAACTAAAATTTGTTTTAAAGTTATTAAAAGTTGAAAAAAATCATAATACTTAGATACTCTCACTATGTAGTTGAAATCAAATCAAAATGTAAAACTTATTTTTCAAGTTTCCGATGTATCCGGATGTATAGCAGCAGCCATCACGGATAACCAAAGAGTATAGCAATAGCTAGTAAATGGCCGAGACTGGCACTTGGAGTTATTTAAGCCATAAATTTTAAAATGTGTTTATCTCTTTCGTCGAATGCAACGGTACTATATTCAGAAAGAGACAAAGTTATATAGCACACTACGTACCATAAATGATCAATATAAAATTTGTATATGTTTACAAGGGCTCCATAACTATTTGTCACAGATTTAGAAAAGGGAAACAGATGACAATTGTAGGTTTGTAAGAATAGATTATGACAAATTATAGACTGAATGGCTGGCCATGCGTGATACTCGTGAACGGGTGCTACTTGTGGTGACTGGTCGTACTTGAATTCGGGTATGCGGTGATGTTAGTTATTTCGACTATGTATTTGCGTTTTGTTCCCATGAGAATGTAAGTGCATGCTCCTATTTCACCATGGCTCCTGCTGATGTCATGTGAAACAATGTGTGGTGTAATGGTTGCAACTCCTTACAAACGTTGTGTAAATAAAAAAATCGCTTGTTTTTTTAAAAATTGTTAACGCTTTTTCGTGCAAGGGTTGAGTTTTAAAACGTAATGGAATCGCACCAATAAAATACAGTCAAAATCTAATATAACGACATCGAAGGAGGGGGGGAATATACTCTACTCATATATGGTCGTAAAAACCAGATAGTCGTAACAACCGATGACGTTGTTATTAAGTACCTAATACCATAGAATTCAGCCGGAACCATTGATTTTGGTCAATATAACCGGTATGTTCTAAACAATGTCGTCGTAAACGGTTTTTACTGTAACTAATCTCAAGCCCGGGCGTAAAATATATTGAAAATTAAAACGTACTAATGTTTGCCATCATGATTGCTGCAACAAATAAATTATTTATTTTTATTTTAATTGTAATATAATGTTATTTATAGTTCGTTCCTCTTACAGAATAAATGAATTAAACATTTTGTCCATATATACATTTTTTATTATAAACATGTTATCAATTTGCTAAATCTATTCTCTAGTTTATTTCAATGAAAATTAGAACCAGTCAGAAACTACGCAGTACTGAGACAAAGCATTGAACCAGGGCAAATCATCTTATATGGCAAATATTATTTTTATTTTGTGGAACTATGTGGAACCAGCTGCCCACAGAAGTATTTCCGAACCTATTCGACTTAGAGTCCCACACGAAAAGAGCGTACCAATTCTTGAAACGCCGGCAACGCACTTGCAAGCCCTCTGGCAATGTGAGTGTCCATGGGCGACGGTATCACTTAACATCAGGTGAGCCGTAGTGTAGAGACTAGCGAACAACTAAATAATTCGACAAAGATTAAAATTGAGAGTGTGCTACCTCTCGTGCAGCCTCCACTCGCCAAGATCGCCGAGGGCCTCGACGAGGCGCGAGAATTTGGAGCCGACTTACTATGCAATAGTTAACAACAATGTGAGTCGTGAGAACACCCACTCGCGTCCTTTGACTCAAAGCGATACAAACCGACCTAAGCAATAGCGAGGCGATGCGAGGGAAGACAAGGGACACAAGCGCCCCGTCCTGACTCTCACACCTGCATGCCTCGTGGACATTAATGGACGGAGCCTTAACTTTGCCAAATGGCTTGATCCGTATTTGAAGTAAATGCCTTTATTTATTTACAGTGTTAATAATTAATAGATAGTTTGATTTATTTCAGAGTCAAAATATCTGACTGGAATTCTGAATGTAATAATTATTATTATAAAAATGCTAGTACCATTAAATAAAGCACCTGAACTAAACAAAAAAATGACTGTATTCTAATAATTTTACAATACCACGTTGGCTGCAAAGGTTGGTACTTTTGTGGTAACAACAAATTTATATCAATATCTTCGACTAATGTTGGACAATTATACAACAAACAAGGTTGAAGCTAAAGTAAAAATCAGAAAATTCTGCTACAAACAACACAGACGATGTATGGAACTGGTTTTGCAATTGCAAAAGTGGAGAAAATTATAAGGATCTTACTATTGATAGAAAAACCGCATTAAAAATCCGGACGTAAATTTCACTGCTGCTCAGAATCGGGCAAAAGCATTTGTTCATTATAGTAAAGAAAAGTGGGCAGCACCTATTCCTGAACACTTTAATAATGACGATCCTGATCCGGAGGTGTAACTATGTCATGGAGGTCGGAGGAAGAAGTTCTCATAAAAGGCTACTTAATAATATTACTATATATTGTAGCTCCTACACAGAAATTAAATATGCAAATAAAAGAAAAGTCAACAAATTCAATACAGACATAATAATAATATTGCTACTCCTGGAAAATTTATAAATTTTTAAGAGCTATGCTATATTTTCTAGCTTAATATTAGGTCCTTACATATGAAATTAACGTTTTGTCATACTGGCTACTTTGACTTTAAATATCTCCCCTGTGGTTAGCAATTACAAATTAAATTTTTACAGCTCGTGCATTTGCATGCATTTGTTTTTCGAAAACTATGATTCATTTAATGGTCCCAATTTCATTCTTTTTCTTTGCGTCACTCTACAAAATGGAATACATGAAATATCCCGTTATCGGCATCAGTGCTGCAGAAACGGTTCGAAGGATTAATGATATGTATGGCGGCGGTGTCGCAAAAGAAAATACAGGGTGTTTTTGGTTCCAACTTTTTCATATTTTGCAAAGGCCAGCGTATTAGAAAGAGTCTCTGTGTGTGCCTCACTGGAGTTTACTACCTATTGTTATGCCTAGAAATACAGTTTTATCAACAAAGTTTAGTTCACTGTCCTTAACATTGAGGTAACCAATATCTCGCTTTACGCTAGTAGTTGTCAATCTAAAACGTTTTGTTTTATTCTTAAGCAGTAAGTTATTTACATTAAACCAGTTAACTATACGAGAGATAGAATGGTTTACATCGTCCATTAATACGTTTTTCCTATTCACTTTAAATAGAAGTGAAGTGTCATCAGCAAATAATATTATCTCATGAAAATAGAACAAAGAATGGGAGGTCGTTTATGTAAATCAGAAATAAGAAAGTCCCGAGAATCCTGCCTTGGGGGACGCCGAATGACACCTGCAAACCCGGAGGGGTGACTCTTTGGATTGAATTTCCCTTCCCTTTAAATATGAATTCTGGCTGGAAGCTTTGCCATCAACGCCATAGTGTTGAAGCTTTCCAACCAGAATATCAGGATGAACACAGTCAAAGGCCTTTGACAGGTCACAAAGCCATCCTATGATTCTTCCCAGGCGTTAAATATGTCCGAAATCAACTTCACACCGGCATCGATTGTGGAGCGACCCTTAGTGAAACCATACTGTTTGTTATGCAAAACTTATTTTTATTAAAATGTAAAGTAATTTGGTCTAGCATTATCTTTTGAAAAACGTTGCTCAACCCGGGGAGCACTGAATCAGGTCTGAGGTTTAAAGACTCACTGCCTGCCTTGAGCAATGGTGTAATCTTACTGAATTTAATTTGGTCCAGAAAGACTCCACAGTCGATACATCTGTTGAAAGTTACAGACAATTCAGAGCTTATTACATCAATAAAGGAATTAAAAGTGACTGTTGACATACCCCATATATCTTCACTTTTTTTAAAATTAATAAGCATAAAAGTTTTAACGACACCATTTCAAGTAATCTTAACCTACATAGTAAATAATAATATGCCTTTGTAATATATACGACGCCACCGTATTTGATTAACGTATACATCGGGTCACTGGGACAAAACCTTTTAAATTTTCTATTTATTAATGTTTAATTATTATTATTACTATGTAGGTTAAGATAAATGTTAATGCTTCATATTTGTGTGTTGGAATTAAAGATTTTAATTATATATGTATAAATAGTATTCAGCGACTTTATTAACTGTATTTACCGCAAACCATAAAGATTCTTTTGTAGCCTTATACAACCTACGCATATGTTTAAGTTAGTAACTTAAACATTCAGTATTATTTGTTTACATATGCCCAACAATGAGGGCTGTAAGAGGAAATGTTTTAAAATAAGTTTCATATCAATTAACATCACATTGCACGTTCATTAAACACCAGTAAGCGGCAACAGGTCACAGGTGACTGCACTCGAAATGTGTGCAACAATTCTCTTTATTTCCTTACTATTCTGTACATCTATCGCGAAAAGAGACAAAGACGACAGGTTATACGACGATCTCAACTATGTAAGTACAAAATACAATGTTTCGCGGCCAACTACCACAGGTCGGTCTCTGAAGGGGGAGATGGTTGTAGAGAAATTTGTTGACACATTGATGGCAAGCGAGAGATACCTTAAGCTGGTTGAAACAGTAGAAAAGAAGATCAGTCACCTCGATGCAACTTTTCACGACCGAACAAACAGCATATTAAAGTATTTAGCCGAACTATTAAGGGTTGTAAAGGCACCGCATGCAGAAATCATGGAGGACACCCTGAGATCGCTAAAACTTGACTTGGAAAGATTGAAGCAGTCTGTGGCTGAGAAATTAGCACAGATTCCGACTATGCGAGGTGAGATGATTGACGATTAAGTTTTTTTATGTAATATCAGGCAAACGGGCAGGAGGCCCACCTGATGTTAAGTGACACCACCGCCCATGGACACTCATATTGCCAGAAGGCTTGCTAGTAAGTGTCTTGCCGGCCTTTCCAGAATTGGTACGCTTTTCGTTCGGGTTCGGGAAGAATTTGCAAGTGAACGGTAGTTTCTATTTGGTTAATGGAACATATTTCTGCGCCTGTCTTGGTTTTAAATTAATCAATCCTGAAACTCAAATTCCCTGGGAAGGTGATTTTCTGACAGTTCAAAGGCGTATACTAGGCCTATAATGTTCGATTACCAATAACACAGTAAGCTGTTGATCGTTTTCCGTAAAAATTGTCTTTACACCAGGCGCAGAAATGTGGCGTTTGTGGAAGTTATTACCCAGTAGTGTTATTAACTAAATTATTGTTTTCTTTAATTTAGTATAAACACACAACGTATACATAATTATCTTGTATCGAAACAATTACTCGTCACAGGCAAATCATGTAAATGGTATTCATATAGTAAATGTGTTTTTGTTTGGTGCTTCATTATTTATCAACTATCTACACGTCGAAATATGACATGCTCCAGTCTTCGATCAACAAACACGCTAGCTACTTCTCAAAATGGTAGTGAAACGGTTTTTTCTTATATATCTCCTAAGCGGTTTATGCGAAGCTAGGAGTGAGAGACACGGAAAGCACAAGAATGACCACGGCGATAAAATGTTGTGGAAAAACGAATATGAAAATGAATTAACCAACGCAATGATAAATTCGAAGAAACATCGAAATTATACTCGGGTCCCACAATCAACATCCGACAGTGAAATGGTGTTAGAAAAGTTGTTGGAATCAATAACATCTAGTGAAAAATATTTAAAGAAAGTTGATAGCATAGATTTCAGACTAAATAGGTTAGATATAGAGGTACATGAAAAATCTAATAGTATTCTTAAATACTTAACTGAGATCTTAAAAACTGTCCAGAATTCAGGATACTCAGAGAAGATGGAACCGGAATTAGATAAAATAAAGCAAGATATAAGTCATATAAAAAATATATTTGATAAGAATCTACGCGCGAGTGATAAGGGTAAATAAATAATTTTAAGAATATTTCTATCTGCACCTTCTCGTGCTATTCGGTATGTCGCAGTAGTTATTCATACGGTTTATTTAGTTAATAGGACAAGATTTTGTTTCATAATGACTAATAACCATGACAAAAATGCCGGTTAACCTTTTAAAACTGATCGTATTGTACGAAACATACGTAAATTATGTGCTCTATCTCATCTAAAGTGTACGGTAACATAAATAATTTCAGAATTTGATGCCAGTTCCCCGTGTGTTTAAGAAATTCTTCATTACTTAAAATATAATTGTTTAGTTGAAGGGACCGAGTACCAAATGGAAACGTCATTGGATAATCGATTGACATTTTTGGAGAGTCATATGAAGAATATAATGGCTAGTGTCGAATCAATTGCCTCGATTATATCCGAAGTGAAGACTCGACAGAATACAAGAACTGTAGTCAGGTATGTATTGAGTGCCTTTTAATTTGGTTCATTTTGCACCCTTGTTTTATAATAGAATATATAAGTATAGTAAGAGGTACCAGTCCCTTTACATGTATTATTTTTAATCTATGTTACTAAGGGAAGCTATTAGTATTCTAGAGGTAAAAGATTAAAATTGGTTCGAATCGATTGAATTTTATCGTTATAAACCAACAAATTTTCTTTCTTTTTAATAATATTAGTATATATAATGAATTTTGCTTGTAATAAATACAGTATTAACGTACCTATGGTAGATATAGTCTGTTTTTTGTGGTGCTGGCATGGCATGGTTTTGTAGAAGTAGAAAAAGGTACAGTGGTATTGACTGTATAATAAATGAAACTTGTAAACACAGTGACTAATAGAATATTGTTACGAAGACGGGTCGACAGCAATGTTTCTAGATTTCTTTCCACTTTTGTAATTTCCATAATGTTACCCTAGTTTTCAGGAAGCTGAAACCTTTTTTCAGTCCGTTTCAGATCATGTGTAGTAGAGTGGTGCAGTTTTCAGGAGACCCGTTTACAGGCCTAGGTATAACCCTTTGATGAAGGAATATTCTAGACCAAACTTTCTAGGTGTGAGACAAGGACGAAATGATACGAGAGAGAGAGAGAAGAGAGGAACTTTCACGAAACTAGACTGAGCACTCTAGAACGCCGTACGACAAGGACGGAGCAACGTGCGAAAGAGACAGAGAGTGCGGACGTTCTAGAATTGTGCAATCGCTGCTCAGTAGCAAGCCCGCTTAGAGAGTTCTCGAATATTGTTTAGAATTATTCCCAGGGATATATAAGCCAGCCGAAACGCGACTAGTCACCTTTAGTTTTGAATGCGATAACACGAGAGGAACACCGAAGCGATAAAGTGCGAATAAAGTGATTACAAGTGATAAAGTACTGTGTGAAGTGTGCATAAGTTAAGTAATAAGTGATTGTTTTTGTGTGTTATAAGTGCATCTCTGCAATTAATTTGTGCTCATAAATTCCTCATTGTTCCTCCTAAGAAATAAACCCTTGAATAAATCTACGGCCTTTTCTATCCGATCCCCTAGCTCGTAACATTTTGGTGTCAGAAGTGGGATAGAAAAATGCTAATTACTCCAAGGGAGTATCGTGAGGAGTTTGTGGCAGAGTCTGCAGCAGCTTCGGAGATGCAGACAATGAAAACTGATTCGTTAAAAGATAAGTTTGAAAACCTCGACAGTAGGTTATCTAAACAGGAGAAACGCTTGCTTGAGTTAGAAAAGGAGATTCAGTGCCTTATGATGTCAGGTTTTGTGGAATCATCTGGAACGCTGGAAACACCTACCTTTAATGGTTCTTCTTCTTGGGGGGCCTATAAGGTACAGTTTGATGCTCTGTGCAAGATGAACGGTTGGAAATATGATCAGGCTGTAGCTGCTCTTATGTTGGGACTGCGAAGCCTTGACCGTTTTAGAAGCCATGAAAGGTGATGTGACACTAACGCGACTGCTGGATGCCCTTTAATCACGTTATGGGGACTCACATTTGGAGCCAGTCTATAGGGCTCAATTACGGGAGAGAGTGCAGCAACCAAATGAGAGCTTACAAGAATGGGGCCTGGAAATGGAGAAGCTGGTAAGGAAAGCCTATGCATCCTTACCAGATGTAGCAGACAAGATATTAGTACAAACCTTCATTGATGGAATAAGAGATCGTGAAGTCAGGATAAGTGTTAATCTTGGTCACCCCAAGAACCTGAAGGATGCTCTAGCCCATGCGTTGGAGGTGGAGGCGATTCGGAAAGATCCTCAACCTTACCGCATTAGGGCTATCACGGAAAAAGCTAATGTTAAACGTAGGTCAACCTGTTACACCTGTGGGGAAGTAGGGCATATGAGGTTTTCGTGCCCTAAGAAAGACTTCCGAGGTGATGTGAAGGTTAGACGTGGGAATACCTTAGTCATCGACGGAGAAGTCAATGGAACTAAGTGTAACCTAACACTCGATACTGGAGCTTCACGAACAGTGATCAGATACCAACTTTTGAAGACATTTTATAAAAGCCCTTCTAGAGGATTTGTACAGCTTGTTACGGCAACAGGTCAGCGCATAACCGATCTGGGAGAAGGTATCGCAACCTTCAAGATTGGTGGAAGTTTATACAGACACAAGGTTGTTCTTGCCGACATAGCAGATGACTGCATAATCGGATTAGACTTCATGAAGTATTATAAGTGTAAGATAGATTTGTAAAAAGGGATGTTTAAGTGTGGAGAACAGGAAGTCGCATTAAAAGGCAACTTTGCAAATAGTGGTTATGACGTTTGTAGAGTAATCAATGTGGACGGACAAGTTAGTAATCAACAAGAGTAGAACACAGTTCGAACAGTTCCGGATAACTATAAGGAAGCCTTGTCAATACTTCTATCAAAGGCAGAGGGACAATTAAAGAAATTTTCTGACATGTTACTACTCATGAAAGAGAGCTAAGAAGTAGTTCAGATGATGTGTCTCATGGACCGTGCGATAAAGTTAACGAACAGGATGGAAGGGATAATGAACGCGTGAGGATACTAAGGACAGACGCCATAGGTCCAGATTGGTGTGGGAAATTAATTCAAAAGCAGCAACAACAAGATTCTGACATTAAACCAATTTTGAATTGGATGAAATCTTCAGCTGTCAAACCGCAGTGGAGTAAAGTTGAATCTACAAGTAACACTACTAAGAGTTACTGGGCTCAATGGGACAGTTTAGTTCTACATAATGGAGTGTTATGTCGCAAATTGAAAAATTCTCAAGGCGATCATTTGCAGTTTGTTGTACCAAGATTCAAGGTTCGCGACATATTAGAAATATGTCATAGTGACTTGTCTAGTAGACATTTAGAAGTAAACCGGACTCTTATGAAGGTTAAGGAAATGTTTTATTGGATACATTATCGTGAAGATGTAGACGACTGGATCAAGAAATGTAGAGCTTGTGCAGCTGTTAAGGATAAGTAATGAGGACGAGCATGTCTAAGGAGGGGGTAGTGTTACGAAGACGGGTTGACTGCAATGTTTCTAGATTTTTTTCCACTACTTAGAGAACTTTTCAGCAGGCTGTAATATGATTTCTGACCGTTTCAGGAGAGGGTTAATCACATATTAGAAAATTGTAATTTCCATAATGTTACCCTAGTTTTCAGGAAGCTGAAACCTTTTTTCAGTCCGTTTCAGATCATGTGTAGTAGAGTGGTGCAGTTTTCAGGAGACCCGTTTATAGGCCTAGGTATAACCCTTTGATGAAGGAATATTCTAGACCAAACTTTCTAGGTGTGAGACAAGGACGAAATGATACGAGAGAGAGAGAGAGAAGATCAGAACTTTCACGAAACTAGACTGAGCACTCTAGAACGCCGTACGACAAAGACGGAGCAACGTGCGAAAGAGACAGAGAGTGCGGACGTTCTAGAATTGTGCAATCGCTGCTCAGTAGCAAGCCCGCTTAGAGAGTTCTCGAATATTGTTTAGAATTATTCCCAGGGATATATAAGCCAGCCGAAACGCGACTAGTCACCTTTAGTTTTGAATGCGATAACACGAGAGGAACACCGAAGCGATAAAGTGCGAATAAAGTGATTACAAGTGATAAAGTACTGTGTGAAGTGTGCATAAGTTAAGTAATAAGTGATTGTTTTTGTGTGTTATAAGTGCATATCTGCAATTAATTTGTGCTCATAAATTCCTCATAAAATAAATCTACGGCCTTTTCTATCCGATCCCCTAGCTCGTAACAATATGTTATGCATTTAAAACATTCTTTCGCTTTTCAAATCTATCAGCAAAATACAGAGATATAATAATGTATGTAATTTGAACAGGATCAATTGATCAATTGAATCTTTAAATATTTATTTTTAACTTTCCTTGAAAATATTTTAACTAAACATATGTAAGTTAATGATGCTTCGGATATAAGGTAAGCTATTTGTAAACATCGCGATAACAATTTTAGAGAGGTTTATGTGTTCAGACAGAACCATGTGTCTACACAGTATTAACTGTGTGTAATGAAAGTGTCCAAAAATAATGTGGCAACAATATTTTTGTTCTTAAATTTTAAATACACGCGGTTTCTACTGATTTATTTTAGCGGAACGATAATGTACACGTTCAAGTTAAAATCTGTTTATTTAGGAATTTCTTCTAGCACTAAGAATGATTCTTGTATGTCAAAAATGTATTGGAATTAAGAATCGTTTCCTTACAGGCCAGACGCAACCGGTTCTTTGGAAACAATTGGACTAATTTCAGAATTTAGAAGAGCATTACAGGAACAGAAGTCGAGAAAATGTGACTGCAAGTTAGTATTTATTTGATATATTTATCGTCCTTTTTTATGAGTACTACATAATATAATACTCCTTAGCGGTTCTTTTTGATTTGATATAATACTAAGTGATTCTTGATGAGACCACGTTTATTTCAATAACAATTTTATTCGTAAACTTTACTTAATTATAAACTTTAAAATCAGTGGCGGGAATAACAAAATTTCAAGGTAAATGCTGTGAAATTCCTGCCGCCCTCGCCTTTACAATTTTCATGTCGTACATTATTTTTACATTCCAACAATTACGTTGAAATTGCACGTAAAATAATTTTAACCATCCAGTACTAGGACTTACACGTATAAGTTGATAAGGAAGAGAGAAATACAGTTTCAGCATTTTCACTTGCAAAATGCAAAGCGTGAGCTGAGGGCGCAGATGTGGATTTCTATTTGCCTCTAGCTAGTTCCCCAAGAATATGTATATACACCAAATATAGACTGACAAGTGAGAAGTGAAAGTCATCGGCAAAATTTGTGGCATACTTCTATCTACATAACATCTGAAAACGTCAAAATGTGTTCTATGAGTTAGCAAAGAAAAAATCGCTCCCCAAATTTACTGCCCCAAACATCTACCACCCTCAGCCTGCTGGTAAATCCGCCACTGTTTAAAATAGGTCTTTAAATAATGAAAACATTGGAATAACGTTTAAAAGCTTGGCCGAGTTCCTTGCTTTTAACTTTTCCTCGCTGTATTGCAATACTTTTACGCAGAGCGAGGAACGATACCACTTAAACCTTACTCTCCAAGAGTCTCCACTGAAATTTAATAAAATTGAAATTGGAGGAAAAGTTACCGTAATATATTTATTAAACTGGATTTAAATAACGTGATCTAAATCTTAGTTGATAGCGCACAGTGGAACTATCATATAAAAATTACATATTTAAATAGGAATTAATTTCAAATACATTTAACGTTTTATATTTTCGTAGCCGCGCAGTAAATGAACACTTTGTTTCCAGGATTGGTAGAGTGGATCGCATAGAAAGATATCCAACCGATTGCCAGGAGATTCAAATGCAGGGCTTCAATGTGTCTGGGATTTATAAAATTAGACCCGATGATATGGAGCCTTTTTACGTCTTATGTGATCTTAGCAGTGCGGGCGGTGGCTGGACGGTGAGTTTAGAAAAAGTATACGGCTTGTTTGCAGTAAGAACGTGCTAGTGGAAATTTAAAGTCGAGTTCATACAATATATAGGTATTTATGAAAGTCATACAATGTAACCTAATCCAGGTCCTTAGACAGGGCATTTAGATTTTATGCTAAACCATAATTGTTTGGAGGCAAGCTTAATGTAACGGTATAATCCATGAGAACATAGGTTTAGTTGTTTTATAAAATTTAAGCCTCTGCACTTCAGAAATAATATTTTACTTCTTTTTATAATCCATATAAGCTTTATTCTACTTATCTTATAATCTCTGAAACTACTCAACGGATGTTTTCATGTTCAGCGCTGAGCAAAGATAAAGAATATGAATTAGAGATTCTCAATAAAATGCATTTGAAAATTATTTAATTACGTTACGTTAATATAATACGTACATCAATAAGTGATTTATTATAATGCCTATACATTACAGGTTATACAAAATCGATTTGACGGGTCCCAAGACTTCTTTAAAACATGGTCAGATTATAAGTATGGGTTTGGTAACCTGGCAGGTGAGTTTTGGCTCGGCCTCGAGAAACTGAACTATCTCACGAATCAGAAACTCTACGAATTGAGAATTGAAATGGAATCTCAAACCAGCCAAGAAACTTTCGCAACATTTTCCGTGTTCACTGTTGGACCTGAACATGAAGGATACAGGATCAGTACTTTAGGCACTTATAGAGGAAACGCAGGTCTGTAAACAGTCTTTAATACTTTTATGGTCGGATTATACAAAATATTTTGAAAATTCTGTTTCGACGTTCCGCGTGCTTTACGAGTTAACGATTTAACGGAAACACTGAGACATTGAATATGTACATTTCACATACATATATTATGCAGATTTTACAATATTTCTTAATATTCATAATAATTAAAAATGGATAAATAGAAAACTTAAACGTGCGCAACAAAACTATATCGAAATTGGGTACCAAAATTAAAATTGCCGTTGCAATTGGAACCTACATGTGAGTCCTGTACGCAAAAGACAAGAAAGTCTGAGCCCATTACAAAATGTACTCACTTTTGCTAATAGTGTTTTGTTATTAGTATAATAATAGTAATAGTCTTTATTAGCAACCCTTAATTATAAACATTGAAGTTTCATTAATATGGACCCGGAAAAACAAAACTTTTAACGTAAACATTTAGGAACCATCATGTCCTTGCATTGTCAGATTTTGGTTTGGTTTCCACCATTGGACATAGGCCTCCTCCATCCGGTTCCACTGGTGTCTGTCGTGGGCCAGGCACGGTTAGGTGACTTTTCGACACTGGTTTTACTTAGCTATATTATGTTATCATATTGTTCTTGGATATTCTTAGATTGTTCATTGTGTTGAACCGAAAAAATATCCTTGCGTGATTCCAGTTTTAGTGGGTACTAAAGTGATCAAAATATAGTATAGTATATTATGTTAAAATAAACAAACGATAAATATTTTTAGGCGATTCTTTGTCATACCACGCGGGTCAGAAGTTTTCCACTCCCGATGTGGATAATGATGAGTGGAAGGATGGGACCTGCGCGGTAGAACATGGTGGAGCGTGGTGGTACAAGGAATGTGATAAGAGGTATACTGTACTCACTAGTGTAATCAGCATATTACATAACAAGCATATTTATAATAAACAGTTTCATTTAAACTATCTACGAGTATGAGTATTATACACCGGTTAAAAAATAAGTTTAGCAGAAAAACTTATTTTATCTTAATGTTATCTGCAGAAACCTATTGTTTCCACGAAATACTATTTATGTTGACAGTAACTTGAATGGCAAGTATTCCCCTCCTGAAGATCACCATGGCCAGTCGATATACTGGATTTCGTTCAAGGGGCCTAGTTCACCACTTGCCAAGACCCGCATGATGATCAGACCGTTACCTGCCAGCAGACCTACAGATTTCACTGATCAATCTAGGGTAATATCTTGAATGTTTTAATTTTAGACACGGAAATGTATAAGAAGCCTCAAATGGGTCTGGGACCAATAAGCTGCAACTTTGTGATTACATTATCTTTGCTAATAACCTGTACTTAAGAGTCGTTTATTAAGCCATTCAGTAAAAATATATGTAAGAACACTTTTGAAAGCTATAACGAATTTTCACTGCTTACGGGTCTTTTCAGTTGCACCGTTCTTAAGATACTTAAATTAAATTTATTGTTTTTTTTATTTTTCTCTTCAAAACAATAATATAAACGCAATATATTAAAGCGATAAACAGAAAGTTGTACTTATTACCTCTCAATTTGATTTGTTTTCTGCATAGAAAATTATGGAAACTTCCAAAACAAAACCATTGGACAAGCAAGCAGCGCGTAAAGAAAATTATGATACTCGCCACCCTCCCTACCGTTATGAGGACAACCTTCGAGCCGAGGGCTTCTTTCCGACCTACGCTTAATTTTAAGGAAAAATGATTTAGTTAAGTGTTGAATTATTGAAATTTGACGCAACACTCGGTTTATAGAAAACATGTGTTTTATTTAAAAACATATTTCAATGAATTATTGTTTGAACTATTATTATGTTATATAGGAAGGCGTTATCTCTAACATACTTTTAAGATAAAAATCAAGCATTTTTCATAACACAGGATTTCTCTCAATTCAATAATGTTTAATAAAAATTGTAAGATTGTCTTATCAAAGAAATTTATTAAGAAAAATCTGACGTTTTACACTATTCGCTTACCGTAATTAAGTTCGTAAGCCGCTTGATTACCTTTGTGATTTCATTATTAACTTATAAATAATTTTTATAGTAACATGCACTGTTTTTGTTGTATTCGTCCATACTAATAGTTGTATTATTATATTAATTAAAAAAAAAAGAATTCTTTAAAACGTAGTAGATTAAGGTAGTTAGATGGGTCCACCGCGATACTGTTATTACGCTGTAATAAATTTTGATAAACAGCTAAGGTATTGATATATTATATACAACATTATTAACGACTTATCTATTTTATTTATACCCATCGCAAAGATCTTTCTTTGCTTGTAAAGTAACTTGTAAGTATTTAATATTACACTGCATAAATCAGAGCATATACATTTTATAAATAAAAATCCATAAAAATTCAGTCTCATTTCTTTATTTTAGATGAATCAGCGTCTGTTAATTGAGCAACAGGAGGGACAAACTCGTTTTAGTACAAATTTTATCAAGTCTTAACGAATGTTCTATCTATAAATAAGAAATACATGGGCATCGCAATATCTTTAGTGCCTTTGTACAATGCTTAAACTATTTGGCCCATTGTATTTCTGTACAAGCAAGCACTTACAGCAACATATCTTACCAGATGTGACAGTGTGTGATGTTCAGTTTATAGTAACTACGAATAACTACGTAGTGTCCTTGGACTTGTGAAATTGACATTAAGCAAGTTATCTTTAACTCAAAATTGTCTATTGAAGGTATTTGAGGACATAGACAATCATAAATTAAAGTAACTTGTGTTTAACATTAGTCAAAATTTTATTATTATATACACCTTATGAATATATAATATATAATATGCCGTTAGATTCTAGAGAACACAAATTATGACGTACACTCATTACGAGAAATTGTTACAGATGGGTTTGATCGTCTGGTTAACTTCGGTTTCATATTAACTGCATGATTTAAATTGATGTATATACAGTTGATACACAGATACAAATAACTGTAGTTTGTTAGGTTTTAGGGCGTACAGCGCCATTTACACGTAACAATTTCTCGTAGTGCAGCCACTTGGCGTGTCGAACACACTATACTAAGTACATTTTAATATTTATAAACTAATATTTTACAATCATACTGACCTGTTTTTGGTATTTAACACAATTTAACTCTATAAGTAAACGATTTAATCAACGAGTGTTGGGATAAAAAAAATATTTTCGTAGAGCATCTACTATTTAATTAACAAAGGCGAGAACGATTTACTATTGACATTCAAATTAGCTATTAATTGATAAAGTCCAAACAAGTATAAAAGGTTTGAAATTAAATATTATCTGTCCCAATCACTCATATTTGAAATGGCTATACAAATTAATTATCATTATCTATGCCAGGCAGTGTCAAGAGAATTCAAAATAAGAATACATTTCAGTACCGTTATATAACTTTAGTGCAAACGTAACGTCCACTTAAGGTGGACTCTTTATGTGAAAATTAATAGGGAAATATTTTTATTATCCTTCTTTATTCAAAAAATAACTAGCCGAGAGTATAAAGCCGGTGAATTTATCTACAATTCTTTTCTGCATGCGTGTAAACGAACCCTAAGAATGACCTGGCCTAAACTTTAACAACGTCGTAATTTTTACCTAAAAATAATTCTTAAACTATAAAGAAATATAAAATTAAAATACGTAGCACCATAAACGTAAATAAAATATTAAACACCTAAGACACGTACACTAACGAATTGCACTTGCCATTACCTATTTACACTTAACTACCCACCACCACATTAAAAACTATAGTGGAGACTACAGAAACTTAAGCATTACTAAAGGTTATTCAGTGTCGAAAGTCGAGACTTAGTGATGACTCCAGTCTGTCATGGGAGTTCAAATCACGACTCATATAACCATCCTAGAATTTAAATGAAAAACTACTTTTCTGCTAAAGATTATATGGGCGTTAATGTGGTGTTGTAACCATCACACATGGGGTTATTTCTGTGGGTTGGTGTGATCATGGGAGTGAAGCCGAATAAATTCGAGAGATTTTCGCATTTATCTGTGATAATTATAAAATTCACGTAAATTTCACCAGTTTTTAACGATAAAGCAAGAGTACATTCGGCGTTGCAAGCGCTCTACAACGGCCGAACTATTACGAAAAATTCCAGCATTGTACAAAAATCCCCCGTCAACTTAACCTAAAATTGTCAGCGCGTGAGCATAACACAAAATCAAACGCTTAAAACTAATAGGCGGAGATTCGACAATGTCCAGATATACGAAATTAAAAAAAGGTAAAATAACGGATAAGCGATTATGAAGCATACGCATAGATAAAACAAATTGTATTTATAAACATCGCGTTAGTGATAAAAAAACTGTGTGTCAAAAAGAACAAATAAAATATTCATATTTTATTCATCCATAGTAAAAACTTGCCATTGAGTTTTAGTTTGCGATTTCAAAGTATTAAACGCTCGTTTAAACAGTGAACAATTTCGTCGTACAAACGTTCGTACGTTTAAAAAAAGGTGTCAAAAAGCGTATACACATATGCCTCCAATCGACTTTTACTTATTCATAAAAACTGTGTGGAAAATATCTACTGTACATTCTTAAAGGGTTCAAACATGCAAACACTATGCCTCATATCGGCTCTTACTCATAAGAACTAAATTAATTGCACTCTTTTTTTTGTCTATCAAATTGAATTTACACTGTGACAAAATAAAATAGAGTTAACTCGGTGCAATAGGTTTGATTTTTATGAATATAAATATATAATAGTCATGTTAAGGTCCACCGGATAATCCGGGGCCTTAAAACCAATCTGAAACAAAAAAAAACGTACGTCAATAGACAAATTAATATACTCTGCCCATGTTTAAGAATTCTGATACTATACCCGCTACGAGATGCCAATAAAGTTGTAAGAATGTCTCACAAGTTTAATGACGTCAATGACATAGTTTATGCTGCAAAATTAAAATTCATAGGTGTGAATATAACAACTGGATATACTATTTCTAAATAAATCCAAAGAAAAAGTTTTTTTTACAATTCGAACCAGTACTTTCTAGATATAGCTTTCTTTATATAAGTTATTTTTATTATGGAACTCTCAATGGAACACGTTCAATGAGGATATTTTTGTTATCACGTGATCTACGCAGACGTGTATAATTCTTTTTTTTATACAACAGTGGGCCAAGGAGGAAACACGACTCACGCACAAAGGCTCGCGCCGGCCTTTTAAGAATCGGTACAGATACCGGCAAACTTCTTGAGCATTGAACAAGGGAGTGGGGGAAAGTTTGCACATCGTACACAGCGCGAGACACGTCACTCTCTCGCCGCGGCGCACCTTCGACCACCCAGTGGACAGTGCACAGACAATACCTAAAAATCGCTTCTGCGCAGGCAAGGACATTTGTTCAAGATGTTTGCCGGTATCTGTACGCTAGTTTGAAGGAAAAGTCAAATTAGTGGATCTTGGCCTTGAAAATGTATAACTATACCTCATTCATTTGCGTCAGCGGTTGTCTGTTCACTCTCCGGACGCAACGAATCAATACAAGCGACAATTTTGAGAGCTGGTCCAAGCTTCATAGACAGCGCCATCACCAAGTGTTCAGGCTTGATCAGAAGTAGAGCTTCACCATCCACTTCTTGCATGAGGAACTCGTCCGCATAGCCGGCACAACCCGGTATGTTGCGGATAAATTCGCACACTTCGGTAACCTTAAATGTAAAAATCATAATCAATAAACTTTATGACAAGAAATCTGTCAGAAAGGCCGCGCATGGCGTGTTGTTTTTAATCTGTATAAATAATTTAACACGAGTAAATGATAATACAATTTTGAGGTACACATTCCTAATTTGCAAATTGTTTGATACAATTTTCGGTCCAATAGCGACATCTGACAAATGACATAAATAACATAACCATTTATTTTTAGTCTATAGTCTGTTTTAGCTTTTGTAGAAATTTTAATAATATTTATATAGGACTCAATTTTTAATATTAAGAGCCATTGCCCACCTAAATATAGTCTAGGATATCTTTTTAATTTATCACTCCGTGTTATTCACAGTGATATGAAATCAGGTACTAAATGCATATATCAAGAAAACCGACACTTACGGTCCACTTATGAGCGTTGGGCAGTTCTTTCGCGTCTTCGTCTACTTGGATTGTATCAGGTGCCTCCGAAACTTCATTGCTAGCCTGACTAGTACTGGGAAGATTGGAGTCGTTGCTTGACGATATCCGTGGTAGACTAGTAGTAATATCCATCCTTGCTCTTTTGCCAGCTAAAGTATTAAAAATATCGGCGTATATAGCATTGTTGGTCTAGTACCTTCATCGACTCTCGTCCCTTTCTATATTTCCCCATATGGCCTCGTACGGTGTAGGATAATATCGTGAGGAAACCGGCATGTCAGATAAAAGACTGTTCATCTACTCGTCTATGAAATAATGATCAAAGAAAGATGTAACTGGTAATAGCTCTAAACAACCCTTTGGTTGTAGAGCTACTGGACTACTATTATATTGGAGTTATGGAAAACTTTGTATATCAAGCGGAAACGTTCAGCCCTCAAATCTATAGGTTCATAAAAAATAATTTTGAAGTATTCTATTACGCCATCCCAAGGCTTTGATATTGAATACAAATAGCATGAAAACGTCGGTATTAAAAGTAGTAACAGTATTAGATATAAAACTGATTAGTATATATAACTAGTTGCCCCCGCGAACTGCGTTTCGCGTTTGTATGATTTTTTACTTAGCCCTTTTAGCTGGACACCAACTTATAGTACTATGCTACCCCACAGAGACTGTTCGTTAAACAGGAATAAAAACCTATGTACTAAATAACTTTTTTCAATTTCATCTCCAAAAAACTTTCCGAATTTAAGCCAGTCCAGCCTTATTCGAGTAGTGCGCTAAGAAACTATCTTTTTATTTATATAGATTAAAATTATCAGATTTAGTTCTACTAGAAAAATATAAAAAATAGGAATGTTTGTATAATTGTTCATTTGTTTATACCGTAGAGATACTCACGTGGCGGTTCATCCGTTGTTGCCTTTTCTTTTTCTTGCTCCTTATCACCAGAACTCCATTCGCGGAGCGGACGATTCACCTTAAAATTATTAAATTTTAACCACTAAACCATTATCTGTTCATAACTTATTGATAAAATGTTATCCTTTATTTAATAATGTCTCCATTGAAATATATAAATAATAATCTGTTTTTTTTACCATTGAATTGATTATATGACTATAATCTATTTAAATACAACAGACATCATTGTTATAGAGGCGCACGTGCCCGACACACGCTTGACTTAGATAAATGTATGTATGTCTATAAATTTAGAAACTAAACTTTGGACACTATTCAAGTTTCATAGGTTTTTTGGAAGTAATGCAACGAATGCGTACATCAATAGTAGATTTTTACAGAATAGTAATGTACAAACAGATGTATAATGTACATTACAATTACTATTACTACTTTTCTGTTTGTACATTACAATTACTATTACTACTTTTCTGTTTGCACATTACAATTACTATTACTACATTTCTGTTTGTACATTACAATTACTACATTTCTGTTTGTACATTACAATTACTATTACTACTTTTCTGTTTTTACATTACAATTACTACTTTTCTGTTTGTACATTACAATTTATATTACTACTTTAACAGCATTAACAGCCTTTGTAGTTCTTAAAGGACACGGCCGCCCCGATTTTTTCTTCGACCGACAAAGTGTCGTTGTATCTGTTGATAGTACGATATACGAACATACGGCTGATACTTAGCTTTTGAAGTGTCTGGAATATGACCGACGGCTCCTATTCCATATTGTAATTTGATAATAAACGCGATAAAATATGTACAATGGCGCAAAATCTAAAGAAGTTTTTAAAATATAAACGTGTTCCAAATTCAAAATACATTCCAATTGAAGAAAAAAAAAGTTTTTATGTAACAGTATTTATGGCCAGACTGACGGCTGTCAGGTGGCGACATGTATCTCGTTCGTATATATTAAGTTTCTTATGTAAAAAACAATAAATTTTTTATAATGAAAAATAAAGTTCTTTAAACTTAATAATAAATATCAGCTAGCAGCTTGTATAAAAAAGTGCAGCAAGGAAAAAAAAAATCATTTTACTATCACTTTTATTAAACTTACGGCAAATGGTTCAGCTGCCTCTTGTATGACGTAACCTTCAATCACGTGAGTCAAAATGTTCGGTTTGACCATCGCCTTGGGTAACCCCTTGTCCGTAACTGGAAAATAATTTTAACTCTTTAACGAATTATTATATTTTATATTTAAATCATTATACCTGAGTTCGATTCCCGGTGTTTAAAAATAATAAATGGTGTAGCCTCACTACTCGTTTGGCTATATTACTGTGTTAATCATCCCTATCTTCCCAATCAATGGATTCTCCACCGGGGGTCGAACGCACGACCCCAAATTGGGTCACAGCCAAGCGTCAAGTTAAATACCTTGTTGGGAGCTGATGTTCCTTGGCGTACATTGGCTGCTCTTGAATGTTATCGAACTTGCCGCTACAGACGTAGTTGTCGGTGACGTCATGGTCGCTGACGTCACGCTCGCCGATGAGGACATCGTCGTCGATGACGTCACTGCAACTGGTGACTGTAAGTATAAGATTAAAATCAGTTATGATGTAATTTAAATTCAAACATATAGCACTTTCCCTAGAATTTTTTATTCAAAAATTGCCTGGAAGTAATCACAGATCAGCGATAAGACCACCCATTTCCTCTTAAGAGTTTTATAACTTTTTCTGTTTTATTGAGACCACGCAAGTCTTTCGAACGATGTTCCATAAAATTTTACAAGTCTCCCAAAGAGCATTCTAGGAGTATTCTATTATTTATAGAAATATACACAAACAATACCTGCTTAACATTCGTAGTAACCGTGCTGCTAGTGGGTGCCGAAGAGATGGAGGTAGAGACAGACGTGCTTACGGAAGCCTCCGAACGCTTAGAACCTTCAGATGACGGAGAGATATCTGCAAAAAGGTTTTAACCCATATAAGTCAAGGGGTCAGAGAAACATGGCTTTAAAATGGGCTATTTAAAGTATTTAGTTATAATTGAAAGTAATCTATATAAAACATGGGTTTTAAATGCATCACGAAATAAAATAACTTGTAAATAAATTTAAAAAAAAATTAAAACTCGGTCACGTGGCACAAAACGGTCACAGATTAGTCGATCGACGGTGACGTAACATGCTTGTAAATAACGTATTCGTTTAATCCTACTACTATCTAGGAGTTTGATCAAAATATGTATATTTGTGTTACTTATGAATCATTAACTCGGCGGTTTGTTTACGTGATTACAAGCATACGTCACAGGGACTGACGCCAAGAGTTTTCAGGAGGTTTCTTGTAATTATGAATGTTTAATTTAAAGCCATAAATAAAAATAACAATTTCTGTAGGTTCCATAGTGAAATGTTATTTAAAAAGCTCATTGCAAGGGAAAATTAAAAAAAAATGCTCTATGAAAATCTTGTAAAACCTTTTTTTAAATCAATAAGTAATGACTAAAACCTACTTGGTGTGGTGACAGTTGTAGAAATAGTGACGTCACTAGCCGGCGCACTCGATGGCACGGCCTCCGTAGACGCGTCAGAGGTCGACACTTGCTGGACTGTCGTCTGAAAAATAATATGTTAATGTTAGCCGGCATTGGCCAGTGACATCCGAAACCGTCACTTTAAACTCAGTCAGACATTGTTGTATGTTATTTAAGGTATATACTATACTAGGTATATGACAACAATAAATTACACGAATATTTATTTTGCACTACGTGATTTCTTTATACGTAAATATATTTTCGTTAAACGGAATTTATTGATTGGCGCTGAATTGATGTTGCCACTCAACATTACTCACCAGCGCCACACAGCCACATTACTTAACTGTTCCGTAAATAATACAAAATATATTTTGAAACAAAATAAGAAAGAGAAATAAATTTTACTTTACTCTGATACTATGTACCTACTTTTAATACTTGTGTACTTTAATAGCAAAAAAGGTGGCAACCCTTGTCAGAACCCTTCGCGGGCTTTGCCCATTTAACAAGTGAAATTGCCCAACACTGATATAACTTTCCAATAACGTAATAGTATACATAAAAGGGTTCGTGTAGTAAAAACGTAAAAAAATCCCTATTCGTATCTTTTACTGCGTATAGTAGAATTATTTTTGGATAAATCATTTGCTACATATTAATGGTAATTAAAATTGTTCAGAAAATTTATCTCGGGGTCATTAATATTTATTAATTTACATTAAAATACTGTACAATTGAAATAATTATATAATAAGACGAGCAACTGGCGGCCTTATCATTAACAAGATGAGCGCAAGAAGTGCATAGTAATAATTCAGTATATTCATTAAAGACGAAAGTTAACGACACGGTGTGCACAGATAATGCTTGTATAGTAGAGATTTAAAGGGAGATAGAGTAGAAGCTAGGCGGATGGGGACAGTGAATACCATAGCTTCACTGTGAAAACACTAAAAGATTGGCAAAAAATCATACGAATTTAAAAAAAAACTTAAAATAAATACACAACAAAATAATGTTAAAGTACCAGGCTATGGCGAAATCACTATGTAGAGTATAAAACTTACCGAAGCCGGCATCTGCTGTGGCTTCTCATCTGGTTTCCCTTGACTTTGTTGAGACACAATTTGTGACTGTAACGGCACAACGGAGCCTTGTACCGGTGCCGTTATTAGTCCAAGGCCTGAAGCCTGGATTGTTATTTGAGGTGTACTTAAACTGTTTGACGATACCTGAAAAAAATTAATAAACATTAAATTTCCCGCTAAAACATCAAATGACGTATATGAAACGGGTGTCAAATGTCAAGTTTATTTGTCATGTAGAGTATAACATAGACATCGTTTAACGCCTTCTGATGTAGTCATATATCCGATAATTACTCAAAATAAATAGAAATTATTGGGTATTTGTATTCAGGGGGTTTTGACTAGATTTAAATCGAAAAAAAATGCACAATTTATTAAATTGTGCATTCTTATTAGTTGTAGACAGAAATGTGTGTGTTGCCTCTGTTATCGTACGTTACGTACGTACGAACATTTTCGTACTTAGTACTTACATTGGACATTTGAGTAGCGTTGAGTGACTGTTGTTGGATAGCCATACCAACTGAAGTTTGAACCAACCCGCTTCCAACTAGACCCTAAATGAATAAGTAACATATTTAAAAAAATACTACTTTACGTAGTATTATTCTCAAATTTATACAAAATATTTTATCGTTATCTCTCTGGAGAGAGAGACATATAGTACGTAAATCGTTCTTAAAGATGTTTTTATTGATCTTCGTAATTTATTAGTGACATTAAAAAATCGTATCAAGTAAAAACTGTATTTTAGGGAAAAAAATAGTTTTTAAAATGTCTAAAACGACGCCTTTATTATTTATAGTAATCCCGATATTTATTTAGAATTGAATAAATTGAAATAAATAAACTTAAGTGGAAATGTGCCCACATGGCAAGAGGAAAGTAGAGCAACAAAGAATGAAACTGGTGACCTAGGTAGGCAGACAATTTAGCAGGTGATAATTGTAGAGAGTGGCTCAGTTCAGACAGAAATGGCCGGATTTGGATGAGGTCCGTGCCAAAAAAGGGCACACATATTGGACGTTTTTCGCACGTTGGACGCACAGAACTATTCCATACCTTTCGGATACCATTCCCTAGGAATGAATGAGGCGATATAAATATAGTTGTATTTAACGTATCAATTAAGATAAGACTAAGAAATAAGACTTATTTATAATATTGCATCATCTTAGCATTATTTAACTTCATTCATCGGCGCCATCTATTTTCAATTACTGTAAATCCTATCCATTGAATTCTGCCAACCAAGTTCATTATATAACAGAGTACCAACACTGTTGCGCCATGACTGTGAATCACTTAAAGTGGTTGCATAATTCAACTTTCTTGGATGAACTTAGCTGTTAGATATGAAAAAATCCTATTAAGTCTATAATAATCTTCCTACCTGCTGATGTGGAATAGTTTGGACTTGCGTTAATGCATTTTGCGCTGGTTGACTAGTGCTTATTTGGCTAACTAATGTGCCAGGCTGACCAGCACCACCCAACTGCAAAATAATATTTAGCAAATGACTAAAAAATTAAAAAAATCCATTCATGGATTCTTTTAAAAATTAATATCGCTCTTTACTTAAAATACCCATTTATAGTTAAAGGCATGTATTCCAGAACGTCAATGAAACTTAAATCTAGATTATAATAATATAGCCTTTGTGTTCCGAAACACTTTGATCTTTAATGTACTTCAGTATATCTCGGAGTTCGGTGTGCTTCTTGGCAAAGGCCACCTCAAACCATTCCCACTGTTCTCTATCCTTTGCGACTCCTCTTCGGGTGTTCTTAAAGTCCTGGTACTGAGCGATGCTTGATATATATTATGTTTTTTTTTTGTTAGAGGGCGATGGCCTGATATTCCCGCGATGTTTTTTCCGGACTCGTGGTAATAAACGTCATAACAGCCGGTCTTATTTTTTCACCTTTCTTTCCCAACCTTCTGAAGGCTTCGATCTTATTTTTGTCACATTTAAATACAAAGTTCGAGTTTATTATATTTATCCGAAAAAATATAAATTTATCAACGAAGCTAGGAAAGTAGTCGATATATTTATATTTATTTTATTCTAGAAATTTAGCTAGATGGAGGGGTTTTAACGAATTTGTCTTACAATCTTTGTTTGGTAGGAGCAAATAAAATCCATAAATAGCACAAGTCAGTTTATTTGAACTTGGGCCGCTTAACACCCACCTGTAAATGGCTATCTGAGACTATTACGTAATGTACGTATGTTAGTACAATCGATAATTTTGTGACCAGTTCGTATGGATTACTAATGTCTGTTTATTATTTGTATTTCGTTTTGCACTCAAGGAGCTCTTTATTCACTGTTAGAACTAAACGTCACAACTTAACAAAAATTCAATCGTGTTATGGATCCGTTTGATTTTATACGTCAGTAGAAGAATTGTTAAAATGTGTTTCTTTCTCTTGACCACTGACTTTATATTTATCTATTACTAAGTTGTATTTCCAGACGTTTTAACTGTTATAAAGTCACATTGATCAAAGAGTATTTTAAAAAGACAATCAACATGCAGTCTATGTAGGTAGTTGCACAGGCATCTACCCGCCATATTATGTAAATCTTGAGACAAACGTCGTATAGAAAAAAATGTATCGACAGCTCTTGAAATTAGATTTAATTTAGACGTACTAGAATACAGGCCAGTTTAAAATGAACACGGTTGTGTCATGTAGTTGCGGGAAATCAAAATCTTCCTGCTTTTCTTCACGTTATTAATCCTACATTGAAATAATGCAAAAATTTACTAATAAAAAAGAACTAATAACATAAATATTTTCTTTTTTTATAATTTTGTTCAAATACATTTATTCCACAATTTTCGTAATAAAAACTCAAAAGGTAAGAATTAGATTAACTTACTGGATGAATTTGATGCACCATAGATATTTGCGGAAGGCCTGCCAAAGGCAAAGTCTGAGCGACTGAACCCACTGGTAATGCTTGTTGCATCCCTAGTAATCCTAGAAAAAAAAATTATAAGTGCAAAAATTTCACCAGTCCATTAATTTTCGCAGCGTTCCCAAGGTGAATATAAAATAACATTTATTAATTTAAAAAAAAAAACTTCTTTAACGACATAAAACACCAACTTATACTTAGCCACAGATTTCTGTATCTGTTTGCAAGGCAAGTAGGTTTAGCTTGATGCGCTTGACACTCATCGTTTTTGTTCTAACGCCGGTTTCCTTACGATGATTCCTTCGCAAGGGCGAGTGTTAAATGCGCACATAGAAAGCCGGGGTTCGAACCCACGACCTCAGAGATGAAAGTCGCACGCCTAAGCTACCAGGCTAAGCTCCATATAACAGATATTTGAATATTTATTATAATTGAAATTTGCATTGCGCTGATTTTCTACAAATACTACTCATTACTATGTCTTATCTGGAGTTTTAACTATCGAGCATTTTATGTGTATCGGAAAAACCATAGACAACATTAATTAAATGAATGAGTTTCATACCGGGTGTCCAAAGACCGCTCCCGAAAACTGGAAGTCACATATTCTACTCAAACTACTGAATAATATGCATGCTATAACATAATTACTCAAATAATTTTAGTTTTATTCAACACGAGTTAAAATCAACGTTCCAGACTTGACATATATACTAGTATCTATTCTCTCAAGTCTCAAGCCTAAATCAAGTCTTGAGCGTTGTCTAGTTAAATATGGAAATTGATACTGATTATAGCAGGCCAAATTGTTTTGTTAAACATAGAGATAATTATGTGTGATTAAACTAGTTATTGATGAAAAATCGGGCGAAAGTCGCTGTATACTTTAAGAACTCGTGAAATTTAATAAAAAATTCTAATTAAATTTGTCATATATAAACAATCACCTTGTTGATACTGTTGGACTAGCTGTTGGTTCTGCTGTTGCTGCAACAATTGTTGTTGTTGTTGTTGCTGCGCTTGTTGCTGTTGTTGCTGGAAAGGAATATTGTAACATTTACATATATCCAATAAGTTTGATAAACAAGCAGTATATACTTTTATTTATGGTTCTTTTTACTATCATTACGATTTCAATTGTTATTATTGTAAGCCTTATGATTTTTTACATTTTATTTAATATTTTTTTATATTGATTACTATAAAGAGGTAGTCTCTGTTAAAATTGCGTATGTTTACAACGATGCAGAGAGCAAACATTTATTTTATATTCTTACAGTAACTTAATACTAATACAACGGGAAAATTATTAACACAAAATTTAAACTAAGAACATAATATAATTTATAAATAAAAGAATAAATAAAACATAAACATTTTTATAACGATTTATAAATATTGCAATTATTGTGAAATCAGCCTGTGTGCAACTAAATATATCAGTCGTACATTACCTGTTGCAATGCCTGTTGCTGCATT
Organism: Pieris brassicae; assembly: GCF_905147105.1. Classification (NCBI taxonomy): domain Eukaryota; kingdom Metazoa; phylum Arthropoda; class Insecta; order Lepidoptera; family Pieridae; genus Pieris; species Pieris brassicae. The sequence continues at coordinate 6,045,275 of NC_059680.1, forward strand.
ATCTGTTGCTGTTGTTGTTGTTGCTGTTGCTGCTGTTGTTGCTGTTGCTGCTGCTGTTGTTGCTGCTGCTGCTGCTGTTGTTGTTGCTGCTGTTGCTGTTGCTGCTGCACATTTTTGTTGTGAGACTGTTTGTCTACGCTCGAGATTTGTGTCATTTGGCCCGTCGAGTTCATAACCAGTAACCTAGAAGTAAAATAAAAGATGCTGATGATGATGCTGAAGAACTCTACTCTTTTCTTAGTTCGTTAGCAATATATAAAGCAACGGCGTTACAACTTTTTAGGTCTGGTACTCAGATTTATGTGCTGTTCCGTGATCATTTGAAATAAGCAAGTAGATCAACCTTTTGCCTGACACACACCGTTGACTTTTTAGGTTTCCAAGAGAAACCGGTTTCCTCACGATGATTTTATTCACAACAAGCGAGTGTTAACTGCGCAGATAGATAGTCTATTGAAAGTCTATCTACCTTCGAACTCAGGGATGAAGTCGCCATTTAAAACAACTAGGCCAATACTGCTCCGTCCGTCGGCAAACCGGAACCGTTAATTTATGATTCTTTAACTAAATAGAAATACTTACTGCGTTTTCTGCTGTTGCATTGAATGTTGCATTTTATTCGTTTGATTCGCTGCATCTTGCTTCGGCGTAGATGCACGTACACCCACTCTCATCCGTTGCTTTGCCTGTATATCAATAGCACGTGTACATAACGGCTAAACGGCTGGATTTTTATGTTGAAATTATTAAATAAAAGGAAAAAGAACGAAACGAACGTATTTAACGGTTTCGTAACTGTAGAAATGTGATATCAGTAATTAAAAAGTATGAACATAAGTTGGTTATGAAATATTTATACGTGTGTTATACACAATTGTTATATTGTTTTTATCTTAATAAATTAGGGTTTTTTTTGTAATCATTGTATTACGTTCATAAATTAAGTTCAGTTAGTCTGTGACACAGTATTCATTGACTGTTAGGCAGTATGAATTTCGCCGGGTCAGCTAGTTTATAGAAAATGGTGTACATAATAATTTGTACCTTATATTAATTAATAATTAGCTCTTCTATGTCTTTTATGACATTTAAAAATAAAATGTTATAAAGTGTCGAAGGTTCTTGTAATATGAATAGCATTATTAAATAAAAAAATCCACATATATCACTATTGCCATGTTTTGAATGTTGCAAAATTTAAAAACCTGCATTAAATAAAAAAAAATATCAGTATTCCAGTTTTAGAACCAGTCTGAAATAAAAATCTATGAATATCAAACTATCAGGATTGCCATGTTTTAAGTATTGCTAGTTTTGGAACCAGCTTGAAATAAACATCTATGAATATCAAACTATCAGTGTTTTTGAAACCATTTTGGCGAATTAAAAAAATTATTAAAAATAAAACTTACAGCGTTTTGTGCCTGATTCGCGCTAGTCTGCGTAGAAACACTAGAAGCTGGTCGTATACCACTCGAGGGCAATATGTTTGACAGTGGCCGGGGTCCTTTTGACATTCCATCAGTGGAGACTCTTGGCTTAGTGGTACTGACGGTTGACGACGCCACACTTTCACCTATAACAACATTGTTATATAGAAAATTGTATTTACATAGGAGCGCACAGCAATAGTCGCACAGCCACACATATATATAAAAGAAATAATCGCAAAATATTGCTATGCTTCGAACCTCAAAGACGGCTGGACCAATTTGAGTTTTTCATTGATTCCTTGAACTCTGAAGAAGTTTTTTTATTTCTATAAAATAGGAAAACCATAAAAGACAAAAACTGTTTTATTTAGTACCTAGATTTTATTCTGGAAAGGCGAACAGTCTTTAAGGGGTAGCGTAGCAAAATTTTGGATATGTTAGATAAGGCTAACTAAAAAAATAATATAAACGATAAAAGAAATTCGCAATAAAATCTAGATGTTTAATAAAATTGTATTTTATAAAGTCTAACAATGGACCAACTTCATTTGCCTATTTCTCTCTCAACTTATTAAAAGAGAGAAATATATGAAGAGACTTTCAGTCATTCAAAGATTCATTCTCGTGTTTCCACAAATCAGCAGTTTGGTAAAATTAAAATTATATTACAGTTAAACAAAATCTGTAGAATTTTAACTAAGTATTAGTTTATTAGACACACAAGTAACTTGTAAAAAATACAAATAAAAAAAGGTTACATAATTTTTAAGACGTTATGTAACTTCGTAACGTTTTTTTTTACAATTGTAATTATACATATTTTAAGAGTGTATAGACATTTTGGAGATAAGTTTTTTACACATAACAATTACCTACAAATTCTTGTTTGTTTGCTTTTCAATATATCGTTAACTTATTATCTTATCGATAAAGGTATTTAAAAAATGTAAGCCAAAACGATCCATCAATTTTGGCAATACTAACTGGTATGCTGAACATTATTTTGGGGTGAATGTTGTATGAACATAGAAGGCGGTGGATCCTGCTGCGAGCCTCGTATGAAGATGGGGTTCGGGGCTAACAACCCGCCAGCCGGTATCGTCCCAGCTTGCAATCCTCCGGCCCAAACTTGGGGTATGGCCCCTGATATCTGCCAAGGAGCAAACTGCATCTGTCCACCAGCCTGTGAATATCACCACACATTAATTGTGCCCATAACTTATAAACATATAAAGCGCAGCAAAAGTAACATTCGCATAGATTATAGAGTCACATCAATGTTAAATATCAAACATAATAAAATGTTAAATGTCAAAAACAATCGACAATCGCAACGGCATATTATATGAGTCACTTCAATAAATCAAAATTCATATAGATTATCATAAATAAATGAAATAGTGAGGTACGAACTTTTATAAATTGTTAATATATTAAAAAATTGCGGAAAATTGATATTTTGATTTATGAAAGTAACTGGACGGTACATTGTATTAACCAACCTGCAGAGGGCTGATGATTTGGGCTTGTGGCTGTTGTCCAAGAACTGGCTGAGAGACCTGCACACATTGAGTTTGAAGTGGTACAGTCTGACCATTTCCTGTATTCACTTTGCCTGTTGTTACTTTCCCTCCACTCATCCCCTACAAATTTTAAATATATAATTGTTTTAGCGTTATATGTAACGGGTCTGGCCATAAATACTGTTGCATAAAAACTTTTCTATTTTCGACTTTTTAATGATTTTGAATATAGACCACGTTTTGTTTTTTCGTGTTCATTATCAAATTTAAATATGGAAGGGGTTGTTTTAGAAAGGATTGCAGTGATCGCCTTGTACAAAGTGGGTATGGAGCCGTCGGTCATATTCCAGACACTTCAAAAGCTACAACAACACTTCGTTTGTCGAAGACCAGAAAACATCGGGAATGCCGCGTGCTTTTAGAACTACAATGGCTGTTAATGATGTTGAAGCCAGAGTTAGTCGAAACCCCATAAGGAAGCAAAAAATCTTATCGCGAGAAATGAAGATTCCCACCAGCACTCTGTCGTGTATTATAAAACAAGACCTGAGGCTCGGTCCTTATCGTCGATATATAGGACATGCTAAATCAATATTTACAATTAAAGAGAGTGGATCGATCACAACGACTTCTGTCGCGATACGAGGACTTGAAAAGCACAGAAATATCCTCTTTACCAATGAAAAAAAAATTCACGATTGCAGAACACTACAATAAGCAAAATGATAAAGTGTACGCTCACAGTTCTTAAGAAGCTACTCAAGTGATTGGAAAGGTACAACGTAATCTTCATCCGGCGTCAGTGATGATTTGATGCGTGTCTTATCAAGGAGTCACAAAACTACAGTTTTGTGAAAAAATAATGAAAATTTCAGCCAAAGTGTATCAAGATACAGTCTTGAATCATGTTGTGAAACCTCTCAGCACCTTAGAGGACATGGCCTACTAATTACGACCCGGCGATATTGAGTGTCTATAAGAAATCTTTGGAGCAAGCAGTGGCAAAATTTTCCTTGCGCGAATCCAATGATTCGTGGCCAAACAAATAAAAGACAAAGGTGGTCATTTTGAATAGAATATTTTTTTATGTTTTAATGAGACTAATCGATATGCATAAATAATATTACATTACTTAATTTTAAAAAAATACAATTTGTAACAGAACTTATGGCTGGACTAGGTATATATATATATATATATATTATGGCTGGCCTAGGTATATATACACTTATACTGGATTCATTGAGAAATCTTTCATCGTCAATTCCACGAAAACAATGAGTAACAAAGGCATTTAATTAAACTAATAAGTAGCGTGGTGTTTATAGATATGTTTAAAATCGGTCCTGTTAACTATTTAATTCGATATAAAAATTCAAAAATATATTTTATAGAAACTTGGACGAACATAGAATTTATTTACGACGTTCTCAAACTTATTTGCCCCTTATCGATCTCCAGAGAAATAATTGAAGAGCGCATCCCTTTAAAATTTATCCAGAACATTCCTTTCAATTCACATATAATGCTTCAATTTCAAACCTTAAATCTATAACACAAGTATACGAAACCTAGATAGATTTAAAATAATTTAAATTTATATATTATCACGTTATTTGCTTAATGACATCCATATACAATAACCATTTCTGTTTACCTTATGCATATCTCCGGGTTTTTGTTGTTGATTCATCCCCGAGGCCTGAGAATGGGCGGGAAGAATGCTCGGTTGGGAATTCAGCACCCCCAAAGGGCTAAACACGAATGTTTGATTCTGCGTAGTAGGTATCGTCGGTATAGTGGTGTACCCAGGGAACGATGCTAGTAAAAAAGATAGGAATTAACAAATGTAACAATGAAATACCATCAAATTATGCCCATCAGCATGCAGGCCTACGTTATCCCAATTATGAAAAGTTATAAATATTGAAATTCTTCAAAGCAATAACATTGCGTCTACCCTCATTACACTGCCAATTCAAAAGCACATTCACTAAACATTATTCCAATACGTAATATCTACATTAAATTAAAAATACCGGATATAAAAATATTACAGCGTCCATCATAAAATTACATTGACATTCACAAAAAAAACAACGGCTCGAAATTAAATACACATATAATATTTATTGTTAAAATGTCATAAACCTTGGTCCTGATACGTAGTAAGACCTGAAAAATTCACTAAAAAACCTAAATAGTGCAGCTGTTCCCTGTTAATCTGCATCGTTTATATTCCATTTCTAAGCTATCTTAGCTGTATCTTAGGTAACTTATAACTTAAGTATTTCAAAAAATCAGTCTTATTACACCATCCACCACCACCACCATCTTATTATTAGGTGCTAAAAAAACTATACCAATATCTTAAAGAAAAAGAAGGGAAATACAAGGATTTCGCGACGAGTCTTTCTTTTACGGTTAATTCAGCGGAAACTCTTTTAAAACAAAAACATTAAACATTGCCCGTGATTATCATTTACTAATATTATAACGAGAAATTGTTTAATTGCATAGAAGCATCAAAACCGATTTAAAAAATTCTAACCGTTAGAACTCTACCTTATTCCTGATGAAGACAGGTTAAAAAATACTTTCAAATACGTTTTGAGATTCGTATGAAAACTTCTATAATACATCATATACGCAAGGAGAGAAATATTGATACTAATAAGCGGTGTTGATTTAGAAGACAACAAAATAATCAATAACATTTTCAATACATATTTAATAAAACAAATAATTTTACTATATTAAAATCTCATATTAACGCGAGTAAAACAGATAGTTTAATAGGACTGATATAGTATTTTAAACAAGTAAAATTTGTACCCGGATTTAATACGATGTTGATTTTTAATTAAATGTTATAAAAATACGTTTACAGCCGGCATTCGAACGTACATGTGAGAAGCGAATGCTTAACCAACATAATATATTCTGTTTTAATTTGTCAATAACAATAAGAGTAATTAACAAACACAGAATAGATGCGATTGTTTCTAAAATGAAAATTTACTTTGAACTTTTAGACGAATTCGTTTAAAAATGTTTTCATTAATGCATGTAGAGACTAAATGTATAAAGTTCATTTATAAAGAGTATGAAAATTCTAGGTAAATATTCGTAAGTCGATGCCAGGTCATCTGACATTTTTGACATAATATGTCTAAACTCACCAGTCTGTCCCTGTAGTACTTGTTTCCCCTGCGTAGTCAGCATATGTGGGGCGAGCTGGTTGCCTTGAAATGGTTTGCCAGCGGCGATTACCTACACGAATCCATTATGAAAATGAATACTATTAATCAATAACTTGATTATGGACGGTATTCTATTAACAATATGTACTAATTGGGTTTTTTTCGTACCCGGCTTTTTTAATAACCGACTTATGAGTATATACCCGGTTATCCGGGTATAGCAGTTATCCGGTAATAATGTTTTAGTTGAAGTAAATCAATAAATCTCCCTTAGCACAGTCACACATTACTAATAATAGAAAGAGGTCATTCTAAGACCCAGAAACATCGACTACACTTAACTATGTATAGTTGTAGTCGATGTTTCTGGGGCCTGAGACCAAACCTTTTTGTATAGGGTCACGTACGCAATATCATTCTCAAATAATTTCGATTGATGTTAGAGGATCTGCAGGAGCAGGAGCAATGCCTCAGGTCGATAACTGTGTTATGTAAAAAATATTCGATATTTTAGCACGTAAACATCAGCGATATTAAAGAACCTTAGCGTTGGTTGATTTTTTTGCTATTACCACCGCCAGCTATTTCTCAATGTCTAAAATTAATATAAGGTCCCTAGGAATTTGGGAGATTTGTATGAAAATTTTGAAATATAAATATTTTGGTTTTTTTGTGATATTTCAGCTAACCATTTTGATAGCAGCTTGTTTATCGCTTTACTGTTTAAGTCCACCGGACGGGAGGCGATGAAGTCAGCGAAAGCGTTTTGTACTGCCTTGCCTGCTTGGAGTTTTCCCATTTAAATTGTCTAAATTAAAAAAAAGGCAGAATCTGTAAATGCTGGTTATAATATCTCCAATTACATTTTAACTTCTACTATTTACATCCAACTAATCCTGTTGAATCTCCTATTAATTAGTAAAGACGTATTAATTGAAACCGCTATAAAATTGAAAGCGGAAAAATTTCCTGGTATAATTGCCGAAACTACACACACAAACTTATATACATATTACAAACTTAAAACTGTATCATAATCGTAATGAAGTCTATGTACCTGTATCTGTTGCGAATTGATCTGTGGATGTAACGCAATATTTCCTGGCATAAGTAGCCCTTGTGCATTGTACAGTTGCTGCAGGTAAGTGCTATTTTGAAGTGGCTGTTGAATCACTTGTACACGTCCGTGTCCCCAATCGGCACTTAAAACCACATAGACATAATATTATGACAAAGGTTTTGGATATTCATTGATTAGACCCAAGTTCAAGCAATCGTAAATAGAATTCAGATTATAAAACTATAGATTTTTTCGAAATGATACTTCAAGCAATAAACGGAAGTATATGTCATTAAATTTTGTTTTTTTACGAAATTAAGTATTACCTTAATTGCTGAGGATGTGGAGTGTTCGGTGGTAAGCTCTGTATCGGTCCCATAGTGGATATACTAGCTCCAGCCTGCTGCTGTATTGTACCAGCTGCTTGCTGCTGCGGAACCTAAGTTTCATTAGTGAATCAATATCTCATTAAAAACCATGAATTTCTCTTACAAAATAGTAACAATTACTTTGCTAGTATAAAAATCTGTAAAGGTATCTCGCGAGGTGAAGGTCTACTTTATTAATAACTTTTTTCCCTTGAATCCCGAAAGCAGTTGGTGCCCGTTATGTTTGTGATATCATCCTCCCTTCCCGCGTAAGGCTTCCCTGTTATCCAAATGGCAAAAGCGAGACAAAAACTTCATGGGAAACCTTATTATTTGAACTTTCTGTTTTCACCGCGATGTTCATACAATACGATTATTACATTCGTGCATTCTAACAACCAGACTTTACTTATTAAATTCTATTTCAAATTGTTACCGTAAAAAACTTACATTACAAAAAGCATCCATCTTTCGTACTGTAAACCGTTCACTATCACCCTAAGACGTAATATGAATTCTTCCCATTGTAATAAGACCCATTTGCTAAGTACGCAAGCTTTACATACATCGCTATATATGCGAACGAAGTTAATTCACTTTAATGTAATTCGAACATCTTTGTTTAGACTACAATAATCATCGAAAACAAATGTAATATTAAAGTTAGCGTAATCAGTGTACCTAATATGGTTTTTGTTTATTGAAATTACCACAAAATCAAAAACAAAAGTTTTTATTTAAAATAGGCCTTTGCAGGCTCTTATGAAACGTCTAGTTGCACGGTTAAAAAAAGTGGGTCTCATGGAGAAGAACCGCCAATATTAAAATAATACCAAGAATCAAAAAAATTAAAGCTTTATGTGTATAGTGTAAAGGTATCACATTGAACAGTATCGCTACTCAGTAACCAGTGATGCCAACTTCTTCAAAATATTCCGCCCTAATTAATGGAATGATTTATTTAAGATGAAAATAATATTACGTTACGATTTTAAAATATTTATATTTATATTGAACGATATCAGACCACGGATCCCACATTCTCGTGAATATATAATTTCGATTCAATACTAAGACAACTGTATATAACTCATACCTAATAAACAACATAGTAAATGGCAGAAACTACAACTACTATACCTTGCATAGCATAGATGGCGCAGATCACAGATTTTTTTTACATTACTTAAATTGATTGGGTTACGAGGTGAATTTAAATTATCAGCTAGCAGACAAATGAAATACTGGGTACTATATGCAAAAAAATGGCTTTTCTGAAATCATTTTTTTATATTCATTTTATTTAAATCTCAAGACGAATAATGTAAGTAAGCTTAATGTGGCATCGATTTTAGGTGTGGACCAACACAATATTTTATAACACGTACAAATACGAATTTACTACATAACTCGACGTGGCGACTGATTATTAAAAACCATGGTCACTAGGAACCAGTGTCGAGACCTTAAGAGACTGAAAGAAGTTTAAAAGGACGCTTTTCATATATTTTATATACTTTTCCAAATAATATTACATAATTATTTTAAATGATTTGTGTGTGAAAAGCCTGTATAAAAAAACGTATGTAGTATAGCATACATATATACACAATTTACAATATATTTCTTTGTGGTATACAAATACCATTTAGTACCTAAATCACCCACAACGTTGTGTTTTTTCTAGGATTAAACTATTATTCGAGCCAATTTTAATTAAGTTCCCAAAAAATAAAAGCGTACACTGACCTGATGTGTTGCCATACTGCTGGGCATAGAAGACACCACAGTTACTGTCTGGTGGTGTTGCTGATTCGAATCGTGCTGTGACATACTCATTTGTTGCTGATTTTGACCTTCTGTTATCTGTTTATATAACAGTTTAATATTAAAAATTGGAAGATCATAACATATTTATATACAAACTAGATGGCGCTGTTTCAGCTTTGAAACGCGCTATCGTTCAAACCTACCAAAGTAAACGAAAATAGTTAACCTACGCAATTTAATCAGAACATAGCGAGCCGTCGGCGCTACCAGTTTCCATTAGTAAAATTTATGACATTTCAATTTGTTTTAAAGATTGATTTTATAACTCTGTGAATAACTGAAGTTACAAAAAAAAACTGTGACTGCCACCTTGGAGTTATCGAATTTAAAAACGAACCATGTACAGCTTAAAATAGATTTGAAATCCTTATATAGGTACGAATATTAAATCTAAATTTTAAACTCTTAGCAAGGAGATTAATTTAGGACACCAATGAATATAAATACTGAAATAAGAAATTAGTCGATATACAATATCTCCATTATGTCACTTTTAATATTTTTTATATTGCCTCACCGATTGTTTGATCTCTCCGCTCATGCCGGGCTTGTGATTCTTGTCGAACAGAAGGTTCACGTTATTTTGCGGTGATGCGAGAAAACTGAGATTTATTTCACCTATACCGGGCACATTGAACTGCTGCGTGTGAAGAGACTGATTATTGACCACCTAGAACAAAGAAATTTAACGTAATGTGATCTCATATTCTACATTTTTAATATAATTTTATAAATAGGCAGGTAAAGTCTATGATTAAATTTAACAAATAAATAATTAAACTGAATAAAATAGAAACAAAATATGGATAGTTTAATAAATACCTGAACAAATTTTTGTTGTTGCAAATCTTGTTGAGACTGATTTAATTGTTGAATCTCAGCCTTCGGTTGTTGAGGCTGCTGCTGCAGCTGCTGCTGCTGCTGCTGCTGCTGTTGTTGCTGCTGCTGCTGTTGTTGCTGATATTGCTTTTGTAACTAAAAACAGAATAGAGAGTGTAAGGATGAAGTTTATATATTAAATACATTATTGTTACAACAGAAATATTGCAAGAATCATTCCATATAAGATATGAATTAAGTTACCTTCATCACTATCACCAAGTATAATATAAATAGACGTTACTTTTACGTAATTAGGATAACAATATTATAACTATTAAAAAATACAATTTGCACTATTCTTATATCTAAGAACGATGTAACGTTGAAAAACTATTGAGGAAAAAGACCTTTCTATATAACCGACCGACAATAATAAAACTTCATTTCGCTTAAGGTATTATTACTTTATGTGACCTTCATTATTGTATACGTATACGTGTAGCCATAGAAGTTTTAGCTACCATCACACAACCATTACTAAATTTGCCACTTATCGCTAAGAATGCTTTGCATAATAGATGATGTATTCATTTCATTGTTACAATATTTGCACCTTCTCTTTTATCTCGTCAAACAAAACCATAAACAACACGCTAGTAATACAATATTAAGTATTTCCACCTACCTGAGCCGATGAGTCAAAGTACGGATATGCCAATCAAGTAACATAACACCTATAAGACGTTACTTGAGATCTCTGATAATATCAATCGTTTAGATAATAATAATAAAGTCAATAATTTCAAAACCAGAAAACAAAAGCTTTTAATTTTTGTTTCTATGATAAATGTTAGGTACCAATTCGGAAACATTGTCTTAGCGAAATAATATTCTCAGGTCCTTTTAACTATATATTAGGTCTTACATATGAAATTGACGTTTTGTTGTATTTTGCCACTTTGACTTCAAATATTTCCAAAGGGGTTAAGAATTCCAAATTCATTTTTTTTCAGCTCGTACATTTGTTTTTCGAACCATGAATGTGCATGGTGTTAGTGATAAAACTGTATTAATACTCTTAAAGCAAATTGGGAACGTGAAAAAGCTTGGAAGGTGGGTAGGTACCTCACGAATTGATAAAAGCAAATCGACAAACGCGCGTTGATTGCTGCGTTTACTCCGAAAAAGTTACTTGTGAGCCTTTGGTGGACTAGTGCCGGGGTCGACACTACAACCTTCTGAAATCTGGCCAGACGATTACGGTAGATGTCTATTGTCAGTAGTTACTGACAGCACTGCAGTTGGAAACCAAGTCAGAAAAGATAGCTGATATACAACCTAGGCTGATCACACTGCACAACAGGCTGCTACCAAATTAGAAGTGCTACAATTTAAATGTCTTAGACATTCACCATACTCCCCAGACCTTACTTGAAATTTGGATAACTTCTTGCAAAGTGAAAATGATGATTGCAGTCGAAATCGCCTTCAAAGATTTTATTAATTCCCGTTCGAGTGTTTTTTTTTAGTAAAGGGATCATTAGACTACCTATAAGATGGCAAAGGTGCATAGATAACAATGGTACATACTTTGATTAATTAAATATATTCTATTTAATAAAATCTACTTTTTGTTCTTCCCATACAAAACGCCAATCACATATTTACGAGCTAACATTACGCTCCTCTAATAGATGCTTTTTTTTAAATTGCACCTCACAGCTGATCCTTTTTAGGCAATTCGTTTAGAATCTCCTCTCCGGAATGCGTGGCTACCTCCTAACCTAACCTCTTTTAAATTTCTTCTACATAAACATTTCTTAACCATATCCTGTCCTGCACTGCGTGACTGTTGTAATTCTTGTATTTCTTATTCTTTTGTATTGCATTGTAATTCATGAACCCGTCTTGCACTTTACACTTAATATGTATTTATGTTTTTTTCTTTACTAGCGTTACCTGGAAGAGATCGCTTGATTGCTTTAAGGCCCGTTGTATATATGTATTATATGGCTGACTTATATAATTCCGAAACTGGGCAAATGGATGTAAAGTGTAAAGATAAGAGATAGCAACGTGAACTGCCAACTCGTTTAAGTGAACTCTCAACCATGAGGTCGAGCGTTCAAACAAAAGCCGTACACGGAGTTTACACTCCTAAAATTTGTCCTTACGGTATAGGCAAACATCGCGAAACCGACAGGTCCGTAACAGAAGGAGAATCACCACTTCTGTTGAAATTTAAATATTCAAGTATAATCCGTCGTTTGGAGCCACGTAAGTAGGGCCAATTATTATTAAATATCGATGGGTAGCTATAAACTCTAATAAAAGTACTTCCATAGTTTTAATTAATTTTAAGATTAGATTTCAGATTTATCAAGTTAAAATTCTGTCTACAATTGTACTTTATAATCAATGTAAAGATTGTTAAACCCTATACAGTCTTGAAGGTATTCAGAAATTTTGTATGTCTTTGTGAAGGTACCTGCGGTTAAAAAGCTTGTTCAATAAAATACCTCATTGTTCAACTCACAAAATCCCAAATTTCAATAAGGACGACATCACTTGCAAATCTAAATAACAGACAAAAGTCCCGTTCTCCAAAACCTTACGACGGCCTCGAAGAAAACAGGTTTGGATACCATTTACTAATTTCGGTATTAACAATCGGTGTGTAAATTTTTAAACTAATAACAAACCACTTTTGTTCACTGTCCATCATTTACATAAATAAATAATTGGAAAACTGAAAAATCTTTTATAGTATGTTTGTCTTCCGAAATTGACAACTACTTTAACCCATTCTGTCCTATATGGGGCTAGACTATTCCAGTTCTCTCGCCCATCTTTTACTTTAAGTTCCTTAATTTTGCTGCTGGATTTTGTTGGATGGTTTCATTTCATTTTCTTGATTTTTTCAACTGCTACTAGTGACGCGCAAACATAGTTGATAATCAATAAGTTAGGGTATTCGGTAACATACACGTTTCATTATAAACGTATCGCCTTGAACCAAATGTCTTTTTATTATTAAAGCTAGTTTTCTTTAGCGCTTGCGCGACTATTTTAGTAAATAAGTAATTCCATTGCTTATGTTTTATTAGATGCTTAGTCGCTGACCTAATAATTTTATAGTAAACATGCAATGTTTTTTACTAGGGAACTTCTGAACCTTTTCTTTAAGGGGAAAGCCAGTTGGTCATTCAGATGAATGCACTAGATAACATTGTGATTATGATTATCTTACTTCAATAGTTTATATGTATGTATGTGTGTGTGAGTATGATTTAAGAGACAGATGCATATAATTTGTAGGAAAAATACAAAAGAGTAATATAATTAGAGCATTTAGACTTTAGTGTTTATGAATAAATTAAGGAAAAACTTAAAAGCTGTTTCAAATGTATCCAAAACTAACACAATTAATATCTAACCCGTAAAAGATAAAACAATATAAGAAAAGAAATTTAAATTAATATGATCAAGATAAACAGGTAGATATTGTGTTGAAATTCTAAACAAGCAAGGCGCGGGCGTCTTTTTGCTCGTTATATTTATGGCATTATATAATTATTTCGCGTTTTACATTGAGCACGAAGGGTGGCTTGATGTATCAGCTGGCGAATTCTAGAATATACGAAACACGCACTTGGTTCTCAATTAGGTTGTGTCTCACGGCGTACCCTCTAAAACGGTGCTCTTCAGACGAAAGACAAACACTTACACATAGTTTTAGTTAACATAACCCCTATCATATTTTACCGTTGTTTTGTTTTTTTTACCAAACATGAAAAAAAAGGCAGCTTAACAGTCATGTTACTTTTAAAGCTTTGTATCTCCAGCAAAACCATAAATTGTTGTTTGAAGTACAAAGAGTGGAAGCAAAGAAGAAGAATACAAATATTGCGAAAATAGGCTAAACCGTACGTTAAGCTTATTTTTATATATAGCAGTTAAGTGTATTTTTTTTAATACATAATCTTTAAGACATCATGGAAAATTACTATCTAGCCATACTTAAGACTAATAAGTGGTTTAAGTCTAACCTAATTTACTTATTGGTAGGATCAACACTATTGTTGCGTTTCACGACCACGAAGTTTCTTATTCGGAACTTTTATCTTCCAAATGTATGTGTTGCATAGCTATTTGGTACTTTATCTATACATCGTGAAACATCCTTCTTTATCCTTGATGATCCTTAACATAAGAAAGTGTCCAACACACTTACAGTCTCTAATAAATCGAAGACACTGTTCTTGCGTTCAATTTTTTTTGTGTTAATGAAAATTATTTCAATCTAGATAATAAAAACAATTGTGTAGTTACCCAACCATACTGACAAATTTTCAAACTGTAAACATATTTATTGTGCAAAGTGAAGTTTGTTTATATTCTTATGATTTCCATCATAATAATGATGGACGGTGTTCTCTATATTTTCTAATTGGTATAAACAGACACTTAAGTCTTAGATCAAGATATACGTTGGTCTCTGACGTAATGAAGAATAACAGTTGAAATCGTTTTGTGTTTCGATCGCTACGACAAAAGAGTTAGATGAAATGGATGTTTTTTTATAGAACAGAGAGCAAACGGACAGGAGGCTCACCTGATGTTAAATGATACCGCCGCCTATGGACACTTCATGCCAGAGACGAGAGTGCATTTCCGGCCTTTTAACACTTGTTGCACTCTTTCTTGCAGTACACTTAACCGATTTGATTCGTAAATACGTCAATGGGTAGTTGGTTCCACATAGCAAACATTGCCTCAAATAACGTTCACTTGATATGTATTATATAATATGTTGGTGTGTCCCTGAACATCTCAAGTGACAATATAATATTTCTCAAATAAATTTACAAGAAATGAATTATATTGTCTAAAATTGTTTCGCCGATATAGGTGTTCTTTGTTGTTAATGTTCGCTTTTAATGACCGTGCCAATAAGAACGAACGATCATGAGGTTTTTTCAAACATCGGCTGTAAAACAATTATTCTTCCTACGTGACTAATTACCACATGTGAAGGAAAGCACCGTGACACCAGAGACAACACAAATCAACGATGTGTATCAGGCACAGAAGGCTGATCAAACTCATAAATAAAATGATGAGTGAAACAAAATTCTACAGGCAAATTCCAACTGATTGATTGAAAAATCTAAAGGATAACTATATTTCAAGTCTAAATAATATTATGAAACAAATGATTTACTATATATGATTGTACTGTACTACACTACGAATTGTGGTAAAACTTATTAAATTTAAAAAAAACGCTCCTCTTTTATGGTGTTGAGGCTAAGCGTTTGTTAGTATACCTATTATATGTATTGATGTTATGTTAGTTAGTTACAGTTACCACGCAAGACCAATGCGGCCTTTTATTGTTACATCTCACAGGAACAACAAGTTCAATTAATTTAATTTAGAAAGTAATAATACCTTACCTTGCTTATCGTCGTCAAAAATTTGCTTACATCTGTAATCATTACTAACATTCAGATGTCTAATCCTAATTGATAATAATTAGATCAAGTCATGCTTTCGTCTCTTTCTACCAAATTGTACTTACGCCGTGATAAAAAGAGACAGTTCAGCGGTTTAAACGTGTTTGATTTAGTTTTGGATATAAGCGGTTAAAACACCCCTGTTTTACCGTTGAGCTTAATATGAAACCATACTGACATAAGATTAATGCATCGTGTAGGTAGGTAGGTAAAAATAAATATAGCTACCCTTTAAAAGTGGTCTCGCCCTTCGTTATTTTTCATTCGCGAGGGTCTACTAATAAGTGGCGGCTTATTTTCTGAATAATTTCTATAGCATTTCTACCTAAGCATCCCTTCGATGTATATAACGGTGAATCAAACGTAGGGCATGCCTTGATTTGGGGGACAATATTAACAAGCGGCAATTTCGAACTGAATATCCAATAATTCGTTATGTAAATGGTAAACCCGATTCGGGCGCCATAGAACTGATATAACTCAACAGTGATGACAAGGTCAGCTGTACGTATAGGCGTGTGGTAGAAACAAGAGCTCGTGCATTGTCTCGTTCTTACTTACACGTTTGGGACGCGATAAGGCGAGATAACAAGATTGACTTAAAAATTCAAATACCGTACGCTTCCATCTGACACTGTAAAATACCAAAGCGCTTTTTAATTTGGACTTCATAATGAGGCAACTTTTACTTTTACTCGGACATAAGCAAATATATCTCCTTCCTATACTGATCAAGATGGCGTACTAAACCTGATGAAAGTCGTTAATACATTTCCATTTTTCAACCAGCCGTATTTAGTGGCAATGCTTATGGTTATACTAAAACCCATTTAGAAGTCGCTTTCACTAATATGTCCAAAATTATATAGATATATTTATAACTATTATTTTACTACTAAATATAATTTAATGCACTACTCTGATCGATTCGTTATGCATAGTTTAATGGTTAACACGGCTAAACCCGGTATTAAGAGGAAAATATAAGTATTTCAAATTTTATATGCAGTAGGAATATTCATAACAGTACTTAGCTAATTTCCCAAAACAAATTTGACGTATGCCCGTACCCTCCACAGAAAAGATAAGTTAAAATTTATATGAGGGACATGTACACAATATGAGAAAGTTATTTGGCGATAAAGGTACGAAAACGGGACAAGGTGCAAGGCGTTACAACCGTAAAATCGATACCCACACACACGAATGTTAGACAAGCAGAGGGTGAAATAAAATGTAAGAAACCTTTGCCACTCTTTGAAAAGAACCAGAAATGAGAGACTAGTGGTTTAATCTAAGATGCTTCCGCCTAATGCTTCACGCTCAATGTTGCAAATAACATGGAAAATTCACACAATACTCTAAGGAAACTTAATTTACGTCTCATCTATATTTATAATAAATAGGAAAGATTGTTTATACCAAATTTGTAACGAATATACACAAAAACTTTACTAATTGTATCGTGGGCTATATTTGTTACACAATATTTTTTAACGCTATTCGAACACGAATCATCATCATCACCCCTCTAGTCCTTTAGAAAATTCTAGTAATTGACTCTGAATTCATATAAAACACATTGTTAACGTCTAATGGCACGTAAATACAGAGTAGCTAACACTGTAATTTATTGCCTTTTTTATCATTTGTATTCATTAAAATTGCACATTAGTGGAAATTTTTAACTCATACTTGTCATACGGCATGTGATGGAATAAATAATAACCACAAACCACTTTAAATGGGCTTGACCTACCAACTAAATTATTTTATATTTCAACGTGAATTTACTGGCTTTTTAAGTCCATTTTATGCTATATAAAACCGGTGGAAACTTAGATAGGTTAAATAATGTTGTAACCTATCTTAAAGCAAAAACCTGTCCTAAAATATATGGCTTTTTATCAATGTTCACTTAATGAAATCTTTTAAAACTACGTGTCGTATTGCGTGTACAAATATACACGCAGACGGTTAGAATTGGTTAGTGGAATGAACTACCTGCTTTGTAGTTGTGATCTTTCACCTAAACCGAACTCCGGGTATAGGGCTTGATTTTTCGTATTAAACCCTCAACCCTCACGCCATTCTGAACTTTCGTACAGAAATAATAATGTCTGGTATTGAATAATATTAAAATGGACAGGTCTTGATAAGCGAAGTATTGTCAACACAAAATATGCGTACAAAGTCAAATTTAAATCGATGGATTAATAATTGATGTTTTAAATATGGAACTACCTATCATTAGAACTCATACACATAGGTATCGAACAAATTTATACTATCAAAATTCAATGGCCGGACAAGATTTTGTTCATTTTGTTCTAATCTGTGTTTTTATTAGCATTAGTCGGCTAAAAATATAGAATTCGTATTGTATAAGTCTTTCCTTTCTATAGGAGGCTGTGGTCCGTTACATCCACTTTAATGTAAAGTTACATTCAATAATATATAAAAACAACTGTACTCATATTAATATTTGGTTGTTTTGAGAATATACCGAATGTGTTCTGCATTTTCCAGAAGTAATAGATTTTTTTACTACTTGACAAGCCATGTGTTAACTAATAACAGTTGTGTCAGTACAACAATTTCAGACAAACTGCTATCATATATAAAAACTAAGTAACTGGCTGGAAGAGAACGCGTATAAGTGATAAGGCCGGCTACAGTCAGTCTTAATATTTATGAAAATAAATATAAATAATAATAAGTAGAAATAAATAAAAGTACTTACCAACTCTTGTTGATCCTGCTGATTCTTCAGATGTTGCTGAATGGCTTGATGTTGCCTCTGTAGCGCTTGTTGCTGAAATTGCTGGATCTGCTGCTGCTGCAGCTGCAACTGCTGCTGCTGCAGTTGCTGCAACTGCTGTTGTTGCTGTTGCTGAATTATTTGCTGTTGTATCTAAAAGATATAAAAATTATCTAATCATAAATATAAATGAATAAAAGTAATTTTTGTATAAAAAACAAATAATAATTTTACAATGTGGAAAATGTTAATTCAAGTTATTGTACAGAATTAAAATCTAAGGTGCATATTTTCCTACTTTGTCACACAATTTTTTTTTTTTTGTTAGCAATAAATTACTTGAAAATATTAAGAAAATATAAAATTAGTCATGAATAACATTCTTATTATTTAATATTATTTTTTCCTTAATATTGTGTTTGCTCAAATTCCCCAAAGTAACTATACTAATTAAATGCATAATTCACATGCAGAAAGCAATGAGTTCAATACCTATAATTTTTTTATTTATTTTGCATCTAAGAAATATTATAATTATCAGTTAAATACAAATTGAAAGTGGCAAAAAATCAATGATTACAAACAAAATTTATTGCATATAGCTATTGTTTATATTCAAGAAATTGACATTCTTAAGTATACATTTATTTACTCATATGAATAAATGATATTTTGATTAGATTTTTAGGCACTTGGGTGTCCTGGGTTGGAATAACAATAATTATTTAAAGTTACAAAACACAAAATTAAGAATTATCTAAAAAAAATATTGGTCAAACAGAAATTTCTGAGCTTTGTCCCTGTATAATGGGAGGATATCACTATGTCTTTTACCTGTAATTTGTCATCATCTTCTTTTTGATTTCTGTACCTAAAATCTTCAGCTTGAGAATGAGTTTCTGGTTCAGCCTTTGGTTGTTTCAGCTCCGGCCTTCGGAAGGTATTATTCTGTTTATCTAGAGCCAGTAAAGTATTGGCCGCTTCATATTTATCTTCAGTAGTAATACCTGCCTTTTGTGCCAAAGTCTCCAAATACTGCAAAGGTCTTTTGGCAGTTTTTGTACCAGCTTTTGCCTTGTCAGGCTGCCCCGATCCCGGAGATTGCTTTGGGACTGTTCTTGTTATTGTTATACTATTCTTATTTAGATCGTCTTTCTTGTCATTCTTAGGCTCTAAAGTAAAATAATTTTTTGGGAAATCCTTATCCTTTTCACCATTTATACTGTTATTTTCTATTAACGTTATAGTAGTAGAGTTTGTGACTTTTAATGTTTTATCTTTAGAGTCCTCCTTTGACTGAACTGTTGAGCCAGCAACTTGTGTTGGAGAAAGGAGTTGTGTGGGGACATGTTGTGACACTAAACTTGCACTTGGCGCTTCAGGGGTATGAATTTGTTTTTCAGGTGGCTTAGATAACTGTTGTTGTTGAAAATTTGGACTACTTGGCTGCTCCTTTTCTTGTTCTTTCTTCTTTTGAATGTTGTCCAAAATTTCAGATCTAAAACAATAAAAAGAATCAAGTAAACAAGCAGTTTTAAATTAACTTTTTTGAAGACCATTGCGGTCTCACAATTACAGATGACAAGAATTACCTGAAAGGGTCAGTCATTGTTAAGAATTGAGCAGAAAATCATTAGTATTTTTTAGCAAAAAGTAGGCAATTTAATAGGACTAGGTTCGTTCTCGTTCCGCGGACAAATTAACAAAGATGCATGTACTGTGGCAATGGACCTAATGGATATTTATTGACTTGGATAAAATTATTTGATGATTTAGTTCAACAAGAACAAAATTTAAAAAAATATATCTACATATTAATAAACAGTAAATATTAACCAAAAAATTAATAACTCGTCCATCAATGTCATTTATCTGTCATTTAGAAATAAGCGGTTAGCATCATTAACAGACTATATAAAGTTTATAGTTTTCAAGTAAATATAAACAGTGATGTGCTTAAAACCGAATAGATATATTGTGGAATTTTAATAGGCATTTAAATAATTATTTTGTTTTATTGGCTTCGTTATTGAAAATCGTCTCCGGAAGAATGTGCCGGGTTTGATTATAATTAGTTATTACTTAACATGTTATATTTAACATTGGTTTTTCTTTCAGTTAAAATAATATAACTGAAATAAAATTTTGACTTTAACTTATTATTATAAATACCATACGAACTAAAGCAATATTGTAAATAATTTTAAGATATATTTATATTAATAATAAATTATTAATCAATTTTATTCTCATTGCATTCTCACTTTAGGTACATAAATCCATCAATCTAATATTGATATAAAATATTTCAATATGTATGTTATAATAGTTAGATTATACTGCATTTCATTAACATTTTAATGTAATATCAGACTATAACTGCTCTCTAATATAGGTAGAGGTACTTTCGAGAAATATATTAAGCAATTCTATATTAACTAAAAACTATTAAAAGAAAACTAGAACTAGTAACATGGGAGTGTGTTTTTGGGTTCACCTATTTAATTTATTATACTGTACTTAAAAATCAATAACCTGTCAGTGTAAAATTAAAGCAGTATAAAACAAAACCCATATTTTTGATCCAAATTTGATATAAAAATAAATGTTAATATCTACAACATATGAACAGTAACATAATAGGTTAATAATATAGTCAGTGAGGATTTATCCTTCTTATAAAAATAGAAAAAAAATTTAAGTGAACTAATTTCATTTATCTATGTAAACGTTTATATTCCATCAATTTAGATCATTTTATACGATAAATTTAATAAAATGTTATGTCCCATTTTATTCATATGTATGTATATTCAGTATACATCAGGTTTTTTTTAATTGTGCGCCATACTTACCAGGACCACAATAATTATAAGGTTATACACCTTTTTAGGGAAAGAAACCCAAATAAAAACGACTTGTCTGGCATTATTTCACAAGGGGAAGCAAAAAATAATGAAATGTGCGAAAGAGAGGGCTTAATACGAACACGTGTGGCATAACAGAGAGGTATATAAAGCGCACTAGGGGAGTTGGAGAGCGAACCGGTTCTGCATGTGTGCAGACAGACGGAACCCTCCCTTCCCCCGCTAACCGACCCTCGGGTGCCGCGGGCACGAGAGCCCCACATTGTCAGCATTTCCCCGAAGCGTTGCAATAATAATACCAAATCCCTTAAATAATAGACGTTGGTCCTCATTATATTGAGGTTAAATAATATAGTATAATAACTATATAAGTAGATCTTAATTTTACTGGATGCATATTATTTTACTACCCTCACTATATTAAAATTGTACATAAGCACATGGTTTAAGGTGCACAATAAATAAGTTTTGACCATAAATTATTGCAATGAGCCACACGCGACGCATTCAACCACAATCACTCGCATTGAAAAAGTAAAAATATAACATAAAATACCTTTTGGTGTAAAAACCGTAAGAACAACGTTCCATCGTTTCAAAATAAAGGGTTAACTAAAACGCCAACCCATGTGGCAGTTATAAAATTAAAAACAAACAAAAAAAGTAAGGATTGAGACATTCGCACGGGTGAAAGTAAACACAACACTTATTATCGACGAAAACGACATACAAACACACTTTATCGACAGTGCAGTGCCCGTCTCATTGCAACAATAACCTCCTTTCCGAATGGTGAAACACAACTGAGGTAACTGCGCGCGCCGCGTTTCTACCCTCCCCTCAAACCCCGCTAAATATTCTGTCTCAGCTTAGCCCAACGCTTACTCATCGCCAATGGTACGCCCGCTGCCGATAGTGAACTGTTATTGGTGGACTCGTTTTACGACCGTTCCACAAACAAAACCGGTTGCTAGGAACGGCACGAAAGGGCGCGAGGAACGAAATTAGCGTTTCTGCGGTATTATTACATCTTCTATAGCTATCCTTATCTTTCGGCTTGTTTTATTTGAGAGAAAACATATTATAAAATATTAGATCTCTAATCCACTTCGCCGCACATAGTATCTCCGCACCATACCATTTTGTTTTTTATTTAATTTGAAAGATATAATATTCTTAATACCTGGAAAGTTTAAGGAAAGGTGTGTTCAATTTTTTATAGGTACCTAATATGTAGGTAGTTTTGAAGGATATAGTAAATATGTGTCAAGTTGTTTTTACAAAAAAAAATTTAAAGCGTTTCAAGTTAAAACACTTAAAAAGTAATAAATTACCACATCGACCATGTTATATAACACGACCACGATGAAAAAAACCAATCTTATAGATTAAACTATTAACTAAAAAGAAAGGGTTAATGAAAAAAAGGGGAATGCATCAACCCTACAATTCTTAGTGATATACAGTCACACCTGGATAAGTGAGTGAGTGCGAGAACACTATTTATGAGGGTATTTACCAGGTCCTATCATTTTTCCCTCCTAAAACCTCTATGAGTGAGAAATATTAACTTTTATAAGTGACAGTAATTTGTCACGCGTGAACCTCTATAAGAGAGATTGATACTTACCTTTACCTCTATAAGCGATAGTTGAACGTGTTTAACTTTGCTATTTATGACACATTCTTAAATTTCGAGGGACTTTGAATTTTGGGAGAGGGAATTAAATAATGTAATAATTCAAAAGAAATGTGTGTGTTATTGTTTTATTATTACCTATAGTTCGAGGAACTCATTCTATTCAAAAAGCCAAGTGTGACTTCTTAGTCAGGCTTAATACATAAGTTAGTTCATAAACAGCAGTTGCTTAAAGGCATTTGAGACGCTTCACAACTTTAGCTTACATAGACGAATTTTGCTTCTAATTACGTCACATTTGCCGTATTTGTATAGACCTCTATACGTGAGACAGACCCCTTCTGTAACTCTGTAAGGTAGAAACTCGGGTTATTGAGAAACTTCTATAAAAGAATGCGATCGCAGTCCCTTAAACTCTCCCTAATCCAGGTTTGACTGTACATAAACAATTTATCAACTCGGGTTATGACTTATGATAGATGATAAATAAGTCGATAGTGCCTGCTAGTTACTATCTATGTATTTATATAAAACATTAGTATAACAAAAATAATAAACCGTTTTCATTTTAATTTTTCCAAATTATTGATTTGTTTGATTTTAATTAATGCAATTTTAAATCGGTTTTTTAATTCACCGATATTTTATTGGTTTTGATATTTATATAAAATATATGTTTTTTTACATTTATATTTTTTAATCTTTGACGATTATGAAAAAGGATATATTGTTTGTTAATTGGCTTTGTATTTTATTTTATTAAATATAGTTTTTGTAACGAGGTTGTGTACGATGACATCTTTCTTAGATTATAGGAAAGTCTACTTAAATACAGCGCCATCTGTGAGTACATACTGAAACTACGAAAAAGCACAATGAAACGAGTTGTTTTTTACTTGGTAACGATGTCAGTAGTAGTTCTTAAACCAGAATCTAAACTCATTTTTTTACGGGTCGTTTTTATTTGTAATTTCTCCAACGAAAAGATCTGGCTGAAGACTGAGATAATATTACAACATGTATTATTCGATTTGGCTGTTATATTCATCGAAAACCTTTTACTAACTACTAACCTTCGACTATCGAAATTCATACTGAGCGCAAAATCTCGACTCTAAATCTTAGATAATTAAAATAAATAGTAATTGTTATTCTAAATAAATAACAAAAAAACTTTTTTTAAATATTTAGTCTGGGAGATGAATAAGGATGTTCGCTGATCTGTAGATAGTGTATAATATAAGTAGGTATATCGAAAGCACTGTCACCCACATTTACAACTTTGTATCATTCAAATCTATTCATCATAAGAACTCGGGTCACAAAAAGCGCTAGTCAGGTAAAAAGATTAGGGATTTTTAAAATTGTCAAATGTCTGCGGACGCAAATGTTCTATCTCTTTCCCTCACGCATTAAAATCTCTCTGTCCCGCTCTGTGCGTGGGTGTGGTGGATCTGTGATGGTCGGCCGATGAACCCCAATTGCATGAAGATTAACAAATAATCAATACTGTTATGACTACCGTACAAATAATTAAACTTAGATGTGACTAACAGAGACATCCGTTATATTTAATTTAAATAAAGTAAATGTCGGTTCATCTCAGCCCAAATTGTTGATTAAATGCATGCATGAAACCAATGGTTATATTGAATTAGTGAACTTATTTTTTACACAATCATTAACAAATGAAAGCTCTTAATAAATAGGTATGGCTGTTAAAGACAAACTAATCTATAATAATAATTATAGACTATTGATAACGAATTTGATTTACCTTTGTAACCTAATAATTTCTCACACCTTAATTATAAACAATAATTTATTCCAAATCCCTATTTGGATATTTGGTCTACCTAATTATATTAAGACCATTTTTTATCACATCTCGAGAAAACTAGATAGTAACCTGATATCGATTTGTGGGTCTAACCCTAAGTTTTAGTGTTTAGGCTGGATAATTGCGTCTCCCATACGTCATAAACGTATTGGATTTTTAATCCTAAACAACATGTCAGACTTGCCGATTTTACTACGACATTTTCCTTCGTCGAACAAATGTTATTTTGCGAAAGAAATGCTTCGATACCAATAATATCGTAATCATTAACTTGAAACGTAAACACGTAGGTAAATTTGTGGTACAACATAACACACGAAAGTTACTACGGCTGTTTAAAAACCTTAACCTTAAACTCAAATATTATCAAATACCAACAAAATCGTAAACGAACTGAAGACTGTTTTGTTAACACATACTTTTGATTCAGACAACAGGACTTGTACACAATGTCAAAAGAGAACCACAAACATTACTAGTAAAAAAAATCATCATAGACAAATTAATGAAGATATAAACACACATGTAACAACAAAACGTTTTAACATCCCTATATCGGTCGCAAGTTATGGATCCAATTTAGCTATATTTAGATATAGTGCCACATAATCACGTCGGGGCTGTAGCCCGGAGTGGCTCTATCGATCGAAGGGTGGCTGCAACCCTCGCTTCGCAGCGATCCCTCCGAACCGTACAGATAAGTTATAAAACAGGACATTGACCGAGATCAGTTGACTTTGAAACTATACGAAACTGTTGCGGACTGACTAAAATATTACCTTTTCTTGTAATATTATCTTTGTATGTTATCAATTATTTACACTTTATCACACATACAATAATAAAAAAGTAATTATATGTTAGAGGAGACGCGATCTCTTACTGGCAACACTCGTTAATGTAATAAATATACTTAGTCCAGCCATAAGTTCTGTTATAAATGCAAAATGTTTTTTTTAAATAAAGTAAAATTGATATCTACATATTTATTAGTCACAGCAGAAAATTAAAAAAAAACATTTTATTCGATTAATCTGTTTCGCCACCAATCTATGGATTAATGCAGTTTCCAAGGCAAATTTCGCCACTGCTTGCTCCAAAGATTTTTTAAGAAACTCAATGTCGCCGTGTCGTTTTGAGCAGGCCGTGTCCTCTAAAACTGACCATAAGTCTAAGGGTTCTGAGGTCTTGAGGTCTTGTTCGGAACAGTGGTTTCAAGCCAGACTTGGGTAGTTCGTGCTTGCGACCAAGTGCAGAATCCTGCTGGAAAGTCCACGGAATATTTTTAAAAAGTGTATTATTAAAAGGTTTCACAACATGGTCCAAGACTGTATCTTGATACACTTTGGCTGAATTTTCACTCCTTTTTCACGAAAATATAGTTATGTGACTTCTAGGAAATATAGGATGATGACCCCGTTGTACCTTTCCAATCACTTGAGTAGCTTCTTAAGAACTGTGAGCGTACACTTTATCATTTTGCTTATTGTAGTGTTCTGCAATCGTGAATTTTTTTTTCATTGGTAAAGAGGATATTTCTGTGCTTTTCAAGTCCTCGTATCGCGACAGAAGTCGTTGTGATCGATCCACTCTCTTTAATTGTAAATATTGATTTAGGGCATGTCCTGTATATCGACGATAAGGAACGAGCCTCAGGTCTTGTTTTATAATACACCACAGAGTTCTAACGGGAATCTTCATTTCTCGCGATGATGAAGATTTTTTGCTTCCTTATGGGGTTTCGACGAATTCTGGCTTAACAGCCTTTGTAGTTCTAACAGCACGCGGCCGCCCCGATCTCGTCTGGTCTTCGACAGACGAAGCGTTATTATAACTGTTGATGGATTCGGCTGATACCAAGCTTTTGAAGTGTCTGGAATATGACCTATGGCTCCATACCCAATGTGCAAGGAGATCACTGCAATCCTATTTTCTTTAGCACCCCATTCCATATTGTAAATTGATAATGAACACGAAGCAATATGTGAAATGGCGCAAAATTGAACGAAGTTTTTAAAAAAATAGTTTTATATATACCTGCGTAATATTCGAAATTCAAAATAATTAAAAATTTAAAAGAACGAAAAGTTTTTATGTTACAGAATGTATGGCCAGACTAGTTAATAATGTGCAAGACTTACAAATAATGAGCACATCCAAATGGCTACAAATTCCCTGCTGGAAGGGGTTCCTACCGCTGAAATCACGATACTTGGCGATTTTAACGCTCACCATGCCGATTGGCTCGGCTCGGAAACCACCGATCACGCGGGAAGATCCTTTCAAGACTTTGCTTTAGCTTACGACCTGTCACAAATGGTCCCTGCGATTACGCGAATACCAGATGTGGATGGTCATAAACCCTTTTTGTTGGACCTTCTGCTGACCTCACATCCGGAGACCTATTAAGTCTCTGTTGACCTATCAACCCCGTCATTGGGTTCATCGGATCATTGTGTGGTCCAAAGTATTGTGCCTACTACGCGCCCTCCTCGGCCCCGTTTTTTGGATTGTCGCCGTATTTGGCACTATCGGCCAGCAGATTGGGATGGGATGCGGTCTTTCTTTGCATCCTACCCTTGGGGGCCTATGTACTTTTCGTCGGAAGCTCCAGATTCTGTCACTGCCTCTGTCGCCGAAGTGGTTCTGCAGGGCATGGAACTCTTTATTCCATTCTCTGCAGTGCCGATCGGTTTCGCGGTGTGATTATTCAATGGAAATCACATTCCGG
Source organism: Pieris brassicae (assembly GCF_905147105.1). Classification (NCBI taxonomy): domain Eukaryota; kingdom Metazoa; phylum Arthropoda; class Insecta; order Lepidoptera; family Pieridae; genus Pieris; species Pieris brassicae. Next base: position 6,072,871 of record NC_059680.1, read on the forward strand.
CAACGTGCTGTCCGCAAAGCACTATCTTCCTTGGACATTCATAAGTCGAGCGGTCCAGATGGTATCCCTCCAATTGTACTGCGTACTTGTGCTCCTGAGTTGGTTCTGGGAGGTGCTAGCGGTTAGTTTGGACATAGCGAAAGCTTTCGATCGGGTGTGGCACAAAGCACTGCTCTCGAAGCTTCCAGCCTATCGATCCAGCTTTCTGGCCGATCCGACCATCAAAGTCATCGTAGAGGGAGCATGTTCCGACCTTAAACCCGTAAATGCTGGGGTCCCACAAGGCTGTGTTCTATCCCCGACCTTGTTTCTTCTGCATATCAATGATATGTTGCAACTTAGCAACATTCATTGCAATGCGGATGACAGCACTGGGGATACTCTTTACACTGGCCGGGCAGGTATTTCTCGGGCAGTTGTCGATGAGTACCAGAACAAACTTGTGTCTGAAGTCGAATCTCTACTACGTGGAGTCTCGGACTGGGGTAGACTAAACCTAGTCCAATTTAACACCAAGAAGACACAAGTTTGCGCGTTTTCCGCGAAAAAAACACCCTTTGTAGCTACTCCTCTTTTCGAAAACATTCTTCTTGAAGCCACAGCCAGCATCGGAATACTTGGCGTTGACATATTGAACCACGTTCAGTTTCGCGGTCATTTGGAGGGAAAGGCTAAATTAGCCTCCAAAAAGCTTGGTGTGCTCAGCAAGGCGAGACGGTACTTCACTCCGGGCCACCGCTTTCAACTCTATAAAGCGCAAATACGGCCCCACATGGAATACTTTTCTCACCTCTGGGCGGGGGCTCCCCAGTACCAGCTTCCACTTGACCGTATCCAACGAAGATCGGTTCGAATTGTCGACGACCAATCCTTCTCCGAGCGGCTCGATCCTTTGACGTTGCGTAGAGATGTGAGGTCACTCTGCATCTTCTACCGCATTTACCATGGAGAGTGTTCAGAGGAGTTGTTCGGATTAGTACCTGCAGCTGAGTTTTATCATCGAACGTCGAGGCAGAATACCAGATTCCACCCGTATCACCTCGACGTCCGACGTTCCACGACTGACAGTTTTTCAAGGCAATTTTCGCCGCGCTCCACCGCTACGTGGAACCAGCTGCCCACTGAAGTATTTCCGAACCAATTCGACTTAGGGTCCTTCAAGAGAGCGTACAAATTCTTAAAAGGCCGGCAACGCACTCGCGAGCCCTCTGGCATTGAGAGTGTCCATGAGCGGCGGTATCACTTAACATCAGGTAAGCCTCCTGCCCGTTTGCCCCGTGTTTTATTAAAAAATACAGAAAATCAATCACTTAATTATTAATAATTATATAACTCACCAAATCAGAGTAAATCTATCAAATTGACAAAAAATAAAAGAAATAACATTTATATTACAATAACATATTTTGAATTTGTATTGTTTCATGTTTTAAAATAAGCATGGCCCTTTGAATCAGTGTACTGTACTACTTGTAGGCAAACAATTCATATTGAATATGAATTAAGGGCGTACATTTGTCGGTCAATTATAAGCCTGATAACAGGAGAGTGCCAAACTTGGGCTTCTTCCGATAGATAATTCATTTTTTGTTCTGAACTTAAATATTTTTTGGGGAGGGGTTTGTCTCCGGGAACCGCATGACACGCGAGTACTATTGCATAACTATTGCATTCCTTCACGCCGGCTTAGTTTGAAAAACATCTTTCTCTAGACATTACAAATTGGTTGTCGGAATGAGATATCTTTATATTACGAGTACATTACAACAAAAAAGGCGTTATAACGAAAACATAGCTTTTTTTTATAGTTGAGATTGTTTTATACTTAATCTATCAGCACCATAAGACCATAACATTAAAAATAGGGCTTATCTCTCGATTCTGGTACAATTATTAAATTTTGCCTCCGGTATTTTCCCATCTATTTTGATAAACGCGCTTTTGTATTCCCCAAAAAGGCAAAAGTTTCACGTCTTCAAGGCCGGATCGAGAGTTCAGATTCGGGGTGTATGACATTACATGTATGAAGTCTAAATTTATATTTATATGAAGAAAACCGTAACTAGAACTAGTAGTAATAAGTAAAGTTACGAATTTAGACCATTTTTATACTCGAAGTTGACGATTTTTCTATGAAAATAAACAAATCATTTATACTACAGTACCAATTAAAATTGGTCGGTCGGTGGTAGGTCGCTTTATACGTAATCGGTTAAATATTACTTATTAAAATAGACATGAATGAATAGGGAATATTACATTTTTACTTATTAGTCCGCTTTCATTTCATATGTTGTTAACAATAATGTCTTAAAAATGTTTTCGTCACTTCACATTCGCGATTCACCTGTTCCATTATGCGTAGTTATTTAAAAACATAACCAAGGTGTTATATTGCATATCTACTTCAACTGTAAAAAATAGTCTACGTCATCTTTTATTCCTTTGGATTCCATTACCACTGAAAGTCGGGTTTATCACTGAGCCTCCATAACAGTCCCTCTCCCGGTACTATCTGATAGGTACTCCACAAACGGGTAGGCGATGGTCCTCGAGATCTTTTCCGCTAACATCAAAGTCCTCTTCTCTAGTAGTAAAAAAAGAGATAGAAAGATTTAGATCTTTCGTCTTTCATCGAGCCTACATCTGAAATTGCTTCGGTATTGGCCGTGTACTTTATATTGTTATAAGATGTAAGCACCAAATACAAATCAGTTCAGCAAGTTTCGATGCTTAAGCAGAGAACTTATGAGGGACCAAGAAATTTTGGTAACTGTCCTCGAAGTTATGGTAGCATAAGAGCCGGATTGGGCGAAGGACTTCTACGGATGCCCCATTAGGGCCATTTTTCTATTACCTCAAAACAGGGCGATTCTGAGACAGTCGTAACATGTGATGGCCATAAGGGTTTGCCACCCCGGGCGTACCGCACTGTCTCTTGCGTTATTGCAGAATCTGCCCCCCGGCACCTCGAAGCGGCTGCCCTGCCAGGATTTACTGGCATAGGGCAGACAGCAGAAGTAGGAGTGCTGACCCCCGTCTGAACACATAAACAGTTAGAGATGAGAAATCCAGGGGACCGTTCTTCAGAAATGGATGGATGAGTTACAAATCACAGGGCAGGAGTCTGTACAATTACATCTATACGTCCAGTGCTCAACTTGTGGGTAAATAGAAGATGGGAGGCACTCTCTTACCGACTAGTTCAGGTCCTCACTGGCTTGGATGTTTTGTGTATACCTTCACAGGGCTAACAGGAGGGGAGGCAACCCCCATATGTCACGAGTGTGATTTCGTAGACGATACCTCACCTCACCTTGACGACCTTCAACGCAAAAAGGCCTGGAGGACGAGAACGAGATTACGCACCTACTCCACACCTTCGCAACCTTCGCTTCGATCATCGGATTGGGCAACTCGGAAGTTCGGCTAGTAGTAGCGCAGCAGACGCAAAAAAAAACACGGAATAAGATTCAAAACCGGGTATTAAATTCAAGTACACATATACCTCTGCGGCAACGGGGCGGTTTCTACATCCTAACGTTTAGCGGATAAGCTATATTCTCAAAGCCCTACCTGCGCCTCTATACCAAAATATTTTGAAAACATGAAAAACCAATCTTAAATTTATATATTATTATTTAATATTCCAGTTAAGAATGGGTACCATTTTCAACTATTATTAGAAATATTAATTTGGACCTTAAACCTACCATGACGTTTATCCTGTGTTTAATTTCCGGAAAAGTTATGATTGAATTATTCTATAATATCCAGCAGAAATTATTTTATCCATGCCACAAATAAGTGTTTTAAATTTTTATTAATTTAGCAAAAATGTCGTCAGTCGGGATCGTCAAAATAAGACCTTAATTCAAAGCAACAAAGTCGCTTTTACAAGTAACGGAAATTCAGTGAGTTCTTACCTAAATAATAACGTCTGGAGTTAGATAGGTTATGTATCGATTTCAATATGAATGTTGTAAGAGGCTAACAGAGAAACATCTGGTCAGCTCGAATATTTGGTTTAAAAATCTTAAATCTAGAGAATTTGAGGTACAATTGCAAAGTGGGAAACGCTTTAGATGTTGTTACCAAAAGTATTTTTTGAGATTTAGCGCTAAGTATGACTCCCGTATGTCAAAATTGGATTTTGACATGAGTCGTAGTTTGAGCAAGGCTTTGTTTCTCAAGCATCAAAGAATGTCTAAATAAAAAGTTGTGCAATATCTGTTTCCTAAATGTGGCAATGGGACAACTGTGTCGTCATATTTTTAAGTTTCTTTTAAGCAATTTTTTTGCCAGTAATCGAACCGAGTATTGTACCTTAGTTGACCCTAGTTAAGCAAATGAGTTCTATATGAGTTAAAAATACAACTACTGAGCCTAATTTGGAGTTCAGTCGCAAACATTTCTTAATTCGTCGAAACCTTTTTATTTACTTAGTTAATATCATCGAAATTCCCAACCCACCCTAGTAAACGGTCAAGTATAAAAAGGCTATGATCTTATGACAAATACATAATAATTACATATAAAGTAAAATATCATTAATTATTCATATAGGTGCACTTATGTACCAAGGTGCACTTATATACCAACTTAGGTGTCAAGATAATACATTAATACATTTACATTTCCTGCTAGTTCATAAACCATGGGATTAAAAACGAGAGCTGGAGAAGTCGCCGCCGCTATTTTTAATATCCAATTATTGTTTAACTTAATGCCTAATGTCAGGCTGCAATCATTTCACCATTTAAAATAGTTATTCAGAATGCCTTTTTTAAATTATCTATTGCCTAGCAAAAGCAGGATGTGTTATTACGCACGTTTTTCTACAATGTAAAATACACCTTAATACAAGCGGCAAAGACACAATTCGATGTGACCGGAATTATTTTAAGGACCATAATATGGATTGTTTAAACTGCGCAACTCGGCTTCACTAATGTGATGTGTAATGATTCTGGGAATACGTCAGCAAATGATTGTTTTAGGATGTGTTATGGTGAACAAGTTTAGATCTTTACTTAAATAACTGTTAATATACTTATGTAGCTTCCGACAGATTTTTTGCGAGAATGTTTTCCATAAAATATAATTTTGATTTACAGTGCAATTTAATTCTATGCTTTTGTTTTAATTTTAGCCATGATAACGATAACAATTAGAATATAATTTGTTATCGTTATCGTGGTTTGAATTTCTGACTTCTGACAAACAAAACAGTTTGTTTAATACAATAGCGTTACGCACCCGTCGGTAAACTTTGTCGTGTCCCTATTGAGCAAAAAACTCGGCTCGAATCAGGTCAGTGGGTCGACATAAACAGTAAACTTCGTTGTTATAAACAGTCTTCAATAAGGTTCCATATAACCATCTATGTAATTAGGATCGTTCATTCAGTTAATGGATAATTAGCAAAGATATAAAATTGTTTTTATTGGGTCTAATCGGAAGCTGAGAGTAGAATTTTATTGTTTTTAATAGACCTAATCGAAAGAAAGAAGCATAATTAAATGTTCTTCGGTATTATATTTCGTAGTGAGCTACACCGTTATTTAATGATAATTTAAAGGATGTACAATAGAGTTTGTTTTTTTTTTAAATATAATTACTCTAACGCTAATAGTAATGACACTAATAGGCTATATTTGTAAATAAACATCGATTCAATAATCATTCAAATGTGTGCGCTAGCTAGCAAGTCATCGCAACCCGTGCACACTGCATTCGGATCGCGTAATACCTCAGTTCAATGACACCATCGACCTATGAATAACTATAACTAACGCCATCTCTTTTCGCATTGTGTAAACAATATTACTAAATACTCACGTCACGTGAAAGTATCAGCGGCACGATAGCGACATCCGAATAAAATACACATACACTCACTAAAATATTTGTTGACAAACAAAAGTCATACAGATCAACGGCACAATCCAATGGCCCGGGCTGGACTGCCCGGGAACTGGGAATCAGTGCGGTTCACTTCGATATTAGGGACGACAGAGCCGGCTCAAACATTGGTTGTCGCGATAACCAATCACTGAGCTCGCTCGGCTCGCTCGCAACTGGCTCAACTTTGCAGCAGCTAGCGGTGGGGAAGGCGATATACTAATTCGCGTTCGACCTTTTGATATAATATAGATATATGTTCTCAAATTTAAAGTACGTAGTGCGTAGTAGTAAATTAATGGATTACAGCATCGCGACTTGCGCCCTTATTTTCTTAAGTCGAGAGTTGAGCGTTTAGCAAAATAATTAGCCTAGTGGCCACGCCACTAGGCAGACACAAATAGGCTTAACCAATTCGATGATTTCTTAGTCAGCCAGTGCTTTCAGATAATGGAAGCTAGTCAACATTCTGGGTATTTTTTTTATCGTAAATATAATTCGCTAAATATTAACACAAAAATCTTATTACTATTTAGCATATTATTTATGAGATATTTTTGTTTAAACTTGTGTAATATAATTGTCATAGTTTATTGGCAAACATCGCATTTTTATGATATCACATATCTATGCTGACATCCGATGAATTTAATATTATACGAGCCAATGCCATTCATTTTAATCGGGGTTTTGTTGTACTTTTTACACAAATTTGTGAAAAAAACTACAAAAACGATGTTGACTTACGGAAGTCCAAATAAGTACTTGGTCAAGTCTCGACTTTACACTTATTAGTAACATTTACCTAGCACAAAGCTGAAGTACCTAGTAAAAAGTGATAGTGAATCTAATTTGTTTATTGTAGATATATTATGCAGCTCAGTCAACATGAGATCATGCAGGGCGGTAAGAATTTAAAACGTAAGACGAGACGTTGTGCTGTGTTTCATTGTGATTGGCCAATTGTATCTTAAGTCCAGTCCTTTCAAATATCGTTGAAACGCAATATGATACGTCATGTTATTACATCTTTTTGACCAATTGAATTTGACATAGTCGAACGCGTCGTCGAGTTTGTCGTTTAACACACCCCCGAACTAATCCCTAGGCTTGTACAAGTTAAAATTATTTTTGGTAATTACTTCTATGCAACTTAATCCAGGAAAACTGAATTTTCGAACGTTGATTTCATAACGCTTGTATATACATATTAAGTTTCTCATGTAAATAAAACACATTTTTGTAATGAGAAATAAAGTTCTTTAAAAATTATATTTTTAACAGCGAAAATAATACTTACTCACTTCCTCAGTAGCTCTGTGATGAGTTTTAAAGCGTTTAAAAAACAAACGCCTGCGCCTTTTTCTATATTCTTATAATCTGTGAGCGCGTCCTAGTGTGTGGTGGTGTCCTATGAAGGATGCCTAAAGCTTGTTCATAAATTTTACCCAGGTATTATTTATAAAATCAATCGAATTAGAAGAAAACGTGTTGTTTGTTCTTCCTCAGAAAGATTCTTTAGTTTGTTCACGTTGTAGTACATTTGTATAAAGAAATGTGTGTTTAGCGTTGTTACTTGCCCAGTAAATAAGTTAGTTAAGTAAGTTATTCTATAGAATTTATACGCGAAAGTTCTATGATGAAAAATCTGGAGAAGTTTCACGCCAACGTAACCCTATGCCTAATAGTGGAAATCGTATAATAATAATAATAAGTATTACTAACGTATGGCTAAAATTTATTAGGTACATCGGGTTAATCTTCGTCTCTGAAACTGAAATGCAGCTAAAAAGGAAAATTAATCCTTTCGAAAAATAAATAGCAATTAGGCACGAATTATTTTTTGAATACAAGATTTATCTTTGTTCGAATTTTGAAAGTTTTCGAACTATTGGTGTGCCGCACACTTCGTTTATTTAAATAGGGATAAATTGCGCCGCTGCTCGCGAAGGCGGACCGTTGAAGTATCAGTAGGCACTTCTCTAGATTCTCCGTCATAAAGGTTTTAGGTAACGCTCAGTTGTATATATGTCACAGCCTACTAGTTTAATTAGCCGTGCAATTAACAGCCTAGCCTTTTGACTCCTGAAAGATATTCAGCCGTAGAATTAAAACATTTGACATAAAATATTTTTCTTTTAAAATTAAATTCACATTATGATTTTCACTAAACTCTTCCATTGTACCTGTTGTTTTTCATGAAACATTGGCTAACACCATCAAAGCTGTGGTTAGCCGACGCCATATTGATAGTTTGAAGAGTTTCGTTACGAAGTTGAGAGTGGCAGCGGAATTAATTTTAAACTAACAGTCAACAGGCTAGGCAAGTAATGAAACGTGATCCAAGTCATGTGCCTAACTTTTTGATCAATTGGCTGAACATCTTTCAGGCTAGTTAAACGGCTGATTAAGCTAGTTGGCTGCGACATATATATGCTAATTATATCTACTGTACTGAAGCCTTTCGTATAAGTCACTCCTGACAGCTAGAACGTTCTATCACCATACAATTTGTACATTTTAGGTTTCACTACATGGTTGTATTCTTACAATGAACGCTGCTCATGTATTCAATACAAAAATTTAACCTTATTTCTGTTACAATAGCAATTAATGTCTTACGTACGTAGTAGTTCATACAACAGAAATAAAACAAATTTTCTTCTTTTATTTATTACATAAAAGGAGGCACATCTGAAACTTCTTCATCCGGACAAGGACATTTCATCTTTTTCCGTTCAGCCACCGTAGCCGCTTCACCTGCCGCGTTATTCATTTCCCACCAGATGGCACCTCCTAACACATTTCTAAAGTACGGTGGAACGCTGCCTTCGCGAAGAAGGTACCTATACAAACATTACCTTAAGTAAACTGTCTTAAAATTGACTCGGGATACAAACGACAGCAACTGGAACCTAAAAACAACATCAAGGTTTATTGAAAAGGGGCTCTCTTCTAATAAGTCTGATCAAGCGTTGGTTTTACTAAGTACGACACTAAATCCTACGGCACAAAGCGCGGGCAGAGAGAAAAGAGATTGACATTAAAAACCTAGAATATTTAATATTGTTTTTTTTAATCGTAAGGTTAACGCTTCATACTCTACTATATAATTTATCCTTCTTAATATCGGGCTTGCCTAACTGGTTGCCAAATTTTAGATTCTGAGAAATTTTTTAATTTAACTATGACGCATACTAACTGATAAAACTGTTCCTCTTTAAACTCTTCACCTCGGCGACGCCAGTATCGTTTAAGATTTGAGCTCAACTCTTCAGCCGCTGCCACTTCTTGTACTAAACTAGAGACTTCTTCTGTTGATTTAAACTCTCCAGTCGTCTCTCCTAAAACATATCTTTGGTTTACTACATAAAACATTTATGTACCTATATGAACATGACTGGTGGTGGAAGTTGTTAAAAAAGTTCTATTCAGAAATAGGAGTTAGGCGAGTTTCATTCTTGAGACACGGGATAGTGCAAGAGTTTGGCTCGAGTACTCCACTCTCAATAGCGACCCCAAGCATAAATTGAAGTTGAACGCGGATTCCAAGATTGGTAGGGTCAAGGAAGTACGGAGAAGTGATGTAGAAATGAATGTATGTGTGAACTGAACTATGACTCTTGATTGTTAAAATCAAATACATTTTTTACGAACGGGAGACAGACTTTGCGTTGTAGAAACAAGATACTTATTTTTCCCTTTTCAAATGATAATACTGGGTTTGTTTGTACTAATATAAATTTATACCTACCGTCATCGATTTCCCCATCTATAGACATTTCGTCTTGCGACGGTGGCTCCTTTGTAGTAATTGTCATTTTCACACGACTTTGGACGTCTTCTGCCAATTTTGTCTTCAGCTCTTCATACGTCCTATAACCAAAGAAATTTGAAATGAAGTTTTTAAATTATACTACAATTGAACAAATGAAGCCGCGGTGGTTACCAGAATCTGTGACCATAACACTGTCTCTCTAAAGGTATCTGAAGAGTTTTCTAATAAAAGTATTTGATCTATGACTACGGCTCCTGACGAAACAATAGTAGTTACGGGTTGGAAGACACAAATCCTATTAACGAGGGATTTCAATAATTAAGACGCTGAAATGAAACTAGACTATAGGGGTAAGGTTAAAAAGTAAAATCCAGTTGACCCGTTTACAAATTATCGTGAAACCTCGTCACAGAACTTTACTTAGAAATCTCTGAGTTAGTTACCTATGAGCGATGGCTTGAATAATACTATCGGTTCGACGTTCATCTTCAGGTCGTAAGTCAATAATTGGTATGTTCAAAATTGTCCCACTGTCACTCTCAATAATATGACGATATCTTAGAATAGCGTACAAAAGTTCCTTGCCACCCTTCAGTTCTTCTCTTTCGTTCTCATTCCATTGTTGCTCCACGACTCTACAAGTTGAACTCAAAAATTTAATTTACGCCGCACTGAGATATCTAGATCTCAGTGCGGCGTAAATTAAATTTCATACAACAAGACCAAGAAGTTAATAAAAAAAGTAATATTTTGTTTTTACTGAATAAGGCCCGGTAAGATCAAGAGAGAAATAATTGTTTACTTCAAAGTCTATGATGATGTTTCTAATAAATCTGTAATGAGTAAATCTGAAATTACTAAACCCTTAACAATGTACAATAAGGTATAGATACGCCATGTTAGGGTTTAATTGTCCAGGTTCATGCTCTAGTAGGTAATAATGACGAATTGGTATTAACTATATTCAATGAGTATTAAACACCTGTACATATAGGCTATAAGTCTAGCAGACCGAGGTTATCTTTAGAATAGTGCGTGTGCGTATTGCGGTCCGGAAAAACTTCGGTTCGAACTTTCGGTTTGAAACAAAAAGGGGGTTCGAAAGAAACTCACCTGAATAAATAGGCACAAGGCAACCTATCCGGTAGAACATTATCTGGTTTCCGTGGTTTTGGTTTAAATCTTTCATATGGACGCATCCAATGATAAAACCCTTTACCACTATCTTTCTTAAGATCCTTATAAGTTAAATACTTGGGTTTGTCTGCCATTTTAGATTCCATTAACCATTTCTGGGAGAACAAAAATTACGTATGAAATTGAAGAATTTATACAAATATTATCTAAAAAAAAAATATCTGCACAAAATTCAATATAGCAGCTTCGGCAAATACTAAATAAATATTTTTGTAGTGTAAATCGATTTTTTAACTATAATATTTAAAATTGGGAATGAAATATAATACGTTCCCCAAAAAGTCACTAATTAGCAATAATTCATTTCCAAATACAGATTATTGGACATAATACCTCCGATTCATTTCTATGTACTGGAGTTAATATGGATACAATGCTTCGGTGATCGCCAAATGTGTTGTAACGATTAATTGAACACCATGGTTGCCATCGACAATCCTTTTTGTAATCCTCCACAACGCTGCGATGTAGTAATTCAGAACAGGTCAAATCACTAAAAATTAAAAACAATAAGAGCAAAAGTAGAATTTCGAGTCCTTGTACGTACAGGACTTACCGCTTCAAAATAAAGTATCTCATATTTTTCGCTTGGTACATCTCCCTACATTTTCCGTGTTTTGATATTGTGCTTGTGGATTTATTGAGTGATGGTTTTTTACCAACTTGAACAAATTCCCCGTTTTGACAGGATTCGTCAACGACAAGATATTCTTCAGATACCGCTTCGCAGCTCACTGATAGGCTTCCTTCGTCGTTAACAACAATTTTTTTTCCAAATGAATCTTCCATTTTTAACCAGTTTCGTTGTACTTGAGTGACACTGGACATTTCCTCAGGCTTGATTTTAGCCGTGCATTTAGTTTTGGACTGACAGCCTGAGCAGGCCTCGTAAGTTATATCAAGGTTTTCCCCATTAAAACACGCGGTGGTGACTTTATCCAAAAAAATATTAAAATTGTTTTTGTTATTTATTGTAACGCTTGTTTCGTTGGGAGAGTCTATTGTAATATTTCCACTTGATTTATTTATGGTAACTGTAGTGAAATTGGGATGCTCTATTGTATATAAAATTTGTACGGATATAAATCCATCTGTACGGGCCGTTTTGCTAGACTCTTCTTCAACTTTTTTTGAAGTTTCACTGGCGTAGCTACTACTATAATCAGCTTCTTCCAAATCAACACTTTTTTGCGACTCGGACCCTTTTGACTTCAAAGTATCAATATCTCCTGTATCAGAATCAATCAAAGAGAAATACAGTAATTCTTCTTCATTCCACTCTGGGTATATCTCTTCATCTTCAATAAAATATTGGGATATTATACGAGTACCATTAGAGAAAGTAACACTTTGTAAGCCTTCTTTATTCAAAAGAATGTGAGTACCATCCATTCTTCTTGAAAATACTTCACCCAGACAATAATCTGTTGCGGTTCTAACAAGTAATTTTTCCATAAAGAATGAATTATCATAAATCCACTTCTCTTTTAAGCCGCTTGTATCAATAGTTATAAATTCTTCAATTACTAATTCATATTCAGGTGGCTTACTTTCCGATAAATCTTCATCTATAATTACATTTTTAGACGACTTTGAAGATGCTTTACTTAGTTTTTCCTTACCTTTAACCTTGCCTTTTTTATTTTTCTCAGAGCTAGTTTCACTGAGGGTCTCATCTAAATCATTGCAGATGCGACGTTTTTGACAGTTTGTAATGAGTATATATGATCCATCTGGACGCAATATTTCAATGTCACCCTCTATTTTAAATACAACTACTTCGCCATTTAAACTTATACACCTCATTTCTTCATTTAAGTTTGTTGTTGTGGCTATATTAGATTGTTTTATATGAGATATTTGGTGAGAGTTATGTTCATGAATAGTTTCCGTGACAAGGCCATTAGGCCATGTGACAAGTAACGAGTAGAAAGAAATAGTTTCAAATAATTGAGGAATAGTATTGCTAAGTTTAGATGATAAATTTGGCGACTTGACAGTGCTTTCTTTCGGTTTAGCATTTTCCAAAGAAACATTTGCCAATGTAGGTAACGGTACGTCATAAGTTTGTTTTTTAACATAAATAATTACATTGCTTTTACTAACAATTCTAAAAGATTCGCAAGTATCAAGTGTTTCAGGTTTTAGAGAATCTCCCAGAGTTTTATGCATCCAAAATGTATTATCACGATTACCCGGAATTATGTTTAGGCTTATATATTCTAGGTTATTCGGTATCATTAATGAATATGCACTTGTAACTCGAGTTCCGTCTTGGGAAAAAAATATTGAATCTTTTCCAAACACTTCAACTCTTCTATCACCCAAGTCATAACCAGAAAATGGTTTTTTAGGACTTTCCACAAACATGGCAGATTCAGTAGTTTGAAAGCTTTTTAGAGGTTTTGGAGTTGAAGTTGTTGGTGACTTAGCTTTTTTACTACTTTTAGATTCCATTTCCGACTCTGAAAGGGATTTTGTAGACTTTTTAAATTCAGATACCGGAATTTCAGAATCTTCTGGCTCCGCATTTTCAGCTTCAATTAATTCTTTGTGTTTTAAAGATCCCTCTATAAGAAGCTCCATTTGAATATCTGAATTTTCAACACAAGATTTCGCAGTTACTTCACCAATTAATACTTTGCATTCTGACTCTGACTTTAAAGCCATTTCTTCATCGTAGATTTTTTCTTCCTTTTGTATCCAATCATATTGTTCCTCAAGAACGAAGTCAAAGAAGTCTTGTAAACATAATGGAGTCGGCAAATGACAACGCCACTCTTCACGAGATATACCATCTGAATCATGGCTATTAAAAAACATCATAATAAGACAGTCCGTTACTTCACAATACTTGTAGTCTAAGCAGTTAAATTTATAAAAGGCTTCGGTCATTGTTTGAAAAGCACAAGACCCACTAAAATCTTCAAAATATTCAAAATCATCAATAATATGAGCAACAGGTGTACGATTAGCTATTTCAGCTGCCGAGACCAGCTCACTTATATCAGGACATTCAAAAAGAAATTTCATTCGATATGTTTCTTCATCACTCTCCAGAGATCTCACGTTGTCTTCATTACTCTTAAGCATTGAAGGAAACGACGGCGAATTCGAACTCCATTCACGGCACACAGAATTGCATCTTGGAAGTGGTTCGGCAAGAATACTACGTTTCAGATATGTCTTTTTAAATTCTGTTAGTGTACTTATTGGTAAATGGCACTTTTTTAAAGAGCTTCTATTGTTGTATAATTTACGGCAAGCTAAAATATGCAAAAGTCTATTCAATTCTGTAGTTTCTACATCGGTTCTGTCAAAACACGATAGAAGAATATTAATATGAAATTGAATTTTTGCTTCCAACTCGCCTCTAGGGTAATCGTAACTACACCATAAATTATTTGTAGGCATCCCAAATAACATACATTTTACCAAACTATCCAGATTTAAATTTCCTAGATGAAAAGTATTATATTTAACTATATCTCCAAAATTTATAATTAAAGGATTTTTATGGTTTTCGTATTCTTCACCGTAACTAATACGATACGATTTAGTCTTTGCATCAGTGCTGCACAACGCATTAAACACGCCTTTCACTAAATGTTCAGCTTTATCTGCCTTGTCGTCATTTTTTGAATTTTGACGAGGTTGATTTATGGTTACAGCTGTAGATAGTGAAGTTTGACTTGTAGTTTCGCCATAATAGTCACTTTTAGAAACCGTTTGTAAAATGCTATCTAAAATAGAATAAATAGTCATACACTCTAAAGGAATATCTTCAATGAGCCGGCAATAAAAATTAGTAAACTTTCCGTCACTTTCATCTTCTGGTACATTGACAATATCTACATTTTCTAAATAATGAACATGTTGCCTAGTCAAATCTTGAACATCGTACATGAGATAACATAGTTCATCGTAAATTTTTTCAGACTCACCCGATAAGTTTTCATTCTGCCAGTAAGGAGGAGAATATACTAAAAAAGCAGTACCTTTAAAATAATCGGCTGATTGTTTTTGTATTCTTAATTGCTGCAAATCTTCCCAAAACTTTAAAGACTGTTCCATTATAAGATCCGTTTGACTTTGGCCACGTTTCGTTGCCCGAAATAACGTCGACGGTATTCTAACCTCAGCCGGGTTAATTCTAATTTGTACTACGGCTGTCAAAGGTATTCCTATTTTTATAAGACTTTCAGCAAGGTATGGCTCTACAAATCCTGTGACAGCAACATAAATGTTAGGACCATCTGTAGGGAAGTCATCTACGTACACTTTGTCTCTCCACTCTTCACCTCTTACTCGAAGTTGCGTGTTGTACTTTTTATCTTCGTCTGTTTCTGGAACCTCTGGAATTTCCTGGTCTCCCTTTTTACCTTTACCTTTCGGAATTTCCGGGGGCGGTTCAACTGGTTCTGGTTGTTTAACAATAACAGTTCCTCGAACTTCTGACCTGTTAATCATAGTGTTAGACTCACGTCGAATACCTTCTCTGACTTCAAGCTTCTGGCGTTTAATAAAAAGGTATTCATCTTTCATTTTTAATATCAATTTTTTTATTATTAAAGCTAAAATATCTGCCGGAATATCACGCTTTTCTTTTAAATAAGACTGGCCTTCTTCGAATACTCTAAGATTCTCATCCTTAACTTTTTTTTCCCCACCTAATTGATTAACCATAAATATCGTTTCAGTTTTGCAGATATTTTTTATAACAAATCGTCTTTCCTCTGCTGCATATACCTCAAATTTATTTAAGTATAGTCTGTCTTGGTCACTTCCAGCTGCCTCAAATAAAATTACTTTAACTTTCCATGTATCATCATCTAATGCGGCTTCTTCAATGCAGGTGCGCCAGAGAAATTCATCCTCTGTATCTTTACCAGGTTTTTTGGGCCCCATATTATAATATATGTAGTTGTTTAATTAAAAACAATCTATTTGCTTTACAACATAAACTATCAATAAATAAATTGAAATGGTGCACAATCTAAGTTCACAATAGCAAACAGTGACATTATCTGTCAATAAAGCTTAAAATTTACTTTTTTATAAGGTAAGAAAACCTTAAAGATTTATAAATTAATAAAATATACAATTTCGTGTCATTTTGTTTCTCATAGAACACCTCCGTAACAACTAGACCCGTTTCTATGAGATTATGAATATCTGGAATATATGAGATTAGGTCAATAAGTAGATATTATAAAGTGTGGTGCAGCAAGTCAATTAAGTTATACCATTCATAGAATAGTAGCAAACTTCACAATGCTGAAGTATAAATAATATTAAGGTAAATTTTCTCAAAACAATATTCATACATACATATATATAACTAATGCTAATACAATTGATATTGAGGTCAAATAAAAAACAGCAGAACATTTCAATACAAATCTTTTAAACTTAATACAACACATTTGAATAAAGTTAATGTTTATACCACATATACTAAGAGGAATTATCAAAAAAATTATATTTCAGGGAGATGCTTTTGTATCCATGAATATATGAGATTTAGTCCTGTTCTGTTAATGGAATGTCCCAGCCTATGAATAGTGTGAAATTCTCCTTGAACACCTAGCATTTTTAAGTGTTCAAAAGTAGATTTCCCCCAAGATAAATCAACAAGATCATCACTGTTTCCATGGATATGTAGTAATGGAGGCACTGAAATATGGACTAGTTTTAAGAATCAACTGATGGAATACAACATATATATAAATCTAACTGAAGTACTCTCTTTTCATAACATAATAAACACAATTTGAGATAATGAGACATAAGAGCACAATTAGATATTTTTATAAAAATAATTATTAACAATAATTACTTACATTTTCCATCACCATCTTTAAGTTGTTTATAAACAATGGAATTATCATTTAAAAAAGAACTAAAGGCAAATGCTGCTGCTAAGTTGGGCTCCCATCTGTATGCTGTGTGCAGTGCTAATGCACCACCCATTGAGAACCCACCTGAAACAAAAGCAACATTTAAATATAATGATGCATTACATTTATGCTTTTGAAGCTATATAAAACATTATATTGATATAAAATATTATTATTTTAAATGAAATAGAGCAAAATAAATATAACCTAAATCTTATCTCATCAACAGCATCTTATCACACACATGGATAAATCATTTAACTATATTTATCTAATATATCAATGAAATAACAAACCATACTACAACACCTTTGAATTAAATATCTGTAGTCTATCAATTCTGAATTTATATCCTAAAACTAAAAAATGAGTTAAGCATATTTGCTTTAGAACTATTGCTCTTAAATTTTTACATAATTTGATCTATGACCAAATGGAAAATCTGCTAGATGTATTAAAATAATTTTCACTTATAATCTCAGGTGTGTGCCTGAGACATACCCACACACCCACCTAACACTCACTCTCACACAGACTCTCTCTCTATCACACACACACACACCCTCCTAACACCCATACAACTTTATTTGTAACTAGTTGACTTTTTCTTTTTATTTCCTTTAAATTTGTTTGCCTACCCATATATGTATGTACTTTTTGTTACCACTCAGTATGACTTTGCTTTGGAATGGAAGCCTGGTTATCCATATCACAGCTTCTTAACTAGTTTGAAAACCAGTCTACCAATACCTTCTTAACTGATATCTCGTTATTGGTTGCAAATGTTATATGGGATAAAATAAAGAAATTATTATATTATTATCTAATATTCATATGACACCCTATAAAGAATACATTAATATTTGAAGTCTTACCTACTATGATCCTATTCACTGGAATACCACTTAAAACTTCTTTTTTGATTAAATTTTTAACTTCTGTTTCTATTTGTGCTAGTGAAGATAAATTTTCAGGAACTTTTTGGTTAATATCTATCCGATCAAACCAAACATTTCTCATTTCACCAGCAGCAGGTGTATATGGTTGTAATGGAGCTGTAGGGTATATTATTTTTATTTGAGAAAATGAAAAGTTTTTAACCATTAAGTCCACCCATTGCTTCATTAAGTCACCAGTGCCACCTAAAAACAATTTTATCGTCCGGTTACCTTTACTTATTCTCATTCAAACACGTTGGAAGTTGTATTGGTAACTTTACTTATAACATACCAGAGCCGTGGAAAAATATAACGGTCCCTGTTTGATTGACTCCAGAAGGCATTTTGAAATGCACAGCTGGTATACGCGACATAGTAGAGAAAATATTAGAACAATTCGCAATTAAATTTACTATATCTTTTTATTTTACTTTTCAATAAATCTTCTAATTAGCAAAACAACAACATTGCTATAATTATATAATAAAAAATAATTATCTGTAAAAAATATTAAAGTTTTGTTAACGTCAAGATATCAGATTTGTTATTTGACATTCGAGTATTTTGATTTTGAGATAGGCAGTTGCGGCTTAAATTTAAAAGGTGGTGTTTAATATTATAATATTAAGTGAAAGGAAATAAATAAGGTTGCACTGAAACAACTAAACAACCATTTTTATTCATAATTATATATATTATATGACTCTAATACAATAGTTACGTCATAATCTCGATGTCTGATGCAGTTTATAAATATTTTCACTATATTATTCAGTTTACATCGAAATTTATTAAATACTCACGCATTATTATTTGCACCAAATTTATTATTAATGTTCCACAATTGGTTTAGTGATTGCAACCTACATAACGTATACAGCTGGTTTATTTAATAAGTTCTGTTAAACACTGGTTGTTCGGATAGAATAAAATATTACGTATATTCGTCTGTTATGAGCAACATTTTTAATTTTTAACAAAACAACGTAGTACTTTCTTTTCTTTTTTGCCACGTTTTAACTTGGATCCAAAACTATCAATAACATCATCAGGATTTAATAATTCTATTGACCTATTTAGTAAAATCAATTCTTTCTCCTCATTGTTTAATAGTCTTGATACTCCTGGCGGATTCCAATGAAATTTGTGCTGATTTATAATATTACTTTTTAGTCGTTCATTATGAGTATGTAAAATTGTTTCAATACCATTGGAAACGTGGTACTCATTTGGCGCAGGGCTCTGTTTATGGCAGGGTAGAAATCTCTGAACCCTCGTTAATGGCCCATGGGTGACTGCAGGGTAACATCTTGCTTTTTCTGGTGTGTAGTAAGATGGTCCAGGTGCTTTAACTTTTGCATGAACCGCTATCCAGTTGAACCAAGGTCGAAATCTTGCTTCAGATGAAAAGAATGGTGAACAATGTTGTAACTCTAGCGATCTTTTTTTTATGCTTGATGGTTGCGCATGAACCGAAATGGATCTAAGTCCTTCCTTTTTTAAAGGTCTCATCCTCACCGTTTGGGATTTAAACTGCCATGTGAGATGTTTTGTTATTGTTTTATTTTTATCCTCGAGCGAACCATTTTCAAATTCTTCAATATAGTCGTGATCATCTTCGTCATCATAAATTATTTCTTCAAATCTTTTTGAGGACACAAAAAATGGAGCTTTTGAACATCGAATAAATTGGCAAGGTTTGTAAATGGGAACATAGCTTGCTGGACTTAAATCCACTAATTTTGGAGTTTTTAGTCTTGTGGCGTGAGATAAAAAAGGTGCTCTTGGTGGTAAGATTGCTTTACAAAATTTACTTGGACGTTTAGGTAGATCAAAGTCACGTTGAAGCCAATGGTCTGCTGGTCCCGGCCATTTATTTTTGTTAAAAATAGAGCTACGAAATCGTGCTGCCTTTGGTCCTAAATAGCTTAATTGAGTCCCTTTAATATTTTCAGGTTTATAACTACTTGGCCCAGGCAAATTGTCTAATATATTTCTTCTTTGGACCATTTCTATAAATCGGAATTGCTTTGATGTTTTTCTTTTAAAGGATCTTACTTTTTCAGCACAAATTTCATCAATATTTGGCTCATGCACTAATGAATAATGTGCCGGCCCAGGAAAGTCGTCTTTAGCTATAGGAACTTTACCCGTCCTGCGACTCCACTTACAGCCTCTATAAAACGCCGTAGATTCATTTATGGCCGTATTATAAAATGGAGGACATTCTTTCTCAGGTTTTATAAAAACACGTTTGTGGGAGCCATCTGGGGTAATTTCAAATCCATTATCGTTTTTCGAAGGAGCTGACAGTCCACTACTTTGATTAGATTTTGGTGGTGGGCCTTTATATAATATACGTCTAACCTTCCCTTGACATATTACTGCCGGTGTACTTTTATCATCACTTTCGCATTCGCAAACATTTGGATCTTCGCATTCACATACAATATCTTCGAAACTAGAAAATTTATTAACAGCTTCATACGGAAATCTAGGAATATTGGACATCAAGGCCGAACAGTTGGGAATGAAGGATGTGGTATTATTGTTATATATTGCATGAGTCCATATTTTATTGCCAGACTGTATTTGTCTTTCTTGTTTGGATAGAAATGGTGCTTTATTGCTTTTGACTAACGCTGTACCGATGTTTTGATATGCACCAGGATCTAAAATTCTAAAATATGGAGGTGATGAGGCAAATCTTTGATTACGGTTGTAAGCCATGATTGTGATCAATTTATCATAAAATCTAGGAGAAGTTTAGGATTAACAAAATAAATTATACAAAAGGTATTTTACGGCAATATTATAGTGACAGTCATGACTAGCTTTAATGTTGAAGTCAACAAAGTTATCTCTGTATTCTGTTTGACTATGGTCTATCTTTTGTTTGGTTGCCAATCCTCCTACTCACTAGATTTTATTGAGAGTAATAACCAAGTATTATTGAGAGTAAGAATCAAGTATTATTGAGAGTAGGAACCAAGTTACAACTCTTCTATACTTCTTAATGTCTTATAATAATACTCTCTCTCTAGTACCCACAACTTGGCACCAACGTGCCCCAGTTAACATTTCTGTTTATTTAATTTTACAATGCTGTTTCTTGACACCTAAAAAAAGAATCTTAAATACTTTTAATTTAAGTTCAAAATAGCCAATTGGTTTTGTGAAGAGAATAAACATGTATTTGAACCATTTATGTAGGACTAGACAATTGTAAATTGAATAACATAAATATTAACAATTTTATTAAAAGTCCTAGTGATTACAGTTATTATAAAACAGTAATGTTTTTGAGTGAGACAGTCTAAAGTAACAGTTAAGTTAAGATCAATGATTATTCGACGGTGCATTAATTAATTAATCTAGGCAAGATTAATAACATGTTAACAATGTAGATAGACGATAGGCCGTATCTGTGGGTGTTCACAGATTCACAAACTATGATTAAGTTTTCTTTTATCTGTGACCTTTGTTTTGGTCAAAGATTACAATATAACATAGGCTTTGACTTTTGATGTTTACATCTTGCAATTTCGTAGTCGCAAATCCGCATCTAAATACTAATTTAAAATTTACATTCATTTATTACTGTTCAGTGCTATTATATCATCTGAGTTTATTTCAGGGTTCTGATGACCATAAATATAATTCAAGTTTAATAACATTTAAACACACAAAAGATGAATCCTCAAGCCTTAGCCGTTGACTACATCGCTCTAGAATAATTAAAGTCTCTTGATGACATTGCGATAAGTGTTTCAATTACTTTAATTACTTAATGTTAATATAAAGAACGCTGCGTCGCCATTGTAATAATGAATAAATATACAAGTCTATCTGCTGTTTTGTTTGACTAAACCCTGGTACAAATCATGTTATAACTGTGTACTTGAGTCAGATATGGGATTAACCCAGTTCCTGCTTTGCGCGGCCCTGGGATGGATAGCATTAGCCTTATGCGTATTTGGAGAGAAAGAGAATATAAATAGTTGTAATAGTACAAATCCAGAACTTGTAGAATATCACTTTACAACTGATGTTGTGCGAAGTGAGCACATAGTTACATTTTCTGGTTATTTTTCTAAGTTATCTAGAGAAAACTATATTACAGCTGCACTTAAGAATTCAGGAGTAAGTGTTTTTTTGCATTGAACTTAGAAATTAAATTCTATTAAGACTACATGTACTCCAATATTTAAATTTATGTAAATAACTGCTTTGCGCGCCTCTGGAATTTATAGAATTAGCCTTATATATAAGCGGTGAGAGAGAGAATACAAATAGTTTTAATAGTACAAATCCACAATTTGTTGACTATAAATTTACAACTGTTGTAAACTTATAGTTAACATCAGTTCCTGATGTTGTGCTAAGTGAGCACATAGTTACATTTTCTGATTATTTTTCTAAATTATCTAAAAAAAATTATGGCTGCACTTAAGAATTCAGGAGTCAATGTTTTTGGATTAAACCTTGAGATAAGTTTCAATTAATACTACAGATACACCAATGTTGATATATTTTTATTTGTGTAAATAACTGCTTTATTCATAAGTGATTGGTAACACTATCATAATTCCATGTTTGATTTATCTATTTCAGATAAAAAATTGGACTATCTTGGAAAGAGAAAATGCAGCCCAAGACTTTCCTAGTGATTTTGAAGTTATTGTACTTAATGAAGACCAAAATCTGGCTTTAAAATCACTAGGTGATCACCCTGCCATTCGACGAATCACAGCTCAACGGCAAGTACAGCGCACTATAAAATACATCAAAGAGGTATTTATTTACTTATATTAATAATTAAGCTTTTTTTGTATTTCAATTAAATAAATGTTAATAATAAAAGTCTACTATATATGGTATATGTGAAATGGTATCTGTAAATCCTTGCCTTCTAAATAAAGTACTTGTTTTATTATAGGATGACTGTGGATCACCAGAGTGTCTCTACTCTGGCTGGAGAAGTCAAAGTATCAAGGGGCATGCTTTACACTCTCTGAGAAAGTTGCAAGAAGTGAGTACTATATATTTATTTTCACAGGGATATAAATTATTGTTCAGGCACATAACTGCAATAAATCCTGGTGCTTATTGATCAAAACTCATTATTTAAAACCTTGTCCGTATAACCACTAAGTCATTCTCTATCATACTATGTGGGACATTGTATTAAGCACAATTCTATATAGCAATATTCAATAGCATTTCCCTATTCAATCTATGTGTACAAGAAACAAAAAAGAAACTTGCTATCTCTTGGCTTGAATGAATTAGACACAGCTGACCACCTCCACCTGATCAAAGAAAATATCAATAATTATTAAAATTATCCTCCATTTTAGAATGATGGCTACTCATCCCGAAAGCTGTTAAGAACAGTGCCCCGACAAATAACGTCAGTGTTGAAGGCCGATGTGTTGTGGTCGCTCGGTGTAACAGGTAAGTTCTGTTTTCCCACTTGAGTTCAATATATTTTTTTCATACTTTCTGTCTTTTATATTTTTGTCTCTCTATGTGTTGTTTTGTTTTGTTTTTCTATGAAATTACAGAACCTAAATTTGAATACCTGCTTTAATTTTATGCTTTATTGAACGAAATTATGTAAGTTTAATTGTTTATTGAGTCATGTTCATTTGTTTTTGTAATGATAAGATATGTATATAAATAAGTTAAATTCAATTCAGTCTATCCTGATTTATGCTTATCTGAATAGTTAAACATAAATTTTCAAGTGGAGTTGCTCTTCAATATACCATTAGAGATTTAATGCTAGACTCCTTTCACACACAAATAATAATATAATATTAATTGTAGGTGAAGGCGTCAAAGTTGCAGTATTCGATACCGGGCTGTCACGCAACCACCCACATTTTGGTCATATACGTGAACGAACCGATTGGACTGGGGAGAAAACGCTAGATGACGCCTTGGGGCATGGGACGTTTGTTGCTGGGGTAATCGCTTCAAGAGCAGACTGCCTTGGATTCGCGCCTGATGCTGAATTGCATATATTTCGCGTTTTTACTGATAACCAGGTTTTGTTTTTGTTATCCTACATGCTAAACAACTCCGACACAGCTTCAAATGAAGCAGACATTTCTGGTTATATAACATTGATCCTTCACAAGTAGGTGAGCAGCCTACAACTTTCGAAAACCTCTGAAAAATCTTTCCGCACATTACATTACATTCATTAAACCACTATAACGAAGGCGGCTAGAAGATTACCTACTAATCATAATTTTAAATTCCTTAACAAGCAAATGCAAAGATATTTTTTTTATAAGATTTACATTCATTAAACTACTCACCGGAAATATATACTGGTTTGGTTAACTACAGTATCATTAAAGTCGAAATAAATATTTTTTATAAAATAATAAAAAATAAAATGTATTTTTAAATAACCTTAAGAAAAAACACTTTACACACAATAACTAAAAAAAAAATTAAATTTTCTGTGAAGAAATAAAATTAGCTCCATAAAAAAAATAGAAAAAACATGTATTTTCGTAATTTGTGAAGTATGGCCAAAGCATTTCTGAAACGCGCTATCGAAGCAATTCCGATTGTTAGGTATATATTAACCGAAGGATGAAAACTAAGTAGGGTCCGTTATTACACAGTAAGCGGCAATCGTCAAGATTCCGTTGTTAGACGATTTGAGTTCCTCAATGATTATAAGGGGGTCCCGTAAGTGTGCCCGCCAAACCTAACTGTGTAGCAGCTTTGACCCGCACTTTTATTAAAGTTAATAATGTAATTGTCGAAATTTTATGTTGGGAATATTTTTGGGGCATAAAAATTAAAAATGTAATCGATACATATTAATGTTACGGTATAATATTATAGAAATATTTTCTGTTTGTCTTATTTGATATTTTCATTAGGGTCCTTTGAAATGTCTCCGTATTAAGGCCATCTATTGGCGCAAAGCGATTTGTAATATTCGTGGGCTTTCTTAAAACCGAATGGTTGTGTCCCATTATTTATTAGTATGACTTATTTCGGGTTTAATTAATTGACACCAGGTCTTTTTAACCGCTATTAATTATATCATTTATACAATGTGATGATTGCGTTCCAGCGTACGACTGCTACGTTTTTTTCATGACTGCCTATTTGATATTCTCATTAGGGTCCTTTGAAATGTTTCCGTCTTAACGCCATCTATTGACGCAAAGCGATTTGTAATATTCGTGGGCTTTCTTAAAACCGAATGATTGTGACCCATTACTTATTAGTATGACTTATCTGGGGTTAAATTAATTGACACCAGGTCTTTTTAACCGCAATTAATTATATAATTTATACAATATGATATGGCGATTGAGTTCCAGCGTACGACTGTTACATTTTCATGATTGCCTATTTGATATTCTCATTAGCGTCCTTTGAAATGTTTCCGTATTAAGGCCATCTATTGGCGCAAAGCGATTTGAAATATTCGAGGACATTTTACAAAAACGGCTGATTGAATCCCCTTATTTATTATTGTGGCTTTTAAAAAAAGAATAGTGTAAAACATTTCATCGAAATCTAAAACAAAAATATAAAAAACATATGACAGATTCAAATCCACGATTTAAGCGTTTATTTGAATCAAAGAAAATATGTTTCTGAAACGCGCTATCAATGTAATTCCGATTGTTAGGTATATATTAAACCAATGATGAATATAAAGTAGGGTCCGATTCTACACAGTAAGCGGTTTTCGTCAAGATTCCGCTATTTCACAATTTGAGTTTCTCGCTTATTATAGGTGGGCCCGTAAGTGCGTCCTCCAAACCTGACTGTGTAGAAGCTGTGACCCGACATTTTATTAAAGTTTACGTTTTCATTTTGGTGTGTTAAATAAATCTTTTAAAAAGACTTTAAACTTTTAGTGAGTCTCAAAAAAAAAAATAGTATAAAATATTTCATCTAATTCCAAAACAAAAAACAAACATGCATAATCGTGGATTTGAATCTTAGTCAAAATAGTATGTGTACAATGTACATAATAACTTCCACCAAATACAAATCAAACGAACAATTCTTGTTCAATAGGTACAAATACTTACCGTTGAATACGTCATGTTTTATTTGTTAAATTTCCTTCGGTTAATAAATATCACAAATTTTTAATAATAACATTATTTTAGGTGTCCTATACATCGTGGTTCCTCGATGCATTTAATTATGCAATTATGAAGAAAATTGACGTCCTAAATCTAAGTATAGGTGGACCAGATTTTATGGATCACCCATTTGTTGACAAAGTATGGGAACTTACTGCAAATAAGGTGAGCTAATAAACTTTTTGTACATTCAAATCAACGCTAAATTTGTAATAAATCTATTTTTTTGTAAAAATACACCGTGAAAATAACTTTCAAATAAAATACAGTGGATTTCATTTATTATGAACTTGGTTGTAGCTATGACGACGTAAAATTTAAAGCATACTTTAGTGCAAAATTCATGTGACTGTAGCGACTTGGGACGTAAGGCCGAGTTCGGGTATAACGACTGTTTTCATGAATTTGCAACAAATTCCTAGAAATCCTATGCAGATATTGCGACCGGAGTCAGCCGCCAAAGCCACAACTATTTATCTCTATCACAAAAATTTCCTATCTTAGGAGTTAAATTTAAAGTACAGTTAAAAGGTGGTATTCTGTGTAGCAACAGACTAAAGTAAACTTTTGAATAAGTATGGCTGTATAGACGCACATTCACTGTTAAAGAAAAGGCGGAAATCACATCAAAATTGAAAAACGGTGAAAAGAATACTGATTATTGCAAAGAATACAAAATTTCCTATTCAACAATATCTACGATTTGGAAAAACCGTGATAAATTATTTAGAATACTTTGAATCCAAATCCTTAAAAATTTAAAAACACACAAGGACAAAAAAATAAATACTAAGTTTTTTTAATGTAGTTGTATAAATGATTTCTTCTGATTGTTATAAATTAATATAAACTATACACATGTATGTGTCTTTTTCTACCTTTTCCTGTTAAGACTTCCGGATATAAAGACGACATTCTTCATCATCGTTATTCGCGAAATCGAGTGTAGTATTAATAATTGATAATCATAAACAATAAATCCAAACATAAAATAAGAGACAAATATAATTATTAGATAAATGTATGTTACTTTATCAGAAATTAGTTGTCGATATCGCTACACAATACATGTAACTGGGAGATCACAGGCTCCTGCAATACAGTTCTCACCACTTCAGAACCTGGCACAAATAATAATAATAATTATTAAATAAATTCACGATTTTATGGGACGTACCAAACGAGCTGGCTTTAATAAGAACTGCTTATCGCTGTGCATGCATATCATGCATAAGTAAGGTAGTGAGGCTTACGGGTGTGTTGCCCTTCTTCAATGATACGCTTAAATACTTTTACTGACAGCTGGTGTTGGTTAGTGGTAGCAAAAAGTGCTTCAAACAAATTTAAACTGTTACAACAGGTGATTATGGTGTCAGCGATTGGTAATGATGGACCGTTGTATGGTACATTGAATAATCCGGCTGATCAAATGGACGTTATTGGCGTGGGTGGCATCGGGTTCGATGACCGGATAGCAAAGTTCTCCTCAAGAGGGATGACTACGTGGGAGTTGCCACATGTAAATATGTTTAATGTTCAAAGCGGATTTAAACATTTACCTTCACATGTATGGTTACAATTTTTTTTACACAGATAACCGAATAATAATTTATTTGCACCGACTATTTTTTATGTACGATGAAGTTATCAGGTATTTAGATATCGGAGCTGTGTTGAACTGGTTTTAGTATATTAATCCGTGATTAAAGATTGAATTGTCCGTTTAAAAAAAACTTAACTACAGCTTTAACGGAATTTGCCATTGTTTTAACCAGGAATCAGAGTCAAAAGATCGCTTACTTCTTTAAATCGGTTACAACAGTTTTGCATTTATAATTCCAATGATATTAATAATTAAATATGGTTGTATTGTCAGGGTTATGGCCGCGTTAAACCCGACATAGTGACATATGGGAGTGGAGTCCGTGGCTCCAGCGTGAATGGAGGGTGCCGGTCTCTTAGTGGTAAGTCCAAGAAAAACCATAGACAATAAACAAGCGAATTGTTTTAATAACTCGATGCTCTGTTATTTTATTTATTAACACTACACATACAGATAAAATATTACACTTAAACTTTAAAACCTGTAACCACGTATGTGTATCCTTACAAAAATAGAAAATTTATACATAAGTTTGTTTTGTTAGTATATTCTTGAACCATATAGGTACTACTTTTAATCGCATTTTGATTTAATGGCAGTATATGTAGTTATGTGTTTTATTCGAAGTGAATGAATGCTCTGTTGAAACTGTTAGACTTATTAGTTAATTTGGCTTATGCGAATGAAAATTCCTGTCTTGCGAAGTTAATACTATTATAAAATTAATCAAAAGGTATTATTTTATGTATAATTTATTTAAATGCCCGTGTTTAGTTTATAAAATTGATTGATTGTTACTATTCGTCAAAATTAACTAATGACTAATACAGATACCGGCAAACTTCTTGAGGATTAGCATGAGCGCTGGGAGCGTGTGGGAGTGGGGGAAAATTAGTGCATCGTGCGCGGGACACAGACATCAACTAATTTACAAATCACGAGATCGACACCGCCCGCTTCAACACGCTCCCAGTAATACCTAAAAATCGCTTCTGCGCAGGCAAGTACATTTGTTCAAGATGTTTGCCGGTATACATAGAATTTTTTTTTCATTTACCAGCCAATAATGGGCACACTTTTACATACAATTTTTTTAATATGCAGCATTAATAATAATAAACTACAATCATGAAGGTATAAAACATTCATTCAACAATTAAAGACTAAAGGAACATTTAAAGTGTGAGAGCAGCAATATAGACCTAGCTAACTCCTTAATCAGAATGCTTAGGCCACAACGCGATCTTTAGAAAGAAGGAAATATAGGACGACTGGATGCTTTGGGTATCTAGAGGGTACATGACTGTAATTCCATCAGCAGTTCTTTTAAATATACCGTTTAAATTCAATGTAATGTCAAACTTTCTAAAAAAACGACTTCTGATAATGCCTCCACGCTATACTGAGTTTACACTGTAATAAAAACTTTCTAAAAAAATGACTTCTGATAATGCCTCCACGCTATACTGAGTTTACACTGTAATAAAAACTTTCTAAAAAACGACTTCTGATAATGCCTTCACGCTATACTGAGTTTACACTTTAATAAAAACTTTCTAAAAAAACAACTTCTGATAATGCCTCCACGCTATACTGAGTTTATACTGTAATAAATAGGATTTTTTTACGGAAATAACAGGTACATCAGTAGCATCGCCAGTTGTAGCCGGTGCAATAGCCTTATTAGCCAGTGGTGTGCCTAGACAGAACCTAACGCCGGCTTCGGTCAAACAAGCGTTGTGCATAACCGCTCGAAGACTGGTAGGGCCTAACATGTTCGAGCAAGGACACGGGAAATTGGACCTTATTAGCGCCTATCAGGTAATGTGGGAGCTGAAAATTGTCTGTCTTAATCGGCCCGAAATAAACAATGATAACAGGATTTGTTCGAGGATTTAAACAGATATAATCTATATAATGTCTACAAATATATTAAGATCATAATTAACCATATCGGAGCAACCATTCTATTAGATCCTTACATATGAAATTGGCGTTTTGTATGGGAGTCAGGAGTCAGGAGGAGGAAAAAGTCGAATATTTTTAATAATTTTTTTTATCAAAGTATTGTTACGAGCTAGGGGATCGGATAGAAAATGTCGTAGATTTCTTCAACGGTTTATTTCTTGATAAATCAATGAGGAATTTATGGGCACAAATTAATTGCAGAGATGCACTAATAACACACAAAAACACAGTCACTTATTACTTCACTTATGCACACGTCACACAGTACTTTATAGCTTCGGTGTTCCTCTCGTGTAATCGCATTCAAAACTAAAGGCGACTAGTCGCGTTTCGGCTCGCTTATATATCCCTGGGAATAATTCTAAACAATATTCGAGTAGCGATTGCACAATTCTAGAACGTTCGCACTCTTTGTCTCTTTCGCACGTTGCTCCGTCCTTGTCGTACGGCGTTCTAGAGTGCTCAGTCTAGTTTCGAGAAAGTTCTGATCTCTCTCTCTCTCTCGTATCATTTCATCCTTGTCTCACACCTAGAAAGGGGGTATAACTAGGCCTGAAAACGCCTGAAAACGGGTCCCCTGAAAACTGCACCACTCAACTACACATGTTCTGAAACCGACTGAAAAAAGGTTTCAGCTTCCTGAAAACTAGGGTGACATTATGGAAATTACAATTGTCTAATAAGTGTTTAACCCTCTCCTGAAACGATCAGAAATCATATTACAGCCTGCTGAAAAGTTCTCTAACTAGTGGAAAAGTATAGAAACATTGCAGTCGACCCGTCTTCGTAACAGTATGAACCATTGTTTTCTATGCACTTTTGCCATCTCATAGGTAGTGCATTGATCACTAAAAAAACCAGTCGGACGGGAATCAATAAAATCTTTGAAGGCGATTTGGACTGACTCCATCAGAATTAAATTTTTTCCCTTGCAAGAAGTTTCCAAATTTCGAAAAAAATGGTAATCTGTTGGAGCAAGGTCCGGGGAGTACGGAGGATGTCATAGACATTCCAATTGAAGCTTTTCTAATTTGGTAGCCGTTTGTTGTGCAGTGTGTGGTCTAGCGTTGTCGTGAAGTAGCAGTGGCGTGGAGCGATTGACCAACCTAGGTTGTTTAGCCGGTAGCTTTTCCATCATGGTTTGCAATTGCTGACAATAGAAATCAGCCGTAATAGTCTGGCCAGATTTGAGAAAACTGCAATGAACAATACCGGCACTAGTCCACCAAACGCTTACAAGTAACTTTTTTGGGGTTAATTTTCGCTTGGGGCAGGATTTGGCTGGCTGGCCAGGATCCAACCATTGCGCTGAGCGCTTCTGCATATGTAAGGACCTAATATATCTTAGAGAAGGCTTAAACCGTGGGAAACATAAACGCTTAGTAAAGAAAAATACTTGAAACGACAAATGAATTTTCCAATAAAACCTGTTCCTGGTTGGTAAATATTTTATCTATATAGATTTTTGGAAATATAAAATTATTACTTGATTGTCATATATTTATCATTAAATTTTATGTCAGAAATTTCATATCTAAAGTATGAGGTGTGAACTCTTTGTTCAGTTTGAAAAAAAATATTTTTTAGCATCGACACAAATATATTTAGGTGATACGAAGATCTTCGGGATGTAGTTATTAATATTCTGACATTTCGGCATCAATTTTCAATTATTGTATTGAGAGTTAGATAAGGACAAGACATCCGAATCTCTCTTCACTGACAAAAAGTATAAATGAAATTATAATAATAATATTTATTAATATATAATAGAAGGGATTGCAAAATACTATCCCGAATCATCTCGAGGTCTGTCGCTTCGCAGCTGTGCGGGTTTTAAGGCAAATTTTTCCGCCCACCACCACTATGTGGAACCTACCCATTCTAGAGTATTTCCGTACCAATTCGACTGAAGACTCCTTCAAGAAAAGAGTGTTATTATTAAAAGGCTGGCAACGCACATGCGAGTCCTCTGGTAGTGTTAGTCCATGGGCACTCAAATTTAACATCAGATGAGCAGCCTCTCCGTTTGCCCCTGTTTTTATAAAAATGAAGCACTTAACCAACATAACCCTGCATGTTAGATACTGATTAAAAAAAAAGGATTCAGTTTAAAACAATCTGAGTTAAATCAAAATAGGTCTAGTAGACAGATATATTTCATATTTACAGGTCGATGTTTTTAATTACTTTAATTTATTTTATGTACAATTCAAATTTAAGTTTCTACGCGAATACGAGCCCCAAGCTAGTCTCAGTCCGTCATACATTGATCTAACGGAATGCACGTACATGTGGCCGTATTGTACTCAACCGTTGTACTACAGTGCTCAGCCAACGATTGTCAATGTCACTATTATAAATGGCCTTGGTGTAGCTGGAGAGGTGGTAAGATAAAATTTAATTAAATTAAAAAAAAATGCTTAAAAATCAATAAACTTTAAAATATTTTTATTATAAACTAGCAGATAGAAGTTTAATACACAAACTGGAAGTTATAATTTTTGATTCAATAATGTTGATCAAAGCAAAAAAACATTTATATTTACGAAACAATTCTTGAATCCACTTGAACACATATGTTTTTATATGAGTATAATTACAAACACACGCACAGATTTGAAGAAGGGATCTGTAGCAGTAGGACCGCCTTTTAACTTGTGATGTAAATAAGGAATTACATTCTTAACGTAAATAAATTATTCTATAACATTCTTGTCTGTTTTCAATATGGACGAGAACTGGCAATTATCTCCGATACTCTTTCGTATTTTTTTTTACAAATGTAAGCATTACAATTACCTAAATTACTTATAATAACAGTGGTATTATAAGTATTTTGAGCATCACATTTATGTATCTGTTTCGTGATCACTTGTCAATCTAATAGGCGAGTAGGTGGTTCTGTGCCTGTGTCTTTACCGAGTAAGTGTTAAAATCAAGTCGACAAGTCTGTTGGTGCACAACGACGACGTCAGCACTGTTTTTAAAGGTTTACGAATAAATTTATTAAGATGAGAATTTTTAACAAACACAAATTTTTAAACAAATACACTGAAACCTGGTGAATTGGGATCTCAAGGGACCAAGACATATGTACCAATTATTGAGGGTTTTCAATAATCCAGTTTTCCAATTAAACACGTTTAAATTTATAGTTTTTACAGAGGTCGAAATGTGCCGTTATTACTTTTTAGAGGTGGAAATGTTAATAAAAATGCGTATTTTTGATGTTATGAATTTAATGTAGGTATGAATGTACATACATAATGTATTGCGTCGAAAAAAAATACGGTAAAGTTTATGACTTAAAGTAATCGGTTACATTTGTTTGTATTTGATTGCTAATTGCTAGCAAAACATGAGATATGTAGTACTGACAATCAAAGCATGCGCGAAAGACGACGAGAAATGTATGTAAGTAAACAAACACGTTTTGACGTGTTGAAATCTGATTAATTTGTCTCACTTATACAGGTAATTGAGATTCAGATCAATTATAGAGGTAAACATCGAAAAAGTCTTAGAATTAAAATCTTATTTAAGCAGGTTCAAAAAGTACTATTAACAGAGGTAATTTAATGAAAAAGAACCGGGACTTGGTAGCAACTCTCAATAATAGAGGTTTCTCATTTATCCAGGTCCTTAACCAGGTTTCACTGTACTAAACTAACGTCGTCTCACGATGTTTTTTTCTTTTGATTACACAAGCACAGCCGGGATGCGAAGTTGGTACTACCGCAAGTTTGGATCGCTTATCTATACAACGGGTAGTTTAATCCCTTTGTATGTATATCACTAACGAGTCCCAAATTAAATCCCGTATAAACAATGATTGTTTCGCTATAAACAAAAGAATCACCTACCTGCGTGAACCCTATCAATACGTATATTGTTTTCAGAAACGTGTAACGTGGCACCCACATTTGCCGAACGGATTAATATTGTCCGTGGCGGTGGACCATATTGATATCATTTGGCCATACTCTGGATGGCTGGCATTAAGGTTCACTGTGCTGGAAAGTGGGGCTGATTTTGATGGAATTGTTGAAGTAAGTTTTTACTAGTTACTACCCTGTAGTATCTTATAATATAACCTTATGATTAAAAGAGATGAGTTAAAAGACAATAAAATGGTAAAAATGGTAATTTGGCATAATATTAATTACATTAAATTAATTTTGTCCACTACTTGACCTCTTACTCGACTTTGGCTTGACGTTGTTTATGGTACACATTGTGTATTAGCAATAATAATAACGTTATTATTCTGCGAATTTGGCAATGAGTGAATAAATTTCAGGGACATGTGAATATTACAATTGAAAGTTTTGACGAGTCGTTTCGTCAAAAGACCAGGAATACAACACTGATGCTACCAATACGGTAAGTATTTTCAATTAATTTAACATTTTGGTTGTACATTAAATGAAATATGTAGCAGTTACTACACAATTTATTAAGTAACAATGCTAGTCCACTATGTCGAAATTTCGGTGGTTTTTGACATACAGGGGTCATGGCGGGTATTTAATATAAATTGTCGATCGATCTAGGCTAACTTAGTAATAAGTAATTTAAGTCATATTTCACTTGAGAAAGTGTCCAATACCACTACTTACAGTCGCTATTCAGGAGAGGACTGTTCTTGTGTTGTATTTTTTCATTTACCACTATTTAGTGTTAAGTAACGTGCGAACTAATTGGAACGGTTTTGTCCCTTACAACCTTCTCACTACGCCTCGAGCCACTACGAGTACACACAGAAATCAACGCCCGGTGGGGGTCGTCCCTGGGAGATACGAGATCCAGTTGTCTAAATAAAGAGCGTACCTAGAAAGGCTAGTAACGCACTCACTAAAATGGGTGTCCATGGGCAGTGATGCCCTTGAATAGAAAGAAAAATAATTTAGGAATTTAAATTTTGGAGTCTAAGTCTCCTTTGAATCTTACTCATTGAGCCTAGACTCCAGCCATTCTATAAAAGCATATAAAACCATTTTCAGTGGGCGTGTCATCCCAGTGCCGGTTCGATCGCGTCGTCTCCTCTGGGACCAATTCCATAGTCTCCGATACCCGGGTGGCTATTTCCCAAGAGACGATTTACGGGCAAAACACGACCCTCTCGATTGGCACGCAGATCATATACACACAAACTTTAGAGATATGTATCGAAGACTGCGGGAGCACGGATATTATGTTGAAGTTATGGGTGAGTTCAGAGTGTTTATCAACAAATACGACTTATAGCTTATTTATTTTCTTTGTAGTGCGTTTATAAAGGACACGTTGTACAACGGAGCGTTTGTCACACTGCCCGTTCTGTAGTTTGATATTAATTCAGTCAGATGTTTAACTGTAAAGTGAATGCCTACTTGTTATCTATATAAAAAAAGTGTATCGTAAAATATTTTATATTCCAACTTGAGTAAAATAGAATTTTTTTTTTTATTTAGTCTTTTGGTTTTTATTTTCGGGAGGCGAACATTCTCTATGGTTCAGCAAAAGGTTCCATATGTAGCTACTAAAAAGTTAGGCTTCGTTAAAAAAGTTATATTAAAGCGAAACGAAGTTCGCGGTGGCAGCTAGTTGTAGATAATTGTTACCAGTTTATGGATGCTACTAGGCGTGCTTTTTAAACGAATCAAAACATAACTTTCCCTAGTTTCACGTTTCGTTTAAAGTCAGCCCTCAGGTAGGTCGTTCGTACAACCTTCGTTTGAATAAATATAGATTTTTGAGTTGATACGAGGTTTATATGTTTCAGGTGCTCCCCTCACGTGCGTTAATACGTCGTTGTACGGTGCCCTCATGTTGGTAGATCCGGAAGACGAATATTTCCCAGAGGAGATGGCGACTCTGAAGAAGGCGGTGGATTCAGGGTTATCGCTCGTTGTGTTTGCGGATTGGTATAATGCGTCTTTACTACGACACGTCAAGTTTTACGATGAAAACACGAGGCAATGGTATGTTTGCTATTAATTTTTTTTTCTATTTATTTCCTAATTGTTAGACTGTTCGTGAATGTTGTAATAAGGAATATTTAGTAAATACAAATTATCTCATACTAAACAAGTACAACTATTATGCAAAAGAAGTGGAAGGACCTCTCGTGACAAAATGAGGAACAAAATTTGTTGCGTTCCAAGTTTTTGCTAAAGTAAAGAACCTCTCGTGACGAAATGAGAAATTAAATTTGTTGCCTTCCAAGTTTGTGCAAAAGTAGCGGAAGGACCTCTAGTGCCAAAATGAGGAACAAAATTGGTTGCGTTCCAAGTTTTTGCTAAAGTAAAGAACCTCTCGTGACGAAATGAGAAATTAAATTTGTTGCCTTCCAAGTTTGTGCAAAAGTAGCGGAAGGACCTCTAGTGCCAAAATGAGGAACAAAATTGGTTGCGTTCCAAGTTTTTGCTAAAGTAAAGAACCTCTCGTGACGAAATGAGAAATTAAATTTGTTGCCTTCCAAGTTTGTGCAAAAGTAGCGGAAGGACCTCTAGTGCCAAAATGAGGAACAAAATTGGTTGCGTTCCAAGTTTTTGCTAAAGTAAAGAACCTCTCGTGACGAAATGAGAAATTAAATTTGTTGCCTTCCAAGTTTGTGCAAAAGTAGCGGAAGGACCTCTAGTGCCAAAATGAGGAACAAAATTGGTTGCGTTCCAAGTTTTTGCTAAAGTAAAGAACCTCTCGTGACGAAATGAGAAATTAAATTTGTTGCCTTCCAAGTTTGTGCAAAAGTAGCGGAAGGACCTCTAGTGCCAAAATGAGGAACAAAATTGGTTGCGTTCCAAGTTTTTGCTAAAGTAAAGAACTTCTCGTGACGAAATGAGAAATTAAATTTGTTGCCTTCCAAGTTTGTGCAAAAGTAGCGGAAGGACCTCTAGTGCCAAAATGAGGAACAAAATTGGTTGCGTTCCAAGTTTTTGCTAAAGTAAAGAACCTCTCGTGACGAAATGAGAAACTAAATTTGATACGTTCCAATTTTGTGCTTAAATAGTGGAAGGACCTCTAGTGCCAAAATGAGGAACTAAATTGGTTGCGTTCCAAGTTTATGTTAAAGTAAAGAACCTCTCGTGACGAAATGAGAAACTAAATTTGATACGTTCCAATTTTGTGCTTAAATAGTGGAAGGACCTCTAGTGCCAAAATGAGGAACTAAATTGGTTGCGTTCCAATTTTATGTTAAAGTAAAGAACCTCTCGTGACGAAATGAGAAACTAAATTTGATACGTTCCAATTTTGTGCTTAAATAGTGGAAGGACCTCTAGTGCCAAAATGAGGAACTAAATTGGTTGCGTTCCAATTTTATGTTAAAGTAAAGAACCTCTCGTGACGAAATGAGAAATTAAATTTGTTGCCTTCCAAGTTTGTGCTAAAGTACTGAAACGACCTCTAGTGCCAAAAAGAGGAACAAATTGTTCCATATTCTAACACAAATATAAAAAAAAGAAACAAATTTCACAAAATCATACATCTTTATGCCATGAAATCACTTTCCCACTAATATAAAAATGATTTAACTTTTTTATACAAATTTTACCTACACGTTATTCGTTCTGCGGTTACATATATTCAAAAGTGATTGTTGAAAACAATAATTGGGTTTGGGTAACTCAATCAATGTTTTGCTCTCAGGTGGATACCAGAAACGGGTGGTGCGAATGTACCAGCGCTGAATGACTTATTGAGCATGTTCCAGGTAATCAAAAATGAGAAATAGTATTAATTAAATTATAATGATAATGGAAATTAAAAATCTAAGGAAATTTATTTTCATATATATATTAATTTAAGTAACGAACGTACGGTTTTACGTTCAGTTTTCACATATAGATAGTTAACGCCAGTTATTGGTGCGAGAATGATATACGTGGGTAACACTGAAAATATTTAGAATGATGTCGAGTATAGTAATAGTCGAGATAATCAGTCATCCGCCATACAATCCTGACCTGGCGCCTTGCGACTTTCATTTAGTCCTAAGAACTAAGATACAATTCGAGGTATTCGCTTTACGAGCCCTGAAGATGCGGTGAAAACGTACGAAAATGCCATAGAAGAGACCCCTAAGGAAGAATGGGCCCAATTTCTTTTCTCAGTAGTTCGATCGAATGCGACGATGTGTAGAGAGGAACGGAGATTACTTCGAAAAACAATAAAAGTATTGGCAACATCTACATGAAGCCGGTTTTCATTTTATAAACATTTTCAGTGTTACCTAGGTATTAATAAAAATATATCAATCTTTATAGACTTGTTATCATAACAAATTGTTAATGACGATTTAAAGCTGGCAACACACCCACTCACATCCATCCATGCGCTGCGGTAGCTGCTTTTTATAGCTGTCCCGATGGCCGTCGTTTAAAAAATATCTATAGAATTATATTTTTAATTTTATGAATAAGTTTCGTTAATACAGGTGGCTTTGGGCGATCGAGTGTTCGAAGGCACTTTTACTCTGGGCGGCCATCCAATGTACTACGCGAGTGGTACACATATACATAGCTTTCCCGAACATGGCGTGCTTGTCAATGCTCATCTGGTCGATCAGGGACAGCAGGTGTGTATCAAATGCATTATACAAGTACAATAAAATTATTCAAATACCTGTTATCTGAAATGTACAATATTATTCAGGTGTATACATCCCATAAACTACTTAACCGATCTTAATTAAACTTAGAACTAAGTAAAGCCTGATTAAAATGAAACGGTTATTTTAATACAAAAATATTTTTTAAAATTATATAAAACTAATAAAATAAATTTGAAGACAAACATGCGTGATCGTATTCCAGATAATGTCTGGGGGCAAAGCTAGTGGTGGGAGTGGTTCTAATAAAGCCCCAACAGTGGATGTACCGATTTTGGGTCTTCTACAGACAGACGGAGAGGCCAAAGATTACACCAATAACACTATTAATAAAGTTCCCAAGGTATTAAATATTTTTTAATTGTACATCGAATTGATAACCTTATCTTTTAAATCTGTTAAAATTGCCGATGTATTTAAACACCTCTTAATTAAATCTCTCTAAACCTATAAACGAAGTTTAAAAATTATTTGACTATGTAATTACAATTTCAATTTCATTCTTAACGTTCTCTATCTATTTATTTATTTACAGAAAGCATAGTCCAAACTAAAAATATTATAAAACTTACACATTATTCAGCAAAAATTGATTTTAATTTAATTACCAGAAAACCGTTTTTCTATACATATTTTTTTCTAAATACGTTTTAGAATCACAGTATAATCCTCCAATGTATATTACCAGAATATTATTCGCGGTTGTTGGCGATGGACTGTACTGGTAGAATACACATTAGATATCCATTTTGACCATTGACCATCAAAGTAATTTGATTTTAAAACAGCTGATCATAAACCGCCATCTTGTTGCTGTGTTCAACACACACAAGATGGCGGCAATTCGGATCATAATAAATTTAAAAAAAAAATGTTATTATTCCTTATAACTATTCAATAAAATGTGAAGGTAAATATACCTGTGTCAGGATTCCCAGAGAAACTTAATACTGAATTCCAAAACAATGGTAATACATTTTTTAAAATTATTATTTCAATTTTTTTTATAAAATGCTTACAACAATTTATTTTCCTCAGTTTAGTTTATTAGAAGAAAAAAAAGTAATTTATATATTTATGTGTAGGCGGGTAGACTAGTCGTATACGGTGACTCGTCTTGCCTTGAAAGTGGAGCTGGTCGACCCTGCCATTGGTTGCTGTTAGCTGCTTTGCAATACGCGCTTGGAGGTCACGTCCCTTCAGCGCTTAAGGAAGCTGCTTCGAAGCATCGAGACGTGCATATTATACCTTCTGGTAAATTTAATTATTTCTGTTTTGTATCTGCCTCAACCCTGGAGGTTGGCCAATGGTCTTTTCATTTAACACTCACTCGTGAAGGAAAACAGAATTAGATCCAAGAAGTCAGGCGGAGAAAGAGAACCTACATGCCTATTTAAAAAAATGGACAGAAGAATACCTAGAGTTGTAGCGTTACCGGTTTTTGTGATTTGCCTCTTACAGCGGGCTAAACTTATGAGTGTGGATCACAAAGATTACCATAAATAACATAGTACTTCACTGTTGCCCATTCCTTAGATGTGTAATGTTTTATCTGTGCTCAGTTCTTAGACAATACGATTTGCACATAACGATGCATTTGTGTTAATTAATTGTGATTTGCTTTGTTCAATCTTAAAATATAATTGATTACTTTGTGTTAGCTTAAATACCTAATTGTCATCGGTCATAAAATGGTATTGTTACATTAATTTTTATCACAAAAACGTTCGTGAATATATATTAATTATCTTTAAATGGAGACGATAGTTATTTCTTTAACTACAAAAACATCTGAATTTTGACCTTAATTTATAAACAGTCCTGCATGATTTACATTAAAATGGTCTAGGTATTTAACACCAACTTCGGAATACGAGTTACCAATACCATACGTTTATCCAATATATAAAATATTTTTAGAAACTATACCATTTTGGAAAAGTTCAACATCTAAAGTTTTTTATTGTGAAATCTATTACTCAATTTACATTATTCCTATAGCCTTTTTTATCAATATTACAGTTAAATTTAGGTTCTAAATTATAAGCCTAAGGTCGATTTCTAGAAGAGAATACCGATTTTTTAAATAATATTTTTTGTTTATTGTCGAATGTAATAGTTGTGTATAAATAAGCTCAATTAATTCAGTTAATACCATTAAACCTTTGTTTAATCGTTGATTAGGCTTTGAGTAAAAAAATATCAGCAAAAATAGAGCTATTAAACCTTTTTTACTTTAATACTCATGACCCAAATTGTTACTCCCATCTGTCAAAGTTGACCGTTGACAGCCTTACTCAAGAGAGAGATGTAAATAAAATTTTGGGACATAGCTACGAAATTAAAATGACTGATGACAATTGATTTAATAAAAAATGATAAAACATATTAGCGATTGAATCTATGAACATTTAAATAAGTAAATAGCCTAAATAATACACATTTCTGTATCTGTTATATTACTTTATTTTTCTTAGACTGTTTTTTATTGTGACTAAAACCCCTCAAGATGTTTACCTTCACCCTATGAACAAATGTTAATTGGGTGGTTAGAAAATTCAATCTACTGCCAGAGTATGAACGCACGACAAGATCGACGAGCTGGCTCGCATAGGTCTTGTTACCTACTCACAGTTACTCTAATCATAATATTTAATGTTTACCGACTTGATGTAGCAGTCTCCTGCTGCCACGAATGAAACTTCGAGTTATATAAATAATGCAATAAATTCGCGGTTATATCTGTTAAGAAGTTTTATTTTAATGTGTAACTAGTTTTATATATTTGTTCTTTATAGAGTTACCACAGCGATCAGAAGGTGGGCGACTGCACGCGTACTCGCGCGTATTATTACCTGACGGT
Organism: Pieris brassicae; assembly: GCF_905147105.1. Taxonomy (NCBI): domain Eukaryota; kingdom Metazoa; phylum Arthropoda; class Insecta; order Lepidoptera; family Pieridae; genus Pieris; species Pieris brassicae. Next base: position 6,113,753 of record NC_059680.1, read on the forward strand.
AGCGGTACGCGTACGTTACCCGAATGCGTGCGCGACGTTCCGCTGTCGCCCACGCCCGTACAAGCCCCGCCTGCCGCACGCACTTTGGCCCCACGACATCATCCTACCGATCCACGAAGCATTGGCATGTGTTTTTATTTATTACCGTAACATGCGAATTATTTATTACGATAACTAAGGATAAAAACTTTCACGTAATTTTTGGCATATTACAATTTTGGCGCCATGTAGACGTTTTACACAAAAATATAGTTTAATGTCGATTTGTATTACTGTACCGGCCATCTGCTCCTAACACTGATAGTATGATGACGGGATGATACCCATTTTTGGATTTTACTAAAATTCTACTCCTTTATTATATTAGTAGGCTTTGTACGTTTAAAGTTTCAATCCTCGATACAAAAAACTACGAACCTTTTAGAAAGCTTTGTAAATAATGGTAATAGGCAAACCCTACTGGCTAGCTAACTATAAAAACACAATACCAAAAAAAAAATATTATTATCTATTATAAGTGTGTGGCACTGCGCACTGGCGTAAAGATAAATCCCGTTTTTCCGTATAGAAAACAAATTATCTTGACGCAGAGTTTTCATTTCTTATTTTATTGTCTATCTTGTAATCAGGTGCACCAGAAACAGAAGGCACAGAGCCAGCGCCTAGGGCCTGGCGTGGGGCTGGCGTAGCCCCGACGAAAGTCCTGTCTAACATCGAGCAACAATCGACTTATAGCAATCGAGCCCTTACTGTGATTGCAATAGGAGCCATAGTCTATTGCACAGTTATTTTCTGGAAGAGATACGGACGTAAAATGAAACGGCGGAAATTAATTTCTTTGGCTACTTAAGTAAATTATTTTAGTATTGGAATCTAAAAGCTAAAACCAATAAATTTTGTTTTCGCAGAAAAAATCTAGGCCTAAGATTTTAATTGAAGAATGCCTGTAATTGCGAATACCATTAAAAAAAGACACATATTTAACTACTTTCTTTTTAAATTTGTCGTCTGACGACTGACATGATTTATGTGTTTTGTAATTCTTCTATATGATTGATAACTCAAACGTCAAACATAGATTCATGGAATTTATGTTTGACGTTTAATGTTTTTTTGTGATTTGAAGTAATACAGACTCTCGTTAATTTGAATTTCCGGTACCTTGAAAAATACTTTATAAATTAATTCCCCTCGGTAATTTGAAGTTGAAGGAATAGTACGGGGGGTAACACTGAAAATGTTTAAAACTGGCCAGTTAGAAACTTTGCTAATGAAAACTTTTTTGAATATCAATTTTAGAACTCTTTGGTAACCTTATGTGGTATATTGCATTCATTTGTTATTTGTTTTGTGAATTGGCGGCAAATCTAAAACTCTTGTTACACGTGAAAATGAACGTAACGCGAGAAAATTTTCGATCAATGATTTATAATGACTTTCGTTGTGGGCTTATTCCACAAAAAAAGCTATGATAGGCTGTGATTAGCATTTCTTAATTAAGCCCCATCTCGTACCGCTATTTACAATTGGTTTAACGAGTTTAAGCGTGGACGCATCAATCTCAATGATGATCCGCGTGAGGGACGTCCTTTAACAGGGACTACCGAAGATAACTTCAGTGCTGTGCGACGAGTGATCTATCAGCAGATACGGGCAAGCCTAGCCTAGTATGAGTCAAGTTCAATAAATTACACGAACATTTAGGCGTCAGGAAGCTTTGTATCAGATGGATTACCCATATTTTAACCGACGACCGGAAACACCTTCGCATGGACTGGTGTCGCCAAATATTAGATAAGTTCAACGGCGGTGACTCAAATGCTGTATTTGACATCGTCACAGGTGATGAAAGCTGGATATATTGCTACGAACCCGAAACCAATAGACAATCAGCTCAGTCGGTGTTTCCTTTCGAGGATCGGCCAATTAAGGTAAAGAAAGGAAGAAGTCAAGGAAAAAATGTACAAGAGACCCCTAAGGATGAATGGGCCCACTGATTTTCTCAGTAGTTCCATAGAATGCGACGATGTGTAGAGAGGAACGCTTACTTCGAAAAACAATAAAACTATTGGCAACTTTCTACATTAAGCCGTTTTTCATTTTCTAAACATTTTCAGTATTACCTGTAGTAAGATATCTTACTGGCCTACATGTGATACTTTGAAGTGTTTATCATGTACAGACGTTTCGTTTACTCTTTTAGTTCTTCTTAAAATTATACATTGAATTCGGTCAATCAAAAGCAAGTAAGTCGAAATAAAAAAATATTAATATGTATGTATTTGTATTATTTAATTGTTAATAATATAGAAACAATAAATCACGATTTTTTTTACTTGACTATAAGCTTGAGGACCCCTACACCTCGTGGTTATTATTATATTTAACGGCTTATTATTTTGAACTCTTAGTAATGTGAAATGTATCTCTGGTCCCTTGAGTTTCAAATTATCGAGAGTCGACTGTAATTTATTTATTATTAATTTTAAATTACTACAATCAATTGTTGCTTCAATATCGTATTCGACAGTGTATTATAATGAGATTTCTTATAGGTACATAATTTTTCGTGTATGAATAAATTTATCAACTTTTTTATTTGATTTATATATTATTTATAACATGTTTTTTTCGTAATCAAGCGTTACTGCGTACCAGTGAATATAATTTTATATAAATTACACCTAAATTATACACGTTTTACCGCGTATATTAGATATCAAGGTTTTACTTAGGACACATAAGTATATAGATCCGGGCTCTATACTGTGTATTTAGTAATATTTGTGATACATATGACTTAGTCAAATGTATGTGTCGTGATAACGGAGTAGCTGTTAGCGAATCACTTCTATTGCAATTTTTTGTGATCAAATGTGTCCGTTTAGAAGAATTGTTCGGATGACCTGAAGCTGAGTTTCATATTCGGTTACATGACTAAGCGTTTTTTAAATCACGCGCAGTATCTCTATGTGGAACCAGCTGCCCATAGTCATTCCGAACTATTCGACTTTGTGCCTGTTTGCTCTCATTTGTATAAAATAGTCTATGGACGTCTTCAACCTTAAGTATTAGTTACCATGCAATTGTTTCTTGTTATTGAACGTACATTTACACTAATTATCTACATTAATTAGGTTTACATAATTATTGTTAATCTTATAAAACTATAAATGTTTATTTCTCAACAAACAATGTTAATGCAATTTTTGATCTGTCAACCCAACGAAAGTAGGTAAAACACACTATGTAGAGGCCACGGCATCATGTAATGCGTAATTTATTATTATTAAGATGTTTAATGCAAAGGTGTTTTTAGTAGTTCATTCCTAATAAATAATATTTATATTTCAGTTCACAAGCTTATCACGAATTGGTTTAGCAAAATATTTCATTTGTTAAAAATACTTGATAATATCTGTATTAGAAGATTATGGTATATTTAAGATTGATGTCTAAATGTAAGCTAGATTTTGATATACGGGAGTTGGGACTTGAAACATAAAATTCTGATGTGGAACACAGTCTACTGCCACAAAACAGATGATACTTATGCTGAAATAACTCTCGTAACTAAGCTAGGCATAGGCCTATATAGATATATATTTGTATATTATATATTTGTTATATTAAGACGTAGCTAACTACCTATGGTTTTTTTGACAGGAGAGAAAATTAGCTTCAACTGTTTAAGCGGCCACAATATTGATTTGAAGAGAACTTTAGAACAGCTATCTTAGTAACTAGAATCATTTTTCATGTTAATGGATTTGTACATCGTACTTTAACAATGACCATTTAAAAAAATGATTAAAAATTTTGATTATTTTGTAAGCTCCGGTGTTATTATTCGGAGAATTTCCGAAATATTACGATTATTTTAAGATTTTATTTCCTTTGTGATGTTAATTAGCACAAAGATTGTTATTTAATGTCAACGTTTTTTAGTGAATTGTAAATAGGTTAAAAACGCATTTGTGTATAAAAGACTCTACCACGTGAGCATTATTTTGAAAATAAAGTATACAACAATATATTGTTCTTTTTGTCGTAAGTTTTAGAATCAAGAATAGCGCTATGTATGAATACCTGACTATGACAAAGTCTCGACGCTAAATCTTAGGCTTAAACCCAAAACAATCGTCTGCTTGACACACAGAACAAATTACTCGCCTCCCTTATAAAGTAAAAAACAAATTCTGGTCACTCGTTTTCGATTTCCTAGAATGAACTCACTGAACCAATGTTAAAGAAATTCCAAATGCTTATTATTATATTTTTATTACTTGTGGCATAGAAAATAGATGTGTAAATAAGATTGGTACAAACGAAAATCTCGTCTTCAAAAGTATAATATAATTATTATAAGTAATGATTACATTAATAAATGATAATGTATAAGCTGATCATGTATTGCCTTTTTATTTGAAAATAAATATCGAAGAAAGTGATTTAAAATTATTTATTAAAATCGCTTAAGCAGAAGAGAGTATCTTAATATAAAATAATGAAAGATTCGGAGTTTTCTAACCAGTGAATAATTCCGATGAATTACACTAAATTGAGAGTACACAAATATCAACCGATTGAGATATTTTGTAAAGATGACATGTGACTAATTTTAGAATATTATTTTTTTCCGGAAATAGAACTCGTAATACCTTAATAACCTATAGATACTTAATAGACATCGCAATTCTAATAATTGTACCAGTTCAATTAATTACATTACCATGTCGTACTTGCTTGTAATTAGCTATAAAGTAGACCAAGCCAACAATTAAGAAACCCCTCATTATTTTGGCGATACGTGCTCAAGGCCTGCCATGATCAATTCACAGCAGAATTCTCAGTGGATACTGAACGCGCACGCGCGTCTCATGCATGCGTCATTCTATACGTAATCGGTTTCGTTTGGAGTCTCTGTAGCCTGACTTTGCCGTTCATTCAGTATCAGTAGACAGTAACCGATTGAACGCCATCATAACCAGACGCATTTACTGAGCGCGATTATCAGGCTCCTGTCGCTATGTCGCGCGTTTTTCAACCTTCGGCTCACGTAGTCGAGAAGTCGAGATTGCCATCGTTAGATAAATACAAAGAGATGTACAAAAAGGCACTCGACAACCCGGAGGAGTTTTGGTCGGAAATAGCCAAGGAATTCTATTGGCAGACGCCGTATCAGCCAGGAAAATTCGTCTCCTATAATTTTGATATAACCAAGGGTGACATTTTTGTGAAATGGATGGAAGGCGCCGTTACAAATATTTGCGTGAACCTCCTCGACAGGAATATAGAAAAGGGGCACGGAGACAAGATCGCATATTATTGGTGAGCCAATTTTACTTGTTATTTTCAATTAGGAATCGTCAAGGAATCAATAGACAGCTGTGCGAGTGAGGCACTGAGACGGCGCGCGAATTATTGATTTTCCCTGTGTTATAGCAATTTATTTCCAGTTCATAACTAATCGGAATTACGATTCAATGATATGATCTAAATAAAACATTTCATGGCGAATTATTTAATTTTGTTTGCGCATTTTTATTTCAGTTTTATCATTCCGTCTTTTCATGTAAAAACTATTTATTAATTAGCTAATCTTTTATGCCGGAGCTGACCTAGTATGTAAATGAATAATATCATAGCTTTTTTTTATTAAATCTTTCTATTGTTCGCAACTTTCTAAAAGTCATTTACTCAAATAAAGAAGGTTATTTTTTTAAAATTTCGTAATAACTGCAATGCGCCGGCGCGACATTGATTACCATCTTGTAATCCTACAAACCTCTATCCAAAATTGTCTTTATTTTAGTAAGAAGAATTAATATATATTGTAATCGTAGAACGACATAACGTATCTCAGTTCTTACGTTGGAATAACATTTTGTGTTACCCGTAATTTTAATATAAAACAATTAATATTTATTCAGTTCATTTGACCCCTGATCTATGTAGAGCTAAATGTTTCAAAGCGCGACGTGTAAAACGTGTGCGCCTCATTCATACAGTCGTATCATTTTGTGCGTCTTAAGTTAATAATTGTGAAAGTTTCATACTTTCACTACACAGAATTTCTATTTTAATAGCTTAGTTTACAAAAATCGTATTTAGGTTACGTAATTTTATGTATAAAAGGTATGCTTACTAGCTGTAAATCAGGAAAAAATTTGAGGTAAGCGAAACCTCGGCTTACATAAGGGTGCAGCGCTGGAACGATGCCAGATTCATAATTATCTTAAACTTAAGAATCTTCAAGATATTTCTATCTTTACTTTCAAAGTTTAATTGGAACATATAATTATAAAAATATTGGTTATATTTTGTATGTACGTACTATAAAAATAACGTAATTTACTGGACTGATACGGCTTTTCGGCTATCTTTCCTAATAGAATTTAGGTTGACAGAGTCAAGACTAAGCGCTATAATGACTCCTGTACGTCAAATCTAACCTTCATACGGAAGGCATACTTAATCTCGGCAAGATTTATTTGTTTCCTTATTTACTACTCATATAGAACTTAATACGAATACTACGGAAAATGTATTAACAGAAAATTTAAATAAGAACAGAATTATCACATCGCGAAACCATTCGAACACTTACACAACAATTTTAGTTCTGTCCCCATTATAACTAAAACTTTTCGAAACGAAAAAAATATATACGTGTTTGTTCCCATAGTTACGATGTTTTTTACAAAAAAATTTAAGCAAAATTATTAGTGCACGTTAATAGAATGTTTTGTTCCCTTCATTTTCAGTGTCAAGACAGTGACAAGGACACTATTCAATAGCTGTTCGACTTTTGTGAATAAGATTATCTTAGTACACCAACATACACCTTTGTACATGGTTATTACTTATTTTATGTCCCGTATTTGTCCCTTTTCGAAATACCACCTCGAACAGCAACCGCTTCAAACACTATAATTGGAAATTAATCCCTTACGAAAACAATGAAGCGTATCGCTTGCTAGTGATTGAGATTGTGATGTGGTGATTTCCTATTGAAAAATCACAAGAATCTAGATCGAAATGCATAATATGTTTTAATAATAGCGTAGTACTTGATTTAATTCGTTACAAACATACTAAAACACAAATCTTTATGAGTTATTTATTTTCTAAGTTACCTTACAATCCTATTTTAATAAAACTCATACTTCTGTTGACATTCTTGTTAACAAATGATGACGTGAGTTAAACGTATAGTATAACTGAAATGTAAGTTGAAATTAAAATATTTTTTTTAACTAAACAAATATACATTATTCACAATTTTCTTAACCTACATAGTAATAATAATAATTAAAATTAATAAATAGAAAATAAAAACACATTTAAAAGGTTTGGTCCCTGTGACAGTGTACCTTTAAGGCTGGCAGCATTTCGTCGCAGTATTGCGATAATCACCGGTAGTCTCTATGGCCAACTTAAATCTGTCTTCAGCGCCTGTGCACCTGAACCCCCCGGCCCAAGAGTAGAGTTGGAGTAGAGACCAAATTAGAGGAATTATATTTGAGCCGTTTATTATTTTCCTGTTCTGCGGCCGCCTCAGATATTAATACTTCAATTAAAACTACAAAAAATCTAAACAGGTCGAATTATATTTAATATATTATTTCAAAATGTATTTACAGTCGCAATAAAATTTGTTAAAAAAAGAAATAAAAAACTACCATTAGAGTTAATTGAATAGATTAATTGTTCGACCGACAACAATTACTATACTGTTAAAATAAATTTATAAATTGTTAGTATATAAGGACAGGAATTTTTAATTTTTTTATCTGAATCGGACATGCTTGTAAAATGTATAGACAAGCTAAATTGGCTGGTCATTGCCAACCTCTTTCAATATTACCTTGGTAAGTACAACATTATAATGTTAGATAACAACAATGAATAGAAGGAAACTGTTTAATTAAACATTCTTAAATATAATCAAATGTTAAATGTATTAAGTGCATTTTAGCATGTTTGTAGAAATTTGAGGTACTCAAAGCGACTAGTAATCCTTATTTACACGCCTGACGCAAATATTGTTGTTAAGATTCTGAAGTGACGTAATTGAAAAAAAGTATATCTACCTATAAAAATCTACAAACCGGAAGCGGAAATATATAGGCCAAGACACGTTAACGATTCTAACTTTTTGTTAGTAACAAGGTAAAGCTAATCGCCAAAACTATATTTAATGTGTTTATAATACACAACCACTATAAATAACATTTTAAATACTTTAAGCGAATTCAAATACCTGTCAACTGAAACTTTACTATAACGATGAAATAACTAGTGATACAACGAAATATTCGTCTTCGCCTAATATATATTCCCCGATGCAGTAAAATATGCCTTCTACTGTCGCTTAAAAAGATTATTTTCAACTTCTGGGAATGTAGAAACAGAAACAAGAATGTAGAGAGAAATCGCCTAATGCCGGAAAAGTTACAATTGTTGTGACTTTTGAACATAAATTTGTCAGTAGTTAATTTAATTTGATTCTTTAATATCTTAGTAAATATAAGTGTGTATAATTATTCGTATTCGTTAAAGTACTATTCGTTGCGTCACTAGAAATAACTTTGCCTACGATATTTAAATACAGCTGACAATTTCTGTCTAAATTGACAGAATTCATTAGATATCTCTTTTGTATCCAAAAATCTCTCTCTACCTATTAAAATATATGTTTCATAATTATATTTTTAGAGTTCTTTTTTGATTCGTTTACACAATTTGACATGTCTTATTACTTTATGTCCATGAAGATAAAAAGCTTGATTATATGTGAATACTTTAACGGGCTCTTTGAATTCCATATGTCAAACTCCGTTTTTCCCGCACACTTTAGTGATAAAATTGTCTCAAAAATAGATAATAAAAAGATACGGTTGATTTCCATAGAATATTGATTAATGCAGTAAATAAAAAAATTGTTTACACAGCGTGACAAATGTTTTAAGCGTGACTTATGGCTATCATGGCTTAAAGGTCAACTATATTAACCATATTGACAATTCATACGTAAATTACGCTTAAGCATAGAAAAATATTTGTATACGAATACACATAAGTGTGATATCGCGTGTTATTACGTTGTAAGACAAATATGAAAGAAACGTTAAAATATATTTTTTACTTTGAACAATCCATTCACCACAACGTGTTATATTCACAAAATAATGCTCTACACAAAATTTCGCCCTTTATTTAGTTTAGTTGGAATGTCTTAGCGTTAGCCCAAGTTTAATCAAAATTGGTGTACGAGCTTCTGACTAATGTACTTATGAACAGGTATAGGCAGGTAAATAATTAATTAATAGTTAAATTTCCATTTATAGGTATTCGCATTCTGTTCGATATAGGTTCAGAGATAAGCTTCACGTACTAACACATAATGACAATCGTTAATTTGTCGTGGCGTACATATTTCTGCGTCCGGTTTATTGATTTTTGTAACTAGAGTGAGAGGATGATTTAACGGTTATTTGATGGGATGAGCAAAGTTGTGTTTGAACCTCTTGCAGAATAATAGATATTAACCTGTACTAATTAATGGCATTGAATAGTAACAAGCAAAATTAAACTATTCTATGAAGATTGAAACAGACGTTTTCTCAGTTTTGAGCCATCCACGAATCCCACACAAATTTTCCTGTAAATAAAATGTATGGTATTTACTTTTTTGGAATTGGACATCCGATAAAACAGTGATATTTTGAGACGACGGAGTTTCCTGCTTTCGGAATAATAATACGGATCGGATAATGATGTTTACAGAATTTAGTGAACCAATCTGGAACACCGTACTTTAATGGGGTAACATAGGGTTACACGAGAAGAATTACATATTTTCTAGATAGCCCAAAACTTTAATTATTTAAACATTCGCTGATCTTATTTAGATTTCATGAGTAAAGACAGGAGAGTCACATCGTCTTGAGTAAAGGATGTTGCACGTAACGATTTCCGGACGTAGTTACGAGGCATGATGGCTGAATAAAACAAATGCAATTATTAAATACTTAGGTATAATTACAAGATATAAGTTCAACCATAATTAATTAAACATTACTTAGCTATTAATAGTGCCAACGTCTGATATTGATGGATACCTTTTTATTGGATAAATATAATTTTAGTTTTCCAATAAAATTGAACACAATTTAAATTACATAGATAATTTAAACTACTAGGTGCGTTGCCGATTTTAGCATAACTGAATTTTTGTATGACACTTGGGAATGAAGTAAGATCGAAACTTTCGTATATTTAAATTACCCCGTATATTTTTTAAAGACGGAAAGTTGAGATATTCCCAAGTTACTACAATAGACGTGTTTTGATGTGATTTCGTAACTATAAATAAAAAACTACAATGAAATATTTATATGAAACAATTGCACCTATCTTGTTATTACAATACTTGGAGTAACATTGAATCACTTGAAGATTTTACGAGAAAACCATGATGCAGAAATTATTTGAATTCACGCACTCTGGCCGCCTAACTTTCGTTTTTAACGTTAGAAATTGGCGTTTTTAACAAGAATACCAGCTCTCAAAAAATATGTTAAAATTGGTGTGATAGACGATTTGTTGTCTTACTCCATTTTTTATCTTGCCCTACGTACTTATTTTCAACAACGTCGCAATTACAATGTGCGTCAGACGTATTAGTATGACATTACACCATTTCCATACAGATCATAGATAACGGGTCACACTTTCCTTTGTTTTAATTATACTTTGGAGTGCATTGCGGAATTTCAGGCTGTAGGTACCTCGTGGCTTTGATCATTTTACCTTGCTCCACGTAACATGCAAGCAACAACGATACTAAAATAAACTTAATAGTATTGCGAAGACATGCACTTACATTATAGTGAGGAACAAGAGACACAGTTGTTATTAATATCAAACATAAATAATATCAACACAAATTTAAGCCATGCATCGATGTATCGATTGATTAAGCTAATATTATCTTTATATTTATGTATATTGTTTTTCAAAATTTTAAAAGTCACTCGTTCCATACGGTTTTTCGTGGACCTGATACAAAAATCTCATAAGATTACAAAGTGGTGGCACTTTCGCGCTTATGTCATAACATTGATATAACAGGTCTTTGTAAAACTCATTTCATATGTTCATTATAGGGAAGGAAATCACCCGGATGACTACAGCCGCATAACATATAGGAAGCTAAAGGATCTAGTATGTCAGTTTGCAAATGGCTTGCGATCTCGTGGTGTGGGGAAGGGAGACCGAGTTTCCATCTATATGCCGATGATATTGGAGACGGTGGTCTGTATGCTGGCCTGTGCTAGGATTGGAGCCATCCACTCCGTTGTAGTACGTATACCTATTAGAAATTCCGACCTAGCTTTAAACACATCCCTACATGATAATCCCTTAATATATATTTTACTTTTAGATATAATTATAAACTGAAAACAATTTTAAAAATTGTATTTATTGTCGAAGTAGACTGGGGATTAATAATTTTATTTTGTAGTTTGCAGGATTTTCCTCGGATTCTTTAGCTGAACGGATGTCGGACTGCAAGGCTAAAGTGCTAGTGACGTCAGACGGGGCATGGAGGGGTGAAAAGCTGCTGATATTGAAGAAAACCTGCGACGAGGCGCTAGAAAAGGCAAAAACAAAACACGACCATACAGTGGAAACGTGTATCGTTGTGTCGCACCTCGCGAAAGCGTCCCCTTGCGGCAAGTTAGGAGATATCCAATCTTTGGTAAGACATCAAAGGTTACGGATGATCTGAAGGATTTACGAAGTGTTTAACTTAAACTGTTTGGTTAATATTTAACATGTTTACCTGCCCTATGCTTCTTAACGTCATTAGTTGATTGGACATTAAATTATTAGTTTAGTTAGTTCTGTTCTAAGCTTCCAATTAGATAGAAGCTTCTTCCATGATAAATCCAAGGTAAAGAGTAAGAGTATGTGGTTTTCTCATGTCACCATGATTTAAATACCTAAGAAAAGAAGTCCTTAAGATAATCTTAGATTTCTTAATCTATGTAGACTTGCATCTCTTTAGAATCACCTTTCTTGTGATTATTTATTCAGTTTTTTTTTTAATTTACATTTAATTTATATACCTCTGCATTTTAAATAATATAATTAGGTTTTATCCCGAAATAATTATATGTCATCCAATATAGATAGCATCCAATCCTTATTATTAAAGAAGTGTACATGATAATAATCCTGTAGTACATTATTTCATTGCATTTATAATGCGATTGTCCTTTCTTATATTTTTATCTTGTAGGTTGTGGAATCTATATAAAAATTAGTGTCGTTCTAATTCCATACAACTATTGAAAATCAATATCGGTTTTATAACGGCTGCTTTTATTTTATACAAAATAATATTAATGAGTTGAATTATGAATATTGAAACAGTTTTGATACAGAACTTAACAGTCACCTGACCGTGACCAGTGAAGCTTTATTTCCCCCCCAAATAATGGGGGGAAAAGGATGTCCTGGGGGGGGTTTTAGGAGGTAAATTTATTAAGGAAGATTTTGAGAGGGTACTATAATTCCATACAATTTATATAAACTCCAGAACCCAACCAAGAAACTAAACCAAATACAAACTCAAGGCGTGGCTACGCTTGTTTTGAATCAAACCATGTTATACTCTCAAAGAAAGACTGAAGGGATCCGCAGTTTTAACAAAAAAACGACGAAGCATATCGTGCAATGCCACATGGGGATGTCAACAACGAAAGGGGATGAAACTCCACTGTGCTTCTAGAACAATGTTTAAACATACCATTAGTATCTTAGGTTCGTGTTTCAGTAGTATTTCAGATTTTTACTCATTTCAGTACGACTGGAACGATGATATTGACGTGTGGTGGCATGAACTTATTGAGAATCAATCTAATGATTGTGAACCCGAGTGGATGGACGCAGAAGATCCTCTTTTCATGTTATATACAAGGTTTACTTACTTTTAATGATTATATAAGCTTAATAACTTATACTTCACAAATCTTTCTTTGTGCGCCATTCATAATTGCTTATACGGAGAAAATAAAAATCGCCAGGAAACCGGCTTGTCTTATCTAGTCTAAAGTCTTGTTGGGAGTTTGGATTTCGAAATTGTCGTTCCAATGTGCTGATCAAATTGCTATAAAGACAAATTATGTGTTTGCTTTTTAAATGTGTGTGATGTGTTTGAGCCACTATATTAAGCTAATATTGCAATGTATATAGGATTAAGTTTTTGGGGCAAGGAGGTCTGCAGCCCACCCAATATGGATGCCAGGCGGATAGTAAACATCCCAAAAACTTGTTTTGACAACCAGATAATATTAAACATTCTATGTTCTCTGTCTATGAACGTTACTTAAATGATTATTTATTAACATTTATTGCCAGTTCTCAACTTGAAGACATATTATGCGCAACAGGAATTCTCCTTAGCTCTTTTTATTCACCAAGTATTTTTTTTAACTTTTATTTTAAAGAGACTAATTACAATTAGTATTGATAAATAGTTAATGTTATATCTAATAAAAAAATATAAATTATATTCTACGCCACACACGCCTAGACAATACAAATAAATTTTAAACGCTGCATATTTGTATAATGAAGAATACATATATCCATCCATTACCGATTCCAGTGGCTCAACGGGCAAGCCAAAAGGAGTACTGCATACAACAGCAGGCTACTTGCTTTACGCGGCTACAACATTCAGATACGTCTTCGATTACCAGGAGAAGGACGTCTACTGGTGTACAGCTGATGTGGGCTGGATCACAGGACACACCTATGTTGTTTATGCGCCTTTGGCCAATTGTGCAACGTCGGTAATGGTAAGTAATAAGTGCCCAAAGAAATTTACGTTTTGTCTGTTTATCTGGTCCGTATTGAACGAGTGATTGCTTATAAAACTATCGCATTTAATGGACCAATGAAATGCGATGTTTAAACGAAAAAAAATTATAACTCGCTTATAACAAAATCCTAAATGTTTATGATACACGAGAACAATACTCAGGACCACGACTCTGAATACGACACTCTGTTTTAAACCCAAAAATAAAAATATGTTTATTATAGAATATAAGATACAGGTATCACTTTTTCCAAGTCATTAAACTTGTATCTATATAATTAGACGGAGGATGTAAAAAGCCGGCGTAAAAAACTCTCGGTACTCTTTTAAAATATCAAATCACTATACAAAATGACTATGGCAAACATAGATAGAAGAAAGAAAGGAGACAGATACGGGCTGCTCTTTATTTGTATTAAATTACAAAACTGAACGGAAACCTCACAGTCCAGTTTCCGGAAGCGACATCTGTGCACAGGCATGACGCCTTCGTTTTACTCAACCACATTTGAGGGAATTAAACCACTCGTCACACAACGCCACAAGAAACAAATTAAGAATCGTAATAAAAACTATTTAGTTTACAAAACTGTTAATGTTTCGGGCACAAATACCTCAATTTTAAAATCAATAAAACAAACCAATTACAATGTATAACATTTTAGGTTGTTTAAAATGTTTGCGGTTTAGGAATCGTTATCTTACGACGATATCTCTCAAGTTCAAAGAGACTCATTGAAATTGTGTCAAGAGAGCATCTCACATCTGCATTCCTTATCGTACTCTAGCAAACTTGTTCTGTATTACTGAACATTTCCTGCAACGTAAATAATATAACGAATTTGTGTGTGAACGAAAATGCCCATAACGTCACGGAGCAACGCGGTCCAAAATCATTTTGTACGAAAAAGCATCACAATTCAATAAACATGACTTGTCTAGTAGTAGAGCTATGTATTAAAAGAAGTCACTGTAAATCAAGAGATTTATTTTTTATATACTTTCCGTTTCCGTTACTAAAGACAGAAATTAGATTGGCGTAAACTTTTACTTCCGTTATGTCACACTTATACACTTTTTCGACGTTCAGAACTAAACGCTCAGTCTCTATATCTTATCTATGAATCTATTAGAATGAACAACATATAACGTCTTAACACTTAAAGGTCAATCCCAATTGTTTTGATATTCGTTTATTATTAAATAGCCGTAGTTGCTAAATGATGATTACCGTTTAAAATTTTGTTAATTTAACAAGAAATTTATAAAAGATTTTTATAAAATTAAATATATTCATCTCAAGTTAATCTCATATTTTTAAAACTTAACTCTAACTTTCATAGGTTTCAAAAACAAACCGCTCTCGCTTTCGTAAGAAGTACTTCATCAGTCCATTATTGATACTATTTAATTATTAATAAAAAAATATAATACATGTTCAAATTATATCCGGTGAATATTGAAAATGTTAAAAAAATCAACCAAGTACTAAAATGGAATCACCAAGACGTAGATGCAAATGGAAAAAAGAGGAATGCATAAGAATAATCACAAAGTTACAAAGTCACAAGAGATATTTAATCATTTCTAAACACCCACGCGTATTCTCGCGAATAATGATGACAGACTGTTTAGTTCCAAGTACTGAATAATAAAAATAATAAGTGAGTCTCAAGCTTATCACCATTGTAACCAGTACAATAGATGATGTAATTTTAAATAAATCTTTTAAAAAAATGTCTAGCGCAACATCAGAGTTTGGCAAGTCTAAGATCGCAAAAATGTTGCTAAAATACGCTGCAAGCGAAAGCTAATCACTATATAAAAAAAAAACTCGTATCTATGTTACACCTTATCTTACGAATCTGAGAAACGAGATAATTTTTTTATTTCGTCATAAATATTGTTGTTACGTAAATGCGTTACACATCTCCGAAATCTGACTTAGATTTCTTAGTAATGAGCAGCACATTAACTTTGTGAAAACTGCTCTTTTACTATTTAAATAATGGATTTACACACTACCTAGGTACTCTTTCATGCGTATTTAATTGTTTTATGAATAATATTCATTTTGCGGCTATATGTTTAACAGATGATTGTATTATATTAGGGAAACAATGGAAAACGTCGCTCTCTCGTTCATTTTTTATTTTAACGCGCATGCATATGTTGAGACCGGTAACGATTTCAGTATAAAATGCAACCGCGGACTGGTTCAAATCATTTAACGATGACAATGTGAAAATCTGTCAAATTATATGATTAATTAACTAATTACCATTTACTCGGAAAGAGAGCGGATTTGGGACACCACTCTCGCTGAATCGTTATATAACTTTTACTTTGTGTGAATATTACAGAATTAATAAAAAAAAATATTATACGTTAATTGCGTTCGGATATAGCGGTATATGTCAGTTATGTTGGGAAAATATTTTCCGATAGGCAACTCAACATTAAATAATATTTCATCTGTTTTATTTATAATAATCGCGTTCATGACGTCTGAATGAATAAGTCTCTACATTATCAGAATAATGTAAAGACGAGAAGAGATTCCTAGAGACAGAGGGATCCTAACTTTTATTTTAGGTAAGGTAAATTATTTTAGACTAAAAATTAATTGCTTGCAAAGTAGGTATAGATTTTAGAGCAACCAGTCCTGAGTACATGCTACCTACAAAGCTTTTTATATTTTGTCTTAACTCGTCGATCTAGGGATCGCGAACTCGTATGAAACAAACAAAACATAATTCAATAGAGGTATATTGATAGGTATTTTATACGTAAGTACATTATATTGCATAACTATGAAGATACTTCAATTATGAATAAAATCTCATACCTAAATGATTTTGAATTAACACAATGATATTATAGAGGAAGATGTACGCATCGTTCTAATTCATATCCATCTCCAGTTTGAAGGATCACCATTTTACCCGGACAACGATCGCTACTGGGCCGTGGTACAAAAGTACAAGGTTACCCAAATGTACACCGCACCAACAGCCATCAGATCCCTGATGAAATTCGGAGTGGAAAATGTCACCAAGTAAGTTTTACTTTTTTTCTCTCTGTGTATATATATTTTAACTATTATTAACTATTATATTTTTAAGTAAATAAATATACAGTATTTAGTTTTACTTCGATATATTAAAACATAGTTTTAACGAGCTCACAATTGTTCAGTTGTGATCCAGGAACCGACTAGTATATTCTATATAATTATATTAGTGAACGAGTGGGTTACGATGGAAGTCCCAGATCCCCTATATTTGCCAAGGTTGGTGGGCATATTTGGCTGGCACACCCATGGCTTAGTGGTTATTTAACGTATATGCTGGAGGTTCCGGTTGTCTGTGTACCAATTTTAGTTAATTATGGTAAACACGAATAAATTAACGCTTAATGCGTTTTGTCTACAATTAATACCAGTGGTACAAAAAAGTACTCTCTGGTCCAATATTGATACACGATCATTTTAGACACGACCTGAAATCTCTACGAGTATTGGGCAGTGTGGGTGAACCGATAAATCCCGAGGCATGGCACTGGTATTACAACTATGTGGGCAGCGAACGCTGCTCAATCGTTGATACCTTCTGGCAGACTGAAACCGGCGGTCACGTGCTGACAAGTCTACCTGGAGCGACACCTATGAAGCCTGGAGCTGCTGTACGTATACGTTGATAGGAAACGATCGTGTTTTTTGTAGTTAAGCAGTTATGTTTTATCAGATTTATAGATAGTAAGAATTTGCATATGTGATCATCATCAGCATTTATTCATTATTTTCAGACATTTTTATACCCAAAAATCAGGCACAGAAGGCTAATCCAGACATCGGAGGCCTATCGGGTTGCAACGATCATTGTTTTTTTTTATAAATTTATAAACATTATTTCAAACAAAAATAATAATAATGATGTAATGTAATTGATAACTAAAAACTTGTTGTGAATAATCTGTTTATCTTCCCAAAGGGATTTCCATTCTTCGGTGTTGCTCCCACAATTCTGGATGATAACGGAAAAGTTATAGAAGGACCTGGCGAAGGGTACTTGGTATTTTCCCGACCTTGGCCCAGCATTATGAGAACTCTTTTCGGAAACCATGAGCGCTATCAGAGTGTGTACTTTTCCAAATTCCCGGGATATTACTGTACTGGAGATGGTATGTGTTCTTTTAGTTTTTACCAATGTATTCGTATATTGTTTATTGGTATGTACCAGTATCCACGAACACGCGTCCTTGTAATCTTAGACTAGATCAAAGTTTACAAATATACTTTAACAAATGGCACTAATATTGCATGCGTACATCATTGTTTATTTTATTGTCATTTTGTTTCCTTACTTAAACCTAAAAATATTTGACAAAAACAACTTATTTCAGGCGCACGCCGTGACGAAGACGGTTTTCTGTGGGTAACAGGACGTATAGATGACATGCTCAACGTGTCTGGACATCTTATGTCCACAGCAGAAGTGGAGAGTGTCCTTACCGAAGATTCCCGTGTCTCAGAAGCAGCCGTCGTCTCCCGCCCACACCCTCAAAAGGGCGAAGCACTACATTGCTTCGTAATTCTCAACGCCGGAGTCCAACCTGACCCATCTATTACAGACGCCCTTAAAAAGCACGTACGTGCTAGAATTGGTGCTTTTGCAGCACCAGATGCGATACAGTTTGCCCCTGGTCTCCCAAAAACAAGGTCCGGGAAGATCATGAGACGCATATTGAGGAAGATTGCGGTGGGTGATACAGATATTGGGGACACGTCGACTCTCGCCGACCCATCCATTGTAGATCAACTCTTTAAGAGTAAACCCTAAACACTTTTTCCTCAAAATGCCGATTACAGCCATCCGCTGCTACTTTGACGTGAAAGATCTTAATATAAAAAGCCGCCTCAATCTTTGTTGCTGTCAATTGCAGAAATGCAATTACACATTCACAACAGGTAATCATTATATTAAGGCTTAGGGCTGTTTACCTAATTTAGCGTCATCCATACAGGCCATAGTACCTTTGGAATGAGAATAGAAAGAGAAAGTTACACTAAAAATTTACCTGCTTTTGTGCAAGTGGAAGCCACAAGAAAGAAATTAATGGTACCTGGCTGTAAGAGGTTGACTAGCCATTTCAACGGTATGATTTCTGTTATATGAAATTTAAAACACGGACGGTTAAAGAGCTACCTAAGCTCTGGTTTTAACAGACGAAATGTATTTCTTCGCATTTTTATTAGCTTTTTCAACTCAGGCCTGAATCTTTTACGAGTTCTATAGCTTAATTTCTAACCGTCCCATTGAGAACGAACATAGCATTTGCGAACGTAAACTTACCATGTCTTACGTCGCCTATATTATTTATTTTAATATTAATATAAATGTTATAGAATCTGGCTAAGATTCTACTTTTAATATATATTACTTGGAAACACATTCCATAATTCAAATCTGGAATTCTTTCGTTTTAAGGGTTTTAATAAAATACGTGCTACCAAAAACTAGTACTGTTAAAAAATAGTTTTAAGTAAAATAATGTGGAAATAATTTATTAATTTGTTAGTCGTTTTGTGATATTCAATGGCTCTTAAGGCACAAGTAAATGTTTATTTTAATTAATGTTTTTCTTACTCATCGTGTAAATCTACAAATTATAAATGAAAATGTCGACTACATTAAACTTTTATATATGTATGTTAAGCTTAGCCCATCAGCAGAGAGATCTAGGTGTACTTACCGATTTCCTTGACGTAACAAAAGCCGGGATTTTACGTTAAAATTCACACTCTCCAACCACATTTTATGGATGACAATCCTACAAACATTTTTGAACTTTATTAGCACTTGAGTTAAACATTTGTCGAAACTGTGGCAATTTATTTCTATGCCTTGGATACTATGTATCGCAATCAGTCTGTTAATATATGTTCACGATCAAAGAAAAACTATAGAAAACTTTAGTATTAATGTGTTGTGATAGCACTTCTATGACATGTCGATGCACAATATAGATGTCTATATAAAAATAACTTAGATTGTCCTATATAATTAGACGGTATATAACTCTGTTTGGAACTAAATATTTGAATATATTAATATCTCGATGCTAATTTATCTTTGTTTTTAACGAAATTTTAATTAATTGGATGCATCGAAGAGTTTAGAAGTGACAGGTCATTTACTATAACGGATATATGATAGAGATGTAATTTTTTTTTCACGCACATTATTATTTATAAAACCACAAAGCTAGCGACGTGGAGTAACTGAATTAAATGCTTTTAATGAATATGTTGTATTATTAAGGGCAACATTAGAGCACGATTACCTACATACATTCCTTATTAAATCATAATTTACTATTATACACACTGCGATGATCAATAAGCAATGAGAAAACAACTTTGAAATTTCAGTTACAATTCTATACTGAATTTTGTTATTTGAATGAATTTGATTTTGTCTCATATTTCCAAATTGTTTCAGATTTTATATTTTTGATACTTTTTAATAGTTGCACAAATTATACAATTAAAATAAAATCCTGGTGGTATTACGTTAATTATATTTATTATAGCTTAAAATTGTTAAATTTCTGAATGATGGTTTGAGTTAGAAGTTCTATTACGAATAATAGTCGTTAATGTTATCAGGTAGAATGTAAGTGTTAGTAGCCGCTTAATCAACAATTAAAAGTAAACTCACTTTAGAAGGCAGCACGGTTGACTATAGCGTAAATATTCTATTTAGAAAAAAATCGTTCATACTCTATAAAAATGTGTGCAGTTATTAATTGTATGTGTGCAAATTTCAATATATGTTACATTGAGAAAGAAATTTTGAAACTAGAATATGTAACTAAATTTAACCGAATTTTAAAATTAGAGGCTTTTAAAACTTTTGCTAAAGAGTGGTGCTATCTATGAGAAGCATTTTATCCCATTCTCTTCGATACATTAAGAATGAAAAATTATGAAATAGGTATGTTTAACCGCACTATTGTCTATGTATATAGGCTGAATTTTCAAAACATGGTTCTGCTCCCAACTTGAAGAAATTCCGATTGAAAAATCAGCCAAATTAGTAATCTAATGTGCTCGTGTAACGGACATATCATTAAAGGTGATATTATTAAATACAACTGTTATTATTTTTGTTCTGATACCCTTACATATGTAATTGTTGGTTTTGATTTCCAACATTTCTATCATGAGTCATCTCGTAAAACTAATTTTATTTTTATTATTTTGACGTAGTAATCTGAGAATTTGTATAGACGTTTTACGCTGAATAATAATAAACATGGAACACTAAACCGCTTCCATATTACCTAAATAGGCTTTATTACGTTAAACGCTCAAAGCCCAAAACCTTAACTTTTAATTTAACCGATTGTAGCAAGTAGGCAATTTTGAAGGAAAAAAGCATCTCAAGAAATACTTCTAAATATATATAATAAGGTCAGGTCGGTGTATTAGTAGTATTGGCCTGATACCAGATGTAAAGGAAAACATCGTGAGGAAATAGCCATGACGTACATACGGCGGAGTGTGTCAGAAGGCTACTCATCAATTTTTTTTATAAAAGAAATTATTATCAAGAAACAAACACAGAAATCTGACAAAAAAGGACAATCTTTTTCAGGCTTAAAAACGTAAAAAGTGAGAATAATAAACTTACAAACTGCTTACTTAAAAAACAATCTCCCTAAACATACTAGCGCAGATAATCAGTCGACCAGCTCCAGGGAATTCCTTTTTTAACCGAGCAAAAGAAACCGAAGGAGAACGTCGTGTAATTTTTTTTCAACTATTCTTATCATCGTTATTATGTAACGACGCCTATAATTGTCGGCTACAAATCAGTACGAAGAAGAGATACCCTGACGCGCTAACTAACCAATTCCAACCGGTAACGTTTACATATATGTATACAACTTCTCGACATAAGCCACTTGGTCATTTAGACGAGCCGTTTAAGTTGAAGGAAGAAGTAAATATCAATCCTACACAATTCTTTTGTTAAGTTTCTTGCCGGTAAATATTCAACTAACAAACTGCTTTTAAAGTAAGGGTTGATTCTCTATACGATAAATGACATACGTATATGAGCGAGTGACAGAACTTGTTAACGCTCATAATCTTTTTGTAAGATTGTCGTAGATGCTTTGGAGGCGTTACTACTACTACTACTAACTACTAACTTACTTACTACTATAAAATTAAATTTTTAGGTCAAATTTTAGAATAATAACTACCGTTTGGAAACTACAATAGAATACCAAAATAGATGTGTCCTGTGCGATATCGTTTAAAGGAGATAAAGTCATATTTAATAGACTAGAGGCTATAGCAATTACCTAAGTAAACGCAAATAATACTTGAAAACATTGTGTTTAATTGTATGAGAAAATATAATACATTATGAAAGAAAACACTTTTTAACCGAATTGAAGCTATGTATTATAATAAACTTATAATTATTTTACATAAATTTAAAATTTTCCGACGTTTCGCGTGCTTTACAGCGTGCGTTATTAGCTATATAAATTATAAGTTTATAATAATACATATCTTCAATCCGGTTAAATAGTGTTTTCTTTCAATGGGTAAAAGCTATGTTAACAAAAGCCAATACTATAATACATTAATTAATAAAATGACACCGCTAATCGAAAAAATTCGAGAAGATAATCCAAATTCAAATGCATCATAGACTATTATATCTGGACAGCACCCTGACCTTCCAACACCTTCTCCTGATGTTCACTCATGTTGCACAGTGTCTTTCTAACTTTACTTTTGTTAATGGTTTTGTCATTACGTCAGCTAACTGAATTTCTGTGGGACAGTGGCTAATATTTATTAATCCATGCACGAAGTGTTCATGTATAAAATGGTACCGCACGTCTATGTGCTTCGACCTTTTGTTGAAGGATCCAGACTTCACAAGTTGAATCGACTTTGATTATCAACATGAAAATTTATTTTTATGTCCAAACCGGTTATTTCTTGTAATTGAGTACAATGCCTCTTTGCAACAGTCTGCTGCGGCTATGTACTTACTTGGCTTTAGACGACGCTACTATAGGCTGCCTCTTGGATACCCATGATATTGGTCCATCGGCTATCATTAGCACGGAGCCAGAAGTACTTTTTCGCGTCAATGGGTCTCCAGGATAATCCGAGTCGCTGTAAGCATCGATGTTCTCTATGGGTTTGTTTGTTTGAACAAAATGCCTTTCTCTTTGGTTCCCACTAAATATTTAAATATTTTCTTGACTTTTGTGATGAATGCTTGTGCGATATCTGGTCTGGTTCTGGTAGATAGGTACAGTAAATTTCCCACTACTACTATCCCTAAAGGGATATTCCTTCTCCTGGGCAGTTTCTGGGCGTGTCACCAGGTTTAGCATTTTTCATGTTGTGTTTATTCAATACGACATGAATTTGATTATCATTCTTTTTCATTTCAAATTTGGTTTCAAGTTTCTTCAAAATAACTTCGATCTTATTCTTGTCTTTTCCTATGTCAAGTCCTTCATCAACGAATAGTCCGATTATTATTGATCTTTATCTTGGTTATTATTGGGTGAGATTTATCTTGGTTATTATTGGGTGAGATTTATCTTGGTTAATGAAAACTCATCGATCTGTTTTGATTTTAGATGCGGCAATTGCTAATAATGTTTTTAATGCAGATTGACTTACTACTGAGCTTGTCTTGGAAATCCAGGTTTCCTTTCTGCTCGCATCCACGTACGACTAATCTAGCCTTGTATGTACCATCATCTTTAATCTGAAATACCCATTTGTTCTACAGTATTTTGTGTCCTTTGGCTTTTGACTTGACAATTAATACCCAGGTGATATTTTTCTGTAATGATTCCATTTCAGATTGCATCGCCTTCTCCAAATTTCGTGTGTCGGTGCCAGCCACAGCTTCTTTGTATGTGAGTAAAGAACAGTCAAAGTCGTCATTATTGTCTGACGTAAACATGGTCTCGCAGCGACTTAACTCGTAATCTTTGGTCCATGCTGGTGGTCTCACGTCTCTTTGGTGGACTTGAGAGAGATGATTCATCCACAGGATCTTATCTAGAGCTGGAATAAAGGGGGTTAGGTTCCTGAAAAGATAAGTTCTCATTAATTTTGTTCTTTTTTCTGGAAATTCAATTTGTTCTGTTTCAGGTTCTGGAGTAAGATCTTCGCGTTTTTCAGCAGGAGTACCGCCAAAATGATACCGCTGCTGATAACAACATCACCAACAACATATATATAGATTCTAAAACCTTTGAATATTCCGCATATCCCAAGAATACTCCTTCTCTGGCTTTGACACTGAATGTTCCTCTTCGGTTTCTGTTTATCACAAACGCTCTATTTCAAAATACGTGTAGGTTTCCTGATAGTGTTCGTTGTACCCATTTCTCATGTGGGGAATTGCCTTTGAGAGCTCTTGCTGGGCTTCTATTTATTAAAAAGTTTGCAGTGTTTACTGCTTCTGCCCAAAATTTTGCAGGGATATTGGCATCTAGCTTTATCCAACAGCGATCGATTTTTTCATTCACTCATGCCGTTTTGCTGTGGGATAAGTTGCAGATAGTCTTCGGCTTATACCGTTATCTTGGAGGAATTTGTCAAACGCTTTAGACCTTTATTCGCCTCCATTATCAGATTGTAGATTTTGAATTTTCTTCTTATGAAACAGATCAACGTAGTTTTTATAATCCTTGAATTTATCGATTACTTCGTTCATTTCTTTTAAGAAATAAACACAGCAGTATCTTGTATAATCGTCAATAAATGTAACGAAATACTTTGATCCGGCCATTGATTCATTCTCAAATGGGCCACACACGTCACTGAATTATCTGGAGAACTTCGGTAGAGATTATTTGTTTTGGCTTGGCTTGGCTTGGCCTTGGCTTTGGAATGATAGAGTGAAAAATTTTCCTTTGATAGGAGGATTTTCCTTTCCTAGGCTGTCTCTTCCGGTTTATCAAATTCAAGATCTTCAATATAATTCTTCTGTTAGCTTTTAATACTGTTTTCCCGCCTTTTGTGACACTGGCTTGTTCCTTTTCAAATACAACATTATTGCCATGATCTATAATTTTGCTTGCTGAAAGTAGATTATTCGACAAATCAGGTACATATAATGTGTCAGAAAGACTAATTTTATAGCGTCGATCCTTTGTATAAATGTCCTTTTCCTTTCCCTTTAACTTAGCTTTTATGAAGCTAGTTTTAGAATCAGTCGCGAGATTTTAAGTTAGAGAGTACCTATACTTATAGGTCATATGTAACAATCAGCCGCTGTCAAAACACTATAAGCCTTTACATTTCGACGTTCCTGTTGTTTATCAGATGTTATATGTCTTTTCTTGACCTTTAGTTTTATTGGGGTTATTGGGTCTCTTTTATGACCAACAAGCTTCTGTGGAATGCCCTTTCTTATTTCAATCCTTGCAAAATTGTACGTTTTTCTTCGTCTTTGTGTAGAATGCTCCTGAAGTCTGAGGTTCACTCACTTCGGTTTGCCTTCTTGCTTCGTATTCTTCTACAATTTTTATTTTTAAATTGTCAGAACTTGGCAGAACATCTCTCGACTCAATTGCCGTACGGAAGCCATCGAAATTTGTAGGTAAACTGTACAACATCATTATACTAAATAACTCTGTATGAATTTTGACATCCATGTCTTCTAATTTACCTACTACATCCATAAAATTACTGAGATGGTCTCTCACATCTTCTTGTGCAGTCATTTTCTGCAATACTAGTTGCTTTAATAGCGTAGCTTTTCTTGCCGGCCCTAAACTTTGATGTACAGACTTTAGTTTGGCCCATCACTCCTTGGATGTATTTAAGTTCTGATGGAGATATAAGTAAAAGTAGCTCAGACCTTGCTTTTAGTCGTCCTTTAGGAACGCACTCAATTCTTCGGCAGTCGTTGCCGCTAACGTTATTTCACGACTAGCGTATTCCCATAAATCGTATCTTATGTGAATCGCCTGTGCTTGTAAGCACCAAGTATCGTAATTTGATTTTGTCAACGATTCTATGGTTCTGACACTCGAGTTCATTTTAAAAGAATATTTTCTCATTTACTTACTATTTTAAAAATGCTTCTTCCATTTTCCACTAAATATTTATGCAACCATGCTCTGCTACCACTGATAGGGTGGACTAGAGGCTATAGCAATTAAATAAAACGCAAATAATACTTGAACACATTGAGTTTACTTGTATGAGTAAATATAATACATTATAATAAAAATGACACCGCTGTGCATATATCGAAATAACAAATTTTTTTTATTTTTTTAATAATTTTATGGCCTGGTAATCAAATTCAAATTCAAATGCAGTGCATCATAGACAAATATATGTAAGAAGGTAATTATTTAATGATATAAAAAAATAATTCTATATTAATTTTTAACGCTTTAATCATGCAAAAATAAAGAATGAACTAGCCAAAATTAAAATCAAACATAAAATATAATCGGTAGTAGATCTTTTCATTGGCCACGAAAACCACATAACATATTAATCTTATATCTTCAATATATATTAATCATTAAGCCAACATTTTCAAAACATTAAACATTTATTATAAACGAACAAAAAATCGTATAAATGATGAAATCTTCACATTATAATGCGACTGTAAAAGTTGTAAAATTTTGTCACTTTTGTGTTATTGTCCAAATAAGTTATGACTGCAAGGTCTATGGTTTACGTCTACGGTCTATGTTACCAGGTCAGAAAATTAAAAAAAAATGGTATCCACTGTGCTATTGTTTACAAATGAGAAATGATAATTAGGTATTTGTACTTGTTATCAAAAGTCTAATAAATTTTACACTGTAATAATAAGTACAAAATGATTGCGTAATTCTTTACTCATTTTATCTGCATTGAAGTCGACAGGCGTGTATTTTGTTAATATGTTCAAGGTATGTTGAGGTTATTTCTTTAAAATTTTAATAATAATATTAATTTCTGATAGAAATGGTTAGAAAAAGGAAACTTGAATATTTTGCACATGGCTTACATAAAACCAAAAATACAATCATTCATGGCAAAGTACGTGATCGCTGACGCATTTCTTGGTTAAGCACCAAATCATTGTTTACAGGCATGACATTAAAAAGTTAAGTAGCCAGGCAGTATAAGAACAATAAACACTTATATTATATCTAACTTTAATTTATCGTGAAATGTTGACAGGGTCTTGTTGGTATCGTCACAGGGGGCGCGTCAGGCCTGGGAAAAGCAACCGTTGAACAGTTGCTAAAACAAGGAGGACGTGTTGTAATATGTGATCTGCCATCAAGTCCGGGGGCTGACGTTGCCAAGCAATTGGGTAATGATACAGCATTTGTTCCCGTAGATGTAAGTGTTTAATCCCAATAATTACTTAACCATAAATTTGCTAAATTTGATATTTCTGGTAGGTTAAAATTTAGAGTTTGAGATTCTAAGTTCTGATTTTTTTGCCTTCACAGGCCTTGATCATGTTAGACAAGTGTAAAACAACATTTTTTTTTATCTTAGACTTATCTTTGTTAAGATATATATTACAAAAACATATCATGAAACTACTAACTGCCATATTGCTCCATATTTATTCTTTATTCAGGTATTTTGTAGTACATTGTGGTTTATATTCTTGCATCTTTGCTGTAGAACTGGCACCAAATTGTCATAAACGAATTCAATAGAATAACTATTAGTCAAGAAATACAGAGGTCATAAAATGTTACCTTTAAAACATTCTAATTGCCCTTCTCATTATAAAATTGTTTAATATGCAGTTTGAGAACCATATGTAAATTATACATAATTATAGTTGCTAATTTGCATACAGTAACTTATCCTTAGTGCTAACTACAAAAATTACTTTAATTAAATCTGCGGCCGGCCTTATTACATTAATAATTTTTGATAATATGGTTTTACAATAATTCTTAATAGGACTGAAATTAACAACATCATTTAGTGGAAATATTCCCCCTGAAAATCAAATTAGAAATGCATTACATTTATGGTCATTTTATGTGGGACCCATTTATGGTAATTTAATTACTCTACATATAAAATGTATTATTGGCACGTAGGTTTTCAAATGTCAGTGAAATAGATAAAAACATCCTTAATTTATCACACAGATGATTCTTTGTTAAAAGAAATTTTTGAATATAACGAAAATAACTATTGCAGGTTACATCAGAACAAGATATTAGGAATGCTCTTCAGACAACAGTAGACAAATTTGGAAGATTAGATGTAGCTGTCAACTGTGCTGGAATCGCAACTGCCTCTAGAATATACAACTTCAAGAAAGAACAACCATTTGATTTAAAATCATTTCAAAAAACTATTGAGGTTTCTAGTATTTCAATAATTATAACAAATTTTGTTAATTTCTTGCACACATCTAATTAAAAACTGTTTCTTAATAACAGCTTAAATATGATGTGACAGAAAGAGAGTAAAGTTTACTTTAGTTATGAGAGTGCAATCAAATTGAAATTATATATCATAATTTATGTTTAAGGTAAACCTAGTGGGCACATTTAATGTGATCCGACTTGTTGCTGGATTAATTGGCAAGAATGCTCCTAACGCTGACGGTCAGAGAGGTGTAATTATAAACACAGCAAGTATAGCAGCATTTGACGGTCAGGTAAGAAATAGCTACATAGTTCCTCTATTAAGGAAGTTAATAAATGAGCTAAGAACAAAATACCCACCAGATGAATCAAATGCTCAACACTTGCGGAGCTCACTGTTGGATCTTTAATAGGAAATCTTGGAAGGATATTTAATAATACTTGACATTACAATAGGCCTTAGTAGCCTATGTCTTATATGCAATCTATTTTAGAATATAAACAAATTTAGGTATAAGTTATTGTGTATTGTGTGGCTCAGACGTTTATTAGATATTATATGGACAATGTAATTTACAGATTGGTCAAGCTGCTTACTCAGCGTCGAAGGCTGGTGTTGTTGGTATGACGCTGCCCGTGGCCCGGGATCTTGCTAAGCAAGGCATTCGAGTCGTTACTATAGCGCCAGGTAAATAAAACAGCTAGCAGGAAATAACAATGTAAAGGGTAAAGGTCGCCTAAGTTATTTTCAATATTTTAATACTAATTACTTAATTACTAATATAATAATTCAATGTGGAGGATTTTATTTTATTTTTAAGTGTATGCGGTACAAGAACTTTTCGGTTTGTAAAGAGGATTATTTCTGTTTTTGATGGGTTGACAGATAGTTCGTGCTTATTACAACATCTCTCAATCACTTTGAAAGCTTTTCTCATGAGATGACATAAGGTAGCAAGGCATTCAATGCTCCCCTATACTAGGATCGCTTTGTGTAGAGATCTGGTAATCTCTACCCAAATCGTTGAGTTCCGTAATGAGATTTTTAAATACTAGGTTCCACAATTACGGCGATAGGCCACATGTGGACAACCTCTGCTGACAATACCTCGTGTAGTGGTATTTACGGTGAACTATATAGGTTGTTTAAATATATTGTTGATTCATTCTTTAAGAGTCGATGGTACTCCACATATTCCTAGTGCTCTGGTGACTCATGAAATATGTTTTGTCAAAAGCGCCTGGAATGTCAATAAATGCACCAAGGGTTGACTGCTTAAATTTCAGAGAGTTGCCAATGCGAGACACTGTTGTGGAGTGATGATTCTGTTGATTTGCCTGAGCTGTAGGCATGTTGATTTGGATGTAGGATTTTAGTTAAGGATCCAGCCTCTACATTGTTTTTAGGAAGAATGAAGTGAAGCTGATGGGTCTGAAGGATTTCTTTGGACTACCACACTGAAATGAGTGGTTATACATATGTGGCATGGTTTTCTGATTTATTTCATGTTCTTGAAGAACCTTATGTAATAGTCATCGATACCGCCAGCTACGACTCCAAGCTCCAAGAAAGGATATCCACATCATCTACAAAGAAAAGTGACTTTCAAGAATGGCTGACAAAGAAGAACATTCTTATCTCGAATACAGATGTAATGGAAAAATTGTTAAGAAAAGTGAAGGAGAGTAACCCAAAAAAAAATATATATGCCTTAGATCGGCTGCCATATGAAACGGGGTTACGAAATAACTGCCTCAATATTACCCCATCAAACTCAACCGGGCTCAAGTCAAAAGGAGAAGTTGCTGCACAAAATCATACATTTAACATTGCAGATGTTGAAATTCTTCTCCACAACCCTATTACTCTTACTTTGGAAGGCTGGGCCAAATGTGTAATGCATGCCGAGGAGCTCCAGGATGAGGAAAACTATTCTAAGAGATTAAAGCACCACCTTTGATAATTAACCTACAAAAAGATGACACAGATGGTGAATATACGGACGAGGATTTTTGCCACGTGACGATGTATATAGTTTCTCTATGATTACGTCTTAAAATATCGTCTATGAATACTTAACATAATTTAGTATATCGATCGTACTCATACCGTTGTCGATATGCACTCGAGACCTGTAGGTGTGAGCGAGACGGACAGATAAATATGATTTATAATCCGAAGCCTCGGTTTTTTTACTTGTAACTTGGCATAAAGTTAAAACTATTGCCATAATATTAAAAACAAAACTAAATGCGTCGACTATATAGGGTTGTGATCGCCTATTTGTATATGAGAGATATTTGCAATGTCAGCAATATTATATAATTTATTTAGGGCTTTTCATCTAGAATATTATTAACCTACTAAATGTTATATGTCTGAATATTAGAACAAATTTCGTAAAGCAATACGTCTTCTTATTGAAAATGATCTTATAATTAGTTACTATATCCATTACATCAAATAAAAATAGTAA
The DNA here is from genome assembly GCF_905147105.1 of Pieris brassicae. Taxonomy (NCBI): domain Eukaryota; kingdom Metazoa; phylum Arthropoda; class Insecta; order Lepidoptera; family Pieridae; genus Pieris; species Pieris brassicae. The sequence goes on from NC_059680.1 coordinate 6,144,551, forward strand.
AGCACTAGATGGCGCTGGATATATTTTAAAATTTACTTTACTTTTGTGACATTATACTCTTACCTACTCGTTATAGTAGTAAAGGAGAAGTATCATGGATTAAATAGTTTCATTTCCACAGGTCTATTTAGAACACCAATGATGGATCAATTGCCGGAACCAGCTATTAAGCAGCTGGAGTCATCTGTGCCATTTCCATCAAGATTAGGCCAGCCAGAAGAATATGCTTTGCTAGTGCAAAGTATTATACAGAACCCAATGATAAATGGTGAAACAATTAGACTTGATGGATCCCTTAGAATGCAACCTTAATGTTTTAAGTAAAGTTTTTATTGGATTTGTTTTTATAAATGTAGAATAAATATTGTTGAAAGACTTGTGGTTTTATTGTATTGTATATTACACATATCACATTATGATTATCATGGTTTTGTATAATGTATCACAAGAAGAAAACTAAATGTTTAGGAAATAGAAATAGGGAAACATGTGCTCAAGTATAATTTTCCATTACATAGTGATGCCATGCTAATTGATATTTGATTTCATACTCGACACGACAGGAAGAATATATTTTTTTAAGCCTTAAATTATTTCTGGATCCACTAATGTCTGGTTATCCTATGTGTTAGTAATTATTTGTAACAGTTAGTATGTATCAGGGACCCTCTCCGGTAAAGGCCTCCTCCAAGGCTTGCCATCTTTCTCCACCTCGAGCTATTTGCATCCATTGAGGAACCGCAATCTTTTTGATGTCAACATCCCATCGAGCCTAAGGTCTGCCTCTGTACCGTTTGCCCTATAGGCCTCTCCATGTAGTTACTACTTTCGTCCACCTGTGATCTGTAAGGCGCGCTACATGACCCGCCCACTTTCACTTCAATTTTTTGGCGTGGCTTGGAGCAACAATTGCTTTGGTCTCTGATCTTATTTTTATGTGTCTTGGCTACCTTTTTACTGTTTAGCCATGCCTCGTTGATATTGTTACGAGCTAGGGGATCGGATAGAAAATGCCGTGGATTTATTCAAGGGTTTATTTCTTGATAAATCAATGAGGAATTTATGGGCACAAAATTAATTGCAGAGATTCACTAATAACACACAAAAACACAGTCACTAATTACTTCACTTATGCACACTTCACACAGTACTTTATCACTTATATTCACTTTATTCGCACTTTATCGCTTCGGTGTTTCTCTCGTGTAATCGCATTCAAAACTAAGTGACTAGTCGCGTTTCGGCTCGCTTATATATCCCTGGGAATAATTCTAAACAATATTCGAGAACTTTCTAGGCGGGCTTGCTACTGAGTAGCGATTGCACAATTCTAGAACGTTCGCACTCTTTGTCTCTTTCGCACATTGCTCCGTCCTTGTCGTACGGCGTTCTAGAGTGCTCGTCTAGTTTCGAGAAAGTTCTGATCTTCTCTCTCTCTCTCTCGTATCATTTCGTCCTTGTCTCACACTTAGAAAGTTCGGTCTAGAATATTCCTTCATCAAAGGGGTATAACTAGGCCTGAAAACGCCTGAAAACGGGTCTCCTGAAAACTGCACCACTCGACTACACATGTTCTGAAACGGACTGAAAAAAGGTTTCAGCTTCCTGAAAACTAGGGTAACATTATGAAAATTACAATTTTCTAATATGTGATTGACCCTCTCCTGAAACGGTCAGAAATCATATTACAGCCTGCTGAAAAGTTCTCTAACTAGTGGAAAAATCTAGAAACATTGTAGTCGACCCGTCTTCGTAACACTACCCCTTCCTTAGACATGCTCGTCCCGAGCATCATTACTCCCTTTATAGGTGGCCATTATCTTTTCCCATCGAGTTTGCGGATCCTTAACAGCTGCACAAGCTCTACATTTCTTGATCCAGTCTTCTACATCTTCACGATAATGTATCCAATAAAACATTTCCTTAACCTTCATAAGAGTCCGTTTTACTCCTAAATGTCCACTAGATAAGTCAGTATGACACATTTCTAATATGTCGCGAACCTTCAATCTTGGTACAACTAACTGCAAATGATCGCCTTGAGCATTTTTCAATTTACGACATAACACCCCATTATGTAGAACTAAACTATCCCATTGAGCCCAGTAACTCTTAGTAGTGTTACTTGTAGATGCAACTTTACTCCATTGCGGCTTGACAGCTGAAGATTTCATCCAGTCCAGAATGGGTTTAATGTCAGAATCTTGATGTTGCTCTTCCTGAATTAATTTCCCACACCAATCTGGACTTATGGTATCTGTTCTTAGTAACCTCACGTGGTCATTATCCCTTCCATCCTGTTCGTTAACTTTATCGCACGGTCTTTGAGACACTACATCTGAACTCCTTCTTAGCTCTCTTTCATGGGTTGATAACATGTCAGAAAATTTCTTTAACTGCCCCTCTGCTTTTGATAGAACTATTGACAGGGCTTCCGTATAGTTATCCGGAACTGTTTGAACTGTGTTCCACTCTTGTTGATTATTAGCCTGTCCGTCCACATTGATTACTCTACAGGCGTCATAACCACTTTTTGAACGGTTACCTTTAAAGCAAACTTCCTGTTTTCCACACTTGAACATTCCTTTTTCTAGATCTATCTTACACTTATAGAACTTCATAAAGTCCAAACCGATTATACAGTCATCTACTATGTCAGCAAGAACAACTTTATGTCTGTAAAAACTTCCACCAATCTTGAAGGTTGCGATACCTTCTCCTCGATCGGTTATGCGCTGACCTGTTGCCGTCACAAGCTGTACAATTCCTCTAGAAGGGCTTTTATAAAATGTCTTCAAAAGCTGATATCTGATCACTGTTCGTGAAGCTCCAGTATCGAGTGTTAGGTTACACTTAGTTCCATTGACTTCTCCTTCGATAACTAAGGTATTCCCACGTCTAACCTTCACATCACCTCGGAAGTCTTTCTTAGGGCATGAAAACCTCATGTGCCCTACTTCCCCACAGGTGTAACAGGTTGGCCCTCGTTGACACTTAGCTTTTTCCGTGACAGCCCTAATGCGGTAAGGTTGAAGATCTTTCCGAATCGCCTCCACCTCCAACGCATGGGCTAGAGCATCCTTCAGGTTCTTGGGGTGACCAAGATTTACACTTATCCTGACTTCACGATCTCTTATTCCATCAATGAAGGTTTGTACTAATATCTTGTCTGCGACATCTGGTAAGGATGCGAAGGCTTTCCTTACCAGCTTCTCTATTTCCAGGCCCCATTCTTGTAAGCTCTCATTTGGTTGCTGCACTCTCTCCCGTAATTGAGCCCTATAGACTGGCTCCAAATGTGAGTCCCCATAACGTGACTCAAGGGCATCCAGCAGTCGCGTTAGTGTCACATCACCTTTCATGGCTTCTAAAACGGTCAAGGCTTCGCCTCGCAGTCCCAACATAAGGGCGGTAACTGCTTGATCGTCAGTCCACCCGTTTGACTGTGCTACAGTCTCAAATTGAAGCTTGTACGCGCCCCAAGAAGATGTACCATCAAAGGGAGGCACTTTCACATTTCCAGGTGGTGCTACAGTCGTGACAACACCAGAGGTCTTCAGGCATTGGATTTCATTTTCTAATCCAAGGATACGTTTATCCTGCTTGGATTCCAAATTCTCGATCTTTTCATCTACCTGTATTTTCAGGTCACAAAGTTTTTCTCCTATACGGCGAGCCTGCTCCTCTTGACGTCGTGCCTGCTCCTCTATCATGCGACGTGTCTGAGCCTGTTCTTCCATCATTTGGCGTGTATGTTCGTCTTGACGGCGTGCCTGTTCTTCTTGACGGCGTGCCTGTTCTTCCATCATTTGTTTTGCCTGTTCTTCCTGACGGCGTGCCTGTTCTTCCTGACGGCGTGCCTGTTCTTCCATCATTTGTCGTGTCTGTTCTTCTTGACGGCGTGCCTGTGCTTCCATCATTTGCTGCAGAGCAAGGAGGATGTTGCCATCGTTACTTTCACCCATCCCGCGGTTCGCATCGAAACTTTGTCGCCGGGCGGCGTCGCGTGCTGATTGCGCCCTTGTCTGCACTCCCTCCGCAGCTGAAGACTCTGCCACAGACTCCTCTTGATTCTCCCTTGGAGTAATTGGCATGTTTCTATCCCACTTCTGACACCAAAATGTTACGAGCTAGGGGATCGGATAGAAAATGCCGTGGATTTATTCAAGGGTTTATTTCTTGATAAATCAATGAGGAATTTATGGGCACAAAATTAATTGCAGAGATTCACTAATAACACACAAAAACACAGTCACTAATTACTTCACTTATGCACACTTCACACAGTACTTTATCACTTATATTCACTTTATTCGCACTTTATCGCTTCGGTGTTTCTCTCGTGTAATCGCATTCAAAACTAAGTGACTAGTCGCGTTTCGGCTCGCTTATATATCCCTGGGAATAATTCTAAACAATATTCGAGAACTTTCTAGGCGGGCTTGCTACTGAGTAGCGATTGCACAATTCTAGAACGTTCGCACTCTTTGTCTCTTTCGCACATTGCTCCGTCCTTGTCGTACGGCGTTCTAGAGTGCTCGTCTAGTTTCGAGAAAGTTCTGATCTTCTCTCTCTCTCTCTCGTATCATTTCGTCCTTGTCTCACACCTAGAAAGTTCGGTCTAGAATATTCCTTCATCAAAGGGGTATAACTAGGCCTGAAAACGCCTGAAAACGGGTCTCCTGAAAACTGCACCACTCGACTACACATGTTCTGAAACGGACTGAAAAAAGGTTTCAGCTTCCTGAAAACTAGGGTAACATTATGAAAATTACAATTTTCTAATATGTGATTGACCCTCTCCTGAAACGGTCAGAAATCATATTACAGCCTGCTGAAAAGTTCTCTAACTAGTGGAAAAATCTAGAAACATTGTAGTCGACCCGTCTTCGTAACAATATGTATTTATATTGTTTTTTGTGTTATTTGTAAATTTCCATGTTTGACATGCATATGTCAGACATGGAATAACGCATGAGTCCATAACTCTATTCTTAAGCATTATAGGAATATCACTCTTAAATATTTCTTTACAACTCCAATATTTATTCCACGTACTTCTAACTCTTCTCTCTATTTGTTGAATCCAATTTGTTTACCCAAGTAGATATAATTTGCAACATATTCTAACTCATCATTCCCAATTTTTAAAGTAGATCTTTTGTAGTTGGTCATGGCTTTTGTTTTCGTTATATTCATTTGCAAACCTACTTGTATGTTAGCCTTGTATAAGGTTTCTATCATATTTTGTAGTTGGTTGCTTGTTTCTGATAGCAATACTAATTCGTCTGCAAATCTTAGATGGTTTAAATACTTGTACAAGCCTTGTCTTTTCCAGTCTAGTTTACTTATAATCGATTCTAATTCTGCAATAAAAATTGTGGGGAGAGTGAGTCACCTTGCCGGACTCCTCTACGCACCGGAAAGCTTGGTCCTGGATGGATGGATTCTTGCTTCACTCTACACTCTACTTTTAGTACAGTTATATATTTGACCTCTTCTGTGCTTTTAGTGTTTCCCATATACTTTCGTGAGATACAGTATCAAAGGCTTTTTAGTAGTCTATAAATGCAATGTTTCAATGGCAAGGGGTCTTTGTTGCTTTTGATATTTTTCTACTACTAGCTGAATGTGGTCAACAGTAGAATTTTTTTCCCGAAAACCAGCTTGTTCCTTAGGTTGGTGCTGCTGTAAGGTTGCGCTTATCCTGTGGTTTATTATGATACAGAAGATTTTATTTAGGTAGAATAATAGCATGAATAATTATTATCGGGTTCACTAATAAATATATTTTTCAATAGTACAATCCTGATCCTACAAAAATTGAAGAACATGATTCGTATTATCCGAAATTAAAATTGAGCACTAATTTTTTTTTTTAACAAACGAAGCTTGATAGAAAGAAAAGACAATTTAAACGAAAATATTATTTATTTCTACAGTAACGGCCGTCGGCAGCCATGGCCACCGGCGACGCGTCGTGCGTCTCACAATATTCATTAAACACCATGAAAATAAATACACTGAATGGGCGGTGACAAACCGCCACACATATGTATCTAAGTCGACATCTATTAACACATCTTGTGTTCGCTGTTCAAACTTAACACCTCGAAATACAAATAAGGATAATAACAATAATGTACAAAAATGTGAGGTAATGGACTTCGGGCTCCTTTGTTCACTGAAGTACGATATGTTTAGCTTTCGTGTGATGTTTTCACTTGTAAAGTTCGTGTGATGTGATGACGTTCAGTTAACAAAGGGGCGAATGCGTACTGAATTTATGAAGCTTAGTTTAAATACAAAAATTACAACTCAAGGCCGAAAATACATATTGTAAAACACATCCAATATACATTAAACCGAGCTGCATTCAGCTCAAATTATATTAAAGTTATTTTTTTGTATACCTCGAACTATCTATATTTACAATAACAATACAAGGGGAGTGCGACATCTAACATGCGAATCGCAATAGATGGTTTTTTAGACATCCGCAACAACCCCACGTATCGTACGCTTTGCGAACAAAGTACGTTAGGTGCAAAAGAAGAAAATCACTTAGGTACTTAAGATTAACAGCTATCATGACCCCTCAGGCTTAGGCGTGTCGATTCGCTCATTTCACGTTATTCACATAAACTTAATTGAAAAATACTATACACAAACTAAATTAAACAACATCGACTGAGATTAAATCTAACTTATCGTTAATGAACAACAGAGTGGTTAACTAACAAATTGTAACGCATTTGTTGGCGTGCGTTATTACGTTAAGATTATTGTTATTTTGGAATGTGTGACGCGCCCTTGCCACGATTGCTTAGTGTTTGAAAGTCCACTCCACCAAGTTCGTATTCTCCTGAATTAAGCGTGATTAAAGGAAGAAGTGTAACAAAGATTAAGTAGTTATAGAGTACATTAAATCGTCAAACTAAGCAATCGAGTCGGCCGGACGCTACAGTACAAAGTGCTCGCAGTAATTCAATTGTACACTTACTGTAGTAGGCAATTGAATCACTGATTTGCCTTTACACTACGAAACAACAGTGTTCTCAACCAGTGACTTTTTCGTGGCGCTTTCTACTACGGATAACATAAGTACTGAGCAATAGATGGCGCCACCAACTGCATCATTGGTAATGCCCGGACCGATTTAGCGAAGTTAATACAAATAAAATATCTGGTAATTTTTAAGATTCAAAAGTTGTATTAACACAACTAGAATTTAAACCTCCACTTTTGTATAGGTGAATGAAGTGTGATGATTTTTAAATGGAAACAATAAATCCGACCCAGGTATAGTTCGCAGTAAAATGTTTCGTAATGTACAGAAGACTTCGTTTCGAACAAGCGTGCTCTACGGCAACGGGGGTGACCAGCAAACGAATAAGAGCGAATCCCTTAAAACCTTCAATCTTCACCGTTACCGCGTCGGCCTTACCAACGCCAATTTGGTATATATTTCACCTCACCGAAACAATTAAACACTTCTCTTACTCGACGTTATAAAACACTTACTTACAAAATACTATACAACATAAAGTTGCGTTATCTAACTAAGATATAGTAGTTTAATTAAGCATAAACTATTTTATCTAAATAGCGATTATTTAAATATCAAAATTATTATCAAATTACAGTAGGGTGAAAATAAATTGTCTTAACGTTATGAACACTGACATGCTTCCGTTGTTATCTTCTAAACCTCAACTCATTGATCAGTTTGGGCCGTTCTCAATTTAACGAAGCGTCTGTTTTGGTAATGGCACACGTTGACCACATCAAAATCTGATTAAAATAAATACTGTAATAAAATATAATTGGTACGTTGATTGTGTCAAATATATTGACTTTAATTGTTTAAAATACTGCAATAATGGTAACGCGTGCTGGGAAGCACAAAATGGTGTAATAAAAATAAATTGTCCAAAAACACGCCCGTTCTTCGACTCGAGTTAAGTGAAATTCGAAGGTAATAATTGATTAATTATCTACATATGTCTATAAATAGGATAAAACTGATTTTGATAATGTATTAATATTATTCAATGTTCAAGGTGTTTGCAGTAAAATATCGTTGCCCCATTAGAAAGGAAAAACCCACAGCCTATGTACCTAACTATTTCATACCATCACAGATCAGCTTTGCGTTCAATAAAGCATCTAGTATAAGAAATTTTCGGATTTATTATTATATATAAAATTATATCCCTGAACAGCGACGGAAAATATATACAACGGGGTTTCCTGCTGCACCATACTGTACTTTAAAACGATATTTCCGATCTGGCAACTTTTGAGGAACATTACATTTTATTCACCAATGAACTCTAAACTAAATTGACGCGAGACCGCAAGATTTTATTAAATCAGTTCACTGGACGGTTTAAATACAAACGGTGCAATAATCCCTAACTATATATAAAAATTTAAGAGCCACAGACCACAGTATGCGTGTGAAAAGACTCATAAAATCTAATTATGTACTGGATGTGGCACTTAGTGCGAAACGAAATAAACAAATCGACAATCACATTGAATTATTGAAATCCGCGAAAGCCTTAAATAAAACGTTCTCAAATTAGATTTGTAACGCAAGTTGTATCACACAAATGATTTTCGATTACATTACGCTATGTTAGAAAAATACGAAATAATGTACTTTCAGTTAACATATTATATATGTTAATAAAGAACAATATGCTTTATAAAAATACATTGTCTCCTCGCATTTGTCGCTAGTACCCATCTTTTTAAAAATCTATGATTTTTAAGGCTTTACAATAGAATTAGCGTTTCCACTGTTATGTGCTATTTAAATATTTACAAAGATTAGGTATAATTACATATTTGTACTGGTACGGCCGATAAATTTCATATATATTTAAATTTTATACAACATTTAGATTAGATTTTAAAACTCTTTTGAACAAATGTAAAGTTAAAAGATGATCTGAATAATATACCTGTGGTTATAGATTTTTAAATATAAACTCTTAAAACTGAAATATCTTCAGCCAAATAACTACATTACATTATCAACATGAAACACCGTCTCAACAACTTCATAAGAACACGGCTGTGCTCTACTTATAAACAATTAATATATTTATATAATAAATGATTTATATTAAAATGAATGAAAAGCGGTCTTCCCGCTGACATGATTTTAAAACTAACATCTACACAACACACTAACATAATGGTTCATCAATTTTCGTTTAAAATCACAGACGTTTTCCTAAAATATGTATATTTATTCCCTTCATGCACCGGAATAAGCTTATTTAAATCGAAAATTATAATTTTGATAGAACATATTTACGGACCACGCAACCTCTAAAGACACCACGCGGTCCGATTCCGGAAAATAAATAGCTACGCGATTGTTAAATATTTCTGCATTTAGATAAAATCTGTGGGACTAGGTACGCCTTATGGCGCTCGGCACAATATACACAACTCACACCAAGTTAAACTAAATTAAATCAATAATAAGTAATATTTTGTAGTAGCTATTTCATTTGCTGCTGGAGGAGCCTCGATAATAATCTGCTCCTCTTCAATGGTGTTTCAAGATCTGGAAACAATTGCAGTATACTGTATTAACAAGATTTTACTGTGTTATTTTTTTTCAATAGTTATTACCATGGATACAATTCAGTCATGTGAGATTGGGCAAAATGTAGACAGACTAACAAATATTAATAGTTTTTCATAAAATAAATTATATTCCACTGTTATCCTCAGACTCGGTATAGAGCTAAGAAGCGAGAGTGTGCAACATTTGTTTGTCACATTGAATCTAGATATCGAAACAGGTATGTGTTGACTTTAGCCAAACCGAGATACTTATTCGGGAATGGAATGATTTTCAGAATTTATACACAAAAGTACAACAAAATTTTCATTATGAACTTTTTGTCTGCGTACAAAGCGCCCAAACGATGTTAACCAGTCACCGGGACACCTGTTAATTGCAAGCGTCTATGAGGTTATAGTGCAGTGTAACGTTTGAGCCGCATAACCATGAATTAATCGAAATATTAGTGCTATTTAGTGAAAGTGCTGAGAGCAGGTTGTTTCAGAAATAAGTATTATAAAAGTATATTGAAAATATGGACCAGAAGATTGAAACTGTTCATACAATCTCAACTTTTAACATAGTATGTTCACGAATAAGACCGTAGTTTGAAATAAATTATATTTTGCACACCACGGAATAGATAACAACTTTGTCTGGATATGTCATTGTACACATGCTAATTTAAGTACCAATACATTTATCTATTCCTTGGAACAAGTGAATGCAGTTGGTGTCTGAAACAATCCACTTTTTAGTGCGAAAGGTGCCATTTGAGACAATATTTTAATGCTTACTATATAGGAGCATGCGGCTCAATCGTGTCGTTGGGCAGGAACCCGCACCTGACATAAACACAAGAAACTTTTAAACTTAATAGCCTAAATAATACGAAAAAATAATATTATCTTATTTAAAATTATATTGAAGTAGGTCACTGCAATCTTGGCAACTAGACTATGACCGCAATACAAACTGTACAACTGTACAAACTAAGGCTTCAACGAGTTGACGGATCAAGGCTCACTTTTAGGCTCATATATTTCATTAAAAAAATATTTTAAAAGCGCTGTGTAATTTTAAATATCATATCAAAATATACCAACTATTTAAATAAATATCATTTAAAGGGTTAAAAAATATTTTTTTCATTGAGCGAATTTGGACTACTCGAAATGCAACGCAAATATTTTCATAACGACGTATGCAAAAATTGCAAGCTTAAATAGGGCGAGGCGAGATCTGTTCGTCCTACTAATCTAATTTATCGTATTCTTCGTGCTGACACGACCTAGTTATGATTTCCAAGTGGAATAAAAATTGTATAAAAACTTCGTAAAGACATTCATTTCGTCGCCTTTTTTCGTAGTTTTTTTTAGCGTTTTGGTCTCTAATTAAACCGTTTTAATTAGAGTTCTCTCTCTCTTTGTTCATCACGCGTAAATACAATTTGACAGAAATATATGAAAGAGCTCTTGGACTAAAAAAGTGCTCTTAGACAGTATTTACGAATAATAATTACTTATTAAAATACCCTAGAGGGTAATAAAACCTAAATCTACTGTGAGTCAAAATTTACTGACTTTAGATAATTTTTGTTCAAAACTAGATTTTATATAAAATAATTAAAAATATTAATACACTAAATTTTCCTTAATGTTACATAATATGTCAATTATTATGTATGCTAAAATAATGTGATAAAAATATATGATGTGTGTGCAATAAGCTATGTGATGAAATATTATTAAAAAATGAGTTAATTTGCATTTCACTAATTTAATTGGATTTTTATATAAAAATATTATGTATGATTTAAATTTACTTTCAAATTTTTTTTTATCAAATTATGTAATATATATATTTGGTGCGAAATGCAAATTATTAATATACTATAAAGTTGCCAGATTTATAAAATAAATAAATAATAAAGAAAATTTTAAAATATACTAGTTGTATTTTGTTTTTTTTTTGTCTGGCAACTCTATAAAGGATGATTGATATAATTATAATAGGTAACATACAATCTGTCTAGAGTTGACGTGTGCTCAGCATTCCGGTTAACCATATCACCACCGTTTGGCCTAGAATAATACATTTACCATATGTTTTAAACAGTCTAAATATATATTTCTTGTGTTCCAGTCTGACGAATTATACGCATTATGTTTGGTCAACAGCATCTTGTCCAATACGTGCCACGTATATACGGCATATTACGACCAATCACAATCGAACGCAACGTTGCGACCACTCAGTATATTTTATACTAAATCTTTCATATTGAAATGAGAGCGAATCGCGTCCGTAGTTCTACATTAATCATTTGAATATAGAAGCAAATTTTAAGTGTTCCAATTTATTGTCATCTGTCAAAACTCATTTGACACGTGACAGGTGAGTGTCTAATTTAAATATGTAATTCTTTAATAATTTTGTTTAACAAAAATATAGCTACATACATAAACAGGTGGGCAGAAAAGTTCGTAGGCTAAGATAGAATTTGATTCGAAAGCGATACAACCATTATAACGGTCATACAATTTTATATTACGATATTTCTTTAGTCGCAAAATAGGCTTCAGTTTCATCGAATACCTCTTCATCATCACAAAATTTTCTCCAGCGACCATTTACTTGAGAACAGGAAAAAGTAGCTGGAAACCTGATTTCGACAATACGGTGGAACAGCTTTAAACACTGCTCAGAATCATCAATTCGTTGTTGTCTTTGTTCGATTGTGAGCTCGCGCGGCACCCATTTGATCAGAGCTTTCGAATATACAAATATATAGATATGTCCAACACGTTCCTTTGATATCTTTAGAGTCTCAGCTTCACTTTTCGCTTAGCCGCAATTATTTTGTGGATGTTTTTATGCTTTCGTCATTAACAGCCTCTTAGGGACGTCCACGGAATGCATTGTTCTCGGTGCTCATTTCGCTTCGTTTAAACTTAGCAAACCACTTCGGTTCAACGGTTGATTTTCCTGGTCCTCATAATGTTTATCAAGCCAATTCTTAGCAACATATTTTTTTTGTCAAAAAGCAATTCCAATTAGTTCCTTCACTTAAAATACTATATCATAGTTAATGATAGTTGTCAAACAACTATCATTAATATGAATTATATTATACGAATCATTTGACTACTAGTAGCGCCATCTATGTGTCAGCCTACGAACTTTTCCCACCATTTAATATTTACTTTCAGGTTAGCCTTTCCTTAATATACGAGCATTCATTATATTGTATTCCGTATTTTGTTTGTAATTTAAAGTACAAATTTAGTTAAATATTCAATATAGCAATGACAATACATTGCTTATCGAATATTTCGAATTCCACATCTCTGAATGGACGGTAACAAAGAACTACTCATTTTGATTACACAGCTTAAATAAAAGTATATTTGTATAGAGATTTGACTTTACAAATTCTTTGACATTGCTGTCATTAATGATTGATTACTTGTCCAAAATAGTGGTGTGATGTCTAATTAAAGGTCTTAAATCTCAAAAGGAACTTACTTGCGTTTAGCGTGCAGCATTTCCATAAGTAGAGTCTGTGTTGGCGCCTGGCCCGCGCAATGTCGCTGATACAAGTGCTCTTCGCCTCGTGCCGCGAGCGCATGAATTTCAGGCACTACCATCACTAATTTGCCGAATTTGTCCTGAAAATTAATGTTACATATACAAATTTATGTTAAAATGTGTAAAGAAATATATTTCACATATAACTTCTGAACCAGTTGATAATCTAAATGTCTATTTTCAATCTAGTTTTGTGCGGCCTATAGTAGCAAGGCGTATAGGCAATTATGGGTTCGGAACCTGGTGAAAGAAATAACGCACTTGCATATAGGGAAAGATAGAACGCCCAGAAATGTGATTTATTTTCATATTTACAGATTCATTTTGGTAACCGACACGATATTTATTTGAATCTATCCGAAATGAATAACAGAAACACTAAGTCAAATGACGTTAGAATATTTCCTTAATTGCCGACAATCTTAAACACTCTTAAAGTGTAACCGATACAAATATTGAATTGTATTACGACATAACAAATCAGTTTTGTGATAGTTTCGGTATCAAATCTAGTGCTGTGTTTATTAAACAAGCTATTTGAACGAAGCCTACATAAATTATATGAAAGAATTATGTAGACATTAAAATATACGATAAAGACTTTAAAAGTCATTAAAAATCATAAAGAGTTAAATAAACACGTATTTTACATGGTTTTATTTCGGTATTACCGCTGGTATTGATTGCTATTATTATTAGCAATAAAACATAGTTAATAACATTAACAAGTGAAATTTAGTATTCAAATTGCTTATTTTGAACTTTTAAATTAAACGCTCGTTATATTGCGTTCATGTAGTACATAAATCATTTTTACGAGTTTAGGAGAGTATTCTGAGAGGGACATAACATAATAGTATGTAATATGTTTATTTTATATTTTTGTTTGTCATGTACTGTTTAGGTACATTATAGTTCATACGTTACCTGTATCGTGGGATAGCAGGTAAGTGTGTAGTCTAGAAGTGCGGCCTGTACTGTCTGGTAACCATCTCTGACGCATTTCACGTTTACGATACCCCGCACGTCTGAAACCCCAAGAGAACTCTTCAAACAAATAAAAGAAGTCAAAAATCTTCATAAAAATAAAACATAAAAGAAATTCGCCACAGTGCGCACATAAATAACATAAATTAATAAAAACATTCAAATAACACAACTGAAATACTGACCAGGGTTTAAAAGCAGGAGGAATTTCACACAGATGTAATCAGGTACGTCGAATTTGAGCTCAGCTAATTTATTCTGGAGCTCGTTGAAGTGGTCAGCCAGTGAAGGCACCCCCAGAAGACCGAGGCATAGAAGATCAAACTTCTGCCCGTTATGAAGTGTGGTTTCATCTGGTAGACCGTTATGCATCCGTTGGTGAAGGTGGTCCAGCACCAACATATCCGACCACGAGTGTTGAAGCAATTTCATTTGATCGTCAACCTGAAAAGCGATGCGGTTCTATACGGAAACATTTTAACAGCAATTTTGTAATATAGTAGTATCGGGAACAGAGCGGTTATATAGTTGTATTAGACGTTCGCAAGGCAGAACCGCCCTGTTCACCGGAAGTTCTAAGGATCTGAGGACGTGTGACGCAACTGGTTATGCATTATATGAAGCCAACCGAATACAATATGGCGACCTACATTATTTCGAGGGCTGCGCGTTTACGAAACGACACAACTGAAGTTTAGAAACCACTGATTACACAATATCAAGATCAGGCCGACATCCGTCACCGAAATCTGTTACATCTAGAACGATTTCGTTGTTATTCAACTGTTAATATTTGGGCGTTTTCTAACCCGTGTGAGATTTGTTTTAATTATTGACTATCCGTGATGCCCGCACAAGGCAGATCTGGGTCAAAGTCGCGTCGACATGCGAGTACCAGATACCATACTAATACGTCAATTTAAATATACCACGCCTTTGTCACGCAGATTAAATAGTTAAATTTGTGAAAAACTTACATAATATTGAATATAATTTTTTGTTCACTTACGTTAATAGGTTTTTGTTCGATTCCAACAAGTCTCACAAAATCGTTTACATTTATCAGTTATTACTTAATTTATATAAGTTTTAATGTCCATAATAAATAGCGTATATTTAACAAAGAATATGTAGAGCGTATAATTTGCCAGGCTCATTGTTATTATGAGCGGTTTTGAAACCGAGGCTTGGCTAATATCTTGGCAAAATGTGGCACGATGTAATAGAAAGGCGAAATACTTAACCAAATTGCACGACATAGACCGTGTAAATTATGCTGTGTCAAGAATTTACAAAGAAAACTTGGAATTCTCAATTCTGCTCATACGATCGCTTGTCTGATAAATGGTCATTAAGCATTGACGTTGTAAGCCGTCAACGTTCTACTCAATGCGGTATGCGCCTAAAGTCTAAACTTATCGTGACTCGTTGGATGTTACGTAAGAGAAAGCAACGAAAGGCCGGTTAACTAGTTACGTCTCGGTTAGCAGTGGTTACGAGCGCGGTAAAAAGTGCTTTCTCGCGGCAACTCGGCCACGGGCACTGTGTCAAGAGCACCGATGAAAGTACAACGTTGCCGCACCGCACGCCACTCCGTTACATCATATCCGTCTGGAGAAAGCGTAGCATCAACATTGATCTTGTAAGCCATTACTCAACCATCTAGCTCTCTATTAAAGCCGATCAGGTCATTATATACAATTGTGAGAGATATGTGTCCCGGAACGTACGCGGATCAATATACGTATACGTACGTACTTAATTTCCGTAAACACGCTTTTAAATCAGACAAGAGTCATGTTCGTACGCTGCCGTCCTAATTCTGAGAATGCGTCGTAAACAAGCATAGTCATTTAGCACAAATTAAAATTGCTAGCTGCAAAGTAGAGGCCGTCTGTGGGAGCGAGAAGATGAAACACGCGGCGCGGCAACGTCGCAAGTCCACGTGACCGGTTACGGGTCTTGCGTAAGCGTACGGCGACCACGGAGCGCGAGCTAGCTTCTCCGTTGGCTTTTTCTGATTGATTGAACTCCTGTACAAATACGCATAATTGATCGCTGGACACGGGATCATTTGTATTCATGAACAACGTTCATGAATAGGTTAGATTCTTTTGGAATATAAATATTTTTACATGACCGGAAACTA
The DNA here is from genome assembly GCF_905147105.1 of Pieris brassicae. NCBI lineage: Eukaryota > Metazoa > Arthropoda > Insecta > Lepidoptera > Pieridae > Pieris > Pieris brassicae. The sequence goes on from NC_059680.1 coordinate 6,160,867, forward strand.
CTGCATGTATGGATAACGTCTAGGAAATGTATATCAAGTAAGAAACAGTGTCTATGTAACAGGAGACGTTCACTAAATAATATTCTAATCGTTGACCTACTCAGTGATATGTAATGTAATTAGGATCTTATTATAGAGGTTATTATAGATCGAATAGCATTTGGCGGCATGCTTGTCGTGGGAACTTGACCCAGTTGAGGCGCGTCGCGGGCGGCAGAGTATCGATTGCCAACGGCACCGCACCACTATGCGTCACACGCTCTCCTATTAACAAAATCATACCCGTATCTTATGGTCGTAAACACAAAACAACTTCGCATAGCTAAAAAAATCGCAAATACAATCGCAAAATTCGCTAGCATTTGGTGTACACCGGACGAGTTGAAAGGATTCGGGATAGGACACTTATACTTATCTGAAATTCACCTTTAAATACTTAAAGAACACGGTGTTCCTCGCCCAATCCACTTGGGAGAACAGATTTTGATCCAGGACTTTGCACATTAGCTCGAAGAGATCCACTTCACATTGGTTGTACGTTTGGCTCTGTAGGAGGCCAAAAAGAGAGTTTTGCCATTCCCTGTCGTCGATAGTCTGAACGAATTCTCGTATCATGGGTGACACTCGAAGCGTTTCAGTGCTGGTGGCCTCTGCAGTGCTGGACGGCGTTGCAGCCGTTGTGGCTGAGTTGTCGAAGGCAAAGGCGTCCGGCGAGGCAGAGTGTGGTGAATGAGCGTCCCACTTGTCGTGGGATGGAGGGGGCGGAGCTTGAGGCATCTGTGGCTGTGCTGCTAGAAGTGCAGGTCCTGGCGACGACTCAGGAGAAGACGTCAGCGAAGAAACTTGTGGGATCTGTATCTCCTGCTTCACAGGCACCGAGGTGTACGGTGAACTGAATCCAAGAACCAACCCGCCATCTCCGAGGGAGCCGCGAAGGGTTTGTACTGCAATCTGTCTTTGTCTCATCATTTGTAGTTTGCGGGCACGGTCGCGTTTATACATGGGTCCGAACTTATTGCGGCCACCACGCATACGATCCGCTCGCACAGCTGGAAAATTGAAAAGATATTAAATTTCCATTGCAGGACAAGTGTGACTTTACATTTTCGAATTGGATAGTGACGGTGACTGTTTATGTATATATTTCTTAACTTAGAAGAAACAAAGGGTGATCAAGTACGTTGATTCGTGTCACGGTCCAAACAACAAGATAAAACTCAATATCTTAATCTTATAATAGTACTTGGTGCCGAGACAAAATATTAATTTGAGAAAAAACTAAACTACTTATTCTACTTGTAAACTATCGTACAAAATTGGACTAAGACGGTTTCATTTCTTATCAGCGTCGCAAAGATAAGACTTTATTTCGAGAGCTCACTATAACTACGGTACATTCTTCCTATTTTTTTACAATAATTTAATAGAAAACTGCTTGCCGCAACTGAATATATGTCTGGATATGTTCAGTTCATGACATAACTAAAAAGTCTTCTATTGATCAAAACAATCTTGGATACACTATATTTATACATAAGTCTTGGTAATCGAGCCCAAAACGTATTATCGTAGCCTATGAATCGATAAAACTTGATTAACATTCTTGAAATTCAGGACAGCGTCCCCATAATGCACACAGACTACTGTACTTTATTATATTGGCAAAATTCCAAAGTATCAAGCGGCTGCTTTGCACGATATCAGCAATTTATGCTCGTTCCGATTCTTTGAGAGGTAGAGTCTAAAAGGGTGCCTCTAGAATGAGAACAAATATATTCTCATAATTTACATATACACATGTTTGAAATTAATACGCGCCTCGACGTGTATACCGGATACGCAGCCCGCGGGAAGTAGAGGGAACCAGGAGCTCGAACGAGACATGACGTTGCTAACACATTTCTCACCCAACTTGAAATTGCTCAACAATACGAAAGTATAATAAAAACATGGCCTGAAGCGTCTAGCCTCAATCGTGGCAATGCTTTAACGTAATCTCTACACTTCTTATTTCCCAATCATAAATGAGTCAAGTACATTACAAAAAGCTCGACAAGACGATAAGGAAGGTAACAGACAACTTATCGGGTCTGTTACAAACTGTAAATAAATAAGTCTGAACCTGGAACGGAAGGGGGCTTTCAGTGGCTTGCCGACTCGCCCAACCCACGAGTTAAAAATAACAACCAGTTTTTATTGTAGCAAACACGCCTGTGCGCGAAAAGGACAAACTTATAGGGCACGTCAGAGAATCCAAGAGGGATGCCAAGCGTAACGGATTTGAGCGTTGTTGTGTGCAATTCCACAAGTTTCGTATTGCAGTCTGTTTCACCAAAGAATTTATGTACTTACCACCGCACTGCAGAACGGGTAAAAATATTTTAAACTTGTGCTATTCTGACATCTAAGGGATACATTACAATTTCAAAATGCCTATCTATACCAGCAAGGTTCGACTGCTATACAATTTTTAAACATAAATAAACAGCCCAACGACTAAAGGAACTAAACGTAACTGTTACATTGATAGTCCACACATTTGTCATAACAGGTTTACAGGGTCGTCCCTTGACACAATTTGATTGAACTGGTTTTAATTCTTTTCTTTCTCTTATCAGAATGTAAATTACATCCTTGGAAATAATTTACGCTACTTTTCTATTGCGGAATCAACGTTCTTTTTAAAATTTTACACAGCCATGAATTAGCATGCGATAGAACAATTACTTTTTAATAACGTCATCATTGAATATAAATTATATAAGTGCTGTACTTAGGTTAACAAAAACAATAGCACTAAAACAATATAACATACATCGCCATACAGATTAAATTATTTTGATCATAATGTAACGAAAACCAGTATAAAAATATTGCTTCGTAATATTGGCAAATGTTACCTTTCGTGAATACGCCGAGTTCCTTTGTGTCGTATGTATGCCTTATTACTGCTTAAACTAGTTATTTGTTGTGAAGCGATTTCGAGAGCTAATGATAAATAACTATTATTATGCCTTATAAATTTATGTTATTATTTAATTTTAACTTCCTCAACGACATTTTGACGAGTATTTATGAAGCTATTCTTTTAGCCGGATATTATGTGAAGCTAAACTAATTTACTTTATCATGACTAATACCAGCACATTTGCGGTTTCCATTCACTGCCTATATTGTGTATGCGAGTAGTTTAGTTATTTCTTTTAAAAACATGAATAATATACCAAACACACAATAATTGTGTTTGAATAGTGTTTATATATGTAAAATTATTTGATGATTCCACTTTTATTTATAGTAAATAAAATGAAGTTATTTTACATCTACCTTTGCACGATCTAGGTCCGATACCTTGTTGAGTGAGTACGTGAGTCGACAAATTGTTTGCGTTTGGTAGAATTTGCGATGGCGTAAAGAACATTTTATATGAAATAGTGCAACGAATAATATATCTGTATTATAATGAGCAAGCGATAGTAGCTGATAATATTGGAAACGAGGTCAGGCACTTATAACACAATATAAGTAGATCAAGGTCAAGGTCAGTTTTACAAATTAAAAGCACAACTGTGTGACAAAGAAACAGTGCGAAAATAGCAAACGAATATGTTCACCTTGCGTTCTAAAGCTATTTGCGGCTAAGATATGGCCTAGTTGCTGAAGATGGGTCAAGGTCGACCCTAGCGACACGCACATAGCAGATTAATCCGCAGCGACCTCAAACGACGCTAGCCACAATCAGTACATGACAAGATCGAATCAGCGATTACTGAGATATGACCTTGGAATATACATCAGGGTCGTCAAACGAAGTAATCGTGTCAATGAGATAAAAATTTTATGTTCCGAAAGGACGGGAAGAGGTGGGGAACGCTCCTTGTACCGACGAGTTGGTGAAACTTGGTCAAGGCTGGCGGCCCCCCCGCTCATCGCCTCGTTACGTACAACTAACTCCGAATATAGCCGAATACCTACGAACGCTCGCTCGCACCTACTTTATCGCGCTTAGTAGATAGCATGGCTGTGATTGTTACACAAGAAAACAGAGATAAATCATCGTCCATGTTGAGGTACCCAACTATGTCAAGATCTCTACTGTTCTGATTTCAAAATCAATTAAACACTTTTGGCTCTCGAGTTATAATACTCTCTCAAATCAATCGCTATATCATTTAACATACAATGTCTTTCATTGAATTTCTGACATGATTGTTAACGTTGCGTTCCGCTTATACCCCTTACTTTAATATATTTTTAAACATTTTTTTTAAATTTTCAACTAGTTCCCTACAATTGCCGTAATAAGGTAATGCCTAAAAAATAGAAAGGCCCGGTTTACGAGGCCGCTCTGTCGAAACGCTCAATTCAGGTCAAGGCAGCGCGCCGAAATAGTCGGCTGGCGCGCGCGTTTTTATTGTCATCTAACATCTGTCGTGGGCCACGAACGCCTGAACACGTGATATTCTGTCAAAGGTGTGCATAGTACTGGTCATAGATCAAATCTCATCTAATTTGAAAGATTATGGTAAAAGAAACCTAAAGGTTGCACCCTAATCAGATCCTAATAAGAATTAAAATACATAAAACAGCTAAAGACTTCGGCAAACAACGCAATCAAATCATTTACGTATGGTGTAATATAATTGCGTAATTAAATATAGAGAACTATAAAACCAAACACTGAATAGAACATCAGCCTGAATACTGATTACGTTTTAACTGTCGCTGTGTGAAACAAGCGTAGCGAGGCGACGCCTCTGATTACGTAAGGTGATGTGAACTGTGAACACCAATTTGTGGACAAACGTTAGTGAATCAGCAACGTTGATTTCATTCTAATGCTGCGTTTTCACATAAAACAAATGCATGATTTGAAATTTCATTCACCTTACGTTCCACCATTCTTGAGATCCAATCTATTAGGAATGGTTGGAATAAATGGTACATAGAAAACTACGTGCATAGTTTTTAAGCTGTAACATGATACGTGTTCAGGTCACATTTGGGTAGTCCATTGCGACAGGTCGAGCGAGGCGTCTTGTGAAATGACGCTTGCGCAGCGCACCCCACTGAACGGTCGATTGTGTCGAAATACACGACACAGTCGCTTGAGTATGCTTCACTCGAAGCTACTACTACTTAAAAACTGTTTGATAACCGCTGGTTATGATGACAGATGATGACGTAAATAAGAAGATTGGAGAGGACTTCTTAGATATCTGAGTTGCTTGTACTGGAATTATATCACAAAGCGACAAACTTATAGAACAGTTTAATTTTTAATACTGTAAGTGTTTACACTTTAAAAAAATACTAAAATCAAAAGAAAAGTCTAAACGAACTTAAATAACAGTAAAATAGTTTGTGCATTACACAAGGCTTGCTTGGTTGCAGGTCGGGCGGTGCAAACCTCTCGCAACAGCCGCTATTCGGGTCACCCACCGATTTGTGAGAATTGTGCCATCTCTTATAAGCTTCTGTACTAATACACACCTACTCCAATATTTAAGGATGGCTATGCTATTAAAAATACAATTCCCTGAAATTTGCGTAGATTGCGTATTCATGATCGATGGAATCTGTATCAAGTATGTGGAGATATAAACATGATACAATATGAAAAACTATTCTGAATAAATGACTCAACCCACAAGGGAAACTGCTTATTTATGCATATATGCGTGTGAAGTGAATGGACAAGAGATATTAACCATGCAATAACATTTATGTATGTATTTTTCGCCAAATTATTACAATAAACTTTCTTTTGGTATTTCGTTAAATTTGAGAAAGCCAAACAGTGTTTTGGACATATAATTAAGCAAATATTATGAATACACATTTCAATGGAAGTACTAGATGTTGCAAACATCCCAGCATCTGGCGAAACGCGCAATGGCGAGTGGCTCACGCACACATTTACAATCATCTGTTGCGTACATGAACGCACAAACAGGCAGCGCGCGCGCCGCATCGCGGCCCCGCTTGCAAGTAGGTCAGGGCGCTATGCCGCCGCGCGTGTTTTAAATTTAGAATGATCTGCGCTTCAAACTCCGCCCCATTTGATCACCGAACTAGTGAATACTTAACAATAATTACGCTTCAAGTAAAATTTATAACTCAATCTTCGAAAACAAGAAAAACGAATAATATTTTAAAGATAATCGAGTTATGAATAATTTATATAGGGTAAAAATTTAAATCAAGACCGTTAACCAAACAGTTATTTAAAAATATGTACAAAATCAAAATGCGAATTACATTACGCATAGAAAATTATTTACACAACCAAAGGGACCTTAAAAAAACAAAGAATACATGTTAAAATATGACAATGTTGACTAAATGAATGTAAAGCAACTGAATTTTGTCGAAGTGTCAAAAGCGTTCAATTAATTAACCCTGTATACCGCTGAAAAATAAGGTATTCAGATAGAAAATAACACAAGGAGTATAAAACTGAATAGAAACGATTATCAGAATCAATAATACAGCTTCCCAGCTTTTATCTGAAGACAATCTAAACGAAGCGGTGACCTATTTTTATTTTCAGAACGTAATAAAAATATCGACAACTCTTTATTTCCATTCTTTCTGATTAGGTTCAACAATGTTATTAAAATGTTTCAGATCAAATACTCGTAATGATATTGATCATTTCAATGAATGTGAAACAAGCAAATAAGTTTTTCAATTCGAAGATATTAGGTAACGGTTTGGCGTACCGCGTACAATTGTTGCCTAATTATTTTGAGCAATGTAGTTAAGCAAATCAGAAAGTTGAGTTAACTTTAAATTAATCCATTTTGAGCAAGTTCTCATAAGAATTTTTTTTATAGATAGATAAATAACGTATTGGATTTTTTTACATATTTCTCGAGTTTTTGGATTATATAATCCAATAGATATCTATTCCACGATAAGATATAAGATAACGATCAAAACTAGGCGAAGGTCGCAGATTCTCTAATGTCTTAACACAGTCACCAGCCATCCAATTTGTATGAATCGTAATGAAATTAAAAATATATCCTGTTTAAAATAGTAAAAAAGGTTCCTACATCTAAACTTACCTTCTAGTTTCATTCCAACATCCAGACATTTCTGGAAACGGCAGAAAGGACACCTTTTCCTCTGGGTTTTATCAATATGACATGCACGTTCTGCTACACATGTGTAAACCTTCTTATTCTGTACGGTCCTCTTAAAGAAACCCTTACAAGATTCACAAGTAAGTAGACCGTAATGGTATCCACTAACTTTGTCACCACAAACAGGACAAAGTTCTTCTATCACATCTTTTGTGTCAGTTTGATCACACACTGTCCCAGCTGCGGGTAAGTACGCTCCAGATTCTCCACCAGCACCTGTCGGAAACAGATAGGAAGCGTCCAAGTTAGCGTACGCGAATGGTTGGTTATCTGATGCGCATTGGTATGCAGCCCCTTGGGGCACGTATTGCTGTGAGGCTCCTGATGGTCCACTACCGGAGCCAGAACCTTCTGGACCGGGACTTAGATCAAAAGCAGACATGTTGAGGGACATGAGGCCTGTCTGCTGGTCCATCGTCATGCTCGGCCGCACTTAGCGGCAACTTATTATAAATCCCTACAACGGCGTTCAACCGAAACAACGTTCACACAGTCACTGAGTTCACTGGCGGTCTGACCGCAACACTATCTGCCGCTGGCGGGCTGCACCTGTTCAAGCACTATGATAAGAGGCACATAAATCCAGCACATTTTGTTCAATAAGAATTTAGGGTTAGAACAGAGAAGGCGCCGAGCGCCGAACTCAGTAAACTATCGCAACGAAAACTGTTGTCGGAGTTTGTTGACGGCGCGCGTCGTTACGATCGCGACAAGTATTGTAACCGCAGCGGTACACGTGCCTATCGAGAGAGGTCCCGCAATCGACTGGCAGCCGGCCGGCGACAACGGCGCGCGTGCCGGCGCCTCCCGCATGCGCGCCCCGCTAACCCGCCCGCCCGCTCGCACAATGGAAAACGATTAGGAGCCCATGTAATAAGTGAAAGTGAGTCGGTGACCCACTTTCCCGCGATCCAGGTCTATGTTAGTGCGCGTTCGCGCGGTTGCGCCACCGCGCGGGCGAAGAACGGCGCGGGGGGCGGCCCACTGACCCAGTTGCGCACAGTGCCGCAGCAGGGCAGGGTTGCCTCGAACAACGAGCTTATGTTTACGTTCGCATAGCATTGGCTCTAAAGAGCATTTGCTGTACGTAACAAATCTAATCGTTACAGTACTCGACAAACAAACTCACTATCTTATTTTCAGTAAACGGTGTCAATGTATATTTATTCTATAAGAAAAATATGGTTGCATCAATAGCGACTCGGTATGGTGTAATATTTATGCACACATATATAGATAAAACATATGCTAGAAATTAAAAGAAATTGCTGAGTTTATTAATTTTGACCCTAGTTATTAAGTTCCTTTCTAGGCCACGTATACAATCTTGAGGACACTACAGCGATGCGGTCTCACAATAAGTCTCGTACGTCACGACTTAAATACCCGCAACCAACCAACATAACCATACCAAATGAAAATATTTATCGGAGAGCTCTCAATAACTGAAAATCTATGATCAGACGACTCAATATAGGCAATGATAATTTTCTCAAAACATTAAATATATTCAAACCATGAAATTTATTTAATTTACAATAACGTTAAGAAACTATTAGAAACATTTAATATTACAGCAGAGTAAATTAAAGATCTTGACCTGGATTCGGTTAAAATCAGTCAACGGGTCACGAACGACAGACTGCCTTTGACAGCCTTGTGTCTCGGTGTGTAACGCAAGACGTGTCCTAATGTACTAAACATTCAACGCATAAGTCAATATGTGACCAGCATACAAATGCCAACCAATACGAATCTTTTACAACTGAAAAGCTTGCCGAAGTCCTTAAGAAAGCCATCAATGAGAGGCATAAAAAGTAGCGTATGTTTAAAAAAAGACATCGCGGCAAAAAGCCAAGAGTCCCATTCAATTTGCTTATCCAACGAGCCAATAATTGAAATCACACGTAAAATCACGTATGCTTCAGTTGCAACTAAAACAACTCAGTTGCGTTCGTATTCTCAAGCCACAGGAAAGCACATATTGCGTACAATACGTAATGAGTCAATAAGTTTCGATTTCATAATCAAGACCTGAATACCGGATGAAAAAGCGACAGTTGCCGTGGGTACACAAAGTGTGTCATTTTCGCTATCGTGCAGACGTCGCGACCTCCTACGAAAGTAAGAGTGGTCGACTCACGCGCATTTGCTTTCTTCGCATGCGCAACTGACGTCATACTTTCTCTGTCAGTGACGTCCACTGATGTAACTATCGTAATCCGCAACTATGTAATAGACGCGCCGTCATCCATTATATTATCGGTTCATGATTATATGTGTAATATACATATCGGTATATTACGGTTTCCATTATAATTATTCATAAGCGAACTGCACTCGGAGATGAGAAATGTTTTAGAAAAATTTTCAATACAGCTACGCCGATTTTTTTTAAATCCAATGGTGCTGAGGCAGGGACCATGTTGGGAAAGGTTAGGTTAGGTTAGGATACGAAGTTGAGACACACATCATCATAAATCAATTTTATTGATTTATGTTTAAAGTAGGTCCCTTCTGCCTGACACACCTCGTCAATTTTTAAGACATGCTAGTTTCCGCACGTTTTTTTCGTAACTAAGTTGCGCATAGAAAAATCAATTGGTGATACACAGGAGTTCTAACTTCACATGAATAAACACTAGCATTTAAAGACTTTGATATTATAATTAAATAATGGTCGCAGAGCAGCTGGAAAATAATAAACTGCCAAAATATTGGGTCTTTCCTCCTATTGGGATTTTGTCCCCTTTTGACTGGAGACTCTTGGGTCGTGGGGTTTAAGTGCACATGCACTAATTAAATATTTAAGTTGGCGCCTGGTACATAGTACCTACCGGTGAACCCACACGCTGATGCTTTTCACGCTGTACGAATAAGAATCGCAATATACCAAACTTGTTAAATTTATTTTAGTGTTTTGTTTATCCATATTTAAGTATTTCATTTTTATTATAACTATTACTATGAACGTTAGAAATAGTTAAGTAATTAATAATCGTGTAGATTTCATTAAATGTGATGACCTAGTTTAGTTATTCGATATAAAGAAAAATATAACAAATGGAAAATGTAAATAGAACCATAATATGGAAGGAAAAATTACAAAGAAATGTTCCTATTAAATTTCTCAAGAAAACAATCTAATATCTATATTTCCCGCAGTCTTATATAATTTAAAATTTTCTTTTCAATTTATTCTTGTTCACCTTTTACAATTTCTTTACCGGTAATAATTTTCTACGTAAACAATCAATCATATTACTATGATCAAATTTATTTGTTAGCACTAACAACACGTTTCCACTGGAACAAACAAGACAATTCTATATTACTTTTAATTGTACTTCATTTACCTACTAATTAGTACATATTAAAATTTAACAAATTAAAAATGGATTCTTAAGATATTCTTTCCATTTAGCCAATATCTCAACTTTTCCGCGTAAGTATGGTAAAGCTGATAGCCACAGAGCTTTTCAGTGTCCTTAAATCCATTAATTAATCATGAGTTCCTGGGCTTTTCATTCCGAAATGTTTGATCATCTATATCGCCATAATGTTATACGCGTAATAAAACTTGACTTGACCTAGTATCTGATGGTAACCATAGTAACCGCCTATTTACTATGTAGATCTGTGTATGGTGAAAATTTAAAACTAAAGTAAAAGTGAAACGATGGTGCGGCCTGCTTAATTGTGAGTGGATCATGGAATCCTTAATCTTAGACGCGAAGACACAACATGTAATAACAATTCAAGGCGGATTAAAAGAAACACAAGGATACAATTAAATAACATTTCGCGTGATCCTCTATACGGATGGCACCGCCACTCACGGACAGTCACATTTCGAGGCTCGCAAGAGCGTTCCCGGCCTTTTAGGAATTGCTACGAAGATAAGAATCTTGAAGAACACTAAATCGATTTGGTACTAATTAAGTAGGCAGTTCGTTCCATATAGTGGTGGTGCGCGGCAATAAGTACAATAAAATATTAGTTTCGTCTGTTACGTTCAAATGGTTTGAAAGATACTCCTTCACAACAGTAGTCGCAATATCTAGGATTCGTATATTATATCAAACGCGTTTTATATAAATACATATTATATCGTAAATAATTATTCGTAGAATTTAACAATATTAATTCCCGTAGTTATAAATGTACTACAGTCTGAAGTAGTTTAAAAATATCTGGTACCTAATCCGATCTAATTAAATAAATAATTACTTGTAAAATCTAAAATTGGAAGTATTATTATAGTAAAATTATATATAAACCTAATTATCAGACGTTTTCTATATTGTCTACATTCTGGAAACATTGGTGCTGAGGCATCAGTACCGAAAATCAAGTAGCTATCGAAGTAGAGAAAGCTATAACGAAACGAAACTATAGTTCGTACTAAGTCACATGCGTAATAATAAAAATTAAAAAAAGATGACAGGCGAGCATGACTCCGTTCAGTCACTATCCAAGCTCACCTACTTTAGCAAACAAAGGCGTTGGTATAATGTGCTCCAGAATTGGAGATGTTTGGAATAACAAAGTAGTTGTTGCCCAACTCAATAGTTGCAAAGAAACTGACCCGATTCCAAGATACGGCGATTTCACTTGTCCTCAAAATATGTTTCATAATATTAATCATGTACCGAGTGAAACAAAGAATACAGATTGACCTTAAGACCCCCCCTAAGAAACCCCCTGTAAAAAATGATCTCAATGTATTTTAGTATACCCCCTTCGCTGTGAAGACCTCCTCCAAGTCAAATTATAATTTATTCATATAGGTAACTTTAATGCACACGTATCAACGTTAGTAATAAATGTCTAGTAATAAACTGCCAGTTCTCGAACGACCAGGTTTCCCTTGACAAGTCATCATCCCCCCTTTAAAAACCAAATCTATATTAATGTGCCCATTCGCTTTGACAAAATATTTTTACACTTCGGATGGGGACGAATGACATTTCAGATTATTAATAATAAATCTGACTATTTGCACTGTTTAAGTAACTATTTTGTCTCTTTTCAGCGAGTGCAACACTGATATGTAAAAGGAGGAAAATCTTTATAAATTAATACCAACAAACGATTATAATAAAATAAATCAAATATTATTATGTGCACAAAAAATCCTCAAAGCAATTAGTTAAAACAAAAAGAAAGCCCTAAAAGTTCAAATCCAATGCGTCAAAAGCATTTCCATGACATTTCACCTTGATATAAAAACTTTTCAGAAGCCTAAGAAAGTATTTATTATACTAACTGAATGCCAACAAACGTGTTAAATAAAATTTCCAAAGAGTCTTTTGTTATTCAGAAATAATTGAAGGTAACGTTACGGAGCCAAAGGGGTAACAACGTGAGGAAAATTTTACCATTAGTCATTGTTTCTAAAAGTTAAACGCAAATTATACGCTAATATGTATATATACAAATTAAATTATATATACCTAGTCTAGCCATAAGTTCTGTTACAAATGAAAATGTATTTTATTAGATTAAGTAATGTACTATTATTAAAATTTATACCTACATATTTATTAAGGTCTCAGCAAAAAAATATTCTAATCGAAATGACCACCAAGCCTTTAATCTGTTGGCCACGAATTTACGCACTGTTTCCAAGGGAAATTTCGCCGCTGCTTGCTCCAAAGTTTTTTAAGAGACTCAATGTCGCCGTGTCGTTATGAGCAGGCCATGTACCCTAAAACTGGCCATAATTTAAAATCTAAAGGGATGCGGTCTGGGCTAAATGAATCCGGAAGTTCAGAACGTTGGTTTCATGCCAGGCTTAGATAGTTCGTGCTTTGTGACCAGGTGCAGAATCCTGCTGGAAAGTTCACGGTATGTTTTTAAAAAGTGTATTGCTGAGAGGTTTCGTAACATGATCCTAAACTGTATCTTGATACACTTTGGCTGAAGTTTTCACTCCTTTTTCACAAAACGTAGGTAAGGCATGCCCCACCAAACCATCACTGACGAAGGATGATGACCACGTAGTACCTTCCCGACTACTTGAGCAGGTTGTTTAGAAATGTAAGCGTATCATTTTGCTTATTGTAGTGTTCTTCAATCGTAAACATCTTTTCATCGGTAAAGAGGATATTTCTGTGCTTTTCAAGTCCTCGTATCGCGACAGAAGTCGTTGTGATCGATCCACTCCCTTTTCGAACGCTTTGGCATAGTCCATAAAAGCGATGTAAAGCAGCTTGTTATACTCCCTGTATTTCTCCATTATTATATATTGTTGCAGTACAAGAATATGGTTCGTTGTAGAATATCCTGTCCGGAACCCCGCTTGTTCTACTGGCTGATGGTTATCGATTGTCAGACCCAGTCGACTTTGTAATATGACAGTAACATTATAAACATACTTAAAAGAAGACTTATCGCGCCGTGGTTGGAGATGTCTTCAGGGTCTCCTTTCCTATATAGAAGTACTATGTCAGGTTTTCTCCTTTGCTTGGGTACTAGATCCTGTGTTTAAAACCTCGTTGAACAAGTTCGTTAGTGGGCTAGTTAGAAGTAGGCTCACTTAGAATTTTGCATGAATTTTGATGTGCATGCATCGCTGGTAATGAAGCTAACTAATTTGTCGTAAAAAGTTTGAATATCTTTTTCTGGTGTTTCCAATGTTCCTCGTTGAAGCTTATATGTAGCTCTAACTAAGCAGTGATCAGATCTGTACCCAAAGCCATGTAAACGTAGAAACGTTTATAATCCTCGTCGGTTGATTTTACATAATAAAATCAATTTCGTCTCTCTCATCTCATCTCATCACATCGAATGCATTTATTCTATTAATTCTAGACAAGCTTAGTGTTTGCTGTTTCCTTGGTTGTAATTCTATTTGCGGAGAGGTTGATTTATCTCTCTTCCTCTTGTCTATGGCCCTTAAATTCTCTTTGACAATAAGTTTATCTTACTTTGTGAGCGCTAAGTTTCCTTTTTGTATTTCTTCTATTAGTTTAGATTGCGAGCACTTCCTTATTTCTAAGGTTTCTTTTGAGTAGTCTTTTGTTATATATAACTGCTTAAATTTCTTTTTGTTGAATAGAAAGGAGCGTATGCCTAGGTTAACTATTATTATTTTTATGCTAATACGGTAGATTTTATATTTTATACATAGTTCGTCCAAAAGATATTTTTTAATGCACTCACACATCACACATCCAAAGTTGACTGCTCTCTTCTTTCTTTCTAGAAGCTCTTCTTTGGTTTTCTTTGGGACAGGTCTTAATTTTTCATCCACTTTATCAAGTATTATGAACGCTAGCTGAATTATTTGGCTGGTATTGGTTGGTGGTGGTATTACGAAATTTGTTGGTGGTAACAGTATTTGGAATTGTTCGTCCATAATTTTTACGTGCAATAAAGCGCAATTAACTATTTGTTGCCGGCAACACTCGTTGTTTTGCCAATGTTTATTTTTCCCGTCTTCAGTGAAAAGACAGAAAATAACGCGATGATTATTGTTTAGAGTCACACTTGGTTTTAGGTTTATTGGTGTTTATTGGTGTAATGTTATATTGAAGATTGTCTTTAAAATTTATTCTTTCTTTCCCTCTCATTTTTAATTTTAAGGCAATAAAATTTAAAAGTTTGTAATAACTCTTATGGTCCCGTTAGACAACCGAATACTGGAACAAACGTTTTATTAGGGATGATAAATGAAAGCGCTGTACGAAAACATTTAGTAGACAACGATTTTTCTGAAACGAATAGCAATATATATGACATTCCGAGACTAATATACAAATAGACAATTGGGAGAATATCATTAGATGGTGGAATGGAAATATTCCATAAATAAGTTTCACTAAATGGAACTACCAATGAAAATGGCCAGTTACAACTCAACCCCCGCCCCCGACCTTTAATGGTTATAGCTTAGCTCAGCTCATATCAGCCATAAACTAAAATTTTAAGGGGTCTACTAAACAGCAGTACACAGCTCGTGTCTGCGTACTGTCGCATAAATCATGGTTGAAAATCGTATGCCACTAAGACTGACATTTCGGTATCATATTACACTATCAGGACATACACTGGATATACTTGGTAACTAAATTGTTCAATTACTATTCGAAAATAGGTAACATCGATAACAAGGAATGACAGTACTGTTAGGCGCGCGTGAGACTTATTGCTACTGCTTCTTACATATAAAGACGATGAATACATAGCTTTTGATATAACACTATTAGGTCAAAGGTAACTCAGAGACCATAGAAAGTAAGGATCCCTTAAAAAGCCTAGAGCCTTTTTAAACCCCTTAAAGGTTTTAAACAATATTTTGTGGGGTATAGTTTCAATTGATTAAATTTTCTTATACTACAGAAGAGTATTCATGCTACGCATTACAATTACTTGTTCGTATGGCGAAAAAAAATAGCATGTTTAGAAGTTCAGACAAAACTAGACGTCTTGTGTCAGGCAAACAAAGTCGATCCTTGTCTAAAACCAAAACTTGTTAAGGAAACATTCAAACATCCAACAAACTATTGGGTTTTTTTTAATCATCTCATGTATAATTATTTTTTACTGTAAAAGTAGCCTCTCTATCCCGACGTCTGGCGTTCCTCATCACCTCTTTACTATACGAG
The DNA here is from genome assembly GCF_905147105.1 of Pieris brassicae. Lineage (NCBI taxonomy): Eukaryota > Metazoa > Arthropoda > Insecta > Lepidoptera > Pieridae > Pieris > Pieris brassicae. The sequence goes on from NC_059680.1 coordinate 6,176,630, forward strand.
TTAAGTGCCTTCAAGAAAAGAGCGTTACACACCCCCTGGCCCCCGATACAGGTGTCCACAGATGGGAGTTATGACTTTACTCAAAGTGTAAGTTTTGATTCCTGTCCCAACAAAAAATAATAATAAATATTGCGGGCAAGTAAGTGATCAGCCTTCTGAGCTCACAAAGATAGAGTAATTTGTATTTTATCAGTTCTCAACAAAGGCTTGTTCGGAAAGTAGGTCATAGCACAAGCAATCTTTACACACACTGAATATCTGAATAAATAAAATGCTTAGATTCTCTTTATGCCACGTTTTAAACCATATGTACCCAATAAATCTTTTGCAAGATGTGAGATAACATTTATGTATGACTTGTAAACTCATAATTCATTAAAATCCAATAATTGTAACCTATTATTACCCGCCTAATACGATTTCAAATACCATGTCAGTCACAGTAAAGAAAAGAACATAGGCTTTCCCGTTTAAGACGACAGTTGGCAGATAAATCGATTTATGCCGGCCCCCGTTATGTCCTACGGTATTCTACTGTGGATGGCTGCTGCTGAGGTTCAATGCATATTTGTGCTGCAGAAGCGGGGACTGTTTCGGGGTATTTGTTGTGTTTTCCCAAGGGAGTCGCTACGAAATAAGTTTAAGGAATTAAATATGACACTATCGGGTATCAATGTATTCGTGAGGCCTTGTTTTATGTACAAAAAATAAAGTCGATTTTAAAAGAAATTGTCACTTTTACCAGTATAATAGTCGAAACAGACCTAATCTAATCCAACTCCAGAAGATAAATCAAGTGTGAGTGATTATATGGTAAATGTATTCGTTTTTACAACAAACTCCCAAGCGAAATTAGAGAATTAAAATGATTCTATTAATTAGTAATGATATTTTATTAAACTATTCTAATAAAATTAAACTTGGAGATTAAAAATAGTGGCGGAGAACGTCTTGCCAGTTCTTCTTGCCCGCACTACGCCCTTGACTTGCGAACTGGTAGTAAATGTAAATTTATAATTTAATTAACATCTTTTCTGTTGACGTTCATAAGTGTACTTGGTTACATACATGAATAGTTATTTTGAGTTTGAGTTCCCGACTGTAGCGAGACGTCTCCTAAAGGCTCTCGGCACGATTGCTCACTATCCGCACTCTCGATTTATTTAGTTGTTCGCTACATCTACATCTACAAAATGGACAACATTGGAGCGACTGCGTTCTCTACTTTAGGTGACTACTAATATTATAATTTCTTGTGTTTAAAACACAAAGTGAAATAAAAAATATCATATATTATTCTTATAGTATGGAACTATATGCGTCTTGTATGATTAGTTGAAGAAGCTGGTACTTTTTTGTATTACGTAAGCAGTATCTAAAATACTTAAGTTTCCTTTTCTTAACCGTCATAAGCACTTCTTGTTCTTATTATCAAGGTAAAAAAATCTCCTTAGTATATTTTTTTAATTTGTAATAGATACAGTGCTGTAGAATGGTTCTCTGTATTGGACAAGAGTTTAATTTCTTAAACGTATTTTTTTTCTTTTTAGCAAGGTTTCTTACCGTCCTACTTAGCGCTAAATTGTATTTATTAATAATATTTTTAGTTGAAGAGACTTATCACTATATACGGTAATATAGAACAAGTATATAGTCAAAGAATTTCATTAGACTATGGCTTTTTCTTTCTTTCTCATTCTTCAGTCTGATTATCCGATTAAATTAATGTAGTATTTTCAATATCATCAGTATCGATCTCCGCAGTAACCATGGTAATCATCTAATAATTTGAGATAAAGAGTAGACAAGAAATAGCACAGAAGTATATGGCACTATGAATATTTTGGATGTTCACAAAGAAATTAATAATTAGAAAACTAAGACAAATTTTAAAAGTTTCGTTACTGAGGCTGTTTGCCCTTAAAGCTTGCAGCGTACTCATTCGTTGAGCGAGACTCTCTACCATATATAGTTAAAATGATAGCAAAAATGGATAAGAATATATATCTGTTTAATCGAGACAAAAATATACATTGGAATCAACATATAAAACACGTCTGCGATAAGCTCCGTCAGTTTTTAGTACAAATAACAATACTCAAAAAGCGTATTACATTCCAAAATAAAACTTGTATTTTACAACGCACTTTGCGAGTCAATAATTAATCGCGGTCTAAGTAGCTTTCATATAACCTTCAACTGCGAATCCTCAAACATGTTGTCTCGAACATACGACATCGACTCATATAAACATTAAGAAAAGGAATTTTTAACACTGTAAATTACTGCCCACAATATGAATTGTGAAAAAGTTGTTTTTAAATTGTAATTCATGAATTATTATTAAGATTTTATTATTCTGTAAAATAAATAATGTCGCCTCCTTTTGTTTTTAATCACTAAGATAAACACTAGTACAAAATCCAATTAGATATTCATTTATTAATTTCAAACGTATTTTAACTAGCTAATAACAACAGTTCTTAAGGGATTATCTATTTACTACGTTTTAGATAAATATGAAGGATATATTATAATTTTTAATGAAATATCTATATATATATATATATTCTTGAAAAAAATATTCATATAATACTCTAGTTTTATAAACCCCTTTTGCGTTTATAACAAAGAGAATTAAGAATATTTTTAAAGATATATATATATATATATTATTGTTTAAAAATATATTTTATTACTGAGAATTTTAAACAATTTTATCGTGTACCGAAAACGATTCAGAAACAAAGTTAAATATAATGAAATACATAATATTGTGGTTTAATAAATGTATTATTTATTTTTCAATTTTATTATTAATCTAATAAAAAATAATATATTTTCATCAATAGCGTTTAAAACATTTAATATTTCTGTTGATGGAAACTTTCCACTCGTGGAAAATACCCTGAAAATAGGCAACCTTACAAATGCCTTAAAAATTTTGCAAAGTAAAATATGGAAGCCAATGAAAAAGTTTTCGTGTTTGTATTCTTTGACATTTAATTAACCCTTGTTATTGTATTGTGTACCTTCACAATAACAATTCTTAAGTATTTAACTAGATCTAATACATAAAAGCTACCTTATTAAAATATTACCACGAAATCACAAGAAGCTACGTACGTTAAAAATATCACAGCTGAGTTTTCTCAATATTATCAAATTAAATTGAGACTAAATATATAAGTATGTATACAGTGTATCACCATTCGATTTAAACTCTCTAAAGCGAATAAATTACTCGACTTTGATTTGCCACGTTGTAAAAGGTGAAAAAATGAGGAGTTTACTCTTCGCCGCTATATTCTAGTTTACACTGTATTTTATTTAGAAACTGATATAATGCATAGTCTGAGATCCAATATAATATTCGCATTAATAGTTCTACTTTGTAGAGCGACGTTTTTCGTCATGAGCGTACATTCTGGAAGGCCCCAAGGTCAACGGGTGGTTTACGGAACAAGTAACTACTGTCTCCGTGGACACTTTTCTCGTTTTACTTTTATTTGTCCTCGTTCAATGGCTCATACACTAGATGTACCTATAAGTCGATCAAGAACATCCTAAAAGGCTCGGAGTATACTTTATTGGCTCGGAGCATATAATGTATTTGGACAGCTATAAAGATATATTTCAACGATACTTAATCTTATATATAAATAATAAAATTGATTATTTTTATTAAAATCGAATCACAATACCTTATCATTTATTCACATAGGGTACAATAACGTCATTCAAAAAATAGGTTTTGCGCGAACTAATACGTAATGTCAAAAACCATGTTGGACTTTCTGACGTAAGAACTCAGAGCTTAAATCTCATTTCTGAATCTGAGTCTTGTTAAGGTTATGAGTACATTTAATACGTATCTAGTACTCAACAAATGTAACAAGTTTCAAATAGGCATAAGGAGAAAAATAACAAAGAAAGAATTGACGTTTATTGCGTTAAATCCGAGCTTTTGTAATAAAAACCGCTTTGCAACGCATTTTGTAAACACGTGAGAGGTGACTGAGGGGGAAGAAAGGTTAAAATCGCTAAGTAACGTCGTAAAGAATAACGTGACTAATGAATGTCCTCGTAATTCTATTCATTGTTTTGAAATTGTTGAAAATGCCAAGGTGTTAATTTTTTAATTGAATCTCTTTATATATAATGTAGTTCGATGCACAACTTATTTTAACTTTAAACCTGCTTTAACAAATCATTGTTTATTTATTCACATTATTACGAACGCGAAAATTATCCATTCATTCACATAAACACAGCCCTAAACGGGCTTAAACTGTCCCCAATTAAAGAATAAGTGAAAAATCAAGAACGCTATTGCAATAATCGATTTGAGGCATATCAAAAAAAACATCGAACGAATGCTTTTAAATAAAACCATCAGGAACGATACATAACATGGTACTGGTACTAAACATAATTAGGCGTCGACCCACTTTTTTTTATCAAACTCGAGGTGAGCTGTGAACTACGCGGGCGCATAGACGATTTTGGTAACAATACATTCGGTGTTTATCTTATACAACACGTATGTACCTTTTACGGTAACATCGTTTTTGGCTCAGTTATTCTAAGATGTCTTAAGTATACAGGTATAAGCAATATATATTTTCTATAATTGTCATCGGAGGGGTATGTATTGTCAAGCGGTTAACGAATGTTATAGATAAAAGGAAAAGTATGTGATTATAAGTGAAATTTAAATACTTTTTGATTTGGGGCTGTTCAAGAAACGTGTTGCGAAATTCTTACAGTAAAATATATTCAACGAAATCGTATGAATAAAAACCGAGGATACGTTTATATATTCCGAGGACCCCACTGATATTCTAAGTGAAATTGCATTACGAAATATGAAAAAAAAGTGTTTCATACGGCACTTACAGTCGCAATACACTTTATGAAGAGTGTTATTCAAGTCTTTCGGTGAAGATTTTACTGTTTACTATCCAAACCGAAACTAGAAAAGCTTTTGACTATTTGCTTTATTGAATCAGTCTAGTCTAGTCTAGTTAACTAAACATGTATTAAACTTCAGAGGTGATTTTGTTCTTTACAATTATTATAACCATTAACTTAAGAAATAATTTGACGTCTCTGAGGATGGGTGTAAAGTTCGTTTTATATAAATTTGTAATGTGTTACTTTGTACAAACAAAAATAATATTGTTTCCTTTTATATATTTTATTTATTTATAAAAGCTTGCCAACGCTCGGCACACTGATAAAAGAAAAATAAAATACAATTTTTAATGTGACAAGCACTTATAGGCAAACATAACATATACGACGAGATAATAAGAAAAATAAACATAACAATTAAATTATAAAAACTAAACGAATATTAACGTTAAAGTGAAATCCAGATCGTTAATCAGAATGCGCGATATGGTCATCGGTGATTATTGGCCAAAACGATAACACCGTAGAAAACATTGTGTATTTGTTATTTATTTATTTATCTACCTCTAAAGATATATATCATTATTAATATACACATGTACCAGTTACTTCAATAAGCGTAGCTCTGCAGCCGTAAACATGGGATCCCGTAATACCGGTAAAAATAATAATCGAGTAGCGTTTCTACCGTATTTGGGTCTTGGCTGCTGACAAGGACAGCCGTTTGTGCCTGACGCATGACGTAGATTTTTGGATTTTAAGAAATGCCGTTTTCCACACGATGTTTGCCTTCTTAGCTACGCATATACATAGCAAGAAAAATCAGCCGTGATTCGAACGGTCGTACAAATAGCTCAAGATCAAAAATTAAAACTATTCTGTATTGTTTAAGATTAGTGCATACATAAACGGTATTTCTCACATACGTGTAAATAAGTGGAGCCTTGGCCCACTTACCACGATTTTAGCATCGTTACAAAATTATGTGGCACCCGTGTTGTGTGCAACAATTTGTTCATCGCACATTTTAAATAGCCGAAATCGTAAATATACAGAAAATAAAAACTTATGAATGAAATTAATAATTGATAACTAAACAATTTTTATGATAAATTTCTGTCTTCGTGACGCATTAACTTAGTACCTGGTATCATTTCCATGACAATAACATTTCGCCTTTGCCCAACCATATTTTATTATCAATTAGATACCTAACATTAAATTAGCTCACTCTTTCGATAGGGTTGGAGATTTAATTTATACTAACTAATACACTACTGATTAATAGAAGGATGCATGTGTAGATAGTAAAGAGAGTCACTAAATAATCATACTTGATTCAAATGTGAGCCAAACCGTCATTTGATAACCTTATCTATATGAATAAAAGAAATCGCAAATTATGTTAAGCTCAAAACTCGATAACGGCTGGAGCAATTCTAGTATTATTTTTCGTTCATCGAACTCTGAAGAAGGTTTTTAAGAAATAAAATTAAAAAAATAGGTTATTAATCTGGAAAGGCAAACAGTCAGGAGCAGCATAGCAAAATTCGCAGTGCAGATAGTTTTTTATAAATACGCATATAATATTAAGTAGATTTTCTTCACAAACTAATATCTCAATTGCCTTAATTGCACGGTACCTTAGTTTCTTATCGTGTTTTCCGAGCTCCAGTTTCAGTGAATTAACATTTTAATCAAATTTAATTCAAACTAGGTTAAATAATTGAATAAAGTATCGATCTAATTATTAATATTTAAAACAATCGCTTTTATTCAACGAAAATGTAATTGCGACCTCTTTAAAAATATTTTTGGCTTTTCAGACGCAAACCATGCTTGGCTATTAAATTCACGATATAATACTATTCGTATATTAAAAATTACTTTAAAAAAATAGTATTTAATAGTAAAGTATATATGTGTATATAAAGTATATATTAACGAGAATAATTAACAAGACATAGGTGAACTTATACGTTACAAATAATATGTAAAAATTATTTCAATCTGACTGCAGAATCCGAGCTAATACTTTTGAAGACTACAAATTATATCAGATAATCTTTTAGTTTATTATTAAAACGCCTTTGTACATAGAACCACCGCCTTAGCTAAATTTCCGATGAACGATTCCGATAGATAAAAAAAGCCAGCTCCATAGCTCGTACTCTCCATAATCAAGTTTTTCAGACACCAAACGTGGAAATGACGCGCTAAAAAACATTTAAAGTAATCAGTTTTATTGTTTAAATTTATACGACCTACATAGAGAATGCAAAAAGTACGTAATTGTAAACTTATAATCAGTGTTTTTATGATGGAACATATAATTTCAATATTGAAATAAATTAGTTCGGAATATACATCAATACAAACAGCATAAAAGTTAAAATAAGTTGTGTTCAATCAGTATATTTTTTGGAAGTTGCAGCAGTTTTGTGCCATCTGCAGCATTGTGTTACATGCTTACAACAAAATTCTTGGCGATTAAGAGTGGCGAAGAGTGTGAAACATGCGTCTTTCGTCGTTTCTTATTCTTCTACTCCAAATAAGCCATCAAATTAGTGACATGCTGAAGAAACAGCACGTGTAATCCTCATTCTATTAGATCATTTGAATAGAACTAATAAGAATTGAATCAAAGTTCACAACAAATTACAAATCCACATTAATTTCAGTTGCCATGGCAACGCAAAATTCACTCAATTCTAGAGCCGTTTATTTACAAGTCTTGGGTAAATAAGATACTTGATAGATGTAAACTTAATGTATGGGAAAGGAGATCTGTTTAATACTGCGTTTGTATTATATATAAATTTTGGTAGACATTATAAAAAAACTATCAAAAACTTTGTATTTCAATTATTTGGTGTTACGTAAATAAAAACATTTTTTTGTATTAACTATGTACACTTACGAACGTCAATAAATCTTCATGTTCTTTAAAATTATATTTAATTTTTCCACTTTTTTTAGAGCCAAGACTTAAACGAACAAAAAGAACTGTCAAGATACTATTCTAATTCTAATTGTATAACAATCATCAAACATTTATTTTTATCGTTCATTATCATTTACTAATATGGCATTGGCCAAAAAATTTTCAAATCATTGTTTAGATGTAAAACGAACCCAGTCGTATGACATGATTAGTTAAATATTTTCAGACGAACACCTTGTTTTACATCCTACTACAAGTAGTAGCTTACTTCAATAAGTTCACAATTTATTATTTGTAGTAAAATACTTTTGAAATAAGCGTCAAATTTTCGGGCCTGCCACGCAAGAGTTGTGTAAGATTGCAAGGTTAAACGATTAAGAAACGCGCTAACCTCAGAATAAAGTAGATAATCTAACGTGTACATTTAATTAACAAATACTCTTAGTCGTAAAAACATCTTTAAAATTCGTTTATTATCGGCGGAATTTTCCTTTCTTTTTTTGTTTCTGCGAAGGAAAAAAGCATTTCTTCTCTATGCCTCTTTTCAGCATCATCATCATCGATGCCTGTAAAGCTCCTTGTGGGAATTAGCCAATCTATTTCGTGCTTCTTGCGTCCAGCTTCGAACACCTATGTTTCGAGGTCCTTGACAACTCCATCCCACCAACGCAGTATCGGTATCTCCAATGATGATTTGGTTTCCCCATTTGGGCACTGGTGGTAGGTGTTTTCAAGAGTGTCATTCCACAGGTCCACCTCTTCCGTTGGTGGATGGACGTTGTTGATGCTATAATTAAAGAATTTATCTTTCTAGTGTGGCACGCTCAGAGCTTTAATCTTGGGTTAACTAGAATTATCATGACTTAATTCCCGAGAAATTTGTAGACTAACATACTACACTTACAACATTCACACGCTTGGAATTAAAGAATCATCATAGTTTACAATTATTTAATTGTAACAATATCACATTATTGCAGGTACAACCACATTTGAAGTCATGTTATACCTGTATATGTGGAAAATCCAAGATATTCTCTGTGGAAGTACAAATTTAAACTTTCCAATAAGATCTATTTTGATTAATTGGTACAGATATATAGTTATGTTCTTTTAAGAGCAGTGGACAAACGGGCCCGAGGAGCACCTGATTTGAAGAAATACCACATATGGACAGTCAAACTGCCAGAAACTAGCAAGTAAAATATGATTGGAATTAGTTTTATGGGCAGCTGGTTCCACAAAATGGAGAGTCGCAAAAAAAAGCACTCAGCTGTGAAACGACATACGTCGAGATGAAAATATCTTAAAAAACAATGAAAATAATGAATGTGAAGTGTTGAAACCAAATAAAACCATTTTTATCTGTATACTATTGTGATTCTCGTATCACAAGATACTGTTGCAAAATAAGAGCAGAGATAATATTTTATCGCATTATTGCCAGACGTTTACATGAAATAGCTCCAACCATCAAAGTAAGAGGTTAATCGCTAGGGAAACCAAACACATTATAGAGACATTTTCATATACATCAGTCTTCCTTAATTTTAACATATCTCTTTTCATTATAGCGAAAACACGATTTGGCAGAAAAAGTCAAAAGTATTTTCGACATTATTCTTTAAAAATTAATTATTTATTATATGGCATATAATCTCTACTAAATTTTAATATTTTCTGTTTCTAGTTCAATTAATTGCGTGGCAGGTCCTGCTCGATTCCCGGTAGAGTAATAATGGTTTCAGGGTGAAACAGGCTTTATGAAGACTTGTGTTCCACATAGCATAGCACTACACATAGGTGCGGACACCAGGTTAGATCGGTGGAGAATTATGAATAATCATTGTTAATCCTATTTTGCTTTTAAAACAGCAGGATTTTGGAGTTGACATCGAAATCCAATATTTAAACTATACTGTTGAGTTTGTGTGTAGCGAACTTACTGTTTAAAATAATAACTGTATGTACTAAATGTATTTAATTTCACAACAACTGATCAAAACACCATAGACTTTTAAAATGTTATGACAATGACGTGCTTTATTGTTTTGGTCGATTTTTGCCGCATACCACAACTATGTGGGACCAGCATCAGTAGATACACTAAAAGATTTCCGAACCAATTCCGCGGGGGGGGGGGGGGGGGGGGGGGTCAATATCACTAAACATCAATAGCCGCCGGTCGTTCTTTTTTTAAATAAAAAAACCCACGCGGAGACGAATAATTCCGGCCGGTAGTTACCGTTTATATGTCCAATCCATCACGATTAGAATCACGTTTCAACATTTTGTTAATAAGCACAAATACGACAGCAATCTTAATGCCCATTGTCGTGCGCAGAGACATTATTTTTCACGTTTCTCGCGATGTCGCGAACGGCAGAACAAGTCCATTGGTACGCATATTGCAAAACACTCGCTGTCCCACTTACCAAGATAAATTGAAATTCAATTTCGCCAAAGGGCAACACACGTATAAACAGGCTGAATGCTAAATAACGCCACAGTCTATGTTACTGCGAAGACGAAGGCTTGAAATATATCGAAAGTACAAAAAGTTGGATATGGAAGTAATTGTTTTTCTTAATCAGCCGTGGCTTTAGTTGCAGTAGTAGTGGTGAACTATGAACATGTAATATTATATATTGTGTAACAATAGCTTTATTAGAAGCCACTATATTACTCGCAAACTGTCTATCTATATATATAAGAATTATAATATAAAAAATAAAGCATTTTAAAATACTGAACTACTAAAAGTTTATAGACTATTGTACGAGTATAATGCGAAGAACAAGTAGGTACAGTACATTGTATTGACAAATTACGTCAGATCAAACGGTAATTAAACTCACATGATATATTAGGGCAAATTGGCAACAAATTTAAAAAAATTCAGTAAGTAAGATCTTGACTATACACCTACGTTCAATAATAATTTATTTTTTCCAACGTAGGTGTATATAACCTACGTTCAACTAAAGACACCAAATTTCAATAGAGATTTATTATGACTTTATGCTAATAGATTGTGTACCTTATTCCTAGGGGCAGAAGGTAGGAGAGGAATTATTCATTTTATAACATCAAAAATAGAATTTATTTTTATTTTAAAGGGTATATTTCTTTGTATGTTATAGTTGTAATATTTCTATTCCCTTGAGAATCCACCTACAGTACGTCCTTGCTGTATTTCAATACTCTGTTGGACATAATAATTTTTAAGTTGACTAAACAACTAAGTGCTACCAAAAGTGACTTTCCCAATACGAGAACAACCCACAGCCTGCCAAACGGATGTAGGCGAAAATAAATTAATCGACGCGGCTTAAAGCGAATTCCTGATGTGTCATGTAACAGAGACAAACACACACCTATATGAATACTCCAAAACTAATGTTAACCTAATCTATGCACGGGGTTCAGGCCAGGCTGAAAGCTCGCAAATTACCGTCTTTATAACTTTGCATTAAGATGTATTTTAAAATCGACAAATATTTCCATAAACTGTAAAACCCGTGAACCCTAACAAAAAATCCGAGAATGACTAAGAAATGTTTCATCTTGTGGGTTTTTATCATTTTAATAAAACCGTCTTTAGTTCTCAAAATTATATTCAAGATGCAACAGACAGTGTGCCATTTACGAAATTAATAACAAAATCACGATTTCGGTTTATAAGCAGTACCTCAACTAAGTCTTGTGTTACTATACCCATAACCTATTCAAGTAATATGCTCCTAGTAACTATTTCAGCAGGCTTTCTGGGGCAATCTTTATTAGAGCAGATATTGTTGTTATAATTAAATTATTAAAGCCCCAATAACAAATGTTCCGCTGGAAACTAGGTAAAATCAATACTCGTTGCGAAGCCTATAAAACTCTTCTCATTTGATATAAGTGCACTTACAAAATGTTAATCAAACGCGACACTATGATTAAATGATAACAATGGAATAATAATTTCTTTCGCATTATTGTTTTTAAATTCATATCTACACTCACACACATCTATACATATATTATATATTGAACTCTACCCTTTGTAGTTATTGTTTTCTTTTCCCTTTCTTTGATGGCTTGTTAGCGATAAGGCCGCCCGTTGCCGCCTTAATTTATTTTATCTGATCATATACATATATGTTACAAATATGTAATGTAACAAAGTCTAATAAATAATAAAAAAATGAAGCGTCTTTGAGCCCTTATTAAATAAATAACCCATTATCTGATACTCAATACTCACTGATACAATAATAATTAACTCAATCGATATTCGTAAATATCGATTGAGTTAAGTTAACTGGAAAGTTCAGTGGCGTTCTTTGGCCTTTCCATATAGATAACATGTATGCAGTGAAAACCTATTACATATAGTAAGTTCAGTAACAAATTACCATGCAAGGCTACTAGTGCCAGCCCTAGACCATATACCACGGACCTCTTACACACCTTCAACCATGTAAAAAATAACAGCAATGTCAACAAACCCATTAAAGGCTTTTAAGTAGATATAATAGATTATGGGCTAGGTATATCTAATTCTGCATAATAAACTTCATAACTTTGCCTTAGTTACCTTGCGTTTACTGTAAAAAATAAACCGAGAAATAGGTCAGTTTTGAAACAGGCTTGTACAGTACAAATCCCTATATAATTGATAACAATGTTTTCCCTTAGCATTATTGAGTGAATTGCAATCTCTCGGGACCTTGGGGCAGAGTGAGGGAAGAGGGAACGGGGGCTGACACGGCCACGGATGACGCGCGACCTACTGACACACTGACACACTTACCTACTGACAGTGGTACTCCTTTTGGTGCGACGAGGCCGCTTACGTATGATATTATGTATTGATTAGCACTAACATGAGATGAAACATAGACCATATTATGGTTTAGGTTCTAAAAGTGACTCACTAAATCAATATAAATGGAATTTTGTATACGATATGTATGTACTACCAATTAATAATAGAAATTCAATGAAATTATTAAACTGAATAAATTATATGGAAATCAAACAGCTATTTCTTAGTACCATCAATATGGCGAAACACCGCAGTCATATAATACATAGTATGAAGTATGCACTCCAACGGCAACGATGTATATTGTCCTCACTTGTATCTACTATATATTGTAAATATTTTATAACTATATGTTGGAACTAGCTGACCAGACTAACTGTTCGCAGTTCCTTCACTAAGTTCTGTCTAATTTCGTTTTTATTTAATCATGCCTAGGATGATGCAGCAAAAAAATTATTGAATTACATCACATTTGTATAGTAGAGAGCGATTTTATTAAAAATTGTATATTATAGGAGTTATTTAATTAAAAAGCATTCAATTACATAAAAAATAACGTCATCGCTTTCAGCTCTTATATTTTATAATTACCCTGAATAAAAAGAAAACCCTTCCAGAAAAACTAAATAATGATAATAATATTAACATGACATTTTAAATTCATTTTAATTTTATATATATAAACTACACAGGTGCTATTTTATGATTTTATTGAAGTTGATGTCTGTATGCATTATTTTGCATGATTACTATATAAATTTATTTGCTGCTGTTAATCTCAATGAATAGATATAACAAATCAACTAATACTAACAGTAGTGGAAAAAAACTTCGTTCTTATAAGTTTTGCTAGCTTATATAAATAAGACACTTATGTTTTTAATCAGATTAGTAGTATATACTCTTTCGCGATGATTTTGTTGTCGCTAGAACAAGTGGAGGGTGAAATCATAAATTTTGCTATATTTAGGCGCGCTCTTAAAGAGAACACGAAAAGTGTTTTCAAGTAATTGCCGAAATATTTTGATGTCAAGGTTTATCGTGTTGCGCATAGAGGAAAGGAAAGATATGCGTTGGCATTTCAACCTTGCAGAACATTAAATTAGTAATTAAAAATCACAATAATATATTTTTATTTGCTATACCCGATCCACATACATTTATTTTATACTTATGAACCCTATTCCTACAAATCATGCGGAGGACTTCTGCATTTGACTGTGTAGAGGTTTTTCTTCTATTTATAAAGCGTATCCTTATATTACTCAGGGATTCCTCTTAAAAGGAGGCTTATTTATACATATCTAATTTCGGGTACTTGAACGTTTTTTTGTTTTTTCGATACCAATTACTCTGAAATACTTAAAATATAATAAATCTACAAAGACTAAACTCTATTATTATTCGATCATACAGATCGTACCAAGGAAGATATTTCTTTGTCATTGAGTTAAGTCTAATAAATTATATTAATTATCATGTCTTTAGGGATTGTGAAGAAATGATGAGACAATGGCCGAGAAAATACAATTTATTGAATGCCCTTGACTGTAATGATATCAGGAAATAGAAAAACATATTTCGTTTTAGTTTATATGTTTTAAGATAAATGGCGAGCAAACCGTCTTCATGATAGTATAAAAAAGTGTCAAATATATGATAGCAAAACAATTAAATGAACGTTATGCCAAAACCACTTTAATAAATAAATTTAGAAAATATATATAACATCACAAAATTTCGTGTTGATTTTGATCCACTACTTTATTTACATTCTGGCTTAATTAATTTTATTTAGTTAAATAATTATAGTTTAGTTTTCTATGTAATCGTTTTGACTCGCCAGAAAACTTCTTATCTATAGTAATATTATAGGTTAAGATTGTGAGATTTCAGGGGTAACCTCTGGACAGATTTTGAAATTATTTTATCCATTAAAAGACAGGTTGTTTGGGAGTGTCATAGGCTAAATATACCAGAAAAAAATACTTTTCCGCGTAGTGCTAATCTATTGAAAAAGCGGTCGAACAAAAACGCTTCTAACAAAGGCTGCCTTAACTATATATTAATGTGTTCTAGAGATAATGCCTACAAAAAGTCAGCAATAGCATGACCATGTCTAACTTTTATATTACATATATAAAAATAAGTCATGCACAGAATTCATTCCAGTTTTCACCAATATCCTAGAATTAGTTTAGGTTTAGGTAAGGAACTTTTATGAGGTTTACGTCAGCGTGCGAAGCCGGGCGGGTCGGTAGTCTAATATGTGAGAATAGTTTTTTGCATGTAATAAAGGAAGCCACGAATGTCGTAATAAGATGCGGATGCGAAAGTTAAAAACCCCCGATGATTCAATATGCGTAAAGTTTCGTTGCGACAGCTTGCAAAACATGGGAAAATAAACCAGGATTTTGAGAAAGCCACTGTCATCTCAAATATCGCCTGTATAACACGTTTACTAACAACGCACGTTTATCTAACTTTACGCTTTAAACCACTTAAATATGACTACAAATGTATTTAGAACTTTGACAATTTAAAAAATACATTATTTATATGTATTGGAAGGCCAATACTATAACGCAAGGCCCATCGACTATGTTTGTTGGGGCACCTTGAGCATACCAAGATCGGGCAGTCAATAAAGTACAAAAGCAAAGACAGTAGACAAGTAGGCCGGCGCAGGTACCGCTGGGTCGTTAAAGCCAACGATAAGCAGGAAGTGGCACAGGACAGGGACCGCTAGAAGTTTCTCGTTTCGTTGGCCAAGAGACATTTAGTTTCGTAGGGCCGGCGGAGTGTGTGAATCAGTGTGTTTGGAAGCCAACTTCATTCGTCAACAGGCCAAACGAGACATAACAAACAGATCAGTCTAATTGGACTGTTTTAACTTCAATTTGACAGAAAGAGATCGAAGTGTACAAAATTTATTAAGAGTTTAAATACTCTGATTCAGTATTTATAAATAAGCGGAAAGGCTTACGATTTGTATTGATCATTTTTTCCCGAATCAAGGATAATGCTTAATCGCAGTGTAAAACTGCATTGCAAGCTATTAAAGTAATGGTTAAAAGAACAGTTTTAACAACCAAAATGAGTCTTTGTAAAAGTAGAAAACAAAAGTATTAAAACTGATGTTTTATGATGATAAAAATAACATGGCCATCGGGCACAAAGTTTTTAATAAATTAGTTGTTTCGATTTAGCCACCGCCGATTCAAGCATCGATCCATTTTCAAGAATCAAACGACCTCGACACAATTGCATTTCTGCAGAATAGTATCATTTTCCTCTCAAAAGTTTTACAGTTACAACAATTAGCGCTAAGTATGTCGGAATTACACATATTGGAGTTTGACAGGAGTCGGAGTTAGGTCTCGCCTCTGAATTTTACCTTAAGGTTTCTTGTGCACGTCTCAAGACAACGGCATCCATTTCGCAGAGGAGCCATAACAACGGGTTACGCAATCCGTCTTACTGTGATTCACACAGAATATATGAATGAATATATGATTCTCATATCCTGATCAAAATATATATACATTTGTTACATTAGTTTTGTGTAAATATAGTCTTATGTATTTTTACACTTCAGCAGCACCTTATCTAATTTTTTTGTTTTTCTCAAGTGGTTGCCTAGAAGAGATCGCTCTGAAGCGATTATGGCTGTCAGTTTAGCCTTTTTATTTAATTATACCAAGTGTATCAAATTGATGTACATGCAACGAAGTTTTAATAAATATGTAATGTTTTATATACTTATAGATCAATTCAAATTGGTAACATCATTATCCACTGTGTAGTTGAGTGTATTAAAAAATTATCTATAGACAAATCTACTGATATGTGTTTTATTACTTTATTGAAACGATATATTCGTTTAATCAACTGGAGTACAGAGATAATATTTCTGACAGCACCTTCGCTTTACAGTTCGATTCTCAGTGACATAATTTTAAAACAATGGATCTGCGAAAAATTATAGATATAACTAGCGAACCAGACAGACGTCGTTAAGTACGGTACAGTACGTCGGTCTTAAAAAGAACATCTTATTCTAAATTTAAACGATTTTCGATCGACGATCCCACACAAAAAACTCGTCGAAATCGGTGTAGGAGATTACGAATTATATATACAAATACAGTAACAGTCAATGAAAACCTCCACGACATTTACAAATGAATCTTTTAGCTATAGTATATTTGACAGCAAAACATTTTTTTTAAACGTTTCCCGAAAACTTCCCTGTACCCCAAAAAATATTTCAAGATAATAATTTGCCAAATCGGTCCAGCCATTCTCGAGTTTTAGCGAGAGAAACGAACAGCATTTAATTTTTACATATATACACTGTATATTGTATAAACATAGCGAGGCAAAATAAAATATTTCAGTTAAATTTACAAAACGTGATGTTTACGTCAAGAATGGCATAAAAGGAGTTATGTTTAAGAGAATAACCCTAGTATCTATTTATAACAGCTCAGATGGTGGTCCTGTGTTAAACAATGTTTGAAATCTGAACTGGTACCCTCAAAGGTCAGCTGTCCAAAAGTAAGTGAGGGGCAAACGATTTAATGGGGATCAAAAAATATAAACTACAAGAATATTGGATATAATACACTAAATAAAACAATCTATTAACGAGAAGTATTTCAAGTATATTTTAAAAGCTTTCCTATTTAACAGTACACGTGCAGTACATGTGCAGTATATGCGTAAATAAGGCAATTCAAATTTTCAAGGTGTAAATGTTTTTTTACAATAAGCGCCCGTGAGTTCAAATTAATAAATGTGCATACTCGTTATAATATATAAACAGAAAGATCTGGAAAACAATGGAAAAAACCACTGGTTAATGCCATCAAGGTCCGATGCTGTCTTTCACTTAAACTAGAATTTCTTTTAAGGACTTCCCTTGCAAGACTGTGTCAAGGTGTTTATTATTGTTACTCTATTAGTCGATGACCATCATGATCAATTGTGGCAATAATTAAGATAATTTTAAATAAGGTTTTTAAAATAAAGAATACCGGTTTACATAGTGCGTTAAAGAGCTTGATTGTTTCAATGTGATCCCAGCAACGAATTGAATATATTGTTTTGTGTTGAATAAAAACGCACAACACTAGCTTACTTATAATAACAAATCTGGCTTATTATACTGTCAAACTTTATACGAATTGTTCTGTCACTTTGTCTACGCTGTGATGATAAGACACAGTAATAATAGTTGTTAGGTTGGGTTAGGTTAGTATGTTGTTACTATGTTGTCAGAGGCATTGTATATTAGCGCATATAAATAGTATTTATTATACATACTTATTTCTGTTAACAACTCTGTATGATATTGATAGGAAATTTTAGCAAGGTCTCACGACTAGACAAGGCGCTTGATGACCGCTTTAGTATAAAAATCCAACAAGCAAAACGGCCATTAAGTTAAAACTCTTGTCTAAATCTAATAATAAAATTACTAAAACCATGAATCCTATAAGTTACGCAGCTATTTTCTAGAAATATAACTATTTAATATAACATCTGTTTTGCGTATCAACGAGAAGCTACTACGTAATATGGGCCAAGTTCACAAAAGTAGGTCACGGGATTACACACGGGACAGCTAATGTACAGTCCTGGACGGATATTTCTGTTACACGTTTCGTAATCACTGTCTGTTTGTATTGGAGCCGTAACCAGAAACATTAGAAATAGATTTGAGGTTATACAAATCAGTCCATATGGATATTCAGAACCGGCACAACCGACTCCTGTTTGTAAAAATATTTTTACAAACGGGCGTCAAGCTTACCGCTAAATTTCTCCTTTAACTTTCTTATTCATAGAAACTAAATTCTACTTTAAGTTTCCACTGAAAAACTCTCAACTGCCTACTCATCTGTCTCTTATCAAGACAGCGTAATCACAATTTGACAGAAAGAGACGAACATTCCCTTTGAGGTATTATATTATACTCTGTTTCCTAAAATTCTGCAACTCACTAAGCATTAGACTAAAGACTAATAGTCCGAGGAGTTCAGGTACACGGGCGCTAATTAAAGATTTAAGTTGGCTCCTGGTAGATAGTACTGATGATACCAGAGCTGGTGCTTTCCTCGCTCAACGAATTTTCGCATACAGCGAGGAAATTCTGCCAGTTTAAAGGTGTCACAAAAACTAAATATTTTAAATTTGTTTTAATTTTATATTTATCAATTTTGTATTATTATTTATACTACGTAGGTTATAAATATTGTAAATACTCTATATTTTTGTGTAGTTAGTTACGACGATTGTAAGTAGTTAGTCATCAATAGTGTGTATAAACATTCACATCAAACCATTTTTATTGAATTGTTACGTTAGATCACAATTTAAAGTATCTATAGATCCTATATGACTCAGATCCTTGTGAAAGCCGCGCGGTAGAAATCTTCAATGGCTGAAAATATTCTGTTATATTGCGTTAATTCTAAAGAATTTACAAGTCTAAAGCCATCGTCATCATAATATTGAGATCTGTTCCTCGAAATCTGTCAACGGTCAGAATTATAACTGTTTACATAAATACCCATTAGTCATCAGATTATGTTTAAGGAACCTCGTTCAATTGCTGGATTTTTTGTTCTAGCACAAAATTATGAGTATTTTTTTTATTAAAACCTAAAATTAACCATACATAGTTACTTTACCATACACTGTGTTCTGTAATAATAAAATTTTATATATAATAATACGAAAGGATACACGATATTCTCGTAAATATCGGATATAAAAGATTATATCATGTGTCCAGAGAAAATATATTTTACGGCAAAACTACGCATCGCTAGCATATGAAAAGAACAATATAATTTCATAACAACGTCTTAATGGGATTGTTTCAGCAACAACTAGAACTGAGCGTAATTGGCATTTCCTACAAAGTAGGTCGAGCGTGTCAAGATCAACTGAAAAATAGGTCACAGGGACACTCGTTTCTCCCTTGACATAGGAGGGTAGGGTGGGACTCATCCCGATGGCCTTGTTCAGTCTCGCGGTCCTCCCACTCATAATTGGCATTATATAACTTTTCTCTATCAACTCTGCCTAATGTTTAGCCTTTTAAAGTGGGATTTTTTTAATACGACCTGGTACATTTTGTTTATTAAAAGTATATAGTATATATATTAGAACAGTACACTTGGAAATCGACCGACGCATATGAAATGAGAATTAAAAGTTGATAAATCAAGTATTTCTACTAAACATCGTAAATAAACACAAACAAGCAACTTAACATAAGAAAATAAGTGACAATCTTAAATATTTAATTATTTGAACAAGGTTGTTTAGAGTTCTAACGTTACAGGTAATTTGCCCGCGTTTATATGGACAATACAACGTCTAAAGACACGAAATTTTTTAAAGAAAAAGGATGTACCAAGCGTTTCGACTAATAATTCTACACTTGTCAGTGAGATTTGTATTCTGGTACAGGTCAGACCAATATATAACGTCGAGTAGCAGATAAACACTAATGAATTACAAGTACTACATTTATGTATTAGGTATTCCACGCAAGTGTGTCAAGTTCAAATAATCCAGGCCAGAGGATAACAGAAGTGCAGTTGACACGATTCAAAAGTAGGTTACACAAATAATATTACGTCATTTAGTGAGATGTATAACGCGACTATTTTTAGTTGAGGCCTTATAAACACGATACAACCTTCACTAAACGTCTGTGAATGTATGTTGAAAATCAAGATTAAATTTGTTGGGTAAAAAAGATCCAGTTCTATTAAAAAATCGAGATGTGGGCGTAAATAATACACCTGTTAATAATGGCGCTAAATCCCTACGTATATATGGATATTGACAGATGGCATCTGTTTGTTTGATATTTTTATTTTTCACTAGCGAACGCGAGCTTCGTTTCTTTTGATTCTTTGAACTTTTGATTAAAATGTAAATTCACTGAAACTGGAGCACGGAACTCACGATAAGAAACTAAGATACAGTAAAAGTAAGGCAATTGGGGTATAAGTTGTTGAAATAAATCTAAATTATGTATTTAAAACAAACCCTGCAAACTTCGTTTCGCCTTAATATAATTATTTACTTAGCCTACCTTTTTTAGTAGCTACACACCAAAGTATGGAACATTTTTCTATGCTATCCTATAGAGACTGTTCGATTTTTCGGAATTTTTATTGAGAAGTACTAAAGAAAACTAAATTTTTCAACTACATGTTTCATTTTTTTCTCTCCATTATTCTAGGAAAAAAAATCTCGAATAGCACCAACTCATAGAGTTTTTCGCTTAGCAACATATCTTACGATTCATTTTTATTAATATAGATAAGTAGATTATATCTAGTGAGCCTTCTGTGCCTCACATATTTTAGTGTCTTAGAAATAGAACAAAATTTTCTTACAATGTTTGATTACAAATGTTAATTGCGCTCAAAGGAAAATCTATTGGTGCAGTCGTGATTCGAAGACACGAGCTCAGCCCTTACGTATTCGAAATTTAAAAAAATTTAAATTTTAAAATCTTTTACCACGACGATGAGTGGGATCGCAGTACGAAAATAACATATGAGACGTTTCGAAATACACCCTAACAATTCTTTTTATTAAATTTATTCCTAAAAATTCTTTTTATTAAATCTATTTCAATATCTTCTTAGAAAACGCCCACGCCAAGATGTTATTTTCAATATTCAATGCACTATATTTGTTTTGAGGTCACCTTTAAAATCTCTATTTGGATAAGTGGGTTAAGTAAATATGAGCATATTAGTGTGATATCTAAGCACTTAACTTATATAGTGCAGGGTCAACAATTAATAGTTTAGTTCGCGGCGTAATAAAATTTAATATTTTAATTTGGTTGTGACAAAATTCATCTATTTAATAACATACCAATTTGATGTAAAGTTTTATGTACCAAAAATGTGTCCATATTATTTTAATATATTTAATAATAAGAATACATTGATTTTGAACGGCCTAAATGGAGATTTCTTTTACTGAAAAATCTATGGTTAGACGTGAAAAATTCCATTGGGTTTAGACTTCGAAAGCATGTCCTTTGCCCCCATACCCGTGAAATTAGTATTGATAAATATAAATAGTCTCAGAGAGCGACATAGATGGATAAACGTGTGTTATGAAAAGATTTACTGAGAGGTCGGATCCGACCGAGTGAATAACTAGGCGAAGGTTAGCCGCCATTGTGGTTGGCTTGCAATGACGTTACTCTATAATAGATAAGCACATATTATCAGTTACAACGCTAGTTCGCCACTTTCAATTTGGAAAAGTGTTATCGACTTTTCTTTTTAAAAGTCTAATTAATATTTAGTTGTTATACAATTGTTTAGGGACCGAAATTAAACCTTAATTTATCTAGCTCGTTTGGCGGATTCGACAATGACATTGTGTAGTATTGTTTTGTCAAAAAAAATCGTATCTTTTCATTGGAACCGAAACCGAGACCGTTCTACGATCAATATAGACAATAATGAACGTTTAAAAACGCGATCCCAAGTATCGCCGAACCATGAACAAACAAAAAACCGAGGGGTATAACAAAGTGGGAAGGATTCATCTTCATGGTGATTATATGGGAATAAATGAAGTTTTGCTAATGTGGCGAGATGCCAAGTCATGTATATAGTTGGCACATATACTGTATGACCCAAAAGCACAATCAACGCATCGTATGCACTGCAATTGAATGCTAATTGCATTTATAAGTCACCTTGTCACAATTAAATATCAATTTGAGCGCACACTGTCAATGGTATTGAGTCCTGCATATCTCCACTTATCGTGTACTGTCAGTATGTAACATTCGCATTTTAAGAGCCAAAATTATGCATATACGTATTAGTAAGTATCCCTTGCGGTTCGCGTAATATTAACCATGCTATCCCTTATGTATAATCTAAAAATATAATCTTTCTGCAACAATAATAAATAAATAATACAATATATAGGTAAATATAGCTTCCATACTTGTAGCTTATAAGAATGCAACTACTGGAATATTAAAAATTTATTTCAGATTTTTTCCAAAACTGCGATTCTAAAACAATCCCTTATTCATAAAATCTAAAGTATCTATTGACGCTGTGCTGAATAGAGACACACGATTACTTCAGTTGAAACGGTTCAGTTAGATATATTATATATAAATTTGACTCGAATCAAAATATATCACATAACCTTCATACATGCAAAACGAAATAGCAGCATAAAGTATTTACATAGTGATCATACTGACAACTGATACCATACTTGGTGTCGAGATATTTTAATTTTATTTTTCTGGCTTATAACTTTTGAGTGCCTTGAATCGTAAGGCCATTCACGCAACAACAAACTTCGAACAAACAACATACCTACAGTATTGACCACGTCGATTGTACCAGAGTAAACTTAATCACGCTCTTTTATGGCTATACTGTTTACATTACTATACATTGACGCAAATATATTTACGAAGTTCCACAGACATTGGTCTCAAGCGGCATTGGACTGCAAACTCGGAAATCGTCAGTAGCTATGTAGAGTTAACGTAAGTTATAACACTGAATTTGTAGTTGTTTTCCTCGACCTAGTCTGCTTGTGAGCCATCTAAGGAGACCGATCGAGAGCAGGGCCATCGAGCCATTAAGGAGACATTGTTGTGCCATTTTTAATTTAATGATATATTTTTTAGCCCTTGAACGACACGACGTCCACGTGACAAGAAAAACGTTGAATCAACGTGATTCATAGGGTTTCATTGGGATATTTAGTGTCTATTGATAAGTAATTTATTAATCATTATTTTTGCCATGATGATATACACATTTTTATAATAATATCTTTCTTATTTATTTCTACATAATTTCATTGGCTTACGTACACGATTTGCATTATATTATCTAGAGAAACATGGCTCAAGTAATTGTATTGTGTCACAGACTACGGCTATTACCTAATTACTACTTAAGATTACATGTAAACAAACGTTATATTCATAATTCCCCGAGATTCATGAATTCATGTAAAACCAAATCTACAGTAAGTATCGTTGCGACACTCCGAATCGAATTAATTACCTCGCAACCGAGCGTAGTATTAAAAAACTGTTTGCGCAAGAGTCGATCCGTACCTTGACACAGATAGTGCTCAAACTGTCGTTTTGAATACAGAAAACCGGACGCTGCCTTCACTATTTTAAAACTCACTCCACAAAATACGTTAAATTATTTAAAAAAAATAGTTTTCATGTGTTAATGCGAGTAAAAAAAACATACTTAATGTTTGATGTAACCAACTTTATTTATGCATTTTCAAATAGAAACAAACAGGCACAACCGTTGGTCGTGACCTCAAATTTCTGTTCTTAATCATATGTTTTAATAGGCCAAGTAGGTGAACAGTGTTTTGCGTCACGTCGTCATTTATATTGGTATAATTGCATAGAATTTTCTCTGCCGGGGTTCTAACGCACGATCTTACACCTACGATTGGGCACTACCCATAACCTCTTTCCCCAATTATCATATACATTCAATCCATAGAAAGATAAAATATAGAATTTATGGCTTTATCAAAGTCCTGACGCTGAGAAATAATGCGAAAAATATCTTTTAAATATTTAAATTCCACGATGACGACACCAGATCGTATTTAAAACAATATTGTTTAAGCGTAGTAAATAATTGCGTAATTACAAACGATTAATAAAGTGTATTTGACATTTTAAAAGTATATTGAAAGGCTCCTAATGTTTTAAACTTTATTTCGCAGCCATTTTATTTTTCTTTAATATGTAGCTTCCATTAAAATACAATGTTTCGAAATGTGTTTCGTAAGTAGAAATGTTTGCTAATAGTAAATGAATTCTCTAGTCTGAAATTAATAAAAAAAAAACATTTAAATTGGTATGTTTCATCTAGATAAGAAATTAATGAGGTTTGTTTCAAATAAAAAACTTAGGAATTATAGTTAAGGTAAGATTCTACATCAACACTTGAAAATGATTGCAAAAACTTCTTGAACTTTTATATAAGTCACATTTCGCGATGGAAACTCACTGTGGCGCGCTTTGTCCCTTGTGAAACCCTTTCAACTCTCCGAATTTTCGTTTCGTTACAAAGCCTTTCGTATAATTATTTACAAGAAGGCTTCCAATTCTTCTCTCCACAATTCCTTGGAAAAAGTTAAAACAATGAGTCAGACAAAAAGTTATTTTGACGTTAGCATTGCCTCGTGATTTGTATTGCGTAAAGGACCTACTCGTCAACGTGCCTACATCGTAAATTTGTTCCAAAATAGCTTATACAAATAACAATCGTTTCGCTTATCGTGCAGTGAAGTTTAGTTGTAAAGAAATCCACGTGTTTTCGTTAATGTCTATAAAGTACGCGTTTTTTTCTGAGTAAATAATCTAATACCGACTCACAGATGCAACGTATACGAGAAACAACACTAGAGAAAATTGCTTCCCCACGGGTCATATAAAAATTGGCGTTTAGGCAATTTTGCTATATGATTTCAAACAATAGGCCCGACAAATACCCACGAGTCTCTCATTACGAAATATCAAGGACATTTCCTATAGTGGGAAACCTTACAGCGCACATACGTCAGTGCTGACAAAGTTGATTACATAGCTCGCCAATTTTTCACGAGAAACAAAATGCGGTGTATGAAGTGTGAAATAGAATATTATTTTAAATATATATATGACTCTACATTAAAGGTTAATTCTGCTAACAACCAGTTTAATTGTACAAACTGTTTGACTTACTAAGGACCCCTTATAAAATAGGCACTTAAACAAGTCCTAGAAAAAGTTTTTGATAGCTGATCGAAGCCACCGTCAAAACGGTTTTTTGCCACAGACGAAGACACAGAAGACCAGGATCCCTATTGGCTATATACGAGACAAAATGAACAATAAAAAACTAATATTTTCATTGGACCTAGAGGGAGCCTTTGACAGTGGCTGGTGGCCAATGATACGCGTTCGGCTGGCTAAACAATAGGTGCAACTAAAATTTGCAGGGGAAAAGGTAAATAGAGATACAACGAAAGGATGCGTTCAGCGTTCCATAGATGGCTTCATTCTGGAACCTACTTTTGGAAACAAAGCTACCCCCTTACCTTTTAGCACTGTAGGTACTCCAGTCAAGCCTTTGCAGACGTTGCGATCATGGTGTTTGTCGGAAAACCGCCACTTGAAATAGAACGACATGCAAATGCTGCTCTTGCCTATGTAATAAATAGCCTGGGGTACCAAAAATAGACTCAGATTTGCTCCACAAAAATCTCAGGCTATGATTATAACAAAAAAGTAATATGACACACCTCATCTGTGTATGTATGAAGAATCCTTCTACCTTATGAAAAAAAATATTTGGTTTGATTCTCCATCCTAAACTGACCTTTAATATAAATATCTCCAATATATGCAGGACAGCATTAAATATTTATAAAAAAAGAGCGATGGCAGCGAGAATTGGCTGGATTACATCAAGGTGTAATTCATATTATTGATACGGCAGTCATCGAGGCAAAAATAGGAAATGCAGCTGCAGCTTGGGCTCCAGTCCCTAAGAAGCTAGTAATTAGGAAGCAATTAATTTTAGTGCAACGAGGCTTCGCGCCGAAGTTCTGTAGAGCTTACTGAACCATATCACTGAACGCCAGCTTTTTCCTCGTCGGACTACTGCTTCTAGATCTTAGAATCTAAAAGGCCACTGTGAAGCAAAGAGAGACTTATTCCAGTTTGAATTCGAGGGCAACAAAGAGTATCGTAGATACACATTCCTCATCCCTGCAAAAATCCTGATAGATGCATAAGCACTAAATCTATATACGGGCGTAAGTAGACTAGATGAATGACCTTATGGAAAAATGGTGCCGAATTTGAGAATCATAAATTGAAACTATCTTAATGCTGTTCCGTGTATGAAGCTGAACTGGTAGCTATTCTTAAAGCGAAAGGATCTTTTGTCACCCAGAAGCAACCTAAGGTATATATTTTGGCACTCCCGATGTGCACTCGAAGCTATTGCAAGTGAACGCTCTTACAATTCCCTTATTCGAAATCCGTAAGAATATATATAAATCGCGTTTAATCAACAAACAAAATTAACTTTTCGGGGTTAAAGCGCCATAGAGGGGAATGACAGAGCAGGCCAACTGGCAAAGCTGCGCATCTGGAAGAGGCGCCCGTCTACAATAGATTCCCTATAGTGCATCTGAAGAACTGTCTACGTGTAAACACGATAGAAAAATGGAAACACAGATAACATGATATAGCAACGGTGATAAAGCTGCAATTACTAAGTTATTCCTTCCAAATGTTGTGTCATTAAACAAATAATACCAACGGGATTGATTACGCAGATGTTGAAAGGTCACGTGCATTCATATATCTTCAATTCTTCACAGGTACAGAATTAAATAAAGTACGGCCTGTCCTTGCAGCATACAGCTGAAGAGACGGAACTACATGTCCTGACTGTCCAGTGTATGGCTACGAAAGCTATAACACTCAAAAGTTAAAAATCATTATTCATATAGGTAACACAATGTACACTTATGAACGTCAAAAAAATAAGAAATATACATTCAATGATTCCAATAATAATAATAAACTGAACGAGTTATGGTAATTAATGTAACAACCTAAATGAAATAATGTTGAACAATTGTTTAAGACACTTTCTAAAAACTGCTGTAAATATTACACAAAAATTTGTTAAAAGAAATAAGCAGCGCTTAATTATCCTAGTTACCAATGCTATTTACTTAAGTTATACATATGTACATAAGTTAATTCCTCCGACGACAATATAGTCGAGGAATTAGCTATAAACTATTAATAAGTATATATAAAAAAGTATAAAATACTAATACTAATATAATAAAGTAGAGGGACAACAATGGGGGTGACCTTTTTGATTCTTTTAATTACTTATACTGATTATAAAATAATATGTGTCACCATGCAAATTATAAAAAAAATTATCTTAATAGTACCTACATTTTTACAAAAATATACAAAACAGCTGTGACTTCAAAAACCAACACATTCAACATAACTTCGCAACAAGCAGTAGTCAATGAGACCAAGAGTACCATTTTAATTAGATAATTATTATTTACTAGTAATAATGAAGATGTTTATTAAAATTAAAGTATTACTAAGCTCTACCTCTGAGGCTAGATTGCGTGAGGATGATTTTCTTAATGCCGTACTGTCACTAGGCGTTGAGGTCTAAGACAAGGGGAGGGAAGGAAACTATGCGGCAACACTAACAAGAACTTGGATTGATTGCAGAGAGAAATGCGAAGTGCCATGTGGCCAAAGAATTTCGCTTGTTTTGTTGTAGCATACTTTCGTAATAACCTTTGAATCAGCTCTAAATCATTATATAACGATGTAATTTAATTTTACGTTCATTTATATAAAAACTAGATTTGTGTCAAGTCGATGCAGAACATTTTCAGCTCGACTCGTTGACAAGTTGGTCCCGCGTCATTTGGATACATGTTATTGGCAATGTAAAGGTATTTTAATGCTTTGTATTTCAGTATAATGCCCTAAATATAAAGTAAACCAGTAAAACGCTTAAATATACGCAAAAATTGCCACTTTACAGGTCAGAGCGATTTTAGATAAGATGCGAGCGTAGGAATCTTTCGCTTGATTAGGCAAGGTTCGGGTAAGCCTTTTATATATTTTTTATCATCAATGTTCAACTCAAGTATATTATGTAAATAATACAGTCAAGTCAACTTTATGCACACAGCACTTCTCCCATAAAGACCAATTATTGCCCCTCGCCATGTCTCACTCTTGAATGGCCTGGGAGATAATTCATTTATCATCACACATAATTCTTAACCATTAAATATTAATGAATATGTACTACGAGGACTCAATAAATAGTGACAACGCACTTCTTTTTGAAGAGAAAAATAAATACGGGAACTTGAGTCGCGTCCGAACGTGTTTATAAAAATTGATAAAGTTTAAGTTAGCGCGGTAATAAAATATCTTTGCTTGGAAATTTACTACGGAGCTTGTAAATCAAGACTGTAGGACAATATTAGAGGTTCATGCATGAGGAAGAAGTTCCATTAACGATGAACCCCAACGGACAACATCGGCGACTGAACAAATTGTCTTGTATTACTCTATTATAGCAGAAGAAATGAAGATTAACTATACGTGAGATAACAGCACAAAGCTCTATCAATTGTCATTTACGTAACGTAGTACGTATGAGGTTATATAGTCTATACCAGGCGTGGTCCATAACCTTTACCAATTTCACAATGTTTCCGCTTGCGTCGACAGATGGCGCTTTAACCATAGAACCACAAATAAATAAGGTTTCATGTTTAAAAACATTTTCTTATACACTTAATTCACAGCAAAATACTCGTGGACAATTTAATTGCTATTATGAAGAAAAGTAGGTCAGTGGGTCACAGTCGAGGTCTACTGATAATGAGTAGTCATTTCCCAAATAGTATTAATATATTATTTACAGTATGTATTTATTTCAAAAAAATCATTTGGATTAATTTAATTTTAGATTTACACTGGATGTGTATATGAAGTATTTATGCTAATTTGACATTACCAACGGACAATTAGAAGAGGCAGAATGTCTGGCTCTATTAATATATAGATAGCCTAGTTTCCGATAGCTTTTAACAGCTCAGTGTGACATAATCTAATTACATTCTTAGAACGTGATTTTTATGCTGAGGGTCAACAACAATAGACCACTATTAGCACTATTGTTTCATGATCACATTGAATTTATTGTCTTTATTTTTTAAAGCAGTGTATTCATTTGATGCTGAGGTTGATCTTGAGGCAGTCCAACGGAAAACCGGCGTAACCTAGACATATCGTAAAATATAAATTCAGCACAAAATCTATAAATATCACTGGGTCATTGTGTTTGTAATGAAACTCTTTAAATGTCGGACAAATTTTAATAAAATTTATGCGTCTAGTTTATTTACAATTAGATAGGTTTAACGGTCCAAACTCTTGTATTAAAAACGTCGTCATTGACTGTCATGTCTGCTAGTCTGTTCGTCATTATTAATATACCTGCAATTCACACCAAACTTAAGAGATGGAAAATAAATAGCAACTAGGTCAGGTTGCCTACACGCTGATGGAAAGTAGGTCGAAACACAGCTCATAAATCTACTATTACAGAATACAGCGTTTTTATATAAAATCACAAGCAAAACACTCCACGTTGATGAGGCAGAAAGCAATTTAAAAATGTGCAATTATAAATTCAACTAACGTTATATCATAGTTGACTCGTTAGACGTTTCAGTATTTTATTGCAACTTCCGCCCTTACGAACCTTCGGTATGAAGGAACCTTTACCGGTCCTGTCAACATCATTACGTATTCACTATATGTTAAAATAAACATATATTCACGAATACAAATATAATATTTTACGATTTGATAAGTGTATCTACAGAATCCTTTAGCCGCCTTTAACCGCTACTGTCAACTTATTTTTACGCATTCCCTGTATGTCAATGTAAAGATATATTCATGAATGCGAATATAAAATACGGTAAATGTTCAATAACACCAGTCGATTTGAATTTTTCGATGTTTTTTACGATTTCTTTATAAAGAACCCTGCGTTAACTAATTTTTCAACATATATTGCTAATCCTGATATGGCTGTAATATGTATTATTAAAAAATAACGAAATACAATTCAATTTAAAGCTCCTATAATCGAGGTTTTTTTTATTTTTAAACCAGCGCTCCTGAACAGAACCACAACAAAGGTCCTTGTGTATTATGTATTACAATAAATCTTCGATTCTTCTTTGTTTTTATTATATTACATTCTCATTAGTTTTTGGAGGTTGAAACTTCTATAATTGTATGTATGTAATTCATTACCCAAATCGATAATTGAGCTTAATATTAAAAGTACCGATTGAAATAGAATGATCGTTCGGCCTACTTCCTAAAATACGCAAAACGTTTACGCAATATCACTATAGGAGCAAAAGTCAATCTACAAAATATCCAGTCTATAGCTTCAAAATCTCTAATTTCAAAGCGGCGCATTTTGAACGCGCACTTGTTACCTAATAGTTGCCACATGCAGATATAATTCATATAATCTTGCTCCAACGTCTCTACTAAAACATAGCTACAAACATACATACAGCTGGTTCACGCCGCTCGTTTAATATTAAAATAATTCAGGTACACACGCTTTTTGTTTTACTTCGCATTGCTCCTTCTATCATAGTTACCGCGAAATGAGAATGCGACGTTGCCACACCGCGCGGCCGAGTGTACGAGCAGGTAGTAAGACTACCATGGAGTATGGACTCAACAATGCACGTAATTATTATACAACCAACACTTGTCTGTTATGAATAAAAGCATTCATAATCCTTTCAGCCTCATGTCCCAAAACTTGATTCTAATTCATTGTAATTATGTAGAGTTAATTTTAAAATATCCTTCCATATACAGCAAAAGATATTTTATTGGTAAAATACTTAAACAATTATTTAGCTCTTTTATATTCACCTGTTTATCGGAAGATGTTTATACAATTTACTACATTTGTGATACGTGTGACACATTCATTACAACAGAACTAAAACAGTTTAGATCAATATGAGTCGTCTGTGCAATCTAAAATACATACCATTTGTAGGATCGACATAAGCGATTTTTAGCTCCATTTCTATGTTATTCTCCGATGGCTTGTCTTCTGTTAAGTTAATATCATATTCCGCGGGATTTTCTATTTCGATATCGGTCTTCATCTGGCTCGTTGAAGCAACCAAACCCTGCGCAACACTCATTTTGGGTGAATGTTCATGCATCATTTACAAATAGTCGAGCGAAACAACTAAAAGCTGCTCGCAGTATGCATAAAATACCATTAAGGCATAAAATAGAAATGTTTTATCTTAAAATTTTTACACAAAACCCAATAATTCCATATAAAACACAAATGTAGGTCTCTAGGCCACTTCACTTACACTTAGATATTCCGACATAACTCGGACTCAATAGAAATACTCTACTCATGACTGACATTGAAATAAGTCGGTAAAGGGCAGTGGAAATTTAACCTAATTTTACAAAAGTATGTCATGGCCTATTTAAAAAAAAAACATTATTAGAGTAACTATTGAAAATATTATTCCAAAAGACTTTTTAACCACAGTAATAAAAACCAAAAATCGTAAATATTAATTAAAGTGCTCCTTCATACAGAGTTTCCATGTTACTATTTCGCAATCAATTTTCTGTTAAAATTCATGAAAATAGTGCAAAATGACTACATTTGCTTATGTATACGCTGCGTTGTGTAATAAATGACCGTTTCTATTGCACAATCTTTTCACAAGGGCTTTGAATGTAGGTCAATCTGTATGAGCATGATTGCAAAGCATTACAGTTCCAATTTAAATTATTTTGTTTCAATTAAAAAAAATGAGGTCTTTATATTTTTTTATTATTATAAAAAATGTGCAAAACATACTTATAATAGAGAAATATTGAAAAAACATATATTAAAAGTGTGAGAATAGTTTTAACATCCGGTGTATATAAACGCCATCTACTGCTGAACATAAGAGGCACTAATAGATGTCGCGCTTTTCAAGAGTTAGTTTTTCAACCCACCGAAAGGTGTCTCTATTATTCGATTCTATGTATCAATTATATAATTTTATGTAGTTTTATGTAAGTAATAGTTTTAAATATTACAAAAATAATTTACGTCTTAATAATTATACATACTCCTAGCCACCTCAATTTGCTTATAGTCACCATTATAATGAAAGTGACTATTATTACAGAATATATGTGATTATTTTTAATACTAGATTAGTTTTGATACCACCGACTAAATGGAACACGCCCATTTTTCTTGAATTATTATTATATACTGAAAAATATGTGAAATGTAGGCAATATTTTTCAATATTCTTTCTTTTTGTATGTACGCGCTAGTCCGTCTAACCAATCCAGCATGCATCTTTTCTCGTAACAAGCCAGTATTTCACACAAAAAAGAACTAGATGAGCATTTAATCTTAGTCACAAGTTTAATTAACAAAGGCTTCGATACTAAGGTCCATATTCCAAATCGTATGTCACAATCCCGTCTTCAGCGCTGTCAAATCTCAAACTTCATACAGAATAAATAATTTGACAGCTCTTGAAAATATACTTTATTTTTTGGTTGTAGAAAACGGACACAAGTTGTATAAATTAATATATAAAATACATCTGATTAATTATTCATCAAGAGTAAAAATCATATTTCAGTTAAACATTGAAAACTGACTTATTATTTTACAAATTTATACCAGGATTATAAAGTAATTGAAAAATCTTTGTAAGGGGGTGTGAGTTTATTCATTACTATTTAAATACAACATGTAAAATATAACATTTCTATGGGCTCCGAAAAGATTATACAAAAATACATGATGACTTTAACTTACAAACTAGCAACAAATTAAACAATTAATACGATCAA
The DNA here is from genome assembly GCF_905147105.1 of Pieris brassicae. Classification (NCBI taxonomy): domain Eukaryota; kingdom Metazoa; phylum Arthropoda; class Insecta; order Lepidoptera; family Pieridae; genus Pieris; species Pieris brassicae. The sequence continues at coordinate 6,209,888 of NC_059680.1, forward strand.
AAATATTTAAAAAGAAAAATGTATATAATCACAAAAAACCACACGAACAAATCCATCCCTTCTTTAACGCGGTAGACTGGTTCCGCTTTATAAGAGTTTTCTCGCATAACGCGCTTGTGTGACCCCATATATCGCGTTCAGTACTAATGATTTTTACCTTTACCTTTTCTTGTAGGTTATTTAAATCAAATATTAAGAGAAAGCTACGTTTCGAAAAATTACGTATGTACGTACAAATCATTATAAATTTCACAATACAAATCCCCGCGTTATTGTGTCATATGAGGGACTGAAATACACGTAATATTTATAGGCGCTATAAGAGTACCATGTTAAAGGGGGATTATTGTGTTTTACAAAATATTTCACCCATAACATGATTAAAAAACAAAGATAATCGATAGTGATTCACATCTCACAAGTACTAGTACCCTTGATCAGCTATTTTGGAACATATATATTATGACAGACTTAAACAAAGTTTTTGTTATTTTGAAGTTTCATGTCAGTTTTGCAACTACATTCATACATTACATGTCAAATTACGCAAACAGAAAAATCTATCATATATTGAGCCCTTCACACCATTGTGATGTATTTTACATTAAATTATATATATATATATTACATATTCAAACATAGACAAATATCTGCAATTGTAGAACAACGAAAAACCAAACAATATAATCTGTGATTAACCAAGGCTTGGAAAAGTTTGAAGTTTAAATCATTAATGTCAAAAGTGGCTACATTTTATGTTGTTTCACTGAATTACTATTATTAACCAAATATCCCTTTAAAAAAATTCTGATTTTAAGCATTAGACTGCTTAGCAGCTGTCAATATCTCCCTTGAGATAATAAGTCTTTGAATTTGTGATGTACCTTCGTAAATTTGGTAGATTTTCGCGTCGCGCATTAACTTCTCAACGGGATATTCTGTATTGAATCCATTTCCGCCGAAAATCTGAACCGCATCTGTGGCAGCTTTGTTAGCGATTTCTGAAGCGTGGCACTTCGCAATTGAAGCCATCAGTGTGTTTTTTTGTCCTATGAAATGAATTATTATTAAAATACTCGTTTTTTTGGTTCTATGGTTACCATAGTAACCATTAAAGTAAAAACTTTTAAAATAAGCAAATAAAGTTTATGTCAGTGTACAGTTTTTCTGATCTTTCTTTAAATACATTTGGCGTAAATTTACATTAAACATTTTTTTATTCATAGACTAAGAGCTAAGCATAAAAATACTTACGCCATTACTAAAAAAAACTTTGCCGAATTTAAAATCTGTATACTCTATATTTTCTGACAATAGACAATTAAGAAACAATGTTCTATGAACCAGTCAAACTAATAGAGTATCTTCATTTTAGGAACGAAAATCGAAAATATAAAATATCTTATAAATGTTGTTCAGTATTTTTATTATTTAGCTTATGTCTGGAATACACTTTAACCTGTTTACGTATAGAATTTGCCAAATATATAAATAGAAACATGGATTTTTTTATAGAAGTGGGGGCAAACGAGCAGGAAGGTCACTTGATGTTATGTCATACAACCGCCCACACACATTGTCTTGCAAGGGCGTTGCCGGCCCTTTAAGAATCGGTTCACTCTTTTCTTTCAGATTCAGACATAGCTAATGGGCAGCTGATTCCAAGTAGTGCAACGGACTGTGATCGAGGTTATAAGCAGCACGTGGGGTAAGTTCATAAAATTATTACCATGGTCAACCATCCAGGCTGCCCTTTGCCAGGCAAGTCTGGCACTCTCAACACCAATCGCCATATCAGCGATCATAAAGGCCACTGCCTGGTGAGAAGCAATTGGTACACCGAATGTTTTGCGTTCTAACGAATATTTTGTCGCTTCATACAGAGCTCGTGCCGCAAGACCGGTAGCGCCAGACGCGACCTACAAATTTTAAAAGTTATAACCCTTCAACCTTTAGACCTCATTATCTATTTCGTGATCATTTTAATAGAGATGGTGCCTTCTGTGTCTGATATGCCGATTTAGGAGTCTAATACCTATCGAAGTTTTCTTTCCTAGACACAACCTCTAAGTTCAGAGAACCTGAAAACCGAAAAGGACCGATACACCATATCTCAACTGCACCGATTTTGATAAAACTTGGACCTTAGAACTTAATAAATATGCAGAAAATTAACAGTTTGGAAGCCTAAAGTTTGAAAGTCCAACATCACACAAACTGAGAGGATATTATCCAAAGTCCACCGGACCTACTTTAAGGAAATAACATACTTTTTAGGAAAGTTGGGAATGGACTGCTGTAAGCTAAAACCTCAGGGTTTATTAAAAAAACATCAAATATCTATAACTCGAATTCACTTATGAGAAGTCCCTGTTCAGTTATTTTAATAGTTACTAACTACTACTAACTGCCCCGCGAACGAAACAAATATCTAATTATAAAATATATTAAAAATATCATTTTAGGCGAAAGCCTTTACTTAGCGTACCTTTTTAGTAGCTACATACCAACACATTTAGCAATGCTACCCAAAGATACTGTTAGATTTTCCAGAATAAAAACCTAAGTACTAAATGAAACTAAATAAACAATTTTTTTTTCAAATTTTCTCTCAATAAAACCATTATTTTCAGAATTCAAGGAATAAATAAAAAGCTCTAACTGGTCCTACCGTCTTTCAATATTGCGATTCATTTTTATTTATATAAATTAAAGTTGAAATAATTTTATATTCACTTATAGTGAATTATTTCAAGTTTGTACTTATGTACTTTCAGAAAAATAAAAAATTGCCGGATTAAATTGGCCCTATATACTTATTCAATACATACAGGTGGACGAGTCTTGTCAAAGGCCCCCATCGCGATCTTGAAGCCATCACCTTCACCAAGGAGAACATTCTCTTTGGGCACGCGAACATCTTCGAATGATATGCCGCGTGTATCGGACGCGCGTTGTCCCATGTTCAATTCCTGGAAATAATTATTTTTAGAGTCCAGACTGGATTTTCTTTTTAATTATCTACATATATTTAGTGTGTATAAGAATTGCAGCTGTCTCCATGACGTTGGCCCGTGCAGAGTTTTACGTTTCGTTTGTTCCTTTCTTCCTAAATTAGCCAAGTTCATAATTATTCGTTTGAGAACTGATTTTAAATGCAACATTTGGTTTAATCGTTGTATTTTCGGAGATTTAAGTTAATACCTTGTACCTAATTTCCATTCAAAACGGCGGCAGCGCAGCCTTTAAAGTCAGAGTTTTTAAAGTCAGTTAATAATTGTTACCATGGAAACAAGGCAAATAAAGTTATAAACATGTGAGTATTTTCAAGTGCAATTAAAGAAATTGGCATCATGTGGAGAAACTATGGTGAACAGATCCTCTAACCAAGACGGATCCTTCGATTTCTCTATCCTCGACCAGTCTAACCACTGACTGGTCGGCACGAAGCCCCCCTGGGTAAAATTGAGAAGTTGACACCAGTATATAACGTCATCGCGTAATCGATTTTCAGTTTTATTGCAAATAGCTAATATTGAAATTAAGGTACATACCTTGCGCCCAGGGTTGACGCCGGGCCAATCTCTCTCCACAATGAAGCCAGTGAATGCCTTACTAGCCGGGCATTTGGGGTCCGGATTTGTTCTCGCCAACACAAAGTACCTAAGTTAATATAATTTTAACTTAAAAAATTATAATAAAAAAAACTGCGCATACGCAACACAGCGACATGAAAAAATATAAGAATTACCAGTTTGCGACACCACCATTGGTGATCCACATTTTCTGGCCATTGATGATCCATTCGTCACCTTTCTTTACAGCTTTAGTCTTAACTCCAGCCACGTCAGACCCGGCACCCGGTTCCGTCACACAGTAAGCCTGGAATAATTCGACATTTTAAGGTAAACTTGGATGTGGTCCTTACATAGTTTCATGGTCGCGGCGTTCTTTCGGGTTTATTATCGTTAAGCATTCGTATACTTAATAACAATGAAGTTTATTCGTAAGTAATAACACTAATTTGTTAGTTATTTAATAATGTTTATAGGTGTAAAAAATAAATATAAAATGTTTTATTGTATTTTATATGGAACATGGAAGGTATAGAATTCGAATTGAGCGAGGCTTCCCTGTTGTTTCCATGAAACACTAATTAGTTTTTCATAAAATCGTTACTATACGACATCGATTCGATAAAATGTTTGCCTATTAGTTTTGAGCTATTAGATAGGCGCAAATACTTTTATATATTATTAACGGGTACCTAACCTAAAGATCCACAAATAGCTTTTTTATGTTTTAATATAATTATGAATATATTTGTAAATAAGGCGTAACTTAATTTATCTGTTGTACCCTTTTGTATACTATTTGTCTTTCATTCCAGAAGAACGCGTTGTGGTGCAAGCCTCCTATTATCAAGCTAGGTCTGGATATGGCCTTCTCACACTTTGAAATCAATTTCTATTTAGCTTTTAATTTTTATTTTATTTATGTACTTATATATCATGTGTGCCGAGCGTTGACAACTATTTTTATACATATTTATATGCGACCCGAAAAACATCGCCGGGAATCGAACGTAGCTTGACGTGACTAGGGCATTATAATATTATAATTAAATATACTTACGGCAACAATGGGTTCGTCGATCAGCCTACCCAAATACTTCTTTTGCTGTTCCTTATTTCCGGCAATAATTACTGGCGTTTGCTGAAAACAATAGAACTCTTTGTAATATGTAATCCAATCGATATGAATATTAGTTAGCTATTAGTGACAGTTAAAAGTACCTACAGAAATAGAAACCCACAACCACATTAAAGGTATGAAGATACAAAAAATTTAATAGCACATAAAACCAATAGACTTTCGCTTATATGGAATTATTTTATTGTGAAAATAGTTCTATTGATTTTACTTTATTCATGTTAGTATATAATTTAAGATGTATGAAGTGCAAAGCATGACCATCACCAAGTACTCTTGGAGAGCTTAGACAATTGAACTTCGATACGTAAATTACCTTAATAATTATTTATATAGGTACATAATTTTTAACATTTGATGTCATTAACTGCATCTAAGCCTGGTACTACACCACGAGACATGCAGCTCATGCCTTAATTATAGATTGGTATCTGTCACTCACTCCAAGACCACTTGCTTCCAATGCAGTCGCTATGCCTGTACAACCGAACGCAAACTCCTCCCCAATCAAACACCCATCAAAGACTCCCATATTCATTCCACCTGTAATTTAGGATGATTCCAGCGATAAATATGAGTGGAGTAGAATGGTTTAACCTTTACCACCATAACATTAAAACACTATTGAAATTGCCAATGAAATTACGCTTGTTTCTACCAACAGCTATTAAAAGAAAAAATCCTATAACTTCTTTCATTATTTATTTTAAGCATTTCAATTCAAATGTAATTATTTGATAAATTCAAATATGGTGTTATATGTTAATGACTTTGCCAATAAATTAACAATTAATTTATTATATAAAAACTGTAATTATAGTATACATGTCGCAGTAAAGTTACGTCAGACAAGTGAGTGAACGAAACGTTTAACGAGTTTCCTAAACGTTCCTAGACAACAAGACTAACCTAACCTAACCATTTACAATAAAACAAAACACGGAATTTCCAAGCTCTCAATTCTTCACGATGACACCGAAATAACAAATGAAACAATCATGGCGGAGTCTTTTTTGACATTGTTAATCAACACGCTGGCTTTCGGTCAGACAGATAGTTAAACGTTTTCGTCGCTGCTTTATTTAAATCAAAATGCTAGCGACTTGATTGAATTGAACTGTCTAGAGATTCACTTAACTCTCTGATTTAACTAATTTACTGCGACATACACATAAGCACAATTAATTATATAATACGTAAAACGTTTTAATGATTCAAATCCCTGCAGGTGAGGCTTGTTCGTACATTCAGGTACTCACTGCTACGAGTAAGCAGAAAAGTACATAACAAAGATATATTAAATTAAATACAGTGGTTAATCTATATATATATATATAGAGGTTAAGTCCAAAATGAGAAAAACATTCCTTTATGTTGTGTTTAATCCCTGACATAGGTACTATTAACCGCTAAATGCGACAGGTCAAAGCAGTTCACACAATGCCAAAGATAAAAAATTTAGCGGCTTACCTCCGTATCTATAAAAAGTTTTTAAATAATTACTACATTAAGCCATTTATAAGGTTATTACTATATATTTTTTGTGTAGTACACGCATATTGCTTCTGTTAAAGTTTAGATACCTTACTTATTTTCCATGTTGAAAAGTATAGCTAAGTATGATTTCGTAAAACTATTCACAAAGGAATTCATTGTTAAATGACTTTTTTACTAATTTCTCCACTACAGGCTAAAGAATTGCATAATCAATAACATAAGTAAACCGTATAACTATAGATACGGAGGCACGTTAACTCCTTTACCCAAACAATTTGAACGCCTTGTGTTACATATACTTTGGCACCTTAAAAGTTTTGATAATCCCAATAACTCACTCCCAAATTCGTTCCACCAACAGCCGTTCCGATGCCAGAACAACCGAAGGAAAACTCTTCACCGATGAGACATTCTTCAAATACTCCCAAATTGCCTACACCCCCTGTAATTACGCCTTTTAATAATGAGATCATGGCCGTTGTTAATAAGAAAAGAAAAGACCGCATGCTTCCCTAATCACATAAATCAGAATATTAAAGAGCGGTCGCTCACTCCGACTTCAGTGATGTACAAAGATGCCATTATTCCTGAACAGCCGAAAGCTATCTCTTCGCACACTATACAACTCTCCATAACACGTAAGCCTAAACCGCCTGAAATTAAAATGCCATGTAGTCTATGTTTGAAGTTCAACGTCCAATTTATTGAATTAAAGACTAAAACCGCAACTACCGTATGGAATATACAACAAAAAACTCTACGTGTCACACCGCTTTTGTCACAATTTAACAATTTAAAAATATTTCACTCTAGTTGTATTCAAATATCAAATCTGCCTATTAACAATCCAAGGTTCACACGAAAATTTATTTGCCGACATCCAGAAACTTTTATCCTCCGTTACTAAACTTGTAATAAAAGTTTTAGTTACCTACAAAATTAGTTGATAAATGAAAATAATTCATACAAAATCAACCGATCTAATGCCATATTAATGCTTAATGCTCGGCATATTTTATTTCAATATATTTATCCCTCACCGCAAGGATAAACATACATATACAAATACTTTATTGCAATCTATTATTATATTTCATTCGGCCTTACACCTATGTTTAGGTTGCTTTAGCAGCACGGCCAAAGCCCACTGCTTCAGTTACCAAACAACCGTCAGACACCTACCTAATCCTAAAATCCTTACAATCATCTGTATATAAAGAATAATTAAAGTAAAACGATACACTTCAATCATTTACGATTACATGATAATAGGTAAATAGAAAAGATATTGAGATTTTGTTCTGTATGGGCACGAGAAAGATATTATTACATATTAATCAATTTATAGTCGGCAAAGTAGATTTTCAACTCTAAATAGGATTATGTATAATAAAGCTAGATTATAAAAAAAAACCTACCTTTTCTATGTAGTCCAGCCGTCTTGGAGAAAGATATAAAAAAGGCATAAGTTATATTTTTAAAATAAATGGAATATTATTAATTTGATCCTAAATGTCCAATTATATATAGCTTTATGTCCTCCCATGGAATTCCATAGATAATAAATATAAATTAGAATTAAATACAGATAAGATGATTGTACTTTGTACGACGATCAACGGATAATTACATAACTTATTTATTGATAAACGCTGATTATAAATAACAGGGCGGAAAGGTGACTAACCTAACGTGAATAATGAGGTGACAAGTATTTCGGTACGAACAAAGAAATATAAGACAGACATAATAAATAATATTACGGATAATTTAGCAATGTTGTTTATTTAATAAATTTAAATATAGCAAAAACGCCTTTTAGGTCTAGGCTGTGAATTCTGAATATGTTCCGTGATCATTTCTAATAGGCAAGTAGGTGAACAACCTTCTGTGCCTGACACACACCGTGGACTCTTTGGGTCTAAGGCATGCCGGTTTCCAGAAAAAATACTGACGCACAGCCGGGGCTCAAACGACCTCAGGGATGAGAGTTGCACGCTGAAGCCACTAGGCCAATACAGCTCATAATTAATCTAAATGTATGTAATGTATAAAATTTAACTCATTTGAAATTCAGATGACATTACCACAGTGTTCAGGAATATGTCCATTCATAAGCCCGAGCTCCCACGCCTTCTTGACAATGGGCCATGGGTACTCCCCAGACTTGTCATATTGCGCTGCTACTGGAATAATTTCATCCCGGGTAAATTTTCTTGCCAATTCTTGAAGTGCTTTTTGTTCTTCGGAGAGTTCTAAAACAATGAATTTTATATATCAATAATTATATATATTTTGTATATTTAAATAAGGTATATGACTGGGAATGTATTTTAATTCCTTAGCAGGTTTTAGTATATGACTCGTTTACCGGGGTTAGGACTGCGCTAATTATGTCAAAAACATATTGAATTTTGACATACGGAAGACAAAGTTCGTGTTTGTTCAACACTGAATCTAAAAATACTATATTGACGAGTATAAACTTAATTATTGTTGAAGCATCTTAATTATATCTACTCGCTCCATAAACTTATGTCCATGTTGTATCGGTTTTTTACTTAACTATATCTTAACTCAAGTTGATTTGAGTGACTCAAGTAGATTTTTACACATAGATATGGTTCATATTTTAAACTAAATTTACACAATTACTGTTTTACTCGTAAAAGCCCGGAGTTATACATAGAAGACCTGCGTGCGCGTCTCTTAACAATTTTAAATTTCCATGAACCAAAGTTCGAAATGTATCTGTGGTGTTTATTACTAGTCCTATATCGTGTGATCATTATCATAGTTTCATATGTTCCACGTGTCGACGTATAAGCAATATTCCATAAGTAAATTACTAATTGTTTAAGGAAATTTTAAGACTTTAATTACTGTATGTAACCGTTTTAAGTAATAATAGTATACATAATAGATAGATATGTTGTGATTGTATGTTCTAGATTACCTTCGTATCTGGCTGGTATTTATGCGATTTTCATTTACAGCGGCTTAAAGTTCAAATTGTTAAAGAAGATATGTTTTATATAATATGTGTATTTTTTTATTAAATTGTGTCTTTAGCTGACAGATTTTTGTTTATTAATTTTTTTTGCTATTATTTCTTGTACGTTGTTTGCATTTGTTATAAATTTCATTTTGATGATGTCCATATTTCTCCTTCTCAATTCTTCAAACTATACGCACACCTAAACTCACTTATGCAGTTTGTTATGAAAGAGCTGGAAACCCTGACACAGGTATTTTTTACTTAAAAGGGTTCCCAAGTCTTGCACATTGTAATGCAATTGTACTTAAAATGAATAAACACATATTTTATTTATTTATTTAAACACCTTGCTTCAAGTCAGAGTTGTAACAATAATAACAATCACGTCGTATCTATCGCGATTTATTATAGATAATTGATATTAATAGATAATTCATTTTATCTGTCGAAAAAATTCGATTGTACGATAAAGGTTTCCACATTGTCATATTATATCTGTGTTAGATATTGATTTAACCTAAATGACTTAGATAAGAAAATTAAATAGAATTTGTGTTAACATAAGATGCAATATTTTCAAAGTGATAAATATTATTAGAGTTGGGTAATTGTACGAAAATTGCCAGATTTGATTATGCAATAAAAACTATTTTCTTTCTCATATAACGAAGGGGTGATGATGAATTTGAACAGGTGCTACTTGTGGTACTGGTAGAACTGGCAGTTAATGTTAATTTAGATTTATTTAATTATTTTATAGATTTTTTAAAGTGTAAATTTTGTGTTACTAAAGTATTCTGATATTTTTGTTGTATTAAATTTATTCATTAAAAAAAGTCCTTGTGCGTTTTATATATCTATATGTACACTTTAAATTATAACTAAGGTTTAGCCGCATATTTTATACTAACCTAAGACTTCTTGGTTGCCTATCATGATATCAACTGGAGGCAATACCTTAATCCTTTTAAGGGGATATAAAATATATAATATCTGTACAATTTATTTTGATATAGATAACATGTAATTGGCATTTTTCTAAGTAAACAATTGTGTGTTTATTAAGTTGATAGTATGTTTTAAAATTTCAGAATTAATGATATCTATGAAGTAATTCAAGTAATAAAAGAGCCAATTTGCTTAATTATTGTTATGTAATCAGTAAACAAATGAATATCACTTTATTACTAAGTTATGCATACTTTTTATTATAACTATTACAATTAAAAGAATAGTTAGGTGTCTAAAACTTTTTAATTATTAACTCCTTCAGGCATATTATTGAGAAATAAATAGTAATATTTAAGTAGCTCCATACTAATGTGTATTGACCAACAGCAGAAACAATTTCATGAACAAACAGTTGGCTATCTGAAATTGTGAATGACTATTTGATCATATAACAAGTCACTCCTTGTTATTGTTAGGTTACATTTATGTAAATACAAATTATTTTTCACAAAATATTTAGATTTATTTGCTTACCAAAGCACAAGCCTGTAGTTGGGATTTCTTTGGCTTGAGATGCACTTGGCACACATGTGGAGAAAGTGCGGTAGATTGGCCTAGCAGCACGCACAATCTGTAATGAAAGGCTTTTTAATTACATCACTTTACAAAATTTGTATGAAATAAAAAAACTTAAATAACTCATCAATGACATCAGCTAAGCCAAGAACAAAGCAGTATTTTTATCAGCAGTAAACAATAATAGTAATAATAAACTTTATATTATAAAATTATTACGTTTTTTTTAATTTTACGGATTTATGAGACAAAGTTAATAACTATGTTACATAAATATTATACCACAAGAAAAGTAATATCAACAAATGTAAAATAAATTATTCTTAAAATATAAAAAAATTCTCCAAATTAACAGGAAATTAATGCCAAAATATACAAAGACAATATGTAACTTGCATGCTTAAACAAGTTTCTAAATATAGGGCAGTATAAATACATATTTAAGGTCCCTATAGGGTACCTGAGTCCCTGAGTGATACAATACTTTAAAAAGCCATGTATATATATATCATATATCGCTTTGCCAAAAACTTATCAAATTATATCATTTACAAAATTATTCTGATACGAATAAAATTGAATTAAGTACTTTTATGTTCCATTGAACTTTGGACTTTGTATTTACGATCGTTGAACTGTACCAGTATGATCGACATAGTAAAGTAGGATAAAACATTGCCTTAAAGCATTAATTAACATAATTGTAATATGTATTTGAAATCTGCGATATTTCACTGGAAATAATTCAGCTGATTTAAAACAAAAGTATTTTTAATTATAAGAAACTTACTTGGCTTAGAGGATTCATAATGGTCGATTTGAGAGAATTATTTTTTCCTTATTATAAACTGTATGGGAAGGTTACAGTAAAAATTCACCACGCCACGTCCTATATTGTTAAACTTTCAATTTATAATAAGAAATGTAAAATCTCAAGAATACTCGATTGCTCTAAAGAGTAATGGCTATTGGCTTTTGTAGCCGGTGATGCCAACTTCTACAGAATTAAAATCCCTAAAGTACTAGGTTTAAGAATAAATTTCTAATATGCATCAAAAATACACTCAAAAATTATTAAAATTCGATCTTGGAGTATTACAGCTTTTTTGATATTTTATTTATGCTTAGAATTAATATTTGGTTTAGTTTGTTGGTTTAGTTGTAGGCTTAATATAAATTGTATAAAATCTTGTGCGTTACTTAAAAAAAACAACAAACAAAGTCCCCTTAGAAATCCCCAAAAATATATTATAAAGAGGCTCGAGGACATCTAGATTATTCCCAAACTTGGGGAGAAAACCGCAAGTTGGCATTTCTGTTTGGAGCTGCAAACTGTGCACTAAATGGCCGATACTGGCAAAAGTATTAAAACCAATTATTCACTAAAATATGTTTATCTCTTTCGTCAAACACAAGGACACAGTAGACAGAAAGAGACATATACATTTTGTAGACGTACCATAATTGTCAAATAATGACGCGTCACACGGAAATCGTCAGATTATTAGATGGTAGCTTTTTTAAAGGTTCTCTTAGAATTTTTTTTTTGGAGTTTACTCCTTAAGAAACGATTTGAGTTATAAGGCCCGGTACGGAAATCTTATGAGTAAAATCAAGTGTAACACGAAAAGTAGAGGCGTTACGTAGAAAGAGACAAACATATATATCTGTAGGATTGAACGTGTAAAAGAATGATTCCATCTCATTCTCTCTCTAAAATGGGATTTGTATAAATTGGACACAATTATTATTGTTATTATTATTATTATTTATATTGTTTTGTAACATACTTTATGTAATACGCTTTATTGAAGTAATATAAATAATCCAAATAATTACAGATATATGTTTGTTTCTCTTATCATTTTAGCAGATGCGTTCATTTACCCTTTTTTTTATATCGAATAGAAAAAAATGATATATATATATATATATATATATATATATATATCATAATTATCGTTCGTAAGGAGTAAACTCCAATTGTGCGTCGTAGCTGACACACACACACATTTTTTTATTTATAGTCAAAGTCAAAAATCATTTATTCATATAGGTAACTACACGGTACAATTATGAACGTCAAGTTATTTATATTATCATTAGCACGTATACAGTGAGTAAACTGTGTGGATATAGATATACAAATATATAGAGTGATCATATACTGGTACATGATCGTCTATTCGGGTTATACCTTAGTAATAATTAATTTAAAAAGAAGTTTCACTTCTGATATATGTAGTTTGTACAAACGCCCATTTTTTCTCATTTTCAACCCTTACGTATGACCACTCCCAGCAAACAATCAGAATAACATACGTACATACATCATTAAAAATACGTAGGACATGGAATTGTTTACATTTTAAAACATCGATAGGCGCTAAACCAAGATATTAAAATACAAAGAAACAAAGAAAATAAAATACAAAAAATTAAAATTAAACTCTAGTGTGAACACTCAACTTAGCTTTGAGTTTGGTACAAATCACGGCAAACTTCTTAAGCATTAAACAAGGGAGTGGGGTAAAGTTTGCGCATCGTACAAAGCGCGGGGCATTTTACTTGAAACTGGCGTAAAGTCAAAACTATTGCCATATATAGTCATAATATTTTAAAAAAAAAGCGCGGTGCACAAATTTAAACTGATTTACCAATCACGCGTTCGACACGTCACTCTCCCACCGCCGCGCATGACCGCCCGGCACCCCCTCTGAGTGATACCTGAAAATCGTTCCTGCGCAGGCAAGGAAATTTGTTCAAGATGTTTGACTTACTTAACTTAATGTCCTATAACCCCTAGGTGGGGCAGAGGGCGTCCACAGTGAGTCTCCATCGCGTTCGGTCTTGAGCGTCGTGTTTCACCTCGCTCCAAGTCTTTCCGGCTCTCTTTGCCTCGTCCGCAACTGTTCGGCGCCAGGTTTGTTTGGGACGGCCACGCTTCCACTTTCCTTGCGGATTCCAACCAAGCGCCTGCTTGGGAATATGATTGAGATCCCTTCGGAGTATATGGCCTATCCAATTCCATTTGCGTCGCTTGATCTGCTGGCTGATCGGGGTTTCTCGACAGCGCTCCCAAGTTGCTCGTTAGAGATCTTTTCAGGCCAGTAGATGTTCAGAATACGGCGAAGACAGCGGTTAACGAAGACTTGGAGTCGGTGCGAGATGTGTTTGGTGACCTTCCACGTTTCACACCCATAGAGTAGCACAGATTTGACGTTGGATCCGAATATTTTAACCTTGATTCGACGCGTCAACATCCGTGACTGCCATATAGGCCGAAGTTGTGCAAAGGTTGCTCTGGCCTTGGCAATGCGCGAAGTGATGTCCTCTTCTGTACCTCCAGTTTCAGACACGACGCTTCCGAGGTAAACAAAATGTTGAACGCTTTCTATGTCCTCTGCACCCACCCGCATTGGGGTGCGATTCTCAACTCCAACACGCATTTCTGCCGCCTCGCGTTCCAGGTCGTCCAACTTAGATTGCATGTCGCGGTGCGTGTGACTCAGCAGACAGAGGTCATCGGCATAATCCAAATCTTCTAAGATGTTGGTTAATCCCCACTCTATTCCGCGGCGCTGGTTCTGATGTGTGCGATGCATAATCCCGTCGAGAACAACCAGGAAAAGTAGTGGCGAGAGTAAGCAGCCTTGCCGGACGCCTGCGTGTACTTGAATATCGTCTGAGACGAGACCATCGTGAGTCACTCTACAAGAATAGTTCCTATAGCTGGAATTAACTAGGTTAATTATCTTTGGCGGGACACCAATGTTAGAGAGTCGCGATCATATGCTGCTCCATCTCAACGTATCGAAAGCTTTTTCGAAGTCAACAAAGGTAAGATAAATCTCTCTCTGCCATTCTGATGACTGTTCGAGAATGATACGAAGAGTGTTAATTTGGTCGGTACACGAGCGGTTAGGCCGGAAGCCAGCTTGTTCTATGCGAAGGAGAGGCTCGACGGCTGCAGACAACCTGTCCAAGATAATTCTGCAGAAAACCTTGGTTCAAGATGTTTGCCGGTATCTATATTTGTGTTTAAAGATTTTTTAATGTGTAATTTAATGCAGGTTTTGAGTTAATGTTATCGAATAAGTCCATCGAGTAGTGATTTGCTACGAATTTAAATTGTTTATTTACCCATAAATACAATTTCATTCATAATCAATCAATCCATTATTACATATATTTATTGAGAGATTTTAATTACCTTATTTTGTTAACGCTTTTTCGTGCAAGGTTACCCGGGCTCCTTTCTCTTTTCCAAGTTAACCAATTAAATTGCTTATCTGAAGTCATTATTTTAAGGCGAAAATTTATTTGTACTATCTTGGGTACTTGCAATTACATTATAGCCTAATTAATTAAATTTTTAAACATGACGTTTTTATGTTTCCATCTTTTACTTTATTGTGCAATTCACTTCTTACCAACACGTAGACAATTAACTTGTGAAATTAGACAATAATTCATGTAAATTACTGCAGTTTTACATTTCTAGTCTTTATTAAATGCTGAGAAAGTATTTTTGCTTAAAAATGTGATTATATCCGGCGATACACAATTTATATATCGTTTAGCCTTTAATGCAACTCGAGTTATTGTCAAAGTTTAAATGGCACAAAATGAAATTTTTTAGAAAGTCTTTCTAAAATTACTTGCCTCGTCTAGGAATCGAACCGAGTTAAATGAAAAAAAAAACATCCCTACTTTTATCCAACAATGGCCAAAACCTAATATAACTCTAACTACGACTATAAACAGACTGGGTTTTGGTCACTCCACCGTTCCGGCCATCTGGCTCGGTTGGGCATAGTGGAAAGCAGCTATACTGCACCTTCTGCAATAATTCTGTTGGTGATATCGAATATTTCATATTAAAATGCGAGTGCTTTTCGTTTGACACATTGATTCTTGTCAGTGACATTAGTGTCATAGTGCAAAATCAAGGCACAGTGCAAGATTCCTCCCGCCGCCTGAGTGATATATATTAAATAGATCCTATTACGTGCCTCTATATAAATTCATCAAAAATACAGTGGAGAATAAAAATACTCAAGACTTGGTCAAAAGGTCTAGATACCAGGCCATAAACTCTAAAAAGCCAAAGAGAGAGACAGAGTACGAGACTATTGCCATAATATAAAAAAGTGTACGGAAACTGTTGTCCTTATGCTCAGATCTGTGATTACTTTGTACAAATCTATGAAGTCTCGTTACCAGGCCATAAAATTACTTTAAAAAATCTATGAAAATCCTAAAATCCACTAATCTATAAAATATTATTTTATAATTATATTTTTAAGTTGATTTTTAGTGTACTAATTATCATATAACATATTCTATATTTATTATTTACTGTTTTACATTTTTTTCAGTAAAAGATAATCTTAAGAATTGCCTATGTTTATATATTGAAATAAGAAGACTTAAAATGTTAAGGGGTTTCTGTAAACTAAGTAAAAGTTATTTTCCTTTACTCGATGCTACTGTAAAAAAAAACTCCATAAATGTTGTGAGGCAAAACTCAAAGTTTACTCCTGGCCAATCTATCAGACTGCAAAAGGTAAAACAGAAGGAACCCGGCGAAGTAATTAAATGGATGTTATTGGTATAGTATATATTATTTTACTATTATATAACCAATTTTTTCTAAATGCTATAATTTATAAAATTATTTTACATTTTAAGGTTATACCAGTTGGCTCCTTTGGCTTAGGTTGTTGGCAAGCATATCGCCTTCAATGGAAGTTAGAACTTATAGACAGAATGCAAGCAACAACAAATTCTTCACCAGTGGATATGCCACAAGAGTATGTAAGCTTTTACTATAATAAGCAATATTGTGAACTAAAATATTATCCAGTTTTAGCTTCTGTAACTTATAGTAAATCACTAATTGCAGTTTTCATGAACTTGATACTATGGAATATAAACCTGTAAAAGTTCGAGGAGAATTTTTGCATGATAAAGAAATTTTAATTGGCCCAAGATCTCTGGTTGAAAATGATAGCTTGCCTAGGGTTGGTTCACTTGTATCAGATCCTAAAAAAAACCAAGGATGGCTGGTTGTTACACCATTTAAATTGGCAGATTCTGGGTAAGTTTTTATTGGTTAATGATCATGAGAATTTATTTAAAATAGAATTTTTAAATACATAATTAAAATTTGAAATAATCTTTTCTGATGCTGAAATAAAAGTGAATTAATCTGATTTAAGTGAGGTAATCTTAATAAATCGTGGTTGGATACGTCAAGGACTTCGGTCAAAGGAAAGCCGTCAAGCATCAATGATTAAGGGTGAAGTTGAACTTACTGGAGTTGTCCGATTAACAGAAACAAGAAGTCCATTTATGCCAAAAAATAATCCAGTTAAAGGTTCATGGTTCTATAGGTATGACAAATTAGATAGGTTTTAGTGATAAACATAGTTTAGGCCTCAAATTGTTGTAGAATCAACTCTTCTGTATTTTTGTGTGTAAAAAATGGTTCTCAGGTTTTTGCTAATTCAGGCTTATTCTATATATAATAAGACTATTTCTGGTATATTGACAATACAAATATTTCTTGAATCTAGACTATATTTATAGTAATTATAGCTTTTAAATTGTTACACCAAAGGAAATTAAATATTTTTTTCAGGGATTTGCATCAAATGAGTGCATACTTAGGATGTGCCCCAGTATGGATAGACGCCAGAGGCAATCCGGAGCCACCAGAAGGATGGCCCTTGCCTAATCAAACACGGGTCAATCTTAGAAATGAACATATGTCATATCTTATAACCTGGTACATGTTATCAGCATTTACAGCAGTTATGTGGCATCGTTACTTTATAAGGAAACTTCCTCTTGTGTAGAGCATCAATTTTTGTGTAGTGTAACAAATTACAATGTGTGGTCCTTTAACTAATTAAGAGAGCCGTACAACCTAATTTACCTAATCCATTATTGCTTTGAGTAATGGAACAGGGAGTTAATAGCAATTTATAATTAATAAATTAACAATATTATAAGAAATAAAAACATATTTTATATTAAGTTTCAGATTTATATATGGTCTCTAAAATATGTAATAGGAATATGTTGATGTATCATTAAAATAAAGAGTGTAGAATTGGTAATTTTAAAATTCCAATCTACAATTGATGAGAAAATTAGTATGTAGCTGATTAAAAGACCCCAAAAGCTTTTGTAGGAGAAAAGGATTTAAATAAATTTTCGAGGTTATAAGAAAATGTATTATAGGATAGCTTACTCAAATTGTAAAATGATTGGAAATTTATTATAGCTTTTTTCTATTATAAAATAAATAAAGTTGATTTTTATGATTGTTGATTATTTTATTTTCTGATTTGAAAATATATAAACATGAAAAATAAAAGATGGCGTTAGTTATGTGGAGGTAGGGTGTGCTTTTCCTCGACTAACCTAGGCACTGACTCGTCGGCACAAAGGCCCCAGTAACAATAACTTTTTTCAGGATATCTTCGTGTCTTCTTTAGGATTTGTAGTAACATACACTAAATTAGTAATAGTAGTTATTTGTTTGCAGAATAATTCCAGAAATTTCTTACTTTAAATTTATAATGCTAATTGCGTTTATGACAATACAAAAACCCATTATATGTTATTACACGAGTCTCAATTTAATTACAATTTATCATACAGAATGGCTTCCTTTATCACTCAATTGCCCGAAATGTATATGCTCATAAAACATATTTTATATATGTTCAAATAAGGTAAGGTAGGTGCCCTAAAATATGTGGTAATTCAATATAGAACCTCTTCTAATTAAAATTGAAATAGTAGAGGAATGTAATTTCAAATATTTATTGTGAAAATAGCTATAATTTTATTAATATTCACGTTTAACATACATAAGTAAAGCGATTAAACACAGGTTCAAGGAACTTTTAGTTTTTTAATGTTCCATTTTATTTGTAAATTTTATACACCTAATAATTTTTTTTATTAAATATATGATATAGTTTATTTAATATAAACTAAATTGATTATCTGAAGTCGGTCGATAATTAAATTTTTTAATCGGAATGTTCTGAAATCAGCGTTGCTAGACTTAGAAAGGGAACAGCTCTTTCGAAACAAATAAAACAATGCATTTTTCGTAAAGAATTGAATATGGTAGGCATTAGTGTAAGAAGTTGCGATGTTATCCTTTATATACTGAAAGATAACAGAAGGTTGCACTAGTAATAGTCCATAAACCTAAACCGACAATCCTCGACCCGTCTAAACCACTAACTGGCAGTTCTGACAGTAGTTTTCAATCATAGTAATTTGTACTTTATCGTCATCATTACATCAGATATAGCCGCTATTATTATGATTGTTAACTAAGGGATGTCTCAGTTACTAAGTTGTTTCTGGCTTCAGGTTCCATTGGTTTCTTTGATCATTTTTATTTCACGCTTTCTAAAACATGCCGTCATTTTTGGATTTTTTGAAAAGCCGGTTTTCCCATGATTTCCTTAATTGATGACAGAGTGTTAGATGCGCACATAGAGAACCGGTAAAGAGCTGGGGACCGCCAATCTCAGGAATGGGTCACATTGCTTCATTAATATCTTACACAAAATAATATAAGTTCGTTAATCGTTGTTGAATATTTTAAATTCACTTAAATTCTAAAAACAATACGTGGCTTACGTATTGTTTTAAATTATATGTAATTAATCTGACTTATGATGTTTATTGAGATCAGGAGCGCTTTCAGTTTCGCTATTTATTTTCCAGAGTCAGCGTAGTACTTCGTCTCGTGTTAGTCATTGTTATCGATCCGTCTTTACTGCTAAGTTGTCAGCTATAACAGCGAAACAGCATTTTGAAAATCGATATTACTGCTAAGTCTTGCAAATACCTACGTTATTTGCTAGTAGTAAAATAGAAAAATTTAATTTGTCTCTTAATTTATTGTTTTTGTTTAAATTTTAATTTGAAATAATTTAAAGAAAAAGGTATATATAGAGGATAATTAGTAGCTATAAAAATAAGTGAAGCTTATACATTTACATTTTTTGCACTGCTACTTTGTATATTACAAATGTATGAATAATTGTGAGCCATTTATGTAAGCTTCTTATAATAAGTGATAAGCTAACAAAAAAGGGTTTTAACGATAAAGACTCCGAAATTATCTATGTTCTTATTGTCTTGACTTAAATGACCTGAACTTAAATTTATCAACTAACGTAGTCTTAAAAATAATAGTGCCAGGTGCGGTAAATAATAGGTTGTGGCCACTATTTCTACCATTAAACCACCCATTTTGTGTGAATGTCGTATGAGTTGAAATTATTCTCTTTACTGTATTCTTTTCCATGTTTAAGATTAAATGTTTATAATTTCCATTAATAAAGAATTTAATTTTACATTTTTTGTGTCCTATATGTGTATAAAGGTGCCATTTCATGGTGATTAAAAGTAACAACCAAATTAAAGTAGTCATGCTACTGGTACACAATATGTTCCAACATTTTTTCGTCTTAAATTAATTTATTATTTGAGTACTAGGTATTATAATTTTTTATAGGAGAGCTGCATTAGTATGCAACGTATAATGCGTAGTAGTCGTAGTAGTAGAGGTAGATTTGTATCTAATTAAAACAATATATGTGTATATATTCTACCAAAAATCTTTAGACCTGTTTTATTATTCACTGCTGGAATTTAGAAATGAAGCACTGTATTGGTTGTTTTTTTATTATTAACTATAAGTGATAGCTTCGGTAGGTACTAAAGAACTTTTACAAAAATACTATAAACCAATTGTCGGACTGTATGTTCTACGGGGCGCGGTTTTGGGCAGGTCCTGGCCGCCTTTCCTAAGAACAGTTTTCTGTTGTCTGCACTACATTCACCAATGCTCATAATTTATTTGTATTAGCGCCTATAGGTAAAGCTCTTAATTTCATGTAACTAGAAAGATATTTTCTAATGAATAAAATTAAGTTGTGACACAGCACATACTAATTTAAAATACGTATCGCGGAGGCAGTCCTTTAAAAAGAAATCGACTATATAAGAGCAATATTATTGCGTTATTAAAAATGCTGCGTTAAATTTATCTGAAAAGTTGAGAAATAAAAAGACATTCGAGTTGATTTAGATTTTATTATTTCACTCAAATTAAAATTGAAACTCGATAAAAGAAAAGGCGCGGTCAAATTAATTACATAAAAATACATAATTAATGTATATAATTACCCTCTTATAAAAACTAAATCAGTCTTAATTACATTCTTGCGTCCTCATTCGTCTCCATCCTTCAAATTGTGTTAACGATGTGATGAAAAGAGACAAATGAGCGCTTAAAACGAAATAATAAGATTTAGCTTTTAGAAATAAGAGGTTACGCGATTTGACTTTTTGAACACAACGGTCTTTGGAAAAAAAATTATTCCTAACTTAGAATAGAGAAAATAAATGGCCGCATTTTGTAAACTTTAAACAAAACAAAATAATAAGATTTTTTAATATAACCAAAGTGCCGATGTGTTCAGTATAGAAATGAAGTATAATTACAGTTAATGAAAATGATTACACTGATGTGATAATATTTTTTTTGTCATTTAACAAAATAAATATAAATATTGACTTTTTGATTGATCGAAATGTAATACTGAATTTTTAAAAATCAAATTATTAAATTAATATTCACATCAATATATATACATTCTATAATGATTAAAGGATTGAGCACCTAAAACATAATTCCTACAATATAAAGAATGTCTAAATAGGCAAGTTGCGTTTAAAAGGAGGATATTAAACAATAGAGGAATGTAATCAATTGTTAGTCATCCAATCCGTAAACTAAGGTTCAAAAAATCGAACGCCATATAAACGGTCCGTAACAACTAATAATTTCGATAATGAACACAAATTTCCAAAATGAGGGCCGACACAACTGTCTAGCTAAATTTTAAAATAATAACTAAATCTAGAAAACAATCATGCCCTTTATGGATAGTTCTATATAATTTTTAATAAAAAAATATATTCAGATTTTAAAAATATCCACCCTTTATCAGCAAGGTACAAGCATATACAAATCAATAAATCAGACTTAATGAAAATAATTGAGATTGCAATCAATTAACTTCGAATGAAGACCAATTCAAAAATTTCATACAAATCAAACAACGCATCTTATGTCAAACAAATTGACAATAAATAATTTGGCGACGAATCGCCACGGCAGGAGATCCCGTGAACGAAGAAGAGACCACTTTAGAATATTTAAAAATATAGTTTTTAAACTTTTCGATGTGTGTTGAAATACGCAATTTTAGATCAATGATTTCGAGTAAGAAAGACCTACTCGTAGCAGCATTCAGGGTGAGACTCAAAAACACCGCGGACTGACTCCCGTATGCCGAATTCAATACATTTTTGACATACGGGAATCCAAGTGGGGTTCTCGTTTCTGACTATCACCCTTAGATATGAAAACATCAATAGGGATTCAGGAAAGCACGACTGCGGTCGAGAAAATTTAGAGATAATCCAATTTAGTAGCTCCGCTTGATTCGTATTACCAATTGGTGTTGTAAAAATGCTAGATTGGAAAATGCCATCAGGCGTTACATTAAACTAAGGCAATATGAACTTAAAACTCAAGCGGGCAAATCAAAATTTGACACGTGTATCTGAGGTACATGTGTCGGATCGATTTTCGGAGTATTTTTGTGATCGCACAGACCGAGCTCTTTGAGTTTCCATTCCCAACCCATAATTTGTACAGCGTGAAGTGTTTCCGCTTCAGTATGTTGTCGCCGCAACATGCCCTCCTATATAAGTTTCGGAAATTATTTGATGTTTATTCAAAATCATGTATTATATATATAGCATGAATAAATTCATATATGAATAAATGATTAGAACACTTATGGACATCAAAAAATAAATACTTCTAATTTTACTTTTTATACTTCTAAACTATCCAAGTATCAGAACTGTATTCAGTTCAAATTAACGGGAAGCTGAAAGGTTGTTTTCTACCTTTTTTCCTACATTAATTAATAATAATAAACACGTCTTAGTAGACTTTATTCATTACAGACACAAAAATAGTTTCCTCTGAAATTGTAGATAAATAAGTAGTAATATTATGTAAGAGTAATTTTTAAATAAACTTTTACACTTTCGCTGTTTTTGCAGCCTAGCTATTAATATATTATAACACACACAAGAAAACATAATTAATAAAGCCGGCATTGCGAGGGGAATTTGAGTGTCTAAGAGCGGCGGTATCACTTAACATAAGATGAGGCTCCTGCCTCCTCCGTTTATCCCGTTATATAAAAAAAAATATTAATGTCACTAATAATTTGTCTACATTCCAAACCAAAGATATAATAACGACGGCCAAAAAGGGTAGTGCGTTGCCGGCCTCTGATGGAGGAGAATTATACCTTAATCTTTTCCCATTTGTCATCCACTTCCTGCAACCACGAGTTGATCTGCCTTCCATTACATCTTGATCTCTGCGCATTTCTCTTCTCTTCTTGATCGGGCGCTAGTACATTATACACTTCTTTATCACGTAATATCGTGCAAACTGAAAATGGCAGCGCCTGAAAGAGCAGCGGATACGAATTAAGCAAAATTCTTCGCTAAGAAAAACACTTTTTGAACGGATTAAAGCTATGTATTATTATTAAAACTTATAGGTATTTAGAATCATAAATTATTCGCTTTTATAATCATTTATACCAGCGGACCCATGCGTTGTCCTGTGCACACGTCTTAGATACAAACATTTCAAACAAAAATCATCCAATTGTAAATCTAAACCATTTTCGAATCCACTTGACCATACAAACATTTCATCAAAGTTAGTCCAGCCGTCGGAGTTTAATTATAAACATACGACTCTAAAGTATAATTCTCACATAAATAATCTGGGATCCATATTATGTATTTAATTTGACGGCATTGTTTACTTCCTAAGAGCGCAGAAAGGAAAACAATCCCATATATACCTGATTTGCAACCGCTCGTTCAGCCCGCCCATGCACCCGCAATATTTCCTGCTCCACAGCCAAAACCAATTTCTCCTTTTCAACTTGATGCTGTATCCGTAACCGGGTTCTAAATAAAATATTAAGAACAAACTAAAAGATTTGCACACAAAAGATCGAAAAACAAAACGACCAACCAAGGTAGTCGAAGTGTGGCCGCGCAAATAGACACGTCAATTGTCAATATTTTTTTATTATATAACAGGTAATCACGGGTAGACGATCCGATTTTAGTGTGTTAGCTTTTTAATTACATAAATCCTGCTAATTTTAATTTTTTTAAGAGCGCATGTGTCACAGTTGTTCAGTTTACTTACTCTGTGCTGAATGAATATTGAATCAGTGAAGAAAAGTGCCCAACTGTAGTAATTCCAATACTACCCGACATCAAGTTAACTAGCTCGCAAGTACGTTGTTGGCTCTACGAATTGGTACGCTCTTTTGACCCTAAGGCGAATTGGGTCGGAAATATTTTAGTGGGCAGCTGGTTCCACATAGTGGAAATGAAATGAAATTGGTCATCGCTTAACTATAGTATTATGTATGAGTCAGTTTATTAGGTGTTCAATGTATCAGTCAGCTGTCAAATGGTGTTTTCTGTATGAAATGTGACATTTGACCGCACATCATATATATGATGCATCTGCATACATGATAAATATATATTTATCATGTATGCAGACATAACATTTAAATTATACTAAACAGCACAAGAGTAAAATTTAGCGACAATTGTCTTAATAAAACGAATTATTCCAAACATTTGCGACTTCAGTTCGACAAATTTCCTATCTGTATGTACATATCTAGAATTTTCCCAGAATCTAAAAGTTATAGCAAATCGATTGATAATCACAGATTGTATTTGAAGACAGCCGAAGTAAGGAAGTTGAGGTTGGTTTAATTATTAACTAAATGTATAAAAATTAGCATTTAAAATGCTCACCTCTCCCTCTCTTGAGACATGAACTCCACGATCATGTGCTGTGGCATGTTGATGGGAATATCAACCTGAGGTTCCGGGTTCACGTTATTTTGAAGCGTGTAGGTGCATCTATTCATCAGGTACTTATTGAAGTCTTTGGGTGGTTTAGGTTTGACTGGAAAGAGGGTTTTTTGACGGCGCTCGATCTAAAAATATACGATATTTTCCTTTAAATCCTTATGATTGTTATTTGAAAATTCATTAAACCAGTTTTAAACAAAACATACAATTACTAACAATCATCTTAATATATTGTAAAAACGAGTTCCGTCACCATGTGTTAGAGACAGTTCTAGGGAATGCAATCTCGAGTCAAGATTATTAATTCGAAATCTCGTGGCATTGAAAACTACAATAGCGCGAGATCTCGCGGAATCCTTGATATTTAGGTGTGATTTTGGAAAAGCTTTTTAAGAAGCTAGGAGTATCGAGAGTGCTGCCTGGTAAGTAACATCTTAAATTAACCCCAGCTGAACATACCCCTCAGACTTAACGCTGGTTTGCACCAGCGTGAGTGAGCTATTATAAGCGAAATATAAAAAGCTACCCCTTGCTCCTCCATGCTCATATAGATTCATATCTTTTTTATGACTCTAATCTCGAAGAAACACGTGAAGGACTTTTCTTATTGCGCTTAACCAACACGACTTGTTTTTATAACAGCAACACGTAAGGCAATTTATCTAAGTATTATGTTGTGGTGTTAATCTCATTAAAAGCAGCGGCATTTAAAAGAATATGTGACGATATAATCGTTTGATTATATTTTTATTCCGTATGATAGTTATATTTTTCTAGGCAAATGGAAAATTTCGTCGCCTCTTAACTGGTCCAAGTCATATTGATAATTACTGCAATTTTTAAATGTACAGAGATACGCTTGTTCATCGAAGAAATTAACTTTATACAACAGTCAGTTATTCTCATTAATCCTACTAGATCTCGTCATTTTAAGAACGGAGATTAATCTCACTTAAAATGTCACGAGATCTCGCGTGATTGCATTCCTTAGGCGTAGTTTCCACGAACTCTTATTATATAAAAGTATATAATCAACTAAGTAATTATAAATATAAAAATGCAAGAGTATTTTAACACCTCTTAACACTCTACACTTATTTTACTTACCGATAAAGACGTATTAACTAACACATTCTTTAACATAATAAGTGTATCTGATAATGGTTTAAAAATAAAAAATATTATTTTAACAAACAAAACTTATTTTAATGTAAAACCCGTAAAGTTTTCACTTTAGATTTATTGGAAAAACAAAATTACTGTTTAAAGTTAAGACATGTTTATCGGAAATTAAAATATAACCCATATATTAATAGTTTAAGTAGTACTATAACTTGTTGGATTTCCTCTTATTAGACAGCTTCATGGGTCACTATTTGATTACATAACAAAACATACCTGTTTCCTTTTGTGTATGTACATTTGATAGGGATTGGAATGCGTAACATTATGGGCGATATTTTCAGAATGTTCGGACTTAGTCGGCTCCCTTGAGTGGCTCTCTTTAGAGGCTTTGATCTTTCTCTTCCTTGGGTGGACGTCGACCGAATGTCCCGCAGTAGCTGTACACATAAAGAGACTGTAAATAATCGTCCTCTTAAATAATGGCAACACCAACAACAAAATATTAAACACCAATAACAGAAAGAGCATTCACTAAAACATTTAGGATACGAACATAATGACAGAGCTCCCGCGCCCCGTGTCTAATGACATTACGCACAGCTGCTCGAATGAAAAGCTTGCTGAAGCTCGGGGAACGATCATTCAACACAGATTCATTCAAACACATAGGGGATGGCGATTTTCCATTTCTAAAGCGTTTGCAAATGTGAAATGGTAAATCATGAAACAGGCTCAAGGGAAGAGTAGGTAACTGCGTGGGTGCCGCAATGTCATTATACCAATCTTAAAACTCCAGGGCTCGGTAGCTGATGATACGCGTAAGTCCCTCGAGGACATGCAGAATGCAAAAATATGACCAACCATTGAGGAACATATCGTATGACACATATAACAGAGAGACAGCGGAAGTACAGATAATATTATTAATAAATTACAAGAGTGTCCTCTTTTCTTTGTAGACTTATTGTGAGGACTGCGGCGACCTCTGCCCCCCGGTCCGTCTTCGTATGTGCGTGCACATAATACATGTTATTTAATAAATGGTATATAACAATAGGCAAGCTAATTAGGGCTACCAGTTTATTTAGTCAAACAGGTGCCACCCGAATTCACGTCCAATCATCATTTACTTATCAAATCATCGACATTTTTGAAAAATCGACACATAAGGGGGCAGGGCAATCTCTAGAATGATTAGTATTAAAATGTACTCAAATTTTGTATGATAAGATATGGGAACTCTTTAAAGATTGTCTTCAAAGGTATTCAGAGACATTGTACAACCACAGTAATGATTCAAATATATATGGGTCATGGGAATGCTTAACTGTTATTGACTTAATGTGAACGAGATCATAATTCTTGCAAAGATTTCTGATAAAGATTGCCTTCTGACAACCCCAATTGGTAGCCCTCATTAGACAAAACATTCAATTCGAAAGTAAAAGATGGAAAATAGCCAAAGAAATCTTTACAGAAGATGAAAATCATCAATTGCATCAAATCTAACAAGTTTGCGAGATGTGATACAAAAACAAAAAAAAACCACTTTAAGCTACATTTTCAAAGAAAAGAAATAATGGAAGAACAGAGAAATATATAATAATGAATTACAAGATTGGCGTGTGCTCTTTGGAGACTTTAAGGGAGAATGATAGCGCCGGCCTCTGCTTCCTGGTCCGTCTTCGCATATGTGCGTGCACATATCAATTACAAACATGATGTTAAACATACAATCTAGATTAGTAAAAACATTACCGCTTAGAAAAACATCATACAATCACATTAAGCCATTACTATTTCTTTTCTTTTAATATATGTCGTATAATGGGGACAAAATGTCGGATTCAATTACTATTATACTGGGTATTCATAGCTGGATCGAGAGCGTTAATTCAGGACATAGGACTTTTCAAATATTTCATTTTTTCTCCCCTTTACACATGTTAATCGGTTATGAGAAAAATGGTTCAAAGTTAATCATTTAGTCTATTATTGGAAAAATATTCTTGATGTTTTTCTATAGCGCGATATAAATTACCTGATTCGTTTCTCCCACCTGAGGTTCCAGACGTTGACGGTGCATCATCAGCCCCCTGAAATTGCCTCGCATTAAAACTACGAAACCTAACACTTAATAAAACCAGTGCAAATTAAGTAAAAATAAAAGACATTTGGATAAATAAAATACATGCAGACAAATAATATGCGTAGATAGAAAAAGGCCCTTAAAATTCGGTGTCGTCTAGCTAACGAATACTTACTGGAAGTGGGCTTTTATGGGAACTCAGAATTTGGTTAGATCCCGATCGGTCTGAGCTTTGCGGGCAATTTCCTTTATCTTTGTCGGCGTCGTTCGTTCTATGCGAACGCAGTACTCTTTGCCCGCCCTATAACAAACTCCACTTAAACGCACCGTTACCGACAAATCTATCTACGGTTTAAATGTTCTTTTACTTTTACTTTTGTACGTCAAATTATAATAATTTGATGGACGTATGGTACAATATTTGCACTCGTTTCGTCGATATTTATCGTCATTTCAACTATATTGTACCACGAGCACGTGAGTGTATGTTAAGCACTATAAGCCATCTGTGTAAGGGAAATTAAAATAAAATTGAAAAGTATATGGAATTCTTAAAATTTTCGATTTTCAGACGGTTCAAAACACTCAACACTCCAGATGCTAATAAATTCCATGTAATATAGATCAGTACATAAATGCATGAAAATTTCAATAAATCATCACATTATAAAGGCAAATAACGTTAACAGGAAATAATACACATAACTGAATGCATGATGCATCTGTTGCGCTTCAACCTTACTATGTATATATATACGAATTTATGAAGACTCTATTAACAATTTATTTAATAAAATTTAGGCTTTCGATTGGTGCGAAATTTTATAAGTGTTATATGTTTGTCCACACAAACTTGTTACTTTCAGAGAGTTGTTACACAATAATCTGGATATGTTTATCCAGTTGGTACATTTAAATAATTTTTATTTCAACCATGGAAACAGTCCATTCACCAAAATCGGTTCAGTTCAGTTTTTTTAAGAAAAATAAGAAATAAATCGTTGATATATTTTCCTCTTCAGTTCACGGGAATCTGAAGTGGATTAAACATGATCAAAATTGTCCGTTTAGATTAACATTGTAGTATTGACAAAATCAATTCAAATTTGGCTTAATGTTTATAGTTATGAATTAATTCTCTTTCTCCATCTTAGAGGAGACTTAGAGCAGTCACAGATTCACTGCTGTGAGTTCTTCATTTGTGTTTCATCCAAACAAAAACTTTACCAATACATACATAATAGTAAAAAATTGTGTCAAATATATACTTTTCTTGGTTTAGCTAAATTCTTCTCGGCTAACAGACTACTTTTTATTTCATAGAGAAAATAAAGGAATATTGAAGAACTTTTGGGCATTACAAAAATCATACATATATCATACAAGCTATATATATAAATAATGAACATAATAAAAAAGAACCAACCTTGCCTTCCACTCGCTTTTCATCAGAATTTCCATCAGAACTGTCCGATGTTTGCCCTGTGTCCGTTGTACATGGTATTACATAAGGTAATGTTGATGCATTACCGCGCCCTTTTCCTCCTCCACGCTGTACGCCTTTAAAACACATGCAAAACTAAATTAAAAAATTTATAATAAAATTCTTTTCATTGCTTATGTTATTTTATATTAAAATATATTACAATATATAGACCTTTTTTATCTTAAAAAATTTAAAACACAATTACTATAAAAACTAGCATGATATATCACATCAATATAATTCTCTTTATAAGTCGCTTTTTAATCGCAGTGTGTTATTTTCCATGAAATTTGTGGACCAACAAGTGTATGTATACACTTGAAATTCAGCATACATGCTTGAGAGCGGAAACATTCTAATAGATGTTATTACTCTTTTTTAAAGTCGTTTAAAGAAGTGATAAGCACATGACTCATTATTTTTAGACCTATATATTTAATGACTATTTAATATTTTAATAAATTTTTAGTTGATGCTTGTGCAACATTGGTCTTTTATCTGTCTTTAAACTAATAAGCGAATGCGACGACAAGCCCTGGTCGTGCATTCGATTCCCAGCAGTGAACCAATAAGTTTTTCCTTCATATGCGCAATTATTGCTGAAGATTAAGAACAAAATGGCATAAGACCCGTATTCTCAAAATAATCGTAAATGAAACTTAAATCTAGTCAACAGATGTAAAACCATTTCCTCTGTATAAAGTTTCTTTGTAACAAATTTTATGGTGCAAGATTGATATTTGAGACACAAATATACAGACTGTGTCCATAAATAATCAAAGAAATATGCAAACTGAAGGCATACAGAGTTATGGTTATTATGTTTAGCACAAAAAATATACCTTCTTCCTGTTCATTCCTATTTCCAGAACCACCAGCTCCACCAGGAATAACTATCTTCAAAGGTGGAACTTTGGGGGCCAATGCTTCCTGTGGTTTCTCTTCACTTTCTCCGTCATCCTTACTTTGGCCGGGTTTAGGACTTGCTACAGGACTCCTACGGTCTTGCTTTCCACTATGTAGACCAGTTTTACCAGAGCCAGTTTTCCCCTGGAATAAATAATTTGAGTTTTAGCGTCTTAAAAATAAGGCATGGGGCATTACATTTCTGTGTCATTTTCATAGATCATCTTTAAATTACAAAGTATAACTCAGCTTTTCAATAGTTATACTAACTGTGATGTTCCAACTAAGAATCTACTAGACTGAAATTGGGACATGTAATCTCGCTAGTATATACATAATGTTTCTCATGTAAATAAAATACAATTTTGTAATGATAAAATAAAGTTCTTTAAACATTATTTGTGCAAAGCCGTATAGTACACATAACGAAATATTTTTTAAACCAGTAGTTCTTAAGATTAGCGCGTTGAATTAATTAATATTAATATAAAATCAGCATAATTAAAGATTTAAATCTTAGAGCTTAATTTCTTCTAGAATTGTGCAACAGCGATGACTCTGAAACTCAACTGTAAGTGTAAATATCTAAGTTACCTTATTCCCTGAAGCCCCTTTGCCTGTAGCTTGAACTTTCCCAGTAGATGATGTGGCAGCATTCTTGTTAACGTTGGGTGAAGCACCGCCTTTACTCAGCGGCAACGCGCCCGTCTTGCTCGCAGGCCCAGGCTTACTGTCAGTTAGTAGTATGTTACATTATTCACAAAACGCAATACACGATCATGTTATGGACTTTTACCATTTCTGTAGATCAATTTCAGATTGGTCTAAATGATTCAATGCAAAAAGCTGAACTTACAAAGTTTAAACACAAATTTTGATTAGTGTTTTCAATAATGGCCTTGACATACTCTTAGCAGATAACAATATAGAAAAGTTAACTACAGTTTTAAACTGCAGTTACCATATACTGACTCTGAAGAAACAATTACTGATGTTTAGAGTTGTATTTAAAGGGAAACGAATGTTGCTTTATATGGAAAAATCAACCCAGCCAGATGGAGTTTACGCTGTAGTTGTAAACAATCTTCTTAGTTATTTATAAAGATAAGTAAGATACTTACCGCCCTGTCCCAGTCCTAGCTACAGGCGCGGGCTTAGCCATCGGCTCCTTTTCTTCAGTCTCTTTACGCTTCTTCCGCTTAGAAACGTCATCCTCGTGTGTGTCAGCTTCTTGACTTTCTTCATAGTTTCCTTTCTTACTACTTAAGTTTGTGTCATCCTGTGTGGATGACACTACTCCGCTACTCAACTGAGAACCTTCTGAAATTTTTTTTATATGAGATCACATAACACAACTGCTCTGTTCCTGCTGAACCTAGATAGAGTGTTGATTTCAAACAAACTTTAAAAAACCTGAAAACAAAACTCATCTTGGTTTCAGTAGAAACTAGGTGAACATAGTTACAATACATGTATTATTCCATAATAAATAATAACAAAGATGTGTGCAAGAACTAATGTTCTTAGGTACATTAAGATATACAGTATAAACTACCATCTTTAATTTCTGTATTGCCTTTCTCTTGTGGGGTGGCCTCTTTTCCTTCAATTTCACCCTGTGCTAGGCCCTCCATGTTGGTTCTTTTACTGCCTTCACTGTTTGTACTTGCATTGCCACTTTTCTTGTTGCTGTCATCCCTTGTTCTTGAAATATGAGTAGCTCTCGCGTTATTATCTGCAGCAAAAAAATAATTTGTTCTAAGTAAAACATTTAAGGCACAACACAGATTTACATGTATCTAGAATGAGTTGAGATTAAAATCTAATAAAAATACTTTAAGTTTTTATTTTATCTAACGCTACCTATGTTTTGAGCTTTCAAACGTCAACTAAACTTTGTTTAAATAAAGAACTTGTAACTTTCTCAAAGAATAATTTACTTAGGAAACACTTTAATTCAACTCCAATTTTTACATTATTTTTCCTTTTTCTCGATTTGATCTCAACTATAAAGCAGAAGATACAAAAGGATATATCAAACTTAATTATATTTTGTTAACACTGGCATTTTATCAATATATCATTAACATAGTTTAGACTAGATTACTATCTATAATTTGTTTTTACAAATAATGTAGCATAATGAGTTTTAAATAACTAGCTTAAACTAACCATTATTAGTGAGGTCACGTAATGGAGTTTTTGAAATAGCAATTCTTTTTTTGAAGTAACAACATATAAGCGAATAAATTTACAATACAACTAAGGTTGGATATATAAGGGTCAAAAAAAGAACTTATTGCGTAGCCAACAATTGTGAAAAACACCTGCTATGACATGGTTTCCTTAGAATATCGTATCCTATATCTAAAGAATTCTCAAAAACAATTCCTTTCTTTTACCTAAGACATTTTAGTGAAGAGGGCAATAAAAGACCGATAATCAACATGGCCTTAATAAAAATAATATGCGAAGTAGAAATTTTAATGCTTCCTCTCTTTTGTTTTTATTAAATCACAGACATTTATTACATATAAAATATCAAATAAATGTTAAAGAGTCTAAGATGATAGGGCTTAATACATATTTACTAGCTATTATGACTACAGTATGATAAGCTGTTGGCACATGAAATGATTATCTTTTGATTTAACTTGCATTCAAACATTATATACACACTACAGATTGTGTGACATTTCTGTAAAACCAAATGTGTGAAGGACTTACTATTTTAAATAAAGAACATAAGTAGCATATAAGGTACTTACCTCAGTATTAGCACGAATTAATATTCATTAGTGAATCTATAACCTAAATAAAACTTTTGGACAGCTATGCCAAACTGAAATTTCCTAAAATATTATAACTACAGGTTATAAGCAGATAGGTTGCAGATGAATCGAAATAAACGTAAATCTCTTACTAATATTCTATTGTCTATTACATTAATTTTTACAATCAATTAGTTGCTAGTTAAAAACAACGTAATGTAATAACGTAATAATTGTATCAAGTCGCACAATCTACCATAACAGTTTTTCATAGAATGCAATGGACAAAACTATTTTGCATGAATTAGGTACGTATGTATCTGCACAGTTATATTATCACGTAGGTTGGTTACTGTAAACAATTCACATGGGAGTCGCAAAAATAAAGTTAAAGCAGCGTGCACTTTAAAACTTGCTACTAATGACCAAAACTATCGACTCCCCTTTATTGTGCGAGAGCGCTCTCCTTTGCATTTCACGATGGCGGACACTTTGAATAGTTATCTCCGGCCGCAGACAAAAGTTTCACATCAATTTTGCTTAATCAGTCTTTACAAATCCACCACCACGAAATTGACGTTACTAAGCGGCCATGTCGACAGGCCGTCGGGCGACTGCCGACAATGTATAATATTAGTGCAACACGCCCCAATACGTTCCATTACAGGCATGCATCAAGGTAACGAATGTGTATTTTTTTTAGAAATCGTGTTAAATATCACATATTTACTCATGAATAGAAAAATGTTCTTTTTTGTTTACAAAAACTGTCAAAATACCAATAATATAAAATACTTTTACAATTTAAAGAGAATTTTAATCTTAAGCATCACTATTTATTTCCAACATGCGACCGTATTACGGAACGTTATAGCGTCATCAATAGATAAAGTACAAGTTTAAATAATATTCTGTGACGTTAAAGTGATAAGCGTCACTGTCAATTTGCTCTATGGTTGAGCTACGTGGAAGTGGCGCGTAATTTAATAGAATTTTGCCGTAAAAGATGACGGGTTGGGTAGCTTAGCTTTAATTTTTTTAAGAGGTAAGAATAGTACATAACAAATGACGAAGGATCGGTACACCTTGCTGGAGGCGATTAATTAAAACTTAAAATAATATGATACAAACAATGAAACTTTTTGTAATTAACAACTTTTTAATTTTTACTGTATTAACAATTATAAGAATTTTTTTAAACTAATAGAAAAAGGTAAATAAATTTAATAATGTTTTTGAATTTTTTTTAACATATACAGTTAGTACATCCTCTGTTTAACTAATCACCTTAAAATCTTAACTTTCTCATTTATTTTAATAAAATATGATTTATTTCAATGCAACTTATACATTATTTAGTGGCAATTTACTACCATATTATAATTAAATATCCATAAATTAACTAGAAAGAATGTAATTCGTTCCTTTTGTTAATTATAAGTATAAATACTTAATAAAAAAAGATATTATTTTATCAGAAGATATATTGTGTTTTAGGCAGATGCTTCCTAGCTAGAACATAACTATAGACTGTAGTTGATGTTATGATTTAGTGAGCTCTGTATTTTTGGTGTGCATGATTTATTATAGTCAGTATTTTTTTAAATTATGATGTGTCAATATGATTTGAAAGTATATTGTAACCACAAGAATACCAAACAAGGTCCTCAAAATTAAACCAATTTGTTTTCTATTTATATTTAACTATGATGTTTTTTTTCTACCAAGGACCATTATAATTTTAAAATAGCTTTATATAGCCCATATATATATCTAACAACATATTCCAATATATTTTTATTATACTACTTAAATTTTATAAGGTGCAGGATTGGATACACTTTACAAATCCAGACAACTAATAAAATTAAATTGTCAAAAACAAAATTTGTTTTGTTGATTCTGTACATAACATTTAACAGCAATGTAAACATATCAGTACTTATTAAGTACAAATAAATTAAAAATCTAAAGATAATTATTAAAATAATATATTTAATAAAGGAAAGTTCAGCTGAAAACCTTAAAAATAATACTGTTATTGTAAATAAGCTAAGATATTTTCTACAATTGGCACTACCTGACAAATTTATCTTTAATGGTTTTATTTGTATTCATAATGAGTACTGAATGCTACAATTATCTAATGTAAAAAAGATGCAAAAAACAACTTACCTTTCAAGGATAGTAAATATTCATAGATGTGTGGAGCTGCATAATCTGATGGAGCTTTTCCTTTACTGTTTTTTACGAAAGGTTCCGCACTATGCTCAATAAGAAATTTAACCATCTCGAGGTTCCCTGATGTAGCAGCATCATGAAGAGGAGTATCATCATCTAATCCCTTTGCATTCACATTAGCCCCACCTTTTACTAGTACCACTACTACTTGTAACCAACCATAACTACATGCTTCATGTAAAGGTGTCCATCCTTAAGTTAAGGGAGAGAAAAACAAATACAAAACAAGATTAGACATAATATGCAAAATAAAAATAAAAGTAAATAGAACAACAACTTAACATATAACAGAGAAAATACTATATGTAACTTAAGCGTTACA
The DNA here is from genome assembly GCF_905147105.1 of Pieris brassicae. Taxonomy (NCBI): domain Eukaryota; kingdom Metazoa; phylum Arthropoda; class Insecta; order Lepidoptera; family Pieridae; genus Pieris; species Pieris brassicae. The sequence continues at coordinate 6,245,621 of NC_059680.1, forward strand.
ACATTCATGCATGCTTGGTTATTGTCTCTAAGAACAACATGAGGTTTGACTATAAGTTATTACCCTAACATAAAAAAGGTTTTCTTATAATGTAAAGTAATATATACGGGCTACACAAAGAAAGTAAAACACAAATTATTACAAGGTGATCATGATCATACTAATAAATTCCTTGTTCGTATAGTGGTTTCTTTAATAGGCGGACTCTGCCATTTATGTTGTCAAATTTAGAGACATTGTTTCATATTGTATTTTTTTGTAGATAATTATCTATGTGTAAGTCTATCTTTCTTATACCCCGATGTCTTTAGTGTTTGATTTAAACATACTTAAAAACAGTCACTAGTTTATTCTATTATATATACCAATAATCTTCATTGTAATATAGTATAATGTAGTGTTTCCCAAACTGGGGCCCAAGCCCCACAGAGGGAAAATGCTATTCAAAAAATTTTAAAAATTATTTTTAATTGAATTTCCCTTATTCATTATAGATAAATTTACTTACTGTTTTTTGTTAAGAATTTCCTAGTAATTTCTTCCTAAAACCTGTCATGTATGTTTCTAAAGTGAACAATTCAATTATTTAAAAATTATGTATATTGAATATTGGGCATAAGAATTTTGGGAATCACTGTTATAAAGTATACATACAAACATTACACATTCAATAATACATATTTTTCAAACTAAGGACCTATGATCAAGATCCAGATACCATAAATATAATCAATGTGTTTTGGCAGTTCCAATGTATATCCAGATAACCATTAACAATAACACTATTCTTCAATCATAGTTAGTGGCATACCAACATGTAACAAGAAATTGTTGGTTTATTCGAGTAAGTTTATTTAAATAGTAATTATATCAATTATTACATTTTTGATTTTGGCTAAATTGATATTTAATAATTTATCAAAAAATTGTAATTATAAAATATTTAAAAATTTACATTTACAGTTGTCCATTCAGGATGTTTAAAAATGCATTACCTTTTATAATATTAAAAGTATTGCTTTATGATGTTAAAGCCCTAATATGAAATTCATCATAAATTATTTAAGCTATGAGTTGCAAAATAATGCATTAAAGTAATTCCTAGTACTAGTCAGTTTTATATATAACAGCAAGCAATTTTTATGTTTATATTGAAATAAACAACATATCAAATTTCAAGGTATTGTTAACATTATCCATATAAAGTACATACCTGCAAAATCTGTCACATCAGGATCTTGTCCTTGTTCTAGTAATTTTTTGACTTGGTCATGATCCCCTCTTATAGCTGCAACATGGAGGGGGGTTTCTCCACGTTCATTTCGTTGTTGTCTTGTCCGTTTTCGTTCTTCTGCTGGGGTCGGAGCGGCTGCAAAAGAAAATGGCGGGAAGTCAATTAATGACAATATGACATCTTTAAACAGGAGAATATTGATTTTATACCTGGAGGAGCATCTTGTGACGATATTTGCATCACAAGAGCCAGTTGTTGCCGCTCCGACATAGGCGCTATGACCTGCGTCCGTGGCGCGGCGTCACTGGCTCGTCCGGAGCCCCGCGACCGCGAGGTCGAAGGCATGCTTCGAGCATAACCACTCGCCTACACACAATAAATTAACTTAAAATACAAATTGATACAAAATCTTCTAAATGCACTCAGTTTAACGCGCCAATACCGAAAATTACATGAATTGCAATGGCTCGTCTACGAACCTTCCTTTTAACCCCAACCAGAATTAATTTAGTTCAAAACAATAACACAAATAAAAGGATTTCGGTGCTTTTACAAATTAACACAACTTAATGCAAAACATTCTTTCACTCCATAAAAAATTATAACGTCTCAACTCTCAACTATAGTATCAACAGTATCGAGACGTCATTCCAGAATAAAGAGAACAGACTACACAAGGTACAGACTTGAAAAAATATTAGATACAGTTAATGAAGATTTTAGATCAATAATACAGTCGTTTGCGTCACCACAGTATTCATATTTTATTACTGCTCATATCAATTCACTATGAAAAAAAATTATAGTAATTTACTTAATTTTCATTTAAGTAATAAATTTTATAAAACTATCTCACAATAACTCATTAGTCACAATTTTTTTTAAAATATTTATGTGTTTTCGAAATTTCCTTATGATCTGTGTTATATTTGAAGTTTGAATTTCAATCTTCAATTTATTAATTGAAATACATAACATATAAATTAATACATTCTATTTGAGTAGACTATTATATCCGTCACTATTTTATAAATAAAATAGGGGATCTATGTAATAGGCATGTGGCGGCCAACCTTGACGATTTTCCGTAAGGTAATCTTACCTTCACTGAAAGAAAACACATTTTCCAAAGTTTTATATTCAACCAAATCCAAGCTCCCTAAATCAACAGCAAAGTTAACGTTGGTGAGCGCTAGTGTTGGAATATTAATAGGTGCCGGCTATGGAGGTTACACACATTACAAAGTAAATGTCAAAAAAAGAAATAATGTCATTGAATCTGATGAATATGCCTTTTTAAAAGAAGCACCAGAATACAAAGCTCATTACAAGGTAAAATATTGCAGACTTAATTTTTTAATACTAATGTTACTTGGTAAATAATTTAATGCTCTTCATATTTTTAGGTTTTGAATGATACAGACTCTAGCAACTTACAACTTATTTTGTTTCAATATCGTACATGCCCATTTTGTTGCAAAGTAAGAGCATATTTGGATGCTAAAGGAATCAGCTATGAAGTTGTTGAAGTTGATGCTGTTCTGCGACAAGCAATTAAATGGTCAGGTTATAAGAAAGTGCCTATTTTATTAGCAAAATTAGAAGATGGTTATCAGGTAGGTACATTTGCATGAAGTTAATGGTAGCAATTTTTATCAAATGTTGATGTTTCAATGCAATTTATGAAATATATATTAGGAACACATTCTATATTATGTGACCTGGTATAAGAATGGGGTTTTATCCACTACACCTCACAAAATATTTTTTGTAAATTAAATTTAAAAAAAAGTACTACATGCAACTTTAAGTTTGACCTTTTTCCTTTACCTGATGGTGTGGTCAGTTTTAGTTATATTCTATAGCTAATCTTTATAAAATGATAGCCACATCATCAACTATCCAGATCTTACTTTTGAATTTCATTGGTTTTTACTTTTTAGCAATTACTTGATAGTACTGCAATTATATCTGTCCTTGAAACATATCTCCGGGATAAACCAATGCCGTTAAGAGACATAATCAAATATTATCCTGCAACCCGGTATACCAATGATTCTGGAAAAGAAGTTACAGATATAACCAATAAATATTTTGTTATGTTAAATAGTGCAACAAGTGAAAAAAAGAAAATGATTGAAATGTAAGTTTCATAAAAATTAATTTAATAACTATGTAATGTGTGCAAGATTGGTAGTGTTAAACCTATTTCTATGGGTCTTATTTACATTGTCAATATTATTATTTTTTTATTAATGGCACTAAAACATTTTTAGGTCTGGGCCTCAGATTTCTGAACCATCTACACATAATTTCATTTACAAATGAATCTAATGATAGCCTCCCTAAATAGCGCACTATCTATATAGAGATGGTGATTAATGTACATGTATTCTTGTAATTTGCTTATAAAAATAATAGTTTCTTTTGTTTTCAGGGAAGAGCGGGACTGGAGGAAATGGGCAGATTCTGTATTGGTTCACACATTGTCTCCTAATGTCTACCGAACCACTGAAGAAGCTATTGAGACATTTAAATGGTTTGAAGTTGTTGGTGGTTGGAGGGAATCTTTCCCAGCTTGGGAAGTTGCACTTATGGTGTATGGTGGTGCAGCTGCCATGTGGATGATTTCAAAGAGGCTTAAAAAGAGGTAAGTGTGATTAATCTTTAAATATGTATTAATTTCATTTTATTCAAGATGTATGTTTAAATATTATAAGTATTACTTACATATGTTGTATTTAAGTATAGTTACTAAAGCAGTATTTCATGAAAGTACCAGGTAGAAATATTTGTTGATATTTGGGAGTATGGTACTCCCTGAACCTTGCTCTAAGATATTGCCATTTTTTTTTGTAATTTTGATAACTTGCAAGGTAAAAAAATTCAACTTCCGCCTTCAAAGATTTTATTGATTCCCGTCCAAATGGTTTTTTAGTAAAGGGATCAATGAACTACCTATAAGATGGCAAAAGTCCATAGATTAATCAATGGTACATACTTTGGTCAATTAAATATATATTATATTTATAAAAAAATTACTTTTTCTTTCTCACATAAAAGACGCCAATTTCATATATATACCTAATATTAGTATAGATGAGATGATATTATTAAATTATCTGAGATGATGAGGCCTACTTAAAATCGATTCTATAATTAGCAGAATAATCTTATTTTTTCAGACATAACATTAAAGATGACGAGCGTCAATCATTATATGATGCAGCCAATGATTGGATGTCGGCAATTCAAAAGAAAGGCACTGTTTATCTTGGTGGTGATACACCTAATTTGGCAGATATAAGTGTATTTGGTGTACTGTGTAGTATTGAGGGATGTCGAGCTTTCGCAGACTTAAGGCAAAACACAACAATTGGTAATTGGTTTGATAATATGAAGAAACACTTGGAGACCACTAAAGGGAGGGTTATACCTCTTTAATAAAATATTTTATGGCACATAATGTTCTATGGACATTCATAGAGTCCTCAAATATGTTTTCCATCTTAAATACAGCTATTATAATCAATTTGATTTGTCCAGAATAAATATACCATTGTAAATGTTGAACTTATGTGCATTACACAATCAATTAAATACTTGTGATAAGGGATCCACCTGGGTCGGCGCTTGGGTCATGATGTGGCCAGTTTTCATTTCTTTTTCCATCATCATTATTTTAAGAGATATCTCTACGTGTGCATGGGTGCACTATACAGAAAAAAAATCATACAGTAATTGTGTGAATCATTTAAGTTATCATGAAAACAAAAAAGCCTTATGAATAATGGACTTTTAAACATCTATTCTTGAGATTGAGCACTATGGCTATTTAGTATTATATTTATAATTAATGTATAGTTCTAGTTTCAAGTTCGCGAGCCTTGTATAAGAAAGCGAGCATGTAGTGTATATTTCATAAAATTAAACCATAAGCATGTTCAGTTGAGTTCAGATAAAAAATATTTGTTAAAGAAATTAAGTTTTTGGGGTACACAATGAGTTGTATTTCTGTCTACATACCTTGATTATAACCTACATATGTACATTAGATGTAGTTAAATGAATAAATGTAAATTTGTAACCGCTGTTTTAATTATACACTAAGTGATGTCCGTGACTGCGTTCTCTTGCTTACCAGTTCTTGAAAGAAAACCTTGAGGCATATTACGAAGTTTCGGACCGAAACCGAACAATGACAAACTTCGTATTAAACCCTATTTACTAAAGCACTTCGGATCCGAATAGTACCATACGATGTACATATTTCATTTCGTTTAAAGATTTGTATTTTTTTGTGAATAATGGTTTAAGTATTGTTAAAAATGATTATCGATACTTTTATATTTTTACATGTCAAAAAATCCAGAGTGTGTAAAAATCTTTTAGTACAGCCCACATCAGCAGTGTACCAGCAACACAACCAAGAAGCCTGAGCCTATTCCCAAAAATACATAACAAGGGTCTTTAACAATGCTCAAAGTAGTAAACAGCTACTTAGAAAACAATGTAATGTTAGTTAGTTGTTGATTATAATTTTGTAGAGGATATAAATATTACTTACGGAGACGAATACACAAGACACAAGCAAAGAAGAAAAACAAGATACTAGTAGGCATTCTGGCAAAGTTACTATCAAATATATAGATAACAATTTTTAAGATTTTTTATTAAAATCTAAAAGCCCACTGCTACAAAGGAAATAATATTATTTTGTGATTATGAACTTTTTTTAGTAAGTATTACCGAAGTGTATAATCAAAATTGCTACGTGAGTACAGTCAATGCAACCCCATATGCCAGGGAATACTTTAAAAAGAACTATATAAAATACCAACTTAATGCAGATTACCTATGCTATATCAAGCAAAACCATAATGGCTTATGAGCAGATCACTCTAATTAAAAATTCACAAGATTAACTGACTTACAAAAGACTAATCGAAGTAAAATCATTAAATAAATAATTATCTGCAAATGTGTGTGACCTACCTCTACCTTTTCTTTATGCCAAGGGTTCTATAAGTTGCACTAACCAAAAATAGGGATTTCATCAAAAACTATATATTCATTTTAATCTTTATTTAATGTCATTTTCCGTGGCCAGTTACAGAGGCTGATTTATAATTAATAGTATAGGCGACATAAATTACAATTTGTCATAGCTCTGACAAAAGTTCATTATATTTAATACAATAACAAATTAAAGTTAATAATATAACTTAACTTAAGAATTTAATTGATTGGAATCTTGTCTACACACCCAATGACTAAATATATATAATGTATTTTATTCATGCTATAATATAGAATCTATTAATTTTTCAAGTTCTTAATCAGTTAAGCTTCACATTTATACAAATTCAAACCAAGCTCTAAAAAGTTATATAATAAATATTTTGTATTCATCTGAGTGTCTCTTAGATATTAAATCTATAGTGTAGAATTAATTTAATAAATACTTGATTATTTGAAAATAATTGTGTTCTCTCCAAAATGTGAACACCAGAAGCTATTATAGAATAAAGTCCTAAACCAATAACATAATGCTTACAGGTTGCATAAATCTAAAACAAAGACAGTTCCATCGTTACCACTTGCACCAACCTTGGTGCCTCTTGAATTCCAAGAAACTGCAAAAATACCGCCAGTTCCCTTGTATGAGTGAACAAGAGATCCCGTTTGAGTGGACCAAATATGAATCCATTTATCAAATGATCCACTTGCCAAGAACTTTCCATCTGGAGAAAAGGCAATACTGTATACAGGTTCCATATGTTTTGTGAGTGTGTGAACACATGCACCTATCTCCGGATCCCAAAGACGCACAGTGGAATCAAAAGAGGCACTTGCTAATATTAAGTTCATGTTGGGGTTCTGAGTTTCTGGTCCAGTGGGTGACCACTTAATTGTGTAGATTTCCTTAGAATGAGCTTTTAAGTCGTGGACACAGGTATCACGCTCCATAGACCAAATCTTTAACGTCGAATCGTCAGAACAAGATGCAAGAAGCTGTCCTTGGGGATCCCATTTAATAGAGTTAACTTCATTCTGTAAAATATGCCACATAAGGTTATATCAGCAAGACTTATTTATTAGGATGAAGAATTATTTCAAATACAAATTAAAATAGAAATATTGAAAAATAATACATACTGTGTGACCTAAGAAACTCTTAATTGGTTTATCAACATTCAGATTACACACTTGAATGGTCTGATCTGTTGAACAGGATGCAAATGATGTATCAGTTTGCCAATCTACATCTAGAGCTGGTGCTTTATGAAAGTGGAACTGTTCAGCGCATTGTCCTGAGGCAGCGTCCCAGACAATAGTTGTACTGTCAACCTGAAATGTAAAATGTTACAATTTTCTGGCCATGATTATAATGCTATAGCTTTAATAGAAAATAGATATAATTTAAAATAAATATTAATCAACTAAGCTAGCACATAATATGCTAAAATAACAAAAAATCTTCTATTATTGATTCTTGTTAAAATAAAAAGAATATCATTAAAATGAGTCTTATTTTCTTGTCACAGGAACATTTTCTAACATACAGGAAGCTGTTAGATTTTTGAAGACAAAACAATCAAACATACAATATATGGCATACGAAAATATTTACACCCATAAAATATCTAATAATATTATGACACTCAGCTTACCCCTGCACTCAATATATAATTGCCTCTTTTATTCCATTTTAAAGCAAAAATTGGTCCTTTATGTTCAGCTAATGTTGAGACCAGTTTCCCATCGGTTGTCCAGATACGGGCATAGCCATCATAAGAACCAGTGGCTAATAGAGTACCATCACACTAAATGAAAAATACAAAATTATGACCTGAATGTGTTTATATAAACTATTGATATAATTAGGTATCATAATGATTAAAATGGAAACAATATAGTAAATTATACAAACATTCCAATCAAGAGATGTGATATCCTTATTACTTGGTACTTCTGCTTCTTCTCTTTGAATACAGTGCTTTAATATAAGGTGATTTGGAATAGTTGTTGGATTATCAGACATATCCCAAATTCTGAAATTATGTAACAAGTCTGTATTTCCTTACATTTATCACATAATACATCATAACCACGACATAGTCATTAAGGGATGATAAATATTTTTATACTATAGGAGGACAAACAAGCTTGCGGGTCAAGCAGTAAGAACCAGCCCACAAACACCACACTTACACAGTGCACTTGTGAAACAGGGATGCCAATCAATTATTAACTTGATCGCAAGCAAACAAAGAAAATGATTGACTAATGTTATTGACTCTGTAATTATATGACATTATATGAATATTATACTTGTTTGTACTGTCTATCTTCATAAAAATATGTTTTAATTACCTATGTCAGTAAGAGACTTAAATTAAAACATAAGGATATTATACAACTAACCTGGCTGTGCTGTCTCCAGAAATACTTGCTAATAGATCCGTGCTAGGATTCCAAGCACAAACAAACACCTCAGCCTCGTGACCTATTAGTACTGTGGCTTTACTAGGTGGTATTTCCATAGATTGATCGGTCTCCATGCTTTTAGGGGCCCTTGGGTTTTCAGCTCCACCAGTAGTAGTTAGAGCTGTGCAGGTAGGAACCTAGAGGTATCAATTTGATTATGTAGAGATATAACATTTAGAAGCTAACAACAAAAAATTCTGTAATGCAAACCTCTTCTTCATTAGCTTGTTTCTCAGCAATGCGTGCCTGTTGACGTGCGACCACAATATCTGGTGTGATGGAATCTATTAGACTGAGACTTTCAGTGAGTCTGGTTTCAAAACCTAAAAAATATTTCAGTAGCTATAAATTGTATTACTTAATATCTTGAGAAGAGCTGCTGGAGGTGCGACGGCTCCATTTTATTGCTTTGTGAAATTATTGATCGAATCAAAACTTTTGCCGAAGACAACATTAATCAACAACTAACAAGTCTGTCAACATTATCGATCTCTTGTAAGTATCGGTATACGATTTTGAATAATTCACTGCGTGTATAGAAAATCAATCAGTACATAAGATTTAATCACTGTGTCCATTAATTTAACTAAATAAAAAGTTTAAAACAAATATGATATTATTATTGTCAAACTGTGGTTAGTCGCTACACGAATAATATGTCCTTAGTAATCTGTTAGAGAAAGGTTCTCGAAGTACGGTGAATGTCTAAGACACCTAACAGTCTGTTGTGTGTGTCTAGCGTTGTCGTGAAGCAGCAGTGGCCTAGAGCGATAACCCGCCTAGGTTGCTTAGCAGGCAGACATAAGTGATGGTATCCCGTTACCATCACCGTCGGAAGAGCAGGAAACATACACTTACTTTTAAGTAAGCTATGATAGTTCCGTGCCTCGATGCCTCGCGCTCCGCGTTTTATCTCCTCATCAGACCGACTCTCTTGAAAGGCCGGGATACATTCCTGAAAAAAAGAAATTCCTGACTAATCTTGCAGTTATTAATTCCTTTAATTATTCTTAACTTAGTTGGCCATAACCATTTTAATGGCGTTTTTCTGTTTGTTTTATTTTTTCTAATAGGCAAATAAGTGCTCAGTAGAGCCTGATACATGTCGACATTTTTAGTCAAGTGGATTTAAATGTATGAGATTGTAGTGTGTAATTACTAATTGCTAATCTTGTAGTGCATATTCAGTGACGTCGAAGAGTAAAAATGTTTATTTTTTGACACTTTATGACACGCTGCCATCCGGGTTTACGTCGCAAGTAAAGTTGTCCGTGAATTTTAGTATCATGGATTCTACCCAGACTAAGGAGTAGACTATCATAGCCCAGATAGCTGCTGGTAATGGGAATAATGATGCGTCTTCTGAGCAGGGCAACTCCAGCATTAACACAACAAACATCCTGCTCACCCTTATCACAGTTGTCCTCATGCGGCGGCATGCTATAGTATTTGTAACTTTTATAAGGAGTTAATATAAAATGCATAGAGAAAAAGATGAACTACAGGCCCTTGTCGACAGGCTTTAGTATAATTCAAGAGGCTCGCTTCTTTTGGTGTCGGTGCCGAACCCGTGTAAGTGAAAAAGAAAATTTAAGAAGAAAGTGATAAAGTGCAGTGAGATAAAAAAACCTATAAGAATTAGAGTAATCTACAAATGCTACATAACTATAAAGTGAATCTAATCAGTTTATAATATAATATATTAATAAAAATCAATAACATTTTTAGGTTATTTTTTAATGCATATTTTATTTATTACAAGTAAGTAATTAGGTAAGATTTTATTGAATAATATGTAACTTAGTTTAAATCGTGCACGACGACTCACCGAACTCGATATCCTGCGCCGTATGTGGGTTGGTGTCGCGATGCTTTCTTTGTTTGAGCGGCAATTCAAGGAATGTTGTATGAAGTGAAGGAAAAATAATTATTAGTTGCTAAGATGATGCAATTGTTTTTTATGTATTATTTTTAGATTATAACCGATGATTTAGAATGTATAACAATTTGGTGGATATTCGCAAATAGTTAATTCAGAAGCGACAACTTAGGTTTCGAGTCCTACGGCAATAAATAATTACAAAGAGGCTGAAACATTATTTTGCTCGATTTCTATATTATAAATTTAAGCATGATTTAAAGCCTGAATCAGTGACTGAACTATCCACCGATTATAATAATATTGAGAGTGCATTTTTAAAGATTAGTCGACTTTGTACTTCCGTATCAGCGTGCAACTTAATTCCGCTTATGGATGGTAAGGAGGTCACAACAAAGCGATTGATTGATGCAGTGGAAATGTATGCGGACATTTTAAAAGACCCGGGAAAACGTCTTTTAATAAAATTCGTAATAAAGCGTCGGCTTTCTGAGAATACTAAGCTCCGTTTACCGAAGACATATGAAACAGTTCCTAATTTAGTACAGAATTTGTGTGACCACAAAATATCTTACCACTATTCAGTCCGTCTCCAAAATATGAACCAAGGCTTTAGGACAATTGACGAGTATGGTTCGGAATTAGAACAACTTTTTACTGATTTACTATCTCGCAGGCTGACGGAGATTTGTCAAAGTTTGCAATTCCCAAGAAATTAAATGAGAAAATGGCAATTAAGAGATTTTCAGATAGATTAAAAAATTCAAGGCTCAGCACGATCGTGGCCGCCCGTGAATATAGTACTCTCAAGGAAGCAATATACAAAATAAAGAAGCCATAACTATAGCAAGGTTGTTTATACAAAATTTGGTTTTACGTTTTGCAATACCTAAGTTATAGCTACTCATAGAGGTTCAGAGTTTATTTTAACTAGTATGGTCAAAAGTTGCAAATTATTAAAAACAGAAAAAATATTTTCAGTATACCACCATCAATCAATCGGTTCTCTCGAGAATACACACACGCATTTAAGCGCGTTTCTGACAACGTCTGGCAATAAAGGCTATAATAGTCACGCTGAATACCGTTTTGTTTCAGTTTCAATAATACCGTTCACTCGGAAACGAAGTACACGCCCTGTAACATTCTCACTCATATTAAGGATTGTAATAGATTAGATCCATGGTATAATGGTATAACCCTAATGATTACTCTTTAGATTTAAGATATAGGCTAGATATAGATAGCACTTAAGGAAGCTAAACATAATTTAGAAACCAGTAAGGAAAATAGAAAGCTAGTGTACGATAAGAAACTTATACCTTAATTAAGTTTTAATCAAAAATGAAAAAAATCGGATGATATTTTTAAAGGCCCTTCTGTTGTGTTAGAGGATGTCAAGATTCTATATGGGAATAAAATTGAGTTCATAAAGATACAACTAAGTTATATCATAGTTCATACTTTTGTATCTTTTTATAATCTTTATTGTTGTCTGGTGGTGCGATAAAAATATATATAAGAGCTCTATATTTCAGATTGGTGTAGTGGAAAGGATTCAAATGTATGTGAGATTGTAATGTGTAACTAATAATTTTACAATAAGAGTTAGATTTATATTATACGTCGAAGAGTAAAGATGTATATTATTTACTTCAAAGGTTTGAACTAAGCTTCAAGGATGAGAGTTGCACAAAACCACAAGGTTTTACTATAAAACCTCGATTCAAATTCAAAAGTGAAATCATGAAAAAGTTCCAATTTTTCATCATATGCGATTGCACCACTCAATAAAACCCTTGGTACATACCAGAACTGGCAAAAGATAAACGGTCACAGTGTGAGGCGTCAATAGATCATGGCACAGTCCTAGCGGCTTCAGTAATTGCCATACAGCCCCCACTTTGCTCTCGCCCGAAGTGGACATCTCTAGAGAAGACGGCTGATCAGAGGGAGACGACATCGAACCCTGAAATAAAACTTTTATTAACAACAAATTTTTGTTTGAAACCATTGAAACTTCATGACCTCAGAGTTTCAAAGTACTTTAAAATTCTGAATATTAGGATACTTTTTAAAATCTTAACTTCGAATTCCAAATGCAATATGCTAAAAATAAATCCAAATATTTTGGGATGGGTCTGGATCCTTGCTGCCCATTGCCCCCTTTGTAGAAATATGTAGTTGGATAGAATATATACCTCAATGCTGCTGATCATGCTATCGGTGACATCCACCTTCAGATCTTCACAGTCAGTGATCTCATTGATGAAGTCCTCTTCGTCCACGGATGTTGTCAATTCTGCACTTTTGAAACCCATTATGATTTCAAATCGTTCCCTTATTTTAGCGAACCCACCGGCCTGGCCAAATCTAAAACATTATATATATATTATATTTATTTTAATTTCCTTTGACCGTGATCGTTGGCGTTACTTAAGTGCTGTTCGAGAACGTCAAGACATCTGGAAGTTATTCTAATTTATTATTATAATAATAATATTTTATATGGATTGAAAATCTCGAAGTCAGTAGTTCACTAAAGTTTAGACTTTTTATGTAGTTTCCACACAAATGGTGTTGTAACTAATACAACAAAATGATTTACTATTTATGAATTGAATTGATATCTTTTGTACCAAAAGAATTATATATGTTAATAAGCGAACTTTAGTAAAACTTCAGGTTTTTCTATCTTGTATTTGACCCGATGTCACGATTGTTTCCTTATAATCATAAAACATGAGATTTATTATATTGAGTAATGCCGCTAATAAAATCTAAATTAAGGCATTGAAACACCTAAACATTTTTTTATAAAACACGTCAAGTTAGCTTTCCAATAAAAAAACAACATTATAATCAACAATTCGCCCCAGACAAACACACAGACACGTAAAACTTACAACATTCCTCTTATTAAGTAAGGGATAAAAACAAATATGCATTGTTGTACTCGTGAAGTCGCATATTAGAGACATATAATTAATATATCTAAATAACTGACCATATTCCCTTGAGAGTTAGGAAAATATTCAGCATTCATCTTTGGTCAGAATGAAATTAAAAAGAAGTCTACAGATCATTAAGGCAATGGTTGAGGAATAATAGAAATACATACACATTAATAAGATGAACTAGCCATCCTTTGGGTGACCTGTGATCTTGTGACTTAGCATAAACCTCTATTTCTTGGCCGTTGTCCGGTGAAGATGTTGTAAGCCCTTCACATGTTCTTGTCGCGTTAAATGTGTGATATCTACAATTTTATTTTATTTTTACATAATATAAATTTGTTTTGAGTGTGAACATCCGTTAGACATCACAGACCATTGAAAGAAATAAGTAAAAATAGAGGACACCGTGAGTCATTTCTGCAAAAACCCGTCATCTTTTAGTCGATACCAACTCCGGGGAAATAAATACAGATAACACAACTTTCTCTACAGCTGTGATACTTTTGACATTCAACACCTTTTGTTTTCAGTCACCGTGACCACGCACGCTACAGCACGTCAAACGTCGGAAAGATTTAAATTTAAAATTATGTAAATAATTATAAGTTTATAATAATACACACAGCTTTAATCCGGTTAAAAATTGTTTTCTTTCAATGTGTAAAAGCTATGTTAACCAAAAACAATACTATCACATACCATTGTTAGTTTGCAAGTGCCATACAATTTAAATGTATGCATTCCCTGGGAACGAAACACCAAACCTTCAAATTTAATAAACTATGATAGAAACAGAAATAGTAAAAAGTCATATGTTATATGTTTTATTTATTATGTTTTTATCTGTCCTTAACTTTTTTAACAATTCAATAAAAAAATATAATAATTGTTTTGCAATATGCAATGACCTAATGACTTAAATGTACATTTAATACATTCCACATAATCACTTACTTATTGTAAGGATTTAATGCCATAGAAAGAAGATTCAAGAATCTAGGATCATCAAGTTTCATGGCACATAATTTAACAAGTTTCTCGCAGTTTGAACGCACACATTCTTGGATATTAATATTCCATGATGATACTGCATCATCAGTAAGAATCTTTGTAAATGATAATGTGAGTGCATCATTGTAGAAACGCTGACAGCCTGGGTTATTAGCGTCTTCACCTGAAATGTACAAATATTATTTAATTTCTATTTTCCGAGTATGCCCTAAGAAAATTATTAAAGATATCTTTATAATATTTTAAACATATCCCCTTAACGTTCTAAAACGCTAGTATTGTTTTAGGGGCCTATTTAGTTACGACGACATCGCTTAGAATACCGGATATATTGACCAAAATCAAAGGTCCCCACTAAATTCTATTGTATTCGGTACTTAATAACAACGTCATCGGCTGTTACGACTATCGGTTTTACGACCAAATATGAGTAGTCCCTTCGATGTCGTTATAACAGATTTTAACTGTATTAGTTAAATTTGTATAGTCTTAAGACACCAACCTTTAGCTGCAAGCTCTGTGGCAGCAATAAGTAAACACTCTAACTCCTGTTCAGGCAGCACAGGCACAACACAACTTGAAATCTTTTCTTCTAAGATTCTCAATGTTCCCAGAGGAAATGAGTTCTGCAAGAATGTACTAATTATGAAAATTGTTGAATGTAAAACTTGAATCTAAAGCCAGTCAAAGAACAAATTTAACTAATTTGTTTTATTTAATGCAAATATAATAATTTAAGTTTAATATTTATTTAAGATATAATATTTATCTGCAGAACTGGACGAAATATTAAAATAGTTACCTCCCCAGGCACAGGCTCTTGTTCCTTCATTGACATGGTCAATAATGATTTATCCCTGTAAATATATTTATATATTAATAAGACGAAAGTCAATAAAATACGATTCTAGGTAGGAAAAAAATCAATTAGTATCCAAACTAACAATAAATTTTATACAGAAATTTTAAATTAAGGGAGACATTTACGATTATGTCTTTCACTATATGTATAACCAATTTACATTATAATAGCTAATAATATTTATAAGATTAAGGTATTCATTGGTGTATCTTACACGTATTTGCGACAGGAAAAATATAATCGATGCTGCTATACCGTTATACAATTTTTTTATTTTGTTACAGTCCAGTTACTCTTAATAACTTCTAAACACAATATAATGATATGATTATTCTAAGATATAAGAACACCATTATATAAGTACGACGAAAATGTCGCTATATTATACTGAGAATTCATATCATCCCATCAACCGGCGCGAAAAATGAGTTTATTGAAATACTTGGTTAGAAATAAAACCAGCATTGCAAACTTTAATAATACTTTCAATAAAAAAATATCTCACATTAAGATGACACGTATACATTTAACTGAAGTAAAAAACAAGGCTCGACTATCTATTGAACCAAACAACTCAATCTGGGCGTATGTTTTTATGAACTTTTATCAAAATTGTATAAGAATGGTAAATACATAACCATGACATAAACAAAATTAGCTGTAAAAGTGTCAACAATGCAGGATATCTAACGAATCGAATGCAGCATCAAATGTAATATTATTATGGGCCCAGCTGCACACTACTTCGCCCACGGTTCGCTCAGCACCCGGTGTTGGACGCACAGGCAATTCGTATTATTAATTCGTATTCTGGGCGAGGGCAATTCTGCGATAAGTTATCGATATCGGGTCAAACGGAGCAACAGATTCTCTGATCAAAAGGATTCTTACGCTGAAATCGTGATACTTGGTGATTTTATCGCCCACAATGCCGATTGGCTCGGCTCTGAAACCACCGATCATGCGGGAAGATCCTTTCACGACTTTGCTTTAGCATACGACTTGACGTAAAAGTTTCCTGCGATTACGCGAATACCAGATGTGGATAGACATAAACCCTCTTTGTTGCACTTCTGCTGACTTTACATCCGGAGAACTACCAAGTCTCTGTGGACCTACCATTGGGATCATCGGATCATTGTGTGGTACAGAGCATTGTGCCATTCACGTGCCCTTTACAGCCTCGCTTCGCGGACAGTCACCGCGTGTGGTACAACAAGTCAACAGATTGAGATGGGATGCATTCTTTTTTTGCGTCCTACCCTTTGCTTTTCGTCGGGTACTCCAGATGCCGTCACTGACTCTGTCACCGAGGTTGTCCTGCAGGGTATGGAACTTTTTGTTCCATTCTCTGCGGTACCGGTTGGTGGCAAATCCCAGTTCTGGTTTAGGCGTTATTGCAAGGCAAGAATGCTGGGTAGAAGCGGCGACATCCTGTGATAGCAGCCTTCTGGTCTCTTGCCAAAGCTATCCAAGAAAATTTCTATTAGCCCTCCATTCCATCACTGCATAGGATGGATGACTCGCTGGCCCTCACCGTATAGGAGAAGGCCGACCTATTGTGCTGTATCTTCGCTTCCAACTCGACTCTGGTCATAACATAGTAGATACGAATCGTCAACGACCATTCATTTTCCGTGCGGCTTAATCTCTAGGCGTTGCGTAGAGATGTGAGGTCTTTCTGCATCTTCTACCGCATTTACCATGGAGAGTGTTCAGAGGAGTTGCTCGGTCTAATACCTGCAGCTGAGTTTCATTATCGGACGTCAAGGCAGAATACAAAATACTATCCGTATCACCTCGACGTCCTTCGTTCTACAACTGAGCGTTTTTTAAGGCAGTTTTTGCCACGCACCACCGCTACGTGGAACTAGCTGCCCAATAATGTATTTCCGAACCAATTCGACTTAGGGTCCTTCAAGAAAAGAGCATACCAATTCTTGAAATACCGGCAACGCACTTGCGAGCCTTCTATCAATGTTGGTGTCCATGGGCGGCGGTATCCCTTAACATCAGGTGAGCCTCCTGCTCGTATTCCTCCTATTACATAAAACAAATCGACGCTATAAGGTGTATAGACACACGAATTATGAACTGTTCCGAACATTTCAAATACTGATACGGAGAAATTTAAAACAAAATTTGAATTTAATTTTACATTACAGAAAGAAAGAAAACATACATAAAAAATCTGTTAGGTGCCTTAAACTGGCTTGATGCCTAACAACGCCTTCCTTCAAATTTCCTTCTTTACAAAGTCTTAACTTGTAAAATTTGGCTATTTTTTAGGTATCGCCACTTTCATTTGCAAAATATCACACACTTCGAAGATATAAACGATACACATAAACACCACACTCATCACAAATAATCACCAATCACCGATACGAACAAATCAGAGCAATCTATTGCAAGACAGATACACTGTAGTATAAGCCTGTTATTCCGACACTGCATGGTGATAAGTAAATGTGTGTTGACGTTGAGATCCAAACCGGAGCCAAAACCTGTTTTTGAGCAAGTTGGATAACCATAAGTTATCCATCTTGGAACTGCCGCGAATTCGCTGCGAAAGCACCTCAAACCATCCATGTTTAAAGTCCGACACGTTGCACAAATATTATTTAAAAACATTTGAAAACACGTCTGATCACAAAGATTGATACTAACGAATTGAACAAATCTAGGATTCTGGAAGATGCCTAAAGTGCATGCGCAACCCGGACAGAGGTGCAATTATCTCGAAGCCCCTGACATCGCAACTCAATCGATCGATGTTCAAATTCACACGTTTCACAATTAATCATTATAAATGTTGGCAAACACGTCTGATCACAAAGATTGAGACTAAAAAAATTGAACAAATCTAGGATTCTGGTAGATGCCTAAAGTGCATGCGCAACCCGGGCAGAGATGCAACTGGCTCGAAGCTCCCGACATCACAACTCAATCGATCTATGTTCAAATTCACACGTTTCACAATTAATCATTATAAATGTTTGCAAACACGTCTGATCACAAAGATTGAGACTAACGAATTGAACAAATCTGGTAGATGCCTAAAGTGCATGCGCAACCCGGAGAGAGATGCAACTGGCTCGAAGCCCCCGACATCACAACTCAATCGATCAATGTTCAAAGTCACACGTTTCACAATTAATCATTATAAATGTTTGCAAACACGTCTGATCACAAAGATTGAGACTAAAAAATTGAACAAATCTGGTAGATGCCTAAAGTGCATGCGCAACCCGGACAGAGATGCAACTGGCTCGAAGCCCCCGACATCACAACTCAATTGATCGATGTTCAAAGTCACACGTTTCACAAATATTAATTATAAACGTTTGAAAACACATCAGACCACAGTGATTGATACTAACAAATTGAACAAATCTAGAATTCTGTTAGATGTCTAAAGTACTTGCGCGGCCAGGACAGTTATGCAACAGGCTCAAAGCCCCTGTAACCGTATGTCAACCGATCGATGTTTAAAGTCCGACTCCACACGTTTCACAAATATTATTTATAAACACGTCAGACCACAACGATTGATACTAACAAATTGAACAAATCTAGAATTCTGTTAGATGTCTAAAGTGCATGCGCGGCCCGGGCAGTTATGCAACAGGGTCAAACCCCCTGTAAACGTACCTCAACCGATCGATGTTAAAAGTCCGACCCCACACGTTTCACAAATATTATTTATAAACACGTCAGACCACAACGATTGATACTAACAAATGAAACAAATCTAGAATTCTGTTGATGGCTAAAGTGCATGCGCGGCCCGGGCAGTTATGCAACAGGGTCAAACCCCCTGTAAACGTACCTCAACCGATCGATGTTAAAAGTCCGACCCCACACATTTCACAAATATTATTTATAAACACGTCAGACCACAACGATTGATACTAACAAATTGAACAAATCTAGAATTCTGTTAGATGTCTAAAGTCCTTGCGCGACCCGGGCAGTGATGCAACAGGGTCAAACCCCCTTTAAACGTACCTCAACCGATCGATGTTAAAATTCCGACCCCACACGTTTCACAAATATTATTTATAAACACGTCAGACCACAACGATTGATACTAACAAATGAAACAAATCTAGAATTCTGGTGATGGCTAAAGTGCATGCGCAACCCGGACAGAGATGCAACTATCTCGAAGCCCATGACATCGCACCTCAATCGATTGATGTTCAAATTCACACGTTTCACAATTAATCATTATAAATGTTTGAAATCACGTCTGATCACAAAGATTGAGACTAAAAAAATTGAAGAAATCTAGGATTCTGGTAGATGCCTAAAGTGCATGCGCAACCCGGGCAGAGATGCAACTGGCTCGAAGCTCCCGACATCACAACTCAATCGATCTATGTTCAAATTCACACGTTTCACAATTAATCATTATAAATGTTTGCAAACACGTCTGATCACAAAGATTGAGACTAACGAATTGAACAAATCTGGTAGATGCCTAAAGTGCATGCGCAACCCGGAGAGAGATGCAACTGGCTCGAAGCCCCCGACATCACAACTCAATCGATCAATGTTCAAAGTCACACGTTTCACAATTAATCATTATAAATGTTTGCAAACACGTCTGATCACAAAGATTGAGACTAAAAAATTGAATAAATCTGGTAGATGCCTAAAGTGCATGCGCAACCCGGACAGAGATGCAACTGGCTCGAAGCCCCCGACATCACAACTCAATCGATCGATGTTCAAAGTCACACGTTTCACAAATATTAATTATAAACGTTTGAAAACACATCAGACCACAGTGATTGATACTAACAAATTGAACAAATCTAGAATTCTGTTAGATGTCTAAAGTACTTGCGCGGCCAGGACAGTTATGCAACAGGCTCAAAGCCCCTGTAACCGTATGTCAACCGATCGATGTTTAAAGTCCGACTCTACACGTTTCACAAATATTATTTATAAACACGTCAGACCACAACGATTGATACTAACAAATTGAACAAATCTAGAATTCTGTTAGATGTCTAAAGTGCATGCGCGGCCCGGGCAGTTATGCAACAGGGTCAAACCCCCTGTAAACGTACCTCAACCGATCGATCTTAAAAGTCCGACCCCACACGTTTCACAAATATTATTTATAAACACGTCAGACCACAACGATTGATACTAACAAATGAAACAAATCTAGAATTCTGTTGATGGCTAAAGTGCATGCGCGGCCCGGGCAGTTATGCAACAGGGTCAAACCCCCTGTAAACGTACCTCAACCGATCGATGTTAAAAGTCCGACCCCACACGTTTCACAAATATTATTTATAAACACGGCAGACCACAACGATTGATACTAACAAATTGAACAAATCTAGAATTATGTTAGATGTCTAAAGTCCTTGCGCGGCCCGGGCAGTGATGCAACAGGGTCAAACCCCCTTTAAACGTACCTCAACCGATCGATGTTAAAAGTCCGACCCCACACGTTTCACAAATATTATTTATAAACACGTCAGACCACAACGATTGATACTAACAAATGAAACAAATCTAGAATTCTGGTGATGGCTAAAGTGCATGCGCAACCCGGACAGAGATGCAACTATCTCGAAGCCCATGACATCGCACCTCAATCGATTGATGTTCAAATTCACACGTTTCACAATTAATCATTATAAATGTTTGAAATCACGTCTGATCACAAAGATTGAGACTAACAAATTGAACAAATCTAGGATTCTGGTAGATGCCTAAAGTGCATGCGCAACCCGGGCAGAGATGCAACTGGCTCGAAGCCCCCGACATCACAACTCAATCGATCGATGTACAAAGTCACACGTTTCAGAAATATTAATTATAAACGTTTGAAAACACATCAGACCACAATGATTGATACTAACAAATTGAACAAATCTAGGATTCTAGTAGATGCCTAAAGTGCATGCGCAACCCGGGCAGACATGCAACTGGCTCGAAGCCCCCGACATCACAACTCAATCGATCGATGTTCAAAGTCACACGTTTCACAAATATTAATTATAAACGTTTGAAAACACATCAGACCACAATGATTGATACTACCAAATTGAACCAATCTAGAATTCTGTTAGATGTCTAAAGTACTTGCGCGGCCCGGACCGTTATGCAACAGGCTCAAATCTCCTGTAACCGTATGTCAACCGATCGATGTTTAAAGTCCGACCCCACACGTTTCACAAATATTATTTATAAACACGTCAGACCACAACGATTGATACTAACAAATTGATCAAATCTAGAATTCTGTTTGACGTCTAAAGAGCATGCGCGGTCCGGAAAGTGATGCAACAGGCTCGAAGCCCCCGACATCACAACTCAATCGATCGATGTTCAAAGTCACACGTTTCACAAATATGAATTATAAACGTTTGAAAACACATCAGACCACAATGATTGATACTACCAAATTGAACAAATCTAGAATTCTGTTAGATGTCTAAAGTACTTGCGCGGCCCGGACAGAGATGCAACTGGCTCGAAGCCACTGACATCGCACCTCAATCGATCGATGTTCAAAGTCACACGTTTCACAAATTTTAATTATAAACGTTTGAAAACACGTCTGTTTACAATGATTGATACTAACAAATTGAACAAATCTAGAATTCTGTTAGATGTCTAAAGTACTTGCGCGGCCCGGGCAGTTATGCAACAAGCTCAAAGCCCCTTTAAACGTATCTCAACTGATCGATATTTAAAGTCTGACCCCACACGTTTCACAAATATTATTTATCAACACGTCAGACCACAACGATTGATACTCACAAATTGAACAAATCTAGAATTCTGTTAGATGTCTAAAGTCCTTGCGCGACCCGGGCAGTGATGCAACAGGGTCAAACCCCCTTTAAACGTACCTAAACCGATCGATGTTAAAATTCCGACCCCACACGTTTCACAAATATTATTTATAAACACGTCAGACCACAACGATTGATATTAACAAATGAAACAAATCTAGAATTCTGGTGATGGCTAAAGTGCATGCGCAACCCGGACAGAGATGCAACTATCTCGAAGCCCATGACATCGCACCTCAATCGATTGATGTTCAAATTCACACGTTTCACAATTAATCATTATAAATGTTTGAAATCACGTCTGATCACAAAGATTGAGACTAAAAAAATTGAAGAAATCTAGGATTCTGGTAGATGCCTAAAGTGCATGCGCAACCCGGGCAGAGATGCAACTGGCTCGAAGCTCCCGACATCACAACTCAATCGATCTATGTTCAAATTCACACGTTTCACAATTAATCATTATAAATGTTTGCAAACACGTCTGATCACAAAGATTGAGACTAACGAATTGAACAAATCTGGTAGATGCCTAAAGTGCATGCGCAACCCCGAGAGAGATGCAACTGGCTCGAAGCCCCCGACATCACAACTCAATCGATCAATGTTCAAAGTCACACGTTTCACAATTAATCATTATAAATGTTTGCAAACACGTCTGATCACAAAGATTGAGACTAAAAAATTGAATAAATCTGGTAGATGCCTAAAGTGCATGCGCAACCCGGACAGAGATGCAACTGGCTCGAAGCCCCCGACATCACAACTCAATCGATCGATGTTCAAAGTCACACGTTTCACAAATATTAATTATAAACGTTTGAAAACACATCAGACCACAGTGATTGATACTAACAAATTGAACAAATCTAGAATTCTGTTAGATGTCTAAAGTACTTGCGCGGCCAGGACAGTTATGCAACAGGCTCAAAGCCCCTGTAACCGTATGTCAACCGATCGATGTTTAAAGTCCGACTCTACACGTTTCACAAATATTATTTATAAACACGTCAGACCACAACGATTGATACTAACAAATTGAACAAATCTAGAATTCTGTTAGATGTCTAAAGTGCATGCGCGGCCCGGGCAGTTATGCAACAGGGTCAAACCCCCTGTAAACGTACCTCAACCGATCGATCTTAAAAGTCCGACCCCACACGTTTCACAAATATTATTTATAAACACGTCAGACCACAACGATTGATACTAACAAATGAAACAAATCTAGAATTCTGTTGATGGCTAAAGTGCATGCGCGGCCCGGGCAGTTATGCAACAGGGTCAAACCCCCTGTAAACGTACCTCAACCGATCGATGTTAAAAGTCCGACCCCACACGTTTCACAAATATTATTTATAAACACGTCAGACCACAACGATTGATACTAACAAATTGAACAAATCTAGAATTATGTTAGATGTCTAAAGTCCTTGCGCGGCCCGGGCAGTGATGCAACAGGGTCAAACCCCCTTTAAACGTACCTCAACCGATCGATGTTAAAAGTCCGACCCCACACGTTTCACAAATATTATTTATAAACACGTCAGACCACAACGATTGATACTAACAAATGAAACAAATCTAGAATTCTGGTGATGGCTAAAGTGCATGCGCAACCCGGACAGAAATGCAACTGGCTCGAAGCCCCCGACATCACAACTCAATCGATCGATGTACAAAGTCACACGTTTCAGAAATATTAATTATAAACGTTTGAAAACACATCAGACCACAATGATTGATACTAACAAATTGAACAAATCTAGGATTCTAGTAGATGCCTAAAGTGCATGCGCAACCCGGGCAGACATGCAACTGGCTCGAAGCCCCCGACATCACAACTCAATCGATCGATGTTCAAAGTCACACGTTTCACAAATATTAATTATAAACGTTTGAAAACACATCAGACCACAATGATTGATACTACCAAATTGAACCAATCTAGAATTCTGTTAGATGTCTAAAGTACTTGCGCGGCCCGGATCGTTATGCAACAGGCTCAAATCTCCTGTAACCGTATGTCAACCGATCGATGTTTAAAGTCCGACCCCACACGTTTCACAAATATTATTTATAAACACGTCAGACCACAACGATTGATACTAACAAATTGATCAAATCTAGAATTCTGTTTGACGTCTAAAGAGCATGCGCGGTCCGGAAAGTGATGCAACAGGCTCGAAGCCCCCGACATCACAACTCAATCGATCGATGTTCAAAGTCACACGTTTCACAAATATGAATTATAAACGTTTGAAAACACATCAGACCACAGTGATTGATACTAACAAATTGAACAAATCTAGAATTCTGTTAGATGTCAAAAGTCCTTGCGCGGCCAGGACAGTTATGCAACAGGCTCAAAGCCCCTGTAACCGTATGTCAACCGATCGATGTTTAAAGTCCGACTCTACACGTTTCACAAATATTATTTATAAACACGTCAGACCACAACGATTGATACTAACAAATTGAACAAATCTAGAATTATTTTTGACGTCTAAAGAGCATGCGCGGTCCGGAAAGTGATGCAACAGACTCGAAGCCCCCGACATCACAACTCAATCGATCGATGTTCAAAGTCACACGTTTCACAAATATTAATTATAAACGTTTGAAAACACATCAGACCACAATGATTGATACTACCAAATTGAACAAATCTAGAATTCTGTTAGATGTCTAAAGTACTTGCGCGGCCCGGACAGTTATGCAACAGGCTCAAAGCCCCTGTAACCGTATGTCAACCGATCGATGTTTAAAGTCCGACTCCACACGTTTCACAAATATTATTTATAAACACGTCAGACCACAACGATTGATACTAAAAAATTGAAAAAATCTAGAATTCTGTTAGATGTCTAAAGTACTTGCGCGGCCCGGACAGTTATGCAACATGCTCAAAGCCCCTGTAACCGTATGTCAACCGATCGATGTTTAAAGTCCGACCCCACACGTTTCACAAATATTATTTATAAACACGTCAGACCACAACGATTGATACTAACAAATTGAACAAATCTAGAATTCTGTTAGATGTCTAAAGTCCTTGCGCGGCCCGGACAGTTATGCAACAGGCTCAAAGCCCCTGTAACCGTATGTCAACCGATCGATGTTTAAAGTCCGACCCCACATGTTTCACAAATATTATTTATAAACTCGTCAGACCACAACGATTAATACTAACAAATTGAAAAAATCTAGAATTCTGTTGATGGCTAAAGTGCATGCGCAACCCGGACAGAGATGCAACTGGCTCGAAGCCCCTGACATCGCACCTCAATCGATCGATGTTCAAAGTCACACGTTTCACAAATATTAATTATAAACGTTTGAAAACACGTCACATCACAATGATTGATACTAACAAATTGAACAAATCTAGAATTCTGTTAGATGTCTAAAGTCCTTGCGCGGCCCGGGCAGTGATGCAACAGGCTCAAAGCCCCTGTAACCGTATGTCAACCGATCGATGTTTAAAGTCCGACCCCACACGTTTCACAAATATTATTTATAAACACGTCAGACCACAACGATTGATACTAACAAATTGAACAAATCTAGAATTATTTTTGACGTCTAAAGAGCATGCGCGGTCCGGAAAGTGATGCAACAGGCTCGAAGCCACCGACATCACAACTCAATCGATCGATGTTCAAAGTCACACGTTTCACAAATATTAATTATAAACGTTTGAAAACACATCAGACCACAATGATTGATACTACCAAATGGAACAAATCTAGAATTCTGTTAGATGTCTAAAGTACTTGCGCGGCCCGGACAGTTATGCAACAGGCTCAAAGCCCCTGTAACCGTATGTCAACCGATCGATGTTTAAAGTCCGACTCTACACGTTTCACAAATATTATTTATAAACACGTCAGACCACAACGATTGATACTAACAAATTGAACAAATCTAGAATTATTTTTGACGTCTAAAGAGCATGCGCGGTCCGGAAAGTGATGCAACAGGCTCGAAGCCCCCGACATCACAACTCAATCGATCGATGTTCAAAGTCACACGTTTCACAAATATTAATTATAAACGTTTGAAAACACATCAGACCACAATGATTGATACTACCAAATTGAACAAATCTAGAATTCTGTTAGATGTCTAAAGTACTTGCGCGGCCCGGGCAGTTATGCAACAGGCTCAAAGCCCCAGTAACCGTATGTCAACCGATCGATGTTTAAAGTCCGACCCCACACGTTTCACAAATATTATTTATAAACACGTCAGACCGCAACGATTGATACTAACAAATTGAACAAATCTAGAATTCTGTTAGATGTCTAAAGTCCTTGCGCGGCCCGGGCAGTGATGCAACAGGCTCGAAGCCTCCGACATCACAACTCAATCGATCGATGTTCAAAGTCACACGTTTCACAAATATTATTTATAAACACGTCAGACCACAACGATTGATACTAACAAATTGAACAAATCTAGAATTCTGTTAGATGTCTAAAGTCCTTGCGCGGCCCGGACAGTTATGCAACAGGCTCAAAGCCCCTGTAACCGTATGTCAACCGATCGATGTTTAAAGTCCGACCCCACATGTTTCACAAATATTATTTATAAACTCGTCAGACCACAACGATTAATACTAACAAATTGAAAAAATCTAGAATTCTGTTGATGGCTAAAGTGCATGCGCAACCCGGACAGAGATGCAACTGGCTCGAAGCCCCTGACATCGCACCTCAATCGATCGATGTTCAAAGTCACACGTTTCACAAATATTAATTATAAACGTTTGAAAACACGTCACATCACAATGATTGATACTAACAAATTGAACAAATCTAGAATTCTGTTAGATGTCTAAAGTACTTGCGCGGCCCGGGCAGTTATGCAACAGGCTCAAAGCCCCTTTAAACGTATCTCAACTGATCGATGTTTAAAGTCTGACCCCACACGTTTCACAAATATTATTTATAAACACGTCAGACCACAACGATTGATACTAACAAATTGAACAAATCTAGAATTCTGTTAGATGTCTAAAGTCCTTGCGCGGCCCGGGCAGTGATGCAACAGGGTCAAACCCCCTTTAAACGTACCTCAACCGATCGATGTTAAAAGTCCGACCCCACACGTTTCACAAATATTATTTATAAACACGTCAGACCACAACGATTGATACTAACAAATTGAACAAATCTAGAATTCTGTTAGATATCTAAAGTCCTTGCGCGGCCCGGGCAGTGATGTAACAGGCTCAAAGCCCCTGTAACCGTATGTCAACCGATCGATGTTTAAAGTCCGACCCCACACGTTTCACAAATATTATTTATAAACACGTCAGACCACAACGATTGATACTAACAAATTGAACAAATCTAGAATTATTTTTGACGTCTAAAGAGCATGCGCGGTCCGGAAAGTGATGCAACAGGCTCGAAGCCACCGACATCACAACTCAATCGATCGATGTTCAAAGTCACACGTTTCACAAATATTAATTATAAACGTTTGAAAACACATCAGACCACAATGATTGATACTACCAAATGGAACAAATCTAGAATTCTGTTAGATGTCTAAAGTACTTGCGCGGCCCGGACAGTTATGCAACAGGCTCAAAGCCCCTGTAACCGTATGTCAACCGATCGATGTTAAAAGTCACACGTTTCACAAATATTATTTATAAACACGTCAGACCACAACGATTGATACTAACAAATTGAACAAATCTAGAATTATTTTTGACGTCTAAAGAGCATGCGCGGCCCGGGCAGTGATGCAACAGGGTC
This sequence comes from Pieris brassicae, assembly GCF_905147105.1. Lineage (NCBI taxonomy): Eukaryota > Metazoa > Arthropoda > Insecta > Lepidoptera > Pieridae > Pieris > Pieris brassicae. The sequence goes on from NC_059680.1 coordinate 6,273,653, forward strand.
AAACCCCCTTTAAACGTACCTCAACCGATCGATGTTAAAAGTCCGACCCCACACGTTTCACAAATATTATTTATAAACACGTCAGACCACAACGATTGATACTAACAAATTGAACAAATCTAGAATTCTGTTAGATGTCTAAAGTCCTTGCGCGGCCCGGGCAGTGATGCAACAGGCTCGAAGCCCCCGACATCACAACTCAATCGATCGATGTTCAAAGTCACACGTTTCACAAATATTATTTATAAACACGTCAGACCACAACGATTGATACTAACAAATTGAACAAATCTAGAATTATTTTTGACGTCTAAAGAGCATGCGCGGTCCGGAAAGTGATGCAACAGGCTCGAAGCCACCGACATCACAACTCAATCGATCGATGTTCAAAGTCACACGTTTCACAAATATTATTTATAAACACGTCAGACCACAACGATTGATACTAACAAATTGAACAAATCTAGAATTATTTTTGACGTCTAAAGAGCATGCGCGGTCCGGAAAGTGATGCAACAGGCTCGAAGCCACCGACATCACAACTCAATCGATCGATGTTCAAAGTCACACGTTTCACAAATATTAATTATAAACGTTTGAAAACACATCAGACCACAATGATTGATACTACCAAATGGAACAAATCTAGAATTCTGTTAGATGTCTAAAGTACTTGCGCGGCCCGGACAGTTATGCAACAGGCTCAAAGCCCCTGTAACCGTATGTCAACCGATCGATGTTAAAAGTCACACGTTTCACAAATATTATTTATAAACACGTCAGACGACAACGATTGATACTAACAAATTGAACAAATCTAGAATTATTTTTGACGTCTAAAGAGCATGCGCGGCCCGGGCAGTGATGCAACAGGGTCAAACCCCCTTTAAACGTACCTCAACCGATCGATGTTAAAAGTCCGACCCCACACGTTTCACAAATATTATTTATAAACACGTCAGACCACAACGATTGATACTAACAAATTGAACAAATCTAGAATTCTGTTAGATGTCTAAAGTCCTTGCGCGGCCCGGGCAGTGATGCAACAGGCTCGAAGCCCCCGACATCACAACTCAATCGATCGATGTTCAAAGTCACACGTTTCACAAATATTATTTATAAACACGTCAGACCACAACGATTGATACTAACAAATTGAACAAATCTAGAATTATTTTTGACGTCTAAAGAGCATGCGCGGTCCGGAAAGTGATGCAACAGGCTCGAAGCCACCGACATCACAACTCAATCGATCGATGTTCAAAGTCACACGTTTCACAAATATTATTTATAAACACGTCAGACCACAACGATTGATACTAACAAATTGAACAAATCTAGAATTATTTTTGACGTCTAAAGAGCATGCGCGGCCCGGGCAGTGATGCAACAGGGTCAAACCCCCTTTAAACGTACCTCAACCGATCGATGTTAAAAGTCCGACCCCACACGTTTCACAAATATTATTTATAAACACGTCAGACCACAACGATTGATACTAACAAATTGAACAAATCTAGAATTCTGTTAGATGTCTAAAGTCCTTGCGCGGCCCGGGCAGTGATGCAACAGGCTCGAAGCCACCGACATCACAACTCAATCGATCGATGTTCAAAGTCACACGTTTCACAAATATTAATTATAAACGTTTGAAAACACATCAGACCACAATGATTGATACTACCAAATGGAACAAATCTAGAATTCTGTTAGATGTCTAAAGTACTTGCGCGGCCCGGACAGTTATGCAACAGGCTCAAAGCCCCTGTAACCGTATGTCAACCGATCGATGTTTAAAGTCCGACTCTACACGTTTCACAAATATTATTTATAAACACGTCAGACCACAACGATTGATACTAACAAATTGAACAAATCTAGAATTATTTTTGACGTCTAAAGAGCATGCGCGGTCCGGAAAGTGATGCAACAGGCTCGAAGCCCCCGACATCACAACTCAATCGATCGATGTTCAAAGTCACACGTTTCACAAATATTAATTATAAACGTTTGAAAACACATCAGACCACAATGATTGATACTACCAAATTGAACAAATCTAGAATTCTGTTAGATGTCTAAAGTACTTGCGCGGCCCGGGCAGTTATGCAACAGGCTCAAAGCCCCAGTAACCGTATGTCAACCGATCGATGTTTAAAGTCCGACCCCACACGTTTCACAAATATTATTTATAAACACGTCAGACCACAATGATTGATACTACCAAATTGAACAAATCTAGAATTCTGTTAGATGTCTAAAGTACTTGCGCGGCCCGGGCAGTTATGCAACAGGCTCAAAGCCCCAGTAACCGTATGTCAACCGATCGATGTTTAAAGTCCGACCCCACACGTTTCACAAATATTATTTATAAACACGTCAGACCGCAACGATTGATACTAACAAATTGAACAAATCTAGAATTCTGTTAGATGTCTAAAGTCCTTGCGCGGCCCGGGCAGTGATGCAACAGGCTCGAAGCCCCCGACATCACAACTCAATCGATCGATGTTCAAAGTCACACGTTTCACAAATATTATTTATAAACACGTCAGACCACAACGATTGATACTAACAAATTGAACAAATCTAGAATTCTGTTAGATGTCTAAAGTCCTTGCGCGGCCCGGACAGTTATGCAACAGGCTCAAAGCCCCTGTAACCGTATGTCAACCGATCGATGTTTAAAGTCCGACCCCACATGTTTCACAAATATTATTTATAAACTCGTCAGACCACAACGATTAATACTAACAAATTGAAAAAATCTAGAATTCTGTTGATGGCTAAAGTGCATGCGCAACCCGGACAGAGATGCAACTGGCTCGAAGCCCCTGACATCGCACCTCAATCGATCGATGTTCAAAGTCACACGTTTCACAAATATTAATTATAAACGTTTGAAAACACGTCACATCACAATGATTGATACTAACAAATTGAACAAATCTAGAATTCTGTTAGATGTCTAAAGTCCTTGCGCGGCCCGGGCAGTGATGCAACAGGCTCAAAGCCCCTGTAACCGTATGTCAACCGATCGATGTTTAAAGTCCGACCCCACACGTTTCACAAATATTATTTATAAACACGTCAGACCACAACGATTGATACTAACAAATTGAACAAATCTAGAATTATTTTTGACGTCTAAAGAGCATGCGCGGTCCGGAAAGTGATGCAACAGGCTCGAAGCCACCGACATCACAACTCAATCGATCGATGTTCAAAGTCACACGTTTCACAAATATTAATTATAAACGTTTGAAAACACATCAGACCACAATGATTGATACTACCAAATGGAACAAATCTAGAATTCTGTTAGATGTCTAAAGTACTTGCGCGGCCCGGACAGTTATGCAACAGGCTCAAAGCCCCTGTAACCGTATGTCAACCGATCGATGTTTAAAGTCCGACTCTACACGTTTCACAAATATTATTTATAAACACGTCAGACCACAACGATTGATACTAACAAATTGAACAAATCTAGAATTATTTTTGACGTCTAAAGAGCATGCGCGGTCCGGAAAGTGATGCAACAGGCTCGAAGCCACCGACATCACAACTCAATCGATCGATGTTCAAAGTCACACGTTTCACAAATATTAATTATAAACGTTTGAAAACACATCAGACCACAATGATTGATACTACCAAATGGAACAAATCTAGAATTCTGTTAGATGTCTAAAGTACTTGCGCGGCCCGGACAGTTATGCAACAGGGTCAAACCCCCTTTAAACGTACCTCAACCGATCGATGTTAAAAGTCCGACCCCACACGTTTCACAAATATTATTTATAAACACGTCAGACCACAACGATTGATACTAACAAATTGAACAAATCTAGAATTATTTTTGACGTCTAAAGAGCATGCGCGGTCCGGAAAGTGATGCAACAGGCTCGAAGCCACCGACATCACAACTCAATCGATCGATGTTCAAAGTCACACGTTTCACAAATATTAATTATAAACGTTTGAAAACACATCAGACCACAACGATTGATACTAACAAATTGAACAAATCTAGAATTCTGTTAGATGTCTAAAGTCCTTGCGCGGCCCGGGCAGTGATGCAACAGGGTCAAACCCCCTTTAAACGTACCTCAACCGATCGATGTTAAAAGTCCGACCCCACACGTTTCACAAATATTATTTATAAACACGTCAGACCACAACGATTGATACTAACAAATTGAACAAATCTAGAATTCTGTTAGATATCTAAAGTCCTTGCGCGGCCCGGGCAGTGATGTAACAGGCTCAAAGCCCCTGTAACCGTATGTCAACCGATCGATGTTTAAAGTCCGACCCCACACGTTTCACAAATATTATTTATAAACACGTCAGACCACAACGATTGATACTAACAAATTGAACAAATCTAGAATTATTTTTGACGTCTAAAGAGCATGCGCGGTCCGGAAAGTGATGCAACAGGCTCGAAGCCACCGACATCACAACTCAATCGATCGATGTTCAAAGTCACACGTTTCACAAATATTAATTATAAACGTTTGAAAACACATCAGACCACAATGATTGATACTACCAAATGGAACAAATCTAGAATTCTGTTAGATGTCTAAAGTACTTGCGCGGCCCGGACAGTTATGCAACAGGCTCAAAGCCCCTGTAACCGTATGTCAACCGATCGATGTTAAAAGTCACACGTTTCACAAATATTATTTATAAACACGTCAGACCACAACGATTGATACTAACAAATTGAACAAATCTAGAATTATTTTTGACGTCTAAAGAGCATGCGCGGCCCGGGCAGTGATGCAACAGGGTCAAACCCCCTTTAAACGTACCTCAACCGATCGATGTTAAAAGTCCGACCCCACACGTTTCACAAATATTATTTATAAACACGTCAGACCACAACGATTGATACTAACAAATTGAACAAATCTAGAATTCTGTTAGATGTCTAAAGTCCTTGCGCGGCCCGGGCAGTGATGCAACAGGCTCGAAGCCCCCGACATCACAACTCAATCGATCGATGTTCAAAGTCACACGTTTCACAAATATTATTTATAAACACGTCAGACCACAACGATTGATACTAACAAATTGAACAAATCTAGAATTATTTTTGACGTCTAAAGAGCATGCGCGGTCCGGAAAGTGATGCAACAGGCTCGAAGCCACCGACATCACAACTCAATCGATCGATGTTCAAAGTCACACGTTTCACAAATATTATTTATAAACACGTCAGACCACAACGATTGATACTAACAAATTGAACAAATCTAGAATTATTTTTGACGTCTAAAGAGCATGCGCGGCCCGGGCAGTGATGCAACAGGGTCAAACCCCCTTTAAACGTACCTCAACCGATCGATGTTAAAAGTCCGACCCCACACGTTTCACAAATATTATTTATAAACACGTCAGACCACAACGATTGATACTAACAAATTGAACAAATCTAGAATTCTGTTAGATGTCTAAAGTCCTTGCGCGGCCCGGGCAGTGATGCAACAGGCTCGAAGCCACCGACATCACAACTCAATCGATCGATGTTCAAAGTCACACGTTTCACAAATATTAATTATAAACGTTTGAAAACACATCAGACCACAATGATTGATACTACCAAATGGAACAAATCTAGAATTCTGTTAGATGTCTAAAGTACTTGCGCGGCCCGGACAGTTATGCAACAGGCTCAAAGCCCCTGTAACCGTATGTCAACCGATCGATGTTTAAAGTCCGACTCTACACGTTTCACAAATATTATTTATAAACACGTCAGACCACAACGATTGATACTAACAAATTGAACAAATCTAGAATTATTTTTGACGTCTAAAGAGCATGCGCGGTCCGGAAAGTGATGCAACAGGCTCGAAGCCCCCGACATCACAACTCAATCGATCGATGTTCAAAGTCACACGTTTCACAAATATTAATTATAAACGTTTGAAAACACATCAGACCACAATGATTGATACTACCAAATTGAACAAATCTAGAATTCTGTTAGATGTCTAAAGTACTTGCGCGGCCCGGGCAGTTATGCAACAGGCTCAAAGCCCCAGTAACCGTATGTCAACCGATCGATGTTTAAAGTCCGACCCCACACGTTTCACAAATATTATTTATAAACACGTCAGACCACAATGATTGATACTACCAAATTGAACAAATCTAGAATTCTGTTAGATGTCTAAAGTACTTGCGCGGCCCGGGCAGTTATGCAACAGGCTCAAAGCCCCAGTAACCGTATGTCAACCGATCGATGTTTAAAGTCCGACCCCACACGTTTCACAAATATTATTTATAAACACGTCAGACCGCAACGATTGATACTAACAAATTGAACAAATCTAGAATTCTGTTAGATGTCTAAAGTCCTTGCGCGGCCCGGGCAGTGATGCAACAGGCTCGAAGCCCCCGACATCACAACTCAATCGATCGATGTTCAAAGTCACACGTTTCACAAATATTATTTATAAACACGTCAGACCACAACGATTGATACTAACAAATTGAACAAATCTAGAATTCTGTTAGATGTCTAAAGTCCTTGCGCGGCCCGGACAGTTATGCAACAGGCTCAAAGCCCCTGTAACCGTATGTCAACCGATCGATGTTTAAAGTCCGACCCCACATGTTTCACAAATATTATTTATAAACTCGTCAGACCACAACGATTAATACTAACAAATTGAAAAAATCTAGAATTCTGTTGATGGCTAAAGTGCATGCGCAACCCGGACAGAGATGCAACTGGCTCGAAGCCCCTGACATCGCACCTCAATCGATCGATGTTCAAAGTCACACGTTTCACAAATATTAATTATAAACGTTTGAAAACACGTCACATCACAATGATTGATACTAACAAATTGAACAAATCTAGAATTCTGTTAGATGTCTAAAGTCCTTGCGCGGCCCGGGCAGTGATGCAACAGGCTCAAAGCCCCTGTAACCGTATGTCAACCGATCGATGTTTAAAGTCCGACCCCACACGTTTCACAAATATTATTTATAAACACGTCAGACCACAACGATTGATACTAACAAATTGAACAAATCTAGAATTATTTTTGACGTCTAAAGAGCATGCGCGGTCCGGAAAGTGATGCAACAGGCTCGAAGCCACCGACATCACAACTCAATCGATCGATGTTCAAAGTCACACGTTTCACAAATATTAATTATAAACGTTTGAAAACACATCAGACCACAATGATTGATACTACCAAATGGAACAAATCTAGAATTCTGTTAGATGTCTAAAGTACTTGCGCGGCCCGGACAGTTATGCAACAGGCTCAAAGCCCCTGTAACCGTATGTCAACCGATCGATGTTTAAAGTCCGACTCTACACGTTTCACAAATATTATTTATAAACACGTCAGACCACAACGATTGATACTAACAAATTGAACAAATCTAGAATTATTTTTGACGTCTAAAGAGCATGCGCGGTCCGGAAAGTGATGCAACAGGCTCGAAGCCCCCGACATCACAACTCAATCGATCGATGTTCAAAGTCACACGTTTCACAAATATTAATTATAAACGTTTGAAAACACATCAGACCACAATGATTGATACTACCAAATTGAACAAATCTAGAATTCTGTTAGATGTCTAAAGTACTTGCGCGGCCCGGGCAGTTATGCAACAGGCTCAAAGCCCCAGTAACCGTATGTCAACCGATCGATGTTTAAAGTCCGACCCCACACGTTTCACAAATATTATTTATAAACACGTCAGACCGCAACGATTGATACTAACAAATTGAACAAATCTAGAATTCTGTTAGATGTCTAAAGTCCTTGCGCGGCCCGGGCAGTGATGCAACAGGCTCGAAGCCCCCGACATCACAACTCAATCGATCGATGTTCAAAGTCACACGTTTCACAAATATTATTTATAAACACGTCAGACCACAACGATTGATACTAACAAATTGAACAAATCTAGAATTCTGTTAGATGTCTAAAGTCCTTGCGCGGCCCGGACAGTTATGCAACAGGCTCAAAGCCCCTGTAACCGTATGTCAACCGATCGATGTTTAAAGTCCGACCCCACATGTTTCACAAATATTATTTATAAACTCGTCAGACCACAACGATTAATACTAACAAATTGAAAAAATCTAGAATTCTGTTGATGGCTAAAGTGCATGCGCAACCCGGACAGAGATGCAACTGGCTCGAAGCCCCTGACATCGCACCTCAATCGATCGATGTTCAAAGTCACACGTTTCACAAATATTAATTATAAACGTTTGAAAACACGTCACATCACAATGATTGATACTAACAAATTGAACAAATCTAGAATTCTGTTAGATGTCTAAAGTACTTGCGCGGCCCGGGCAGTTATGCAACAGGCTCAAAGCCCCTTTAAACGTATCTCAACTGATCGATGTTTAAAGTCTGACCCCACACGTTTCACAAATATTATTTATAAACACGTCAGACAACAACGATTGATACTAACAAATTGAACAAATCTAGAATTCTGTTAGATGTCTAAAGTCCTTGCGCGGCCCGGGCAGTGATGCAACAGGGTCAAACCCCCTTTAAACGTACCTCAACCGATCGATGTTAAAAGTCCGACCCCACACGTTTCACAAATATTATTTATAAACACGTCAGACCACAACGATTGATACTAACAAATTGAACAAATCTAGAATTCTGTTAGATATCTAAAGTCCTTGCGCGGCCCGGGCAGTGATGTAACAGGCTCAAAGCCCCTGTAACCGTATGTCAACCGATCGATGTTTAAAGTCCGACCCCACACGTTTCACAAATATTATTTATAAACACGTCAGACCACAACGATTGATACTAACAAATTGAACAAATCTAGAATTATTTTTGACGTCTAAAGAGCATGCGCGGTCCGGAAAGTGATGCAACAGGCTCGAAGCCACCGACATCACAACTCAATCGATCGATGTTCAAAGTCACACGTTTCACAAATATTAATTATAAACGTTTGAAAACACATCAGACCACAATGATTGATACTACCAAATGGAACAAATCTAGAATTCTGTTAGATGTCTAAAGTACTTGCGCGGCCCGGACAGTTATGCAACAGGCTCAAAGCCCCTGTAACCGTATGTCAACCGATCGATGTTAAAAGTCACACGTTTCACAAATATTATTTATAAACACGTCAGACCACAACGATTGATACTAACAAATTGAACAAATCTAGAATTATTTTTGACGTCTAAAGAGCATGCGCGGCCCGGGCAGTGATGCAACAGGGTCAAACCCCCTTTAAACGTACCTCAACCGATCGATGTTAAAAGTCCGACCCCACACGTTTCACAAATATTATTTATAAACACGTCAGACCACAACGATTGATACTAACAAATTGAACAAATCTAGAATTCTGTTAGATGTCTAAAGTCCTTGCGCGGCCCGGGCAGTGATGCAACAGGCTCAAAGCCCCTGTAACCGTATGTCAACCGATCGATGTTTAAAGTCCGACCCCACACGTTTCACAAATATTATTTATAAACACGTCAGACCACAACGATTGATACTAACAAATTGAAAAAATCTAGAATTCTGTTAGATGTCTAAAGTACTTGCGCGGCCCGGACAGTTATGCAACAGGCTCAAAGCCCCTGTAACCGTATGTCAACCGATCGATGTTTAAAGTCCGACCCCACACGTTTCACAAATATTATTTATAAACACGTCAGACCACAACAATTGATACTAACAAATTGAACAAATCTAGAATTCTGTTAGATGTCTAAAGTCCTTGCGCGGCCCGGGCAGTGATGCAACAGGCTCAAAGCCCCTGTAACCGTATGTCAACCGATCGATGTTTAAAGTCCGACCCCACACGTTTCACAAATATTATTTATAAACACGTCAGACCACAACGATTGATACTAACAAATTGAACAAATCTAGAATTATTTTTGACGTCTAAAGAGCATGCGCGGTCCAGAAAGTGATGCAACAGGCTCGAAGCCCTTGACATCACAACTCAATCGATCGATGTTCAAAGTCACACGTTTCACAAATATTATTTATAAACACGTCAGACCACAACGATTGATACTAACAAATTGAACAAATCTAGAATTCTGTTAGATGTCTTAAGTCCTTGCGCGGCCCGGGCAGTGATGCAACAGGCTCAAAGCCCCTGTAACCGTATGTCAACCGATCGATGTTTAAAGTTCGACCCCACACGTTTCACAAATATTATTTATAAACACGTCAGACCACAACGATTGATACTAAAAAATTGAAAAAATCTAGAATTCTGTTAGATGTCTAAAGTACTTGCGCGGCCCGGACAGTTATGCAACAGGCTCAAAGCCCCTGTAACCGTATGTCAACCGATCGATGTTTAAAGTCCGACCCCACACGTTTCACAAATATTATTTATAAACACGTCAGACCACAACAATTGATACTAACAAATTGAACAAATCTAGAATTCTGTTAGATGTCTAAAGTCCTTGCGCGGCCCGGGCAGTGATGCAACAGGCTCAAAGCCCCTGTAACCGTATGTCAACCGATCGATGTTTAAAGTCCGACCCCACACGTTTCACAAATATTATTTATAAACACGTCAGACCACAACGATTGATACTAACAAATTGAACAAATCTAGAATTATTTTTGACGTCTAAAGAGCATGCGCGGTCCGGAAAGTGATGCAACAGGCTCGAAGCCACCGACATCACAACTCAATCGATCGATGTTCAAAGTCACACGTTTCACAAATATTAATTATAAACGTTTGAAAACACATCAGACCACAATGATTGATACTACCAAATGGAACAAATCTAGAATTCTGTTAGATGTCTAAAGTACTTGCGCGGCCCGGACAGTTATGCAACAGGCTCAAAGCCCCTGTAACCGTATGTCAACCGATCGATGTTTAAAGTCCGACTCTACACGTTTCACAAATATTATTTATAAACACGTCAGACCACAACGATTGATACTAAAAAATTGAAAAAATCTAGAATTCTGTTAGATGTCTAAAGTACTTGCGCGGCCCGGACAGTTATGCAACAGGCTCAAAGCCCCTGTAACCGTATGTCAACCGATCCATGTTTAAAGTCCGACCCCACATGTTTCACAAATATTATTTATAAACTCGTCAGACCACAACGATTGATACTAACAAATTGAACAAATCTAGAATTCTGTTAGATGTCTAAAGTCCTTGCGCGGCCCGGGCAGTGATGCAACAGGGTCAAACCCCCTTTAAACGTACCTCAACCGATCGATGTTAAAAGTCCGACCCCACACGTTTCACAAATATTATTTATAAACACGTCAGACCACAACGATTGTTACCAACAAATTGAACAAATCTAGAATTCTGTTAGATGTCTATAGTGCATGCGCGGCCCGGGCAGTTATGCAACAGGCTCAAACCCCCTTTAAACGTACCTCAACCGATCGATGTTTAAAATCCGACCCCACACGTTTCACAAATATTATTTATAAACACGTCAGACCACAACGATTATTACTAACAAATTGAACAAATCTAGAATTCTGTTAGATGTCTATAGTGCATGCGCGGCCCGGGCAGTTATGCAACAGGCTCAAACCCCCTGTAAACGTACCTCAACCGATCGATGTTTAAAGTCCGACCCCACACGTTTCACAAATATTATTTATAAACACGTCAGACCACAACGATTGTTACTAACAAATTGAACAAATCTAGAATTCTGTTAGATGTCTATAGTGCATGCGCGGCCCGGGCAGATATGCAACAGGCTCAAACCCCCTGTAAACGTACTTCAACCGATCGATGTTTAAAGTCCGTCCCACACGTTTCACAAATATTATTTAACACGTCCGACCACAACGATTGATACTAACTAATCTAGAATTCTGTTAGATGTCTAAAGTACTTGCGCGGCCCGGGCAGGGTTGCAAGTAGCTTAAAGCCCTTGATAACGCACCTCAATCGATTTACTAAAAACATTATAATTAATATTTTCAAGACATATTTATGTTTTTACTAAGCCTTACCTTTTAAAATTTAACTTTCTTTTTTTACTATCACTGCTATAATTTTTAAACATCACACACATTTCAATGATATAATCTATATACATAAACAACACTTATCACAAACACATATACAAGCAAATTGACTGAAATCAAGAATTAAATTAGATGCCTTAAAAGCTTGCGCCGCCCGAGTTTACTAATACATAGAAATTATATAAAATACTCACTTCAAAGTATAAAATAGCCTAATTATAAACGACTTATTACATAGGCTGATGGGAACATACTGAGACAAATCTAGATTTCTGTTAGATGCCTAAAGTGCATGCGCGAAACGGACCTGGATGCAACAGCCTCGAAGCTTCTGACCACGCAAGTTTATTGATCGACTAACAACTTACTATTATAATTTATATTTTTAAAATATTTTATATTACACAGCCTAAAATCTTTTTACCTTTACAATATTTTACTAAGTATCAGTACGCTCGAACGTGTAAAACGCCAGGCATGACGTTTCAAAATATAAATATACACCTTAACACTGAAACTAGTAATAAAACTCCTAGATAAGTAGTTGTTTAAAAGTAATAAACATCTATTATAAATGGATAATAAAGCAATATTGAATTCCCACTCAGAGTGGCTCGTATCCCTCAAAATTGTTTATTTTAGCACAGTAACTGACGAAATCATTGAAAATAACGTACAATGGAGCAAATGGGTTGAGTCCACACTACAAGCATAGAGAATGCAATGAATAATTATCAAAATATATTACCGAAACACATTGAAGAATTCGACATCCATAATTTATGACACACGCTTAATCAATAAATACGTGTCTGCCTCGACCGAAAAGGAGGAATCTAGACGACAGTGAAAGGACTGAAATTCACGCGCGAGCCTGGATACTTTAATCCTTTGTCCCTGACAAGGCACCTCTATCGATCGTACATTAATAAAGCGTCATAGAGCTCCTTGTGCATTTATGATACAAACATATACTATGAATGTACCACTTTCTTTGCAAATAAACTATTCATTATTATTATAGTCAAAACCGTTTACGATGACATCGTTTAGAACAACATACCGGATATATTGACCAAAATTAATGGTCCTGGAAAGTAAAAGTATTAGGTACTTAATAACAACGCCATCAGCTGTTACGACTTAACGACGCTTAAGCCAAGAGTGGTTAATTTTTAATTACCACATCAAAATTTTTTGACCTAATACCGCAATCCATTCCCCATAGGTTTCTCTTTTGCGTGGGATTGGGTCCAGTGGCGGATTTACCCGCAGGCTGAGTAGGCTGAAGCCTCTAGCGGGGATTTGGGGCCCAAATTTTATTCCTACCAAAACAAATGAAAAATTCTGTGAGGTAGCAAAACAAAAACTATGACTATCCCCTCTCACTCGTCATTGTACATTTGCATAAGCAAACTTCCATATTCTAGAATAAAACAGCTAGTTCGCCGCCCTCAACCAGTAATCGGCCTCCGCGCCCTCAGCTCACACTTTGTATGAGTGAAATTGCAGATAGTGTAATCCTCCTGTCAACCTATGCATACATGCCAGTCCTGCTACTATCGATGCTGCGATTACGTGCAATTTCTTATTTGAATATAAAAATAATCTAGTACATGAGGCAAGGGTGGCAAACTTCACAAGCCTGTTGTATCGAATCTTGAGAACACATTTTGGCTAAATTCGTCAAATTGTTGCGGCATTGCGAAAGTTTTATATCAGGTTCCTTTTCAAATTATTACTGTAAGGTGGGGCGACATGCGCCATCACTTCTAATTGTACTTAACCAGCGAAAGGTCGTATAAAGAAATAATACAAATTTTACAAGAAGTCTAAAGAGTTTATTTTGCCGGCCCGGTTCATTCCCTATAGAATGAACATGGGAGCCCATGAGGGCATCAAAGAAGAAATAGAATATTAATCAAGAATTAATCAATCGAGCAATAGTACAGCTAAAGTGCCACATCGAGAGATTTAACCAAAAGTTAAGTGTTCCTTGTCCTTTTCTATTCTGAACTGTGTCCTTAATTTAATGAATTGTGCAAATGAATATTTTATTTCTAATCCTGTTTAAAGTAGTGAGATTAAGTAATTGGTTAAAGTTATTAGTAAATTTTCATAGCGCGTACCTACATGTAGGAAAAAAATGTTATAATTTTATTGTTGTCGTTGTGTGTTTTATCCTTGGATTTTGTTATTTAACAATTAATTAGATACCAAAGACAAGGATAAATACATTATTATTTTTTATATATTTTCGCATATATATATATATTTTAAAGTATTTCGTCTAACACTCTGGAAACACTAAATAGTTATCTAATTGCTTTGTATCTAATTACGTGTTTAGGTAGTTAAATTCAAGCGCATTTGCCGACTTTTCCAGACTTTTCGCCGCGGCAGTTGCATTGCACCGGCCGGGAGCCGTAAACAACAAAAGCATTGCGTGGCATGTACCACTGAAACGACGAACATGAGCATGAGATGATTATTGTTTTTATCGTAGCTTGTCATGTCTGTGGAAGGAAAATTAAGATTGAAAAAAAAAGTTATTAAAAGGTCGTCTGAAAAGGACAAATAACTAAATTTAAAAATTATTTAAATAGTACTCATGATAGGTTGGAATTGAATAATATCGAGTTTACAGAGATAAAGTTAAAACTAGCTAAATTAGAAGCTTTGTCGGTTAGGGTTGACGATTTGCTAGGTGAAAATATTGAACAGGATGTTATAATAAGCATTGCAACCGCTAAAACTTCAGTTTTGAATAATATCGAGTTTACAGAGATAAAGTTAAAACTAGCTAAATTAGAAGCTTTGTCGGTTAGGGTTGACGATTTGCTAGGTGAAAATATTGAACAGGATGTTATAATAAGCATTGCAACCGCTAAAACTTCAGTTTTGAATAATATCGAGTTTACAGAGATAAGTTAAAACTAGCTAAATTAGAAGCTTTGTCGGTTAGGGTTGACGATTTGCTAGGTGAAAATATTGAACAGGATATTATAATAAGCATTGCAACCGCTAAAACTTCAGTTTTGAATAATATCGAGTTTACAGAGATAAAGTTAAAACTAGCTAAATTAGAAGCTTTGTCGGTTAGGGTTGACGATTTGCTAGGTGAAAATATTGAACAGGATATTATAATAAGCATTGCAACCGCTAAAACTTCAGTTGAAAGGTTTTCAAAGGCATTTGAATGTGAACATAAGCGAAATTCAATGCATAATGTTTCATATTGCGTTGATATTATTGATTGATTCGTTGATTGCGTTGATTCTAATTCTTTTACTGACTTGGCATTGAAATTGCCACAGCTACAAATTAATAAATTTGACGGTGCATGTCGTTGTCTAGAATTTCAAGACACATTTGAAAATTTAATTCACAATAATGACCGTATATGACCAATTAATAAATTTCATTACTTAATTTCTTTTTTCAGTGACGCGGCTAGGGTTATATATATCTTCGAGGTGTCTGCTAACAATTATGTCGGCCCATGGGATTTGTAGTTTAGCCGCTATAATAATAAATGTATTCTTATTAATCATCACTTAAAAACAATACTTTATTGAAATGGGAAGAGGTTCTCAGTAGCTTAGGTGGAACAATTTTATAAATTTTTAATATCGTGCCGATATATTAGAATCTTTAAATCGAAATAACAAGTTAGATATCAATGTTTTTAATTTAAATACAAAATTTTCATATTTTATTTGTGATAAGAATCATAAAATATATGATTGTCCTACTTTCAAGGACAAAGGTTTAGATCAGCGAATACAAGACGTATTCGCCTTAGACAAATCTGACATTTATATTTTATAAAATATAAACTATGTCAGATTTGTCTAAGGCAAAGTCATTCCGTAAATTAGTGCCGTATGGGACCTTGTCGCGTGGCTGGATGTACGGTAAAGCACAACAGTATGCTGCGTCGCTCCTCCAACCCATCTACATCAAGACCTCGTTCTAGGAACAGCGTGAAACAAATATTTTTGTGAATTATGCTAATGAAGACAAATGTCACGTACTGTTGTCAACTGCTTTTATTGAATCCACTTGTTGAGCAAAAGATCACGGTTCGCGCGCTTCTAAATTGTGGAAGTCAAGCTTCATTTATAACGAAATCTTTGCAGAACAGATTGTAATTAAAGCCTAATCTAGTTGACAATCTAAAGGTCATCGGCATTGACAACTGTTCAAATAGTGTTACTGTAACTTGTAATATTCAAAGAAATTCATTAAACAGCAATAAGTTCAATATTGTCTTGCTATGTTTTAATAGAATTAACCAGGCAATTACCTAAAGGGCCAATTGTAATAACATTTAAGTTGCCTAGGAACATGCAGTTGGCTGATCCAAGGTTTGACCAATCTGCTCCAGTAGATGATAGATGATAGACGCAGATTTATCCTGGGATATAATAAGGGATGGGCAGTATTCACTAGGCAACTCTGGTCCAAAGTTAAGAAATTTCCATTTAAGTTGATGAATATGTAGTCCTATTTATTCAATACTGCTTAGTATCATCTCAACAAAATAAATTGTTGATAAAGTTTTGGGAGATAGAGGATTTTCCCTAAAACTTAGTATGTAGGAAAAGTTACGATGATAAGGAAAGTGAACAGTTTTTTTTTAGAAAACACTGCTAGAGATAGTGATGGTAGATTCAACGTAAAATTTTAAAAGGGCTATAACTTATTTAGGAAATAGTTATGGTTTAGCCAGAAAACGATGTTTTAATTGAAAAAGAAAAAAAAAAGATTTAGGCGTGATTCTCAATTAAAGATAGACTATTCTAATTTTATTAATGAGTATAAAGAATTAGGGGATCTGTCAGATATATATCAGGGTAAGATATTTGATAAAGGTCCACAGCATTATTTATGCCATTATGCAGTGATCAGATTAGATTCAGGTTCAGCAACCACTACAACTGGTTATTCGTAAAATGACCTATCAAAGGTTCCTACCTCCTCGCACACAAGATAGTCTTTTTTCTATTCTAGTACGAGCAAGGCAACATAAATACTTACTTACGGCCGATATAGACAAAATGTATAGGCAAGTAAATGTTAAAGAAGGTGACATAAATTTTCAGCGGATACTTTGAAGACCGAATGAATATCAGCCAATACAAACATTAGCTTTAAATACCCTGCACATACATATGGAACGGCTTGTGCAAGTTACCTTAGTACACGATGCTTATGGCAAATAGGCAAGAACAAGATGATGAACTCATAAAGGTTATTTCCAGGTCTAAAGGGATTTTCTTGTTGATGATTTGTTGACTGGAGCTGATGATCCAGAAGAATGTATTTATATACAAAAGACTTTGTTATGTGCTTTAAAGTCAGGATGTTTTAATAGTTTTAATTTACGAAAATATAAAACTAATTTTCCATAATTTTTTACAAATTTTGAAATAAACAGACAAAATAATTTAATATTGAGTGCATCCTCCAGTACTATGGGTTTAGGTTAGACTCCTTGTACTGATACTCGTCATATACCAGTAAAAGAAAGTATATACTCCAACTAGATAGCCAATCACAAAACAATTCAATTTATCGAATGCTTTCAAAATATTTGACCCGTTAGGATTATTCGTCCAGTTATTATTATTCCTATGATAATGTTGCAACGGCAGCAAAAGATTGGCCGGGATGAGCCTGTTACTCAGATGATAAAAGATGAATGGATAAAATTTGTATATAATTTAAAGTATCCAAAAAATTAAATATTCCACGATTAGTATTGGGGAATGCACATCAGTTCATAGAATTACACTCTTTTGGTGAACTTATCGCAAATTGCTTATGGCGAAAGTATTTACGTGAAAACAATTAGCAGCAACAATCTCACACAATCGATGTTGAAGTAAAGTAGCATTACGTCCGCGGGAATAGAACATTGCGATTCTAGTGGTGTATTATACTGGATAAAAGGGTACATAGGTAGATTGAAAACATTTGTAGCCAACCGCATTAGTGAAATAATATAAATAACTTCTTCTTCAGCATGGGAATACGTGCCATCAGAATTCATCCTGCTGATCTTATATCTACGGGAAGGAAAAGGAATATATATTAATTGTGAGCCAATTAACCTTTGGCAGAGCTTTTACATGTCTGTTTATACATATTATTTATATGATTTCTTTTATTTAATTTTAGTTATAGTTGCATGATACTTTGAGTTTTATTTTGTTAATTAATTATACATTTCTTGTAATTTACTCTGTAGGTATTTCTTTTTTATTGTTCCATATTAGGGTGGCCTGCAAGAAATAGCTTGTTAGCGATAAGGCCGCCTGTTTCCTTATAACTTATGTAACTTACTTACTTTTTGTTTCTTTACTTTGATTTAAATAGTTTACCTGTAATTATGGTATATCTGGCTGAAAATAATGAATTATTTATTGATTTTATTAGGTACTCCTTACTGACTCGATTACAAAGAACAGTTTTATATGTGCTTCGGTTCAGGTATTTAATATAAAAAATAAAACTAATAAACGCTTAGGTGCACTATCAACTAGAAAGTTGAGTAACGTCATGCATAAGTTATATGTGTAGTGTGCCCAAAGGCAATGATTTCCAATTGAATATGATTTATTAATCAAGGGTAAGCAGTTTACTAGCAAAAGCAAAACTTTATCTTTATCTCCATTTCTTGATGACAAAATAATTCGAGTTGGCGGGCGTTTAGATGCATCAAATTAATACTCTTATGTCAATGAAATGAATGAAAGCCAATCATATTACATAGTACCGACCGCTTTAATTATATTTTGAGCCAGAGCATTTAAAGCATATGCATACTACTGCAACTGTGAGAGAGGTTGTATGGCCAGTTAACGGGAGCCGTCTTACTCAATGGGTAGTTAATAGGTGTGTTATTTGCAGGCGTATGCGTGGGCAAACTCTTCAACCTAAAATCTCCCATCATCCCCAGGACACTTACGACTTCGGTGCCCTCTAAAGGTCTTGATGAATGCAAATTTGGTCACTTACAAAGATATCACAGAAATGAGCAATTAAGACCACTTTTGGAGACGATGGCATAAGGAGTAAGTGGCGGAATTACAACAGGAGAGAGAACTCTGCAAATCTTAATATTGGGGACCTAGGGTGATAGCCGAGGACAATGCTGCTCCTCTCTGCTGGAAGTTAGGTCGAGTGCAGCGGCTGATAAATGGCTTAGATGGAGTGGCCAGGGTGGCAGAGATTAAAACCAGTTAGGCTGCATAACACGTTCATTGGTCCGACTGTGCAAATTGCCGGTACAAGAAGAATAAATAAAGAATGTTGAAAGAGTATTGTGGTGTATCGCCTCTTTCATAATTAAGTTACTGGCCGGTAAGCCAGTGAGATTATAATCAATAATGTGTCAACATTATGTCATTAATAAAATAATGGAGATATAAACAACAATGCATTTAATATCTTTATGTATATTTAATATTGGCGACGAGTTTAAAACCCACGATCACGATATTAATGATGGAAAAAGCAAAAAAAAACAGCGGAGTACCCAAAGAGGGTTACTCACTAGAATAGAAAAATATGTAACATCGAGGGCGTCGATGTCTGACGAGGACATCGATGCTCGCTCTGAGAACCTTCATACAGCGATAAAGTCTCTGCGAGAGCTTCAGCAAGCGATCGAAGACCACATCGTCGACCAACATGACGAGACCGCTTACGAGCAAGAACAGGAGTACTGATACGATTTCGAAGAGCAGTACACAACAATTAGCACGAAACTATTAACGAAAAAGAAACTAAACCAACGACAGCAAAAACAATAACAGCGAGCGCAACATCATAATGAACAACAGTTGCATGACTAGCAGCAGATACGTGAGAGCATACCTAAAATACAATTCCAACCACTAGGAGCATCAGAAACTTTCAACAACTTTAAGAAAAGACTGGAAGCCTACTTTCGATTGAATAATATTACCAAAGATCAAACAAAAACCAACATTATACTATCTACATTATCACCAGAGCTCCATGAACAGCTCTGTGACTTAGTATGCCCAGAAGAACCAATTAATATGTCATTTCATCTCATCACCGAAACACTTAATGAATATTTAGATCCAAAACCTAGCAAATGGGGCCCTACAACATAAATTCATATCAAGAATACAAAAATCTGATGAAACTACAGCTCAATTCATAGCAGAACTAAAAAAATTAACAAGAAACTGCGAATTTAATTGCCAACATTGTGAGAAGAACACATCAGATAGTTTCCTTAGCCTACAATTCATACGAGGCTTAAAAATAATGACGCACGAACAAAAATTTTACAAGATCAAAATAAATGCACATTTAAAAAACTAGTTCAAATAGCAACATCTTTCGAAATCGAATTCGAAACCAGGACATGTAACGCCAGCAATGTCACCTGCCGGAAATGCAATAATAATCGGCCATCTTGCCCGTGTTTGCCTACAACGCAACCCTAATCTGCGCTACAAGGCACCAATACCCAATTCACACCAACTAGAAGAGCCGCACGATAGCGATAACGATGACTGGAACAACATCAATATGATATCTGCCGAAAGAACTGAGAAATTCATGATATCAGTACAGATCGAGAACGCAAAGCTGAAAATGGAATTTGATACTGGAGCAACATTAACGTAACTATAGAAAACTGAATATTGGAAAAATACTGTTCCACACAGATATTAAACTTCGTACTTACACAGGAGAAGTAATAAAACCAGTCGGAGTCACTTACGTTAAATGCAAATACCAAGAGAAGGAATTTCACGCTATTTTTAATCAATGGCAACGTAGATCGTATTTTTGGACGCAGTTGGATGAAGGAACTGGAAACCTTGAACTTAGCAGATATAAAAACTATACAACATACAAAGAACTTAGAACTAGACCAACTCTTACAACTGTATAAAAACTCAGTCTTTAAGTCCAACCTGGATAAAATACTTAATTACAAGGGACACTTTAACCTTAAAGAAAACACACAACCAATTTTTATCAAACCTCGAAGAATACCCTACACTTTAAAAACTAAAGTGGATGAAGAAATAGAGCGACTTTGCAAGCTAGGGGTCATTACGAAAGTTGACCACTCTGAGTGGGGAACCCCAGTGGTACCAGTTGTCAAGCCGAACGGGTCAATCCGACTTTGCGCAGACTACAAAGTTACACTAAATAAAGTTATATTGGATGAACAATACCCAATACCGATGATAGAGGATATCTTTGCAGAAATGAACGGCGACAAACTATTTTGTACACTCGACATAACTCAAGCATACCTTAATATGGTCATGGACGACGAAAGCGCAATGCTACAAACACTCAGTACACACAAAGGCACATACAAAGTAAACAGAATTATGTTCAGTGTGAAAGTCGCGCCGTGCTTGTGGCAAAGATTTATGGATAGACTCTTGCAGGGGCTGGAAGGAGTCAAATGCTTTTTCGATGATATAATTTTTCAAAGGCATTCATGTGCTAGATAAACTGAAAGTAAGCAACCTCAGAGGAAACAAGGATAAATGCCATTTTTTTAAAACAAGTATAAATTACCTAGGGCACACAATAGATAAAGATGGCCTGCACAAAAACAAGGACAAGATAAATACTATAATAAAAACAGAACGCCCAGTAAACACTGCAGGATTGAGAACGTTTCTTGGTATGGCAAATTTCTATAATAAATTCATACCCAATCTCGCATCCATCACGAATACCTTGAACAACTTATTAAAGAAAGAATCAAGCTTCCAATGGACTACACAGTGCGAAGAAGCCTTCACCAAAATCAGAAAAGAAATATTAAGCGAAAGAGTATTGACACACTTTGATCCAACAAAATCACTAGTATTGGCCACTGATGCTTCACCACTAGGGCTTGGTGCAGTCCTATCACATAGACTTACTGACGGATCAGAGAGGCCTGTTGCGTTTGCCTCGAGAACATTATCAGACAGCGAGAAAAGATATAGTCAAATTGACAAAGAAGCTACGGCGATTCACTGGGGACTAAACAAATTTTTCTACTATATTATAATAACAGACCACAAACCACTTACAAGCATATTTCATCCAAATAAAACCTTACCAGCAATGAGCACTATGAGCACTATGATGAATATTACATTACGCCCACTTCTTGTCCTGATTTGACTACAACATTGAATATAGAAGTTCAGCAAATAACTCCAATGCCGACTACCTATTAAGATTTCCAATAGAGTCTACAAGGACTAATAAAATAGACCAGAACTACAATTTCCAATTAGAGCAAATTAATACTATAGATCAATCCAAATACGATAGCAACTGAGACTAAAAATGATTCAGAACACAGACCTCTACTACAGGCACTTAATTCAGGCATCTCGCTAAGAACACTCGGTTTCAAGGACAATGAGTTCACATTACATGACGGCTGTATACTAAGAGGAGCGCGCGTTCTTATCCCTAGAACACTTCACGAACGCGTGCTAAATAAACTACATATCGGCCATCCAGGAATAGTTAAGATGAAACTATTGGCGCGCAGTTTTGTATATTGGAAGGGGATTGATAACGACATCGAAAAGAAGGTGAGATCGTGCAGAACTTGCAGACTACAACAGAATGAACCTGAAAAAGCACCACTTCACCATTGGGAACGACCTGATGGACCTTGGCAAAGATTGCACACTGATTTTGCGGGACCTTTCTAGGGTCACCAACTTTTTATACTAGTAGATGCATTTTCAAAATGGATTGAGATAATACCTACCAAAACCACAACAACTACTTGGTGCGTTCAAAAACTGAAAGAATTATTAGAATACCACGAATTTTAGTTTCTGACAACGGACGACAATTTATCTCAGAAGAGTTTAAAGCATTCCTCAAAGACAGTATGATCGTTCATAAGACGTCTGCTCCATACCATCCAGCAAAGAACGATCAAGCCGAACGATACGTTCAAACCGTGAAAAGGATACTACGAAGCTTAGAGGGGGAAGGAGGCACAATATATCAAAAGCTCCTCACGACTAAAACACGACTTCGTCGAACGCCGGACGCTAACGGCCTGACCCCCTACGAGTTTATGTTTAGTAGGGAGGTACGCACGTCGCTACATGCCATGTTCTTGAGAGGGGAACTCCGAACACCATCAGTTAAACATTAGACACATCTTATCAAAGAGTTCAATCCAGGCGACCGCATCCAGGCCCGTGATTATACCGTCGGCTCCACGCAGCGCTGGCGTTTCGTGACCATTCAGGAACGTTTAGGGAGACTACATTATACAATAATAACTGATGACGGCTATCTGGCGTAGGCACATTGACCAGCTCCTAGCTGCTTCCTTGGTCCAAAGCTAGGGGGGAGAAACTGTGGTGTATCGCCTCTTTCATAATTAAGTTACTGGCCGGTAAGCCAGTGAGATTATAATCAATAATGTGTCAACATTATGTCATTAATAAAATAATGGAGATATAGACAACAATGCATTTAATTTCTTTACATATATATAATAAGTATCAACGGCCGGGAGTATGATGCGGCATTGCGCAAGTTTTATATCAGGCGCATTTTCAAATTATAACTGTAAGATGGGGCGACATGCACCATCACTTCTAATTGTACTTTACAAATTTTACAAGAAGTCTAAAGAGTTTCTTTTACCGGCCCAGTCATTGCCTAAAGAAGGATCACGAATTTTGAATTTCTATCTCAACTAATTAGCCCTTGAAAACAAAAGACCATGGCCGCCACAGTGGACCAAAAAAAATATGAATCAT